>NC_140987.1:70497267-71697267 GCF_052327205.1 Somniosus microcephalus | reverse complement strand
ACAGGAAGATAGTTAACAGGCAGTTAAGAGGCTTTTCCCAATTTTTCGACTGCTGCTGCGGGCTTCCCGAACTAGGGGAACCCCGCCAGGGTACATGAGGTGTGCTGTGGGTTTGTTGTTATGTTAGTGTTTGGATGACAGCTGCAGAAGTGGTGGGAAGGATGCAAAGTGACAATGGTTAGTATCAAAGGTAAGGAAATGTTATGAAAGTCATTTTTAATGTGGTTAGATGTTTCTGCAGGTGACAAGCTGTGAAGTATTTGTGTAGCCTCATCTCATCGGGAGAAGTGACAGATGGCTTCTGCAATCTCAGCTGCAGCTGCCATCTGTTTTAACCTAAGGAGAGAGTAATTGGAAAGCCTAGGTGCAAGGGCTCACCTTTGGACAGTGATTGTCAGTGTTTGACAGCACCTCAATGCTGTCAAACACTGTCAAATCATCTGTCAAACAAGTGTGGTGCATATGCCTTTAAGCAAACCGGCAGATGAAGCGTCATTAACTGACGTCATCTGACACCGGCTTTCCCTTAAATGGCCAGCAAGCCCGCAGGGCAGGCTTAACAAGGCCAAGCAGGACAAAATAGCGTCTGTTCGTCAGACGTCGCTGGGGGCGGGACTAGAACCCGGAAGGCAGCAGCCCGGCCCCCAACTCGTCTCGGTAAATAAAATCCAGCCCATAGTGAGGCTGCAATACATCCTGCCACCATTCCACACTCAGAAAACTGCCCCTTTAATATGCAGTGTATAAGAAAGGACTTGCATTTACTGAATTTAATAGAGGTGTTCAAAATTATGAGGGTTTTGATCAAGTAAATAAGGAGAAATGTTTCCACCAGTGGATGGGTCAGTAACCAGAGGACACAGATTTAAGATAATTGGCAAAAGAACCAGGGGGAGATGAGGAGAATTTTTTTACACAGCAAGTTGTTATGATCTGGAATGCACTGCCTGAAAGTGTGGTAGAAGCAGATTCAATAGTAACTTTCAAAAGGAATTTGATACATACTTGCAAAGGAATAATTTACAGGACTATGGGGAAAGGCAGGGGGAATGAGACAATTTGGATAGCTCTCTCCAAGAGCTGGCACAGACATAATGAGCCGAATGGCCTCCTTCTGAGCCGTAAAGATTTTATGATCCTATGATACCTAGCAACTTTCATGTCCTCTAGACACCACAAAGAGCTTCCTAGCCAATGAAGTACTCTTGAAGTGCAGTAACTGTTGTAAATGTAGATGTAGCAAGGACCCACAAACAGCAAGTGATGTCCCACAAACAACCTCCTGACTCAGAGGTGAGACAGCCAGCACTGAGCCAAGACTGACTTTCACTTTCACTGCTCCCTTCAGCATGATTGCAGATTGATAACAAATTTCAGTGAAAGCTTTCCAACACGAGATTTTGCAATATTTGACACACAGCAGAGAGAGATTTACACTCACCTGTCTGAGCATTGGTGGCTGTATTATTACTGGAGGATCCCCTTTAATACGTGAAATCTTTTCTCAGATACACCAATAAAGTGGTCAAGCATTAACAGATGTGCAGAAATTGTAAACTGTTAAACTGAGTAAATCACTGGAGTCAGAGAGCTGGAAATATCTTTTTTGTAACACATCAATATAAAGAACTCTTTGTCTGAGTGCCTCACTACCTCTCTGGCCTCCATTGTCAGCTCCTATTGCTTTTTAAATATTGCCTCTTGCACTCAGTGGATGCTGGTGTTTGCAGGTGCATTTATTTTCTGTATGAAGGGGAAGTTCTTGTATTTCACTGAACCGTGAAGATAAAGCGTAAAGCTCCCTGTGGTGGGTTTGATGATTAATGCAGCTCGCGAGAAAGGACACTGTGTTGCCCAGTGGCCACAGAAGATTAGCTTGCTAAGTAATGGGCCTGTGAAGAGGAAAATAATACTGAAGTGATCTAGGAACCAGTTGCCATTCTCCAGATGTCAGGAGAAAATGGCTGTTCTAATACATCTACATTTACTGGACTAGATTTCATCTCCCGTGCTGTTGTCCCACTCCCCAGCTGTTTATGGCGTGTCTCTGTAAAAGGAACAGGTCATTTGAATACATTCAGAATCTTATTAATATTTAGATCGTTTAGTCAACATCTGCTGCTGGTTTACAGTATACAATTTCTGTGAAGTCGCAGGTTCAATTTCTACCAGATGCTCCAGAGCAAATGATCAAATGGCCAGAGGGGTGCAGTTGACTCTGTATCGACTTGAGTGCTAAATCTCTTAACTGCTTGACCATTCAGAAGAAACTATTTGATTATCAACTGAGCCTTTCATGGAGTACAGTCCGCACCACTTAAAACGCCCATGTTTAAACCAGGCAATCGCTTAAATCAGCCAAAAAGTGCAAACCGGTATCCGTGGGATTAAAGTCAATTTCAAAGTTGTCGCTTACAGCACCTTAAGCTCTCTGTGTTTTTCGGGCAGCAACAGGTGTTACTGTTGTTTGATAGTGTTCGGATTCTCTCCTCTCACATCTCTTTCCCTTCTCCTGGCTCTGAATCCTCATCAGCTTGTTCAATGGCCTCGACTCTCCCAGAACAGCTGTGACTTCCTTTTCTCTGAGGATGTACCTCCTCTCCCAGATGCCCATTTATCTCACTCCCCATGTCAACTCTTCCTCTGTGATCCAAATGCCCGTGCTACTCTTGAACTCTCGGCATTGGCATCTAAGCTGCCAGACACCATGAGGTCGTTGCCGGGCCTGTGCAGTGCCCCCTCTGCAAGGTTCAGGTCTATGGATCTGAGGTAAGAATCATAGAATCATAGAATCATAGAAAGTTAGAGCACGGAAGGAGGCCATTTCGGCCCATCGTGTCCGCACCGGCCAACAAATAGCTATCCAGCCTAATCCCACTTCCCAGCTCTTGGCCCATAGCCCTGCAGGTTAGAGCATCCCAAGTGCACATCCAAGTACTTTTTAAATGTGGTTAGGATTCCTGCCTCTACCACCCTTTCAGGCAGTGAGTTCCAGACCCCCACAACCCTCTGGGTGAAGAAATTTCCCCTCAAATCCCCTCAAAACCTTCCACCAATTACTTTAAATCTGTGCCCCCCTGGTTTTTGACCCCTCTGCCAAGGGAAATAGGTCCTTTCTATCCAATTTATCTATGCCCTTCATAATTTTATACACCTCAATAAGGTCTCCTCTCAGCCTTCTCTGTTCCAAGGAAAACAGACCCAGTCTATCCAGTCTTTCCTCATAGCTAAGATTCTCTACTCCCGGCAACATCCTTGTAAATCTCCTCTGTACCCTCTCTAGTGCAATCACATCTTTCCTTTAATGTGGTGACCAGAACTGCACGCAGTACTCTAGCTGAGACCTAACTAGTGTTTTATACAGTTGAAGCATAACCCCCCTGCTCTTGTATTCTATGCCATGGCTAATAAAGGCAAGCATTCCGTATGCCTTCTTAACCACCTTATCTACCTGGCCTGCTACCTTCAGGGATCTGTGGACATGTACTCCAAGGTCCCTTTGTTCTTTTACACTACTCAGTGTCCTACCATCTAATGTGTATTCCCTTTCCTTGTTAGCCCTCCCCAAATACATTACCTCACACTTCTCTGGATTGAATTCCATTTGCCACTGTTCTGCCCACCTGACCAATTTATTGATATCTTCCTGCAGTCTACAGCTTCCTTCTTCAGTATTAACCACACAGCCGACTTTAGTATCATCTGCAAAATTCTTAATCATACCCCCTATATTCAAGCCTAGATCATTGATATATACCACAAAAAGCAAGGGACCTAGTACTGAGCCCTGTGGAACCACACTAGAAATAGCCTTCTAGTCACAAAAATACCCATCAACCATTACCCTCTGCTTCCTGTCTCTGAGCCAGTTTTGAATCCAACTTGACACTTTGCCCTGGGTCCCATGGGCTTTTAACTTCGCGACCAGTCTGCCATGTGGAACCTTATCAAAAGCCTTGCTAAAGTTCATATACACTACATCAAATGCACTACCCTCATCTACCCTCCTTGTTACCTCCTCAAAAAATTCAATCAAGTTTGTCAGACACGATCTTCCCTTAACAAATCCGTGCTGACTATCCTTGATGAATCTGAGAGCATGGGCCTTACACTAAACATCCGTACGACAAAGGTCCTCTACCAACCTGCTCCCGCCACACAGTACTGCCACCCCCCCGATTATCAAAATCCATGACAAGGCCTTGGACAACGTGGACCACTTTCCATACCTTGGGAGCCTACTGTCAACAAGGGCAGACATCGACGATGAAGTCCAACACCGCCTTCAGTGTGCCAGTGCAGCCTTCAGTCACCTGAGGAAGAGAGTGTTTGAAAACCAGGACGTCAAACCCGGCACTAAACTCATGGTCTACAGAGCAGCAGTGATACCCGCCCTGCTGTATGCCTCAGAGACATGGACCATGTACAGCAGGCACCTCAAAGCACTGGAGAGGTACCACCAACGCTGCCTCCGCAAGATCCTGCAAATCCATTGGCAGGATAGGCGCACCAACGTCAGTGTTCTTGTTCAGGCCAATATCCCCAGCATCGAAGCTTTGACCACGCTCGATCAGCTCCGATGGATGGGTCACATTGTCCGCATGCCCGATACAAGACTCCCAAAACAAGCACTCTACTCAGAGCTCCGGCTTGGCAAGAGAGCCCCAGGTGGGCAGAGGAAATGCTTCAAGGACACCCTCAAAGCCTCCTTAAAAAAGTGTAACATCTCCACCGACACCTGGGAATCCCTGGCCCAAGACCGCACAAAGTGGAGGAGAAGCATCCGGGAAGGTGCCGAACACCTCGAGTCTCTTCGCCGGGAGCAAGCGGAAGCCAAGCGCAGGCAGCGCAAGGAGCGCACATCAACCCAAGCACCCCACCCATCCGCCCCTTCAACCACCGTCTGCCCCACCTGTGACAGAGACTGTAGATCCCACATTGGACTCATCAGTCACCTGCGAACTCATTTTTAATGTGTAAGCAAGTCATCCTCGGTTCTGAGGGACTGCCTAAGAAGAAGAATCCGTATCTTTCTAAATGAAGATTTATCCTGTCCTTCAGAATTCTTTCCAATAATTTTCCCACCACCGAGGTTAGGCTGACTGGCCTGTAATTACTCGGTTTATCCTTTTCTCCCTTTTTAAACAAGGGTACCACATTATCAATCCTCCAGTCCTCCGGCACCACACCTGAAGCCAGAGAGGTTTGAAAAATGATGGTCAGGGCCTCTGGAATACATTTCATCTGGGCCTGCGAATTTATCCACTTTTAAAGCTGCTAAACCCCTTAATACTTTCTCTCTCACTATGTTTATTTCATCTAATATTTCCCACTCCTCCCCCCTGATAGCAATGTCTGCTTCACCCCTCTCCTTTGTGAAAACAGACGCAAAGTATTCATTAAGAACCCTACCTACATCTTCCGCCTCCACACCCTCATGATCTCTAATAGGCCCTACCCTTTCTTTAGTTATCCTCTTATGCTTAATATATTTATAAAACATCATTGGGTTTTCCTTGATTTTACTTGCCAAGAATTTTTCATGCTCTCTCTTTGCTTTCCTAATATCCTTTTTAATCACAGAGAACACTGGGATAGCCCCACAACCAAATATTCACTCTCTAGGCATAGGCATCACTCATTACTTGGTGGCCTTAGCAATTCCCTTTAAACCATGCAACATGTATAATAGGCATATTGCATTAGCACCAACTAAAGCGGTGGGAACTGTATATCATTTTTACTTACAGTGGACAAAAAACAGTAACAGTTTATTTCAACCTTTACAGAGAGTTTTCTTCTGAAGATGCAGAACAAGGTAGCAGCAGATCAGTGGAGGGGCTGCCATGGGAGTTGAGGTAGTGCAAAGGGCGATGCCAGGGGTGGTGTAGTGAGCCCCTGCAACATGAGGATGGGACTCTTTGTACATGGGGTGTATCAGAGATTTAGCTGAACGTGCTGCCTGTTAGAGGGTAGCGCACAACTCTTCCTGGCTGCAAATTCAGCAGGGATACTTCCATCACATTCTCATTGTCATGGTTTGCCTATGCTTAACACAGGACCTTTTTGTCCCCCCTGCTCTGTGGTGACTCCATGCTCTATTTCTTCAGGCAATTGAAGCAACGTGTGGTAGCACTCTCACTTCCATGTCAGAAGGTTGTGGGCTCAAGTCCCACTCCAGGAACATGGGCATAACATCTAGGCTGACACTCCAGGGCAGTACAGAGGGAGTGCTGCACTGTCAGAGGTGCTATCTTTTGGATAAGATGTTAAACAGAGGCCCTTTCTTCTCTCTCAGGTGAATGTAAAAGATCCCATGGCACTATTCGAAGATGAGCGGGACAGTTCTCCCTAGTGTCCTGGCCAATATTTATCTCTCTACCAACATCACTAAAACAGATTATCTGGTCATTTATTTAATTACTGTTTGTGAGACTTTGCTGTGCGTAAATTGGCTACCACATTTCCTACATCACAACAGTGACTGCTCTTCAACAGTACTTCATTGGCTGTAAAACGGTTTGGGACATTCTGAGGTCAGGAAAGGCGCTATATAGATGCAAGTCAGTCTTTTTTCTTTTTATACCAACTTGTTATGTCCATTGAACATACAATTAGGAGCATTCTTCCCTGGATATATTAACCAGTATCAACAGGACACCCTGGAGTATTTTTTCTTACAGTATGCATGCTCCCATCAGGGGGCCCCTAGTGTTCAATTAACAACATTCAAGTACAGCACATATCACAACCACAGTATATGTCCACAATTCTTCAGGTGGACCCCTGTGCCTCATTATATCTTTGGTCACATAGGAACCATCTATCCAGGTCTTTCTCCTTTAAATATCAGGGCTGTTAAAAAGCATACAGGATCCTTGGCTTTATAAATAGAGGCATAGAGCACAAAAGCAAGGAAGTTATGCTAATCCTTTATAAATCCACAAAAATCAGTTATGTGGAGAGAAGGTTAAGGGGAGATTTAATAGAGGTATTCAAAATTATGAGGGGTTTTGATAGCGTAAATAAGGAGATACTCTTTCTACTGGCAGGAGGGTCGGTAACCAACTACTCAGATTTAAGATGAAGAGAATTTTTTTTATGCAGCGAGTTTTTCTGATCTGGAATGCACTGCCTGAAAGGGTAGTGGAAGCAGATTCAATCATAGCATTCAAAAAGGAACTGGATATATACTTGAAAAGGAAAAACTTTGCAGTGCTATGGGGAAAGAGCAAGGGAGTAGTAATAATTGGATAGCTCTTTCAAAGAGCTGGCATAGGTACGATGGGCTGAATGCTGAATTCTGTGCTGTAATATTCTCTGGGCTAGAAATTCATTATAGACCAGGAATGGGCGGTATCATTAGAAAAGTTGGAGAATTAGCACCAGGCGCTAATGCTTTAGACTACACGCAAAATTCGTGTTCACTGCTCAAAGAAATGATTGGAGTCCTAATTCAAGTCTTAAAGTCCAAGCTCATTGGCATTACACTCAAAGGGCCGACCAATATCGGGTGCAGTCTAATAGCAAGTCATGATTCCCACAGGCATTTTTCAGTACTTAAAGGGGAGGTTCATTGATGCTGCAGAACCTCATTCTCAGCATTGCTGGCAGTGCAGCTGCCTCAGCATGCAGCAGAAGGTCAAAGAGAAGGAGCCAGAGGACTGAAGCAGCTGTACACATGGCAGATCCATGCCCCAGGGAAAAAGCCCGGAGATTCAGCCATCAAGCATTGGAGGTGTTGGTGTTCGCTGTGGTGAGACGGGGGCAGTGCTCTACCCAACAAGTGGCAGGAGGCCCTCGCTGCAAGTCTTCTGCACCATGTGGAGGGACATAGCGCAGCAGGTCTCGGGCAGCACTGTAGTCTCCAGGTCCCACACACAGTGCAGGAAGAAATTTAACGACCTCACTCGGGTGGTCAGGGTGACTGAGCGCTTCAACAAATGCTACATAGCACCATCTGAACCACAGTCTTCACAGGCTGCCCAAAGCACCACACTCCCAGCAGTCACCCACCAATAATCTCTACCTACCAACACTCACACCCACACCCACATCTCACGCCTTGCACACAGTGGCAGCTGTTCAACTATGGCAGGGACATCACCCATACACATTGCTCCACACTCATACACACACTTTCCTTTCTCTTGCAGGCCAAGGTGGTTCACAACAGGAGGGAGCAGGAGTGCACAGGCGGGGGACAAGCCGACTCCCAACCACTGTCTGCACTGGAAAATAGAGTGATGCCGATTATTGGGCACCAGGTGGTGGGCGCCATGGCCACCAGCGACTTTGACCCCCTTGGGGACAACAACAGTATGTTAATCCCTAATCCATCTACGCACATCTCACTTCGCCCTCACCCCACAAATGTTTCGCACTTTCCAGCTAATCATGCTGTATGCATGCATTTCTCCCTTCCTGACCCCCTCCCCTCACCTTAACCCGACTCTTGTGCCTTTATGCTTTCAGATAATGAGCAAGCACCTGAGAAGCCTGTCCCTGAGGGCACCGCACAGAGCAAGGGGGGGAGAAGAGGAGGAGAAAGAACGCAACGCGTCACTGCATGTCTCACCCGCAGACACCAGCTCAGATACTGGTACTACGCGCTCTTTAGAGATTAGTATAGTAGCAGGATCTGCATAGGGTGAGGTACTGGGGATGAGTGGGCTGCAGCAAGGCCAGGGGAAAAGGGTAGCTCGGGAGTCAGCTCCCCGGAGGGCGAGTTCACGCACGAGTTCTGCTGCAAAGGACTCAGATGAGGACCTTGATGGAGAGGCTGATGTAAATAGACTACTGAGCACCTGGGTTGAGTATAAAACAAGGCTTTAATCAACTGTTTCACAACCATGAGATTCTAGTTACATCACTAGCTCCTGGTTACAAAAATGTCCTGAGCAAGCTGGGCCCACGCCCGAGTATTTATACACCTTGGACGGCGCCACCAGCGGGCCACCCAGTGTTACTTCATGAGTCATTTCTTCATGAATGATAAGATTCATGACATTCTTCCCGCCTGAAATATTTTTTGGAAGTCCGAAGACTTCCTTCTAGCAGATTAGGCGGACCACGAATAGCCGCAGTCTTTTAGATCTTTGTTTGTGGCTGGAAGGCACGTCTCCTCGGATCATGTCTTGGTCCCTGGGTCGCTTGGTCCGTACTGGTAGATCGACAGGGCCCGTGCCGCCTTGATCGACCTGAGGGAGACTGGGGAGGTCGTGACTCCGGGTGCGGGTCCCCACAGGCGCAGAGCTGGCTTCATATTATTTGGTAGCCAGGGATTGACCGGCATCCTGGCTTCGGGTGGCCATCCCGTGGGGAGTGCTCGGCTCTCTGAGTTGATCCGGTGGAGTAACCAGCAGATCCCTTGATGTCCCAGGTAGGGCTTCATCCTCAAAGGAGCGCAGAGTGTCGGCATCATTACTATGGGTTCCTCTATCAGTTGGGTCCGTGGGATCGGTTGGACAGGGAGCCAGATCTCGGAGTGAAACGGTGGACTCCCAGCCATCAGGGTACCACACGTGTGCGTATGTGGGATTAACGTCTGTTAGTTCCACCTCGTCGATGTGGGGATCGTTTTTCGAAGACTCGACGAATCTTTGGAGCAGCACAGGGCCGGGAGCTGCCAACAATGATGGTAGGGACGTCCCATGAGTGGAGCGATGCTGGAACCTGAAGAACCGCTCGTGAGGAGTGACATTGGTGGACATAGAAAGAAGTGACCTGATGGAATGCAAAGCGTCAGGGAGCATAGTTCCCACTGCTGATCTGGTAGGTTGCGTGACCTCAGTGCAAGACAAACAGCGTTCCAAATGATAGCGTTGTATCTCTCAACCTGTCCGTTATCGATGGGATGATATGGTATCATTTTACTTGTGGCGATTCCCCGTTGGGAAAGATAACTTTTGAGTTCGCTTGACATGAAGGAGGGACCCCGATCAGAGTGGATGAAATTGGCCGTACCGCAAAGGGAAAAGACTTGATCGAGGCATTTGATCACTGTGGAAGTAAGCATATTGGGACACGGGAAAGCAAAGGGAAAGCATGAATATTCGTTCACCATAGTAAGCAAGTAGGTGTTTCGAGTTGAGGAAGGCAATGGTCCTTTAAAGTCAATGCTGAGTCGCTGCATAGGCTGCATAGCGTGTATGAGTGAGCCATCCGATGGACAGAAGAATTCCGGTTTTAATTCCGCACAAATTCTACAGGAGAAGCATGTTCTTTTCACATCTTCCATAGAAAATGGGAGATTTTTAGATCACACAAAGTGCAACATACGGGTAAAGCCAGGATGGCATGTCAGTATGAAGATCCGCAAGAGTCGAAGTTGACATAGAAGAGCAGAATGCACACGTGAGGGTATCCGGGACTACATTCTCTTTGCCGGGTCGATAATGTATGGTGTAGCCAAAGGCGGCCAATTCCATCCTCCAGAGTTGTATTTTGTTATTCTTGATCTTAGTGTGTTTCCAGTTATCCAGCATAAAGGCCACGGAGCGCTGATCGGTTATAAGCGTTAAATGCCGATGAGCGAGAAAATGACTCCATTTACGTACTGCTTCGATGATGGCCGTAGCCTCCTTCTCGACAGGAGGATAATGGAGCTCGCTACCCTGCAAAGTTCTGGACAGAAATGCAACGGGTCGACCACCTTGATTCAAGGTAGCCGAGATCGCCACCTCCGATGCATTGCACTCGACCACGAAAAGAAGATTTTCATTGGTGCAACGAAGCGTGGCTTTTTCCAGTTGTTGCTTGAGGAGGTTGAAAGCTGAAATAGCCGTTGCCTTCAATGGAAATGACTTCGCGTGAAGCAGGGGCTGGATCTTGTCGGAGAAGTGGGGTATCCACTTCGCATAATAGACGACCATGCCGAGTGCCCGATGAAGAGAGCCGAGATTCGTAGGGGGAAGGAGCTCCTGAAGCGGACGAAGTCGCTCCGGATCCGGTTTGATGACACCGTTGCCCACCCAGTAGCCAAGGATGTTGACTGATGGCACTGAATTCACAGATTTGGACTCATTTAAGGTTAAGTTGCGGCGACGGAGAGCTTCAAAAAATTTCTGGAGGTTGGCATCATGCTCCTTCTGGTCATGACCAGCAATGGTGATATTATCCAGATATAGAAAAGTGTCCATTAAAATCTCCTGTTTGACTA
The DNA here is from genome assembly GCF_052327205.1 of Somniosus microcephalus. Taxonomy (NCBI): domain Eukaryota; kingdom Metazoa; phylum Chordata; class Chondrichthyes; order Squaliformes; family Somniosidae; genus Somniosus; species Somniosus microcephalus. Next base: position 71,686,106 of record NC_140987.1, on the reverse strand, counting down.
GGCTATCCATTGCCCGTTGAAAGACAGCCACCCCATTGGTGACCCCAAATGGAAGGCGACAAAACTGATAAAGCCGACTATTGGCCTCAAAGGCCGTATACTTTTTGTCAGAGTCCTTTAACGGTACTTGATGGTATGCGCTCTTTAAATCGAAAGTTGAAAATACCTTGTAGTTGGTAAGGTTATGTCATCAATGCGTGGTAGTGGGTAGGCATTCAGGTCGGTATACTGGTTAATAGTTTGCGAGTAATCGATGCAAAGACGTTTCTTGTGTTGCTTCAGAGGATTTTTAACAACAACAACTTGAGCCCGCCAGGAAGATGAACATGGCTCAATGATACCGTCAGCTAGAAGGCGAGAGATTTCTGCCTCGATAAAGCATCGATCATCTTGGCTGAAACATCGTGATTTAGTGACTATGGGCTTACATTGGGGGGAAAGATTGGCAAACAAGAAGGGCTCATCGAGTGAAGCCGCCGAAAGCGCACAAAACGGTACATTGGAAATAGTAAGCTCCGGCTTTGACCCTCCAAACTCGAAAGTGAGTCTTTTGTGTTGTTTCTGGAAATCCTGTCCCAGGAGCACATCACTGCATAGGTTCTTGAGTACCCCGAGCCGGGTGGAGAAATAAGTGTGGCCATTGAGAAGAAGGTCGACAAGACAAAAGCCGGAAGAGTTGGTGGTCAGTGTCGTCAGAGCCATTGCAATTTCCCTGTCCGAGGGGTAAATATGCAGTTTTAACTTACTGACAGCCCGCTCACTAATGAAGCTGTCAGAGCTGCATGAGTCGATTAGTGCACTCAAAATGTGTCCATTTACCGAAACCTTCATGGCTGCATGAGACAGAGTTTGGGGAAAAACAGCTGTGATGGAAGGAGGGGCAGTTTTACCCTTGACAACTGTAACCTTAGTAGTGGTTCTTGGGGGAGGAACTGTTTTATAGATTGCAGCTGTAACCTTAGTAGTGGCTCTTGGGGGAGGAGCAGTTTTATAGCTAGTGGTGAAAGATAGGTATCTGCATTCCTCTTTGCTAAGTCCAGAGAACATGCCTGGTCATAGGCAGCCTATAATTTGAGGGTTTTATTCTCCAGCAGATGCTGACGTATGAAGGGAGACGCAATTCTATTAATAAAGGAATCACGAATTAACTCCTCCTGGTACTGCTCAGCTGTGACAGCTTTAAGATTACAATCCTTGCTGAGTCTGCGAAGTTTCTGAAGGAATTCATCAAGTGATTCCCCGGGTTGTTGTCGAGTTGTGGCCAGTAGATGCCGAGCAAAAATTTTGTTTGGGGACTTAACATATAGTTGCTGTAGTATTTGGATAGCGGCGTCATAGTCTACACAGTCTTCGATATAGTCAAACACATGAGGGGAAACATAATTGGCAGGCATTCGTAACTTATTAGGAACATTCTCACCACACTCCTCAAGGAAGTTGCTGAAGGTAGGATACCAGTGTTTCCATACCTTAGCAGCTGTAAGTGAACTCAGGTCCAGGTCGAGACGGGCGGGTCTGAGTAGTTTCTCCATGATGGTTCGATTACTTCATCCGAGTTCCCTTCTACGGTTTGACTCGTAGCTGTCTGTTCCCAAGACCACTCAGAATGTGGAGCAGGTCAGTTGATTAAATTGATGTAAAAAGACTACTGAGCACTTGGTTTGAGTATAAAACAAGGCTTTAATCAACGGTTTCACAACCATGAGATTCTAGTTACATCACTAGTTCCTGGTTACAAAAACGTCCTGAGCAAGCTGGGCACACGCCCGAGTATTTATACTCCTTGGACGGCGCCACCAGCTGGCCGCCCAGTATTACTTCATGAGTCATTTCTTCATGAATGATAAGATTCATGACAGAAGCCTTTAGAAGAAGGTTGATGGGCATGCACATGGAGATGACAGGTGCAATGGCAAGGGTGCCCGAGAGCCTCTCGGCAATGATAAAGAGAGTAGAGGAGTCCTCCTCCAACATTGCACAAGGCTCTGCGCACACCATGGAGACCATCATTTCCAATCTGCAAAAGATGGCAGACTCCCAGAGAGACCATGGCAACCTAGGCCTGATGCCACACGTGATGGGTGATCTGGCAGCTTCCATTGCAGCACAAGCGGAAGTGACGCAACGTCTTAATGCTGTCAATGCTTGGTGGCATCCAATCTCAGACTGCTCTCATGCAGTCTCAGCTTGACGCTATGCAAGATCTGACTGCTGCCATCATGGCTGGGTCTACCACTTTCACTGTGTCATAGCAGGCCAGCAATCTGTGCTGCAACAGATTGCTAGGGTTGCTGAGGTGCTGCCCCAGAGGAGTGACAGTGGGTCAGTGGAGCAGAAACCTGCTGTCCTCTTTCAGGATGACAGCATTCCTGTTCCCACCACTGCCACTCCACCATTGTCCTTGTCACTGCCTGTCATCCAGCCAGCCCAGACTGCTGCCGCCCATGCTGAGGTGATGCCGTCTACAGCTGGGCCTTCTGGGCCCACAGCTGGTCAGGGACATCCTGCAAGGCCATCTGAAGTCTCCCACACATACACTCTGCAGCCTTCCTCCATCCCTGCTGCAGCCACTGGGCCAACACTTCGTAGGAGCTCTAGAGTAGGTAAAAGCACTGTAATGAGAGGCACTAAGGGATTGCACAAGGGTGAATAGTTAATGGCCCAGAAATTCATGTCGGGGGCTTCCCGCGGGTGCAAGCCCCCGACCTACACTTACCTATCGCGCCGACATTTGAGGCCTGGGCCTGCGTGGATTTCCGTTTTTCTGAGGATCACTCCCGGGCAGCGTCTGACGTCACGCCGCCCAGGAGTGCAGCCAGCGCGAAGCGTCCAGCGCAGAGTGTAAGTGAGACACGCCCTGTGAGGTCGCATTAGCATAGGACACGCCCCCAATCTTTCTCACAGGCTGCAAAGCCTTGTTACATGCAGAGCAGGATTTTTAGTAGGTTCTTTGTATTTTTATGAATCTTTTGGTAACTTTTATAAACTTTTAAATACTTTTACATGATTTTGAAGAATCTGAAATAGTTTTAAACAGAATTTAAGCAATTTAAAGAGTTTTAAAAGCCCTGAAAGCATTTTTTTCATTCAATTTATTTAATTAGCAACGTGAAATGGCTGGAATGAGCACAATTCACGTCATTAAAAGAACTCAAAATTTCACTGACGATGACCTCAGCAATCTCCTCAACGAGGTGCAGGCGCAGCGCCTGCGCATCATTGGGAATGAGAAGTCCAGGGCGCCGCGAAAAGGACAGATGATAGCTTGGTCTTTCAATTGGCAGCATAGGGCTCCAGTCACAGGGAGGGAAAAGGCGCAGGAAACGTTAGGGTGTCACCTTTTGTGCGGAGTGGGCCTTTGGCGTAGCGGTAAGCATCCCCGCCGCTGGGCCAGAAGGAGTAGGGTTTCGATCCCCGCTCCACACAGTCCCGGTAAGCGGAGTCGGAGCTCCGACTCTAAATTCTGGATTGACATCCAGCGGAATACTTGCGTCCGTGGGTGTGGGTGCCCCCCCCCCTCGTATGGGTTGTGGGAGCCCGTAAAACCCTCCCGCCATAGGACTAACCACCCTAATGGCTGGTATGAAGATGGTTACGGTCACGGAAGGAGCGTTAACACGGCCAGAAATCCTTCCACCACTCCATACAGTTCCCCAAAGGGAGCAGTGCGAAGAAACGTACGACGACGACCTTTTGCACAATGCACCTCCTTGGACCCTCAGTCACAGATGCGAGGGGGCAAATTGTTCAATTGTTAAATTTTTCATTTTATTGACAAGTTAAATGTTGTCTTTGCTTTTTTCATTGAAATGTATATTTGTGACTGAAAGGATATGTAACCTTTTCGTTTAAACAGTACAGCATTTCAACTTTTATTGGAGCAAAAGTATTTTTACAACAACTGTTTGAAAATTAGAAATTAGCTAGTTTCCACCTTGAATGTCTTTATTGCACTGAGAAACCAGAAAAAGTCACGTTAAACTGTTTACAAATTTTTTTCTGAACTATTCATGTTTACAAATGTTTGAAAAGTAGAAAATAGCTAGTTAACATTTATAAGTTATAAACTATCTACATCAAAACTGAACCTGAAAACTGTTTGATGATGCAATAAAAGTTCACTGCTTCACTTTAAATTGTGTCTGCTCCTTTCTTTGCCTTGCGGGGGGGAGGGGTAGGTACAAGGCGACACTACCTCATGAAGGTGTTGGCTACTAGCAGTTCCCGAGCAGCCTTACTTTCGGAAGCACTTGGCTCCTCCCCATGAGGCCTGACCACAGGCACATTGGCATCGCTTAAGTCCTCCATTTCAGCAGGGAGCTCTTCTGCAGTGTTAAGGGTCAGTCCTTCCTGCAGGGCAAAGTTATGCAAAGCACAGCAGGCCATCACAATCCTTGTCACTTTCTGGTGAGAATACTGCAAGGCCCCCCCTGACCTATCCAGACACCGGAAGCGTGATTTCAGAACTCCGATTGTCCTCTCCACCACTTGACGTGTGGACACATGTGCCTGGTTGTATCTCTCCTGAGCCTCATTATTGGTCTTGCGGTAGGGAGTCATCAGCCATGGTCTTAGCGGGTAGCCCTTGTCTCCCAATATCCATGCAGATCCTTGAGTCAATTTGCTGAGGGCAGCATATAAGTTAGAGTTATGGAGGACGAAGGAGTCATGATTACTTCCCCGGTGCGCTGCATTCACGTTTAGGATCCTGAGGTGCGCATCACATACTATCATAACATTCAATGAATGATAGCCCTTCCTGTTGATGTATGTCACAGGTGCATCCAGTGGTGCCTTCAATGCAATATGGGTTCCATCGACGGCACTACTCACTTTGGGGAATCCAGCAATGCGATGAAATGCAAGGGCCATCTCCTTTTGATGTCGAGTGGACAAGTCATACTTAATGAACTCTGAAAACCTACGCATAATGCCATCTGTGACCTGGTGAATGCAGACCCTCGCAACATTCTTAGAGATGCTGCTTATGTCACCGGTGCCTGCTTGAAATTACCCACTTGCAAAGAAGTTCAATGCTGTGGTTACCTTCATGTTCACTGACAAGGCAGTGCGGGTCTTCGAGTGTGGTTGAAGGTCCTCCTTCAACATGTCACACAGTCGGCCGATTAACTCTTTACTGAAGCGCAGCCTCCTCACACACAACTCCTCCGACAGCATCTCAAATGATCGCCTCTCCCTGTACACTCTCTGGGGTGGGTAGTAGTTCCTTCTGATCAGGAGATGGTTATGGTTCCTCAGTCTTCTATGTTCTTCCCTGGTGTTTCGAATTCTTTGAAGCAAAATCACACACAGCATCAGGGCAGCATTTCTGGAGGGCATTTTTCTCGCTCACAGGTCTCCTCCTTACACAGACGTCCTTGTAAGGAAAAAATGGAAGGAGTTGTTAAATTAATTTTAATGAACTGACTGGCTAGAAAATCACCACGGACTATGGCAGAAAAAACGCGTTATCGGCTTGGTAACACGTCATACCCGCCTGATGAATATCACAGCCCGAGGTGATTTTCCAATAATTAACATTTTCTGAAAGTCATAACTACATACATACATTCATACACATACGTAAAGGAATATATACATACATACATACACATACGTAAAGGAATATATACAGACATACATACATACTTACTTAAAGGAATATATTACTGATGAAAACTTTCTTAAAAATTTTGGAAATGTTACATTATTCATTTTCTAAGTCATTTTCACTTTTAATAAACACATCAGATTCAATTAGGCTTTGCAGACAGCCTGAGTTGCTCCCTGTACCTACATTACTCAAAACCCGTTTAAAAAAAAAAATTAAAGTAGCAAACTTACCTCAGACTTTCTTAAAATAACTTTTCTCCCTTTCACAACCAAAAATGTGCCGTTCAGAAGCTCCACTGATGAAAGAGTTCTTCCTCCTGAGCGTTACGGAGCTTCTGGGGGGCTTTACTCCTGCTTTTTAGATGTGTAAATGCTGGGGACTTACCCTCACTGCAGCAATTCACAAAAACGCCGAAGTTCAATGCGCATGCGCTGCCTCAAAGGTCACACGCGTTCCACCTCTTAACCCCTACTGTCAGGGGAACGGAAGTGCCGATTTCCCGCGCATGCGCTGTGCATGCAGAAAACCGGCACTTCCATCGGGCCCACGCGTGAGTACACGGTGCTTACTCGCACGTTGGGACACTAATTTCTGGGCCAATATTTTTGTTGTAAATATGTGTTCAATGACTGTTGATAAATTTATTAATTCAGTTTGGATTCTTTTGTGGTGTGTCTCATTTCAGCTTTGCGCTGTTATATGGCCTGCAACAGGGATGGAATGATGGGGATGTGATGAGCAATGGGGATCTGGGGCTTAATTCATTCGAACCGCAGTCTGACGAGGCAGTCATGGACTGCCCTTCCGGAAAGCCAATTGAGTGACTGCTTCCTCCCTCCCTCCTGTTCCTCCTCATCTTCCTCTTCCTCCTCGTCCTCCTCCTCCTCTCCCTGTTCCTGACATGATCCCGCAATCCCTGCTGGCAAGGGCTGGTCCCTCATGATGGCCAAGTTGTGGAGCATGCAGTAGACCACCACAAAATGAATCACCCGCTCAGCCAAGTACTGGAGGGCTCCTCCCGAGTGATCAAGCCAGCAGAACCGTTGCTTCCTGATGGTCTGCTCGATGATGTTCCTGGTGGCAGCATGGCTCTCATTATATGAGTGCTGGGCAGGAGTGTTGGGTTTGCGGAGGGGAGTCATGAGCCAGGTGGAGAGCAGATAGACCCTTGTCCCCAAGCAGCCAGCCATGAGCTTGATGTGGTGGCTGGAAGAGTGCTGGCACAGGATGAAGGCATTGTGGCAGCTACCAGGATAGCGGGCATTGACATTGAGGATTAGCTGTCTGTGGTCGCGCACCAACTGCACATTAAGTGATTGGTAGCATTTGTGGTTATGCAAGATCTCAGGATGGTTATGCGGTGCCCGCAAAGCCACGTGGGTGCAGTCAATGGCGCCCTGCACCATGGGGAATCCCACTATCCTGACAAAGCCACATGCATGCTCGTCCTGCTTCTCCCTGGTGGTGGGGAAGGAAATGTAATCCCTTCTCCTACTGTAGAGAGCCTCTGTGACCTCCCGGATGCAGCAATGGATGGTGAACTGCGAGATGTTAGCTATATCTCCTGTTGCAGACTGGAAGGATCTGCTGGCAAAGAAATTGCCAGTGAGCGAGCTGTGGTCGCCCTGGTCTGAGCCTGGAGGTCTGCTTGCAGGAGGTGGCAGAATTCTGTGACCATTTCCTTAGTGAAGCAAAGCCTTCTAATACACTTCTCCTCGCTTAATTGGAGGTAGGAGAAGTGCTCTCGGAATACCCTTGGAGGGTAAGGCCTCCTGTTGAAAACCCTCATGGCCCTCCACCTCCCTCTGGCCACATATTCCAGTCTTTCTCGCTGCTTCCGCTCCCACCGCTGTAGATCCTGGAGGGTGAGGTCAACTGTCAGTACAACCTGTATTAATGTAACCAAGTGTAGCAGTTTGATTTTTTTAAGAATAAATGTAGCTACTTTTTAGCTGCCACAACACTCCTGATACTAAATAACCTTGAAATTACAGAATGAGACTGTTGGACTATGTGAAACTGATAAAGAAAGCATTGAAACTCCACTAACCTACAGTTGCGACTCATGATCCCTTTAAATCACATCCCTGGAGCCGGCTTCCTGGTGCTTCGTGCCAGCTCTCCCTGTCGCTGTTTCCTCCAGGTGCTAAGGTAGGTGGTGACAATCAATTTTTCAGATCAGGCGGCCAGTGGGCATTGCACACTCACTGACGTCACGATCCACCTGGCGTTGAGGCTCCCGGCGATAGCTCTTAGTGGTGGCACTGCAGGGTGTGGGAGGCAAGATTTAGCATGCAGCATTGGATTCGCTTTGCTCGGCGATAATGCTCTAGCACCCAGATAGTTCCATCTGCTGGCATTAACAGGCGGCGCTAAGGTAATTAATTTTTCCCCCTATGATTCTATGACATGGTGGATTGGCGTAACATGAATGCATCATGGTTGATGCCAGGAATGCATTTGCTTGCATAATTTGGTGCTTATTTACGCAGACCACTTGCACATTAATCAGCTCTTACTATTCATGACATGACATGTCCATGACATTAAGTGTAGGAGCCTATAGGGCGACATGTGTGTCCTGACATCCTGGGGAATCCTACCAAGGTGAAAGAATGCACTACCCCCTCCTGCTACTGGTGCCATTCCATGGGCAACGTTCTGAAAGATTTAACCCTGCGGTATGGATTAGTGGCCTTCTGTTTGACCGATTAGCATTGAATCCCCAGTGATGCAGATACTTGGGTCACTGAGGTTGTGTCACCCAGTCACCATGGTCTCATGGAGCTTGATCACTTTCAAAGCGCAGAGAGGAATATCACATTGGTGTTTTCCTAAATTGGTTCTTTCTCTGTTTTATTTGCCTGTCCCAGCAGGTTTCATGACTGGTCTCCTGGCCAGCCTCCCATCTTCCACCCTCTATGAACTTGGCTACCCGTATCCTAACCCACACTAAACCTCGTTCACTTACATTGGCTCCCGGTTTGGAAATGCCTTGATTTTAAAATTCTTATCCTTGTGTTAAAATCTCTCTATGACCTCACCCCACCCTATCTCTGAAACCTCTTCCAGCCCTACAACCATCCAATAACTCTGGTCTCTTGTTTTTTTTTATTCGTTCCTGGGATGTGGGCGTCGCTGGCAAGGCCAGCATTTATTGCCCATTCCTAGTTGCCCTTGAGAAGCTGGTAGTGAGCCGCCTTCTTGAACCGCTGCAGTCCGTGTGGTGAAGGTACTCCCACAGTGCTGTTAGGTAGGGAGTTCCAGGATTTTAATCCAGCGACGATGAAGGATCAGCGATATACTTCCAAGTCAGGATGGTGTGTGACTTGGAGGGGAGCTTGCATGTGATGGTGTTCCCATGTGCCTGCTGCCCTTGTCCTTCTAGGTGAGAGGTGCTGCCGAAGAAGCCTTGGCAAGTTGCTGCAGTGCATCTTGTCCATCCCCCATTTCCTTCACTTACCAATGGAGGCCGTGCCTTCAGCCGGCGAGGCCCTAAGCTCCTGAAATCCCTCCCTAAACCTCTCTGCCTCTCTCCCTTCTATTGTCTCCTCTCTATTCCCCCTTTATTACCAGGACATATCTATCCTAAGCTTTCTATAACCAAGCCTAATTAACGTAAGTTTCCCTGTGTCCATTCACGTGTGCTTTTTGGCTGCTGCTCCAGACCTGAGCCCATCACTTCTATTTCCCCTTTGTTTCTCCCCCTTTTCTCTTTACTCCCTCTTGGATGAGCCCACAGCTACCCTCTGTGCCTCTCTTGGCAGGGCCCATCGAGTCATTTGTCGTGCCTCTTTACGAACAGCAACCCCAGCTGCCCCTTCCTACTCTTTTGCTGACCTTCCTGCCCAGTGCGCCTGCTGGGGGCAAATCTTGCCAAGCTCCTTCCATCCCATTCACCCTTCCCAGCTCTGACACTGTGGACTCTGCCAGCAGATCAGCTAACATCACCCCTCTCCGCATTTCCCTCTAGAATGTCAGTTCACTTGTGAACTTGTAGGCCCATCCCCCCTCTCCACCCACACCTGCCCCCTCCCCATCCACACCCGCCCCCTCTCTCCATCCACACCCGCCCCCTCTCCACCCAGACCCGCCCCCTCTCCATCCAGACCCGCCCCCTCTCCATCCAGACCCGCCCCCTCTCCATCCACACCTGCCCCCTCTCCATCCACACCTGCCCCCTCCCCATCCACACCCACCCCCTCTCTCCATCCAGACCCGCCCCCTCTCCATCCACACCCGCCCCCTCTCCATCCACACCTGCCCCCTCCCCATCCACACCCACCCCCTCTCCATCCACACCCACCCCCTCTCCATCCACACCCACCCCCTCTCTCTACCCAGACCCTCCCCCTCTCTCCATCCAGACCCGCCCCTCTCTCCATCCAGACCCACCCCCTCTCTCCATCCAGACGCATCCCCTGCTCTCCATCCAGACCCACCCCCTCTCCATCCACACCCACCCCCCCTCTCCATCCACACCCACCCCCTCTCTCTATCCAGACCCTCCCCCTCTCTCCATCCAGACCCGCCCCTCTCTCCATCCAGACCCACCCCCTCTCTCCATCCAGACGCATCCCCTGCTCTCCATCCACACCCACCCACTCTCTCCATCCAGACCCTCCCCCTCTCCCCATCCACACCCGCCCCCTCTCCATCCAGACCCGCCCCCTCTCCATCCAGACCCACCCCTCTCTCCATCCAGACCCACCCCCTCTCCATCCACACCCGCCCCCTCTCCATCCAGACCCGCCCCCTCTCCATCCACACCCACCCCTCTCTCCATCCAGACCCACCCCCTCTCTCCATCCAGACCCACCCCCTCTCTCCATCCAGACCCACAATTCACAATTCACAATTCAAATCGCTTTATTGGCATGATAAGTTACATCTTATGTTGCCAAAGCATCAAAATACATTTATGGTTTAGCACATAAACGCAGTTCTATTCATACAGTGTATAAACAGGTATATCCCTGAGTGTATAAATATACATTCGCATTGTTTATATATATTCTTTTCTTAGTTTACTGGTTGTCCCTCTGTTCATGGCAAGCTGTAACATAGTGTGCCGCCAGTGTTATACAGCTTCTCCCCTCTCCCAGTAGGAATGGGAGTTTTTGGTTGTCATTCAGATTTCTGAAATCAGGGCATATTTGTGAGAATTTTTGGTAGAAATTCTCCCTGATGCCCTGATATTTTCCGCAGGCTGTGAGGAAGTGCATCTCTGTCTCCACTACTCCCTGACTGCAGTGAGAGCATATCCTGTCTTCTCTTGGTAGCCTGGTCTGCCTGTGTCTGCCTTTTTCGATCGCTAGGCTATGTTCGCTAAGTCTGTACCTTGTCAAGGTTCTTCTCAGTTTGTTATCCTTTACCATGGTCAGGTAATCAGCTATGTTGTATTGTCTGTTTAGGGCCAAGTAGCAATTGAGTTTGCTTTGGGTTTTTGTTGTTTCTGCCCAATATGTCAGATATTTTTCCTTTTGCTTAGCGACGATTGTGTTGGGTTGAATTCTTTGTGTTACCCTGTCACTGTCCTGGGGCTGGTTATTGTTAGTATTGTTAGTAGTTACTTCACTGAGTCCCAGGACTAGTTGACTGAGGGTATTCTTCTTTATGGTCAGCTCTTGGCATTTCAGGGCGTCGTAGTGATAGCATTGGGGATTGCTCATTTGTAGGTGATTCCAAAATTTGGTGGCTCTTTTTTGGATAGTGATTATTAATGGATATTGGCCTAGTTCCGCCCTGCATGCATTGTTTACTGTTTTCCTTTGAGTCCGGAGGATACTTTTACAGAATTCTGCATGTAGGATCTCAATTGGGTGTTTGTCCCATTTTGCAAATTCTTGTTGAGTTAGCGGTCCCCATACCTCACTGCCATAGAGTGCAATTGGTTCAATTACTGATTTGAAAATTTTGAGCCAAATGCTAATTGGGATTTCTATTTGGATTGATTTTTTGATGGCATAGAAAGCCCTTCTTGCTTTCTCTTTCAGTTCATTCACAGCCAGTTTGAAGTTTCCCGTAGAACTGATTTTTAAGCCCAAGTATGTGTAGTTAGTGGTTTGTTCAATTTTGGTTGTTCCTACTGTGAAATTTATTTTGGGTCCCTGATGTTTGGATCTTTGCTGGAACACAAGGACTTTGGTTTTTTGGGGATTTATTGTCAGGGCCCAAGTCTGGCAGTACGACTCCAGCAGGTCCAGGTTTTGCTGTAGCCCCTCTTTAGTAGGTGACAGCAGAACTAGGTCGTCTGCATAGAGGAGGAATTTAACCTTGGATTCATATAGGGTGAGGCCGGGTGCTGTAGATTGTTCAAGTAGTTTTGCCAATCCATTTATGTAAATATTAAAGAGTGTCGGTGAGATTGGCGAGCCCTGCGTCACCCCCCGCCCCTGTGGGAAGTATTTTGTTTGTTTGTCTCCAATTTTAACTGCACATTTGTTGTTTGTATACATTGATTTAATTACATCATATGTTTTCCCTCCTACCCCGCTTTCGATAAGTTTCAGGAATAAACCGTCATGCCAGATGGAGTCGAAAGCCTTCTGGAAATCTACAAAGCATGCGTAGATTTTGCTTTTGTTATGGTGAACGTGTTTGTCAATTAGGGTCTGTAGGGTGAAGATATGATCGGATGTTCTATAGTTTGGCAGGAATCCAATTTGGCTTTTACTCAAGACATTGTGCTCCTCAAGGAAGTTTATAAGTCTTTTGTTTATGATGCTACAGAATACCTTCCCCAGGTTACTGTTTACACAGATGCCTCGATAGTTGTTTGGGTCGATTTTGTCCCCACTTTTGTATATGGGCGTTATGAGTCCTTTGTTCCAGATATCAGGGAAATAACCGACACTCAGAACCAAGTTGAAGAGTTTTAGGATAGCCAGTTTCATTCTGTTGTCTGTGTGTTTAATCATCTCGTTTAGTATGCCGTCTGTCCCGCAGGCTTTTCCTGGTCGCAGGTCCTTGAGTTTTTCAAGAAGTTCTTTTTCTGTTATTATGGCGTCCAGCGGGTTTTGGTTATCTTTTATGGCCATTTCTAGCTTTTCCAGTTTTTTGCATATTTGGTGTTGCTCTGGTCTTAGTGTGTTTTTCTGGTATAATTTTTCAAAGTGGTTTACCCATGTGTCCCCATTTTGAATGGCCAAATCGTCGTGTTGTTTTTTGTGTAGTGTTTTCAAGTTTTCCCAGAAACAATTGGAATCAATGGATTCCTCCATGGAGCTGAGTGTATTCTTAATATATTGCTCTTTTTTGGTTCTGAGTGTGTTTCTGTATTGTGTTAGTGTCTGACAATAAGTAAGGCGTAGTTCCTCGTTTTCTGGATGTCTGTGTTTTTGGTTTGATATTTTTCTAAGTTTTTTCCTCATGTTATGGCAATCTCGGTCAAACCATTTTTCATAGTTTTTTGTTTTGGGTTTGTTCTTGCGAGCTTTCAAGTTTGCATTTGATGCCAAATTATCAAAAATATTGTTTAGTTTACTAATTGCCCGGTTTACGCCTTCTTTATTGTGAGTGTATATGTTATCCAGAAAGGTGTCTAAGAGAGCTTGAGTTGATGCATTGCTAATTGTTTTCTGGTATTTTTCCGTGTCGTTTTTGGCCCATCTGTACGATTTTTTGGTGTTGTACAGTTTACTGGGTTGTGTTTCTATGTTGTTTGTTTCTGTCTTTTTGAGGAACATAGTAATTTGACTGTGATCTGACAGTGTTGTTTGTGGTTTGACTGTGAATGCTCTGAAAGAGGATGGGTCTAAGTCTGTAATCATATAGTCTACTGTGCTGCAGCCAAGAGGTGAGCAATAGGTCGATCTTCCTAGGAGGTCTCCTATGAACCTACCATTGACAATGTACAGACCCAGGTTTCGACAGAGCTGTAGTAGCTGTTTTCCGTTGGTATTTGACTGCTTGTCGCAGTTATGCCTGTATGGAAGGGGAGGGATGTCAAAGTGGTTATTCCCGAAAACGTAATTGTTTCCCTGATTATTGGTGAAGTCTGGTTCTTCGCCCGTTCTTGAATTGAGGTCCCCACAGATCAACACGTTCCCCTGGGCCTGGTATTGGATAATTTCCCCCTCCATGTTGGAGAAGGTGTCCTCTTTAAAGTACGGGGAATCGATTGGAGGGATATAAAGTGCGCAAATGTAAACATCTTGGGTGTTTGAGATAATCTCCCTCTCAAGTTTGAGCCACATATGGTTTTCGCCCTTTTTTATAAATTTGATGTCATTCTTAAGTTCTGTTTTAAACCAGATCAGTATGCCTCCGGAGTCTCTGCCTTGGGTTACACTTGGTAATTTATTGGAGGGGACCACCAGCTCAGTGTACCCTTGGGGACAGCCAGTGTGTCCTTTTCCTTTATACCAAGTTTCCTGTAAAATGATAATATCTAGGTCTTTAGTTTCATCTATGAACTCTGGGGTCCTACTTTTCACTTCTCGCAGTGAAGAGCGTAGACCTTGGATATTCCAGGTCGAAATATATAAGGATTTCATGTTAAGTTTGATCTTTTACTATGATAGGTTAAAGAGTGGTACGTGTTTGTCGTGTCTAAGTGTGGGAAAAAAAAGATCATCTCAGTTGTCTATAAAAGTTAATACAATTTGGTTACAGTTCTTTCTATTAATTAGTCCTTGATCCATAAGGCGGAAGTAGATGCTGCTGCACATCTGCTTATTGTCTCTTAATGGATTGTTTCTGTCTGAGGTATTGCGTACGTCCTGTGCATCTCTCCCTCTGTCTGGCTGGGAGCGGTCCTATTCCCCTGTGGGACAGGAGTGGTGCAGGTCTGATATTGTTGTTTTGCATGGGGATCCTCTCTGGTCTCGGTTGGTGTGTTGGTGGTCCTTGTAGTGTTCCTGATATGTACCCCGCTGATCCCTGGTGGTCGGGGGGGGGTCCTCTTGGAGTCTGGGTATGGACCCGGTTAAAAGCGACGTCCTTCAGGGCTTTAGCAAAGATCGATATTCTTTGCCTTTGGATGTGGACGTGGTCGTAAAGACATTCCTCATCGAGGGTGGGGTGTTGGGCCAGGTGTACGTTGTGGTTTGATTCACAGTCTCTTGCTATGCTGGCATTTATCTCATGAATTGTGTTGTTGTTGAAGTCTGTTCTCGGCAATATTGTGGAAACAGTGATTCTAGTGTTTGGAAATGTACTGCTTGCTTTCCTAATCATTGCTCTGAGCGATGTTGCTACTTCTTTCTGTTGGGTCTTTAGGTCATTTGTGCCCGTGTGTATTATTATGTGTTGGGGGGAGCCTAATCTGGCTTTGGTCAGCCATCCCATGGCTCTGTTTGTTGTTGGGCACCAGATCTTTTCTACTTTACTTCTAGGGAATAGCTTTTTCTCCCATAGAAATTTCCCATTTGAGTCTATGAGTATTACGACGTCAGCCTTGTTTGTGTTTACTGTCTGGTGGCTTTCGCTTGGACTCATAGTGTGTGTGCTGGGCTGGGGTGTCTGGTGTGTGCGTACCTCTTGTGAGCGGCCCGCTTGTGGTTCCACGGTGGTGGGGGAAGATTGCAAATCAGTATGCTGGTCGGTCTGTGTGGCACCCCTTGTATTGTGTGTCTGTTGCTTTTGTTCCGTGTGGGAGTGCAGCCGTTCCGTCCGGCTCTGTCTTGTCTTATCTCTAGCCTCTGGTTGCTGGTCTAATGGTGTTATCTCTCCTCTATGGCTCTCTTCTTTTTCCTGCAGCTCTTTCACCTGATTCCTAAGTAGATTCACCTGGTTCTCAAGTAGCTTCAGCTCTCTCTTGTGTCTCTCCCTCTCCTGATTTTGATCGTCATTCATTTTGAGGAAGTCCTCTCTAAGTTTAACCATCTCTATCTCTAATTGATTAAATTTATCTTTTGGTTGTATCTGGCTGTGTGATCCCGGGGTATGTGTCTGGTCGGCCCTGGAAGGCTCACTCACTTCCTGGCTAGGCTGGTCGGCCCTGGAGGGCTCACTCACTTCCTGGCTATGCTGCTCTTCTCTTGGTGAGCTGGGAATGGTAGGGGGACTATGTGTGGCTTCCTCCCTGGTGGTTATGCTGGGGTTTGTCAGTTGTATCGTGTGGCTGTGGTTCCCCGGGGTTAGTGTCTGGTTTGAACTGTGTGGCTCGTTCACCTCCTGACCAGGCAGATTTTCTCCTGGTAAGTTGTCAATGTTGGGGGGAGTGCGGGCCACTCTGGGGCTGTTCCTTCCCCCCTTAGTTAATTTTTTCAGTGTCCTGAAGGCCGTTGCAAATTTGTCGAGGTTGCCTTGCACTAATATTGTTCCGGTATTGTACGCGTTGACCGTCGTAGTTGAACTGTCTCCTGGTGTGTTAATTTTCATTATGGACCCATTTGCGGTATTTTCTAGCTTAACATTGGTATAGTGTGATTTTATTGCTGTGATCCAAGCCACTGGCTGATCTGAGTAGAAAATGAGGTTACTTTTTGTCCCATTGTTGTAACAGTCAGCAAAAAGTGTTTCTGGTTTTTCTCTCATCTGCTCATGCTTGATCGCTTTTATAGCTTTTTTTGCGGTGTTGGGGGGAATCTGGAAGCGGGGCTGTTGTGGATCTTCTGATTCGCTCATTTTTGGTATCTTAGAATAAGCTTTTCTGGGGCCCCGGGTTTGGTGTTTCCCTCTCCCTGTTCGCGAACTTTCCCGGTCCCCCTCTCCGACCCCGTGGTCCCTGGGCCTTGGCTTCTGGGTTCACCCTTCTCAGGTCTGAGTCTGTGAGCCGCTGTTTCCCGGTGCCTTCGGGCTGTTCCCCTCCCCCTCAGAGGTCTCTGGGCCTCTGTCTCGGCCTGGCTCCTCGGGCCTTTCCCTGGCTTCAGTCTCCCTCCCTGGGCCCTGTACTCACAGTCTTGGTTTGCTTCTGGAAGCCTTCTGGTTGCTCCCCTTCTCCTCAGAGGTCTCTGGGCCTGGCTCCTCGGGCCTTTTCCGGGCTTTCTAGCCCAGCCGCCGCTCGGGCTGTGCCTCGTTCGCCGTTCGGGTGCTGGACTGCGGTCGTTGCTCGGGTGCTGGACTGCGGCCGTCGCTCGGGTGCTGGACTGCAGTCGTCGCTCGGGTGCTGGACTGCGGCCGCCGATCGGGCCGTGTCTCGTTCGCCGCTCGGGCTCCCCGAGTCACCTCGTTCCGGCTGCCGCTGCGTCTCCGTGCGGCCTCCCCGAATCGCCTCGTTTCCCGAAGCGGCCTCCCCGAGTCTCCTCGCTCCGGCTGCCGCTGCGTCTCCGTGCGGCCTTCGCGCCTCGGTTCCCGATGCGGCCGAGTCACCTCGCTTCTGCTGCTGCTGTGGCCCCGTGCGGCCGCTGTTCTTTGGTTTGTATATTTTTTTTTCCCTTATTTCTTTTTTTTCTTTGGCTTTTTTTTTCTAATTTCCTCTGTTTTTTTTTCCTTTGGTGGTCTCTTTGGTGGTCTTTTCCTTCCTTACTTAATCTAGACTAAACTAAACTTAAACTTAACTAAACAAACTAAACTAACTTAACTAGAACTAAATTTAACTTTAAAACCTTTTAAAACTTGAAATGAACCTTTTTTTCCCCCACTTTAAACACTAAAAACACTAAAAATTCAGCAGCCCATCTTCAGCGTGTGTATTCACTCCCTCTCTCCATCCAGACCCACCCCCTCTCTCCATCCACACCCGCCCCCTTTCCATCCAGACCCGCCCCCTCTCCATCCAGACCCACCCCTCTCTCCATCCAGACCCACCCCGTCTCTCCATCCAGACCCACCCCCTCTCTCCATCCAGACCTGCCTCCTTTCTCCCATCATGCCCCATCTGAGCTTTTCTTGTCCATGAGACTGACCTCCTGCTCCCTCCACTCTATTCCCACCAAACTGCTCACCACCCTTCCTGGCCCCCAGGTTAGCTGATATTGTTAATGGTTCCCTCTCCTCAGGTACTGTCCTCCTGCCCTCTCCCTGGCAACTGTCTGAGGCTGAACCAGACTGTTTGCATTCTTGGTGTCATACTTGTTCCCGAGCTGAGCTTCCGATCACATATCCACTCCATCATATCCACACCATCGCCAAGACCGCCTACTTCCAACTCCGTAACATTGCCCAAATCCACCCCTGCCTCAGCTCATCTGCTGCTGAAGCCCTCATCCATGCCTTTGTTACCTCTAGATTTGACTATTCCAATGCTTGCCTGGCCGGCCTCCCACCTTCCACTCTATCTTTACTTGAGCTTATCCAAAAACTCTGCCTCCTGTGTCCTAACTTGCACCAAGTCCTGTTCACCCATCACCCCATGCTCGCTGATCTACATTGGCTCCCGGTCCAGCAAGGCCTCAATTTTAAAATTCTCATTCTTGTGTTCAAATCCCTTCATGGCCTTGCTCCTCCCTATCTGTGTAACCTCCTCCAGCCCTAAAACCCTCTGCGATCTCTGCGCTCCTCCAATTTTGGCCTCTTGCGCATCCCCAATTTTAATTGCTCCACCATTGGCGGCCATGCATTCAACTGTCTAGGCCCTAAGCTCAGGAATTTCCTCCCTACACATCTCTGCCTCTCGGCCTCTCTCTCCTCCTTTAAGACACACAGTCACACTGGCGACCAGACACTGCAGCCACACACACAGTGTCACACTGGCGAACAGACACCACGGCAACACACAGTCACACTGGCGACCAGACACCATGGCCACACATAGAATCACACTGGCGACCAGACAGCATGGCCACAAACAGAGCCACACAGGGTGCCAGACACCACGGCTACACACGGAGTCACACTGGCGACCAGACACCATGGTCAGACAGAGCCGCACTGGCGACCAGACACCGCGGCCACACACAGTCACACTGGCGACCAGACACCGGGGCCACACACAGTCACACTGGCGATCAGACACCGCGGCCACACACAGAATCACACTGGCGACCAGACATCGCGGCCTCACACAGGGTCACACTGGCGACCAGACAACGTGGCCACACACAGAGTCACACTGGCGACCAGACACCACGGCTACACAGAGCCACACTGGCGACCAGACACCACGGCTACTCACACAGTCACACTGGCGACCAGACACCGCAGTCACACAGAGTCACACTGGCGACCAGACACCGCGGCCACACACAGAGTCACACTGGCGACCAGACACCACGGCTACACAGAGCCACACTGGCGACCAGACACCACGGCTACTCACACAGTCACACTGACGACCAGACACCGCGGCCACACAGTCCCACTGGCGACCAGACACCGCGGCCACACACAGGTTCACACTGGCGACCAGACACCACGGCCACACACACAGTCACGCTGGCGACCAGACACCGCGGTCACACACACAATCACACTGGCGACCAGACACCGCGGCCACACACACAGTCACACTGGCGACCAGACACCACGGCCACACACACAGTGTCACACTGGCAAACAGACAACGTGGCCACACACAGTCACACTGGCGACCAGATACTACGGCCACACACAGAGTCACACTTGCGACCAGACACAGCAACCACACACAGAATCACACTGGCGACCAGACACCATGGCCAGACACAGAGCCACACAGGGTACCAGGCACAGCGGCCACACACGGAGTCACACTGCCGACCAGACACCGTGGCCAGACAGAGCCGCACTGGTGACCAGACACCGCGGCCACACACGGAGTCACACTGGCGAGCAGACACCACGGCCACACACAGTCACACTGACGACCAGACACCGCGACCACACACAGAGTCACAGCGGTGACCAGACTCCGTGGCCATGCACAGTCACACTGGCGACCAGATACCGCAGTCACACAGAGTCACACTGGCGACCAGACACCACGGCTACACAGAGCCACACTGGCGACCAGACACCACGGCTACTCACAATGTCACACTGGCGACCAGACACTGTGCCCACACACAGAGCCACACAGGGTACCAGACACCGCAGCCACACAGGGAGTCACACTGCCGACCAGATAACACGGCCAGACAGAGTCACACTGGCGACCAGACACAGCGGTCACACACACAGTCACACTGGCGACTGGGCAACGTGGCCATACAGAGTCACAAAGGGTACCAGACACCACGGCCACACACATTCACACTGGTGACCAGACACCGCGGACACACACAGTCACACTGGCGACCAGACACCGCGGCCACACACACAGTCACGCTGGCGACCAGACACCGCGGTCACACACACAATCACACTGGCGACCAGACACCGCGGCCACACACACAGTCACACTGGCGACCAGACACCGGGGCCACACACAGTCACACTGGCGATCAGACACCGCGGCCACACACAGAATCACACTGGCGACCAGACATCGCGGCCTCACACAGGGTCACACTGGCGACCAGACAACGTGGCCACACACAGAGCCACACTGGCGACCAGACACCACGGCTACACAGAGCCACACTGGCGACCAGACACCACGGCTACTCACACAGTCACACTGGCGACCAGACACCGCAGTCACACAGAGTCACACTGGCGACCAGACACCGCGGCCACACACAGAGTCACACTGGCGACCAGACACCACGGCTACACAGAGCCACACTGGCGACCAGACACCACGGCTACTCACACTGTCACACTGACGACCAGACACCGCAGTCACACAGAGTCACACTGGCGACCAGACACCGCGGCCACACACACAGTCACACTGGCGACCAGACACCGTGGCCACACACACAGTCACACTGGCGACCAGACACCGTGGCCAAACACAGTCACACTGGCGACCAGACACCGCGGCCACGCACAGAGTCACAGCGGCGACCAGACTCCGTGGCCACACAGTCACACTGGTGACCAGAAACCGCAGTCACACAGAGTGACACTGGAGACCAGACACCGCGGACACACACAGAGTCAGACTGGCGACCAGACACCGGGGCCACACACACTCACACTGGCGATCAGACACCGCAGCCACACACAGAATCACACTGGCGACCAGACATCGCGGCCTCACACAGGGTCACACTGGCGACCAGACAACGTGGCCACACACAGATTCACACTGGCGACCAGACACCACGGCTACACAGAGCCACACTGGCGACCAGACACCACGGCTACTCACACAGTCACACTGGCGACCAGACACCGCAGTCACACAGAGTCACACTGGCGACCAGACACCACGGCTACACAGAGCCACACTGGCGACCAGACACCACGGCTACTCACACAGTCACACTGGCGACCAGACACTGTGCCCACACACAGAGCCACACAGGGTACCAGACACCGCAGCCACACAGGGAGTCACACTGGCGACCAGATAACACGGCCAGACAGAGTCACACTGGCGACCAGACACAGCGGTCACACACACAGTCACACTGGCGACCGGGCAACGTGGCCATACAGAGTCACACAGGGTACCAGACACCACGGCCACACACATTCACACTGGTGACCAGACACCGCGGACACATACAGTCACACTGGCGACCAGACACCGCGGCCACACACAGAGTCACAGCGGCGACCAGACTCCGTGGCCACGCACAGTCACACTGGTGACCAGAAACCGCAGTCACACAGAGTCACACTGGGACCAGACACCGCGGCCACACACAGAGCCACACAGGTTATCAGACACCGCAGCCACACAGGGAGTCACACTGGTGACCAGACAACACGGCCAGACAGAGCCGCACTGGTGACCAGACACCGCGGCCACACACACAGTCAAACTGGCGACCAGACACCGTGGCCACACACAGTCACACTGGCGACCAGACACCGCTGTCACACACACAGTCACACTGGTGACCAGACACCGCGGCCACACAGTCCCACTGGCGACCAGACACCGCGGCCACACACACAGTCACGCTGGCGACCAGACACCGCGGTCACACACACAATCACACTGGCGACCAGACACCGCGGCCACACACACAGTCACACTGGCGACCAGACACCACGGCCACACACACAGTGTCACACTGGCAAACAGACAACGTGGCCACACACAGTCACACTGGCGACCAGATACTACGGCCACACACAGAGTCACACTTGCGACCAGACACAGCAACCACACACAGAATCACACTGGCGACCAGACACCATGGCCAGACACAGAGCCACACAGGGTACCAGGCACAGCGGCCACACACGGAGTCACACTGCCGACCAGACACCGTGGCCAGACAGAGCCGCACTGGTGACCAGACACCGCGGCCACACACGGAGTCACACTGGCGAGCAGACACCACGGCCACACACAGTCACACTGACGACCAGACACCGCGGCCACACACAGAGTCACAGCGGTGACCAGACTCCGTGGCCATGCACAGTCACACTGGCGACCAGATACCGCAGTCACACAGAGTCACACTGGCGACCAGACACCACGGCTACACAGAGCCACACTGGCGACCAGACACCACGGCTACTCACACAGTCACACTGGCGACCAGACACTGTGCCCACACACAGAGCCACACAGGGTACCAGACACCGCAGCCACACAGGGAGTCACACTGCCGACCAGATAACACGGCCAGACAGAGTCACACTGGCGACCAGACACAGCGGTCACACACACAGTCACACTGGCGACTGGGCAACGTGGCCATACAGAGTCACAAAGGGTACCAGACACCACGGCCACACACATTCACACTGGTGACCAGACACCGCGGACACACACAGTCACACTGGCGACCAGACACCGCGGCCACACACACAGTCACGCTGGCGACCAGACACCGCGGTCACACACACAATCACACTGGCGACCAGACACCGTAGCCACACACAGAATCACACTGGCGACCAGACACTGCAGCCATACACAGAGTCACACTGGTGACCAGACACCACGGCCACACACAGAGTCACACTGGCGACCAGACGCTGCGGCCACACAGAGCCACACTGGTGACCAGACCGTGGCCACAAACAGAGTCACACTGGTGAGCAGAAACAGCGGTCACACACACAGTCACACTGGCGAACAGACACCGCAGCCAAACAGAGGCACACTGGTGACCAGACACTGCGGCCACACACAGAGTCACGCTGGCGACCAGACACTGCGGCCACACACAGTCACAATGGCGACCAGACACTGCGGACTCACACAGTCACGCTGGCGACCAGACAACGTGGCCACACACAGTCACACTGGCGACCAGACATCGCGGCCACGCAGGGAGTCACACTGGCGACCAGACACCGCAGTCACACATACAGTCACACTGGCGGCCAGACACCACGGCCACACACACAGTGTCACACTGGCAAACAGACAACGTGGCCACACACAGTCACACTGGCGACCAGATACTACGGCCACACACAGAGTCACACTGGCGACCAGACACAGCAACCACACACAGAATCACACTGGCGACCAGACACCATGGCCAGACACAGAGCCACACAGGGTACCAGGCACAGCGGCCACACACGGAGTCACACTGCCGACCAGACACCGTGGCCAGACAGAGCCGCACTGGTGACCAGACACCGCGGCCACACACGGAGTCACACTGGCGAGCAGACACCACGGCCACACACAGCCACACTGACGACCAGACACCGCGGCCACACACAGTCACACTGGCGACCTGACACAGCAGCCACACACAGTCACACTGGCACTCAGACACCACGGCCACACACTGTCACACAGGGTACCAGACACCGCGGCCACACACAGAATCACACTGGCGACCAGACACCGTGGCCACACACAGAGTCACACTGGCGACCAGACACCATGGCTACACAGAGCCACACTGGCGACCAGACACCGCAGCTACACACACAGTCATACTGGCGACTAGACACCGTGGCCACACACAGTCACACTGGCGACCAGACACAGCAGTCACACACACAGTCACACTGGCGACCAGGCAACGCGGCCAAACACAGACACACTGCCGACCAGACACCGCGGCCACACACATCACACTAGCGACCAGACACCGCCGTCACGCACACAGTCACACTGAGGACCAGAAACCACAGCCACACACAGAGCTACACAGGGTACCAGACACCGCGGCCACACACAGAATCACACTGTCAACCAGACACCGTGGCCACACACAGAGTCACACTGGCGAAAAGACACCGCGGCTACACACACAGTCACATTGGCGACTAGACACCGCGGCCACACACAGTCACACTGGCGACCAGACACAGCAGTCACACACACAGCCACACTGGCGACCAGGCAACGCGGCCAAACACAGTCACACTGCCGACCAGACACCGCGGCCACACACATCACACTAGCGACCAGACACCGCCGTCACGCACACAGTCACACTGAGGACCAGAAACCACAGCCACACACAGAGCTACACAGGGTACCAGACGCCGCGGCCACACACAGAGGTACACTGGCAACCAGACTTTGCGGCCACACAGAACCACACTGGTGACGAGACACCACGGTCACACACACAGTCACTTTGGCGACCAGACACCACAGTCACACACACAGTCACACTGGCGACCAGACACCGGGGCCACACACAGTCACACTGGCGACCAGACACCGCGGCCACACACAGAGTCACACTGGCGAACACACAACGCGGCCACACACAGTCACACTGGCGACCAGACACAGAGTCACACTGGCGACCAGACACCGCGGTCACACATGGAGTCACACTGGCGACCAGACACCACGGCCAGACACAGAGTCACACTGGTGACCAGACACAGCGGTCACACACACAGTTACACTGGCGACCAGACACCGCAGCCACACACAGTCACACTGGCCACCAGACACCACGGCCACACACAGAGACACACTGGCAACCAGACACCGTGGCCACACACAGAATCACACTGGCGACCAGACACCACGGCCATACACAGTCACACTGGCGACCAGACACAGCGGTCACACACACAGTCACACTGGCGGCCAGACACCGCGGCCACACACACAGTGTCACACTGGCAAACAGACACCGCGGCCACACACAGTCACACTGGTGACCAGATACTACGGCCAGACACAGAGTCGCACTGGCGACCAGACACCGCGGCCACACACAGAATCACACTGGCGACCAGACACCGTGGCCACACACAGAGCCACATAGGGTACCAGACACAACGGCCACACATGGAGACACACTGCTGACCAGACACCATGGCCAGACACAGCCGCACTGGTGACCAGACACCGCGGCCACACACGGAGTCACACTGGCGACCAGACACCACGGCTACACAGAGCCACACTGGCGACCAGACACCGCGGCTACACACACAGTCACACTGGCGACTAGACACCGTGGCCACCCACAGTCACACTGGCGACCAGACACAGCGGTCACACACACAGTGACACTGGCGACCAGGCAACGCGGCCAAAGACAGTCACACTGCCGACCAGACACCGCGGCCACACACATCACACTGGCGACCAGACACCGTCGTCACGTACAAAGTCACACTGGGGACCAGACACCACAGCCACACGCAGAGCTACACAGGGTACCAGACACCGCGGCAACACACAGAGCCACACTGGCGACCAGACACTGCAGCCACACACACATTCACATTGGCGAACAGACACTGCGACCACACAGAACCACAGTGGCGACCAGACCGCGGCCACACACAGAGTCACACTGGTGACCAGACACCGCGGTCACACACACAGTCACACTGGTGAACAGACACCACATTCACACACAGAGTCACACTGGCGAACAGACAACGCGGCCACACACAGTCACACTGGCGACCAGACACCACGTTCACACACAGAGTCACACTGGCGACCAGACACCACGGCCAGACAGAGCCGCACTGGCAACCACACACACAGTCACACTGGCGACCAGACACCACGGCCACACGCAGTCACACAGGGTACCAGACACCACGGCCACACACAGAATCACACTGGCGACCAGACACCGTGGCCACACACAGAGTCACACTGGCGACCAGACACCGCGGCTACACACACAGTCACACTGGCGACTAGACACCGCGGCCACACACAGTCAAACTGGCGACCAGACACAGCGGTCACACACACAGCCACACTGGCGACCAGGCAACGTGGCCAAACACAGTCACAGTGGCGACCAGACACTACGGCCACACAGATCACACTGGCGACCAGACAACGCCGTCACACACACAGTCACACTGGGGACCAGACACCGCGGCCACACACAAAGCCACACAAGGTACCAGACACCGCGGCCACACACAGACCCACACTGGCGACCAGACACTGCAGCCACACACACAGTCACACTGGCGACCAGACACTGCGGCCACACAGACCCACACTGGCAACCAGACCGCGGCCACATACAGAGTCACATTGGTGACCAGACACTGCGGTCACACACACAATCACACTAGCGACCAGACACTGCGGCCACACACAGTCACAATGGCGACCAGACACTGCGGACTCACACAGTCACGCTGGCGACCAGACAACGTGGCCACACACAGTCACACTGGCGACCAGACATCGCGGCCACACACAGTCACAATGGCGACCAGACACTGCGGACTCACACAGTCACGCTGGCGACCAGACAACGTGGCCACACACAGTCACACTGGCGACCAGACATCGCGGCCACGCAGGGAGTCACACTGGCGACCAGACACCGCAGTCACACATACAGTCACACTGGCGGCCAGACACCACGGCCACACACACAGTGTCACACTGGCAAACAGACAACGTGGCCACACACAGTCACACTGGCGACCAGATACTACGGCCACACACAGAGTCACACTGGCGACCAGACACAGCAACCACACACAGAATCACACTGGCGACCAGACACCATGGCCAGACACAGAGCCACACAGGGTACCAGGCACAGCGGCCACACACGGAGTCACACTGCCGACCAGACACCGTGGCCAGACAGAGCCGCACTGGTGACCAGACACCGCGGCCACACACGGAGTCACACTGGCGAGCAGACACCACGGCCACACACAGCCACACTGACGACCAGACACCGCGGCCACACACAGTCACACTGGCGACCTGACACAGCAGCCACACACAGTCACACTGGCACTCAGACACCACGGCCACACACTGTCACACAGGGTACCAGACACCGCGGCCACACACAGAATCACACTGGCGACCAGACACCGTGGCCACACACAGAGTCACACTGGCGACCAGACACCATGGCTACACAGAGCCACACTGGCGACCAGACACCGCAGCTACACACACAGTCATACTGGCGACTAGACACCGTGGCCACACACAGTCACACTGGCGACCAGACACAGCAGTCACACACACAGTCACACTGGCGACCAGGCAACGCGGCCAAACACAGACACACTGCCGACCAGACACCGCGGCCACACACATCACACTAGCGACCAGACACCGCCGTCACGCACACAGTCACACTGAGGACCAGAAACCACAGCCACACACAGAGCTACACAGGGTACCAGACACCGCGGCCACACACAGAATCACACTGTCAACCAGACACCGTGGCCACACACAGAGTCACACTGGCGAAAAGACACCGCGGCTACACACACAGTCACATTGGCGACTAGACACCGCGGCCACACACAGTCACACTGGCGACCAGACACACCAGTCACACACACAGCCACACTGGCGACCAGGCAACGCGGCCAAACACAGTCACACTGCCGACCAGACACCGCGGCCACACACATCACACTAGCGACCAGACACCGCCGTCACGCACACAGTCACACTGAGGACCAGAAACCACAGCCACACACAGAGCTACACAGGGTACCAGACGCCGCGGCCACACACAGAGGTACACTGGCAACCAGACTTTGCGGCCACACAGAACCACACTGGTGACGAGACACCACGGTCACACACACAGTCACTTTGGCGACCAGACACCACAGTCACACACACAGTCACACTGGCGACCAGACACCGGGGCCACACACAGTCACACTGGCGACCAGACACCGCGGCCACACACAGAGTCACACTGGCGAACACACAACGCGGCCACACACAGTCACACTGGCGACCAGACACAGAGTCACACTGGCGACCAGACACCGCGGTCACACATGGAGTCACACTGGCGACCAGACACCACGGCCAGACACAGAGTCACACTGGTGACCAGACACCGCGGTCACACACACAGTTACACTGGCGACCAGACACCGCAGCCACACACAGTCACACTGGCCACCAGACACCACGGCCACACACAGAGACACACTGGCAACCAGACACCGTGGCCACACACAGAATCACACTGGCGACCAGACACCACGGCCATACACAGTCACACTGGCGACCAGACACAGCGGTCACACACACAGTCACACTGGCGGCCAGACACCGCGGCCACACACACAGTGTCACACTGGCAAACAGACACCGCGGCCACACACAGTCACACTGGTGACCAGATACTACGGCCAGACACAGAGTCGCACTGGTGACCAGACACCGCGGCCACACACAGAATCACACTGGCGACCAGACACCGTGGCCACACACAGAGCCACATAGGGTACCAGACACAACGGCCACACATGGAGACACACTGCTGACCAGACACCATGGCCAGACACAGCCGCACTGGTGACCAGACACCGCGGCCACACACGGAGTCACACTGGCGACCAGACACCACGGCTACACAGAGCCACACTGGCGACCAGACACCGCGGCTACACACACAGTCACACTGGCGACTAGACACCGTGGCCACCCACAGTCACACTGGCGACCAGACACAGCGGTCACACACACAGTGACACTGGCGACCAGGCAACGCGGCCAAAGACAGTCACACTGCCGACCAGACACCGCGGCCACACACATCACACTGGCGACCAGACACCGTCGTCACGTACAAAGTCACACTGGGGACCAGACACCACAGCCACACGCAGAGCTACACAGGGTACCAGACACCGCGGCAACACACAGAGCCACACTGGCGACCAGACACTGCAGCCACACACACATTCACATTGGCGAACAGACACTGCGACCACACAGAACCACAGTGGCGACCAGACCGCGGCCACACACAGAGTCACACTGGTGACCAGACACCGCGGTCACACACACAGTCACACTGGTGAACAGACACCACATTCACACACAGAGTCACACTGGCGAACAGACAACGCGGCCACACACAGTCACACTGGCGACCAGACACCACGTTCACACACAGAGTCACACTGGCGACCAGACACCACGGCCAGACAGAGCCGCACTGGCAACCACACACACAGTCACACTGGCGACCAGACACCACAGCCACACGCAGTCACACAGGGTACCAGACACCACGGCCACACACAGAATCACACTGGTGACCAGACACCGTGGCCACACACAGAGTCACACTGGCGACCAGACACCGCGGCTACACACACAGTCACACTGGCGACTAGACACCGCGGCCACACACAGTCAAACTGGCGACCAGACACAGCGGTCACACACACAGCCACACTGGCGACCAGGCAACGCGGCCAAACACAGTCACAGTGGCGACCAGACACTACGGCCACACAGATCACACTGGCGACCAGACAACGCCGTCACACACACAGTCACACTGGGGACCAGACACCGCGGCCACACACAAAGCCACACAAGGTACCAGACACCGCGGCCACACACAGACCCACACTGGCGACCAGACACTGCAGCCACACACACAGTCACACTGGCGACCAGACACTGCGGCCACACAGACCCACACTGGCAACCAGACCGCGGCCACATACAGAGTCACATTGGTGACCAGACACTGCGGTCACACACACAATCACACTAGCGACCAGACACTGCGGCCACACACAGTCACAATGGCGACCAGACACTGCGGACTCACACAGTCACGCTGGCGACCAGACAACGTGGCCACACACAGTCACACTGGCGACCAGACATCGCGGCCACGCAGGGAGTCACACTGGCGACCAGACACCGCAGTCACACATACAGTCACACTGGCGGCCAGACACCACGGCCACACACACAGTGTCACACTGGCAAACAGACAACGTGGCCACACACAGTCACACTGGTGACCAGATACTACGGCCACACACAGAGTCACACTGGCGACCAGACACAGCAACCACACACAGAATCACACTGGCGACCAGACACCATGGCCAGACACAGAGCCACACAGGGTACCAGGCACAGCGGCCACACACGGAGTCACACTGCCGACCAGACACCGTGGCCAGACAGAGCCGCACTGGTGACCAGACACCGCGGCCACACACGGAGTCACACTGGCGAGCAGACACCACGGCCACACACAGCCACACTGACGACCAGACACCGCGGCCACACACAGTCACACTGGCGACCTGACACAGCAGCCACACACAGTCACACTGGCACTCAGACACCACGGCCACACACTGTCACACAGGGTACCAGACACCGCGGCCACACACAGAATCACACTGGCGACCAGACACCGTGGCCACACACAGAGTCACACTGGCGACCAGACACCATGGCTACACAGAGCCACACTGGCGACCAGACACCGCAGCTACACACACAGTCATACTGGCGACTAGACACCGTGGCCACACACAGTCACACTGGCGACCAGACACAGCAGTCACACACACAGTCACACTGGTGACCAGGCAACGCGGCCAAACACAGACACACTGCCGACCAGACACCGCGGCCACACACATCACACTAGCGACCAGACACCGCCGTCACGCACACAGTCACACTGAGGACCAGAAACCACAGCCACACACAGAGCTACACAGGGTACCAGACACCGCGGCCACACACAGAATCACACTGTCAACCAGACACCGTGGCCACACACAGAGTCACACTGGCGAAAAGACACCGCAGCTACACACACAGTCACATTGGCGACTAGACACCGCGGCCACACACAGTCACACTGGCGACCAGACACAGCAGTCACACACACAGCCACACTGGCGACCAGGCAACGCGGCCAAACACAGTCACACTGCCGACCAGACACCGCGGCCACACACATCACACTAGCGACCAGACACCGCCGTCACGCACACAGTCACACTGAGGACCAGAAACCACAGCCACACACAGAGCTACACAGGGTACCAGACACCGCGGCCACACACAGAGGTACACTGGCAACCAGACTTTGCGGCCACACAGAACCACACTGGTGACGAGACACCACGGTCACACTCACAGTCACTTTGGCGACCAGACACCACAGTCACACACACAGTCACACTGGCGACCAGACACCGGGGCCACACACAGTCACACTGGCGACCAGACACCGCGGCCACACACAGAGTCACACTGGCGAACACACAACGCGGCCACACACAGTCACACTGGCGACCAGACACAGAGTCACACTGGCGACCAGACACCGCGGTCACACATGGAGTCACACTGGCGACCAGACACCACGGCCAGACACAGAGTCACACTGGTGACCAGACACCGCGGTCACACACACAGTTACACTGGCGACCAGACACCGCAGCCACACACAGTCACACTGGCCACCAGACACCACGGCCACACACAGAGACACACTGGCAACCAGACACCGCGGCCACACACAGAATCACACTGGCGACCAGACACCACGGCCATACACAGTCACACTGGCGACCAGACACAGCGGTCACACACACAGTCACACTGGCGGCCAGACACCGCGGCCACACACACAGTGTCACACTGGCAAACAGACACCGCGGCCACACACAGTCACACTGGCGACCAGATACTACGGCCAGACACAGAGTCACACTGGCGACCAGACACCGCGGCCACACACAGAATCACACTGGCGACCAGACACCGTGGCCACACACAGAGCCACATAGGGTACCAGACACAACGGCCACACATGGAGACACACTGCCGACCAGACACCATGGCCAGACACAGCCGCACTGGTGACCAGACACCGCGGCCACACACGGAGTCACACTGGCGACCAGACACCACGGCTACACAGAGCCACACTGGCGACCAGACACCGCGGCTACACACACAGTCACACTGGCGACTAGACACCGTGGCCACCCACAGTCACACTGGCGACCAGACACAGCGGTCACACACACAGTGACACTGGCGACCAGGCAACGCGGCCAAAGACAGTCACACTGCCGACCAGACACCGCGGCCACACACATCACACTGGCGACCAGACACCGTCGTCACGTACAAAGTCACACTGGGGACCAGACACCACAGCCACACGCAGAGCTACACAGGGTACCAGACACCGCGGCAACACACAGAGCCACACTGGCGACCAGACACTGCAGCCACACACACATTCACATTGGCGAACAGACACTGCGACCACACAGAACCACAGTGGCGACCAGACCGCGGCCACACACAGAGTCACACTGGTGACCAGACACCGCGGTCACACACACAGTCACACTGGTGAACAGACACCACATTCACACACAGAGTCACACTGGCGAACAGACAACGCGGCCACACACAGTCACACTGGCGACCAGACACCACGTTCACACACAGAGTCACACTGGCGACCAGACACCACGGCCAGACAGAGCCGCACTGGCAACCACACACCGCGGTCAAACACACAGTCACACTGGCGACCAGACACCACGGCCACACGCAGTCACACAGGGTACCAGACACCACGGCCACACACAGAATCACACTGGCGACCAGACACCGTGGCCACACACAGAGTCACACTGGCGACCAGACACCGCGGCTACACACACAGTCACACTGGCGACTAGACACCGCGGCCACACACAGTCAAACTGGCGACCAGACACAGCGGTCACACACACAGCCACACTGGCGACCAGGCAATGCGGACAAACACAGTCACAGTGGCGACCAGACACTACGGCCACACAGATCACACTGGCGACCAGACAACGCCGTCACACACACAGTCACACTGGGGACCAGACACCGCGGCCACACACAAAGCCACACAAGGTACCAGACACCGCGGCCACACACAGACCCACACTGGCGACCAGACACTGCAGCCACACACACAGTCACACTGGCGACCAGACACTGCGGCCACACAGACCCACACTGGCAACCAGACCGCGGCCACATACAGAGTCACATTGGTGACCAGACACTGCGGTCACACACACAATCACACTAGCGACCAGACACCGGGGCCACACACAGTCACACTGGTGACCAGACACCGCGGCCACACACTGAGTCACACTGGCGAACAGACAACGCGGCCACACACAGTCACAATGGCGACCAGACACAGAGTCACACTGGCGACCAGACACCGCGGTCACACACGGAGTCACACTGGCGACCAGACACCACGGCCAGAAAGAGCCGCACTGACGACCAGGCACCGCGATAACACACACTGTCACACTGGCGACCAGGCACCGCGGCCACACACAGAGTCACACTGGCAACCAGACACCGCGGCCACACACAGAATCACACTGGCGACCAGACACCGCAGCCACACACAGTCACACTGGTGGCCAGACACCGCAGTCACAGACACAGTCACACTGGCGACCAGACACCGGGACCAGACACAGCGTCACACAAACAGTCACACTGGCGGCCAGAAACCGCGGCCACACACACAGTGTCACACTGACGACCAGACACTACGGCCACACACAGAATCACACTGGTGACCAGACACCGTGGCCACACACAGAGCCACACAGGGTACCAGATACAGCGGCCACACACGGAGTCACACTGGTGACCAGACACCATGGCCAGACAGAGCCGCACTGGTGACCAGACACCGCGGCCACACACGGAGTCACACTGGTGACCAGACACCACGGCTACACAGAGCCACACTGGCGACCAGACACCGCGGCTACACACAAAGTCACACTGGCGACTAGACACCGCGGCCACGCACAGTCACACTGACGAACAGACAACGTGGCCATACACAGTCACACTGGCTACCAGACACAGAGTCACACTGGCGACCAGACACTGCGGTCAAACACATAGGTACACTGGCAACCAGACACTGCGGCCACACACACAGTCATACTGGCGACCAGACACCGGGGCCACAAACAGTCACACTGGTGACCAGACGCCGCGGCCACACACAGAATCACACTAGCGAACAAACAACACGGCCACACACAATCACACTGGCGACCACACAGAGAGTCACACTGGCGACCAGACACCGCGGTCAAACACGGAGTCACACTGGCGACCAGACACCACGGCCAGACAGAGCCGCACTGGCGACCAGAAACCACAGCCACACACAGAGTCACACTGGTGACCAGACACCGCGGTCACACACACAGTCACACTGGCCACCAGACACCGCGGCCACACGCAGAGCCACACTGGCGACCAGACACTGCGGCCACACAGGGAGTCATACTGGTGACCAGACACCACGCCCAGACAGAGCTGCACTGGCGACCAGGCACCGCGGTAACACACAATGTCACACTGGCGACCAGGCACCGCGGCCACACACAGAGTCACACTGGCGACCAGACACCGCGGCCAGACGCAGAATCACACTGGCGACCAGACAACATGGCCACACACAGTCACACTGGCGACCAGACTCCGCAGTCACACACAGTCACACTGGTGACCAGACACCGGGGCCACACACATAGTGCCACACTGGCGAATAGACACCGCGGCCACACACAGTCGCACTGGCGACCAGACACAGCAGTCACACACACAGTCACACTGGCGGCCAGACACCGCGGCCACACACATAGTGCCACACTGGCGAATAGACACCGCGGCCACACACAGTCACACTGGCGACCAGACACTACGGCCACACACAGACTCACACTGGCGACCAGACACCATGGCTACACAGAGCCACACTGGTGACCAGACACCGCGGCTGCACACGCAGTCACACTGGCGACTAGATACCGCGGCCACACAGAGTCACACTGGCGACCAGACACTGCGGCCACACACACAGTCACACTGGCGACCAGACACTGCGGCCACACACACAGTCACACTGGCGACCAGACACCGGGGCCACACACAGTCACACTGGCAACCAGACACCGCGGCCACACACAGAGTCACACTGACGAACAGACACCACGGCCACACACAGTCACACTGGCAACCAGACACAGCAGCCACACATAGTCACACTGGCAATCAGATACACAGCCACACACAGTCACACAGGGTACCAGACACCACGGCCACACACAGAATCACACTGGCGACCAGACACCGTGGCCATACACAGAGTCACACTGGCGACCAGACACCGCGGCTACACACACAGTCACACTGGCGACTAGACACCGCGGCCACACACAGTCACACTGGCGAGCAGACACAGCGGTCACACACACAGCCACACTGGCGACCAGGCAACGTGGCCAAACACAGTCCCACTGGCGACCAGACACCACGGCCACACACATCACACTGGCGACCAGACACCGCCGTCACACACACAGTCACAGAGGGTACCAGACACCGCGGCCACACACAGACCCACACTGGCGACCAGACACTGCAGCCACACACACAGTCAAACTGGCGACCAGGCACTGCGGCCACACAGAGCCACACTGTCAACCAGAACACGGCCACATACAGATCACACTGGTGACCAGACACTGCGGTCACACACACAGTCACACTAGCGGCCAGACACCGGGACCACACACAGGCACACTGGTGACCAGACACTGCGGCCACACACTGAGTCACACTGGTGAACAGACAACGCGGCCACACACAGTCACACTGGCGAACAGCCACAGAGTCACATTGGCGACCAGACACCGTGGTAACACACGGAGTCACACTGGCGACCAGACACCATGGCCAGAAAGAGCCGCACTGGCAACCAGGCACCGCGGTAACACACACTGTCACACTGGCGACCAGGCACCGCGGCCACACACAGAATCACACTGGCAACCAGACACCGCGGCCACACACAGAATCACACTGGCGACCAGACACCGCGGCCACACACAGTCACACTGGTGACCAGACACCGCAGTCACACACACAGTCACACTGGCGACCAGACACCGGGACCAGACACAGCGGTCACACACACAGTCACACTGGCAGCCAGAAACCGCGGCCACACACATAGTGTCACACTGGCGAACAGACACCACGGCCACACACAGTCACACTGACGACCAGACACTACGGCCAAACACAGAGTCACACTGACGACCAGACACTACGGCCACACACGGAGTCACACTGGCGACCAGACACCACGGCTACACAGAGCCACACTGGCGACCAGACACCACGGCTACAAACACAATCACACTGGCGACTAGACACCGCAGCCACACACAGAGTCACACTGGCGACCAGACACCGCGGCCAAACACAGTCACACTGGCGACCAGACATCGTGGCCACACACAGAGCCACACAGGGTACCAGACACAGCGGCCACACACAGTGTCACACTGGCGACCAGACACCATGGTCAGACAGAGCCGCACAGGCGACCACACACTGCGGCCACACACGGAGTCACACTGGCGACCAGGCACCATGGCCACACACAGCCACACTGGCGACCAGGCACCGCGGCCACACACAGTCACACTGGCAATTAGACACCGCGGCCTCACTCAGAGTCACAGCGCCTACCAGACACCGTGGCCACACACAGAGTCACACTGGCGACCAGACACCACAGCTACACAGAGCCACACTGGTGACCAGACAACGCGGCTACACACACAGTCACACTGGCGACTAGACACCGCGGCCACACACAGTCACACTGGCGACTAGACACCGCGGCCACACACAGTCACACTGGCGACCAGACACAGCGGTCACAGACACAGTCACACTGGCGACCAGGCAACGCGGCCACACACAGAGTCAGACTGGCGACCAGACACCGTGGCCACACACAGAACCACACAGGGTACCAGGCACTGCAGCCACACAGGGAGTCACACTGGTGACCAGGCACCATGACCAGACAGAGCCACACTGGCGACAAGGCACCGCGGTCACGCACACTGTCACACTGGCGACCAGGCACCATGGCCACACACACTGTCACACTGGCGACCAGACATCGCGGCCACACAGGGAGTCACACTGGCGACCAGACACCGCAGTCACACACACAGTCACACTGGCGAACAGACCCAGGGCCACACACAGTCACACTGGCGACCAGACACAGAGGTTACACACACAGTCACACTGGCGGCCAGACACCGCGGCCGCACACAGTGTCACAATGGCGACACGACACCGTGGCCACACACAGAGCCACACAGGGTACCAGACACAGCAGCCACACACGGAGTCACACTGGCGACCAGACACCATGCCCGGACAGAGCCGCACCGGTGACCAGACACTGTGGCCACACACGGAGTCACAGTGACGACCAGACACCACGGCCACACACAGTCACACAGGGTACCAGACACCGCGGCCACACACAGAATCACACTGGCGACGAGACACCGTGGCTACGCACAGAGTCACACTGGCGACCAGACACCACGGCTACACAGAGCCACACTGCCAACCAGATACCGCGGCTACACACACTGTCACACTGGCGACCAGACATCGCGGCCACACAGGGAGTCACACTGGCGACCAGACACCGCAGTCACACACACAGTCACACTGGCGAACAGACCCAGGGCCACACACAGTCACACTGGCGACCAGACACAGCGGTCACACACACAGTCACACTGGCGACCAGGCAAAGTGGCCACACACAGTCACACTGGCGACCAGACACCGCAGACACACACAGAGTCACACTGGCGACCAGACACCGGGGCCACACACAGTCACACTGGCGACCAGACACAGCAGTCACACACACAGTCACACTGGTAGCCAGACACCGCGGCCACACACACAGTGTCACACTGGTGAACAGACACCGCGGCCATACACAGTCACACTGGTGACCAGTCACTACGGCCACACACAGAGTCACACTGGCGACCAGACACGGCGGCCACACACAGAATCACACTGGCGACCAGACACCATGGCCACACACAGAGCCACATAGGGTACCAGACACAGCGGCCACACATGGAGTCACACTGGCGACCAGACACCATGGCCAGACGGAGCCGCACTGGTGACCAGACACCGCGGCCACACACGGAGTCACACTGGCGACTAGACACCGCGGCCACACACAGTCACACTGGCGACCAGACACAGCGGTCACAAACACAGCCACACTGGCGACCAGGCAACATGGCCAAACACAGTCACACTGGCGACCAGACACCACGGCCACACACATCACACTGGTGACCAGACACCGCCGTCACACACACAGTCACACTGGGGACCAGACACCGCGGCCACACACAGAGCCACACAGGGTACCAGACACCGTGGCCACACACAGACCCACACTGGCGACCAGACACTGCAGCCACACACACAGTCACACTGGCGACCAGACACTGCGGCCACACAGCCACACTGGCAATCAGACCGCGGTCACATACAGTGTCACACTGGTGACCAGACCCTGCGGTCACACACACAGTCACACTAGCGACCAGACAACGCGGCCACACACAGTCACACTGGTGACCAGGCACAGAGTCACACTGGCAACCAGACACCGCGGTCACACATGGAATCACACTGGCGACCAGACACCACGGCCAGAAAGAGCCGCACTGGCGACCAGGCACCGCGGTAACACACACTGTCACACTGGCGACCAGGCACCGCGGCCACACACAGAGTCACACTGGCAACCAGACACCGCGGCCACACACAGAATCACACTGGCGACCAGACACCGCGGCCACACACATTCACACTGGTGACCAGACACCGCAGTCACACACACAATCACACTGGCGACCAGACACCGGGACCAGGCACAGTGGTCACCCACACAGTCACACTGGCGGCCAGAAACCGCGGCCACACAGACAGTGTCACACTGGCGAACAGACACCGTGGCCACACACAGTCACACTGACGACCAGACACTATGGCCACACACAGAGTCACACTGGCGATCATACACCGCGGCCACGCACCGAATCAGACTGGCGACCAGACACCGTGGCCACACACAGAGCCACACAGGGTACCAGAAACAGTGGCCACACACGGAGTCACACTGACGACCAGACACCATGGCCAGACAGAGCCGCACTGGTGACCAGACACTGCGGCAACACACGGAGTCCCACTGGTGACCAGACACCACGACTACACAGAGCCACACTGGTGACCAGACACCGCGGCTACACACACAGTCACTCTGGCGACTAGACACCGCAGCCACGCACAGTCACACTGGCGACCAGGCAACGCGGCCAAGCACAGTCACACTGGAGACCAGACACCGCGGCCACACACATCACACTGGCGACCAGACACCACCGTCACACACACAGTCACACTGGGGACCAGACACCGCGGCCACACACAGAGCCACACAGGGTACCAGACACTGCGGCCACACACACAGTCACACTGGCGACCAGACACCGCATTCACACACGCAGTCACATTGGTGACCAGACACCGCGGTCAAACACGGAGGTACACTGGTGACCAGACACTGCGGCCACACACACAGTCACTCTGGCGACCAGACACTGCGGCCACACAGAACCACACTGGCGACCAGACCGCGGCCGCACACAGTCACACTGGCAATTAGACACCGCGGCCTCACTCAGAGTCACAGCGCCTACCAGACACCATGGCCACACACAGAGTCACACTGGCGACCAGACACCGCAGTCACCCACACAGTCACACTGGCGAACAGACACCGGGGCCACACACAGTCACACTGGCGATCAGACACTGCGGTCACACTCACAGTCACACTGGCTAACAGACACCGCGGCCACACACAGTCACACTGGCGACCAGACACCGCGGCCACACACAGTGTCACACTGGCAACCAGACACCATGGTCAGACAGAGCCGCACAGGCGACCACACACTGCAGCCACACACGGAGTCACACT
The DNA here is from genome assembly GCF_052327205.1 of Somniosus microcephalus. NCBI lineage: Eukaryota > Metazoa > Chordata > Chondrichthyes > Squaliformes > Somniosidae > Somniosus > Somniosus microcephalus. The sequence continues at coordinate 71,646,464 of NC_140987.1, read as the reverse complement.
GGCGACCAGACACCATGGCCACACAAGTCACACTGTCGACCAGACACCGCGGCCACACACAGTCACACTGGCAATTAGACACCGCGGCCTCACTCAGAGTCACAGCGCGTACCAGACACCGTGGCCACACACAGAGTCACACTGGCGACCAGACACCACAGCTACACAGAGCCACACTGGTGACCAGACACCGCGGCTACACGCACAGTCACACTGGCGACTAGACACCACGGCCACACACAGTCACACTGGCGACCAGACATAGCGGTCACACACACAGTCACACTGGCGATCAGGCAACGCGGCCACACACAGTCACACTGGCGACCAGAAACAGCGGTCACACACACAGTCACACTGGCGGCCAGACACCACGGCCACACACACACAGTGTCACACTGGTGAACAGACACCGCGGCCATACACAGTCACACTGGTGACCAGTCACTACGGCCACACACAGTCACACTGGCGACCAGACACCGTGGTCATGCACACAGTGACACTGGCGACAAGACACGGCGGTCACACACAGTCACACTGGCGACTAGACACTGCGGCCACACACAGTCACACTGGCCACCAGGCACTGCGGTCACACACACAGTCACACTGGCAACCAGACACCGTGGCCACACACAGTGACACAGTGGCGACCAGACACTACGGCCGCACACAGAGCCACACAGGGTACCAGACACAGCGGCCACACACAGTGTCACACTGGCGACCAGACACCATGGTCAGACAGAGCCGCACAGGCGACCACACACTGCGGCCACACACGGAGTCACACTGGCGACCAGACACCATGGCCACACAAGTCACACTGTCGACCAGACACCGCGGCCACACACAGTCACACTGGCAATTAGACACCGCGGCCTCACTCAGAGTCACAGCGCGTACCAGACACCGTGGCCACACACAGAGTCACACTGGCGACCAGACACCACAGCTACACAGAGCCACACTGGTGACCAGACACCGCGGCTACACGCACAGTCACACTGGCGACTAGACACCACGGCCACACACAGTCACACTGGCGACCAGACATAGCGGTCACACACACAGTCACACTGGCGACCAGGCAACGCGGCCACACACAGTCACACTGGCGACCAGAAACAGCGGTCACACACACAGTCACACTGGCGGCCAGACACCACGGCCACACACACACAGTGTCACACTGGTGAACAGACACCGCGGCCATACACAGTCACACTGGTGACCAGTCACTACGGCCACACACAGTCACACTGGCGACCAGACACCGTGGTCACACACAGAATCACACTGGCGACCAGACACCATGGCCACACACAGAGCCACACAGGGTACCAGACACAGCGGCCACACACGGAGTCACACTGGCGACCAGACACCATGGCCAGACAGAGCCACACTGGTGACCAGACACCGCGGCCACACATGGAGTCACACTGGCGACCAGACACCATGGCCACACACAGTCACACTTGTAGTGTCCGTGTGTTGATAAAGACACTGAAGACAGGAGTTGGTTCATAGGTGTTTCCTAAGCAAAGTCTTGGGGGGGGTTCTAACGGATATATACAACATACAGGCTTATATAGCCCGAGTGGCCATTACCGGCATTACAGCACACCTGGGGCTCTTAAAGGCACATACACTACAATTCCTCCCCTTTTAGCTAACCAGTACATCATATTTTAAGTAATTATTAATTACATGTTATAAGAAAAATAATATACACATTGCTGTAGTTAATTAATTATAAGTCAGTCTCTCAGGAGGCTTCCTGACTCGGTCCGGATAACGCGTTGGGGGAGTAGTAGTTTCTGGTGGTGTAGTAGGTTCTTTTGGCAAGGCTGATTCATCTTGAATGCCAGTGTCGGGTTCATCGGGTTCCAGTATCACCAGATCGGAGGTAGATATGGGTATCTCTACTTCATCGTTAGACGTATAGAGTTGTGGTTTAGGTTGTCCCTTTTCGGATGACTTTATGATTTGGTCAGCATGGCGCCTTATTATGCTTTCTCCGATGTCCACGGTATACATCAGTGGTCCTAGTCGTGTGCAGATAGTTCCAGGCTGCCATTTCTCGGTACGGTAGTCCCGGGCCAAAACTTGTTGACCTATCTGGAAGGTTCTAGTTGGCCTTTCATTCATGCCTTGAAACTGCCGGTTCTCCAGGTCCCTTCTGATGTTGGGCTTGACCAAATCCAGCCGGCATCTTAGGTTTCTATTGAAGAACATCATGGCGGGAGTTTGGTTGGTAACCATATGTGTTGCATTCCTGTATGCGAATAAGAAGTTATCCACCTTGTGCTGAAGATTTATGTCTTCATTACCCATGGCCTTTATGGCCTTCTTGAAGGTCTGGACAAACCTTTCAACCAATCCATTGGTGGCGGGATGGTATGGGGCGGACGTGTAGTGCTTAACCCCATTGTTTTTTAAGAACTTTCTGAATTCTTCGGACACAAATTGCGGTCCATTATCAGAACATATCTGTTCCGGCAGCCCATTCCTGGCAAATATGGTCCTTAATACTGTGATGGTTTTTTCCGTGGTGGTGGAGGACATCTTTATTACCTCCGGCCACTTGGAGTGTGCATCAACCGCGATTAAGAACATTGAGTCCATAAATGGACCAGCAAAGTCGATGTGCACCCTTTGCCAGGGAGATGAGGGCCACTCCCATGGATGTAGAGGGGCTTGTGGTGGAGCGTTTTGGACCTTCTGGCATCCTAGGCAGCTCTTGGTCATTTCTTCGATGTCTCCATCGATACCTGGCCACCATACAAACGCCCTAGCTAGGTTCTTCATTTTCACTCCACCCAGATGCCCCTCGTGAAGCTCCTTTAGCACTTTATCCTGGAGTTTGGGTGGAATCACCACTCTGGATCCACACATCAAGGTTCACCGGCACACTGACAGCTGTTCTCTTCTTTGCGAGAATGCTGGCAACAGTGGTTCGCCATGTGCTGGCCATCCCTTCACTGTTAAATCGTAGACCCGTGAGAGAGTCGGGTCATTTCTCGTCTCCCTTTCAATGGCAGAATTTGTTACAGGTAGACATTCCACTATGGTAGAGTGGAACATCTCTACTGGGTCTACTGTAGGTGCCTCTTCTACCGTTGGCAACGGTAGGCGCGATAAACCACCAGCATTCCCATGCTGTTTTGATCCTTTGTATTCTATGTTGTATTGGTGTGCCCCTAGAAAAAGGGACCACCTCTGTAGCCTTTGCGCTGTCATAATGGGAACACCCTTTTTAGAGTTGAATATGGAGATGAGGGGTTGATGGTCACTCAACAAGGTAAATTTTTGTCGTGTAGGTAATGGTTGAATTTCTTCACTCCCCATACCAGACTGAGTGCTTCCCTGTCGATTTGGGCATAGTTACGCTCAGCTGAGTTTAATGAGCGTGACGCAAAAGCTATCAGCCGTTTTGAGCCATCAGGGAATTTATGGGATAATACTGCTCCTATGCCATAAGGGGATGCATCGCACGCCAGTCTGATTGGCAGTGATGGGTTGGAATGAACCAAAACTTCTTCGGATGTGATTAAGTATTTGCATTTATGGAAGACACATTTACAGTCTTCGTTCCATTTCCAAATCACTCCTGTTTGTAGAAGTTCATTAAGAGGGTGTAGAAGAGTTGATAAGTTCGGTAAAAATTTATGATAGTAATTTATTAATCCCAGGAACGACCTTAATTGTGAAACATTTTCAGGTGCTGGGGCTTTTATGACCGCTTCAATTTTTTCAGGTGACTTATGCAACCCTTCATTATTAATTATGTGGCCACAATATGATATCTGATTTCGGAAAAATTCGCACTTGGGGCGATTTGCTCGTAGGCGCCGTTCTTTCAGCCTAGTGAGCACCTGCTCCAAATTGGCAAGGTGCTCGTTGTCGTTTTCTCCTGTTACAAGAATGTCATCTAGGTAGCATTGAGTCCCCGGAATCCCTTGCAGGACTTGCTCCATAGCTCTTTGCCAGATAGCTGGAGCTGATGCTACTCAAAAAACCAGTCAATTGTACTGGTACAGGCCTTTGTGTGTGTTTATCGTGAGATACTTTTTAGAGGTCTCCTCAACCTCCATTTGTAGATATGCCTGTGCCAAGTCAATTTTGGTGAAACGTTTCCCTCCAGATAGTGAGGCAAAAATATCTTCTATCTTCGGAAGAGGATACTGTACTGTGTGAAGGACCGGGTTTACAGTCACCTTGAAGTCTCCACAGATGCGAATTTTTCTCTGTTCTTCAGATTTATCATTATTCAATGCTTTTTTCATGACTGGAACGATGGGTGTTGCCCACTCGCTCCAATCTATTTTGGATAATACGCCTGCCTTTTCCAAATTCTCCAGCTCTGCCTCGGCTGCTGGATGAATTGCGTATGGCACCGGTCTAGCCTTAAAAAATTTGGGAATTGCTGCATCTTCCATTTTTATTGAGGCTGTGATGCCTTTCAAGGTTCCTAGTTTCTCTTGAAACACTTCTTTGGCGTTGGCCAAGATGTCTTTTAATCGTTCAGGTATGATGTCATCATTGTTTATTTTCTTACTGGTCACCGTCAGTGCCTGAATGGAGTGCCAGTCTAAACGTATCTTTCTGATCCATTCACGTCCCAACAACGGTGGACCACCATCTTGTAGAATGTATAAATACAACTTTTGTATTTCTTTGCCGTTGTATACAACAGGCACCCTTATTTTTCCTTTGGGGTATACTTTCTGCCCCGTATATGTTTTAAGATAATGGATGTGTCTTTTAGAGGTATATGCGAAAATAGCCTCTCGTAATCCCGTCGATTTATTATGGCTAGAGCTGATCCTGTATCTAGCTCCATTTTAACATGGGACCCTGCTATCGTGAGGGTAACCCAAATGGTTTGGTAATCATCTTTGGCAAGTACATTATGTAATTTGAGACAGCTTAGTCTCTTGTTTTCGGAGTCGCTATCGCTCTTCTGGTCTTCGGAGCTACTGTCCGTCATCATTTGTACCTTCCTGTACTTTCCTTTATTGATTTTTTTTTTCCGTCTGTGGATTTATTTTGTCCAGATCGGCATACCCGTGCAATGTGTCCAATCTTTCTGCATTGCCTGCATGCTTTGTCCTTGAACCAGCAGTCCTTCTGGTTATGGGTGGATCTGCTGCAGCGATAACATCTTCCAAAACCCTGTGTCATTTCATGGGTGCCGAAGTCCTGTGTCTTTTGTTGTATCTCTGCAGCTCCTCTTGCTGCTGCTTCGTATGATACAGCCATACTGAAAGCTTTGTCCAATGTTAAATCTTTTTCAGAAAGCAGCCTTTTTTGTGTCCCTTCACTTAAGAGACCGCAAACGAATTTGTCTCGAAGATAATCTGCTAGTCCTGCCCCGAATTGACAGTACTTTGATAGCTTTCTTAATTCGGTTAGGTAATCAGCGTTACTTTCATTCTTGTGTTGATTTCTCTTGAAGAATTTGAATCGTTCCGCTATCAGCAGCAGTGTTGGGTTTAAGTGCTCCTGCAGGGTATCAACAATTTCTTTAAAATTCTTGTCCTTTGGTTTGGCTGGAGTGATTAAATTTTGTAACAGCCCGTATACCTTTGCGCCCATTAGGTTCAGCAGTACTGAAGCTTTTTTTTGATCTTCTATTCCATTTGCAGTGCAATATACCTCTACTCTTTCCATGTATGTGGTCCAATCCTCTATTTCGCTATCAAAAGCATCAATATTGCCAGACTTAGGCATTTCAGAAAAGATATAGCGCTTCCCGTGCTTTTCTTTCTTTTCAGCAGCAAAGATATGGCGCTTCCTGTGCTGTCCCGCCGCTGCTGCCGATGACAACGCTGTTTCCCGTGGTTTCCGTTCACTGTTTTTAATTTTTTTTTATTTGTTTACAGTTGGAGACTCGTTCCCGCCAGACTTTCTCTGCAGGTCTGAACGCTGACCTGCTTGCCGCTCCGGCCGTCTCCCGAGTGCTCCCTCCCAGTCCGTTATTGCTTGCCTCCGATTTTGCTGCCTGTGTCAGCTGTAGAGCCAGCCGCTGGAGCCCCAGCCTGACGCCCAGGAAGGATTAGCGCAGTACCTGCCACCAGCTTGGCCAGCTGGTGAAACCACAGCTTCTCTCACTTTCTTGAGTCTTCTGGACGCCCGAGGAATCGATGTCCTTGAGGTGCTGCCGAATTGCAGGTAAGTCCGTTTCCACTTCATCACCACTGTAGTGTCCGTGTGTTGATAAAGACACTGAAGACAGGAGTTGGTTCATAGGTGTTTACTAAGCAAAGTCTGGGGGGGGTTCTAACGGATATACACAATATACAGGCCTAGAAATTCAGTTGGTTATGCCAGCCGTTAGCGCCTTAGGAGGAGTAGATGTCGGGCGCTAGGCGGCTAGCGCCCGGGCGTAGCGCGATCTGCGCCTCGCCCCAACTTCACTAGAGATTTAGCGGCGGCGCAAAGTCTTTGCGCGCGCTCAGCTGCGCGCGCAGATCATGACGTCATTTCCTCGTGCAACGCCTTTTGTGCGCCCCCAGCCGGAACTTCAGTGGCAACGCCACATTGTGCGCCTGGCACCCCTAGCGACTGTTAGAGTGGAACGGTGCTCAGCCGATGCGGGGCGCGGGGGGCGCAAATTAAAGGGCACTCCTCCTGCACTATAAAAGGCTGCCATTTCGCAGCACTCCTTCTTGAGAAACGGATCTTTGGAGAGAGACCAAGGTAGATAGCTTTCTACTTTGGCCCAACACTCAGACAGGTACTTCTGGCTTCAGGCCACAGCTTTCCACTAGTCTTTGCCTTCATTGACATCTCATTGTTTGCCAGCATATTATGGGGGCTGCAATGGGTGTCAACGCTGGCTTTCTCAATTACATCCAAAGGGCTCACAGACGCCGTGAGAGAGTGGCAGCCCTGGCTAGACGGAGAGGGGGCAACAGGCATCGGGAAAGGAGGCCTTACCCACCCAGGGTATACCGCCAGCAGTTCCCCTATCTCAACATGTCTGAGGAGCAGTGTGTTCGGAGGCTGCGCTTCAGAAGGGACGTGGTCACAGAGATCTGCCAGCTGCTTGGCGGTGATCTGCAGCCACAGCTGAGGAGCAGGACGTCTCTGTTGGTGGAAGTGAAGGTGACGGTGGCTCTCAACTTCTATGCCACCGGCTCCTTCCAATCCGCTACTGGGGACATTGCCAACATCTCCCAGTTCGCCATGCATTGCTGCATCCGCCAGGTGATCAATGCCCTTTTCAAAAGGAGACATCAGTTCATCTCCTTCTCCATGGCCCTTGCCAAGCAGCAACAGCGTGCAATGGGCTTTGCAGCATTCGCGGGCTTCCCCATGGTGCAGGGCGCCATTGACTGCATGCATGTGGCTTTGCGGGCACCTCTGGAGAATGCCGAGGATTACCGCAACCGGACGGGCTACCATTCGCTGAACGTCCAGCTGGTGTGTGACCACAGGCAGCTCATCCTAGCTGTCAATGCCCGCTTTCCAGGCAGCAGCCACGATGCCTTCATCCTGCGACAGACTTCTGTGGCAGACATGTTCCAGGCACAGCCTCACCCACGAGGCTGGCTTATCGGGGACAAAGGCTATCCTTTGTGTACCTGGCTGATGACCCCACTCCGTGCGCCCTGCACCCCTGCTGAAGAGGGATACAACGAGAGCCATCAAGCGACCAGGAACATCATCGAACAAACAATCGGCGTCCTGAAGCAACGGTTCCGCTGTCTGGATCGTTCCGGTGGAGCCCTACAGTATTCGCCGGAGCGAGTCTCCTATTTCGTGGTCGTTTGCTGCATGCTGCACAACCTGGCTATCCGCAGGACTCAGGCACTGCCACCAGAGATTGGAGGACCACCTCAGGAGGAGGAGGAGGAGGAGGACCAGCACAGGAGGGAGGCACAAAGTGCAAGGGCCGCCCGTCGCCATCTTATTGAACGTCGGTTCTAGGCCCCCTCTCAGGGAATGGCTTGTGCCAATGTCAGCAGATGAATGTAGCCGCTCCACAAGCCCTCAGCCAAGCAGGGCAACCAGGACTTAACCAAAACACCATGCACACTGCAATTTAACAACAATAATTTATTGAAAACCTCTGCCCTTCCCACATTACATGCTCATGTGGAGAAGCCCCCTCCAAAAACAAAAAACTACCAGTCTCGGCCTTACAAAAAGAAAGAAAGTCACCAGTCTCGGCCTTACAAAAACACAACAGGCATTTGAGCATACCTTCTACTTTTTGCCCTGCAAGGGCGATGCCTTTTGCATCCTTGCCTGGCCCCTGCCCGCCCTGCAGCTCCTCCTCAATGGGAGCCCAGTGGCTGCAGCAAGGCTGGGGGAAGGCTGCTGAGGGGCAGATGGCGTGACGGCAGATGCCCTTGGGGGTCGGCCTGCACCAGCTCTGGCCTTGGAGTGGCCGGCTGCTGACTGCTCCAACTCTGGCTGGGCGGCAGCAGTCTGTCCAGCGGCTCGTGGCAGCTGCAATGGCGGAGTGGCAGTGTCGGCTGCAGGAATGGTGCCAACCTGGCAGATCGCAGGTGCTCGCTGGTCGCCTGATACAGTGGCACTCGCACGGGCCAGCACTGCAGCGTGCGCAGCAAACAGCTGAAGGACAGAGTGCTGGGCTGCTGCTGCGCGGCGGGTGCCCTGGCGATGCCTGGCTGATCCAGCGAGGGTGGCAGCAGTTAGTGCCCGTGTGGCCCTATTCTGTGTCCGCATGACACCAGCCAGTGAATGGATGGCACGACTGAGCACTTGGCTAGAAGCCGACTGTGCTGCCGCGAAGTCCTGCAGACTCCCGGCCTGTGCTGCACTGAATTGTTCCAGACTCCTGGCCTGTGCTGCACTGAATTGTTGCAGACTCCTGGCCTGTGCTGCTCCAAATTGCTGCACACTCCTTGACAGAGACTCTATGGAGTCAGGCATCCTTGCCACTGCAGCCATGAGCTCAGTGTGCCTGCGCTCAGCCTGGACAGCCATTTCCTCTAGGAGGCGCACCTCCTCTGCGCTCACCGTCGCAGGACTGGAGGCCGCACTCACCCTCTGGGGAGAAGTCCGCCGAGCTTCCCCACCCCTCCCGTGTTGCTGCAGGCCGCTGGGCCCCGGAGCTTCACTCTCCTCCGACCCTTCCCCCCGGCTCCCCTCCAGGGAAGACGTGTCCCCTACATCGCCATGGGCTGGCGCGGCTGAGGGTGGCACTGATGGGCCGGCTTCCTCTTCCTCCTCCTCGTCTTCCGAAGGGCTGACAGTGGCAGCTTGAGGGCCCGCCTCCTCACCTGGCGATTCACCATCTGAAAGCAGGAAGGCACAAGAGTAGCTTTAGAGTGAGGACAGGGCAGCAGCGAGGGAGGCATGAGTGCTGCCATTCACCGCATTGGTCGGACAGTGGCAAAGGATGGTGATCTCATGCGCAAGTGGAACGAGAGAGGTCCAAAAGGTGATGCCCTTACCATTGGTGCCCAGAACAGGGTCGGCATCCCCACTGGCGACGGGGCCAATCAGCCGGCCTGCCATAATGCGCTCCACACGCTGGTGGAGGTCGGAGAGCTCTTTGAGGTCAGGACTGCCTCCCCCGGTCTCAGTTCAGTTGCGCCGGTTGTGCGCCACCTTGGCCTGCAAGAGAAAGGACGGCCTCTAAGTACAGTGTGAAGCCCTGATCTTGTCTGCACTGCCTCCCATGGTCGAATAGCTTGTACAGTGTGTAGCCCTGACCTTGTCTGCACTGCCTCCCATGGTCGAATAGCTTGTACAGTGTGTAGCCCTGATCTTGTCTGCACTGCCTCCCATGGTCGAATAGCTTGTACAGCATGTAGCCCTGATCTTGTCTGCAATGCCTCCCATGGTCGAATAGCTTGTACAGTGTGTAGCCCTGATCTTGTCTGTAATGCCTCCCATGGTCGAAGAGCTTGTACAGTGTGTAAAGTGCTGAATGTGCAAGTGATTTTCATGCCAGTCCCATAGCTGCTGGATGAGGGCTGGCCATTAGGGCTTTCAGGTCCCTTTGCCCATAAAGTGAGGTGCACATGCAAGGGTGAGAAGGACACTGGAAAGGGTACTCACCCTGACAACCCGAGTGAGGTCGTTGAACTTCTTCCGGCATTGCACAGGAGTCCTGGCAACCACGCTGTTGGAAGACACCCTGTTGGAGACCTCCCTCCAGGCTTTCCGGTAGGCGCTGGGCAGCGGCCTCTTGCCACCTTCTGGAAACAGAACATGGCGCCTGCGCTCCACTCCGCCAACCAGCAGCCTCAGGTCACCGTCGCTGAAACGCTGCGCTCTCTCCCTGGCCTTCTCCATCGCCCTGGGCATTGTGCAGGTGAAGCTGAAGTGGTCAGGCCTAGGTTGAGGGCTGCAGTGTGCAGGGCGTGGCAGGCAAACAAATCGACCCTCCCCCTTTAAGAGCTGACCGGCGCCAGAGTGTCTGCCGTCAATCAAGAACTCGCCGCACCGGCGCTGCGCCCGGCCTCGGGGCTATCGCTCAGCACCGCCGGCTTAGCGCCTAAAGATAGTCGTGCATCGCCTGTTTTAGCGCAGCAGCAACCTCTTGGGGCAATGCGACTGAATATCGGCGAAGGGGGCGCGACTTTGCGCCGGGCGCAAACTTTTGCGGCCGCCCGACTTTAACGCCCCAAAAGTGGCTATACTGAATTTCTAGGCCACAGGCTTATACAGCCCGAGTGGCCATTACCGGCATTACAGCACAGCTGGGGCTCTTAAAGGCACATACACTACAACACTGGCGACCAGGCACAGCAGCCACACATAGTCACACTGGCGATCAGATAACACGGCCACACACAGTCACACAGGGTACCAGACACCGCGACCACACACAGAATCACACTGGCGACCAGACACCGTGGCCACACACAGAGTCACACTGGCAACCAGACACCGCGGCTACACACACAGTCACACTGGCGACCAGACACAGCGGTCACACACACAGCCACACTGGCGACTAGGCAACGCGGCCAAACACAGTCACACTGGTGACCAGACACCGCGGCCACACACATCACACTGGTGACCAGACACCGCCGTCACACATACAGTCACACTGGTGACCAGACACCGCGGCCACACACAGAGCCACACAGGGTACCAGACACCGCGGCCACACACACACCCACACTGGCGACCGGACACTGCGGCCACACAGTCACACTGACGACCAGACACTACGGCCACATACAGAGTCACACTGGCGACCAGACACTGCGGTCACACACAGAATCACACTGGTGACCAGACACCGTGGCCACACACAGAGCAACACAGGGTACCAGATACACCGGCCACACACGGACTCACACTGGCGACCAGACACCATGGCCAGACAGAGCCGCACTGGTGACCAGACACCGCGGCCACACACGGAGTCACACTGGCGACCAGACACCACGGCTACACAGAGCCACACTGGCGACCAGACACCACGGCTACACACGCAGTCACACTGGCGACTAGACACCGCGGCCACGCACAGTCACACTGGGGACCAGGCAACGCGGCCAAACACAGTCACACTGGAGACCAGACACCGCGGCCACACACATCACACTGTCAACCAGACACCACCGTCACATACACAGTCACACTGGGGACCAGACACCGCGGTCACACACACAGTCACACTGGCGACCAGACACTGCAGCCAAACACACAGTCACACTGGTGACCAGACACCGCATTCACACACACAGCCACACTGGCGACCAGACACCGCGGCCACACACTGAGTCACACTGGCGAACAGACAACGCGGCCATACACAGTCACACTGGCTACCAGACAGAGTCACACTGGCGACCAGACACAGCGGTCAAACACGGAGGTACACTGGTGACCAGACACTGCGGCCACACACACAGTCACACTGGCGACCAGACACAGCGGCCACACAGAACCACACTGGCGACCAGACCGCGGCCGCACACAGAGTCACACTGGCGACCAGACACCGTGGTCACACACACAGACACACTGGCGACCAGACACCGGGGCCACAAACAGTCACACTGGCGACCAGACGCCACGGCCACACACAGAGTCACACTGGCGAACAGACAGCGCGGCCACACACAATCACACTGGCGACCAGACACAGAGTCACACTGGCGACCAGACACCGTGGTCACACACGGAGTCACACTGGCGACCAGACACCACGGCCAGACAGAGCCGCACTGGCGACCAGGCACCGCGGTAACACACAATGTCACACTGGCGACCAGGCACCACGGCCACACACAGAGTCACACTGGTGACCAGACACCGCGGCCAGACGCAGAATCACACTGGCGACCAGACACCGCGGCCACACACAGTCACACTGGTGACCAGACTCCGCAGTCACACACACAGTCACACTGGCGGCCAGACACCGCGGCCACACACATAGTGTCACACTGGCGAACAGACACCGTGGCCACACACAGTCACACTGGCGACCAGACACTACGGCCACACACAGAGTCACACTGGCGACCAGACACCATGGCTAAACAGAGCCACACTGGTGACCAGACACCGCGGCTACACACACAGTCACACTGGCGACTAGACACCGCGGCCACACAGAGCCACACTGGCAACAGACCGTGGCCACACACAGAGTCACACTGGCGACCAGACACCGCGGCCACACACATCACACTGGCGACCAGACACCGCCGTCACACATACAGTCACACTGGCGACCAGTCACCGCGGCCACACACAGAGCCACACAGGGTACCAGACACCGCGGCCACACACACACCCACACTGGCAACCAGACACTGCAGCCACACACACAGTCACACTGGCGACCAGACACTGCAGCCACACGAAGCCACACTGGCAACCAGACCGCGGCCACATACAGAGTCACACTGGTGACCAGACACTGCGGTCACACACACAATCACACTAGCGACCAGACACCGGGGCCACACACAGTCACACTGGCGACCTGACCCCACGGCCACACACTGAGTCACACTGGCGAACAGACAACGTGGCCACACACAGTCACACTGGCGATCAGACACCGCGGTCACACACGGAGTCACACTGGCGACTAGGCACCGCGGTAACACACACTGCCACACTGGCGACCAGCCACCACAGCCACACACAGAGTCACACTGGCAACCAGACACCACGGCCACACACAGAATCACACTGGCGACCAGACATCGCGGCCACACACAGTCACACTGGTGACCAGACACCGCAGTCACACACACAGTCACACTGGCGACCAGACACCGGGACCAGACACTACGGCCACAAACAGAGTCACACTGGCGACCATACACCGCGGCCACACACAGAATCACACTGGCAACCAGACACCGTGGCCACACACAGAGCCACACAGGGTACCAGATACAGCGGCCACACACGGAGTCACACTGGCAACTGTGGTGTATGTAACCTGTTCCACCTTAAGAGAACTACCTTAAGAGATGTACTACTTTCTCTTGGCTGCTGTATACTGTAATACCGGTGGTGACCACACCGGTATATAAACGTTGTGTAGTGATTTGCTGGGCAGTTCAGCCCTGACCTCCGAATAGTAAAGACCTGTTAAAGTTAATCTTGTTGTCTGTGTCCAGTGATTTATAATAAACATAACTGGGACACACAGACTCAACAGTGGCGACGAGTCCGATCTTACCCTGCGGCAGTTTTACATCCAAGGCAGATTCGTCCTCAGAACGGGCGTCGAGAAGAGGCATCCGCCCTCATCATCCTGCTGAGCACCACGTCGCATGGGAGGCATCGAGAACCCGGGTTAAAAAGAAAAATTCTGACCACGAAGCCCTCCATCAGCGACAGGCAGTGATCATCCCTTCTACCACGGTCGTGGGTAAGCCGATCAGCGACACAAGCAGAAAGTCGGCTGCATTGGCTGTGGAGTAGGGGAGGGAAAACGGAGGAAAAAGGGCGGAGAACTTGACCGGTGAAAAGGGCCGGGCTGCAATCGGGGCCGAGAGGCGCAGCGACTGGAGCAGCGTTAAGGCCACGAGAAGCGCGGAGAACTCAACCGCAGCCGGTGTAAAGGACCGGTCTGCAAGTGGGGCTGAGAGGCGCAACAGCAGGGGAAGCGTGAATGCCCACGGGAACCGCGGGGGAGCAAAAAGCAGCGTCGGGGAATTGAGAACCGTTGGGGAGGCGAGAACGGCAGCAGCACGGCAATCGCCATTGCAGCCAGCGGGGGAAGAAGGCAAACGCGGGAAGCCGCCATTTTAGTAGGCGGGGGAAGAAGACAAGCGCGGGAAGCCGCCATTTTGGGAAAAAGAAAATTTAAAGAAACTTGCAAGGATGCCTAAACATGGTAACATCAATGCTTTTGATAGCGATGTCGAAGATTGGGCCACGTATGTAGAACGCATGGAAGTTTATTGTAAAGCAAATGAGGTACCAGATGATAAGAAAGCACTAACCTTATTAAACTCAATGGGTGCGAAGACGTACGGGCTATTGAAGCACCTTGTATCACCAGATAAACCGGCGGATCAGACTTTTGCGAATATTGTTACTGTCCTGAAAAATCATTTAAACCCCACGCCGCTGCTGATAGCGGAACGATTTAAATTTTACAGAAGAACGCAGCTGAAAGAAGAAAGCAATGCTGAATTCTTAATTGAACTGTGTAAGCTATCAAAGTACTGTCAGTTTGGAACAGGACTAGCAGATGTGCTGAGAGATAAATTTGTGTGTGGAATGCTATAAGAAGGAACACAAAAGCGACTGCTAGAAGAGAATGATCTTATGCTTGATAAAGCTGTCACTATTGCAGCATCGCACGAAGCCGCAGCGAGAGGCACTGCGGAAATGCAGCTAAGGTCATCGGAACTCAGCACCAATCAAATGGCCTTGGGTGCAGTAAAGTGTTATCGTTGTGGAAAGACAACGCACGATCAGAACCAGTGCTGGTTCAAAAATCAGGAATGCAGAAAATGTGGCAGGCTTGGTCACATAGCTAAAGTATGCCGGTCAGGAAAGAAGACCAGCAACAAAAAGTCACCGCAGGAAAAGTGCAGAAAGGTACACAAGGTGACAGAGAACAGTTCGGATGAACAGAAGTCAGATTCAGACTCCAGCAGTAAGGAACTGGGTTGTCTAAGAGTACACAATGTGGGTAATGAAGCAGACCTCCAAACTATCTGGGTCACACTTCAGATAGCAGGAGTCCAAGTGAAGATGGAATTGGACACTGGATCGGCATTGACGGTCATGAATAAGCAAGATTACAAAAGGTTATTCCCACATATTCCCCTACGGGATACGGAGATTGTATTGAAAACATACACGGGGCAAAGAGTATACCCCATCGGAAAGATAAAGGTAAAGGTGGTCCACAAGGGCAAAGAAAGCCGAGGAATGGACTTATATGTGCTACCTGAGGGAGGTCCACCACTACTGGGACGGGAGTGGATCAGGAGAATAAATATGGACTGGCATTCCTTAAAAGCACTAACGGTAGATTCCGGTAAAAAAGATGTCAAACCTAAACGATTGTCCAGAATATTGGACGATGCTAAAGAGGTGTTCCAACAGGGACTGGGAACACTGAGAGGAATTACGGCAACCATCAAGGTTGAAGAACATGCAAACCCGAAATTTTTCAAAGCCAGACCGGTACCTTATGCGATACGACCTGCTGTGGAAGCTGAGCTGGAAGGGCTAGAACATTCAGGAGTACTGTCTAAGGTGGACTGGAGTGAGTGGGCCACGCCCATTGTTCCCGTCATGAAGCGTTCATCGAGCAACAAGCCGGGGGAACCGGGGAAGGTTCGCATCTGTGGAGATTTCAAGATCACTGTTAATCCGGTGCTTCACACGGTGCAATATCCGCTTCCGCGGATTGAGGATATCTTCGCTTCGTTGTCTGGCGGGAAACACTTCACCAAGATAGACCTGGCGCAGGCGTACTTACAGATGGAAGTTGAGGAAGAGTCACGCCAGTATCTCACGATCAACACGCATAGAGGCTTGTATCGGTATAATAGGCTGGTTTTTGGAGTGGCATCGGCTCCAGCAATTTGGCAGAGGGCCATGGAGCAGGTATTACAGGGAATTCCAGGCACACAATGTTACCTGGACGATATTCTGATTACAGGAGATGATGATGAGGAACATCTTGCAAATTTGGAACTGGTGCTCACCAGATTGAAAGAATATGGACTTCGAGTTAATCGCCAGAAATGTGAGTTCTTTCAGAAGCGGATCTCGTACTGTGGTCATGTCATTGACCAGGAGGGGCTTCATAAGTCTCCTGACAAGATCGAAGCTGTTGTGAAGGCTCCCGCTCCGGATAATGTATCCCAGTTGAGGTCGTTCCTAGGGTTGATTAACTATTACCATAAGTTTCTGCCAAATTTATCCATGGTGCTGCACCCGCTGAACGCTCTTTTGCAGAAGGGAGTACCATGGAAGTGGAGCGAGGACTGTAAGAGGGCCTTTCGCAAAAGCAAGGCATTGATCACCTCAGAGGAAGTGTTGGCTCACTTCAACCCAACGCTGCCTATTCGTTTGGCTTGTGATGCTTCTCCATATGGTATTGGGGCAGTACTCTCACACAAGTTGCCAAATGGCTTGGAGAGGCCAGTCGCGTTCGCATCCAGATCATTGACCTCCACTGAGCGCAACTATGCTCAGATAGATAGGGAGGCTCTCAGCCTTGTGTGGGGAGTAAAGAAGTTTAATCATTACCTGCAGGGCCAAAAGTTTACGCTACTGACAGACCACCAGCCGTTGGTATCCATTTTTAACCCTAAGAAGGGTGTTTCGGTGATGACAGCACAGAGGCTCCAGAGATGGTCCCTTTTCCTAGGGGCACATCAATATCAGATTGAATTCAAAGGTACAAAGCAGCATGGTAATGCTGATGGGCTGTCGCGCCTGCCACTACCTACAGCGGAGGAGGCACCGACGGTTGACCCTGTTGAGTTATTTCACTCGACCATCATCGAATGTTTACCAGTCACCAATGCAAGTATTGAAAGAGAAACCAGGAACGACCCGACACTGTCCCGGGTCTACGAATTGACAGTGAAGGGATGGCCAGCACATGGTGATCCATTGTTACCGGCATTCTCAGCAAGACGAGAACAGCTGTCCGTCTGTCAAGGAACATTGATGTATGGAACAAGGTTGATTATTCCTCCTAAGTTAAGAGAGAGAGTTCTAAAGGAACTGCATGAAGGTCATCTGGGGGGAGTCAAGATGAAAAGCCTTGCTAGGGCTTATGTGTGGTGGCCGGGTATCGACCAACAGATAGAAGATCTGACGAAAAGCTGCTCAGGGTGCCAAAAAGTGAAAAATGCACCTCCGATTGCACCGCTGCATCCATGGGAATGGCCTTCAACCCCATGGCAACGTGTACATATTGACTTTGCTGGTCCATTCATGGACTCCATGTTTTTAATTGCGGTGGACGCACATTCTAAATGGCCAGATGTGATTAAGATGACTACCACTACCTCGGAAAAGACGATTGCGGTGCTAAGAACGATATTTGCAAGAAATGGATTGCCAGAACAAATATGTTCAGACAACGGACCGCAGTTCATGTCAGAAGAATTCCAGAAATTCATGAAGAAGAATGGGGTGAAACATTATACCTCTGCCCCATATCATCCGGCTACAAACGGGTTGGCCGAGAGATTTGTACAAACGTTCAAAAAAAAGCAATAAAGGCCATGAGCGAAGATCAGATTCCACTACAACACAAGGTGGACAATTTCCTACTGGCATATCGAAACGCCACTCATGCAGTGACAAACCAAAGTCCTGCCATGATGTTCTATAACAGGAGGTTGCGGTCCAGGTTGGACTTGTTAAAACCAAATGCGCGGAGGGAAGTCGAAAACAAACAGTTCCAGCATATAAATAACAAGACCACTCGGAGTTTCGAAATAGGACAACCAGTGTTAGCCAGGGACTATAAAAATGAGAAATGGCAATCTGGAACAATTCGGGCCAAACAAGGACCCCTGATGTACACGGTAGATATTGGTGAAAATGTAATACGGCGTCATGCTGACCAACTGGTAGAATCGAGAACAAGGGTCGAACCCAGGGTTACGGCAGAGACAACCGTGGAAGAAGTTAGTGAACCTGAAGCATCTACCTCAGAAGTGAATGTACCTGATGATGATGTCCAATCCATAAGTGATCAACTAGATGAGTCACCCCAGCAACGAGAATCAGAGACCCCTGAAAGGCATTATCCAACTCGGATCAGGAGGCCTCCTAAGAGACTGAATCTTTGAACTGTTTTGCATTAAGTTGTATATATATGTTATTATGTTATGTTAAATGGGGATATACACTGTTAAGCTAAAAAGGGAGGATTGTGGTGTATGTAACCTGTTCCACCTTAAGAGAACTACCTTAAGAGATGTACTACTTTCTCTTGGCTGCTGTATACTGTAATACCGGTGGTGACCACACCGGTATATAAACGTTGTGTAGTGATTTGCTGGGCAGTTCAGCCCTGACCTCTGAACAGTAAAGACCTGTTAAAGTTATTCTTGTTGTCTGTGTCCAGTGATTTATAATAAACATAACTGGGACACACAGACTCAACAGCGACCAGACACCATGGCCAGACAGAGCCGCACTGGTGACCAGACACCGCGGCCACACACGGAGTCACACTGGCGACCAGACACCACGGCTACACAGAGCCACACTGGTGACCAGACACCGCGGCTACACACACAGTCACACTGGCGACTAGACACCGCGACCACGCACAGTCACACTGGGGACCAGGCAAAGCGGCCAAACACAGTCATACTGGAGGCCAGACACCGCGGCCACACACATCACACTGGTGACCAGACACCGCCGTCACATACACAGTCACACTGGGGACCAGACATCGCGGCCACACACAGAGCCACACAGGGTACCAGACACCACGGTCACACACACAGTCACACTGGCGACCAGACACTGCGGCCACACACACAGTCACACTGGCGACCAGACACCGCATTCACACACACAGCCACACTGGTGACCAGACACCGCGGCCACACACTGAGTCACACTGGTGAACAGACAACGCAGCCATACACAGTCACACTGGCTACCAGACACAAAGTCACACTGGCGACCAGAAACAGCGGTCAAACACGGAAGTACACTGGCGACCAGACACTGCGGCCACACAGAACCACACTGGCGACCAGACCGCGGCCGCACACAGAGTCACACTGGCGACCAGACACCGCGGTCACACACACAGTCACACTGGCGACCAGACACCGGGGCCACAAACAGTCACACTGGCGACCAGACGCCGCGGCCACACACAGAGTCACACTGGCGAACAGACAACACGGCCACACACAATCACACTGGCGACCAGACACAGAGTCACACTGGTGACCAGACACCGCGGTCACACACGGAGTCACACTGGCGACCAGACACCACAGCCAGACAGAGCCGCACTGGCGACCAGACACCACGGCCACACACACAGTCACACTGGCAACCTTAAACCGCGGCCACACGCAGAGCCACACTGGCGACCAGACACTGCGGCCACACACACAGTCACACTGGCGACCAGACACCGCATGCACACACACAGCCACACTGGTGACCAGACACCGCGGCCACACACTGAGTCACACTGGCGAACAGACAACGCGGCCACACACAGTCACACTGGCTACCAGACACAAAGTCACACTGGCGACCAGAAACAGCGGTCAAACACGGAAGTACACTTGCGACCAGACACTGCAGCCACACAGAACCACACTGGCGACCAGACACCGGGGCCACACACAGTCACACTGGCGACCAGACACAGCGGTCACACACACAGTCACACTGGCGAACAGACACCGTGGCCAATCAGAGCCACACTGGCTACCAGACCGCAGCCACACGCAGAGTCACACTGGTGACCAGACACCGTGGTCATGCACACAGTGACACTGGCGACAAGACACGGCGGTCACACACAGTCACACTGGCGACTAGACACTGCGGCCACACACAGTCACACTGGCCACCAGGCACTGCGGTCACACACACAGTCACACTGGCAACCAGACACCGTGGCCACACACAGTGACACAGTGGCGACCAGACACTACGGCCGCACACAGAGCCACACAGGGTACCAGACACAGCGGCCACACACAGTGTCACACTGGCGACCAGACACCATGGTCAGACAGAGCCGCACAGGCGACCACACACTGCGGCCACACACGGAGTCACACTGGCGACCAGACACCATGGCCACACACAGTCACACTGGCGACCAGACACCGCGGCCACACGCAGATCCACACTGGTGACCAGACACTGCGGCCACACAGGGAGTCACACTGGTGACCAGACACCACGGCCAGACAGAGCCGCACTGGTGACCAGGCACCGCGGTAACACACAATGTCACACTGGCGACCAGGCACCGCGGCCACACATAGAATCACACTGGCAACCAGACGCCGCGGCCAAACACAGTCACACTAGCGACCAGACTGCGCAGTCACACACACAGTCACACTGGCGACCAGACACCGGGGCCACACACAGTCACACTGGCGGCCAGGCACCGCGGCCACACACATAGTGTCACACTGGCGAACAGACACCGCGGCCACACACAGTCACATTGGCGACCAGACAGTGCGGCCACACACACAGTCACACTGGCGACCAGACACTGCAGCCACACAGATCCACACTGGCAACAGACCGTGGCCACACACAGAGTCACACTGGTGACTAGACACCGCGGTCACACACACAGTAACACTGGCGACCAGACACCGGGGCCACACACAGTCACACTGGTGACCAGACACCGCGGCCACACACACAGTCACACTGGCGAACAGACACCACGGCCACACACAGTCACACTGGCGACCAGACACCGCGGCCACACACAGAGTCACACTGGCAACCAGACACCGCGGCCACATGCAGAGCCACACTGGCGATCAGACACTGCGGCCACACACAGAGTCACACTGGCGACCAGACACCGCGGCCACACACAGAGCCACACTGGCGACCAGACACTGCGGCCACACACACAGTCACACTGGCGAACAGACACCGTGGCCAATCAGAGCCACACTGGCTACCAGACCGCAGCCACACGCAGAGTCACACTGGTGACCAGACACCGTGGTCATGCACACAGTGACACTGGCGACAAGACACGGCGGTCACACACAGTCACACTGGCGACTAGACACTGCGGCCACACACAGTCACACTGGCCACCAGGCATCGCGGTCACACACACTGTCACAATGGCGACCAGGCACCGCGGCCACACACAGAGTCACACTGGTTACCTTACACCGCGGCCACACACAGAGTCACACTAGCGACCAGACACCGCGGCCACACACAGTCACACTGGCGACCAGACATCGTGGCCACACACAATCACACTGGCGACCAGAAACCGCAGTCACACACACAGTCACACTGGCAACCAGACACCGGGGCCACACACAGTGTCACAGTGGCGACCAGACACTACGGCCTCTCACAGAGCCACACAGGGTACCAGACACAGCGGCTACACACAGTGTCACACTGGCGACCAGACACCATGGTCAGACAGAGCCGCACAGGCGACCACACACTGCGGCCACACAAGGAGTCACACTGGCGACCAGACACCATGGCCACACACAGTCACACTGGCGACCAGACACCACGGCCACACACAGTCACACTGGCAATTAGACACCGCGGCCTCACTTAGAGTCACAGCGCCTACCAGACACCGTGGCCACACACAGAGTCACACTGGCGACCAGACACCACAGCTACACAGAGCCACACTGGTGACCAGACACCACAGCTACACAGAGCCACACTGGCGACCAGACACAGCGTTCACACACACAGTCACACTGGCGACCAGGCAACGCGGCCACACACAGTCACACTGGCGACCAGACACTGCGGCCACACACAGAGTCAGACTGGTGACCAGACACCGTGGCCACACACAGAACCACACAGGGTACCAGGCACTGCAGCCACACAGGGAGTCACACTGGTGACCAGACACCATGACCAGACAGAGCCACACTGACGACTAGGCACCGCGGTCACACACACTGTCACACTGGCGGCCAGGCACCGCGGCCACACACAGTGTCACACTGGCGACTAGACACCGTGGCCACACGTAGAGCCACACAGGGTACCAGACACAGCGGCCACACACGGAGTCACACTGGCGACCAGACACCATGGCCAGACAGAGCCGCACTGGTGACCAGACACTGTGGCCACACACGGAGTCACAGTGGCGACCAGACACCACGGTCACACAAAGTCACACAGGGTATCGGACACCGCGGCCACACACAGAATCACACTGGCGACGAGACACCGTGGCCACACACAGAGTCACACTGGCGACCAGACACCACGGCTACACAGAGCCACACTGCCAACCAGACACCGCGGCTACACACACAGTCACACTGGCGACTAGACACCACAGCCACACACAGTCACACTGGCGACCAGACACAGCGGTCACACACACAGTCACACTGGCGTCCAGGCAAAGCATCCACACACAGTCACACTGGCGACCAGACACCGCGGCCACACACAGAGTCAGACTGGCGACCAGACACTGTGGCCACACACAGAGCCACACAGGGTACCAGGCACTGCAGCCACACAGGGAGTCACACTGGTGACCAAACACCACGACCAGACAGAGCCACACTGGCGACCAGGCACCGCGGTCACACACACTGTCACACTGGTGACCAGGCACCGCGGCCACACACATTCACACTGGCGACCAGACACCGCGGCCACATACACAGTCACACTGGCGACCAGACATCGCGGCCACACAGGGAGTCACACTGGCGGCCAGACACCGCAGTCACACACAGAGTCACACTGGCGACAAGACCCGGGGCCACACACAGTCACACTGGCGACCAGACACAGCGGTCACACACACAGTCACACTGGCGGCCAGACACCGCGGCCACACACATTGTCACACTGGCGAACGGACACCGCGGCCACACACAGCCACACTGGCGATCAGACACTACGGCCACACACAGAGTCACACTGGCGACCAGACACCGCGGCCACACACATATTCACACTGGCGACCAGACACCGTGGCCACACACAGAGCCACACAGGGTACCAGACATAGCGGCCACACATGGAGTCACACTGGCGACCACACTCCACGGCCACACACAGTCACACTGGCGACCAGACACCGCGGCCACACACAGTCACACTGGCGACCCGACACAGCAGCCACACACAGTCACACTGGCGACCAGACACCACAGCCACACACATTCACACAGGGTACCAGGCACTGCGGCCACACACAGAATCACACTGGCGACCAGACACCGTGGCCACGCACAGAGTCACACTGGCGACCAGACACCACGGCTACACAGATCCACACTGCCAACCAGACACCTCGGCTACACACACAGTCACACTGGTGACTAGACACCGCGGTCACACACACAGTCACAATGGCGACCAGACACCACGGCCACACACAGTCACACAGGGTACCAGACACCGCGGGCACACACAAAATCACACTGGCGACGAGACACCGTGCCCACGCACTGTGTCACACTGGCGACCAGACACCACGGCTACACAAAGCCACACTGCCAACCAGACACCGCAGCTACACACATAGTCACACTGGCGACCAGACACAGCGGCCACACACACAGTCACACTGGCGACCAGGCAAAGTGGCCACACACAGTCACACTGGCGACCAGACACCGCGGCCACACACAGAGCCACACAGGGTCCCAGGCACTGCAGCCACACAGGGAGTCACACTGGTGACCAAACACCACGACCAGACAGAGCCGCACTGGCGACCAGGCACCGCGGTCACACGCACTGTCACACTGGTGACCAGGCACCGCGGCCACACACACTCACACTGGCAACCAGACACCGCAGTCACACACAGAATCACACTGGCAACCAGACCCGGGGCCACACACAGTCACACTGGCGACCAGACACAGCAGTCACACACAAAGTCACACTGGCGGCCAGACGCCGCGGCCACACACAGTGTCACACTGGCGAACGGACACCGCGGCCACACACAGCCACACTGGCGACCAGACACTACCGCCACACACAGAGTCACACTGGTGACCAGACACCGCGGCCACTCACAGAATCACACTGGCGACCAGACACCGTGGCCACACACATAGCCACACAGGGTCCCAGACACAGCGGCCACACACAGTCACACTGGCGACCAGACACCGCGGCCACACACAGAGCCACACAGGGTCCCAGACACAGCGGCCACACACGGAGTCACACTGGCGACCAGACACCATGGCCAGACAGAGCCGCACTGGTGACCAGACACTGCGGCCACACACGGAGTCACACTGGCGACCCGACACAGCAGCCACACACAGTCACACTGGCGACCAGACACCACAGCCACACACATTCACATAGGGTACCAGACACCGCGGCCACACACACAATCACACTGGCGACCAGACAACGCAGTCACACACACAATCACACTGGCGACCAGACACCGGGGCCACACACAGTCACACTGATGACCAGACACCGCGGCCATACACAGAGTGACATGTAACCCCACCTGATGCAGGGTCATCCAGACTCGAGTCGACATTGGCTTGTTCTCTCTACACAGATGCGGCCGGACCTGCTGTGATTTCCAGCCAAAAAAAATGTTTTTTGTCTGTTTTTTTTGTTTTTCATACAGACCCCAGCATCTGCAATATTTGACCCCTTGTGACCCCACCTCATTGTTCTTTGATGTAATGTTTCCCTGACTGACCTGTTTGGACACCATTCACACCTTTGACTGCTGTGATTATCTCTCTGCCGAGGTGTGATAAATGGCAGTTGGAAAGGTTACCTGTAAACATCTGACATGATTCTCTGACTATATAAGCTGTGTCTTTATGCATTTCTCCACTTCACCTGAAGAAGGAGCAGCGCTCCGAAAGCTTGTGATTTCAAATAAAGCTGTTGGACTATAACCTGGTGTTGTGTGACTTCTTACATTTGTCCACCCCAGTCCAACTCCGGCATCTCCACACCAATCAATCCTACCCAACTCGCTCTTCAGACCATCGTAGTTTCCTTTATTTAAATTGAGGACCCTAGTTTCTGAGTCAACTATTTCATTCTCCATCTTAATGAAGAATTCGATCATATTATGATCGCTCCGACCCAAGGGGTCTCGTACAACAAGATTGCTAATTAATCCTTTCTCGTTACATAATACCCAGTCTAAGATGGCCTGATCTCTGGTTGGTTCCTCGACATATTGGTCCAGGAAACCATCCCGTAAACACTCCAGGAATTCCTCCTCCACAGTATTGTTACTAATTTGGTTAGCCCAATCTATATGTAGATTAAAGTCACCCATGATGACTGCTGTGCCCTTATTGCACGCTTCTTTAATTTCCCTTTTAGTGCCATCCCCAACCTCCGCCTTACTGTTTGGAGGTCTACATACCGCTCCCACTAATGTTTTTTTCTCCTTAGTATTTCTCAATTCTGCCCATACAGATTCCACATCATCAGAGCTGTAAGATTCGAAATTTTCATTAATAATCACGCAGTAAAATAGGGTTAATAAGACAGTTTTATTGACCAAAAGAAGCTTGTACAGAGAAGCCTTTGATAAAAGGGCACACAAAATGGCCGCCGGACCTCGTGACCAGCTTCTGGGACCATTTGAATTTCTGTTACTGCAAGTCAGACAGGCTTGTGGATTGAGGACATTAAGCCCGCGAAAACCAGTTTCGGGAAACCGAAACTCAGGGAACTGAGCATACATATTGATTAGATTATAAGTACAGGACAGTTTTGGGTAGCAGGATGAGGCCCATCAAGAAATGGGCGGACAATTGAACGAACACTTAAACCCATTTACTGTACAAAGAAAAGCCGTTTAACAGCCATCAAGGGCAATCTCCAGACCGATCAATATACAAACCAAGTTACGGTGACAAAGCAAAGACATTATCGGCCCAGGAAGGCCAGTTAAGCTATCACCGGCTCCCGTTACGAAGACAAAGCGCCCCTGCAGAGAATTCTGCCCGCCAAAAATATTACAAAGACAGGACTATGATTTGGCGGGAGATAAGAATGTCCCAAAAAGGTATAACTGTGGATTGAAAGGTCCATCAGTAGCTTCACTTCGGTTTTCATTTCTTCAACGCTTCGGGACAGACTCTTCGGTTAAGGCAGCACTTCGGTTTCGGAACGTGGTCGGTGTTCGGCCAGGCAAGGCTCGGCCACAACGGGAAGACGATGAGGGTGGCCCGGGTACTTTTGTCGGGAGATCATCGACGACCCAGGCCGAAGGGGAAGACACCCTCGGGAAAAACGACGATCCAGGCCGGAGAAAAAGGACACTCCGGGCCCAGCACTCCAGTGCCTCAACATCCCATCGGTAACGGATTCTCACAGTGGTGAGCATGATCCTGAGTTCCTCAAGTCGAAACTTAGTTAGGTCTAGGGGAGGGGGTTAAGGGTAGTTGTAATGTGTCATCCCTTTTTACGATGTGCTGTGTGTTCCCCATTTCCATAGAGTTAAGTTCATAGATGTGTGCATGCTTGTAGTAGCTTTAATCTGTGCTTATGACATGTATTTTATAATGCTGCAAACTGTTTACTAAAAGCATCCATTTCGTGCTATTCAACCTGGTCTATTGAGTTTTCTCTGCACTATAGTTCCCTGCACCTAAGTCCAAGGTCTAGAACCGTAGGGAAGAGTGGGTCGAACCACTCAAGGGTAATTATTGCAAGAAGCCTGGCAGGAGGCCAGAGCAAGCGAGAGAAACCCCCTACAGAGATGGCGACCGCGGCAGGACCTTGGCAGCAGGAATGTAGTGTTTTAGATCAAGGTCTGAATAAATGAAATGTGATGGATGAGAGAATAGCAGACTATGTTTTTGGGAAGGTAAACCTTACAAAACAGTGGATATCTGACCTATTAAGAGATAGGCGCCCGCTAGACGCAGCCATCAAATGGACAGGAAGCAAAGAGCACAAAAGATCTGTCGAAAAGGCGGTCTGGCTGATGTGCTACAAGAAGAAAGTCCAGCTTTTGGACCAAGTCGTTGTAGCACAGACGGCCCAGATCAAAGGGTTACTAGCAGAAGTAGAGGAATAGGTTGTGGGAGGAAAGAGACTGATTGAATCGCTTAACGCGCTGAATCAGGAACGTCAATCCGTAACTCACCACCATGAGACCAGGATAGATTACTTGGAGTGTCAGGTCGTTGAGGCCAAGGCCAGTGAAGGTAGAATGAGAGACAGGTGTTTCCGCCTAGCTAAGCAGGTAGAGACACAGGAGGAAAGTATTCTGGGAGCTAGGGCAGCATACAAGATGGCCATGGAGGATAGGTCTGAGAACACCGACCATAGCGCTTGCCACAGGGAGCTAGAGGACCTGAGAATGGCCCTAGCGAAGGCAAATGGCTTGGTGTGTCTCATAAACCCACCAGCGAGCCAGCTACTGTTAGCCAAGGAATCCAAAAGACCGATTCCGCAAGAGGCAGTTGGGGTACCAACCCCCGAGCCCTCGGCACCTCCCGCCTATACTGAGTCTTGGACTCCGGGGAAGGAAACGGTGAAGTTAGACAAAGAGGTTCCTGAGGTAGAGCAACCCCAGGTAGTAGAGTCGGGGCCGGCGCCGATGTGTCCAACTCGACACCGGAGGCTCGGCCCGGGCGTAGTGGATGGCGAGGATGGACCCCTCGTGAATCAGATCATAATGCCCCACAGCGCACAACAGCTGAGGGCAATGATAAGTCACATCCCAAAACTCTCCGAGTCAGGAGATCCCTCCGTCCATTTTAGGGACGTGGAGCAGACCGCAGCAGTTAATGACTGCGACGGGGCTGAACAGTCCAAAATGCTGCTGTTCTCCCTGGACAGCTCGCTCCTCCAGTGTCTCCCTGACGAGAGCAAGAGAGGGCACAAGGCGTATGAGGAGTTACGGGACGAGATCCTGGAGATTATAGGGGAGGATGACGGAAGGCCGTTCCTCCGATTGGAAAGGACGATACAGCTAGAGGGAGAACCCCCACGGGTTTTCGCCGGAAGGTTGTGGCCAGTGTATCGGCGCAGCTGCCCGGGCGGGCCGGCCCGGGCCGGGCTGAATAATGACCAAAGGGCTCATTGGCTCCGGTGCCTGGTCGCCAATTGCTTGCCACAGGTGAGGGAGCAGGCCAAAACATGGTTTGACCCCACTAACCCCCGCTCCACGGAGGAACTAGTACTTGATCAGCTCATGATAGGTTACAGGAACAACAAGAGTAGGGATGTGCCTTCCTCAAAGGGAAAGGTGCATGAGGCGAGGCCTGCAGCTCCTGCTAAAAAGGAATGGCATCAGGAGGGGAATCACCCTCCCCAAGCCAAGAGCAGTTGTTACGGGTGTGGGAAGGAGGGTCATTGGCGCCGGGACTGTAAAAATCCCTGGAAGGATTTAAAGGGAAAAACTCCCTCAGCCCCAGCCCAAACGCCCATCCGGGAGAAAGGAGCCGATGTGTCGATCCATCCCGATGCGATCGAGTCGGTTTTAGAGGCAATGCGGTCTCTAATGACCTCGCAGGGGAAAGTGGCAGTCGTCAACAGCCCTGTTGCTCCCCCAACCCCAACCAAAGCGCCCAAATGACTGAAGCCCGCGCAGCCCGTCTACCTGTGTCCGCTCCGCTATGACGCGTGGAGAAGACCCGTTGTGGAGATGGAGATGGAGAAGGAAAAGGGTAGTTACCTGTTGGATACGGGAGCATCATGTACCGTGATCCACACAGCTAAGCCTTTTGCCTCACCTCTGTCTACCCAGGCTCCATTCTCAGTAGTGGCTTTCACAGGCAAAGAACAGGCTGGCGCGTACTCCATCCCGCTCTCCATTCATTTGGGAGCACTCCACACCACATGGACGTGTATCCTGTTGAAGTGGAATGAGGGGGGTGGTAAAGGCATCCTCGGGTCTGATTTCTTGGTGGAACACAGGATCCTTGTGGACCTCAGAAATCACTGTCTCTGGGGAGCCGAGAATGGGTTAGGTAAGGTAGTCATGATCCCAGGGAAGGGAGAAAAGGGGACCCTGTGCACCATGAAGCCGTCAGGGGGTTACAACCTCGAGCTTATGGTCGCGGACGTCCCAACGGACTTGCAGGCGTGTGTGTCGGACAATCTGACCGCATTTGCCACCCACAAGCACGACTGTGGGAGAGTCACCAGGTTTGAGGTCAGCGTAGACGGGGACCCCATGATCCGACCCCAAAAGCAGTATAACTTCCCCAAGGAGGCAGAACCCGACATGGAGATAGCAATATCTTCATTGGTGCAGCAGGGCGTGTTGAGGCCAATAGCCACTCACGTGAATTCCCCATTATGGCCGGTAAAGAAGCCGGACAATTCGTGGAGGGCTACGGTGGACTATAGAGTCCTCAACAGTAACATCCCAGCCTGCGCGCCCACGGTAGCAGCAGTTGCCGACCTAATAGGGAGTATTCCAGCATCGGCGACCACGTTCACGGTGCTGGATATCTCGAACGGTTTTTGGTCCATTCCGCTGCGGCGGGAGGATCAGTACAAGTTTGCCTTTACTTTTAAAGGGCAACAGTGCACTTGGAACTGCTTGCCACAGGGTTTTCACAACAGCCCCAGCATTTTCCATCAGTGCATGGCAGGAAGTTTAAAGGAATTTAGCCAGCCCAATCAGATAGTGCAGTATGTGAACGACTTGCTCCTGTTCACGGGCTCAAGAGAGGAGCACGGCCCACTATTAGCCGAATTATTGGAGCTATTGGGAAGGAAGGGTTTCAAAGTAAACCCAAAGAAAGCACGGATCGGCCAGCAAGAGGTGAAATTCCTGGGTCTGGCCATCCGAGCTGGGGAAAGAGCCATAGATAAGGCTAGGCGGGAATCGGTGCAAGACTTGCCGATTCCTAACACAGTTACGGGTGTGAGGTCCTTTTTGGGACTGACCGGGTACTGCAGAGATTTCATCGAGGGCTATGCAGCCACAGCAGCCCCGCTACTCCGACTCTTACACAAGGGGGTCGAGTGGTCTTGGGATGAGGGTTGTCAGGCAGCATTCGAGAAGTTGAAAAGGGATCTGCAGACCGCGCCAGCCCTAGGGGCCATAGATGGGGGGGAGGAGTTTTTCCTGGAAGTGGCCGCTAGTGGGGACAGCCTGAGCGCCGTGCTGCTCCAGGAGCGACACGGCAAGCTGAGACCAGTGGTCTATTCCTCCAGGGTGCTCACGGATGTGGAGAGGAGTTTTTCCAATTGCGAATGGCATCTCCTGGCCACGCATTGGGCTGTGAACAGATCAGTGATCTTCACAGGAACCTCTCCCATCACTCTCCTCACCCATCACACCCCCACAAAGATGCTTCTGGATGGAAGGATTAAGGATGGGACCGTAAGCAGCACTCGGATTACGCGCTGGACCCTCCTCCTTTCCCAGATGGATCTCAAAGTTAAAGATCTTTGCGAGCCGAAGCTGACGGCGAACATGGTATATCCCGGAACAGCCCATCGGTGTTCCGTCGAAGGGGTATGGGAGGTCAACATAGGTTTACGGGCCGGGATACACCCCACAGGCCGCGAGATCTATGTAGACGGTTCCAGCACGGTATCTGCTGGCGAACGACTCACAGGGTGTGGAGTTTATGACCCTACGGCAGACATTGCCCTGGCGATTAAGCTCCCCAGCACTATGAGCGCACAGCAGGCTGAACTGTCTGCGGTGGCGTACGTGGTTACCCACCCCGAGATCTTCCCAACCCCATACACGATTTGCTCGGACAGCATGTTCACATGCAATTCGTGCACGGAGTACCTCGCCATCTGGTCCCGCCGCGGATATACCTCCGCGGCCGGACGACCTTTAACAGTTAAGCCCTTGCTGGAAAAGATCCTGGCAGCAGTGGGGGAGGAAGGGGAGGTGTTCATCCACAAGGTGAAGGCTCATTCCACCACAGAACCCCGCAGTCAGGGCAACCAGCAGGCGGATGTGCTAGCCAGGGAGGGTGCCCGCAACGGCATTTTCTGGGACCCCTATGGACCCGGACCCGTGGCAGCGATCCGAGGCAGGGAGGGGACTCCAGGGAACACAGGGGTGACACCGCCCCTAGACCTAAAGACCGTCCAAACCCTAGATCCCGCCCTAAAAACAGTCCTCAAAGCCATTACTGAGGGCAAGCAGGCAGAGGGTCCGTACAGTACGGCAGCCCTCTCAGTCAAGGAAGGCATGCTGTTCCGAGAGGAACAGTGGGTTGTGCCGCAGCAGCACCGGAGGGAATTCCTTCAACTGGCCCATGAGGGTCCAGGGGCAGAACACCCCGGGCCTGAGGTTACCTGGCAACGGGTAGAGCAGGCGAGATGGTGGCCGGGACTTCGAGACGATGTCCGCGAGTTCTGTGCAAGTTGTCTTGTGTGCGCCGCAAACAACCCAGACCCCCAGAAAAGGAAGGTGCCTATGGGGCACATCAGGAGGGTAGAGGGACTATGGCAGTCGATACAAGTCGACTACATAGGGCCCCTGCCCACCGCACAGGGAGGCTATGAGTACTGCCTTGTCCTGGTGGATGTGTTTACCAAGTGGGTAGAAGCCTTCCCGTGTAGAACAGCTACGGCGCTGGGTACTGCTAAGATCTTGGTCCGGGAAGTGTTCTCACGGTGGGGGCTCCCCCGTTTTGTGGAGTCCGACCGAGGGAGTCAGTTCACCGGCCAAGTGATGCAGAACACCTTCATGCTCTTGGGCATCGAAGGGAAGTGGCACGTAGTGTACAATCCCCAGTCATCCGGGATCGTTGAACGTATGAACCGGACCCTCAAGGAAAAGCTGAGGAAAGAGGTGATGGGCTCGCCCCAGAAATGGGCGGAGATCCTGCCTCTAATCCTCATGGGGATCCGGGCCAGCCAGTCCAAAAGTACGGGGCACTCCCCGCACGAGTTAATGACTGGAAGGATCATGCGAACACCCACCCAAGTACTAGCCCCGGTGCTCACCGAGGGCCAGCTCCAAGAGGTGAATCGGGACAAGTTCGTCCAAACCCTCTTGGAGCGCCTGAAACGGATTTATGAGCAAGCGGCTGGGAACATGGGGAGACAGCATCAGGGCAATCGACTGTTGCTGGAACCTCATAAGCAGCAAGAGTGGGAAGTCGGAGACCAGGTCATGGTTAGGAACTATGCCCGAGTAGGGAGTCTTGAACCACTGTACATGGGGCCTTACAGCATTGTAGACAAGGCCAGCCCCATGGTTTATGCAGTGAAGGTACCCCGACGTACTAAATGGTTTCACATTAACCAGTGTAAACTGTTTAAGCTGGGTGCACAAGGGCCAACAACAGGGGCCAGGTCTGAGGACAAAAATCCTCAGCCTGCGACAAAGTCACAGACCACACAGGCTGGAACTGTAGCCTGCGTGAAGGGAGGAGTCATCCCATCGGAGTGGGAGGTCTCCCCTCTAGTTTGGGATTCGGACGAGGAAGAGCCCGAACAGCTCGACCCCGCCCTTGACCCGATCACGGAGGAGGAAGAGTCGGAGGACGAAGATCCCGCCCTCGACTCAAGCTTAGGGGAGGTAGGGATTGGGGGCGGAGACTCACCACCTGTAGGGACAGGTGAGGTGGAGTCGGATGCCACAGATCCCGGCCCCGGGGGGGCGGAGCCTGAGGAAAGGGAGCCGGAGCCGGCAGCTGTGGTGGGACCACAGGCTGCGACGGTGAAGGTCCCGATCCCCGGTCCGTTAGCCCTGGGAGCCTCGCCCAAGGCGCCCCCTCGTAGGTCGGTTCGGACGCCTCAGCCCAGAAAGACTTGGCCAGATTCTCCGTATTTTCCCCAACCTCGGTCCAGAGTAGCCCCAGAAAGACACGGTTCCCGTTCAGCAGCGACAGGCTGCGGGGGATCAAAGCCGAAGGTCAGTGCAGCCCCGCCACAGGGAGCGGCACGCTGCAGCCCTCACAGGAATTAAGTAGGCCGCCCGAAGGAGGGCGGCGCTGTACATAGGTTTAGGTATGTTTAAGTTTAGGTTTAGGTAAGTTAAGTTAAGTAATTTTAATGTTAGTTTAAGGTATGTAAAGTTTAAGATGATGGGGATGTTTTAATAGGTAGTTTTCGAAGTCTGCCCAGTACGTGTGTTTGTTTGGAAGCAGGGTCAGGGGACCTGGACGTCAGTTTAATTAGGCCAGCACCTATTGGGAGCCTGGCTACATCATCTTATCGGTTACAGAAACCAGGAATACAATGGAGAGGATTCTCGTGGTGCTCGCAGCGATCGAGTGCGGGCTGGCCTACCGAGGCCGCACCAAGGACGTCATCGTGTTCGGATGCTCCGGGGACACAGCCCCCATCGCGACGGATGGGACGGGGAAGCGAGAGGTTGAGGAAACCGCCACCTACTTCCACCAAGGGAGATGGCCAGGATGGCTGGGGTCGAATTCTACAGAATACTCCAGCAATTTCGGGTTTGTCTACCAAGAGACTTCGTTATCGTGTCCTCAGGTGAGGATCCTTGCACCCAGAGTCAGCGTTACCGTGGGAAAGAGGATCTGTTTGGTGTGTAATGGGAACGTACCGCTAAGTAGATGGTGGTGGCTCCGAAAGCTGGGAAAGAATATGAAGAACTCTACAATCGAGTGGGAGCGACTGGGTAACAATACCCATTGGACAATTACGGGGAGTCGCGGACAGTTACGTGTGTGTTGGGACAAATGGTGGGAACCAGATGAAGGGATATATGTCTG
The DNA here is from genome assembly GCF_052327205.1 of Somniosus microcephalus. NCBI lineage: Eukaryota > Metazoa > Chordata > Chondrichthyes > Squaliformes > Somniosidae > Somniosus > Somniosus microcephalus. The sequence goes on along the minus strand of NC_140987.1, from coordinate 71,612,649 downwards.
CATGTGGGGTTCGAAGCACGTTTGCCCCAAAGGCATATCCATCTTTTTCCAGAGGCAGTGGCAGGATGCAGGGAAAGGGATGAGGTGGGACGTCAGCACCCGGGCGTGCGGAGTCCCATTCTCCCCGATTCCGGTAAACGCCACTGAACTCATCACCCGCCCACGCAAGCCCCTGCCCACGATTCCGGTAGCACTAGCCCAGAAAGAAGGGTGCCCCGCCACCACAAAGGGACCCGGGAATGGTTTCGTATTGGTACCCACCGGTCAGATGCTGTACCAAGGGGTACACTACGCGGTGGCCTCAGTGATTTTAAACCTCACTGAGGTACGATTGCCGGAGTGGTGTCCCAAGGAAACAGAACAATTGTACTAGGTCCTGTTAACCAGAATGTTCAGACAATTTTACGAGTTTGACTTTGCCGACATCGACAAGGCCAAATTATACACCACACCACAGGAAGTTTTGGATCGGGTAGGGAGGCAAAGGAGGGGTACTGTAAATGACATTTTCACTGCTTTTAATACCGGGATGTCTGTTGTCAACGCTCTAGACAACGTGGAGCTGCAGACACAGATCAATGGTTTAAAGGCCCAGTTAAGGAACATACTGACAAATGAAAATAAGGTAGTGGGTTCTGAACTACATGAGGATCAGGCCATGACACTACACTTAAAAGAAATAATCGCTGAGCTGGAGAAACACGCTAGAACGGTAAATGCACTCATTAGGGAGGATCGGAATGCGTCCGATCAGGCTGCGCAGAACGAGGCTTGTGTGCTATACGGGGGCGTGGTTACTGGGCGAGGGCTGCAGTAATCTGGAGGATTTAAAACAAGGTTTGGTCCCGTCCTGGATCAGCAACAAGCACTTGCAAGCGCTCCACCCTTTTGAGAATGCATTAAGTCCGTGCCAGCTCAGACTAGCTGCAGAGGCGTACCCAGTCCCAGTGGACTGCGGACGCTCGAATCACACTATCATGGGAATAGTGGTAAGGATGCCGGTGTTGGGTCCCACAGCAAAGCCCACCCCGGTATACAGGGTGGAGAACATTGGAGTCATACAGGGGGGTGCGCACATTCGTTATGCAGTGGTCCCGCCTTATGTCATCAGATGGGAGCGTACGATGACAGGCACCGACCTCTCGGGGTGTCAAAGCCGGGGACCACACATCATCCTGTGTCCCCAGCACTTGAATGCCTTTTTGAAACCACAGTGCGGGTTCAGAGCCGCTAGCATGAAGCCGATAAATTGCACCATGGAGGCAATGGCAAAGGACCATGTGCCCCCGCAGGTGGCATATATCAAAGGTGGGACATACTGTGTTACCACTGCAGCGCCTCACTACCAACACGGACAGCACGGGTGGTGTCCGGTCAGTGACAGCAGTTTCTGTTTCAAACCCAGGGCTGAAGTTCAAGTGGCACAACAGCGAATTGTCCCCATTCCTGTGCCTTCCACTGTTCACCTCACTGTAAAAGAGAATTTCGTGGATTTGCAGCGATTCGTTGCGCATTTTGGTTATGTCATTCCCCCTCTCCCCGAACACCTCACCAAGATTTTAAAAGCCGTAATAGTCTCACAGAAGCATTTTTACACATTAGAGCAGAAGACATTGGAGATAGGGAAAGACATATTAGACATAGTCACCTCACCATGGTGGGACCTGTTCACTAATATAGAGATCCCGCCCTGGATTAGAATAGCATCCCACATCCTAGTAGTGTGTCAGGTTTTGATTGTAATATTTTTACTGTTCGTGCATTGCAAGAGAGGCAAACGCCTCCAGAGGCACGAGAACACAGGAGAATGGAGAGAACGCTATGTACAAGTGGGTGAAGAGGACACCCCAGTTTAAGCTGCTAAGTATTAAAGGATAAAGCGTCCCTCCACTCTTGGTTTTAGTTACTGTATGATTTAAGTGTGTGAATACTGTTGTGTTATAGCCGTTCAGAAGGTTTTCTGTTTTTTTTTATTAATAAAATGTGTATGCAGGTGGTGTAAGGGGTATCGGCCCCTTCACATCTGAAAGATGAATGTATTATAGTTTAAGGTAGTACTGCCTATGATTGTCCAACTGTACACAATGTAATTTTTCTGAAATGGGAACTGCATGTGTCGTGGGGGTCATAGATAGCTAATTACCAGGAACGTTTGGATGTGGGGAATCAGGGAAAATTTGCTCACCAAGGGTTATTGATGCTTTAAGCAAGCTATCAGTATCACAGGAGGGACTGTAAGATTCGAAATTTTCATTAATAATCACGCAGTAAAATAGGGTTAATAAGACAGTTTTATTGACCAAAAGAAGCTTGTACAGAGAAGCCTTTGATAAAAGGGCACACAAAATGGCCACCGGACCTCGTGACCAGCTTCTGGGACCATTTGAATTTCTGTTACTGCAAGTCAGACAGGCTTGTGGATTGAGGACATTAAGCCCGCGAAAACCAGTTTCGGGAAACCGAAACTCAGGGAACTGAGCATACATGTTGATTAGATTATAAGTACAGGACAGTTTTGGGTAGCAGGATGAGGCCCATCAAGAAATGGGCGGACAATTGAACGAACACTTAAACCCATTTACTGTACAAGGAAAAGCCGTTTAACAGCCATCCAGGGCAATCTCCAGACCGATCAATATACAAACCAAGTTACGGTAACAAAGCAAAGACATTATCGGCCCAGGAAGGCCAGTTAAGCTATCACCAACTCCCGTTATGAAGACAAAACACCCCTGCAGAGAATTCTGCCCGCCAAAAATATTACAAAGACAGGACTATGATTTGGCAGGAGATAAGAATGTCCCAAAAAGGTATAACTGTGGATTGAAAGGTCCATCAGTGGCTTCACTTCGGTTTTCATTTCTTCAACGCTTCGGGACAGACTCTTCGGTTAAGGCAGCACTTCGGTTTCGGAACGTGGTCGGTGTTCGGCCAGGCAAGGCTCAGCCACGACGGGAAGACGACGAGGGTGGCCCGGGTACTTTTGTCGGGAGATCATCGACAACCCAGGCCGAAGGGGAAGACACCCTCAGGAAAAACGACGATCCAGGCCGGAGAAAAAGGACACTCTGGGCCCAGCACTCCAGTGCCTCAACATCCCATCGGTAACAGATTCTCACAGGTGCATTCAGTGCTTCAACATCACGTCGGTAACGGATTCATCCGTGGCGAGCGCTCACCAAGGCTCTATCGGCAGCCTCATCACGGGAGAACCAAGAGGAAAACAAGTTGCGCCAGAAGTTTCCAAATTCACGTGACGACGGAAAGCTGTGCCAAAAAGGCTGCGAACCCCTTTTCGCAATTCTGAAAGTGGTGAGCATGATCCCGAGTTCCTCAAGTCGAAACTTAGTTAGGTCTAGGGGAGGGGGTTAAGGGTAGTTGTAATGTGTCATCCCTTTTTACGATGTGCCGTGTGTTCCCCATTTCCATAGAGTTAAGTTCATAGATGTGTGCATGCTTGTAGTAGCTTTAATTTATGCTTATGACATGTATTTTATAATGCTGCAAACTGTTTAATAAAAGCATCCATTTCGTGCTATTCAACCTGGTCTATTGAGTTTTCTCTGCACTATAGTTCCCTGCACCTAAGTCCAAGGTCTAGAACCGTAGGGAAGAGTGGGTCGAACCACTCAAGGGTAATTATTGCAAGAAGCCTGGCAGGAGACCAGAGCAAGCAAGAGAAATCCCCTACAGAGCTAATATCCTTCATTACAATTGTGTTAATCCCTTCTTTAACCAATAATGCTACCCCACCTCCCTTTCCTTTTTGCCTATCTTTCCTGAATATCACACTGGCGACCAGACACCGCGGGCACACACAGTCACACTGGCGACCCGACACAGCAGCCACACACAGTCACACAGGGTACCAGACACCGCGGCCACACACAGAATTACACTGGCGACCAGACACCATGGCCACGCACAGAGTCACACTGGCGACCAAATACCATGGCTACACAGAGCCACACTGCCAACCAGACACCGCGGCTACACACACAGTCACACTGTCGACTAGACACCGCGGCCACACACAGTCACACTGGCGACCAGAAACAGCGGTCACACACACAGTCACACTGGCGACCAGACACCACGGCCACACACAGTCACACTGGTGACCAGACACAGCGGTCACACACAGAGTCACACTGGCGACCAGGCAACGCGGCCACACACAGTGACACTGGCGACCAGACACCGCGGCCACACACAGAGTCAGACTGGTGACCAGACACTGTGGCCACACACACAGCCACACAGGGTACCAGGCACTGCAGCCACACAGGGAGTCACACTGGCGACCAGGCACCGCGGTCACACACACTGTCACACTGGCGACCAGGCACCGCGGCCACACACAGAGTCACACTGGCGACCAGATACCGCAATCACACACACAGTCAAACTGGCGACCAGACACCGGGGCCACACACAGTCACACTGGCGACCAGACACAGCGGTCACACACACAGTCACACTGGCGGCCAGACACCGCGGCCACACACAGAGTCACACTGGCGACCAGATACCGCAATCACACACACAGTCAAACTGGCGACCAGACACCGGGGCCACACACAGTCACACTGGCGACCAGACACAGCGGTCACACACACATTCACACTGGCGGCCAGACACCGCGGCCACACACGGAGTCACACTGGCGACCAGACACCGTGGCCACACACATAATCACACTGGCAACCAGACACCATGGCCACACACAGAGTCACACAGGGTACCAGACACCGCAGCCACACAGGGAGTCACACTGGTGACCAGACACCACGGCCAGACAGAGCCGCACTGGCAACCAGACACCGCGGCCACACACACAGTCACACTGGCGAAAGACACCATGGCCACACACAGTCACACTGGCGACCAGACTCCGCGGCCACACACACAGTCACACTGGCGACCAGACTCCGTGGCCGCACAGAGCCACACTGGCGACCAGACACCGTGGCCACACAGAGTTGTCTTGTTTTGCACACTTTGTACAAAAGTAATAAATTGCAGGACAATGGAGTATTACCGTTTGAACTATTTTAATGAAGCATCAGGTCTGATCTGACTCACAACAGTGCAGCACTGTGTGGACAAGGTGGAGTCAGGACCCCTACTGGGTCTTCTAAACAATAGCAGTCCTTACAGATGCCTGCAGGCCAATGACAACTCAGCATGTGATCACATGTGAATATAACAGGTATTCCTTGCAGATGCCTGCGAGCCAATGATAATTCAGTATGCAAATGTTACATCCCCTTTCTTTTAAAAGAAAAATGTTATGCATTACTTTTGAACCTTTCTTCTACATAATGTTCTCAGTAGCATCAACATATAAGTAAACTCAACATTTAACTAGCGCTGAAAACATCTCAACGTTTCAATAACGATGTACAGTTTTTTTTAGGGCAGTGATCCGCCTACACCCTTTGACAGTTCACAAGTCAAGGATAACTCTAGGCTTGACCTCTCGTCCCGACTTTGTGTGGTATGGAACTGAGCATGCTCCTGAATCGGTTAACAGTTCAGGTTCAGGTTTAGGTTCAGGTAAGTATGATGTGTTTTGTGTATTGCTCTGTTCATCACACTCTGTTGAAATGATCCTCTCGTCGGAATGACGGTGTTGTTCCTTGGTGTTCAGGAGGTGCCTGTGATTGCGGCGGTACACCTGTCCTTCTGGGGTGTGGACGTGATACAATCGCTCAGTGTCAGCTGGCTGGATGACGACTGCTGGCTTCCAGTAGTCATGCTCCTGGATTCTGACGGATTCTCCATTGTGCAGCGGCGGCAGTAGTCTAGCTGACCTGTCAAAGTATCTCTTTTGGTGTTGCTGTCTCTGTACACGTTTTGCATGCACTTGCTTGCAGCTGACGACCTGCCAGGGCCTGTCTGGGATATGGTGAGGTATCATGGGCTCTTTGGCATTTGATGGGCGGCGTTCTAGACAAATGGAACATTTTCCGACAATATCCTCAATGTGTTTGCACATTCCGGGCCAAAACATAATGTCACGTGCTCTTTGTTTGCATTTTTCCATGCCCATATGTCCAGCATGAATTTTTGTCAACATCTCTTCTCTGAGACTGGTAGGAATGATGATTTTCTTCCCTTTGAAGACGATTCTGTTGATTTGTGACAGTTCGTCTCTGTGTTTCCAGAATTCAGATATGCTCTGAGGGCATTTCCTCCTTTCCTCAGGCCATCCTTCATGTATGACTTTGCTCAGCAGTGTGAGTTGTGCATCTTTCTCTGTTCCTGCTCGGATCTCCTTCAGTTTTGAGTCACTCACAGATAAGCTGTTGCACACCATGTGCACCTGCACAGCCATGCCTTCACTGAGGCTGCTGTCCTGGTAGCTAAGAGACTTTCTGGAGAGCGTGTCTGCGGCAGGAATGTCTTTGCCTGGACGGTGAATGATTGTGAAGTCATACTTCTGTAGCTGAAGGATCATTCTCTGTAGCCTTGGTGGGGCTGCGGCTAGTGGTTTCCTCATGATTGACTCGAGGGGCTTGTGGTCGGATTCCACAATGACTTGTCAGCCATAGACATATTGGTGGAAATGCTTACATCCAAACAGAATTGCCTATAGCTCTTTCTCGATTTGAGCATAGTTGATTTCACTGTCTGAGAGAGATCTGGAAGTGTAGCCATTGGGCTTTCCTTCTTGCAGTAATACTGCGCCTAGTCCATACTTTGACGCGTCCACTTGTAGTCTGAGCTCTTTGTTGGGGTCGAAGTAGGCAAGAACCGGTTCTGGTTCTCTGGTGATTAGGTCTTTCATTTTCTGAAATGCTGTGTCATGTTGTTTGTCCCACAGGAACTCATTGGATTGTTTGAGCAACTGACGCATGGGTGCGTTGATTTCGGAGAGGCTCGGGGCAAACTTGGCTAAGTAGTTAACTATGTCTAGTACTGTCTCTAGCTCTGCGCGGTTCTTCGGCGGCTCCATCTTCTTGATGGCGGAGATTTTCTCTGGATCCGGCTTAATGCCATCAGTTGAGAGGCGATGCCCGAAATAACTGATCTCGGTGGATCCAATTATGCTTTTCTCGGGGTTGAGCTGGATACCTTTCTCCCGTGATCTTTGTAGCATCGCACGGAGGTTCCTGTCATGTTCCTCTCTATTCCTGCCATAGATGAGGATGTCATCTACGATTGCGACTACTCCGTCGAGGCCTTCATAGGTTTCGTCGATCTTCCGCTGGAATTCATCCTGAGCTGAGATAAGACCAAATGGTAAACGCAGAAATTGGTAGCGTCCAAATGGTGTGTTGAACGTTGTTAGCTTAGATGACTCTTCCGTGAGCTTGATATTCCAGTATCCTGATCGTGCGTCCATTACACTGAAGTAACGTGCTCCCACTAGCTTGGGTGTGATGTCATCTAGCATTGGTAGAGGGTAGTGAGGGCGTTTGATAGCCTTGTTCAAATCTCTGCGGTCGAGACAGACTCTGAGCTTGCCTGTATGTGGTTTCTCAACCATTACGAACGCGTTGACCCACTCTGTCGGTTCTGTTTCCCGGACAATGATTTCTGTATTCTCCATGCTCTGCAGCTCCTATTTCAGGCGACTACGTAGAGCAAGGGGTATCCTTCTCGGTGGGCAAACCACAGGGGTTGCTGCTGGGTCAAGGTGAATAATGCATTCACCTGGGAATAGTCCGATTCCTTTGAAAACATCAGCAAACTCCTCCATGACTGTCTGCTTCTCAACTGGTGCTGTCAATGATAGCACTAGCTTGACAAGGTCCATGTCTAAACATGCCTTTAGACCTAGCACTGGAGGTGCTTGAGTGTTAACAATGTAAAAGTCCAGCATCATGTCACTTTCTTTGTACTTGCATTTCATCACGCATGTGCCTTTTACAATGAGCTTCTCACCCCATAGCCGGTCAGTCTGCATGAGGTGGGCTGTAGCTCACACTCATCCTTCAAGCTGTGATACTCACTCAGAGGAATTACATTAACCTGAGATCCAGTGTCTAGTTTAAACTTAAGCTCTTTGCCCTGTTTTCCTATCTCAATATCGGCAAAAGCTTGCTCAGTCTCTGAAATCTGTTTTTTCTGTGACACAGAATCAATAAACAGTTCCTCTGCATTTGGCTCTCTATCTGGCATTTGGCTGTCACTCACTGTGTGTACTGTTTTTCTAAAAACAGTCCTGCAAACTTTAGCAAAGTGGTTCCGTTTACCACATTTAGTACATTGCCTTCCTTTGGCAGGGCAGTACTCCTTTTCTCCATGCCAGTTGTTTCCACAATATCCACAGTTTTTGAAGCGTTTTATGTCTGTGTCGCCCATTGTTAGAACTCTCTCTGTTCTTTCTGTTCTGAAACATGCTCTCTGGGCAGTGTTCTTTGGTGTGTATCTATTAACTGCATGCACTGTCTGTTCACTCGAGCTGCTCATGGCGCTGGTTATGGTTTTCAACTGTGCTTGGGCTATCTCGTGCGATCTAGCTATGTCCATAGCTTTGTCCAGCGTTAGCCCGGACCCAACATTCAAAAGTTTCTCTCTCACTTTAGCTCAATGTATTCCAAACACGATGTGGTCTCTGACCATCTCATCTTTATCTGCATATACACAGGCCTAGAAATTCAGCTGTTTGCGCCAGCCGTTAGCGCCAGATTTCCGGCGCTATCCACTTAGCGCCCGGGCACCGCCGGATCTGCGCCTACGCCGAAATTCAGCTGGGCTTTAGCGCCGGCGCAAAGTGTTAGCGCCCGCTCAGCTGCGCGCGCATCTTATGACGTCATTCCGTCGTGCAACGCCGTTTGTGCGCCCCAAACCGGAAATTCAGTGGCGCCCGGCCGATGTGGCCGTGGCGCTGCTAAGAACTGTGAAATGGAACTCAACAGAGGCCCTGTGGGATTCGGGGAGCGCTAATTAAAGGGCACATCCACTCACCCATAAAAGCCAGCCATTTCGCTGCAATGACTTGACTGGTTTGGATTTCTGCACAGAGAGCAAGGCACAGAGATTACTGATTTCGGACACCATAGGAGAGGTATTTTTGGCTTCTAGCCAGTGCTTTGACATTTGCATCCTTGTGATTTTGCTGTTTGGAACTTTGTAATGGGGGCTGCATGGGGGGCCAACCCTCAGTTCCTACATTTTGTGCGAAGGGCTCGCAGACGCTTTGAGAGAGGGCCAGGCATGCCTAGACGCAGAGGGGCCATTAGGCGTCGCCAACGTAGGCCTTACCCAGTCATGCAATACCGGGAGCAGGTCTCATATCTCACCATGACTGCGGCGCATTGTGTTAAGAGGCTGCGCTTCAGAAGGGAGGTGGTTGAAGAGATCTGCCAGCTGCTTCATGCAGATTTGCAGCCACAGCTCATGTCCAGGGCGTCTCTCTCGGTGGAAGTGAAGGTCACGGTGGCTCTCAGCTTTTATGCAAGCGGCTCCTTCCAAGCCGCTGCTGGGGACATCGCGAACATCTCCCAGTTCGCCGCGCATCGCTGCATCCGACAGGTCACCGAAGCACTTTTCGCGAGGAGGCACCAATTCATCTCCTTCCCCATGACCCAACACAAGCAGGAGCAGCGTGCATTCGGATTTGCCAGGATCGCGGCCTTCCCCATGGTGCAGGGCGCCATTGACTGCACGCATGTGGCTATGCGGGCACCTATCCACAATGCCGAGCAATACCGCAACCGGAAGGGCTACCATTCCCTAAATGTGCAGCTGGTGTGTGACCACAGGCAGCGCATCCTAGCTGTCAATGCCCGCTTCCCAGGAAGCAGCCACGATGCCTTTATCCTGCGCCAGACTACTGTGGCTGACATGTTCCAGGCACAGCCTCCACCAAGGGGATGGCTTATCGGGGACAAGGGCTACCCTTTGTGCAGATGGCTCATGACCCCGCTCCGCGCGCCCAGGACCCCAGCGGAGCTGGCATACAATGAAAGCCATCAAGCCACAAGGAACCTAATAGAGCAAACGATAGGCGTCCTCAAGCAACGGTTCCGTTGCCTGGATCGTTCGGGCGGGTCTCTTCAGTATTCGCCGGATAGAGTCTCCCAGTTCGTCGTGGTGTGCTGCATGCTCCACAACCTGGCTATCCGCAGGACTCAGGCACTGCCACCTGACATTGCCCCACCACCTCAGGAGGACGAGCAGGAGGACCCTGAGGAGGAGGAGCACCAGGCCAGGAGGGAGCGACAAGGTCCAAGGGCCGTCCGCCGGGGGCTTATTGCTCGACACTTCTAGGCCCCCTGTCAGGGAATGGCCTGGCCCACTGAACGCAGCCGCTTCGCAAGCCCTCAGCCGGTTAACCCAACAACCACTTGAAACATGACACCTGCACATGGTGAATAAATAAACATCTTTATTTCAAAAACTCAGGGCCCTTCCCACATGGAAGAGCAAAACAGAGAAGACCCCCAAAAAACAGTAACAAACTTCTGTCACTCCCAAAACCTGGGGAGGACTAACATAACATCACCATCCAAATGGCCTTCGTCACTGGCCTAACAAAAACAAGCCCCCCCCACAACACAAAGACCCCCATAAAACCAAACCACATAATGCCCCCCAGAACAGAAGCCCCCGCATCACCCAAACCCTCGCTCAACACACTCTATTCGGTGTGGCGAGAGGGCGAGTCTGTCGACAGCCGTCTTTTGCCCCGGCCCGTCCTGCTGCTGCGCCTCAAGCTGGGCCGTGAGGCTGTGGCGAGGCTGGGGGAAGGATCTTCAGGGCGACAAGGCGTCTCGCCAGATGCCCTTGGGGGTCAGCCTACACGAGGGCGGGCCCGGGAGGGGCCGGCTGGTGGCTGCTGCAGCTGTGGGTGGCCCTCTTCACTGGCTGCAGTAGCTCCTTGCACCCTGGCTGGGGGAGTCGCAGGCTCGCCTGCACCAATGGGGACAAGGTGGGTGATGCCAGGCGCGCGCTGGGCGCCAGACACACGTGCACTCGGCCGGCCTGGCCAGGGAGCAAGCGCGCCAAACTGTTGGTCGCCAGACCGGTGTGCGGCAGCAGGGCGGCGGCTGGCCTGGCGACGCCTCCGCGCCAGTGCGAGGGTGGCAGAAGTCAGTGCCCCAACTGCGCCGGCATGTCCCCGCATCTGCAGTGCCATTGTCTGCACAGCACCTCTCAGCTGGCGACTGGCGTGCTGCGTTGCCTCGAGTTGTTCGACCCCCCTCTCATGCGCTGCCACAAGGAGCTCCACCCCCCTGGCGTGCGCTGCTGCGAATAGCTCTAGGCCCCTGGCCTGGGATTGGCCGAAAGCCACCACACTTTGAGCGAGGCTTTCGATGGCGTGAGGCATCTGTGCCACCACCTCCATGATTTCGACGTGCCGGCGCTCCGACGCCGCCGACATCTCGTCCAGGAGGCGCACCTCCTGGGCGACGTCCGAGTCCGGACTGGAGGGCGCCTCCACCCTCTGGCCAGAAGGCTGGCGTGCCGCCGGAGCGTTGCCGCGTGCGGCCACGCCACTGGGACCAGGTTCTGCCCTCCCCTCCACCGCCTCCCCCCTCTGGGCAGAAGGCTGGTGTGCCGCCGGAGCCTTGCCGCGTGCGTCCATGCCACTGGGACCAGGTTCGGGGCTCCCCTCCCCCGCCTCCCCCTGGCTCTCCGGCACGCCAGACGTCTCCCCTTCATTGCCATCTCCTGGAGCGGAGGAGGGTTCCCCCGAGGTGGCGCCTTCCTGCTGCTCCTCGACGTCCTCCTCCTCCGAGGGCCTGGCTGTGTGGGCTTCAGGGAGCACCTCCTCCTCACCAGCTGAAAGCAGGAAGGCACAAGTGTAGCTTTAGAGTGAGGACAGGCCGACAGCGAGGGAGGCCGCACTGGTGCATTATGCGCATTTTTCGGCCAGTGGGGAAGGATGTAGATCTGATGCGCGAGGGCAAGGAGAGAGGTGCACCCGGTCCTGTCCTTACCAGTGGGTTCCAGTATAGGGTCGGCGTCACCGAGCGCCACAGGCCCAATCACCGGGTGACGCAGCAGTCGGGCCACCCTCTCTTCCAGAGCCGTTAGCTCCTGGTAATCGCGAGGGCCTCCACCAGTGACACGCAGGCTCCTGGCGTTCCTCGCCAGCTTGGCCTGCAAGAGAAAGGAGGGCGTCTAAGTACAGTGTGGTGCCCTGTTGCTGTGTGTGAGGCCTCCCATGGTGGAATAGCTTGCACAGTGTGGTGCCCTGTAGCTGTGTGTGAGGCCTCCCATGGTGGAATAGCTTGCACAGTGTGGTGCCCTGTTGCTGTGTGTGAGGCCTCCCATGGTGGAATAGCTTGCACAGTGTGGTGCCCTGTTGCTGTGTGTGAGGCCTCCCATGGTGGAATAGCTTGCACAGTGTGGTGCCCCGTTGCTGTGTGTGAGGCCTCCCATGGTGGAATAGCTTGCACAGTGTGGTGCCCTGTAGCTGTGTGTGAGGCCTCCCATGGTGGAATAGCTTGCACAGTGTGGTAAGTGCAGAAAGAGCTATTGATTAACATGCAAGTGCCATTGCAGCGGCAGCAGGGCTGGGCATTAGACCTTGGATGTCCCTTTGGCCCTAATGGGAGGTGCACATGCAAGGATGAGGGGGACATTGGAAAGGGTACTCACCTTGACCAGCCGACATAGGTCATTGTATTTCTTGCGGCACTGGTCCGCACTCCTGGGAACATCGGAGTTGGAGGAGACCCTCCGGGCAATTTTGGTCCACGCCTCCCTGAACTGGCTCCTGGGAGCCTTCCTGCCACTAGCCGGGCACACGACCCGTCTTCTTTTGCGCACCCCATGAAGGAGCACACCCAGCGCATGCTCAGAGAACCGCTGGGCTCTTTCACGGGCCCTCTCCATGACCTCCAGGCGTTGATATGGCACACAACCAGTCCTGAGGCCTAGTTGCAGGGCTACAGCATGCAGGGCGTGGCTGCAGTCAAAGTTGACCCTTCCCCCTTTAAGAGCTGGCCGGCGTCAGGGTGTCTGCTGACACTCACCACATGATCGCACCTGCGCTGCGCCCGGAATCGGCGTTATCAGGCTGCATCGCCGGATTAGCGCCTGAACACAGGGTTCCAACGCCTTTTGCAGCACTCGGCCAAAAAGTTGGCCAAATCTACTGAATTTCGGCGAGCTCGCCTGCACTTTCCGGCGGCCGCTAAATTTGACGAGCGCCCGACTTTAGCGCCGCAATAGCGTCCGAACTGAATTTCTAGGCCACAGTCTTTTACCAGCAGTTTTAAATCAGTCACGAACTGTTCAATTGACTCACTAGCTCCTTGTACTTTCTCCTGAAACTTGTACCTAGCGAATATCGTATTTTGTCTTGGGCATCACATATGCTTCAAAACGGTCAAAATAACTTTTCAGTACCTTTGCTTCATCTGCAGTGAGAGACCATGTGTTAAAAATGTCTCTCCCTTTTTCTCCGACCCACAGGAGTAGGTAGCTGCATTTTTCTTCCTCTCCTCTTCTTTTCAACGGACCCGAGAACATTAAATCCACGTGTTGCTTGAACTTGCTCCATTCTCTAGGTAAGTTCAAAGATTCCCAATTCATTCGGGGTAAGGGAGCTCCAACGATGTCCATTTCAAATCCCTGTTCTGACACCATGTCTTGTTTTGCACACTTAGTACAAAAATAATAAATTGCAGGACAGCGGAGTATTACCATTTAAACTATTTTAATGAAGCATCAAGTCTGATCTGACCAGTGCAGCACCGTGTGGACAAGATGGAGTCAGGACCCCTACTGGGTCTTCTAAACAATAGCAGTCCTTCCAGATGCCTGCAGGCCAATGACAACTCAGCATGTGATCACGTGAATATAATAGGTATTCCTTGCAGATGCCTGTGGGCCAATGATAATTCAGTACGCAAATGTTACAAGAGTCACACTGGTGACCAGACACTGCAGCCACACACAGTCACACTGGCGACCAGACACTGCGGCCACACACATAGTCACACGGGCGACCAGACACCGCGGCCACACACAGTCACACTGGTGACCAGACACTGCGGCCACACACAGAGTCACACCGGCGAACAGACACCGCGGTCACACACACAGTCACACTGGCAATCAGACACCGTGGCCACACACAGTCACACTGTTGACCAGACACCGTGGCCACACAGAGCCACACTGGCGACCAGACACCGCGAAAACACACAGACTCACACCGGCTACCAGACACCACGGCCGCATACATAGTCACACTGGCGACCAGACACTGCGGCCACACACAGAGTCACACTGGCAACCAGAAACCGTGTCCACGCACAGTCACACTGGCGACCAGACACCGTGGTCACACACAGAGTCACACTGGCTACCAGACACCGCGGTCACACACACAGTCACACTGGCGACCAGACACCACGCTCACATACAGTCACACTGGCGACCAGACACCGCGCTCACATACAGTCACACTGGCGACCAGACACCGCGGCCACACACACAATGTCACACTGGTGACCAGACACCGTGGTCACACACAGAGTCACACTGGCGACTAGACACCACGGCCACACAAACAGTCACACTGGCGACCAGACACCGCGGTCACACACAGAGTCACATTGGCGACCAGACACCGCGCTCACATACAGTCACACTGGCGACCAGACACCGCGGCCACACACAGAGTCACACTGGCAATCAGACACTGCGGCCACACTCAGAGTCACACTGGCGGCCAGACACCGCGGCCACACACAGAGCCACACTGGCGACCAGACACCGCAGTCACACACAGTCACACTGGCGACCAGACACCATGGCCACACACAATCACACTGGCGACCAGACACCATGGCCACACACAGTCACACTGGTGACCAGACACCGCAGCCACACACAGAGTCACACTGGCGACCAGACACTGCGCCCACGCAGAGTCACGCTGGCGACCAGACACCGCGGCCACACACAGAGTCACACTGGTGACCAGACACAGCGGTCACACACACAGTCACACTGGCGACCAGACACTGCAGTCACACACGCAGTCACACTGGCGACCAGTCACCGCGGTCACACGCAGTCACACTGGCGACCAGACACCGCGGTCACACACAGTCACACTGGCGACCAGACACCGCGGCCACACAGAAAGTCACACCGACTAACGGACCTCTACACCTGATCATCTAATCTGCCCTCCCATTGAGCAAGGCTCCATACTCAGTAAATTTTATCCACAAACTCTAACCTACTGCTAAATAAGCCGATATAAAAACACCTCGGTGAAGAGAAAATTATCCCCAGGTTGAGCAGTGAAGTTTGCAGTACATTAATTTTGCATGTTATGTCATTTCCCCGGGCAGGACATTTAGCACTAGGATAAGCTAAGCAACAACTCAGGCTTCAAAGGCACATTGGTTTTTCTGTATCACAAATGTGCTGTGACCTCTTTGGGAACAATTCCTGCAGCGTTTCATCTGACATATCCAGGCGGCCTAATAAACAGCAGGAAAGAAGAGATCAGCTTTAAATGTTCACTCATGCGATTCCGTGCCCTGGCTTTGAAATATATTTGCAAGGCCATTGGGGCCTTTGTGTAGTCACCTCTCCAGCTGGTTGGGAAGCTTATCACAGAAGATGCAACATTTTCTGTGAATTGTCTCCTAATTATGACGGCCAGATTATGGGCTGCGCAGTTCCCCTTCGCTTCTGGGTGAACCGACAGGCAAGTGCAAATGTTCTGAACTGGGAAGACATTTAATTTGAGATGAGTGTCATTGAGTGGACCTCTATGCCAACCAGTGTGAGCTGTATTGCACCTCTGATTCCTTCAGAAAATTATTGACGTGCCAGCTTTCATGTACTTCCCAATCATCCTTCCCGATATTAAAGCTCACCCACTGATAACGCTAATCTGGCAAAGGAAACACACCCAAAACGTTAATTTGTCTTTTCCCTTTTCAGCTGCTGCTTGACCTGCTGCTGGGTATTTCCGGCATTTCCTGTTTTTATTACCCATTCACAAAATGAGCAGATTTTTTTGTTTGCTTGGTCCAGCCCCTTTAAGAGTTGACTTTCTAAGCCTGTGTATGCATTATCAGGGTGGGTTGAAAACTTTGTACCTGGTTTAATAGAGGACAGCCAGCACAGATTAGTTAAAGACAAGTCGTGTTTGACATATTTGATCCAGTGTTTTGACGAAGCGGCTCACTGGATAGATATAGGGATGGCAGTAGATGTGGGGTAGAATTTCAGCAGGCGTTAAAGCAAGAAAGAACATGCATTTATATAGAGCCTTTCACAATCTCAGGATGTCCCAAAGTACTTCACAGCCAAGTAGGTCCTTTTTTGAAATGTAGTTACTGTTGTAAAGTAGGAAATGCGGCAGCCGATTTGCACATAGCAAGATCTCACGAACAGCAATGACCAGACAATGAGGGTAATTTTAAACCCCCAGGGTGGAACAGTGTTGTGGGTGGGGGTTAGGGGAGGTTAAATTGTTAAAAACGGGAATCCCGACCCCAACCAGCCACGACTGCACCTACTTCTAGTTTAACCGGGGCGGGTTTGTCGGTAAATATGATATTTAAATAAGGCACCTTGCCTCAGAATTTATCAGTGATTTGGATTTAATGACTGCAGGCCGGTTTTCCCAGGGCTCGGGAAATCGGTCAGCTAAAGGGAGACGGGAGCTGCCAGATCCAGCAGTTAAGTGCTGATGCAGCACTGCTTATGGGCCAGGAGGAGCAGGAGTGCTTCCCCTCGGCCCCTCAAGCACACTTGCCATGATCTCTCCTACCCCACAATCTCCAGGCTCCCCCACCCCTGGTGATCTCTCTCACTCCCCGCAATCTCTCACCCCCGCGATCTCCGGGCCTCCCCCCGTAGTCTTTACCTTATGATCACTCCATCCCCCCTGTGATCATTCACCCCCTGCAATCTTCAGAACTCCCCCCGTGGTCTCTCCCCCGCGATCTCTCCCAACACTCCCCGCGATCTTTTCCCTTCCTCATGATCTTCCCCCCCGCCCCCCACCCCCACACTCCTTCCCTCCCTCCCTCCTCTCCATCACGTTCTGAAAACGATAGTTATGAGAAGAGAATTCAGGTACTGGAGAGCCAATTTTAATCTTGCTCGCTGGGCGGAAACAAGGTGAGCAGTTAAAATGGCCGCAGTAACTTACACCCTCTGATCCTATTGTCTTCCTGGCAGATCACAATCAGTGGTTGTGATCTTAGCCTACTCTTTTGAGCACCAACGATATAGGTAAAAAACAGGATGAGGTCCTAAAAGCAGAATATAGGGAGTTAGGAGGTAAATTAAAAAATAGGACCTCAAAGGTAGTAATCTCAGGATTGCTACCAGTGCCACGTGCTAGTCAGAGTAGAAATAGGAGGATATTTCAAATGAATACGTGGCTAGAGGAATGGTGCAAGGGGGAGGGATTCAAATTCCTGGGACATTGGAACCGGTTCTGGGAGAGGTGGGACCAGTACAAATGGGACGGTTTGCACCTGGGCAGGGCCGGGACCGATGTCCTAGGGGGAGTGTTTGCTAGTGCTGTTGGGGAGGGTTTAAACTAAAGTGGCAGGGGGTTGGGAACCTGAGCAGGGAGACAGAGGAAAGGGAAACAAGGAAAAAAGCAAAAGACAGGAAGGAGAAAAACAAAATTAGAAGGCAAAGAACTCAATGGTTTAAATCAAACATGGTCACAGTAAATAATAATTCATATAGGTCTGAGAGTGTTAAAAAAACAAGCCTGAAGGCTTTGTGTCTTAATGCAAGGAGCATTCGGAACAAGGTGGATGAATTAGCTGCGCAAATAGAGGTAAACGAATATGATTTGATTGGGATTACAGAAACATGGCTCCAGGGTGGCCAAGGCTGGGAACTCAACATCCAGGGGTATTCAATATTTAGGAAGGATAGGCAAAAAAGAAAGGGAGGTGGGGTAGCATTGCTGGTTAAAGAGGGGATTAACACAATTGAAAGGAAGGATATTAACTCTGATGATGCGGAATCTGTATGGGTAGAACTGAGAAATATCAAGGGGCAGAAAACGTTAGTGGGAGTGGTATATAGACCTCCAAACAGTAATACGGAGGTTGGGGATGGCATTAAAAGGGAAATTAGAGAAGCATGCAGTAAGGGCACAGCAGTCATCATGGGTGACTTTAATTTACATATAGATTGGGCTAACCAAATTAGTAAAAATACTGTGGAGGAGGAATTCAGAGAATGTTTACGGGATGGTTTTCTGGAACAATATGTCGAGAAACCAACCAGAGATCAGGCCATCTTAGACTGGGTATTATGTAATGAGAGAGGATTAATTAGCAATCTTGTTGTACGAGGCCCCTTGGGTCAGAGCGATCATAATATGATAGAATTCTTCATTAAGATGGAGAGTGAAGTAGTTGACTCGGAGACTAGGGTCCTGAATTTAAATAAAGGAAACTACGATGGTATGAGGCGCGAATTGGGTAGGATTGATTGGGGAACGTCACTCAAAGGGTTGACGGTGGATAGGTAATGGCAAACATTCAAAGACCGCATGGATGAACTACAGAAGTTGTTCATCCCAGTTTGGGATAAGAATAAAATGAAAAGGGTGACTCAACCTTGGCTAACAAGGGAAATTAGGGATAGCATAAGATCCAAGGAGAGGGCATATAAATTGGCCAGAAAAAGCGGTAACCCTAAGGATTGGGAGCAGTTTAGGATTCAACAAAGGAGGACAAAGGGATTAATTAAGAAGGGGAAAATAGAATATGAAAGTAAGCTTGCAGGGAACATAAAAACTGACTGTAAGAGCTTTTATAGATATGTGAAGAGAAAAAGATTAGTGAAATCAAGTGTAGGTCCGTTGCAGTCAGAAGCAGGGGAAGTTATAATGGGGAACAAAGAAATGGAAGACCAATTAAATGCATATTTTGGTTGTG
The DNA here is from genome assembly GCF_052327205.1 of Somniosus microcephalus. NCBI lineage: Eukaryota > Metazoa > Chordata > Chondrichthyes > Squaliformes > Somniosidae > Somniosus > Somniosus microcephalus. Next base: position 71,593,795 of record NC_140987.1, on the reverse strand, counting down.
TCTTCACAAAGGAGGACACAAATAACCTCCTAAAGATGTTGGAGAACATAGGGTCTGATGAAAGGGAGGAACTGAAAGAAATCAGTATTTGTAGGGAAATGGTGTTAGGGAAATTGACGGGATTGAAGTCCGATAAATCCCCAGGGCCTGATAATCTACATCCTAGGGTACTTAAGGAGGTGGCCCTAGAAATAGTAGATGCATTGCTGATCATCTTCCAAAATTCACTGGAATCTGGCACTGTACCCATGGATTGGAGGGTAGCTAATGTTACTCCACTATTCAAAAAGGGTGGTAGAGAGAAAGCGGGGAATTACAGACTGACATCGGTAGTGGGAAAATGCTAGAGTCCATTATAAAGGATGTAATAGCTGAGCACTTGGAAAACAGTGACAGGATCGGACAAAGTCAACATGGATTTACAAAAGGTAAATCGTGCTTGACTAATCTACTGGAATTTTTTGAGGATGTAACTGGGAAAATAGATAAGGGAGAACCAGTAGATGTGGTGTATTTGGGCTTTCAAAAGGCTTTCAATAAGGTCCCGCATAAGAGATTAGCGTGTAAAGTTAAGGCACATGGGATTGGGGGCAAGGTATTGACTTGGATAGAGAACTGGTTGGTGGACAGAAAGCAGAGAGTAGGAATTAACGGATCTTTTTCCGAGTGGCAGGCAGTGACTAGTGGGGTACCGCAGGGATCGGTCCTTGGACCCCAGCTATTCACAATATACATTAATGATCTAGATAAGGGAACTAGATGTAATATCTCCAAGTTTGCAGACGACACAAAGCTGGGTGGGCGTGTGTGCTGCGAGGAGGATACCGAGAAACTCCAGAATGATTTGGACAGGTTGGGTGATTGGGCAGAAGTGTGGCAGATGCAATATAACGTGGATAAATGCGAGGTTATCCACTTTGGTGTCAAAAACAGAATGGCAGACTATTATCTGAATGGCAATAGATTGGGAGAAGGGGAAGTGCAACAAGACCTGGGTGTCCTTGTGCACCAGTCGCTGAAGGTAAGCATGCAGGTGCAGCAGGCGGTGAAGAAGGCAAATGGTATGTTGGACTTCATAGCGAAAGGTTTTGAGTACAGGAGCAAGGATGTCCTGCTGCAGTTGTACAGGGCCTTGGTGAGACCACACCTTGAGTACTGTGTGCAGTTTTGGTCGCTTTATCTGAGGACAGATGTTCTTGCCATGGAAGGAGTTCAGCGAAGATTCACAAGGCTGATCCCTGGGATGGCAGGAATGACGTATGAGGAGAGATTGGGTCGATTGGGCTTATACTCGCTGGAGTTTAGAAGAATGAGAGGGGCTCTCATTGAAACTTATAAAATTCTGACAGGTCTGTACAAACTAGATGCAGATAGAATGTTCCCGATGGTTGGAGAGTCCAGAACCAGGGGTCATAGTCTAAGGATAAGGGGTAAGCCATTTAGGACAGAGATGAGGAAGAATTTCTTCACCCAGAGAGTGGTGAACCTGTGGAATTCTCTACCACAGAAGGCGGTTGAGGCCAAGTCTTTAAATATATTCAAGAAGGAGTTAGATATATTTCTTAGAGCTAAAGGTATCAAGGGATATGGGGAGAAGGCAGGTACGGGGTACTGAGTTTGGATGATCAGCCATGATCTCATCGAATGGCGGAGCAGGCTCGAGGGGCCGAATGGCCTACTCCTGCTCCTATCTTCTATGTTTTCTATGTTTTCTATGTCTATGTTTTCTATGTCTATGTGACACCCACTGTAAGGCAGTGAAATTCTTCTTTAAATGTAGGAACATAAGAACAGGAGTAGGCCATTCAACCCCTTGAGCCTGTTTGCTATTCAATTAGATCTTGGCTGATCTGTCTCTTAACTCCATTTACCCGTCTTGGTTCTGTAACCCTTAATACCCTTACCAAACAAAAATAAGACTGTAAATAGCAGAGGAAGCAGAGCGGGGTCCGATTGTCATTTTAACCCAAGGCCAGCACGGAGAAGCCATTGTGGCTTCCCTGCTAGGCCAACCTGGTGGTAAGAGAAGTTGGGTCTAGAAGAGGCCTAGAAAGATGGGTTAATTTTATTTTATTTTTGTTTCCTTCTGGGCCAGGAGGAGCAGGAGACCCAGTCGGGAGTTTAAATTGACCCTTGGGACTATTTCCACTGGAGAAAGAAGGCTGAGAGCAGATTTGATGGTGTTACTTTTTTAAATTATAAATGATTTTGACAGAGTGAATAGGGAAAGACTATTTCCTCTGGATGGGAAGTCAGAGATGAGAGATCAGCAATTTAAGAGAGTCGAGAGAGACATTAGAAGAAATTTCTTTAACAGAGTTGTTGGAGCCTGGAATGCTCTGCCATAAGCGATGGTTGAGAGAGAGAGCACCAGCAGCAGAGGAAGATACAGGGCTTTGGGGAGGTAGTGGGACATGGGATTAGTTTTGGATTGCTTGAACAAAGAGCAATGGGCCAAATGGCCTCCTTTTATGCTGTAAATATCTATGGTTCTATAGTGTCATCTGCATTTGCATTGGTGCAATACTTCCTGTTGCTGTATACACCTGGCATTTTTGCATTGCCAGATCCTTATTTACAATTCCTTTCCCTACAACAGACTTGCTTCCAGCTCTTTTTCACTTGCAACAAACAAATTTGGCAGTGTGGGTATTCCATTAGGGCTTCCAATGACACTCTGAAATTTGGATGGACAGCAGTCCTTGGGGATATAATACAGGCAGGTGCAGCTGCACCTCAGGCACTATTTGACAGGACAATGGCCCAGAAATTCGGGTCTCCACGGGTGAGTACGCATGGGGTACTCACCCGTAGGCCCAACGGAAGTGCCGGTTTCGTGCATACACTGCGCATGCACGGGAAACCAGAACTTCCGTTCCCTTAAAGGAAGGGGTTCAGAGGTCGAACGCGTGCGCCGGAGAGGCAGTGCGTGTGCATCGAACTTACGTTTTTTTTGCAGCATTCTCCGGGAGGGTAATTCTCCAGCAGTTACACTTTTAAAAAGCAGGCGCAAGGCCTGCTTTTAACAAGGTAAGTGGTGAATTAATTAAAATTAAAACATTTTTTCCACAGGTTTATTATTTTTAAATACTTTAAAGAAAGGTAAGTTTATTTTTAGCCCCGTAAGAAAATGTAATTAATTTTTTCAAAAATGTAAATTATTGTTTAAAATAGTTATTTCATGTAATTTATAGTTATTTTAAAAATGTGATTTTTAAAAATTTATTTGAAGTTTTAGTGATGTTTTGGGGCTTATAGTATTGAAAGGTTTGACAGCTCTTCCTGTCAAACTTATGAATGAAGCATTCCCTGCTACCATTGGCTCTCCTTGGCCCACGTGATCCCAGGGGACGCATCGAACTAACTGCGCCCCTGGGATACGCAAGCACTGCGCGCCAGCAATTGGAGGAGGCCCAGGATCGGAATCCCACGCGGGCCCACAGCTCAACGGCCGGCGGGCTAGGTAAGTGCAGGTCGGAGGCTTGCACCCGCGGGAAGCCTCCGACCCGAATTTCTGGGCCATTATGTGCAGGACCTTCCCTGTAGAAAGGAGGCATCAGCTCAGCAGGGCACAAAACTCTGTTTTTTTGATTCATTCTCAGGATAGGCAAGGCCAGTATTTATTGCCCATCCCTAGTTACTCTGAAAAGATGGTGAACTGAAGTCACATATAGGCCAGACCAGGTAAAGACAACCTTCCCTAAAGAACATTAGTTGGGTTTTTACAACAATCCAAGAGCTTCACTGATACCAGCTTTTTATTTCCAGATGTTTTGAACTGAAGTCAAATTCTCAAACTACTATAGCAAGATTTGAACAATGTTGGTTGGGATTAATTGGCTCAGGCCTCTGGATTACTAGTCCAATAACATAACCATTACACTACCGTACCTGTTACAGAACACAGCTCCCTGCATCACTCACTCTTCCTATCACTAGTACGGACACTGGTACATGAAACCTACAGATTTATACTGCCAATGTGAGGATAAAACACCTGGGGGTTGACTTTCACCTGTCGAAAACAGTTTTAATGGGGCAGTAGTGACATCAAAATGGGTTTGGTAATGGAGGAGCAGAGACCTGCTCACTGATGGGCCAGTTTACATCCTTTTTCAACTGCAAATCCCCGGTACCCAGGCCTCAAAGAACCTTCATATAAATCATGTCTGCTATCTGAGCACAAGTGCTATTTATGGTCAGTGAGGTCTATCCAAACAACCCTTCAATGTCTAGGTTCATTTGTGGAGGTCTCCACTAGCCAATTAGATTGACAGAGCCATTGCACAGGGCTTCACAAACCTGATTGTTGCCCAGAGGTCTACTCCCACACAAGTGAGTGCATGGTGGGGGAGTGCTGAGCAGCCAGGGCATGGCTGGAGCAGGCACTAATGAGGCTGTTGTCTCTCAGGGCAATGCTGCATCCAGTCCTTGCCCCTCAAATGACCGAAAGATGTGCCAGAATCAGGAGAGCTAGCCATCCACCTTGGCATCACCACCAGTTGCAGAGTCATCTCATGACCCAGCACAAGAAGATATGGGCCACTTCGGATGCAATACCAGTGCCCACCTGCCCCATGCATGTGCAAACTTTGGCACCAACCAACCCATTTTTCGGGGGGGGTGGGGGGGGGCGGTTGTTGACCAGGCTTCCCCACAACCCCTCCACAACACAGCACTGGTCCGATCGGCTCCCACACAGAGGCCGCAATTTTGCCAGCGTTCAGAGGGTGGGTTCGGAGGTGGGTCAGCTGTCAAATTCAAAATGATTGACGGCGGGTTGGGAACCCGCCGCGAACCCTCCTCCATGTCAGTTTCCAAAGTGTCGGGTCTGCGACTTCAGAACAGACCCGACACCAAGCGGCGGGAGAGGCATTTAAGGTAGTAAACTGCTTGTTAAGTGCTTGTTAACTACCATTTTGCCAGCCTTTTTCTATTATCCCACATTTTTAACGGGGTTCCCGTCGTTCGGAGATCACGTCAGGTAAGTAGGTCAGGTTCTGTATGTCTCCCCATTGCTGTGAATAGGTGACAGCTGCAAAAGTGGTATGAAAGCTACCATTTCACAGCTGGTCACTTTCCAATGTCAGAAACTTGAGCTTCCAGGACTTGGAAGACACTTTTGAGCTGTATGCCGTTTGGAAGTGTCTGGAGTAAACTCTCTATCCACTGTCACCTCCTTGGAGCAAGCTCTCGCACCATTGACAGATCGCTTCTGTCATCTTAACTTCAGCTGCCATCAATTCCAGCAACATTGGTGCCCTTCAAAAAATCTCACCTTGGTCCACTGAATCCCTCCACGATCAGCCCCAACACCAACTTCACTAGTCACACCAACATCACCAACAACAACACCAACCTTCTCCGCAATCACCTGATGCGGCACAGGGCACAGGTCATCAGCACCCGACAACATTGCTACCCGGGAGGCCAGCGATGGCATCACCATGACCAGATTTACTTTGCTTGACGCTGTACACCCTGGCTGCCACATGATGCGCCAGGTTAACACCACCCCACACCATCACCATAAAACATCCCTACAATGACCAAGCCATTCCTTTCACACTCATCACCATTGCAGGGGATACCGTTATATCTCACCATTCACTGCAACTCACAAACACACTGCCAAAAGTAAGCACAGATCTGTACAATAAGGCAAAGTATTGAAAATAAAGATTTCAATGTTTGACAACACATTAACAGAAAATTTACATGAACATTGCATAAGACACCCAAGTGCCTACCCTTGTGTGTTGTTAGTTGGTATGATTGGACTAGGATGAGGGTGAGTGTGTGTTGTGGCTAGTGAGATGGGGAAGTGATAATGTAGATAGAGAGGGATGGGTGGAGGTGCAAGGTAAGTTGGTGTGAGTAAGGATGTGCAGGAGTAGGGTAGGGAAGGCAGAGTGATGGGGATGTGATGAGTGGCACAGCAGGATGAGGTTGAGTGTGGCTTTGCAGTAACGTTTCCTGATCTACTGAGATCATTGAAAGGTTTGCGCCACTGCAGCCAGGGACCCTTGATGACGTCCCGGCATTAGCCCTCCTGTGCAATGTGCAACTAGGCTGTGTTGATGTCCTGGGGAGGTCTCTTCTGCCCTTGGCAGGGAAGAGAACCTCCCTGCGTGCTGTGACTCCCTCCATAAGCATATGGAGGGAGTCATGGGAGAGCCCAGGGACAGCTGTGCATCTTTGTGCAGTGCTTGTCAGTGTTTGCAGCACCTCAATGCTGCAGAGCACTGACAGCACAACTGTCAAAATGAATGTGGCCATGGTCCCTTTAAGGAAACCGGCTGATGACCCGTCATCAAATGACGTCATCAGACCCGCTTCCTATTAATTGGTCAGGAACTCCGCAGGGCGGGCTTAACAAGCCCTGTTAACGGAAAATCCTTTTGACAGAGCGGCTGCAGCCAGGATCAGGACCGGAACCCGTCAACCAGCTCTTCCACCGCGATCCCGCCTCCGCTGGGACAAGTGGCCAATCCAGGCAAGTTGAAAAAATATTCACAATCCTTCAGGGGTTCAGGCTATTGATAGAGTAAATAAGGAGAAACTGTTTCTAGTGGCAGGAGGGTCGGTAGGTAATCAGAGGACACAGATTTAAGATAATTAGCAAAAGAACCAGAGGTGAGATGAGATGAAATTTTTTTATGCAGCGTATTGTTTTGATCCGGAATGCATTGCCTGAAAGGGTGGTGGAAGCAGATTCAATAATAACCTTCAAAAGGGAATTGGATAAATACTTGAAGGGGAAATATTTGCAATCCCCTGATGCTGCCTGAAAGGAACCTGTGAAATAGGAGCCACTGTGATTTTCATTACCACTGGCAATGTGGTGGCTTGTGTTAATGTGGGTTCCAGTTTCAGGGTGGCCAGCTGCCATTGCTCTTTTCTGGCCTCCCGTGGGAAGTGCAGCCTCCTGAGGCATTATAAACTCAACAAATTCAGGTAGGAATGCCTGGGTTGGCAGACATGGTGGAGTGGACATCTCTAGGTGGGTGTCAACTGGGGCCTGTGGTGCCATGGCCAGTCTGGGCTGCCTCAGCTCTTCTTCCTGCTACTCCTTCTCATAACAGAGGCGAAGGGGTATTCCACCAGGAAAGTGAATCGTTGCAGGGATCGGGGGGTGGGGTGGATTTGAGGAGGGAGGGGCAATGGCTGCCAAGTCCCAAAAGTAAAAGTTTCAAACCCTGCAAGCTTCTCCCTGCTTTGAGGTTCACAAAGCTGCAGGTCAAATGCTCTCACAGCTGACAACTCTACCAAAATGACAACTTGCAGCTCTTTCCGCTCCCCACGGCCTCTAGCAAGCTGCAATGCCACCTTTGTATTGGTGTTGCTCTCTGGACACGATGCCCAGGCACTGGGGGAGAGCAAGAGAGTGTTGCACATCGGCCACTCATTACACAAAGTATTGCCATGCTGTGGGGAGGGAGGAGACTCTAACTCAACGTGCTGGTGAACGTATTTTTAAATATATAACTCAGTAAGACTCAATGGCAGATGTAAAAAGCAGAATCGCAAATACTAATTCTGTTGTTCAAAGAATGATCGATCACTCAGTCAAACATTTTTTGAGATTGAAAGGAGGATGTGAATTGCAGTGTGGCACGTACAGTGCTTTAGGCTAGTGCTGCTCTTGGGAAATCATCGGTACAGATAGAAGGAAATGAAGTGACGTGCTTTCAGCAGGCTCCATGCAGACGGGTTTCAGTTCAATAGAATCGGAAATCAGGATGTGAGGCCAGAATTGTTACTGTCACTGTGTTATCTCCTTGATCCTGCACCTTCAGCCACACAAGTATGTTCTGTCACTCAGCACTTACAGGGGTATATATTTATTTATACATGCACAGAAGAGTAGCTTCTAGTTTCCACTAAGATGCAATCTAAGACGCAGTAAGAACACAGACCAATGAATATGATTAACAAAGTCTAAGAGTAAAGTAATATGAGAGCACTGATAATATAGGGGTAAATTTTACAATGTAGCGCTCCAGGCATAGAGCGTCACACAGCAGGGATTCATATATGAGATGAACGAGGCTGACTCACAGCCCACCCAATTTCGTGCCCATTAATTTCAATGAGCAAGCCTAATGTGGAGGTCGTTGGTGAAATTTAAAGGGGTGTGGTCGCTTAGAGGCACGGGGTGAGGTGGTGGGTGGGTGGGGGGAAGAGGGCATAGTCTTTAGAACAGTACAGAGGGCATCTACCTATGAAGCTGAAAGTTAAGGGATTGGGGGGTGCTGGTGATGAAGTGAGAGGAAAGCCAATGTAGAGTCACAATATTGAGCCTGTAGGGAAATGACAGAATGACGCAACTCCATGTTTCATGGCTGGCAAAGTCGTTATTGGCCCAGAAATTTGGGTCGGGGGCTTCCCGCGGGTGCAAGCTCCCGGCCTGCACTTACCTAGCGCGCCGGCCGTTGAGCTGTGGGCCCGCGTGGGATTCCAATCCTGGGCCTGCTCCAACTGCCGGCGCGCAGTGCTTGCGTATCCCAGGGGCGCAGTTAGTTCGATACATCCCCTGTGATCATGTGGGCCATGGAGAGCCAGTGGTAGCAGGGAATGCTTCATTCATAAGTTTGACAGGAAGAGCTGTCAAACCTATAAACACTATAACCCCAAAACATCACTAAAACTTCAAATAAATTTTTAAAAAACCATCACATTTTTAAAATAACTATAAATTGCATGAAATAACTATTTTAAACAATAATTTAAATTTGTGAAAAAAATAATTACATTTTCTAACAGGGCTAAAAATAAACTTATCTTTCTTTAAAGTATTTAAAAATAATAAACCTGTGGAAAAAATGTTTTAATTTTAATTAATTCACCACTTACCTCGTTAAAAGCTGGAAACTTACCCTCCCAGAAAAACCTGGAAAAAAAATGTAAGTTCGATGCGCACGTGCTGCCTCTCCGGCACACGCGTTCCACCTCTCAACCCCTTCTTTCAGGGGAACGGAAGTGCCGGTTTCCCGCGCATGCGCAGTGCATGCACGAAACCGGCACTTTCGTTGGGCCGACGCGTAAGTACCCCATGCGTACTCACGCGTTGGGACCCGAATTTCTGGGCCATAATGTTGCATGATATGGATACAAGAAGAAAAAGAACTTGCATTTATGGGGTTAAGGGTAGCTACTCAAACTGGTGGAAGGTGGGAAGTGATGCTCCACAGGGATCTGTGCTGGGACCACTGTTGTTCACAATTTACACAAATGATTTGGACTTGGGAATCGGAAGTACCATATCAAAATTTGCAGATGACACCAAATTGAGGGTATAGTTAATAGTGAGGAAGACGTTAACACATTTGCAGGAAAAACTGAACAGGCTGGGGCTCTGTTTTCTAGAAAAGAGAAGACTGCGAGGTGACCTGATAGAGGTCTTTAAAATTATGAAGGAGTTTGATAGGGTAGACGTAGAAAAGGTGTTTCCACTTGTGGGGGAGTCAAAAACTAGGGGTCATAAATATGATAGTCACTAATCAATCCAAAAAGGAATTCAGGAGAAATCTCTTTACTCAGAGAGCGGTGAGAATGTGGAACTCACTACCACATGGAGGCAAATAGCATAGATGCATTTAAGGGGAAGTTAGATAAGCACATGAGAGAGAAAGCAATAGGACAATAGGGCATCAATGGTGGAGGTGAGGGTGTGATTGAGCGATTTGGCAGCTGCAGAAATGTTGTGGTGAATGGAGTGCCAAAGGCAAGACTGTTGGGAATTTGAAACAAATACAAGTTGTTGTTGTTGTTGAAAGTGCAGTTGTAAATGACTTAGGGGAGAGTTTTTTCCAGGTGAGGACACAGAAGGAGGAGTCATAGAGTTATACAGTACAGAAAGAGGCCCTTCGGCCCATCGTGTCTGCGCCGGCCATCAAGCCATATCTATTCTAATCCCATTGTCCAGCACTTAGTCCATAGCCTTGTAAGCTATGGCATTTCAAGTGCTCATCCAAATGCTTCTTGAATGCTGTGAGGGTTCCTGCCTCTACCATCCTTTCAGGCAGTGAGTTCCAGATTCCAACCACCCTCTGGGTGAAAAAGTTTTTCCTCAAATCCCCTCTAAACCTCCTGCCCCTTACCTTGAATCTATGCCGCCTTGGTTATTGACCCCTCTACTAAGGGGAAAAGTTCCTTTCTATCTACCCTATCTATGCCCTGAATAATTTTGTAAACCTCAATCAGGTCCCCCCTCAGCCTTCTCTGCTCTAAGGAAAACAACCCCAGTCTGTCCAGTCTCTCTTCATAGCTGAAACGCTCCAGCCCAGGTAACATCCTGGTGAATCTCCTCTGCACCCTCTCTAATGCAATCACATCCCTCCTATAGTGTGGCGACCACAACTGCACACAGTATTCCAGCTGTGGCCTAACTAGCATTTTGTACAGCTCCATCATAACCTTCCTGCTGTTATATTCTATGCCTCGGCTAATGAAGGCAAGTATCCCATATGCCTTTTTAACCAACTTATCTATCTGTCCTGCTGCCTTCAGGGATCTATGTAACATAGAAACATAGAAGATAGGAGCAGGAGTAGGCCATTCGGCCCCTCGAGCCTGTTCCGCCATTTAATGAGATCATGGCTGATCATCCAAATTCAGTACCCTGTCCCTGCTTTCTCCCCATATCCTTTGATCCCTTTAACCTTAAAAAATATATCTAACTTCTTCTTGAATATATTTAATAAGTTGGCCTCAACTGCCTTCTGTGGTAGAGAATTCCACAGGTTCACCACTCCCTGGGTGAAGAAATTCATAGAAACATAGAAACATAGAAGATAGGAGCAGGATTAGGCCATTCAGCCCTTCGAGCCTGCTCCGCCATTCAATGTGATCATGGCTGATCATCCAAATTCAGTACCCTGTCCCTGCCTTTTCCCCATATCGCTTGATCCCTTTAGCCTCAAGAAATATATCCAACTCTTTCTTGAATATATTTAATGAACTGGCCTCCACCGCCCTCTGTGGCAGAGAATGCCACAGGTTCACCACTCTCTGGGTGAAGAAATTCCTCCTCATTTCAGTCCTAAATGGCTTACCCCTTATCCTTAGACTATGACCCCTGGTTCTGGACTCCCTGGCCATCAGAAACATCCTTCCTGCATCTAGTCTGTCCAGGCCTGACAGAATTTTATAGGTTTCGATGAGATCCCCTCTCAATCTTCTAAACTCCAGTGAGTACAAGCCCAATCGACATAATCTCTCCTCATACGTCATTCCTGCCATCCCAGGTATCAGCCTGGTGAATCTTCGCTGCACTCCCTCCATGGCAAGAACGTCCTTCCTCAGGTAAGGTGACCAAAACTGCACACAATACTCAAGGTGCGGTCTCACCAAGGCCCTGTACAACTGTAGCAAGACATCCTTGTTCCTGTACTCGAACCCTCTTGCTACGAAGGCCAACATACCATTTGCTTTCTTAACCGCCTGCTGCACCTGCATGCTTACCTTCAGTGAACATAAGAACATAAGAACATAAGAAATAGGAGCAGGAGTAGGCCAATCGGCCCCTCGAGCCTGCTCCACCATTCAATAAGATCATGGCTGATCTGATCCTAACCTCAAATCTTCTATCACTCTGCATCCACCCGAACCCATGTGATCTCCCGGGAGAGGCGAAAAACCAGATAAAGACCCAATGGCCAATTTGGGAGAAAAAAATCTGGGAAATTCCTCTCCGACCCATCTGGGCGATCGAAATTCTTCCAGGAGATCACTCTGTCCCTATATTTTCTACAGTACTTCCCTTCTGTAAAGGCGATCTCCACCCCAGCCAGGAACAGGAATAAAACCATCTCCTGAAATCTAACAGAATTAGAACACAGTAGGAGCAGAACAAGGCTACACGGCCCCTGGGCCCGCTCCACTACCCACAGGGCCATGACCATTCCGAACCCAGACTCATGTCCAATTTCCTGCCCGCTCCCCGTAACCCTTTATTCCCTTTACTTCTAGGAAACTATCTATTTCTGTTTTAAATTTATTTAATGATATAGCTTCCACAGCTTTCTGGGGCAGCAAATTCCACAAACCTACCACCCTCTGAGTGAAGAAGTTTCTCCTCATCTCAGTTTTGAATGAGCAGCCCCTTATTTTAAGATTATGCCCCCTAGTTCTAGTTTCACCCATCATTGGGAACATCCTCACCGCATCCACCCGATCAAGCCCCTTCACAATCTTATATGTTTCAATAAGATCGCCTCTCATTCTTCTGAACTCCAATGAGTAGAGTCCCAATCTACTCAACCTCTCCTCATATGACCACCCCCTCATCCCCGGGATTAACCGAGTGAACCTTCTTTGTACTGACTCGAGAGCAAGTATGTCTTTTCTTAAGTATGGACACCAAAACTGTATGCAGTATTCCAGGTGCGGCCTCACCAATACCTTGTACAACTGCAGCAATACCTCCCTGTTTTTATATTCCAACCCCCTAGCAATAAAAGCCAACATTCCATTGGCCTTCTTGATCACTTGCTGCACCTGCATACTAACTTTTTGAGTTTCGTGCACCAGGACCCCCAGATCCCTTTGTACTACAGTACTTTCCAGTTTCTTGCCATTAAGATAATAACTTGCTCTATGATTTTTCCTGCCAAAGTGCATAACTTCACACTTTCCAGTATTGTATTCCATCTGCCAAATCTCTGCCCACTTACTTAGCCTGTCTATGTCCCTTTGCAGGTTTTTTATGTCCTCCTCACTCATTACTTTCCGTCCCATCTTTGTATCATCTGCAAACTTTGATATGTTACACTCGGTCCCCTCCTCCAAATCGTTAATATAGATTGTAAAGAGTTGGGGACCCAGCACTGACCCCTGCGGAACACCACTAGTTACTGGTTGCCAATCTGAGAACGAACCATTTATCCCAACTCTCTGCTTTCTGTTAGAGAGCCAATCCTCCACCCATGCCAGAATATTATCCCCAATCCCGTGATTTTTTATCTTGAGCAATAATCTTTTGTGTGGCACCTTGTCAAATGCCTTTTGGAAGTCTAAATACACTACGTCCACTGGTTCCCCTTTATCCACCCTGTATGTTACTTCCTCAAAAAACTCAAGCAAATTTGTTAAACATGACTTCCCCTTCATGAAACCATGCTGAGTTTGCCCTATTAAATTGTGTTTATCCAAATGTCCCGTTACTGTCTCCTTAATAATGGACTCTAACATTTTACCAACCACAGATGTTAGGCTAACAGGTCTATAGTTTCCAGCCTTCTGCCTACTACCCTTTTTAAATAATGGTGTTACATTAGCAGTTTTCCAATCTGCCGGGACCTTTGCTGAGTCCAGTGAGTTTTGGAAAATTATTACCAATGCATCCACAATCCCTACCGCTACTTCCCTCAAGACCCTGGGATGCAAGCCATGAGGTCCAGGGGATTTATCCGCCTTGAGTCCCATTATTTTACCAAGTACCACTTCCTTAGTGATTTTAATTGTATTTAGTTCCTCCCCCCCTAGAGCCCCCTGTTTGTCCAGTGTTGGGATATTCTTAGTGTCCTCTACTGTAAAGACTGATACAAAATAATTGTTCAGTGTTTTTGCCATCTCCATGTTTCCCACCATTAATTTCCCGGTCTCATCCTCTAAGGGACCAACATTTACTTTAGCCACCCTTTTTCTTTTTATATAACTATAGAAACTTTTACTGTCTGTTTTTATATTTTTTGCTAATTTACTTTCATAATCTATCTTCCCTTTCTTAATCAATCTTTTTGTTATTTTTTGCTGTCTTTTAAAGACTTCCCAATCTTCCATCCTCCCACTAGATTTGGCTACCTTATATGCCCTTGTTTTTAGTCGGATACTATCCTTAATTACTTTACTTAGCCACGGATGGCTATCTTTTCTTTTACACCCTTTTTTCCTCAGTGGAATATATTTTTTTTGGAAGTTGTAAAATAACTCCTTAAATGTACACCACTGGTCATGTACCGTCTTACCCTTTAATCTATTTTCCCAGTCCACTCTCATTAATTCCGCTCTCATACCTTCATAGTCTCCTTTATTCAAGCTCAGCACGCTTGTTTGAGATCCAACCTTCTCACCCTCTAATTGAATATGGAACTCAACCATGTTATGGTCACTCATTCCAAGGGGATCCTTTACTAGGACATTTTTAATTAATCCTGTCTCATTACACAGGACATTTTTACATAATCCTGTCTCATTACACAAGGACACCCAGGTCTCTTTGCACTTCCCCTTCTCCCAATCTATTGCCATTCAAATAATAATCTGCCTTCCTGTTTTTGCCACCAAAGTGGATAACCTCACATTTATCCACATTATAGTGCATTTGCCATGTTTCTGCCCAATCACCCAACCTGTCCAAATCGTACTGGAGTTTCCGACATCCTCCTCGCAGCTTACCCTCCAGCCCAGCTTTGTGTCGTCTGCAAATTTGGAGATATTACATCCAATTCCCTCGTCCAGATCATTAATATATATTGTGAACAGCTGGGGTCCTAGGACCGATCCTTGCGGTACCCCACTAGTCACTGCCTGCCACTCGGAAAACGACCCGTTTATTCCAACTCTTTGCTTTCTGTCCGCCAACCAGTTCTCTATCCAAGTCAATACCTTGCCCCCAATCCCATGTGCCTTCATTTTGCACGCTAATCTCTTATGCGGGACCTTGTCAAAAGCCTTCTGAAAGTCCAAATACACCACATCCACTGGTTCTCCCTTATCTATTTTACCAGTTACATCCTCAAAAAATTCCAGTAGATTAGTCAAGCATGATTTACCTTTTGTAAATCCATGTTGACTTTGTCCGATCCTGTCACTGCTTTCCAAGTGTTCTGCTATTACATCTTTTATAATAGACTCTAGCATTTTCCCCACTACCGATGTCAGGCTTACCGGTCTATAATTCCCCGCTTTTTCTCTACCACCTTTTTTGAATAGTGGGGGTAACATTAGCTACCCTCTGTTAGATCCGTGGTTCAGTGGATAAATAATTACACGGATGCTGTACATAAACAAACAACAGGTCTTTACTGGAGGAGGGTCATCTCTAGACTGGGGTACAGAGGCATGTGCACAGCTTATATACCGGTGTGGTTACTGCCGGTACTACAGTATACAGGAGCTGTAAAAAGTGGTTCTGACTTAAAGCACATACACTACAATTCCTCCCTTTTTAGATTAATAATACCCCCTTAATATTCAAATAACAATTACATTTTTACATGTACATTTAATAACTAAAGTCCATTTATAGATTCAGTCTTTGGGGTGGCTTCCTGACCCTTTCGGGATAGCGCCTTTCCGGAGGTTCTTGTTCTTGGTGCAGAGGCGATTCTGACCCCTTTTCATCGGGTAGTTCATCGGTTTCCACTGCTACTGGGTCGGAAGTAGATGTCGGGTTCATCCGCAGGTACTCGAGACATGGGGTTGACGCCTTCCTGTGAAGCTAAGATCTGATCGACGTGGCATCTCACAATGTTCTCCCCGACATCCACTGTATACATTAATGGCCCATGCCTTGTACATATCTATTATGTCCGTGTATAGTTGAGACACGGACAGCAGGAGTGATCATAACAAGTCTTTACTGAATGGAGACAAACAGGAAACTGAAACTACAGAAGATTGCTAGCGCCTTTTATACAGGGGTGGTCACTGCCGGTACTGCAGTCTGAGACGAGTTATTCCCTTAAAGCTCCATACACAACAATTCCTCCCCTTTTAGATAAACAGTACATAACATTCATTTAACAACTAAATGATAACTAATTACAATCACAATTACGGTTGCTAGATACATTGGTTGAGGTTAAGCAATTATAAGTTCAGTCTTTGAGGAGGCTTCCTGATTCTGTCAGGATAACGCCTCTTTGGGGTATCAGGTTCTTCTGGCAAGGTTGAGTCGGGATGAATGTCGTTGTTTGGTTCATCTGCTTCCAATATCACCGATTCTGCGGTAGATGCAATTGGCACGTCGGTTTCATCGCCAGGTGTATCAGATCGTGGTGTGGAGTTGACGTTTTCCAGTGACTCTAGAATCTGGTCAGCATGGCGTCTTACAATGCTCTCTCCAACGTCCACGGTATACATGAGAGTTCATTGCCGTGTACAAATCGTTCCTGGCTGCCATTTCTCTGTGCGGTAGTCCCGGGCCAAAATTGGTTGACCTATCTTAAAACTCCTGGTCGGCCTTTCAATCATATTCTGAAACTGCCTGTTCTCCACATCTCTTCGGACGTTTGGCTTAACCAAATCCAAGCGACATCGTAGTCTTCGATTGAAGAACATCATGGCTGGAGTTTGGTTGGTAACCGCATGTGTCGCATTCCAGTAGGCAAACAAGAATTTCTCCACCTTGTGTTGTAGGGGTGTGTCTTCATTACAGATTGCCTTGATAGCCTTCTTGAATGTTTGAACAAACCTCTCGGCCAATCCATTAGTGGCTGGATGATATGGGGCAGATGTGTAATGCTTAACACCATTGTTCTTTAAGAACCTCCGGAACTCTTCAGACACAAACTGTGGTCCATTGTCAGAGCAAATCTGTTCAGGCAGCCCATTCCTGGCGAATATGGTTCGTAAGACTGTGATAGTTTTTTCTGTGGTGGTTGAGGACATTCTTATTACCTTTGGCCACTTTGAATGTGCATCCACCGCAATTAAAAACATCGAGTCCATGAAGGGACCAGCAAAATCAATGTGCACCCTTTGCTATGGAGATGAGGGCCACTCCCATGGATGTAGAGGGGTATGTGGTGGGGCGTTTTGGACCTTCTGGCATCCTGTACAGCTCTTGGTCATCTCTTCGATTTCTCTATCGATTCCTGGCCACCACACAAATGCTCTGGCTAAGTTCTTCATTTTTACCCCTCCCAGATGACCCTCATGAAGCTCATTGAGCACTCTATCCTTCAATTTGGGTGGAATTACTACTCTGGATCCACACATCAAGGTTCCTCTGCACACTGACAGCTGTTCTCTTCTCGGCGAGAATGCTGGCAGCAGTGGTTCGCCATGTTCTGGCCATCCCTTCACCGTTAAATCATAGACCCGGGACAGTGTCGGGTCATCTCGAGTTTCCTTTTCTATGTTAGCATTCGTCACAGGGAGACATTCGACTGTAGTCGAGTGGAATATCTCCATTGGAGCCACTGCAAGTTCTTCTTCCACCGTCGGCAACGGTAGGCGCGACAATCCATCAGCATTTCCATGCTGTTTAGTTCCTTTGTACTCGATGTCATATTGGTGTGCCCCTAGGAAAAGGGACCACCTCTGTAGCCGTTGTGCTGTCATTATCGGTATGCCCTTCTGAGGGTTGAAAATGGAGACAAAAGGTTGATGATCAGTTAGTAGAGTAAATTTCTGACCGTGCAGGTAGTGATTGAACTTCTTCACCCCCCACACTAGGCTGAGGGCCTCTCTGTCAATCTGGGCGTAGTTACGCTCGGCTGAAGTTAACGAGCGTGACGCAAAAGCTACTGGCATCTCTAAACCATCAAGGAATTTATGTGACAGTACCGCCCCAATGCTGTAGGGAGACGCATCACACGCCAGTCTTATTGGTAGTGATGGGTTGTAGTGAGCCAATACTTCTCTTGAAGTGATTAAGTCCTTACTCTTCTGAAAGGCCCGCTTACAGTCATTGTTCCATTTCCATGCTACTCCCGTTCGTAGTAGGGCGTTCAGTGGGTGCAGAACTGTGGACAAATTCGGTAAAAACTTATGGTAGTAATTCACCAATCCGAGGAATGACATCAGTTGCGACACATTTTCAGGCGCTGGGGCCTTAACAACCACTTCAATTTTGTCAGGGGACTTATGTAACACCTCTTCATCAATCACGTGGCCACAATACGATATCTGTTTCTTAAAAAACTCGCACTTGGGGCGGTTGGCTCGTAGCCCATGTTCCCGTAGTCTAGTGAGCACCTGTTCTAGGTTGTTAAGGTGTTCACTGTCATCTTCACCTGTCACTAGAATGTCGTCCAAGTAACACTGAGTCCCCGGAATCCCTTGCAGGACTTGTTCCATCGCTCTTTACCATATCGCCGGAGCTGATGCTACTCCAAATACCAATCGATGATACTGGTAAAGACCTTTGTGAGTGTTTATCGTGAGATACTTCCTAGAGGATTCTTCAACCTCCATCTGCAAATACGCTTGTGCTAGGTCAATTTTTGTAAAACGCTTCCCTCCAGATAGTGAGGCGAAGATATCTTCTATCCTTGGAAGAGGATATTGTACTGTGTGAAGGACTGGGTTCACCGTCACCTTGAAGTCCCCACAGATGCGAACCTTCCTTGGCTCCTCAGACTTATTGCTTAACGTTTTCTTCATGACAGGAACGATGGATGTCGCCCACTCGCTCCAGTCGACCTTAGACAACACGCCTGCATTCTCCAGATTCTCCAGCTCTGCCTCGACGGCTGGGCGAATTGCATATGGTGCCGGTCTTGCTTTGAAAAACTTGGGAATTGCATTCTCTGCTATTTTTATCGAGGCGGTTACGCCTTTAAGAGTGCCCAGTTCTTGTTGAAATACCTCTTTGGCGTTAGCTAAGATTGTTGACAATCGTCCAGGAGTGACGTCTTCATCTTTTTTACCATCCACCTTCATTGCATGAATGGAATGCCAATCTAAGCTTATCTTCCTGATCCATTCACGTCCCAATAATGGTGGTCCACCATCTTGCAGTATGTAGAGATACAATTTCCGTATTTTCTTGCTGTTGTATTCGACAGGCACCCTTATTTTTCCTCTGGGGTATACCTTTTGCCCCGTATATGTTATCAAGACGATGGATGTCTCTCTCAAGGGTATGTGTGAGAATAGCCACTCGTAGTCTCGTCGATTCATGATGGTTAGCGCTGATCCCGTATCAAATTCCGTTTTAACTCGGGACCCTGCTATTGTGAGGGTGACCCAAATGGTTCGGTGATCCTCTTTTGCGATTACACTGTGAAGTTTGAGACAGCTTTGTCTCTTTTTCCCGGGTTCACTATCGCTCATCTGGTCTTCGGAACTACTGTCCGTCATCTTTTGCACTTTCCTGTACGGTTCCTTAGTAGCCTTTTTGTTGTCGTTGGTCTTCTTCCCAGACCTGCAAACTCGTGCAAAGTGTCCCATCTTTCCGCATTGCCTGCATATTTTGTCCTTGGACCAGCAGTCCTTCTGGTCATGGTTAGTTCTGCCGCAGCGATAACATTTTGCAAATCCCCGTGTCATTTCGTGGGTGCCGTATTCCTGTGGCTTTTGTTGTATTTCCGCAGCTCCCCTGGCTGCTGCTTCGTATGATACTGCCATGCTGAAAGCCTTATCTGGCGTCAGCTCTTTCTCTGAGAGTAACTTCTTTTGTGTTCCTTCACTCAGGAGTCCACAGACAAATTTGTCCCATAGGGTATCTGCCAGTCCTGCTCCGAACTGGCAGTGCTTTGATAGCTTGCGTAGTTCTGTAAGGTACTCAGCATTGCTCTCATCTTTATGCTGAGTTCTCCTGTGGAATTTAAATCTTTCTGCTATTAGCAGCGGTGCAGGGTTTAGGTGTTCCTGTAGGACAGCAACAATTTCGTTAAAACTCTTCGCCCTTGGTTTGGCTGGAGTAATCAGGTCCCGCAATAGGCCGTACGTTCTAGCACCCATTAAGTTTAGCAATACCGATGCCTTTTTCTCATCGGCTATTTCGTTTGCCTCGCAATATACCTCGACTCTTTCCACATACGTGGTCCAGTCCTCTATTGCATTATCAAAGGCAGTGATACAGCCAGTCTTCGGCATCTTGAAAATCTAAAATGGCGCCTCCCGCGCTTTGCCTTCTTCCCCGATTTAACAAAATGGCGCCTCCCGCGCTTTGCCTTCTTCCCCGCTGATTAAGATGGCGCCTCCCACGCTTTGCCTTCTTCCCCGCTGTTGCTAGTGCTGCTTCCCGCGGTTTCCGTTGCAACCTGCAGCTCCTCGCGGTTTTCTGCGCGTTTAATATTTCTTTTTTTATTTTATTATTTTCCCGTCGTGGAACAACCCTGTGGGACTCTTGCCTCCCTCTTCTCTGGTCTGTACGCTGCCCGGCTTCGTAGCTCCGGCCGCGCCCTGTGTGCTCCACCCTCTCTCTCTCTCCTCTTCCCGACAACGCTGCTCGGCCCCGTTGCAAGCCATCCACTTGAGTTCTCGACCGCCGCAGCCCAGGAAGAATCAGTGTACTACCTGCCACCAGCCCGGTTAGCTGAAGCACTGTCGACAGGAACCAAGCCCCGCTCTCGACAGCTTCTCCTGCAATCTTCAACACCGCTGACTCAGGGGCGGATGCCCACGGTCGACGCCCGTTTCTACTGCTTCTTTCTTCCTTCTGGACTCGACCTCTGCTCACTTCGCTTCAGGAATGGATCCCATGAGGTGGTGCAGACTGTAGGTAAGTCCGTATCTGCTCGTCGCCAATATTATGTCCGTGTATAATTGAGACACGGACAGCAGGAGTGATCATAACAAGTCTTTACTGAATGGAGACAAACGGGAAACTGAAACTACAGAAGATTGCTAGCGCCTTTTATACAGGGGTGGTCACTGCTGGTACTGCAGTCTGAGAACAGTTATTCCCTTAAAGGTACATACACAACAATATCGTTCCGGGTTGCCACTTCTCTGTTCGAAAGTCACGGGCCAAGACTGGTTGCCCGACATTGAAGCTCCTTGTCGGCTTCTCGTTGATGTGCTGGAATTGTTTGTCCTCAACATTTCTTCGCACATTTGGTCTGAGCAAGTCCAGACGAGATCTCAACCTTCGGTTAAAGAACATCATGGCCGGGGTCTGGTTGGTAACTGCATGTGTCGCGTTTCGGTAGGCTAATAAGAAATTGTCCATCTTATGCTGTAGTGGAATTTCCTCGTCGCACATGGCCTTTATCGCCTTCTTAAAGGTTTGTACGAACCTCTCAGCCAATCCATTGGTGGCTGGATGATACGGGGCGGATGTATAATGCCTTACCCCATTCCTTTTCATGAATTTTTGGAACTCGTCGGACACAAACTGTGGTCCATTATCAGAGCAGATCTGCTCTGGCAAATCGTTTCTGGCAAATATGGTCCGTAGGTCTGCAATCGTTTTCTCTGTAGTGGTTGAAGACATCTTTATCACCTCAGGCCACTTTGAATGAGCATCCACTGATATTAAGAACATTGAGTCCATGAATAGACCAGCGAAATCAATGTGCACCCGTTGCCATGGAGAGGAGGGCCACTCCCATGGGTGTAGAGGGGCATGTGGTGGTGCATTTTGGAACTTCTGGCATCCTAAGCAGCTCTTAGTTAGGTCTTCGATTTGTTGATCAATTCCCGGCCACCACACATAAGCCCGAGCAAGGCTTTTCATTTTCACTCCCCCCAGATGACCTTCATGTAGCTCCTTTAGCACTCTCTCCTTTAACTTGGGTGGAATCACCTCTCTGGATCCACACATCACTGTCCCCTGGCATACTGACAGCTGTTCTCTTCTGGATGAGAATGCTGGCAACAGTGAGTCACCATGTGTTGGCCATCCCCTCACCGTCAATTCATATACCCGTGACAGTGTCGGATCATTGCGGGTCTCCTTCTCTATATCCACGTTTATTACCGGCAATCGTTCAATTATCGACGAATAAAATATCTCGATAGGGTCCATGCTGGTGCTTCCTCCACCGTAGGCAGTGGCAGGCGCGATAGCCCATCAGCGTTCCCATGCTGTTTCGTGCCTTTATATTCTATTTCATATTGATTCGCCCCTAGAAACAGGGACCATCTTTGTAACCATTGTGCAGTCATTACTGGCACGCCCTTCTTAGGATTAAAGATGGAGACAAGTGGTTGGTGGTCAGTCAGCAAGGTGAACTTCTGCCCATGCAGATAATGGTTGAATTTTTTAACTCCCCATACTAGGCTGAGGGCCTCCCTGTCAATCTGGGCGTAGTTGCGCTCGGCTGAGGTTAGTGACCGAGACGCAAAGGCTACTGGCCTCTCCAAACCATCGGGGAATTTGTGTGACAGCACCGCTCCAATGCCGTAGGGTGATGCATCACATGCCAAACGAATTGGTAGTGCTGGGTTGAAATTGGCCAACACCTCTTTTGATATGATCAATTCTTTACACTTCTGGAAAGCTCATCTACGTTCGTCATCCCACTTCCATGGTACCCCTGCTTGCAGTAGGGCGTTCAGCGGGTGTAGTACCGTAGACAAATTTGGTAAGAACTTGTAGTAATAGTTTACCAGCCCGAGGAACGACCTCAGTTGTGACACATTTTCCGGTGCTGGAGCCTTGACGATGGCCTCAATCTTGTCAGGGGGCTTATGTAACCCCTCTTCATCGATGACGTGGCCGCAATACGAGATCTGTTTCTGGAAAAACTCGCACTTGTGGCGATTAGCTCATAGCCCATATTCCTTTAATCTGGCGAGCACCTTCTCCAAGTTAGCGAGGTGATCACCGTCATTTTCGCCCGTGACCAAGATGTCGTCCAAATAACACTGGGTCCCTGGAATCCCTTGCAGGACCTGATCCATCGCCCTTTGCCAGATAGCCGGAGCTGAGGCTACTCCAAACACCAGCCGGTTGTATTGATAGAGACCTTTATGGGTGTTGATCATAAGGTAATGTTTCGAAGCTTCTTCTACCTCCATTTGCAAGTACGCCTGGGCTAGATCAATTTTGGTGAAGCGTTTACCACCAGATAGCGAGGCGAAAATATCCTCAATTCGTGGAAGCGGATATTGCACCGTGTGAAGGACTGGGTTCACTGTCACCTTAAAATCCCCACAGATGCGGACCTTCTTTGGTTCCCCAGGCGTATTACTCAACGACCTCTTCATTACAGGGACGATGGGTGTACCCACTCGCTCCAGTCCACTTTGGGCAGTACTCCTGAACGTTCCAACCCTTCCAGCTCTGCTTCAACCGCTGGTCTGATCACATAAGGCACTGGTCTGGCCTTCAGAAACTTTGGGCTTGCATTATCCTCTATTTTAATTGTTGCTGTTATTCCTTTTAGTGTTCCTAGTCCCTCCTGGAACACTTCTTTTGCGTCAGTTAGCATTTTTGACAGTCGTCCAGGTGTGACGTCGTCATCCTTTTTGGCCTCCACCTTCAGTGCCTGTATAGAATGCCAATCTAAATGTATCTTCTGGATCCACTCACATACTAGCAGTGGTGGTCCTCCATTTGGCAATACATATATATCCATTTTAGGTATTTCCTGACCTTTATATGTCACTTTCACCCTTATTTTTCCTTTGGGGTAGGCTTTTTGCCCCGTATACGTCTTCAAGACAATCTCTGTAGCTTTCAAGGGTATGTGTGAAAATAGCCGCTTGTAGTCTCTTTGATTTATGACTGTTAGAGCTGACCCTGTGTCCAATTCCATTTCCACTTGGACTCCGTCTATCTTGAGTGTAACCCAGAAAGTCTGGTGATCGTCTATTTCAGTTAAATTATGTAGTTTCAGACAACCCAGCTCCTTGCTTCCGGAGTCTGTGTCACTTTTCTGTTCGTCTGAACCACTGTCCATCACCTGGTGTACATTTTTGTACTTCTCCTGTGGAGATTTCTTACTGTTAGTTTTCTTCCCAGACCTGCAGACTCTTGCTATGTGTCCTGCTTTCCCACACTGTCTGCACACTTGGTCCTTGAACCAACAATCTTTCTGGTCATGTGTTGTTCTGCCTCAGCGGTAGCACTTCCCTGTTCCATAGGTCATTTTGTTGGTGCCGTATTCTTGCGGTCTCCGTTGTATCTCTGCAGCACCCCTTGCGGCTGCTTCATGTGATACTGCCATATTGAAAGCTTTGTCCAGCGTAAGGTCCTTTTCTGATAGAAGCCGTTTCTGGGTTCCTTCACTTTGTAGCCCACACACAAACTTGTCCCTTAACGTGTCTGCTAGTCCCGCTCCAAACTGGCAGTATTTCGATAGCTTGCGCAGTTCCGTTAGCTACTCAGCATTGCTTTCGTCTTTGTGTTGGTTCCTTTTATGGAACTTAAACCGTTCTGCTATCAGCAGTGGTGTGGGGCTCAAGTGGTCCTGTAGGATTTCTACTATGCTTCCAAAATCCTTGTTTACCGGCTTCCCTGGGGTTATTAGATTTCGCAGTAACCCATAAGTTTTTGCACCCATGGAATTTAACAGAACCAGTGCTTTATTAGCATCTGGCACTTCATTCGCCCTGCAGTACACCTCAATACGTTCCACATGTGTCGCCCAATCTTCGACTTCATTGTCGAACGTAGAGATACCGCCACTCTTCGGCATCCTTGGTTGTGCGTTAACTATCCCCAATGGCGCCTCCCGTGCTTCGCCTTCTTCTCCGCTGGCACAAAATGGTGTCTCCTGCGCTTTCCTTCCTTCCTGCTCTTGCCTGTCTTCTCCGCTGCGGCTTTGCAAAATTGCGTCTCCCGCGCTCTCCCTGCTTCTCCGCGGCTCAATGGCGCCTCCTGCACTCTCCCTGCTTCTCCGCGGCTCAATGGCATCTCCCCTTGCTTCGCCCCGTGGACCCTGATCAGCCTGTGATCCCTGGCTGTGCTCTGCGCGTTCTTCTCTTGATATTTGTCGACACCACTCAGTCTCGAACCCGGCTGTTTCTTACCCTCTCTCTCTCCGGTTTGCAGTATTTTTCCTCGATGCCGCTCGGTGATCAATCCCCAGCTGCGCCCTGCTCTCTTCACCCTCTTTCTTATCCCGTCAACGCTGCCTGGCTCTCTCTCTCTGCCGTCGGTCGGCTCCAGCCGCCGCTGCTCGGGAAGGGTCTGCTCTGGACCTGTCGTCGGTCTCTTACTGCTCGTTGTGGCTGGGGAACCAAGCCCGGCTCTCCACAGCCTCCCCAGCGAAGTCGGATCTCTGCCTGACTGCTGGGCGGTTGCTCGCGGTCGACGCCCGTGTTCCAGGACTCGACAATTTTTTTTTTTTTTATGTTGCAGGTAGATTTGCATCAACACTCGTCGCCACTGTTAGATCCGTGGTTCAGTGGATAAATAATTACACGGATGTTGTACATAAACAAACAACAGGTCTTTACTGGAGGAGGGTCATCTCTAGACTGGGGTACAGAGGCATGCGCACAGCTTATATACCGGTGTGGTTACTGATGTAAGAAAAAGGAGTCTTACCATCAAGTAACTTTAAAGTAAGCTTTAAGTAACTTATAAACACAGTATATACAAGAGAGGTCTTTACCATGCCTCTGGTAGAAGCCTCTTACAATACTGAACAGACCAGTATTTGTACCAGTCCAACAGGAAGTGACATATGACAGGAAGTGAGGTATGTACACAGTTCATAGTTCATAGTTCACAGTTCACAGGAAGTGATGACATAACTTCCCGGAAGTTATTATTATTATCACATTCTTCCCTCCTGCAGGATTAGGAGGCTGTGGTCTACCTTTTGGTCCGCAGCCGCCGAACAAGGAAGAGTCGCACCCGTTTGGATTCCCGTCGTAGAGGGTCGCTGGTCCGCTTACATGTGGTTGGCCATTGGTCAGAGTCTGTGTGGCCTGGATTGCCCTGTGAAGGGTTGGGGAGATCATGGCTTCGAGTACGAGCCCTAATAGGTTCAAAGTCGGACTGCCTCTGTTCAGAGGGAGGTGCAGAGCTGGTCTGTGGCAGATCAGTACTTTCATGCACGGTACTGGGAGGGTCGCAACATTGAGTACGGGGTTCTACCGGCACCAAGCTAGTTGGTGTCAGATCAGGATCCTGGAGAGGGGTACCCGATAGGTCCCAAGAGTTTCCTGGTGGAAAGCCATCACCCGATGTCCCACTCGGTCCTGGTGGGCAGGGAGCCAGATCCCGTAATGATACGGTAGATTCTCGGCCGTCGGAATATCGTATGTTTGCATAGGTGGGGTTGGCATCGGTTAGTTCGACCTCGTCTACGAGAGGGTCATTTTTAGACGTCCGAACGTATCTTCGGAGTAATACAGGTCCAGGAGTAGTTAGCCATGATGGGAGTGATGTCCCATGAGATGAGCGACGCTGGAATCCAAAGAACCGCTCATGAGGTGTAGTATTTGTGGCTGTAGAAAGCAGGGACCGTATAGAGTGCAATGCATCCGGAAGCACTGTTTCCCATTGCTGGTCTGGTAGGCCCCGAGATCGTAAAGCGAGATGTACGGAATTCCAGATGATACCGTTATACCTCTCTACCTGCCCATTTCCGATGGGATGGTATTGTGTTGTTTTGCTTGTAGCAATTCCCCGTTCTGAGAGGTAGTCCTTGAGTTCCCTTGACATAAAGGATGGACCCCGATCTGAGTGAATATAAGCCGGCATGCCACAGAGAGAAAATACCTGCTCAAGGCAGCAGATTACTGTGGACGCCAGCATATTGGAGCAGGGGAAGGCAAACGGAAAACGTGAATATTCGTCGATCATGGTGAGCAAATATGTGTTCCGAGTTGAAGAGGGCACTGGGCCCTTAAAATCGATGCTAAGTCGTTGCATCGGTTGGGTTGCATGTATGAGTATACCATCTGAGGGGCGGAAGAACTGAGGTTTTAATTCCGCACAAAGCCGGCATTCTGAGCATATTTTCTTTACATCTCCAGTGGAAAAAGGGAGATTCCGTGATCGTACGAAATGTAGCATGCGCGTAATGCCAGGATGACACAATCCATTGTGGACATCCATGAGAGTAGAGGATGACATGGTGGAGCAGAATGCCCGGAGGGTGTCCGGGGCCACATTCTCCTTGCCAGGCCGATAGAGAATGGTATAACCAAAAGAGGCCAGTTCCATCCTCCAAAGTTGTATTTTATTATTCTTAATTTTGGTTCGTTTTCGATTATCGAACATGAAGGCGACAGATCGTTGGTCCGTGATCAATGTAAAGTGCTGGCGAGCTAGAAAATGGTTCCACTTCCGTACTGCCTCTATGATGGCTGTGGCTTCTTTCTCAACCGGAGGATAATGTAGCTCGGCACCTTGTAAGGTCCTGGACATAAATGCTACAGGACGACCTTCCTGATTCAGAGTAGCCGAGATCGCCACCTCCGAGGCATCACATTCAACCACGAAAGGGAGATTCTCATCGATGGAGTGAAGAGCCGCTTTCTCCAACTGTTTTTTGAGAAGGTTAAAGGCTGCAACAGCCGCTGTTCCCAGTGGAAATGATCTAGCATGCAGCAAGGGTTGGATTTTGTCCAAAAAATGAGGAATCCATTTAGCGTAGTATGCAAACAGACCGAGAGCCTGACGTAAAGAAGCCGGATTCTTAGGTGGCGGGAGCTCTTGGAGCGGGCGAAGTCTTTCTGGGTCTGGCTTAATGATACCATTGCCTACGCAGTAGCCAAGGATGTGGATGGTCGGTTGCGACTCAACAGATTTGGATTCATTCAGGGTCAAATTACGGCGATGGAGGGCATCCCGAAATTTTTGGAGGTTGGCGTCGTGTTCCTGTTGATCGTGACCTGCAATGGTAATGTTATGAAGATAGGGAAAAGTGTCCCTTAGGTTTTCCTGCTTAACCAGGCCATCCATTGCCCGTTGGAACACAGCCACTCCATTAGTAACCCCGAATGGGAGGCGACGAAATTGGTACAGCCGTCCATTAGCCTCAAAGGCCGTGTACTGCTTATCTGAGACCTTCAAGGGTACCTGATGATAGGCACTTTTTAAATCGTAAGTTGAGAACACTTTGTATTCGGCCAGTTTATTAACCATATCATCAATGCGTGGCAATGGGTAGGCGTCCAAGTTGGTATATTGATTGATGGTTTGCGAATAATCGATGCATAGTCGCTGTTTGTGAGGTTTTAGAGGGTTCTTGACAATGACGACTTGAGCCCGCCAGGGCGACGAACATGGTTCGATGATATCCTCTGCTAGAAGTCGAGAGATTTCAGCCGCAATAAAAGATTGGTCTTCCTGATTAAAGCGCCATGATTTCGTTATTATTGGTTTGCATTGAGGCGGAATACTGGCAAATAATGAGGGTTCATCAAGTGACGCTGCTGACAATGCACAAAACGGTAATTTAGACGGTATATTAGAAATAGTAAGTCCGGGTTTGGATCCACCAAACTCAATGGTGAGTTTCTTATGCTGTTTTTGGAAGTCCAGCCCTAAGAGGAGATCACTACATAAGTCCTTGAGCACCGAAAGTCGGGTGGAGGGATACATACGACCATGAAGTGTCATAGCAACAACACAAAAGCCGGAGATTCTGGTATTAAGTGATGACTGAGCCATCGCAATTGCCTGGTCCGATGGGAAGACATGTAGTTTCAATTTCGCAACAATCTGTTCCTTAATGAAACTATCAGTACTTCCTGAGTCAATTAAGGCATCTAAGGTATGCCCTTTAATTGAAATTTTTGTGGCTGCATGAGACAGGTTCTGTGGGCAAGCAGCTGTAATTGGTGTCGTTGCACAGAGAGTGGCTAAAACTCTCGGTGTGCTTCTTCGGGAGAGAGCTCGAGAGGAAGCTTGATAGGTCCTAGCCGGAGCATCTTGATAGGCCCTAATTGGGGCAGTTCGGTAGGCCTTAGCTGGATTGGCCCTCATAGAGGCCCTTGATAGGCAAACTTTAGCAAAGTGTCCTTTTTTTTGCAATAACTGCAGATTGCATTGCGAGCAGGGTAGGTTTTCCTAGGGTGAAAAGCATCTCCACAAAAGAAGCACTCCTTCCTAGATTGCCAAGAGGCTGCTAAAGTGGGGTCATCCTCCTCTTCTTCATCAGAATTATCAGAATTAGATTCCCCCATGATAGGGTTCACCTGAGACCGCTTGAATTGTCTGGTTGCAGCTACAGCAGCAGATCGAGATCTGGGCAGCTGATAGAGGTCTGCATTTCTCTTTGCCAAATCCAGAGAACAAGCTAGGTCAAAAGCTTTTTGTAGCTCAAGTGTTTTACTTTCTAGTAGACGCTGGCGTATAAATGGAGAGGCAATCCCGCAGATGAAAGCATCACGAATCATTTCTTGGCGGTACAGCTCAGCTGAGGCTGCCTGAAAGTTACAATCTATGCTGAGCCTGCGAAGTTCTTGCAGGAATTCGTCAATTGATTCCCCTGGCCCTTGTTGGGCTGTGGCCAGTAGATGTCTAGCATAGACCTCATTTGGGGTCTTGGCATACAGTTTCTTAAGTGCCCGAATCACCTCATCGTAATTATCCCATTCATCAACATATTCGAACACTTTTGGGGTCACATAATTGATAAGTATCCTCAATCTAGCAGGAGCATCCGCTTCACATTCATCCAGAAAATTCTCAAAAGTACGGTACCGATGCTTCCATACCCTGCCAGCTGCTGGTGTATTCGGGTCCAAGTCCAGACGAATAGGTCTAAGGATTCTCTCCATGATGGGTGGTTCCCTGGATCCTTAACTCCGAGTTTGTCCGAAGGTCTAGTATTTGTGAGTGTAAATATTAAGTTACTTAAATTGATGTAAGAAAAAGGAGTCTTACCATCAAGTAACTTTAAAGTAAGCTTTAAGTAACTTATAAACACACTATATACAAGAGAGGTCTTTACCATGCCTCTGGTAGAAGCCTCTTACAATACTGAACAGACCAGTATTTATACCAGTCCAACAGGAAGTGACATATGACAGGAAGTGAGGTATGTACACAGTTCATAGTTCATAGTTCACAGTTCACAGGAAGTGATGACATAACTTCCCGGAAGTTATTATTATTATCACACTTACTGCCGGTACTACAGTATACAGGAGCTGCAAAAAGTAGTTCTGACTTAAAGCACATACACTACACCCTCCAATCCATGGGTACCGTTCCAGAGTCTATCGAGTTCTGGAAGATGACCAGTAATGCATCTACTATCTCTCGGGCCATTTCCTTAAGTACCCTGGGATGTAAACCATCAGGCCCTGGGGATTTATCGGCCTTCAGTCCTATCAATTTTCCTAACACCATTTTCCTACAAATACTGATTTCTTTCAGTTCCTCTCTTTCATCAGACCCTATGTTCCCCGGCATCTCTGGGAGGTTATTTGTGTCCTCCTTTGTGAAGACAGAACCAAAGTATGTATTTAGTTGGTCTGCCATTTCCTTGTTTCCCATTATAAATTCCCCTGATTCTGACTGTAAGGGACCTACGCTTGACTTCACCAATCTTTTTCTCTTCACATATCTATAAAAGCTTTTACAGTCATTTTTTATGTTCCCTGCAAGCTTACTCTCATATTCTATTTTCCCTTTCTTAATTAATCCCTTTGTCCTCCTTTGTTGAATCTTAAACTGCTCCCAATCCTCAGGATTATTGCATTTTCTAGCCAATTTATATGTCCTCTCCTTGGATCTTATGCTATCCCTAATTTCCCTTGTTAGCCACGGTTGAGTCACCTTTTTTGTTTTATTTTTATGTCAAACTGGGATGAACAAATTCTGTAGCTCATCCTTTCGGTCTTTGAATGTTTGCCATTGCCTATCCACCGTCAACCCTTTGAGCGCCATTCCCCACTCAATCCTACCCAACTCGCTCCTCAGACCATCGTATTTTCCTTTATTTAAATTGAGGACCCTTGTCTCTGAGTCAACTACTTCATTCTCCATCTTAATGAAGAATTCGATCATATTATGATCGCTCCGACCCAAGGGGCCTCGTACAACAAGATTGCTAATTAATCCTTTCTCATTACATAATACCCAGTCATCTCTGTCCTAAATGGCTTACCCCTTATCCTTAGACTTTGACCCCTGGTTCTGGACTACCCCGCCATCAGGAACATCCTTCCTGCATCTAGTCTGTCAAGCCCTGTTAGAATTTTATAAGTTTCAATGAGATCCCCTCTCATTCTTCTAAACTCCAGCGAGTATAAGCCAATCGACCCAATCTCTCCTCATAAGTCATTCCTGCCATCCCAGGAATCAGTCTGGTGAATCTTCGCTGCACTCCCTCCATGGCAAGAACATCCTTCCTCAGATAAGGCGACGAAAACTGCACACAATACTCAAGGTGTGGTCTCACCAAGGTCCTGTACAACTGAAGCAAGACATCCTTGCTCCTGTACTCGATTCCTCTCATTATGAAGGCCAACATACTATTTGCCTTCTTAACCGCCTGCTGCAGCTGCATGCTTACCTTCAGCGACTGCTGCACAAGGACACCCAGGTCTCGTTGCACTTCCCCTTTTCCCAATCTATTGCCATTTAGATAATAATCTGCCTTCCTGTTTTTGCCACCAAAGTGGATAACCTCACATTTACCCACATTATACTGCATCTGCCATGCATCTGCCCAATCACCCAACCTGTCCAAATCATACTGGAGTTTCTCTGCATCCTCCTCACATCACACATGCCCACCCAGCTTTGGGTTGTCTGCAAACTTGGAGATATTGCATCTAGTTCCCTCATCTAGATCATTAATATATATTGTGAATAGCTGGGGTCCTAGCACTGATCCCTGCGGTACCCCACTAGTCACTGCCTGCCACACGGAAAAAGACCCGTTTATTCCAACTCTTTGCTTCCTGTCTGCCAACCAGTTCTCTATCCAAGTCAGTACCATACCCCCAATCCCATGTGCTTTAGATTTGCATGCCAATCTCTTATGCGGGACCTTATCGAAAGCCTTCTGAAAGTCCAAATATACCACATCCACTGGTTCTCCCTTATCTATTTTACCAGTTACATCCTCAAAAAATTCCAGTAGATTAGTCAAGCATGATTTACCTTTTGTAAATCCATGTTGACTTTGTCCGATCCTGTCACTGTTTTCCAAGTGCTCTGCTATTATATCTTTTATAATGGACTCTAGCATTTTCCCCACTACCGATGTCAGGCTTACTGGTCTATAATTCCCCATTTTCTCTCTATCACCTTTTTTGAATAGTGGGGTGACATTAGCTACCCTCCAATCCATGGGAACTATTCCAGAGTCTATAGAATTTTGGAAGATGACCAGCAATGCCTCTACTATTTCTCGGGCCACTTCCTTAAGTACCCGAGGATGTAGATTATCAGGCCCTGGGGATTTATCGGCCTTCAATCCCGTCAATTTCCCTAACAGCATTTCCCTATAAATACTGATTTCATTCAATTCCTCCCTCTCATTAGACCCTATGTTCCCCGACATCTCTGGGAGGTTATTTGTGTCCTCCTTTGTGAAGACACAACCAAAGTATGTATTTAATTGATATGTCATTTCTTTGTTCCCTAATATAAATTCCCCTGATTCTGACTGCAAGGGGCCTATGCTTGACTTCACCAATCTTTTTCGCTTCAAATATCCATAGAAGTTTTTACAGTCAGTTTTTATGTTCCCTGAAAGCTTACTCTCATATTCTATTTTCCCCCTCTTAATTAATCCCTTAGTCCTCCTTTGCTGAATCCTAAACTGCTCCCAATCC
This sequence comes from Somniosus microcephalus, assembly GCF_052327205.1. Classification (NCBI taxonomy): domain Eukaryota; kingdom Metazoa; phylum Chordata; class Chondrichthyes; order Squaliformes; family Somniosidae; genus Somniosus; species Somniosus microcephalus. The sequence goes on along the minus strand of NC_140987.1, from coordinate 71,561,470 downwards.
TCAGGTTTGCTACTTTCTCTGGCCAATTTATATGTCCTCTCCTTGGAACTTATGCTATCCCTAATTTCCCTTGTTAGCCACGGTTGAGTCACCTTTTAAAAAATTTTTATGCCAAACAGGCGTGAACAAATTTTGTAGTTCATCCATGCAATCTTTATTTGCCTATGCCATTGCCTATCCACCGTCAACCCTTTAAGTAACGTTACTCAACATGGCTCAGACTACAACTGAACTGTACAGATCACTACTCAACGTTATATACAGGTGTGGTCACTGCCGGTACTACAGTATACATGAGCTGTAAAAAGTAGTTCCCCCCCTTAAAGGTACATACATTACAGTTGGTCTGCCATTTCTTTGTTCCCTATTATAAATTCCCCTGATTCTGACTGCAAGGGACCTACGCTTGACTTCACCAATCTTTTTCTCTTCACATATCTAAAAAAGCTTTTACAGTCAGTTTTTATGTTCCCTGCAAGCTTACTCTCATTCTATTTTCCTCTTCTTAATTAATCCCTTAGTCCTCCTTCGCTAAATCCTAAACTGCTCCCAATCCTCAGGTTTGCTACTTTCTCTGGCCAATTTATATGTCCTCTCCTTGGATCTTATGCTATCCCTAATTTCCCTTGTTAGCCACAGTTGAGTCACCTTTTTTTAAATTTTTATGCCAAACAGGCATGAACAAATTTTGTAGTTCATCCATGCGATCTTTATTTGCCTATGCCATTGCCTATCCACCGTCAACCCTTTAAGTAACATTCCCCAATCCATCCTAGCCAACTCGTGCCTCATACCATCGTAGTTTCCTTTATTTAAATTCAGGACCCTAGTCTCTGAGTCAAATACTTCACTCTCCATCTTAATGAAGAATTCTATCATATTATGATCGCTCTTCCCCAAGGGACCTTGCACAACAACATTGCTAATTAATCCTTTTTCATTACATAATACCCAGTCTAAGATGGCCTGATCTCTAGTTGGTTCCTTGACATATTGGTCCAGGAAATCATCCTGTATACACTCTAGGAATTCCTCCTCCACAGTATTGCTACTAATATACACACCAAGGTCCCTCTGATTCTCCGTCCTTCTTAGGGTCCTACCATTCATTGTGTATTCCCTTGCCTTGTTAGTCCTCCCAAATTGCATCACCTCACAATTTTCAGGGTTAAATTCAATTTGCCACTGTTCTGCCCATCTGAACAACCCGTCTATATCATCCTGTAGCCTGAGGCTTTCCTCCTTGCTATTTACCACTCCACCACTTTTCGTGTCATCTGCAAACTTACTGATCATACCTCCTACATGCATATCTAAATCATTAATGTACACTACAAACAGCAAGGGACCCAGCACTGATCCCTGCAGTACACCACTGGACACAGGCTTCCAGTCACAAAAACAACCTTCGACCATCACCCTCTGCCGCCTGCCACTAAGCCAATTTTGGATCCAATGTGCCAAATTGCCCTGGATTCCATGGGCTCTTACCTTCTTGACCAGTCTCCCATGCGGGACTTTGTCAAAAGCCTTACTGAAGTCCATGTAGATTACATCAACTGCACTACCCTCATCTACACACCTAGTCGGCCCCTCGAAAAATTCAATCAAATTGGTTAGACATGATCTCCCCCTGACATGTGGGAAGTCAGGGACACTTTCGGTGTCCAGGGCAAACATATGTGCAGGAACTGTCTCCAGCTGCAGCTACTCGAAATCCGCGTTTTGGAGCTGGAGCTGCGGCTGGAGTCACTGTGCAGCATCCGCGAAGCTGAGATCTTCGTGGATAGCACGTTTAATGAGGTGGTCACACCGCAGATAAAGAGTGCACAGGCAGACAGGGAATGGGTGACCGCCAGACAGAGTAAAAGAACTAGGAAGGTAGTGCAGGAGCCCCCGTCCATCTCCCTCACCAACAGATTTTCAATTTTGGATACTGATGGGGGAGATGGTTTCCCAGGGGAATGCAGCAAGAGCCAAGTCCGTGGCACTACGAGTGGCTCAGCTGCACAGGAGGGGAGGAAAAAGAGTGGGAGAGCAATAGTGATAGGGGATTCTATCGTAAGGGCAACAGATAGACGTTTCTGTGGCCGCAGACGTGACTCCAGGATGGTATGTTGCCTCCCTGGTGCCAGGGTCAAGGATGTCACTGAACGGCTGCAGGGCACTCTGAAAGGGGAGGGCGAACAGTCAGAGGTCGTGGTTCACATTGGTACCAGCGACATGGATAGAAAGAGGGATGCGGTCCTACAGCAAGAATTTAGGGAGCTAGGTAGCAGATTAAAAAGCAGGACCTCAAAGGTTGTAATCTCTGGATTACTCCCGGTGCCATGTGCTAGTGAGTATAGGAATAGGAGGATAGAGCAGATGAATGCATGGCTAAAGAGTTGGTGCAGGAGGGAGGGCTTTAGTTTCCTGGATCACTGGGTCTGCTTCTGGGGAATGTGGGACCTGTACAAGTCGGATGGGTTGCACCTGAACCGGAATGGGACCAACATCTTTGCGCAGAGGTTTGCTAGTGCTGTTGGGGTGGGGGGGGTTTAAATTAACTTGGCAGGGGGATGGGATACAGAGTGGAGCTACAGTAGGGGGTGATGCACAGCCAAATATAGAGGAAAAAACAAGTCAGTCTGGAAGGCAGAGCAAATATGTAATGGCACAAGGGAGTACGGCAAGGCTGGATGGCATTTATTTTAATGCAAGGAGTCTTGCGAGTAAGGCAGATGAATTGAAGGTGTTGATGAACACATGGGAATATGATATTGTTGCTATCACAGAGACATGGTTGAGGGAGGGGCAGGACTGGGAGCTCAATATTCTGGGGTATAGAATCTTCAGGCGAGACAGAGGGGGGTGTAAAAGAGGAGGGGGTGTCGCAATATTAATGAAGGAGTCAATTACTGCTGTAAGGAGGGATGATATCTTAGCAGGTTCCTCTACTGAGGCCATATGGGTAGAACTTAAAAACAAAAAGGGGGCAAGCACTTTGCTGGGAGTGTACTATAGGCCCCCAAACAGTCAGTCAGGGGGAGATAGAGGAACAGAAAAGAGGCAAATCTCAGAGAAGTGAATAAATAATAGGGTAATAATAGTAGGGGATTTCAACTTCCCCAATATTAACTGGGATAGTCAGAGTGTGAAAGACTTAGAGGGTGCGTAATTCTTAAAGTGCATCCAGGAGAGCTTTTTCAGCCAGCATGTAGAAAGTCCTTCAAGAGAGGGGGCAGTACTGGACCTAATTCTAGGGAATGTAGCCGGGCAAGTGGTAGATGTGTCAGTAGGAGAGCATTTTGGTGACAGTGACCATAATTCGGTGAGATTTTAAGGTAGTCATGGAAAAAGACAAAGATGGCCCGGAAATAAAGGTTCTAAATTTGGGGAAGGCCAATTTTAATATAAGGAGTAAGAGTTTTAATATAAAGATAAGGCAGGATCTGGCCAAAATGGACTGGGATCAGCTACTTGTAGGAAAATCCACATCAGAGCAATGGGAGTCTTTCAGAAAGGAAATAGAGAGAGTACAACGCCAACATGTTCCCGTAAAGGTCAAGGGTGGGACCAACAAGCCCAGGGAATGCTGGATGTCAAGGGATATACAAGAATGGATTCGGAAAAAAAGGGAGGCTTTTGGCAGATACAAAGGACTAAAAACAGTGGAAGCCCGAGAGGAGTATAGAAAGTGCAGGGGGGTACTTAAAAAGAAATTAGGAAAGCGAAGAGGGGGCATGAAAAAACACCGGCGGGCAAAATAAAGGAAAATCCCAAGGTGTTTTATAAGTATATTAAGGGCAAGAGGATAACCAGGGAAAGAGTAGGGCCCGTTAGGGACCAAATTGGCAATCTGTGTGTAGAGCCGGAAGATGTAGGTGAGGTTTTAAATGAATATTTTGCATCTGTGTTCACTATAGAGAAGGGTGATGGCATAGAAATCAGGCAGGGGGATTGTGATATACTTGAACAAATTTGTATTGAGAGGGAGGAGGTACTAGCGGTTTTAGCGGGCTTAAAAGTGGATAATTCCCCAGGCCCTGACGAGATTAATCCCAGGCTGCTGTGTGAGGCAAGGAAGGAGATTGCAGAGGCTCTGACACAAATTTTCAGATCCTCTCTGGCCACAGGCGAGGTGCCAGAGGACTGGAGGACAGCTAACGTAGTACCATTATTCAAGAAGTGTAGTAGGGATAAACCAGGGAATTACAGGCCAGTGAACCTAACATCAGTGGTAGGGAAATTATTGGAAAAAATTCTGAGGGACAGAATTAGTCTCCACTTGGAGAGGCAATGATTAATCGAGGATAGTCAGCATGGCTTTGTCAGGGGGAGGTCATGTCTAACCAATTTGATTGAATTTTTCGAGGGGGTGACTAGGTGTGTGGATGAGGGTAGTACAGTTGATGTAGTCTACATGGACTTCAGTAAGGCTTTTGACAAAGTCCCGCGTGAGAAACTGGTCAAGAAGGTAAGAGCCCATGAGATCCAAGGCAATTTGGCACATTGGATCCAAAATTGGCTTAGTGGCAGGAGGCAGAGGGTGATGGTCGAAGGTTGTTTTTGTGACTGGAAGCCTGCGTCCAGTGGTGTACCACAGGGATCGGTGCTGGGGCCTTTGCTGTTTGTAGTGTACATTAATGATTTAGATATGAATGTAGGAGATATGATCAGTAAGTTCGCAGATGACACAAAAATTGGTGGAGTGGTAAATAGTGAGGAGGGAAGCCTCAGGCTACAGGACGAAATAGATGGGTTGGTCAGATGGGCAGAACAGTGGCAAATGGAATTTAACCCTGAAAATTGTGAGGTGATGCATTTTGGGAGGGCTAACAAGGCAAGGGAATACACAAAGAATGGTAGGACCCTAGGAAGGACAGAGGATCAGAGGGACCTAGGTGTGCATGTACATAGATACCTGAAGGCAGCAGGACAGGTAGATAAGGTGGTTAAAAAGGCATATGGGATACTTGCCTTCATTAGCCAAGGCATAGAATATAAGAGCAGGGAGGTTATGATGGAGCTGTACAAAATGCTAGTTAGGCCACAGCTGGAATACTGTGTGCAGTTCTGGTCGCCACACTATAGGAAGGATGTGATTGCATTGGAGAGGGTGCAGAGGAGATTCACCAAGATGCTACCTGGGCTGGAGCGCTTCAGCTATTAAGAAAGACTGGACAGGCTGTGGTTGTTTTCCTTGGAGCAGAGAAGGCTGAGGGGGGACCTGATTGAGGTGTACAAAATTATGAGGGGCATAGATAGGGTAGATAGAAAGGAACTTTTCCCCTTAGTAGAGGGGTCAATAACCAAGGGGCATAGTTTCAAGGTAAGGGGCAAGAGGTGTAGAGGGAATTTGAGGAAAAACTTTTTCACCCAGAGGGTGGTTGGAATCTGGAACTCACTGCCTGAAAGGGTGGTAGAGGCAGGAACCTTCACAACATTCAAGAAGCATTTAGATGAGCACTTGAAACGTCATAGCATACAAGGCTACGGACCAAGTGCTGGAAAATGGGATTAGAATAGACATGAGTTGAAGGCCGGCGCGGACACGATGGGCCGAAGGGCCTCTTTCTGTGCTGTATAACTATGACTCGATGACAAAGCCATGCTGACTATCCTTGATTAATTCTTGCCTCTCCAAGTGGAGACTAATTCAGTCCCTCAGAATTTTTTCCAATAATTTCCCTACCACTGATGTTAAGCTCACTGGCCTATAATTCCCTGGTTTATCCTTACCACCCTTCTTGAATAATGGTACTACGTTAGCTGTCCTCTAGTCCTCTGGCACCTCCACTGTGGCCAGAGAGGTTCTGGAGGGGTTGGGAAGAGGAAGGGGGATGTGAGTGGAGAGGGATAAAAGGAAGTGATCATAGATGGCCTTACCTGTGATTGACACAATGGGGTTAGAGAGGCCACGTGAGATGGCAGGATCGAGGGAGTGCCGTGAATATGGGTAAGTGTGTTTATATGGAAATTTCTCTTTTATAACGAAAAGAGCTCCGGCCTGTTCACAGTCTTTCCTGATAGGCAATGTTCACTGTAATTTTTTTTTTGCTGTGCAATCTCTTTAACGGGCTGCACGGCCCATTCAATTTTTCGCACATGCGTGGTTCATTGCATTGAAAAGCCGGTGAGTGGCGGTGTGGCTGCGCAGCTTAGCGGGAAGGTTGCTGATAGATATAACCGCTCAGTTCTGGTATCATCCTTGTAAATCTTTTTTGCACCCTCTCCAGCACCTCTATATCCTTTTTATAATATGGAGAGCAGAGCTGTGCACAGTTCTTTTAAGTGTGGTCTAACCAAGGTTCGATACAAGTTTAATATAACCTTTCTGCTTTTCAATTCCATCCCTCTAGAAATGAACCCTAGTGCTTGGTTTGCTTTCTTTATGGCCTTAGTAACCTACATCGCTACTTTAATGATTTGTGCCTCTGTACCCCTAAATCCCGTTGTTCCTCCAGCACACGAGAGGCACAAAGCAACCCAATTTCTAGCCCTTATTTTCCAAGGAGTATGTGGCCTCCTTATTCCTACTATCATAATTCATCCTTATCATCACCCACATCACACTTATCTATATTGAAATTCATTTGACAATTATACACCCATTTTGCAAGTATAATAATGTCTTCAAGTATTTTGTTGCAGTCTTCCTCAGTATTAACTATACCTCCAATTTGGTGTCATCCACAAATTTTGAATGTAAATAGAATAGGAGGAGGCTCGTGTGGAGCATAAACCTGTTGGGCCAAATGCCATGTTTCTGTGCAGTAAATTTCTATGCAATTCTATGTAATAAATGGCGTCTTCCTGACCTCAGGATGTCCAAAAGTGCTTTACGGCCAATTAAGTACTTTAGAAGTGTAGTCACTGTTGTAAATTAGGAAACACGGCAGCCAATTTGCTCACAGCATGGTCCCACAAACAGCAATAAGATAAATGATGAGATCATCTGTTTTAGGTATTAGGTGGGTGATAAATTTTGGCCCGGACATGGGGAGAACTCCCCAGCTCTTCTTCAAATAGTGTAGTGGGATCTTTTACATCCACCTGAGAGGGCAGACAGGATCTAGTTTAATGTGTCATCCAAAAGACGGCACCTCCGACAGTGCAGCACTCCCTCAGTACTGCACTGTGGTGTCAGCTTAGATTATGCACTCAAGTCCTTAGAGTGGGGCTGGAACCCACAACTTCTGACTCAGGGGCAAGAGTGCAACTGCTGAGCCAAGACTGACACCTTGACTAGAAGGGTCAATTTTGGCATTCCAAGGTACTTTCCCCATAATGAAGCTTGTAAGAAGCCAGAGGTATAAAAAGTAATGGCTGAAGTGACCTTCACAACCATTGGCAGCGCTGTGTCTATGTTGCAGGTTGGCTGCAAGGCTTCTTGCAGCAGATGGCAAAGATCTGCAATTGGCTCACTGAGATCTGGAACCTGCAGAGGCAGCTGTCTTCAGTCATTGGCAGGTAGATGTGCCAAGGCCTGTAGGAATGGTTGATGGTATAATGGAAGATGGAGCCAGTGCTGCTCAGGTTTCCACTCATCTCCCTGACATGTCTTCTTTCATTTTGTACGTCAACCATGAAGGAAAGTATTTAGGATACATCTAACCCAACCTCATCATAAACTCTACCTTCACTTACTGTCCAATATGAGACTCTATAGGGCCAATTTTAACCCTACCCGCAAAACAGAAACCAGGTGGGTGGGCAGTTAAAATAGATGGTGAGACATACCCACACCGATCCTGCTGTCTTACGATCTTTAAATTAAAAATATTTAAATTAAAACCTGCTTTTTTCTGACATTTGTGCTGGGATTGTCCACTTTGAGTGAACGAAACTTCAAGTGTGATGGAGCTCTTAAGGGGAAGAAACTTCAAACTTCTTTTGTTGCAATATTTACAGCAGATTTGTAGTACAACATTGTTTCTATTATAGATTATTTTTCAATATCTCTGAAATTTTTATTGATATATATTTTGAGAATTATTTTAAAGGGTCCTCATAATGGTAAATTTGGTATTAAATGCTCCTCCAAAAGGAATCCATTATTACCCAATAAATGATTGTAACATGCACCGTATGTAATGGCAGATAGGGGCGTGTCCATGGATATTGTCTTTTGGATTTGCAGAAGGTATTCGATAAGGTTCTGCACAACAGATTATTATCAAAAATTAGAGTGCACAGAATTGAGGGTATCGGTTGGGAGGTAGGAGACAGAGAGTAAGGGTAAAGGAAATGTTCTCTGATTGGTGGGATATGACATGTACTATATAGGCCCAGAAATTCGGGTCGGGGGCTTCCCGCGGGTGCAAGCCTCCGACCTGCACTTACCTAGCGCGCCAGCCGCTGTGCTGTGGGCCCGTGTGGGATTCCGATCCTGGGCCTCCTCCAACTGCCGGTGCGCAGTGCTTGTGTATCCCAGGGGCGCAGTTAGTTCGATGCATCCCATGGGATCACGTGGGCCATGGAGAGCCAATGGTAGCAGAGAATCTGTATTCATAAATTTGACAGGAAGAGCTGTCAAATCTATGAATACAATTCAGCCCCAAAACATCACTAAAACTTCAATTAAATTTTTAAAAAATCACATTTTTAAAATAACTATAAATTACATAAAATAACTATTTTAAACAATAATTTAAATTTTTGAAAAAATGAATTACAGTTTCTAACGGGGCTAAAAATAAACTTACCTTTCTTTAAAGTATTTAAAAATAATAAACCTGTGGAAAAAATGTTTTAATTTAACTTAATTCACCACTTACCTTGTTAAAAGCAGGCCTTGCGACTGCTTTTTACAAGCGTAACTCCTGGAGACTTACCCTCCCGGAGAAAGCTGCAAAAAAAACGGAAGTTCCAGGCATGTATATGCGCTGCCTCTCCAGCGCACGCGTTCGACCTGTGAACCCCTTCCTTTAAGGGAACGGAAGTTCCGGTTTCCTGCGCATGCGCAGTGCATGCACGGAACCGGCACTTTCGTTGGGCCTACGCGTGAGTACCCAGCGTGCACTCACCCGTGGGGACCCAAAGTTCTGGCCCTCGTGTTCTGCAGGGACCTGCCCTGGGGCCTCAGCTTTTCACCATATATATTAATGACTTGGATGAAGGAATAGAGAGTTGTATATCTAAATTTGCAGATGACACTAAATTAGGAGGCACAATAAATTGTGTGAGTGCAAGCAGGAAACTACTAACGGACATAGACAGACTAAGTGCGTAGGCAAGGCTACAGCAGATGGAGTTCAATTTAGGTCACCACTTTTAATCCAAGAAAGGCAATTGGGAATATTTTTTTAATGGTGACATTCTAGGTCAGTGGTTCTCACACTTTATTGGTTGAAGAACCCTTTTCAAATGGATTAGTAATCACGGACCCCCCTTCTAAATTACAATACTATATAATACCCATAATATGAAAGTGCTGCATGTAAAGAGTAATGCGGTTAAGAAAAGAGGTATTTACTTACAGAGATCAGTGAGACGGGTGTGCCTGCTTCTCACTGCAGAGTTGGCCTAGTGTGACGGAAGCGGTTTAGCTCGTGGATCCCCTGGAAAGTCTCTACGGACCCCCTCTAGGAGCTGTGGAGGAGTAAAGGAATGTAGGCGTCCAGGCACATAAATCTTTAAAGGCTAGTTCACAGGTATAAAAAGTAAACAAAAAGGCTAATGGAATGTTGGCCTTTGTTTCAAGGGGGTTGGAATACAAAAGTTAGGAAGTGATGCTTCAGTTGTACAAAGCTTTGGTCAGAACCCATCCGGAGTACTGTGTTCAGTTTTGGATACCGCACCTCATGAAAGGTGTAAGGAATTAACGAGGGTACAACTCTGCTTTGTCAGAATTATACCGGGGCTTAAAGAGTTAAAGTATGAGGTTGTATACATTTGGCTTGTATTCCCTCAAGTTTAGAGGGCTGAGGAGTGATCTAATCGAGGTGTTTAAAACATTGGAGAGACCAAACACAGATTGGGCGACCGCTTTGCGGAACACCTCCGTTCAGTCTGTAAGGGTGACCCCGAGCTTCCGGGTCGCCTGTCATTTTAATTCACCACCCCATTCCCACTCGGACCTCACCGTCCTCGACCTCTTGCATTGTTCCACGGAAGCTCACCATAAACTCGAGGAACAGCACCTCATCTTCCGATTAGGCACGTTACAGCCTTCCGGACTCAATATCGAGTTCAACAATTTCAGATCATAATCTCGGCCCCTATTACATTTTTACTTATATTTTTTATCCACACCTTTGTTTTGGCCTACCCCCACCTTTCTTCTTTTTTTTTCTCTCTCCCACATGGCAGCTGTCTCCCATTCTGCCAGCGCATTTCACACCTAATCTAGAGCCGTCTTTTGTCTCCACTAGTCCTATCACCATCTCGTCTCATTTTGAATACCTCTTAATGTCTCTTCTTCTCTTTTGTTCTCTCCCAGCCTGGCCTCTTAATCCATTTCATTTCCTGTGCTTCTTTAGTCTTGACAAAGGGGTTTTCACCTGAAACGTTGATTCTATTTTCTCTCCACGGATGTTGCCTGGTCTGCTGAGTTTTTCCAGCATTTTCTGTTGTTTAAAATGTTAAATGGATTCGATAGGGTAGATACGAAGAAACTACTTCCTCTGGTGGGGGAGTCCAGAACAAGAGGGCACAATCTTAAAATTAGAACCAGGCCATTTAGCAGTGAAACTAGGAAGCTCTTTTTCACACAAAGGTTGGTGGAAATCTAGAACTCACAACTCCAAAAGGCTGCGGATGCTGGGTCACTTGAAATTTTCTAGAGTGAGATTGATAGATTTTTGTTGGGTAAGGGTAACAAGGGAAACGGATAAATGGAGTTGAGGTACAGATCAGCCATGATCGAATTGAATGGTGGAACAGGCTCAAGATATAGGTGTCCTAGACATTCTGGAACTGTCTTAAGAACATAATAAGTAGGAACAGGAGTAGGTCATACGGCCCCTTGAGCCTGCTCCGCCATTTGATAAGCTTGGCTGATCTTTGACCTCAACTCCACTTTCCTACCCGACCTCCATATCCCTTCATTCCCCTAGAGTCCAAAAATATATCTATCTCAGCCTTGAATATACTCAACGATTCAGCATCCACAGCCCTTTGGGGTAGAGAATTCCAAAGATTCACAACTCTCTGAGTGAAGAAATTCCACCTCATCTCAGTCTTAAATGGTCGACCCACTATCCTGAGACTATGCCCTAGTTCTAAACTTTCCCCTCAGCATCTACCCTGTCAAACCCCCTCAGAATCTTATATGTTTTAATGAAATCATCTCTTATTCTTCTAAACTCCAGAGACTATAGGCCCAATCTACTCAATCTCTCCTCATAGGACAACTCTCTCATCCCAGGAATGAATCTAGTGAACCTTTGTTGCACCGCCTCTAAGGCAAGTATATCCTTCCTCAGATAAGGAGACCAAAACTGTGCACAGTACTCCAGGTGTGGTCTCACCAAAGCCCTGTACAATTGTAGCAAGACTTCCTTACTCTTGTACTCCAACCCCCTTGCAATAAAGGCCAACATGCCATTTGCCTTCCTAATTGCGTGCTGTACCTGCATGCTAGCTTTCTGTGTTTTCTGTACGAGGACACCTAAATCTCTCTGAACACCAATATTTAGTACAATAGCAAAATACTGAGGATGCTGGAAATCTGAAATAACAACAAAAAATGCTGGAAAAACTCAGCAGGCCAGGCAGCATCCGTGGAGAGAGAAACAGAGTTAACATTTCAGGTCGAAGACCTTTCGTCAGACACTTACTCTCTTCCTTTTTACATACTTGTAGAAGCTCTCACAATTCGTTTTGATATTTCTTGCTAGTTTACCCTCATATTCTATTTTCTCCCTTTTTATCAATTTTTTGGCCATCCTCCTTTGCTGGTTTCTAAAGCTCTCTCAATCTTCAGGCTTACTACTATTCTCCACAACATTATAAGCCTCTTCTTTTAATCTAATACTATCGTTAACTTCTTTAGCTATCCAAGGATGGATCACTTTTCCTGTGGAGTTTTTATTTCTCAACGGAATGTATATTCATAGAAACATAGAAACATAGAAGATACGAGCAGGAGTAGGCCATTCGGCCCCTCGAGCCTGCTCTGCCACTCAATGAGATCATGGCTGATCATCCAAATTCAGTACCCTGTTCCTGCCTTCTCCCGATATCCCTTGATCCCAATAGCCTTAAGAAATATATCTAACTCCTTCTTGAATATATTTAATGAATTGGGCTCCATGGCCTTCTGTGGTAGAGAATTCCACAGGTTCACCACTCTCTGGGTGAAGAAATTCCTCCTCATCTCTGTCCTAAATGGCTTTCCCCTTATCCTTAGACTGTGACCCCTGGTTCTGAACTCCCCGACCATCGGGAACAGTCTTCCTGCATCTAGTCTGTCTAGTCCTTTTAGAATTTTATAAGTTTCAATGAGATCCCCTCTCATTCTTCTAAACTCCAGTGAGTATATGCCCAATCGACGCAATCTCTCCTCATATGTCATTCCTGCCATCCCAGGTATCAGCCTGGTGAATCTTCGCTGCATTCCCTCCATGGCAAGAACATCCCTCCTCAGATAAGGCGACCAAAACTGCACACAATACTCAAGATGTGGTCTCCCCAAGGCCCTGTACAACTGCAGCAAGACATCCTTGTTCCTGTACTCAAACCCTCTCGCTACAAAGGCCAACAGACCATTTGCCTTCTTAACCGCCTGCTGCACCTGCATGCTTACCTTCAGCGACTGGTGCACAAGGACACCCAGGTCTCGTTGCACTTCCCTTTCTCCCAATCTATTGCCATTCAGATAATAATCTGCCTTCCTGTTTTTGACACCAAAGTGGATAACCTCGCATTTATCCACGTTCTATTGCATCTGCCATGCTTCTGCCCAATCACCCAACCTGTCCAAATCATACTGGAGTTTCTCGACATCCACGTCACAGCACACATGCCCACCCAGCTTTGTGTCATCTGCAAACTTGGAGATATTACATCTAGTTCCCTCATCTAAATCATTAATATATATTGTGAATAGCTGGGGTCCAAGGACCGATCCCTGCGGTACCCCACTAGTCACTGCCTGCCACATGGAAAAAGACCTGTTTATTCCAACTCTTTGCTTTCTGTTTGCCAACCAGTTCTCCACCCAAGTCAATACCTTGCCCCCAATCCCATGTGCCTTAACTTTATACGCTAATTTCTTATGCGGGACCTTATCGAACAACTTTTGAAAGTCCAAATACACCACATCCACTGGTTCTCCCTTATCTATTTTACCAGTTACATCCTCAAAAAATTCCAGTAGATTAGTCAAGCACGATTTACCCTTTGTAAATCCATGTTGACTTTGTCTGATCCCGTCACTGTTTTCCAAGTGCTCTGCTATTAAATCTTTTATAATGGACTCTAGCATTTTCCCCACTACCGATGTCAGGCTTACTGGTCTGTAATTCCCCTTTTTCTCTCTACCACCTTTTTTGAATAGTGGGGTAACATTATCTACCCTCCAATCTATGGGTACTGTTCCAGAGTCTATCGAATTTTGGAAGATGACCAGCAATGCATCTACTATTTCTAGAGCCACTTCCTTAAGTACCCTAGGATGTAGATTATCAGGCCCTGGGGATTTATCGCCCTTCAATCCCGTCAATTTCCCTAACACCATTTCCCTACCAATACTGATTTCTTTCCGTTCCTCCCTTTCATTATACCCCATGTTCGCCAACATCTCTGGGAGGTTATTTGTGTCCTCCTTTTTGAAGACAGAACCAAAGTATGTATTTATTTGGTCTGCCATTTCTTTGTTCCCCATTATAAATTCCCCTGATTCTGACTGCAAGGGACCTACGCTTGACTTCACCAATCTTTTTCTCTTCACATATCTATAAAAGCTTTTACAGTCAGTTTTTATGTTCCCTGCAAGCTTACTCTCATACTCTATTTTCCCCCTCTTAATTAATCCCTTTGTCCTCCTTTGTTGAATCCTAAACTGCTCCCAATCCTCAGGATTATTGCTTTTTCTGGCCAATTGATAAGTGCTCTCCTTGGATCTTATGCTATCCCTAATTTCCCTTGTTAGCCACGGTTGAGTCACCTTTTTTGTTTTATTTTTATGCCAAACTGGGATGAACAAATTCTGTAGTTCATCCATGGGATCTTTGAATGTTTGCCATTGCCTATCCACCGTCAACCCTTTGAGTGACATTCCCCAATCAATCCTACCCAACTCATGCCTCATAACATCATAGTTTCCTTTATTTAAATTCAGGACCCTACTCTCTGAGTCAACTACTTCACTCTCCATCTTAATGAAGAATTCTATCATCTTATGATCACTCTGACCCAAGGGGCCTCGCACAATAAGATTGCTAATTCATCCTTTCTCATTACATAATACCCAGTCCAAGATGACCTGATCTCTAGTTGGTTCCTCGACATATTGGTCCAGGAAACCATCCCGTATACACTCCAGGAATTCCTCCTCCACAGTATTGTTATTAATTTGGTTACCCAATCCATATGTAGATTAAAGTCACCCATGATAACTGCTGTGCCCTTATTGCACATTTCTGTAATTTCCCTTTTAATGTCATCCCCAACCTCCGCATTACTGTTTGGAGGTCTATATACCACTCCCACTAACGTTGAGAATTTTGGAATATTTCTTTAAATGTTTGCCACTGCTTATCTACCATCATACCTTTTAATCTAATTTTGCAATCTACCTTAGCCAACTTGCCCCTCATACCTATGTAATTGTCTTTATTTCAGTTTAGGACTCTAGTTTCGGACTTAAGTGTTTCACTCCTAAACTCAATGTGAAATTCTATCACATTATGATCACTCTTCCCCAGAGGATCCTTTACTATGACATTACTAATGTCATAGTAAAGGACTCAGAGAGTAGGGCCTGTCTCATTGTGGAGGGAACAAATGGTTTGGGCGGAATCAGGAGATGTGTTACGGCAACTGTATCCATCATTGCTCACATTATTACTGTTGGGATATAATTCAAATTGTCCTAACCAAAACTGTGAGCTGCAGCACTCTGGGAAGGTCAATTTTCATAGAATCTTACAGCACAGCATGTGATCATTCCGCCTATTGTGCCTGTGCCGGCTCTTTGAAAGAGGTACCCAATTGGTCCCTCTCCCCTGCTCTTTCCTCGTAGCCCTGAAAATGTTTCACAGAATCACAGAATCACAGAAACCCCACAGTGCAGATAGAGGCCATTTCGGCCCATCGAGCCTGCACCGACACATATCCCACCCGATCCCCGTAACCCCTACACCAACACATATCCCACCCCATCCCCATAACCCCACATCTTTTTCAAATATTTATCCAATTCCATTTTGAAAGTTACTATTGATTCTGCATCCACTACCCTTTCAGGCAGTGCATTCCAAATCATATGAATGTGCTGTGTAAAATAATTTCTCCTCCTCTCCCCTCTGGTTCTTTGGCAAATTATCTCAAATCCTCTGGTTACTGAACCACCCGCCAGTGGAAACAGTTTCTCCTTATTTATTCTTCCAAAACCCTTCATAATTTTGAACAACTCTATTAAATCTCTCCTTAACCTTCTCTGTTCTAAGGAGGACAATCCCAGCTTCTCTAGTCTCTCCACATAACAGAAGTCCTTCATTATGATAAACTAAACTTCCATTACAGCACAAGGTCAGTCTCTTGTCCCCGAGGTGCCCTGCCTCAGAATAGCATCTGTAGGGGTTCGCAGAATCCCTCAGCCCCGAAGATACTGGAGGTATTAATCTACATAGATACATAGATACATAGAAGATAGGAGCAGGAGTAGGCCATTCGGCCCTTCGTGCCTGCTCCGCCATTCGATGAGATCATGGCTGATCCTTTAATTCAGTATCCCGTCCCCGCCTTCTCTCCGTAACCCTTAACCCCTTTTGCCCGTAGAAATATATCTAATTCCCTCTTAAATATATTTAATGAGCTGGCGTACACTGCCCTCTGTGGCAATGAGTTCCACAGGTTCACCACTCTCTGAGTGAAGAAATTCCCCCTCATCTCTGTCCTAAATGGTTTAGCCCTTATCCTTAAATTATGTCCTCTAGTTCTGTTCTCACCCGCCAAGGGAAACATTCCTTCTGCATCCAGTCTGTCTAGACCTGTCAGAATTTTATACACTTCTATGAGGTCCCCTCTCAATCTTCTAAACTCCAGTGTGTACATCCCTAAACTACATAGTCTCTCCTCATAGGTCATTCCCGCCATTCCTGGTATCAGCCTGGTGAATCGCCGCTGCACCCCCTCCATGGCAAGAACATCCTTCCTCAGATGAGGCGACCAAAACTGTACACAGTACTCGAGGTGTGGTCTCACCAGTGCCCTGTACAGCTGCAGCAAGGTATCCCTGTTCCTGTATTCTAACCCTTTTGCTATGAAGGCCAGCATACCGTTTGCCTTCTTGACCGCCTGTTGCACCTGCATGCTCGCCTTCAGTGACTGGTGTACAAGAACACCCAGGTCTCTCTGTACTTCCCCCTCTCCCAATCTATTGCCATTTAAATAATAATTTGCCCTCCCGTTCCTGCACCCAAGGTGGATAACTTCGCACTTGTCCACATTATAGTGCATCTGCCATTTATCCGCCCAATCGCCCAGTCTGTCCAAATCGCTCTGGAGCTTCCTGGTCTCTTCCTCTGAGCCCACCCCCCCTCCTAGTTTAGTGTCGTCTGCAAATTTGGAAATGCTGCATCCGACTCCCTGATCCAGGTCATTAATGTAAATTGTGAACAGCTGGGGGCCCAGGACAGATCCCTGTGGTACCCCACTTGTTACTGCCTGCCATTCAGAAAATGAGCCGTTTATTCCAACTCTCTGTTTTCTATCTGACAGCCAGTTCCCTATCCACGCCAAAACTTTCCCCTTTATCCCATGAGCCTCAATTTTCCATGCTAATCTTTTATGTGGGACCTTATCGAAGGCCTTTTGGAAGTCCAGGTACACCACATCTACTGGCTCGCCCCCATCTATTCTACCAGTTACTCCCTCAAAAAATTCCAATAGATTAGTCAAGCACGATTTACCCTTTGTAAATCCATGTTGACTCTGTCCTATCCTGTCCCCATTTGCTAAGTGCTCCGCTATTTCATCCTTAATGATGGACTCCAGCATTTTGCCCACAACTGATGTAAGGCTTACAGGTCTGTAATTACCTGCTTTTTCCCTACCCCCCTTTTTGAATAGTGGGGTAACGTTAGCTACCCTCCAATCCTCAATTCAAACGGGCTTGGAGTGGTTTGAATGTGTCTTCATTCTGGGGCCGAAATGTTTCAACCCACATCCAGAGTTTCTGGGCTAACAAAAGGGAGTAATGGGTGATTCAAAAACGCATTCAATTCTAAACTGTTCCCTTTCAAAGTCTGGACGGAGACCGTGCGTGACTTTAAATTGCCCCTGGGTTGGACAATGTTTTAAAACGTGCCCAGAACCGCAAAAGGCTGCGTTGCGGTGCGTGGACAACACCGGAATCGAGGAACTTCGTGGAAAAATTTGCACACTTTAAGACAGTACATTTTATTAATAAAATTGTTCCCTGGAGTTTGGTAATTTCAAAGAAGTTTAAAAATGGCCGTCAGGAAAGCATGGCCAGGACAATGGGGCTTGGAAAAGCAGCTCGCAGCTCATGGATGTCTGTGAAAAAGTGGAAGGGTCAAGCAGTGGCAGCCAGATTCTGTCAATCAAAAACGGAAGTTTCCCTTCCCTGCTGACAATCGATGTTTGTTTACAGGAAACTGCAGAATGTTGACAAAGGGATTAAACCACTTGAGCAGTGACCACAATGAATGGGTTTCTGTTTACACAGTAATCCAACTCCATTCAAAGCCCAGCACACACCATGGGACACACCTAAACTACGGAAAAGACACTCAGACTTTGAAAGGGAACAGTTTAGAATTGAATGCGTTTTTGAATCACCCATTACTCCCTTTTGTTAGCCCAGAAACTCTGGATGTGGGTTGAAACATTTCGGCCCCAGAATGAAGACACATTCAAACCACTCCAAGCCCGTTTGAATCAGTCAATCATGGTCTTTCTCTTGTGTATTCGAACTTTTCGGTGCGAATTTGCACACAGACCATTTCAGCGCCAAACAGCAGGAGCTCGCAGGATATAAAGATAGCTCCTAAGAAGCAATCTCTCTCTTATTTCCTTGGACCACAGGTGAGCAGGTTTCTGACTCCACAGCAAGGCAATCTAGTAAGGAGTTAAAGGGGGTGGTAATGTAAGGGAAATTGCTAAGATTGTTTAATTAACATTGTAGCCATTTATCCCTCATTTTGCCATCTGTCTTCCCCCATTTAAGCAATTGTACAGTGATTACTAAAATCGTGTGGTGTAGTTTTCTTTAGTTTAATAAAAGTTGATTTTCTCACATCCAGACCAGTTGTCCGTTTTAATATATCATTAATTATAAGTCCTCCAGTCAGAACTGGAAGGGTGGGTTTAGCGATTCTAAACCGCTGTTTGGGATTGGTCAGAGTGTAGTAGCAAAAGGCTGCCTGACCAGGTGAATTACCGTAAACCAGGTAAAGGAAGGTAAATTACCGTAAACCCCGAAAAAGATGCCCCCTACAAATTGGCGACTGCGACAGGACTGGAGGCAGTTTTTGATATGATAAGTGGTATGGACCTGGAGAAAGCGTCAGCTATTGCTTTTCTTGCTTTCAGTCTGTGGGTAGTCCTGCAGAAATTAGCGGCAGTGTGTAAGCTGACCTATTATGGAATAGGTGGCTGGGTTAAGAAGGGTGAGCTGAGGGTGCGGAAGGAGGTTACAGAGGCCAAGAATCGGGAGTCTGAGTTTGAAAAATGCCAGGTGGAGGTAGAGCGCCTCATAAGAGAGGTGAACGAGGCCAGAGATAGTGGGATGAGGGTGCGGGAAGAAAATGCACGCCTCACACTAGAGGTCATGAAATGCCAGGCAGAGATAGAGCACCTTGTGCAGGAAGTCACAGAGGCTAGGGACAGTCAGATGAGGCTACAGGAGGAAAACACACACCTCACCCAAGAAGCTAGCAAGGGCAAAAGCTATGCAAGGCACAAGATAGAGTTCCTAAAGTGCCAGTTTACAGAAGCAAGGAGTAACGAGATGAGACTGCAGGAAGAGAATGCCCGCCTCACCTCAGAAGTAACAGAGCAGGAGGAAATGGTTAGGGGGGTAAAGGCAGCTTATAAGCTGGCCTGCGACCAAAGGTTTGAGGAAGCAGATCATGGCCCCTGTAGGGCAGAGATAGAAAGCCTTAACATAGCTTTAAAAGGAGCAAAGGGGATGATTTGTCTGATCAGCCCGAAGGCAGGTCAGCTGGATTTTACTGGCAACCAAGGCAAAACAGACCCACAGGCAACACCCAGGGAAAAGCTGGCTAGGGAATTAGAGATCCCAAGACAGCAGTCCACAGCTCCGAGTTTTCAGGAGCTCTGGCAGCCAGAAGGGGTGGTAGGAGAACGTCAGCAGGACTCGCTAGGCAGGCAGGGAGCAGGACCAGTGTACCCCCTCCGACAACGGAGGTACAGTCCGCCCGTGAACGATAAAGCCAGGACCCCCGCAGCCCCAACTCAGAAGGCAGAGACAGAAACTCCTCCCGATACAGTCGAGTCCATCCTGGAGTCATTAAAATCTCTCCTCAGGGCCAATCAGGGAAAGGTAGCAGCCATCAGTGGTGCTGCAGCCCCCTCGCCCACCTCTGCCTCCCCACAATGACTGGCCATTATGCTGGCCAAGGAGGGTGCACGTGCAGGCACTTTCTGGGACCCATATGGGTCCAGGCCAGTGGCAGCGATTACAGGCAGGGATGGGACACAGGGAAAATCAGGAAAATTGTACAAATCTGACCATGCAAGTTTAAGTTCACAGGCTGTAAAGACAGGCACTGTGGCTTGTTCCAAGGGAAAAGTTGTCCGGCCCACCAATTGGGACACCAATTGCCCTCGCTAGCTTCTTGGGTGAGGTGTGCGTTTTCCTCCTGTACCTCATCTGACTGTCCCTAGCCTCTGTGACTTCCTGCACAAGGTGCTCTATCTCTGCCTGGCATTTCATGACCTCTAGTGTGAGGCATGTGGGCCCCAGTGGGACCTAAGTTTTGGCCAAGGTTTAAATTTGAACCAGTTATCTGGCTCAGAAACAGAGAAACAGCAGCCTGAGAGTAGAAATCCACAGGCTGCTGCCAGTTCATTCACAGAAGATCGCTTGGAGACTGCCCGCGCATGCGCAGTCGCTGGTCTGGAGACAGGAATTCCCCAGTCTTTTCAACAAGAGGTTCACGCAGGCGCAGTCGCGTGCCTGAGGGGAGAGGTTTCTCAACACTAGGCCCGCGCAGGCGCAGTCGCGCGCCTGAGGGGGGAGGTTTCCCAACACCAGGTTTGTGCAGGCGCTGTTCCCCAGCCCGTACCACCAGTGGCTCCTTCTCAGTTTTCCCACGCAGGCGGAGTCGCGCGCCTGAGGGGAGAGGTTTCCCAACACCGGGTTCGCGCAGGCGCAGTCACGGACTTGGAACCCCCAGCGACTCCTTTTCTCTGTGAGGCCGCGCGCGCAGGCACAGTCGGCCGTTTAAATGTCCCCGCTTCCCAATCTATACGCGCAGGCACAGTAGCCTGCTTGGAAGACCCAGCGGTTCTTCCTATCTTTTCAAGGAAATCGAACACGCAGGCGCAGTTGCCGGCGGGACCACAGCAGCTCCTCTTCGGTTTCCCTGTGCAGGCGCAGTCACCTGTTTGAAGGCAGAGGCTTCACAGCCTCTGCGGTGGGACTCCGGGGAGGAGGTTTGTGCAGGCGCAGTCGCCTGCTTGAAGACAGAGGCTTCACAGCCCCTGCTGAGGGACTCCGGGGAGGAGATTCGCGCAGGCGCAGTCACCTGTTTAAAGGAACAAGCTTCCCAGCCCGCTTCTAGAGTGGTCCTCCCCATGATGTGGGATCCTGGGGAGGCAGGGATAGCAATCCCTCTTGCAGAGGACAAAGGGAAAGAGCTGGCACCAGGTTTTGGATCTGGAGAGGAAGATTTTCAGCCATCAGCAGCGGGTGGTGAGGGAATACCTGCCCCCAGTACAGCAGTGGGTAGGGAAAAGGAGACAAACCCGGAGTACTGGCAGGCTGCCAGGTATATTAAACAGTCCGTGCTGTTTGCATCAGGGGGAGAAGGTTCCCAGCCAGCTAGGGCTGTGACCCAAGCTCAGGGTCCGCCAGCCAAAGTTTCCCCCACAGATACGCCCCTCAGAAGGTCTCAGCGGGTCCGCAAGCCCAAGAAAAGATGGTCACCAGAGTACCTGCCACAGAGAGCAATCTCCCGGGCCCGGGAGGAAACAGAACACAGGGGTCCCCAATCAGCAGCCATAAGCTGCAAGGGACCAGAAGCAGGAGTCAGTCCAGCTTTGCTGCAGTCAGTAGTAATCTGCGACATTGCCAGAGATTAGCCTGACCGTCCGGAGACGGACGGCATTTGTATTATAGCTTTGGTTTGATTATCATTTTGATTATAGCGTGCTTTTAAGGTGAATTTTAAGTTTAGAATTAACATTTTGTAGTTTAAAGTTTAAGTTTACAAGTATGCCAAATGCCTGTGTTTTGGTCCAAGGTCAAGGGACCCGACCATGTCTCCACCTAAGGCAGCAGGTCCGTGAGAGACCTGGCTGCATGTCCTTTTAAGTTTTTGTAGGAGAGTGGACAAAGAAGCAGCCCTGTTCGCCCAGCCCGAGCTGGGCATTGAATGAAGATTTACAGAATGTTGGGGATCACCTCACCACTGGACAAATCCAGGAGGAGACCCCGCAGCGACCTTCGGGAGAAACCGGACAGGGTCCGGAGGAACTTGCCTACTCTTCCTACGCAGAAGAGATGGCCCCAGCTGGGTGGGACATGGCCCCCAACCCAGCAATATCCTGACCGAAGTTCACTTGCTGGAGACCTCGCTATTGAGGAGTCATGGTGGGGAAGCGCGGGCGCCTTGTCAGATAGGGACGTGTTCCCCGGGAGTGGGTGGTGATGGCCTGGGAAAGATTGTAAAGGGGAGGGGGAGACCCAAGAGTCGTGTGGGTGTGTTCAGGGAAGGGAGGAACTCACCCGAGGCCCACAGGAAAAGTTAGAGTGTAAGTGTGGCTGGGAAGGATGAGTGGGTGGCCGGGTCTGGGATCCAAGTTTGAGTGTGGGGCCAGTGAGAGCCGCCACACAGGCACCCATCATTCTCTCCAGCCAGTCGAGGGAAGACGGGAGGGGGAGGGACTGGGAGTCGCGATCCCATACTCTCCGGTCTCGGTCTATGAAACAGGAGGGGTACCCCGCCTCCACAAAGGGACAAGGGAATGGCTTGGGGCTGCTGGAGCAGACTGTTCTGTAAAATCCATTCTTCTGTTTTTAAAATGTTTAAGACCATTCAAGGGGGGTGGAAGTAACATTTACTGCCCGGATGGGAGGAGCAATTACCCACTCGAATTTCGCGACCCATCATTGGCACGTGATGGTCGGGGTTTATTTAAGCATGTTGTTAAACCAGATTTTTTTTGTATTTTGTTACAGCTCCAAGCTGAGCAGAGGCATAGTGCCCTCTCCGTGCTTGGGTTCATTTTGTGACAACTCCAAGCTGAGCAGAGGCGTAGGACCCTCTCCATGCTTGGGATCATTGTGATTACATTGTATAACCAAGATTGCAACATTTTGTAATATGTTATAATGTACCGAGTGATGCAGGGGTATGAGACCCCTTATTGTAAATTGATGTATCTGTAGATGCCTACCATACCATGGTTTTTTCTCAAATTTGAGGGGAATAGATGGGTCGGGGGATCAGTGGTAGGTAGCTATTAGGTAAATACAGGGGATGGTTGTTTGTCGGGGGTCAGAAAATTTTGCTCACTTCTTCGAGTGGATACTACAAGCAAGTTGGAAGTATCCAAAGGGAAGAATGTAGGGGTTCACAAAATCCCTCAGCTCCGAAGATACTGGAGGTATTAATCTACATCGTGGACGGAGACTGTGCGTGACTTTAAATTGCCTCTGGGTTGGACAATGTTTTAAAATGTGCCCAGAACCGCAAAAGGCTGCGTTGTGGCATGTGGACAACACTGGAATTGAGGAACTTCGTGGAAAAATTTGCACACTTTAAGACAGTACATTTTATTAATAAAATTGTTCCCTGGAGTTTGGTAATTTCAAAGGGGTTTAAAAATGGCCGTCAGAAAAGCATGGCCAGGACAATGGGGCTTGGAAAAGCAGCTTACAGCTCGTGGATGTCTGTGAAAAAGTGGGAGGGTCAAGCAGTGGCAGCCAGATTCTGTCAATCAAAAACAGGAGTTTCCCTTCCCTGCTGACAATCGATGTTTGTTTACAGGAAACTGCAGGATGTTGACATAAGGGATTAAACCACTTGAGCAGTGACCACAATGAATGGGTTTCTATTTACACAGTAATCCAACTCCATTCAAAGCCCAGCACACCACATGGGACACACCTAAACTACGGAAAAGACACTCAGACTTTGAAAGGGAACAGTTTAGAATTGAATGCGTTTTTGAGTCGCCCATTACTCCCTTTTGTTAGCCCAGAAACTGCGGATGTGGGCGGGAACATTTTGGCCCCAGAATGAAGACACATTCAAACCACTCCAAGCCCGTTTGAATAGCCAATCATGATCTTTCTCTTGTGTATTCGAACTTTTTGGCATGAATTTGCACACAGACCCTTTCAGTGCCAAACAGCAGGAGCTCACAGGATATAAAGATAGCTCCTGAGAAGCTATCTCTCTCTTATTTCCTTGGACCACAGGTGAGCAGGTTTCTGACTCCTCAGCAAGGCAATCTAGTAAGGAGTTAAAGGGGGTGGTAATTTAAGGGAAATTGCTAAGATTGTTTAATTAACATTGTAGCCATTTATCCCTCGTTTTGCCGTCTGTCTTCCCCCATTTAAGCAATTGTACAGTGATTACTAAAATCGTGTGGTGTAGTTTTCTTTAGTTTAATAAAAGTTGATTTTCTCACATCCAGACCAGTTGTCCGTTTTAATATATCATTAATTATAAGTCCTCCAGTCAGAACTGGAAGGGTGGGTTTAGCGATTCTAAACCGCTGTTTGGGATTGGTCAGAGTGTAGTAGCAAAAGGCTGCCTGACCAGGTGAATTACCGTAAACCAGGTAAAGGAAGGTAAATTACCGTAAACCCTGAAAAAGATGCCCCCCTACAAATCATCCACCCCACAGAAATTACAGCACAGAAGGAGGCCATTCACCGCATTGTGTCTGTGCCTGAGCTAGCTCTTCAATGGATCCATCTGGCTCTAATCCCATTTGGCCTTCACAAAATCTTTATACCCCTTTAACCATCTCTATTCCAGTGTTAGCAGATAAGCTAAGTGATTGCTTTAAGAACTGTGGAGCCTTCATCGGAGGAGGGATTATGTAGAGTGACAATGAGAATTAGTTCATGAAAATTTCAAAGTATTTCCAGCAAAATCAGATATATTTAGCAAAATATGGCCTTTGATGGCACGTTAAGTTCTAATGGGAAAAATCGATTGTCCTGTTTACTTAACTGACATCTTATCTTGAGATAACACATAAACAGCTGCTGAAAATGAAAGGCACATGTTGAAAAAATTAAACCAAGTCTTGATAGGATCAGCAGTTGTTACCCATTGAATTAAAATTCCCTGTCGAACAGAGGATATAACGGAGGCCTCAGTTGACACTTATGATCTTTATACTTTGTTTTACGTGCATTAAGCTGACTGCAGGCCGGCCCTGCCCCCTCTCGAGCTCCTTCAATGAAAGGCTGCACATTCAGACAAACCCATTTCCCCTGACCCCTCCCTGGCTGGAGGCAGTCAGACGATTTAGTGCAGCAACCAGGGCTGGCAATTTGGAGCCAGCTCAATTGAGGTCAAATCTCTGCTGAGTTTTAGATTTGGGATTCCTGTCACATCGCTAGCCTGCTACGCATGAAACAGCTTTGGAGCCTGTGAGTCAGATTCTGCCAATTGAGTACAACTGGTTGTGTCTGACCATTTGTGAGCAGAAAGCTGACCTTTTCATCAGTACACGTTGCTGAGATGATGACCTCTATATAATTAGGGAGTGAGTTAGCACTATGCTTTTCCTAGAATTATGCTTGGACCAGATATGTTTAGCCAGGCTTGCTTGCATTGACAGAATAAGGTACACTCCTGCTCACACTCAGCTAATCCTTTTAATGTATATCTCTGTACAGTAACCCTGCCTTTGCCAATAATCTATGCTGATATTAAGGCCCTGATTTTAACACCCTACCTGCCCAGCAGAATGGTGTTTGGGAGGGGTTAAAATTTAAAAATTCTATCTCCCATCTCCAACCTGCCACCTTCGTGGCCGTTTAAATTTTTACAAACCCAAATCAGGCCAAGGCTCCAGCAAAAGGCAGGTAATGGACAAGTTTAGATTCAAAAGCTGGGATCCGTCCTCCGGCCAGGGAGTTATTTAAATGAGGCCCTTCCATTAAGATTGGCAGGGCCTCCACATCCCCGCTCTTGCCGGGTTCATCGCCCGTGATCTGGGCTTCCCCACGGCCTCCCCAACCCCCGTTAATATTGAGGTCTAAGTCGCTTCTGTTGAAATTGTGTCTTCGTTCTTTTTTTCTCTGCCAACAGAAACCTGGTCCTTGATTTTAACTGTGGGACAGTTTTCAGTGGGTATGTGTTTTGCTGTCAGTTCAAAACTCACCCACTGCGGAATAAAGAGAGGCCTGGAATATTTTAACTCTGGTGTCTCACATAAATGCCTCTGGCTGACTTCCCAACCTGTTCTCAGCGGGAAACGGCAGAAATTTGCGTGGCCTAGGAGCCAGGTAAGTCAAGATCATGGCATGGGTGGCCTAAGATTCCCTGGTGCGACCCACATGAAAGTAAAATAAATCAAATCTTAAACTCACCTTTTATGGGGCCTCTTCTGTCCCTGATCTGGTTCCTCATTGGGTTGGTCCTGGCGGGAAACACACTGCCGTTTCCCCCACTCGGGCCACTTGGTAGAAATTGTAGTTGGGGCCCAATGATGTCATCGGGACCCATCGTGCATATGTCAAAAAGGACCCCGCTGGCTGTGGGCGGGCGTCCATGCCGCCTGCTCGGTGGAGCAGGTTAAAAATAGCTGCTGGTCATCTCCTGATGATTGAGGATGGGTATGTGACCTAGACGGTTTTATCTGCCCACTCCCTCGGATTCCGCTGGGCCGGTAAGGTTGAAATTCACCCCCACCCCCGCCCCCTCCCACACCCCCACCTAATTTAAATGGAACTTTACATTTTTAATGACTTGAATTGCTTCTCACATGACCCAGTGTCCTCAGTTGGTACCAACAGGGGTGGAATGAAACACGTATGAGTGTGACCCTGCAATGAAATGAAAGATAATCTATAACCCTTCCTACTCAGTAGTTTAACCAAGAAAAAAACAAATGGCATGGAAGAGGTAGCCCCACTGTGAAGGAAACAATCTTGTGACAACTGTAAATACCTTTTTATTTAATTCATTTAGATTTTCTTTGACATTACTAATTTAATATTTCTTCTCTGGATAAAGTGGCAAAGCTAGTGACTCCTGTTCCAGCTCACAGCATACAATTTCTCACAGCATACAATTTCTCAAAGTGGTGTTGGCTCGGCTTAGTTAGTAGCACTCTCGCCAATGAGTTAAATTGTTGAGGGTTCAAGCCCCACTCCAGGACTTGAGCACATAATCTCAGCTGACAGTTCAGCACTGTACTGTCTGAGGTGTCATCTTTCAGATAAGATGCTAAGCCGAGGCCTCCGTATCCCAAATCAGGTGGATGTAAAAGATCCCATGTCACTATTTGAAGGAGAGCAGCGAATCCTCCCACTGTCCTGGCCAATATTCTTCCTTAAACCAGCACCCACACACACAGATAACTGCTCATACTTGGGGCAGTACTGAGGGAGTGCTGTACAGGTGGATGTAAAAGATCCCATTGCGCTATTCGAAGAAGAGCAGGGGAGTTCTCCCCGGTATCCCGGCTAATATTTATCCCTCAACCAACACCACCAAAACAGATTATTTGGTCATTTATCTCATTCCCGTTTGTGGAACCTTGCTATGCCCAAATTGGCTGCCGTGTTTCCCTACATTACAACAGTGACTACACTTCAAAAGTACTTCATTGGCTGTAAAGCACTTTGGGATGTCTGGGGGTCAATAAAGGTGCTGTAAAATAGTAAGTTCTTATATTCTCTCATTCATCTCACTGCTGGTTGCGGCATCTTGTTGTGTGCAAATTAGTAAATTTCCCTACATAACAACAGTCACTGCACTTCAAAAGTAATTCATTGAAGTGCTTTGGGATGTCTTGAAGATGTGATAAGGCACTATTTAAATGCAAGCTCCTCCTTACTCCTACTAACGATTTGGTTTAATTGAATGAAGGAACAAAGAGATGCCCAGATATTGGCGCAAGGTGAAATCACGACGATAGACGCAATTAAAGAGAAATCTTTTTTAATCATAACTGAGAAAAAAAACTGGTCTGGGAGGAGGGAAGAATAAACAATTAAGTAAAAAATCTTGAGGAAACACTAGAAATCGATTGCGGGAGGTACAGCGATTTTTTTAAAATTATGTAAAATAACTGAGACAATAGAGCATTATCCTGGAGAAACTGAAGCTTCAAAGCAGGAGATAATCTCTCAGGAAACCCATTGCTAATACAGTATTAACCAGTATATCCAGAGTCTGCCAACCTATGTCCACACATTAGGGTAGATTTTGATTTTTGGGCAGTCGACTGCCGCTCCGCACCTGTCTAGACTGTGAAGAGGCGGCTGAGGCTTTGAGACCCAGGGCATGGCTCCGAACGGGTGTTCCAAAACCTACTGTCGGACCACCTCGGCCGCCAGCCAGGTAAGTGCAGTTGATGCTGGCTTCGTGATCGTGGAGGGGGTGGGGAGGGTCCCAGGGGCTGACAACAGCCCATATTGTTTTTGGGGAATCCCAAAAGGGGAACTCCTCTTTCTGGCCCCACAAGAATAATTTCAAACTTATCTTGGCAGGACCTCTTCGGCTTCATCGCCCATGGAACTGATTGGAGAGAGAGTACACAGGACACGCTCTGGACTCTTCTCTCCTAAACTGGCAATCAGGGTCCGATCTATGTCACAGGAACTCGTTTGCATATTAAAAGGGGGCTATAGCCTGAAACAGGAGGGTGCTTCAGCGGTTGGCCCCTTTCATGATCCAAAATGGCAGCGGCTGCAAGGAGGCGAGAACAGGGCAGCAAATACTGCGCTGCCATTTAAAAAGAAAGACTTGCATTTATATGGTGTCTTTCACAAACCACGAGACGTCCCAAAGCACTTTACAGCCAATGAAGTATATTTTTTGAAGTGTAGTCGTTGTTGTAATGTAGGAAAAGCGACAGCCAATTTGTGCACAGCAAGCTCCCACAAACAGCAATGTGAAAATGACCAGGTAATCTGTTTTTAGTGATGTTGATTGAGGGATAAATATTAGCCAGGACAAATGTACTATTGCCCCATTTGCAGTTGGGACAACTTAAAATTGGCTCCTTTGTGAGAAAGATGGCCCAGAAGGTACTGGAGTTACCGGTTAAGTGAATAGGCTGTGTTCTGATGAAACTGGGAAACAAAATACTACAATACAATCCAGTCATCTAACTCCAGCAGAGGGACATCAGCACAGTTCATCTTCCAGTGAGTAGACCAGAAAGAGCAAAGACACTCCTTCAGCTAACAGTGGCCTGGATGAAGGAGACTTGAGGGGATTTTATCTGGGAGCGCGTTTCAGGCAGGCAAGGTGCCGAGCGAGCATCAAAACTTCCTGACGGCATAAATTTGAGGCCCCGGTTATTTTAACTCCCGGGCCCCATTTACATCCTGCTAGCCACCTTCCCGCCCAAAATGGACATAAATGAGTTGATTGGCTACAGGAAGGTGTAGATCGGGCGGCCATAGGTTGCCCACAGGTACTCGGGTAAGTCATGGGAATAGATGGGGGTGTTGGTAGTACGATAGCAAAATACTGCAGATGCTGGAAATCCGAAATAACAACAGAAAATGCTGGAAAAACTCAGCAGGCCAGGCAACATCTGTGGAGAGAAATTAGAGTCGATGTTTCGGGTGAACCCTTTTTCAAAATTGGAAAGGAAATGAAATAGATTGAAGGCAGGGCTGCGATAGAACAAAAGAAGTAAAGAGACATTAAGAGGTATTCAAAACCAGACGAGATGGTAATAGGACAAGTGGAGACAAAAGACGGCTCAGATTAGGTGTGAAGTGTACTGGCAGAAAGAGAGACAGCTGCCATGTGGGAGAGAGAAAAAAAAGGAAAGGGGGGGGGTGAGGGAAAACCCAAAACAAAGGGGTGGAAAAAAAAATAAGTAAAAATGTAATAGGGGCCGAGGTTATGATCTGAAATTGTTGAACTCGATATTGAGTCCGGAAGGCTGCAAAGTGCCTAATCGGAAGATGAGGTGCTGTTCCTCAAGTTTACGTTGAGCTTCCGTGGAACAATGCAAGAGGCCAAGGACGGTGAGGTCCGAGTGGGAATGGAGCGGTGAATTAAAATGACAGGCGACCGGAAGCTCGGGGTCACCCTTACGGACTGAACGGAGGTGTTCCGCAGAGCGGTCACCCAATCTGCGTTTGGTCTCCCCAATGTAGAGGAGACCGCATCGTGAGCAGCGAATACAGTATACTAGGTTGCAAGAAGTACAAGTAAATCACTGTTTCACCTGGAAGGGGTGTTTGGGGCCCTGGACAGTGGGAAGGGGGTGTCGGTAGTGTCTTTTGGGTGGGAGCCTGGGGCCAGAGAGGCCCAGAATTTCCCAACAGGTTTTACTGAGCAAGGCGTCCTCAGCTGGCACTTGGCACAGATAACAACTAAGGCACAGATGACATCTTAGGACCCCTGACTTGCACGTCATAATGAGGTGCCTACCTGAGTTAGGTGGGCATCTTGGCCACTTAAAAAGAGAAGTGGCCAATTATAGCATGTGGGTGGGCACTAAGTTTTTGGGGACGATTGTAACTGCACAGTCGCTTTGTTCCCACCCATGTTGCCTTGAAATCATCCCTGTTATTACAGGCAGGAGAGCGACAGCTATGTCATGTTTAGTGCTAGAAGAACTGAGATTTCTGAAAGGTCTCAAGTCATCAGGTTAAATGAATTACTAATCAGACCAGTGACTTTGAAAAAAGCTACCCGGCAGTAAGAAAATCAGAACTTTAACAAAGAAACGTGTTCACATGGATGGGGTCCTTCAACAGTGTTAAGGGCCCAAACACCTATTTTAGGCGCCTAAAAAAAAGGGCCGTACAAATTTAGCAGTGTGACCAACTCCTGCGCAAATTGGGCGCAGGCCATCCCACTGCTTTGCGCCTGTTTTACACCGGAAGAAGGGCACAATGCATACCAATTTCTATTCCTTTGGCTTTTTATTTACCATAAGGCTACCTTTACTGGATGGTTATAGAAACATAACGCGAGATATAAAATTCCTCAAAAATAGGCATGAAAGTTTGTAAGTAGAAATGAACCGGGAAAGCTGAAAACACACAGCTATCCCAGCAACATCTGTACAGAAATGCAGAAGACTTTTGACCAAAGGTTTACACTTGGCATGTCTTGTGTCCTTACAGGTTTGTGATGTATTTCCATTATTTGCTCTCCTTTGTTACACTGTTGGGCAAATTTCAGGCCAGGGATCAAAACTAGTAATTAACTTGGCTCTCTTAACTCATCCCAAAAGTTAAAAAAATGCAGTGGCAAAACCCCTGAGACAATTTGGTTAAAGACTCGATTGTAGATTGCTGAAATAAGAATGAAATTGAACGTTTGATCAAAGGAAATTGGAAAAGGAAAGTGACCATCGGATGCACAGTATTGTTCAAATCTACAGGAGTAGATTCGGGGGAGGGGTGTGCATGTCTTACTCGCTCAACCTCTCTCCTTCTCTGTGTGTCTGCCCCTCTGTGTACCTGTCTGTCTGTCTCTCTCTCTCTTTTGTCTCTCTGTGTCTCCCTTTGTCTCGCTTTTTCTTCTGTCTCTCTCTGCCCCCCTCTCTGTGTCTGTTTTCTTCTGTCTGTCTCTGTCTTACTGTCAGTCTCTGTCTGCCCCTCTGTCTGTCTGTTTCTCTCTGCCTTTCTGTCTGTCGCTGTCTTTGGTCTCTGTCTGCCTGTCAGCCTCTGTCTGTTTATCTCTTTCTCCCTGGGTCTCTGCCTCTCTCTCTTTGGGCTGGATTTTCCGAGTGGAGGCGGGTTAGCGGCGGGACTGGTAGTTGCCGGGTTCTGATCCCGCTCCTGGCTCCAGCCAGTCTCCTGACACAATTTTCTGTTAATTGGGCTAGTTAAGCCTGCTGCGTGCGTTACCCACCCTGATCACAAGGTGTGGGTCTGCTGAGCTACTCTGCTGACGCGTTTGCAGCCGTTGTATTTAAGGGGGCCATTTCACAATTAGATCTCACATCGTTTCTGATGCTCCTGAGTGCTGGTGTTCTCCACGATGCCTGCAGAAAGACAAAAGGCAGCTCCCCGCTTCAACGAAGAATCTCTCCATGTTCTTGTGGGTCCAATACAGGAAAAAGTTCAATGATCTCCTGCGCTTTGGAAAAGTGAGTATAAAAGCACACTTACCTTAATTCTGTTGTGCCTGTTATCACATCCCCATCACTCTGCATTGCTAGCCCTACTCCTGCACATCCTAACTCACCCCAACATCCCTTGCACCATCACCCATCCCTCTCTCCCTATGTACAGAATCACTTCCCCATCTTACTATGCACCCCTTCATACCCACCCTCAAGGTTATGCAATGACAACAACTAACAACTCAAAAGGAGGGAACTTGGTAATGGGAACCCACTCCATCATAGTCTCCCTCTAAACATCTATCGTATCCATTCTTTACACTCATTCCATCACTCTCACTGAAACTCCACTTCTTTCCCTCATTGCAGGAAAAGAGAGCCCACAATAAGAGGGAGAGGGAGAGAACAGGAGGAAGACCACGATCATTCTCACAGCTCACCCACACTGAGGAATCCGCTCTCAACATTGCGGGATCAGTGGAACAGCTCAAAGTGGGGGACGGAGAAAGGGGCTCAGTAGAACAACCTGGTGACAGAATGCTTCTCCATCCATTTTATTTGGCTTTCATGAGTGACACCTATGGGATATGATATAAATAGAAATTGAATGCTCATCATGTGCATAATGGAATGTGTCTGCAATCTACATATCACATGTCTAACTCATATCTTTACTCTCCCACAGGAGCATCAAGAGCCCCCCTCTCTACTGTCCAGGAGGAAGAGCAGGAGGACTCCTCAGAGGATGCTGCATTCTCTGAGGGAGCAGCATCAGCAGAAATGAGTGCATCCAGAATCAGTGCAGAGACGCACACCTCAGTGGATCGTTTGCGAGATAGAGTAGTGTTGTCACCTGGTGTATCACAACTCATGAGTGAGCAAGATCAGGGTGGAGACAGGGACCTCGTCGGAGGCCGCAGGATGCTCCAAGCTCTGCTCAGCTGCATGCAGACGCTGAGC
The DNA here is from genome assembly GCF_052327205.1 of Somniosus microcephalus. NCBI lineage: Eukaryota > Metazoa > Chordata > Chondrichthyes > Squaliformes > Somniosidae > Somniosus > Somniosus microcephalus. The sequence continues at coordinate 71,528,908 of NC_140987.1, read as the reverse complement.
CTCAGGGGCCATCCAGAGAGAGGTGCCGGGGCTTCGGGAACAATTGCAGGAGGCTCTGACAGGGTTTGCAACCACGGTGACTGCGAGTGTGCAGAGTATGGAGGTGTCCATTTCAGACATGAGCAATGCCATGGCGCACGCAATGGCAAATGTTGGTACCACCATGGAAAGGATGGCAACCTCCATGGAGGACATAAATCGCCAGGCTCAAAACAACATGGTAACTCTTCTAAATCGATGGTCAGCTATGGAGGATAGATGGGCATCTATCATGGAGAGGAACCAAAGGTTCATGGATGTCCCCGTTATGAGGACTGTCAGTACAGAGACGGGTCTTCATGGCCCATGAGAGGGATGATGGTGGGAGGGGACATGCAAGTGGGGGCTCTTCTCCAAGCGTTCATACTTCCATCCCCTTGCCAACCCCTCGGTCAGAGCCCCAGATGACTCCCCGAGCAGTGATGGCCGAGTCTGCCCCTGTGCAGTTGCAGGAGGAGCAGACTTTGGCGGGGCCTTCACAGGCTCCAAAACCCAGAGGATGACCGCCAAAGGTTTCTAAGCAGGGAAGTGAGCAGGCTGCCTCTACATCTGCTGAAGCCACAGGGGTAGCCCCACATAAAAGCACACGTAATAGAAAACTGCCATATAAATAATCACAAGGGTACTCACTTGGTGTTCTGCTAGAAATCAATGTTAATTTTCTGTTCTTTTATTCTGTTGGAATAAATTAATGTTGTATGAATGTTTGACATCGTTTCCATATGTGTGCTCACAATTTGAGGTGGCACAGTGAAGGGTGAGGGCGCCTTTTATGTCCAGCAATGAAGGTGACAATGGATATAGAGTTAACACCATATACTTACAGCCTCAAGACAGAATCTGTCTCCCAAATCGTTAAATCAGCAACCTCTGAAATTTGAAAGTGAACAGATGTGAGAGTGCGGCTTTTAGACTACAGTTGCAGCTGTGAACTATCCAGCTTGTTGATCCCCCTCATCATACTTACCAGGCATGATCTCCGAACGTCGTGAAATTGTTGAAAATGTGGGAAAATAGGAAAAGGCTGTCAAAATAGCAGTTAACAAGCACTTAACAAGGAGTTAAGTGTCTTCAATCCCTCACCCACCGCTTGGTGTCGGGTTTGTTGTGAAATCGCAGACCTGACACTTTGGAAACTCAAACGGAAGCGGGATCGCGGCGGGTTTCTAACCCACCGTCAATCATTTTGAATTTAACAGCTGACGCGCCTCAGAGCCCCGCGAAAATCGCGGCCTCTCTCTGGTGCTCTCACTCTCTCCCCCTCTGTCTCTCTCTCTGCTTCTCTCACTCAGACTTTTTCTCCCCTTTTGTCTCTCTCGGACTTTCTCTTTCTCCCCCTCTGTGTGTGTGTCTCTCTCTCTCTGCCTTTCTCTCTCAAGCATCAACTGTGCTGAAACGTGCTTATGCATTTGATGCTGGAGAGGTCCAAAGCTAATCTTCATTCACTCCGTGACCTCGTCACACTGAACCCTGCTAAATTAAATCATTCCCAGGGGGTTTCACTGCGGTTTCGTGTCAAGAATCAATATGTATGAGGTTCGTGGTGTAGAATTACTAATGGGTCTCCGTACCCATTCCTCTTCGGTTAATGCCAACTCACTGCCAATCAAACAAGCAGGCTCCGTTCTGAAGGTAGTACACTGATAAACTCCCCTCCTATATAATGAATGCTCAGGTAGGGATAAGCTCACAGTAATTAAAACAAAAATGATGAAGCTCGGCGGAGCCAAGAATGTGTCAAGTTTGAGGCCTGACCTCAGCCAGAGTGGCAGTAGCAGCTGTACAGTTAGCCTCAGAGCCTGTGAGCGAGGAGTGAGGGTAAATTGGCCAGGGTTCCCACTCTTGATTGCTGTCCAGTGATTTCTGCTTGAAGTCTACATGTGAGGATATTGGGTGAGGATTGAGTGTGGCTGCGAGGCCCCCATGCTCAAATCGCCCATTAATGCTCACTGTCAAGACTCGTACCTAAATTATGGCCACTTGGAAAGATGACTGGAACCCCTTGGACTGTACCCAGGCTAAGGGGCCAATCCATCAGAACAGGAAAGTAGGTGAGCAACAAAGCTTTGAAATAAATATCAAAAAAATTCTGAATTGAAATAATATGTATAAATTAAGAAAAAATTGAATATTATCCGCATTAGATAGTATTGCTGCCCATCTGCTTTGGGTCCAAATCGTCATTTTACTGAATGGGCTGTAAATTCTCATTTAAAAAGAAAATACAAAAACAGTCATAAATAAAAAGGCCCTAGGCGCTTCACAGTTGCATAATCAGAAATAAATCGATGCTGAGCCAATTGAAGGACATATTAGGAGGGGTGACCAAAAGCTTGGTTAAAGAGATGGGTTCAAAGGAGCGTCTTAAAGGAGGAGAGAGAGGCGGAGAGGTTTAGGGAGGAATTCCAGTGCTTGGGGCCGAGTCGACTGGAGCCACAGTGGCCAATGGTGAAGCCAAGAGAAGTCAGATGCACAAGAGGTCAGAGTTGAAAGAACAGAGAGTCCGGGGTGAGGCAGGGGGCAGGGGGGTTGTGGGGCTGGAGGGGGGTTACAGAGATAGGGAGAGGCAAGGCCATGAAGGAATTTAAATACGGGGATGAGAATTTTAAATTGGAGTCATGGGGGATGGGAAGCCAATGTAGGTCAGTGATGGGTGAATGGGATTTGGTGCGAGTTTCGGTATGGGTAGCAGAGTTTTGGATGAGCTGAAGTTTATTGAGGGAGGAGGATGGGAGGTCGGCCAGAAGGGCATTGGAATAGTGACAAAGGCATAGATGAGGGTTTTAGCAGCAGATGGGCTGAGGAAGGGATGGAGGTGGAAGTAGGTGGTCTTTCTAATGGAGATGATATGAGTTGGAAGCTCAGCTCAGGGTTGCATAGGACATCGAGGTTGCAAACAATCTGGTTTAGCCTGGGACAGCGGCCAGAGAGGGGGAAGGGATCAGTGGCGAGATGCAGAGTTTGTGGCAGGGTCCAAAGATTATGTTCAGCCTTCCCGATGTTTACCTGGAGGAAACTACAACTCCTCCAAGACTGGATGTTGGATAAGCAGTCTGACAACACAGAGGCTGTGAAGGGATTGAGGAATGTGGAGGAGAGGTAGAGCTGGGAGCCATCAGCATACATGTGGAAGCTAACCCTATGTCTGCAAATATGATCAAGCATGTAGATGAAGATGAGGAGGGAACTACAGAGGTAAAGGTATAGGAAGATTTCTGCAGGTTCTCTGGCTACGATGGGATAGGTAAGAGTGGAACCAAGCGCAAGCTATCCCACTCAGCTGGACAACAGTGGAGAGGCATTGGAGGTAGATGGTGGGGTAAACCGTGTCAAAGGCTGCAGAGAGTTCGAGGAATAATAATGCTCCATGGTACCAGACACAGAAGATATTATTTACGACTTTGGTTCAGGCCATTTCGGTGCTGTGGCAGGGGTGAAAGCCTTATTGGAGAGATTCAAACTAGGAGTTGTGGGAAAGATGGATTTAGGACACGACAACACATTCAAGGACTTTGGAGAAGGAAGGAAGATTGGAGATTGGAGGTGTCTCGTGGGATGGATGGCAGTATCAGTTATGAAGGATTTTGAAAATATTTTCAACTGCAACAAAGCAAACATCAGGTAAATGTAAACTTTAAATTCTAGGTCATTCAACACATTAACATCATTCATTGCATCAACCCATTGAAGGATCTTTTGTTTCTTCCCCTCCCCTTCCTTTCTCTGATTGGAGAATCTGTTATTTCTTCTCTTCTATGAACATACGAGAAATGCCGGACAGGAAATGGCCTACTGGTCCATCCAGCCTGTCCCACACAGTTGTGATGACTTTACACAGACAATCCCCACTCCACCTGGAGCCATGTAACCTCCTGGAGAGGCAAAAAACAGCTTAAAAACCCAAACTAATTAGGCTGGGGAACTTCTGGAAAATTCCTCTCCGACCCCTTTAAGCAATCAAAACTAGTCCAGGAGACCATTCTGGCCCTGATTAACATTACCAGATACCTACCTCTTGTACGAGGTACCCCACTCTCGGTTGAAGGAAATCAGCGAATCAGCATTCATCGCACCAGCTGGCAACCTATGCAGTGGGTGTATGGTGCTCTAGATGTATGGTCTAGAGGGTTAAATTTCGCACATGTGCATAACTATGAATGGGCCGCGCGGCCCCTTAAAGGGGCCATGCACCCACATTTTTTTTAGGGGAAACATTGGTGTACAATGCTTTGGATATACGGTGCAGGGAGTTTACGGTGTAGTGTGTATACGATGCTGTGGACGTACAGTCCACAGGGTGTACGACGCGTTGGGTGAACGGTGCTGTGGGGGTACAGCACTATGGATGCATGATGCTGTGGGCCCCACACTCCTGCCAATCTGAGCAGTTAGGCTGCATTTTGTGGCACATTGAGTAACACAGAGCAAGAATCCCCACTTCCCCTTGACCTACCCCTACCATTTTTTCTGTCTCACCTTGAATTAAAATGATAATCCTCATAGACAAACCTCCACCCTCGTCCTATTCCCGCACTATCTACACATCCATACTCATTTTCCTTGTTCATCCACATTAAAAATGCACAAGTAGAACATTGATAACCTTGGCTCTTGCCTCTGAGTCAGAAGGTTGTAGGTATAAGCCCGACTCCAGAGACTTGAGCACATAATCGAGGCTGATACTTCAGTGCAGTACTGAGGGAGTGTTGCACTGTCTTTCGAATGAGAGGTTAAACCTCTCGGGTGGAGGTAAAAGATCCCACAGCAATATTCAAAGATGAGCTGGGGAGCTTTCCCTGGTGTCCTGCGCAATATTTATCCCTCAACCAATATCACTAAAACAGATTATCTGGTCATTTATCACATTGCTGTTTGTGGGACCTTACTGTGCGCAAATTGACTGCCGTATTTCCCTACATTACAACAGTGGCTACACTTCAGAAGTACTTCATTGGCTGTGAAAGGCTTTGGGAAGTCCTGAGTCGTAAAAAGTTCTATATAAATGCAAGTTCTTTCTTTTTTTTCTTGTTAGCATCAAGAATGAAAGAAAAGATTTAAATGGACGCAAGCTCCTGATTTAATCTTTTGAGCTGATCATAGTACCACATTTTATTTGGGTGCATGTTAAAACTACTCACAAAATCAGTTACAAAAATAGTTTTAGTTTGATAAAACGATACCACACAAACATTTTGACCCAGACTGAACTGGTCAGCGACAGGCTACTATTCCACATTTAGCAACGATTGATTTTAGCTACAAGGTCGTTAAAGAAAAAAAATCAAGAAAGTACGAACACAGCATGCAACTCAGGCTGCCAACGTGCATCCGCAGGCAGTTACTGCGAAGGTCCCCAGACGCTGAGACATAAAGAGACTGAAAAATAAAAACAGGAAATGCTAGAAATACAGAGGAGGCTCGTCAGTAACCCTGTAAAGAAAAAAGACAGGCTAACATTTCAGGATGTCGACCCTGCGTTGGCACTCATTTTAATTCAGATTTATAGCTTTATTTTGTTTTTTGACCAGTTAATGAGGAATACTGATCAGAACCTTCAACTGAATGAATGCACATTGTCATTTATTTTAACACAGCATTTTGATTTAAATCAAGCAGGTTGTACAAATAAAACTATGGGGGTGATTTTGACTTTGTGTGATAGTCTATCGCACAGTCAAAATGACCCCCTGTATAAGAAATGTCCCATGCAAATCAAGGTTGTTTTCTTTTGACTTTGGCGAATATTTTAATAGTTATTAAAAGTGAGGGATGTCATGGCTGGGCAACTGAACTATTGTCACCCAAAGGCACCAACAGGGAATCCCTGGGGAGCTATACCACAACCAGATGCAGCGTGAAGCTCCCTCGACTCCATCTCAACAAGGTGCCCAAACCCCCAAATCAGAAGAGCGTGCCCAACTAAATGAGTGGGAATTTTTTCTTTCCTACACCAACCACGCCAGTGAGATTCCAAACTTAGTGCCCAATTATGGGCAATTTTTCCCTTGGACTCACACTCAGCAGGAAGTGAGTGGGTTGAGACTGTTCAAACTCATTGCTTATAGGACCCTTACTGTTGATAAAGAGAAAGGGTTTTCATTCTATTCATGGAAGTTGGACTGGAGCCCCAGATTTCAGAGTTGAGAGGTCAGTGCGGTAACCCACTAAACCGCCCACGTCCCTTTGTACTTTAACAGTCTGGCAGGGAACTGAGTGATTAAACAAGCACAACAGATTTATCTTAAAGGAGTCTCAAGGAACATCCTGTCTTATGGAGGTAACATTTACACATTGAAAGTGGCCCAAGTAACTGGCGTGACACATTCTTCTCCTGTCACGAGCGCAAAGGAAAACGTTTTGCTGACATCAGCGACTGGGTGAAAATATACCTGAGTGCCTCATGAGGCCAGTCGCTAACTCCCCATTATGCCACAGCGCTCAAAATGGTGGATTCTGCAAAGGCCATTCGGCCTGCACTGTCACCAAAATGTATCTTTTGAAAAAAAGGGAAAAAGACCCTGTTAAATATATATGTCTCTGTGCTGACGGTATGTAACTAATGTAACTGACGGTTACGAGGGCAAGGGGATTTCTTCACAACCAGCGACCCTCTCCATCCCCCTGTGCCTCTTTCTATGCTCGACAGAATGGCCTTTATTATTCATGTGTTATTCAATCGGTTCACTGATTTTGAAAACCAAATGGCATTACAGCAGCCCTGTTGGCTTCTTCGGTCAGTTGGTATAAAGAAGCAGCTGATAAAAGGTTGGGTAAGCAGGAGCTGGGAGCATGCTAAGAAATACAAACGTGTTGCTAAACCCAGAGAAAAAAGATTTGACTCTTAGCAAAACCGTTATATCCTTCACTACCCTACAAATCATGCTCATCATCTATACAATTGCACTGTAGGTTATTGCTTAATCCCCATCTTTTAGAACAAGTTTTTTTTATAAACAATAGCACTGGCCACAAATGCTTAATACAGTATAATGATTGTCCAGTTCTCCCCATCACACAATACAAGCTGCATTTTCGTACAATTCACCCCTACTGATACCAGCACGTAGTTTTGACATAAAACCAAAGATGCTCAAAAAAATACAACAATCCACTACGATAACAAAAAGGAACCGTTGGCATAGAACTTGCGCCTTGCGTCAGGAACACATGCAGAACACATTCTCCGCTCGTGAGGCAAATCACGTTTCGTGAGGTCGCGAGGAACTCCACAATTACTCTCAGAAGAACCATCTGAAAGCTTCCCCTCCACCAGGAACGATTACCCTCTGCAAAATGAAAAGGAAGGAAAAGTTAGATTAATAACTAAAAATAGAAAAAAAACCTGCCAATACTGGAATTGTTGTTTTCGTATCTTCATACACATCCCTTGGTGAATGGTGGGAGATAGTGGAAGGATTCACAGGCTGATAGGCTGCGACGTGAACTCGCCTTCCATGGCTGTAACCATTTTATACCAGCCGATAGGATGGTTAGTCGTATACAGCAGGATGGTTTTATGGGCTCCCACAACCCATTAGATGAGCAGGGGGTGGGGGGATTACCCACGTGCACCATATGCAGGTATCTCACTACGTATCAACCCTGAATTCAGAGCCAGCCTCCACTCGCCGGAACTGTGTGGAGCATGGTTTGAACCCTGCACCTTCTGACTCAGAGGCAGGAATGCTACCACTAAGCCAGACGCTCACTTTGAATGCTGAAGTCTGAAGTAAAAAGTAGAAAATGCTGGTCAGTCAGTGCCTGTAAAGACAGGTTAATGTTTTGAGTGAATTCTGATGGAGTATACACAGACAACGGGGTACAGTCACCTACTCGGTTATGGCAGAGGAAAAGCAACCCAGAGATTAGAAGTTCAAATCCCAACAAGGCAAATTTTTAAATTAAGTTCAACACATCTGGGCTAGCGCCAGAAAATGACCATGAAAGCTGCTGGAGTTTTGTAAAAAGGCTCACTCGTGCCCTTTAGGAAAGGGAACCTGCCAGCCCTACCCAGTCTGGCCTACATGTGACCCCAATCCCACATAATGTGGTTAATTCTTAATGCCCTCAAGACATGGGACTTATGTTGCATTGAAAACTCTTCGGGGGTCATTTTGATTTTATCACCCAGCAAAAAGAAAATTGGGTGAGGCCCATGCACTGAATTTAATATATAATAGAATGATTGACCTAACCTCAAGAATTGCCCAATTCATTACTTAATGTGGGATTTGCTGCTTTGTGTTCCTTTTCTATGGTTCATAGAATTGCATAGAATATACAACACAGAAACAGGCCAACCAGTCCATGCCAGCGTTTATGCTCCACTCGAGCCTCCACCCATCCTTTCTAATCTAACTCTATCAGCATAACGCTCTATTACTTTCTCCCTCATATGCTTATCTAGCCGCCCCTTAAATGCATCTATACTATTCACCTCAACAACTTCCTGTGGTAGCGAGTGCAACAGTCTCACCACTGATAGGGAATGGTAGCATAGAGGTAATGTCATCTGGGCTACTAATCCATGCGACTTGGACTAATGATCCATGAGACGCAAGTTCAAATCCGAACTCGGCAGCTGGGGAATTTAAATTCAGTTAATTAAATAAATCTGGAATAAAAAGCTAGCATCAGTAATGGTAACTATGAAACTATCGGATTGTCGTAAAAACCCATCTGGTTCACTACTGTCCTTTAGGGAAGGAAATCTGCTGTCCTTACCTGGTCTGGCCTATATGTGACTCCAGACCCACAGCAATGTGGTTGACTCTTAACTGCCTTCTGAAATGGCCTAGCAAGTCACTCAGTTGTAACTAACCACTACGAAACACAATAATAAGAATGAAACCGGACAGACCACCCAGCATTGGCCTCGGCACCGGCTATGGACATGTCATATTGCTGATCCTTCATCATTGCTGGGTCAAAATCCTGGAATTTCCTACCTAACAGCACTGTGGGAATACCATCACCACGGACTGCAGTGGTTCAAGAGCTAGCTCACCACCACCTTCTCAAGGGCAACTAGGGATGGGCAATAAATGCTGGTCTTGCCAGAGATCCCATAAACTAATTAAAAAAAAACTCTTTGGGTAAAGAAGTTTCTTCTGAATTCCCTATTTGATTTCTTGGTGACTATCTCATATTAATGGCCTCTAGTTTTGCTCTTCCCCACAAGTGCAAACACTCTCTCTGTGTCTACTCTATCAAAACCTTTCATAATGTTAAAGAATTCTATTAGGTCACCCCTCAGCCTTCTCCTTTCAAGAGAAGAGAGACCCAGCCTGTTCATCCTTTCCTGATAGGTATACCCTCGCATTCTGGTATCATCCTTGTAAATCTTCTCTGCACCCTCTCCAGTGCCTCTATATCCTTTTTATAATATGGCGACTAGAACAGTACAGAGTACTCCAAGTGTGGTCTAACCAAGGTTTGATACAAGTTTAGCATAACTTCTCTGCTTTTCAATTCTATCCCCATAGAAATAAAATCGAGTGCTTGGAGTGCTTGCTTTTTTTATGGCCTTTGTGGTTCCTGCTCTGGAGTTTGGGTTTGCTCTCATTTTACAATGCCTTTTGGGTTCAGTAGTGGATGTGCACTGCTTCCTTCACTGACAATTAATCGGGAGTCATTTTGATTTTTATCACTTGGCGAAAAGAAAATTGGGTGAGGTGTAAAACGAGCTGCCGATTCGCTATCACTCATTTTTCATCCGGTAATAAAAGTTAAAATTACCCCATCATAATTACCTGTAGTGCCTGTTACTCCAATGTTAATGGTGTCATACTGTGTGACACACAATAGCTGCTATTTTATAGTGAAAGTATATTACCCTGAGATTGTGCAATCTAGCCACTGGGTTCCCCTTAATTTTATTTCACTCACCATTTTTCTTAGTAAATGAAATTTCTAATATGTAACATATGGGTTTCAACAAAAAAACAAAAAAATCTAATAATACATATTTCACAACATCATTAAACTTTTCTATTAAATGTTTTTTGTGTTTTTTAATGCCTTCATTAAAGTTTTTACTTGAAGGCTTAAGCCTCTTCCAAAAGCCTGGGCTTGGGGTTGAAATCTTTGCGAAGGGCTGCGACTGGATTTGGATTGTGGCGTCTGAGCATGTGCAGGATGCACTGGTACCCTTCCATCAGCTATAATGATGCAATACTTTTCTTCTTTCTCCCCAGGAGGGGGGGAAGGGGGAGAGAGGGAAGGCGGAAAGGAAGGGGGGAGGGGGAGGGGGAAATGGGAGGGGAAGAGGAGGGGAAAATGGGAGGGGGAGGGGGAAAATGGGAGGGGGAGGGGGAAAATGGGAGGGGGAGGGGGAAAATGGGAGGGGGAGGGGAGGGGGAGGGAAAAATGGGAGGGGAGGGGAGGGGGAGGGGGTAAAATGGGAGGGGAAGGGGGGAAATGGAAGGGAAGGGGAAAATAGGAGGGGAGGGAAAAATGGGACGGGACAGGAAGGGGAGCGGGAAAATGTGAAGGGGAAAAGGGGAGGGGGAGGGGAGGGAAAAGAGATGGAGAAATAGGAGGGATAGGGGAGAAATGGGAGGGGAAGGGGTGTAAATGGGTGGGAAGTGGGGAATTGGGAGGGGAAGGGGAGGAAAAATGGAGGAGAAGGGGAGGGAAAATGGGAGGGGAAGGGGAGGGGAAAATGGGAGGGGAAGGGGGAGGCAAAAATGGGAGGGGAAGGGGGAGGGAAAAATGGGAGGGGAAGGGGAGGGAAAAATGGGAGGGGGGAGGGGGAGGGAAAAATGGGAGGGGGGAGGGGGAGGGAAAAATGGGAGGGGGAGGGGGAGGGAAACATGGGAGGGGGAGGGGGAGGGAAAAATGGGAGGGGGAAAATGGGAGGGGAGGGGAGGAGAAGGATTGGAGAAAATGGGAGGAGTCAGAAAAATGGGAGGGGAAGGGGGAGGGAAAAATGGAAGGGGGAGGGAAAATGAGAGAAGGGGAGGGAAAAATGGGAGGGGAAGGAGAGGCAGAAAATGGGAGGGGGAAGGAGAAGGGAAAATGGGAGGGGGAGGGGAAAATGGGAGGGGGAGGGAAGGACAAAATGGGAGGGGGAGGGGAGGGAAAAATGGGAGGGGGAGGGGAGGGAAAAATGGGAGGGGGAGGGGAGGGAAAAATGGGAGGGGGAGGGGAGGGAAAAATGGGAGGGGGAGGGGAGGAGAAGGATTGGAGAAAATGGGAGGGGAGGGATTGGGGAAAATGGGAGGGAGGGAAAATGGGAGGAAAAATAGGAGGGGAGGGAAAAAGGGAGAGGGGATGGGAATAGGGAAAATTAGGGGATAGGTAGAGAGGAGAGGGAAGGGAAGAAGGAAGGGGAGAGGGAAGGGGAGGGAAAAGGGAGAGGGTAGGGAAGTGGAGGGTAGAGGAGAGGGGAGAGGAAAGGGGGGAGAGGAAAAGTAAGGGAAGGGGAGAGGGGAGGTGAGGGGGAAAGGGGAGAGCGTGAGAGAGGAGTGCAGAAGGCGAGGGATAGGGAACTGGAGAGGGGAGAGGGGTAAAGGGAAGGGGAGAAGAGGAGAGGGAGAGGTGAAGGAGGAGGAAAGGGGAGGGGGTAGAAAAGTGATGGGGAACAGGGGAGAGAGGAGGTGTAAGGGAAGGGGGAGAGTGTGGAAGGGAAAATGGGCACGTCACAGGAAAGTGGAGTAAAAGGGAAGGGGGAAGACAAAGGGAGGATAAAAAAGGGAGGGGGAAAGGTAAAATGGGAGCAGGAGGGGAAGGGAGGGGGTAGGAAAGGGAGGAGGTGGTAAGGGAAGGGAGTGGAGGAGGAAGGGGGAGTGGAGGTGGTAGGGGAAGGGTAGGAGAGTGGGAGGGGTAGGGGTGTGGAAAATGGGAGGGGCACGGGAAAATGGAGGGGGCGGGAGGGGTAGAAGAGATGGGAGTGGTTGAGGAGGAAAGGGTTGAAGAGGATGAGGGTATAAGGGAAAGCAGAAGTGTAAGGGAAGGAGGAGGGGGTAAGAGGAAGGGAAAAACAAGAGGGCCACAGGAAAGTGGAGGAGATGGAGGGAAAAAGGGGAAGGGGAGGGAAAAAGGGGTGGAAGAAGGGAAGAGGAAATGGTTGAAAGAGAGAGGGAACCTCTAAGAGTAGGGCCTACCCACACCAACCTTTCCTAGGAGCGAGTGGTTGTGGGGGAAGATCGGATGGAAGGCTTTAGGTGAGGCAACGGGGTTGAGTGGGTCATTCAAAGAGGAAGAGGTACAGGTGGTAATGGCAGTGAGAGGGTGGTTGGAAGGGGAATGGATAGTGGGAAGGTGATTGGGTAGGGGACGTGATGGAACGAGGGTAGAGGGAGACATGAATGATTGGGGGAGGGGGTAGGAAGGGAGCTGCCGAGAGCTACATTTTCCCCCCACTCCGAATGCAGCCTGCAGCCGTTGGTAGCTCCGGTTCCTGCCACACCACCTCCTGCCCAAAAGAAAAGAAGCAGCAAAAAGGAACAGAAAAAGCAGCAAAACAAGCTAAGGGGAGGGAAACAGCACAGGAGAGGGAGAGAGAAAAAAGCCTGAGGGAGACAGAGAGTTATCCAAAAAGTCATCAGAGAGAGGCAACAGAATGACCATAATCTCCAACCTACTCTGTGCAATCTTAAAGGAGAGTGACTAGTGTAAAATAATTATGAATTATGGGACTGAGGATAAGCAGCTTAGTAAAGCTGATGAGGAAATAAACAGGATTAGCGGCGAGTTAGACAAACTGTGAACACACGGGTGAGTTCCTAGGTAATTAGAGAATAATTGAATCCAAAGCGGGTAGGTATGAATAAGCCACGATCAATGGAACAGCCTAAAATTAACCCGGTTTCTCGAGGATGATGTACACGGAGGGCTGAGCCAGCAGGGATTTTCCCCAAGTGATTATTTTCAGATTTCAATCTTTTTAATACTGTTTTGATGTACCAAACCCATCATAGTAATTCCTGAATTGAACTGGCCAGCATCAAGCAAAAGACAGAATGTGCCACATATTTGCTCCATAATCTCATGCTCCATTTGATCAGTGTTGTCATCCCAACCAACGTGGCCTCAAATAAGTCAGGTCAGCAAGGAAACTGGCGATAGGTACCTGTTTAATGTGTAATAAGGGCTATAGTCTACAAACTAGTAAAAAGCAGAACATGTGCAATTCATCATTATATAAAAACGTTTCATGGAAACACCTCTTCAGGCCCATTCTTAAACTCAGTTTACCCCATTGTCATCTGCCTTGTTCTAAGACAAGTTTATAAAATTTCCATTTATATGTGATCATGTAAGGAATATTGATATTGTAAGGTTTATCGATACAGTCCCATGAGTATAGATTACTGTAGGGAGCATCTGTATCACAAGTTATATACTGTCCTATAAGGTGTATTGGTACCGTATGGAGTATCAGTGCAGTCCTATAAGGAGTATCGGTGGTGTAAGGAATATCAGTACAGTCCTGTAAAGATTATAGGTACTGTAAGGAGTATTAGTACAGTCCTATAAATAATAGTGGTACTGTATGTAGTCTGACGAAGGATTTGACCCAAAACGTTCACTCTGTTTCTCTCTCCTCGATGCTGCCTGACCTGCTGAGTGTTTCCAGCATTTTCTGTTATTTCAGTCCTATAAACAGTTTTGGTACTGTGCGTAGTCTCAGGACAGTCCTGTAAAGAGTACTGGTACCATAACATAAGGAGTATGGCACGATACTGAGTATTGGTACTGTATTGAGTATTGTATTTAAGGAGTATTGATGCTGTCCTATAAGGAACATTGGTTGGAGAATCAGTGATGGGGGATCATCAATTTAAAATGTCTTAAGTAAGTAAAGACAGAAGTTAGGAGAAATGTCTTTACCCAGTGCATTCTTGGAGCATGGAATGCTTTGCCACGTGGATGGTTGAGGCAGAGACCATTGCCTTTTTTAAGTGAAAATTTGACTAAATATTTGAAGCAGAGGATGATACAGGGCTATGGGCAGTGTACAGGGTAGTTGGCTTCGTTTTGGATTGCTCCAGCAAAAAGCCAGCACAGACACAATGGGCTGAATGGCCTTTTTGTGCTGTAAACTTCTATGGTACTGTACTGCCCTATAAAGAGTATTGGCACAATAATGTAAGGAGCATCAGTACTGTAAGGAGTAGAAAAGTAGTGTAAAGAGTATTGTGCTGTCCTGTAAGGAGTATTGGCACTACAATATTAGTACTGCAAGGAGTGTTGCTATCATTTTCTAAGGAGTATTAGCACTGTAAGGAGTATTTGTACTGTTCTATAAGGGCTATGGGTAGTGTCCAAGAGTATTGATACTGTCCCCCAAGGAATATTATACTGTACATCAACGCTTTCAGTTGCAAAGTTCAATGCTGCTAAATATACACTGATGAAATAACACAAATTGCTTTGGGATAATTGTTGCATCTTTGCTGAAGTTCTCAACACTGTCAGGTTCAAATCATCACAATAAATGGACAGGGAAAATAGAAGGATCTTAAAGCTAATGGGCCATAATTTGCTGTGGCAGGGTATCTAAAAGCATCTGCCGTTAGTTAGACTTGCTCTTGCATGTTCAGGTTTTTTAATTTTTGTGTGAAAATTTGCTGAAAGTGTGAGCTGATAACATCGCAGCGAGGGAAACAGGGCATCTGGGACCTGAGTGAACAGGGAAAGCAACTGTGTAACTCCTTAACCAATCAGATTAAGGGATTCTGAAATGGCCAGTACAAGGACTGAAAAGGAAGTGTAAGTTAGGGCAGGTAAATTCAATATCAATCAGGTACAGTAAGAGAAATAAAGAGAAGCAATGAAAGATTGGATTAAGAGAGAGAAAAAAGAGAAAGGAAAAGTAAACATTTTTTAAATTTTACTTTAAAAAAATCTCCCAACAACAATTAAAACCTGAAGGAATGAGACACCACATTAGTAATGGTTAATTTTCAGTGCCAGAGAGGTTGACTGGCAGTAATTAACACTTAGCACATCATTAAAAGGGTACTTAGACTGAAATGGACAAGGCTTAACTGTCTGTGGAGAGTTCAGTTCGTGTCTACTGCGCAAACACAGCAACTTCACGGCGTTGAATGCATTTCAATGGTGAGGCAGTCAGCAAGATGCCGTTTTCGTGAAGCTAATGGTGAAGCGGGGCAACTCGAACAGCAACTTTTGGAGTTTTGAGTTTAACAGTGCATCTATCCCTCGCCTGAAGTTGCCGTACCATTTATGCAAAAGAAGGCGCGTGCCATTAGCCTCACTGTTATTTTAACAGCCCATTAACTCTTTGGGTATTCAATGTCCTTCAAGTAGTTGCCTTACAGACAGTGATCACTGCCTCTGCAGTAACATTAGCACTTACTATGGATGGTTATTGTTGTAAGAAACATTGGGGGAGAAATTTGGTGGGCTGCGCCACCAGTTAGCGCCTAAAGAGGGCACTCAGTGGCTTTAGCGCCGCTGGCCACGCCTCCCACGATATTTAGCTGGGGCGCTAATGGCAGCGTTAGCCTGTTGCGCTGCGCCGCCACCGATGATGTCATCGGTGTGCGCAGCGCCCCCCACCGCGATATTTGGCAGTGACCGCCTCTGTAGCGCCGCTCGCTAATCGCGCCCGGTTCACGGGGCCTACCTGTGGCGGCAGTGGTGCAAATTAAGGTGGAGGTGCGGGGCGGCCATTTTTTTCGGCGGCCTCCTGCCAGCACCTCCGTCCCTGGCCTCCTGTTCTCCCCCCGCGGCATTGCCGGCTGTTTTCCGAGAGCCCGGCACTTCTCCTCGGTGCCGGGCTCTTTTGCCGGCACTCGCGATCACTCATCGCGCTGGTGCAGGCCCCTCCCCCTTAAGAATGGGAGGAAGGCCTGCAGTACCGCAGCGCGCCGTGCCGCAGCGTGTGGCGCTGTGGCACGTTGCGCTGCGATATTCAGTTTCAGCGCCCTAAGAGGGACGCAGAGCGCCTCGAGCCTCACCCCGTGTCCCTCTTGGGGCGCTCAAGCTGAATTTCCGGCGATCGCTGCTGCTCCGATCGCAGCGCAAAATCTGGCGCCCAGGCGAGCTTGGCGCCCCGTTTGAGGCTCCACCCAATTTCTCCCCCATTGACTTTTCCACTACCAAATTAAGTACAGCCGTAGCAGATTACTGCAGAAGGACTAAACATAAGAAACGTAAGAAGCAGGAGTAGGCCATTCAGCCTTCTGAGCATGTTCCACCATTCAATAAGTTCATGGCTGATCTTCTACCTCAACTCCACCTTCGTGCACTATCATACCCCTTGATTCCCTTAGTATCCTAAAATATATCGATCTCTGTCAGGAATATATGCTCTGACAAAAGCAGCACGGTAGCCAATTATTAGGGGGAAACCTAACTAAACCAAGCTGACTTTTTCTGCCTTAGGTACTGGCATGCTGCATATGCATTCTAACACAAACTGAACTAAGTTTAACCATCACATGGTCCACTCTCCTTTAGTGACATTACTGAGTAGCATCAAGCAGCAGGCAGGATGAGAGCAGTTAGAGGAAGGAGACAGAACCTTGGAGAATAAAGAATTAGGCCTAGAAATCGGACCTTTTAGCACCGGCCGTTACTGAAGAAAAAAATGGCAGCTGCCTCACTTCCACGCACTTCCGGTGCGGAACGCGGAGGCCGCCATATTGGGCAGGTTGGCAGCGCTGCCATTGCCTGCACTTGCCTCAAATATTTTAATGATCAGGAGTGTGATGTCAAACAGCATGCAACACCAAATTGACGCACACTCAGTGATTTTGGATGTCGCCGCTCCTCTTACCACCCTCTACAAAGCATGCCCGTGCATGCAATCGTTGCCAGCGCGAAGAGCCGGGAGAAAACAACAGAGATCCCCGCCAAAATCTTCAATAACTCTGCAGAGTATGTCCAGTCCAGTGAGATGGCTCATGGTGATGGCTGCAGAAAGACATCAGCAGATTGAATGCCTGTCCTGTTCACGTTAGATGCCAGCACTCAAACGGGGAAGCTCAGTGAGTTCTGGCACAATGTGTACAGAACAGCACCTGGTTACAAATAGTCTGGGGGACTTGTACTGCATCGAAAGGCCTGATCCATTACTGTTGGTCAGCTGTGTAACGCAAGACGAACACTTGTACACCAGATTTTCAAATCTTACTAATAAGCGCTTGCAGTTGTGCCAGTAAACTGGAAATGAAATGATATTTGGGCTTTGTAAATGTTTACTGTTATTGTTACAAACATCCGTATTGAATATGCATCCTGTTCCTCTGATGTGTGCTTGTTACTTTTTCAATGAAAGAAGACCTAACGACTTTTTCCTGTTTCTGAAGGAATTTGTACATCTGCATTTACTCGCATCGATATTCATGGGTTCAGGGTATCCAGTAAACTTTTCATATCTCTTGGTCTATTCAGGGAGGAATCATGGAGCACCTGTGCCGGCTCTGACAGCCAGTATTGCAAACAAATCTCCCAATTCCAGTACACCATTGCCCTTTCAAAATACTTATCCAGGTACTTTCTAGAGAGAAAGACTTACAGTGAAAAGCCTCTGTAATAACAAAGCTTATTCTCTGTGTATGTGTATTAAAAGAATAGGTTGTTTTTATTTGTATTCTAGTGAGTAGTATTTGGAAATATTGGTTGCATTCTTTAAAATATGAAAGATTAGTCTATTTTTTGCTTTTATTTATCTTGCATAACCTCTTTGTCAACCGAGAAACATAACTGGAAACATTGCACTTCACTCTTTAATAAATCGTGAATCTACAATGTTTTTACCTCAACAAGGAAATGCTCACTGATGTGCCAACAATCCTCTGCATAAAGACATTTTTCCTAATCTTTCTCCTCACTCTGAAAATTGATGATCCTCGTCACTGACTCCCCAACCAGAGGAAATAGTCTTTTCCTGTTCACCTTATTCAAACACTTCATAGTTTTAAAAACCTCTATTAAATCACCTCAGCCTTCTCTAGTGCAGTGGTAAACGTCCCAGTATCTCAATTCTCTCCTCAGAAATATCATCCTGGTGAATCTATGCTGTACCCTCTCTATGGCTTTAATGTCCTTTCTATAATTGCTATAACTGCACCCTCTTAACTGTGGCCTAACCAATGTTTTGTACAAATTTATCATTATTTCTTTAATGACGACGATAGCAAAATACTGCGGATGCTGGAAATCCGAAATAACAACGGAAAATGCTGGAAAAACTCAGCAGGTCAGGCAACATCCGTGGAGAGAAATTTGAGTTGACGTTTCGGGTCGAAACCCTTCTTCAAAAAGTGTATACTCCAATTCCCTGTTTTTTATTATTTCTTTAATCTTGTATTCCATGTCCCTGTTTATAAACCCAAAATGCTGTTGGCCTTTTTTACTACCTACACTTGCACTTCAGGGAATTCTATATTCCTCTGTTGATCCACATCCTTCAGTGTCTTTCCATTGACTGTATACTCCAATTCCCTATTTTTTCTTGCCTTATACATATCCATATTACATTATGTGTCCATCTATCGGCTCATTCCACTAAACCATCTATGTCCCCCTGAAATAAAAAGAGAAAATGCTGGTTCAGTTTATATATGACTGATACTTCCTTTCTGCATCTGTGTGGTAGGATATTCAAAATCCAGGTATTCCCGTTAGCTCTTTTCCGGGATATAAAATAAGAGCTGTTCGGTGTATGTCAGAGTCCGTTTGAAAGTCCATTTGAAAGGAATTGATCAGTTTGAAACTCCTAAGAATGCATTTCCCAGAAGCAGTGCAGATTAATTAGGCTCCAACAGTGGTAAGAAATTTAAGAAAAAGAATTACCATGGCAGGAATTTTCTGTACCTGGGTGGGTCGGGTGAGTGCGGTCGGCATAGCGGGTCGCGACCACGTTCCTCATTCCATTTCGCTTCTGAGATTGACGTTCCCTTAATGGCGCCTATTACCCGGCCCTATTAAATGGTGCGGGTCAATGGAAAGACACTGAAGGATGTGGATCAACAGAGGAATATATAATTCCCTGACGTGCAAGTGTACGTAGTAAAAAAGGCCAACAGCCGGGATATTTAAAGGAACCATGGCCACATTGCATTTGAAGGTTCATCTAGGATTGTGCAGGCACTGTTTAGGAGCACTGGAGTGTTGCAAAGACTTGGAAACATGACGGCACAGGGCTGCACCCAGGTTGTCAGATGACTCCCTCCATATGCTTGTGGAGGGAGTCAGAATACATAGGGAGGTCCTCTTCCCTTTGGATGGGCGGAAGAGACCTCCCTAGCAGACCAAATGAGCCTGGTTGGTGATTGCAGAGGAGGTGAACAGCAGGGATGTTGTCAGGAGCATCTGGGTGCAGTGCTGGAAACATTTCAATGATCTCATTAGACCAAGAAAGTTGAGTGCAAAGCCACATTCAACTTTTTCCTGCTGTGCCTCTCATCACATCCCCATCACTCTGCCTTCCCAAGCCTGCTCCTGCACATGCTTACTCACACCAACATACCTTGCATCTCCATCCATCCCTCTCTACCTACATACTCACATCCCCATCTAACTAGCCACTCCTCACACTCACCCTCATCCTAATACAATCATACTAACTAACAACACACAAGGCAGCCATTTGGCATTGGCACCCCACTCCATTATAGTCACCCTCTAAAGATGTTATCCATTCATTATACTCATTTCATCACGCTCACTCAAACTTCTCTTCTTTCCCTCCTTGCAGAAGAGAGCCCACAATAAGAGGGAGAGGGAGAGAACCAGAGGTGGCCCTCCATCAATGGTCACCTTAACTGCAGCAGAGGAGGTCACCCTGGCAGTATCAGGAGTCGCAGAGCAGCTAGAGGTGGGAGACGGAGCGAGGAGGACAGAATTACGTCTCATACGGCCACATGGCATACAGCAGTCACTCATAGGGTGACTGATCTCAGTAGTCAGTGAATGTTCATCATGTGCATAATTATATCATTACTGTAGTGTATGTACCTTTAAGGGGAGAACTACTTTTTACAGCTCCTGTATACTGTAGTACCGGCAGTGACCACACCTGTATATAACCCTGAGTAGGGATCTGTACTGCTTAGTTTTAGAGCAACCCTCATCCAGTAAACACCTGTTGATTGTTCTCTGCAGCCTCTGTCGATTATTTGAAGGACACACTACCTAAAGATTCACGGATTTAACATTGGCGACGAGTCGTTTCGAACCTACCTGCAACTCTGAAGAAGAAGGCCGATTCCACCAGTGCAGGCGTCGACCATCCAGGGAGAACTTAAGCATCACAGAGGAGGCTGTAGAGAGCTGGGCTTGGTTCTCCAGCCGTGACGATCCAGCGCAGCGGGCTGGCAGCACGTACGGCGCAGACCCTTCCCGTAGAGCGGCGGCGGAGCCGACCGATGGCACAGAAAAAGGCCGAGCAGCGTCGACGGGTAAGAGAGAGGGTAAAGCGCACAGGGCACAGCCAGGGTTGAAGACCGAGCGGCGTCAACGAGAGAGGGTAAAGAGCACAGGGCACAGCCGGGGTTGAGGACCGAGCGGCGTCAACGAGAGAGGCTCGCAGGAAAATGCGCAGAGCGCGGCCGGTGTTCAAGGGCTGAGCAGTGTCCGCGGGGGGGAGAAGAAGGGAGAGTGCAGGAGACGCCATTTTGAGCCAGTGGAGAAGAAGGGAGAGCGCGGGAAGAAAGGAAAGCGCGGGAGACGCCATTTTTAGCCAGTCTAACCACACCCAGGGATGCCGAAGAGTGGCAGTGTCACAGCGTTCGACAATGAAGTCGAAGATTGGGCGACATATATAGAACGCATAGAAGTGTACTGCAAGGCGAATGAAGTGCCAGATGCCAGGAAAGCACTGGTATTGTTGAATTCCATGGGTGCAAAAATGTACGGCTTACTGCGAAACCTAGTAACCCCAGAGAAGCCAGGGGATAAGGATTTTGAAAGCATAGTGGCAATCCCACAGGACCCACAGCCCCGAGGCCCACAGCCCCGAGACCGGAGAAGCAGCGGACCTGCGCGGGAGCAGCCCGAGGCGGGAGAGCTTAAAGGCTTGAGAGGGAGCAGTCAGAGGCACCGAGGCCCACAGCCCCGAGACCGGAGAAGCAGCGGACCTGCGCGGGAGCAGCCCGAGGCGGGAGAGCTTAAAGGCTTGAGAGGGAGCAGTCAGAGGCACCGAGGCCCACAGCCCCGAGACCGGAGAAGCAGCGGACCTGCGCGGGAGCAGCCCGAGGCGGGAGAGCTTAAAGGCTTGAGAGGGAGCAGTCAGAGGCACCGAGGCCCACAGCCCCGAGACCGGAGAAGCAGCGGACCTGCGCGGGAGCAGCCCGAGGCGGGAGAGCTTAAAGGCTTGAGAGGGAGCAGTCAGAGGCACCGAGGCCCACAGCCCCGAGACCGGAGAAGCAGCGGACCTGTGCGGGAGCAGCCCGAGGCGGGAGAGCTTAAAGGCTTGAGAGGGAGCAGTCAGAGGCACCGAGGCCCACAGCCCCGAGACCGGAGAAGCAGCGGACCTGCGCGGGAGCAGCCCGAGGCGGGAGAGCTTAAAGGCTTGAGAGGGAGCAGTCAGAGGCATACCAATCCAGGTTCCAGGAGAGAGGTAAAAAGTAATCCAAGTGTGACGTCACCAGGGAGCAGGTAAGTGATTGGTTGGTGAGTATTTCTCTCTTTTCAATACAAGCTTGAATTCTGTGGTGTTAAATTTCTGTGGTGTAGTGGGGACAGTTGGTAAATAAAGCGCCCTAGAGTATACCTGTAACTGGGGTATTGAATAAATTTTTTAATTAATTAAAGGAGTAAGTCATGGCAGGAGAGTTCAGACCCGTGTTCTGCTCCTCTTGCTCCATGTGGGAAGTCAGGGACGCTGCCAGTGTCCCTGACGACCATGTGTGCGGGAAATGCATCCAGCTGCAGCTACTTGTAGACCGCATTGCGGCGCTCGAGCTGCGGGTGGATGAATTTTGGAGCATGCGCGATGCTGAGAGGGTCGTGGATAGCACGTTTAGCGAGTTGTTCATGCCTCAGGGTAGGGCAGCACAGGGGGTGACCATCAGGCGGAGCAACAAAGGCAGGCAGGTAGTGCAGGGAACCCCTGCGGACATCCCCCTTTCAAACAGGTATACCAAGTTGGATACTGTTGAGGGGGATGACTCACCAGGGGAAGGCAGCAGCAGCCAGCTTCCTGGCACCAGGGACGCTTCTGCTGCTCAGGAAGGGAGGAAAAAGAGTGGGAGAGCAATAGTGGTAGGGGATTCTATCGTAAGGGGAACAGATAGGTGTTTCTGTGGCCGCAAACGTGACTCCAGGATGGTTTGTTGCCTCCCTGGGGCCAGGGTCAGGGATGTCACTGAGCGGCTACAGGGCATTCTTAAGGGGGAGGGTGAGCAGGCAGAGGTCGTGGTCCACATTGGGACCAACGACATAGGTAGGAAGGGGGATGAGGTCCTGCATCAAGAATTTAGGGAGCTAGGTAACAGATTAAAGAGCAGGACCTCAAAGGTTGTAATCTCTGGATTACTCCCAGTGCCACGTGCTAGTGAGTATAGGAATGGGAGGATAGAGCAGATGAATGCGTGGCTAAAGAGTTGGTGTAGGGGGGAGGGTTTTACTTTCCTGGATCACTGGGCCTGCTTCTGGGAAAGGTGGGACTTGTACAAGTCGGACGGGTTGCACCTGAACCAGAGCGGGACAAATATCCTTGCGGGGAGGTTTGCTAGCACTGTTGGGGGGGGTTTAAACTAACTTGGCAGGGGGATGGGATACAGAGGGGAGCTGAAATAGGGGGTGATGTGCTGCCAATTATAGAGAAAAAAACAAGTCAGCTTGGTAGACAGGGCAAATATATAAGGGCAAGGCTGGATGGCATCTATTTTAATGCAAGGAGTCTTGCAAATAAGGTGGATGAACTGAAGGTGTTGATAAACACATGGGAGTATGATATTGTTGCTATCACGGAGACATGGTTGAGGGAGGGGCAAGACTGGCAGCTCAATATTCCGGGGTACAGAATCTTCAGGCGAGACAGAGGGGGAGGTATAAGAGGAGGGGGTGTCGCAATATTAATTAAGGAGTCAATTACTACAGTAAGGAGGGATGATATATTAGCAGGTTCCTCTAATGAGGCCATATGGGTGGAGCTTAAAAACATAAAGGGGGCAAGCACTTTGCTGGGAGTGTACTATAGGCCTCCAAACAGTCAGGGGGAGATAGAGGAACAGATATGTAGGCAAATCTCAGAGAAATGTGCAAATAATAGGGTAATAATAATGGGGGATTTCAACTTCCCCAATATCAACTGGGATAGTCAGAGTGTGAAAGGCTCAGAGGGTGTAGAATTCTTAAAGTGCATCCAGGAGAGCTTTTTGAGCCAGCATGTGGAAAGTCCTACAAGAGAGGGGGCGGTACTGGACCTAATTCTAGGGAATGTGGCCGGCCAAGTGGAAAAAGTGCTAGTAGGTGAGCACTTTCGTGACAGTGACCATAATATGGTAAGATTTAAGGTGGTCATGGAAAAGGACAGGGATGGGCCGGAAATAAAGGTTCTAAATTGGGGGAAGGCCGATTTTAATAGGATAAGGCAGCATCTGGCCAAAATGGACTGGGATCAGCTACTTGTAGGAAAATCCGCATCAGAGCAATGGGAGGCTTTCAGAAGGGAGATTGGGATCATACAATGCAACATGTTCCCGT
The DNA here is from genome assembly GCF_052327205.1 of Somniosus microcephalus. Lineage (NCBI taxonomy): Eukaryota > Metazoa > Chordata > Chondrichthyes > Squaliformes > Somniosidae > Somniosus > Somniosus microcephalus. The sequence continues at coordinate 71,505,238 of NC_140987.1, read as the reverse complement.
AAAGGTCAAGGGTGGTTCCAAAAACCACAGGGAACCTTGGATGTCAGGGGATATACGAGAATGGATTAGGAAAAAAAGGAGGGCTTTTGGCAGATACAAAAGGCTAAAGACGGAGGAAGCCCTAGAGGAGTACAAAAAGTGCAGGGGGATACTTAAAAAAGAAATTAGGAGATCAAGGAGGGGCCATGAAATAACACTGGCGAGCAAAATAAAGGAAAATCCTAAGATGTTTTATAAGTATACTAGCTGGGGAGCCCCGCGTTGCGAGGGCAATTTTGGGGCGCGAGGGCAATTTTGGGGCGCTTGGTCTCCCTGCCCCTGTGTGTCCCCCCTCTCCCTGTCATGTCCTCTCCCTGTCCTATCCCTCCCCTGTCTCCCTCCCTCCCTCCCCTCGCCCACCCCCACCCCTCCCCTGTGTGTCCCTCCCTCCCCTCCCCCGCTCCCCTCTGTCCCTCTCTCCGGCCCCTCCCCCTGCCTACCTGAGGTCCGGTGCCGTTGCCAGAGCGGGAATGCTGAGCGGCGGCCGGCGCCGGGAGCGGGCTCTCGCGGCTGGCGCATGTGCAGCCGGCGCATGCGCGGTCAGTGCGGCCGGCGCATGCGCGGTCAGTGTGGCCGGCGCGAGCGCCCCGCGATTTCCAGAGGCTCGCCCGCCCCCGCGATTTCCCGAGGCTCTCCCCCCCCCCCGCGATTTCCCGAGGCTCTCCCCCCCCCACCCCGCGATTAAGGGTAAGAGGATAACTAGGGAAAAAATAGGGCCCATTAGGGACAAAAGTGGCAATCTGTGTGTGGAGCCGGAAGATGTAGGAGGGGTTCTAAATGAATTTTTTGCATCTGTTTTCACTATGGAGAAGGACGATGTAGACATAGAAATAGGGCGGGGGGACTGTGATATGCTCGAACATATTCACATCGAGAGGGAGGAGGTATTGGCGGTTTTAGCTGGCCTAAAAATGGATAAATCCCCAGGCCCGGATGAAATGTATCCCAGGCTGCTGTGTGAGGCAAAGGAAGAGATTGCGGGGGCTCTAACACATATATTCAGGACCTCTCTGGCCACAGGGGATGTGCCAGAGGACTGGAGAACTGCTAATGTAGTACCATTATTCAAGAAGGGAAGTAGGGAAAAACCGGGGAACTACAGGCCAGTGAGCCTAACATCAGTGGTAGGAAAATTATTGGAAAAAATTCTGAGGGACAAAATTTGTCTCCACTTGGAGAGGCAAGGATTAATCAGGGATAGTCAACATGGCTTTGTCAAGGGAAGATCATGTGTGACTAATTTGATTGAATTTTTTTGAGGGGGTGACTAGGTGTGTGGATGAGGGTAACGCAGTGGATGTGGTATATATGGATTTCAGTAAGGCCTTCGATAAAGTCCCGCACAGGAGACTGGTCAAGAAGGTAAGAGCCCATGGAATCCAGGGTGCCTTGGCACATTGGATACAAAACTGGCTTAGTGACAGAAGGCAGAGGGTGATGGTCGAAGGTTGTTTTTGTGACTGGAAGCCTGTGGCCAATGGGGTACCACAGGGATCGGTGCTGGGTCCCTTGCTGTTTGTGGTCTACATTAGTGACTTGGATATGAATGTAAAAGGTATGATCAGTAAGTTCGCGGATGATACAAAAATTGGTAGGGTGGTAAATAGCGAGGAGGGTAGCCTCAGTCTGCAGGACGATATAGATGGGTTGGTCAGATGGGCGGAACAGTGGCAAATGGAATTTAACCCGGAAAAGTGCGAGGTGATGCACTTTGGGGGGACTAACAAGGCAAGGGAATACACAATGAATGGTAAGACCCTAGGCAAGACGGAGGGTCAGAGGGATCTGGGTGTGCAAGTACACAGATCCCTGAAGGCGGTGGAACAGGTGGATAAGGTGGTAAAAAAGGCATATGGGATACTTGCCTTCATTAGCCGAGGCATTGAATATAAGAGCAAAGAGGGTATGATGGAACTGTATAAAACACTGGTTAGGCCACAGCTGGAATACTGTGTGCAGTTCTGGTCGCCATGCTACAGGAAGGATGTGATCGCGTTGGAGAGGGTGCAGAGGAGGTTCACCAGGATGTTACCGGGGCTGGAGCGCTTCAGCTATGAAGAGAGACTGGGCAGATTGGGTTTGTTTTCCTTGGAGCAGAGGAGGCTGAGGGGGGACATGATTGAGGTGTACAAAATTATGAGGGGCATAGATAGGATGGATGCTGAGGAGCTTTTTCCCTTAGTAGAGGGGTAAATAACTAGGGGGCATAGATTCAAGGTAAAGGGTGGGAGGTTTAGAGGGGATTTGAGAAAGAACTTTTTCACCCAGAGGGTGGTTGGAGTCTGGAACTCACTGCCTGAAAGGGTTGTGGAGGCAGGAACCCTCACAGCATTTAAGAAGCATTTGGATGAGCACTTGAAATGCCATAGCATACAAGGCTACGGACCAAATGCTGGAATATGGGATTAGATCAGACAGGGCTTGATGGCCGGCGCGGACACGATGGGCCAAAGGGCCTCTATCCGTGCTGTATAACTCTCTGACTCTATGACTCTATGACCACTTAAACCCCACACCGCTGCTGATAACAGAAAGATTTAAGTTCCACAAAAGGAACCAGCATCAAGACGAAAGCAATGCTGAGTATTTAACGGAACTGCGCAAGCTATCGAAACACTGCCAGTTTGGAATGGGACTCGCAGATACTTTAAGGGACAAGTTTGTGTGTGGGCTTCAAAGTGAAGGAACCCAGAAACGGCTTCTATCAGAAAAGTATCTTACGCTGGACAAGGCTTTCAGCATGGCAGTATCACGCGAAGCAGCCGCATGGGGTGCTGCAGAGATACAATGGAGACCGCAAGAATATGGCACAAATGAAATGTCATATGGAGCAGGGAAGTGTTATCGCTGCGGCAGAACACACGGCTGTAGAAGATTGAGAGGGGATCTCATCGAAACATATAAAATTATGGCAGGCCTGGACAGGCTGAATTCAGAGAGAATGTTTCCAATGGCCGGGGAGCACAGAACCAGGGGCCACAGTCTAAAAATAGCGGGCAAATCATTTAAAACAGAGATGAGGAAGAATTTCTTCACTCAAAGAGTGGTGAGCCTGTGGAATTCCCTGCCACAGAGGGCTGTGCAGGCTAATTCAATAAATATTTTCAAGAGAGAATTGGATATATTTCTGAAGGCTAAGGGGATTAAGGGTTACGGAGAAAAGGCGGGGACGGGGTACTGAACTGGTAAGATCAGCTATGATCTCAGACGAAGATCAGCCATGATCTCATTGAATGGCGGAGCAGGCTCGAAGGGCCGAATGGCCTACTCCTGTTCCTATCTCTATGTTTCTATGTACCTTTAAGAGAATAACTGGTCTCAGACTGCAGTACCGGCAGTGACCACCCCTGTATAAAAGGCGCTAGAGAGCCTCTGTTGGTTAGTTTCGTTTATGCCTTTCACCAGTAAAGACTTGTTTGTTTCTCTCCTGCTAGTCCGTGTCTCAATCATTCACGGACTTAACATTGGCGACGAGTTAGAAACAAACTTACCTGCAACTCAGCAGCAGCTCCGACGACGTGTTGAAGGTCGGAGCCAGAAGAAAGAAAAAAAAAAATAGGCCATTGAAACTCGAGAAACTGGCGTCGACCGTCAATCATCGATTTCAAAACTTGCAGGAGAGACTGTCCAGAGCCAGGCTGGGTTCCTCGGTCCGTGGTTTCCCAGCTAATTGGGCTGGTGGCAGGTAGTGCTCTGATCCTTCCTGGGCTGCAACGGGGCTGGGCAGCGAGTTGGGAAGCAAGGAGAGAGAGAGAGGGTGGAGCATACAGGGCTCGGCTGGTGTTTCGAAGCTGGGCAGCGTTCGGATCTCAGAAGAGGGAGGGAAGTGTTCCAGAGGGTCTGCTCCATGACGGGAAAATAATAAAAGAAAAAGAATACGTGCAAGAAACCGTGGAAAGCAGCGCTAACAACAGTGGGGAAGAAGGAAAAGCGCGGGAGGCGCCATTTTGTTAAATCGGAGAAGAAGGCAAAGCGCGGGAGGCGCATTTTAGATTTGCAAGATGCCGAAGACTGGCTGTATCACTGCTTTTGATAATACATTGGAGGACTGGACCACGTATGTGGAAAGAGTCGAGGTATATTTCGAAGCAAATGAAATAGCGGAGGGGAAAAAGGCATCAATATTGCTAAACGTAATGGGCGCTAGAACGTACGGCCTATTGCGGGATCTGATTACTCCAGCCAAACCGAAGGCGAAGAGTTTTAATGAAATTGTTGCTGTTCTACAGGAGCACTTAAACCCTGCACCACTGTTGATAGCAGAAAGATTTAAATTCCACAGGAGAACTCAGCACAAAGATGAGAGCAATGCTGAGTATCTTACGGAACTACGCAAGCTATCAAATAACTGCCAGTTCGGAGCAGGACTGGCAGATACCCTACGGGACAAATTTGTCTGTGGACTCCTGAGTGAAGGAACACAGAAGAAGTTACTCGCAGAAAAAGAGCTGACACTGGATAAAGCTTTCAGCGTGGCAGTATCGTATGAAGCAGCAGCCAGGGGAGCTGCAGAAATTCAACAAAAACCACAGGAATACAGCACCCACGAAATGACACGGGGATTTGCAAAATGTTATCGCTGCGGCAGAACTAACCATGACCAGAAGGACTGCTGGTCCAAAGACAAAATATGCAGACAATGTGGGAAGATTGGACACATTGCACGAGTTTGTACGTCTGGGAAGAAGACCAGCGACAACAAAAAGGCTACTAAGGAACCGTACAAGAAAGTACAAAAGATGACGGACAGTAGTTCCGAAGACCAGATGAGCGATAGTGAATCCGAGAACAGGAGATTAAGCTGTCTCAAACTTCACAATGTAATCGCAAAAGAGGATCACCGAACCATTTGGGTCACCCTCACGATAGCAGGGTCCCAAGTTAAAATGGAATTGGATACAGGATCAGCGCTAACCGTCATGAATCGACGAGACTATGAGCGGCTATTTTCACACATACCCTTGAGAGAGACATCCATCGTCTTGACGACGTATACGGGGCAAAAAGTATACCCCAGAGGAAAAATAAGGGTGCCTGTCTAATACAATGGCAAGAAAATACGGAAATTGTATCTCTACATACTGCCAAATGGTGGACCACCGTTATTGGGACGGGAATGGATCAGGAAGATAAACTTAGATTGGCATTCCATTCATGCAATGACGGTGGACGGTAAAAAAGATGAAGACGTCACTCCTGGACGATTGTCAACAATCTTAGCTAACGCCAAAGAGGTATTTCAACAAGAACTGGGCACGCTTAAAGGCGTAACCGCCTCGTTAAAAATAGAAGAGAATGCAGTTCCCAAGTTTTTCAAAGCGAGACTGGTACCATATGCAATTCGTCCAGCCGTCGAGGCAGAGCTGGAGAATCTGGAGAAGGTGGGCGTGTTGTCTAAGGTAGACTGGAGCGAGTGGGCGACACCCATCGTTCCTGTCATGAAGAAAACGTTAAGCAATAAGTCCGGAGAGCCAAGGAAGATTCGCATCTGTGGGGATTTCAAGGTGACGGTGAACCCTGTCCTTCACACAGTACAATATGCTCTTCCAAGGATAGAAGACATCTTCGCCTCACTGTCTGGAGGGAAGCGTTTTACAAAAATTGACCTAGCACAAGCATATTTGCAGATGGAGGTTGAAGAGTCCTCTAGGAAGTATCTCACGATAAACACTCACAAAGGTCTTTACCAGTATCATCGATTGGTATTCGGAGTAGCATCGGCTCCGGCGATATGGCAAAGAGCGATGGAACAAGTCCTGCAAGGGATTCCGGGGACTCAGTGTTACTTGGACGACATCCTTGTAACAGGTGAAGATGACAGTGAACACCTTAACAACCTAGAACAGGTGCTCACCAGACTATGGGAACATGGCCTGCGAGCCAACCGCCCCAAGTGCGAATTTTTTAAGAAACAGATATCGTATTGTGGCCACGTGATTGATGAAGAGGGGTTACATAAGTCCCCTGACAAAATTGAAGCGGTTGTTAAGGCCCCAGCGCCTGAAAATGTGTCGCAACTGAGGTCATTCCTCGGGTTGGTGAATTACTATCATAAGTTTTTGCCGAATATGTCGACAATTCTGCATCCACTGAACGCCCTGCTACGAACAGGGGTAGCATGGAAATGGAGTGATGATTGTAAACGTGCTTTTCAGAAGAGCAAGGACTTAATCATTTTGAAGGAAGTATTGGCTCACTACAACCCAGCACTGCCAATCAGGCTGGCGTGTGATGCGTCTCCCTACGGCATTGGGGCGGTACTGTTACATAAATTCCTTGATAGTTTGGAGAGGCCGATAGCTTTTGCGTCACGCTCGTTAACTTCTGCCGAGCGTAACTACACCCAGATTGACAGAGAGGCCCTCAGCCTAGTGTGGGGGGTGAAGAAGTTCAATCACTATTTGCACGGTCAAAAATTTACTCTACTAACCGATCATCAACCTCTTGTCTCCATTTTCAACCTTCAGAAGGGCGTACCGATAATGACAGCACAACGGCTGCAGAGATGGTCCCTTTTCCTAGGGGCACACCAATATGACATTGAGTACAGGGGAACTAAACAGCATGGAAATGCTGATGGATTGTCACATCTACCGTTGCCGACGGTGGAAGAAGAAGACCTTGCAGTGGATCCAATGGAGTTATTCCACTCGACCATAGTCGAATGTCTCCCTGTGATGAATGCAAACATAGAAAAGGAAACACGGAATGAGCCGACACTATCATGGGTCTATGATTTAACGGTGAAGGGATGGCCAGCACATGGCGAACCACTGCTGCCAGCATTTTCGCCAAGAAGAGAACAGCTGTCAGTGTGCAGAGGAACCTTGATGTGTGGATCCAGAGTAGTAATTCCACCTAAGTTGACGGATAGAGTGCTCAATGAGCTTCATGAGGGTCATCTGGGTGGGGTAAAAATGAAGAGCTTAGCCAGAGCGTTTGTGTGGTGGCCGGGAATCGATAGAGAAATCGAAGAGATGACCAAGAGCTGTGCAGGATGCCAGAAGGTCCAAAACGCCCCACCACAAGCTCCTCTGCATCCATGGGAGTGGCCCTCATCTCCATGGCAAAGGGTGCACATTGATTTTGCTGGTCCCTTCATGGACTCGATGTTTTTAATTGCGGTGGATGCACATTCAAAGTGGCCAGAGGTAATAAAAATGTCCTCAACCACCACGGAAAAAACTATCGCAGTTTTACGGACCATATTCGCCAGGAATGGGCTGCCTGAACAGATTTGCTCTGACAATGGACCACAGTTTGTGTCTGAACAGTTCCGGAGGTTCTTAAAGAACAATGGTGTTAAGCATTACACATCTGCCCCATATCATCCAGCCACTAATGGATTGGCCGAGAGGTTTGTCCAAACATTCAATAAGGCTATCAAGGCAATGTGTAATGAAGATATACCCCTACAACACAAGGTGGACAACTTCTTGTTTGCCTACCGGAATGCGACACATGCGGTTACCAACCAAACTCCAGCCATGATGTTCTTCAATCGAAGACTACGATGACGCTTGGATTTGGTTAAGCCAAACGCCCAAAGAGATGTGGAGAACAGGCAGTTTCAGAATATGAATGAAAGGCCGACCAGGAGTTTTAAGATAGGTCAACCAGTTTTGGCCCGGGACTACCGCACTGAGAAATGGCAGCCAGGAACGATTTGTACACAACAAGGACCTCTCATGTATACCGTGGACGTTGGGGAGAGCATTGTAAGATGCCATGCTGACCAGATTCTAGAGTCACTGGAAAACGTCAACTCCACACCACGATCTGATACACCTGGTAATGAAATCGATGTTCCAATTGCAGCTACCGCAGAACCGGTAATATTGGAAGCAGATGAACCAAACAACGACATTGATTCTGACTCAACATTGCCAGAAGAACCTGATACTCCAAAGAGGCGTTATCCAGACAGAATCAGGAAGCCTCCTCAAAGACTGAACTTATAATTGCTTAAACTTAACCAATGTATTTAGCAACAGTAATTGTGATTGTAATTCGTTATCATTAGTTGTTAAATTAATGTTATGTACTGTTTATCTAAAAGGGGAGGAATTGCTGTGTATGTACCTTTAAGAGAATAACTGGTCTCAGACTGCAGTACCGGCAGTGACCACCCCTGTATAAAAGGCGCTAGAGAGCCTGTGTTGGTTAGTTTCGTTTATGCCTTTCACCAGTAAAAACTTGTTTGTTTCTCTCCTGCTAGTCCGTGTCTCAATCATTCACGGACTTAACAATGACCATAAGGATTGTTGGTTTAAGGACCAAGTGTACAGACAGTGTGGAGAAATAGGACACATAGCAAGAGTCTGCAGGTCAGGAAAGAAAACCAGCAGCAAGAAATCTCCACAGGAGAAGTACAAAAAGGTACATAACGTGACGGAGAGTAGTTCAGATGAACAGAAAAGTGATACAGACTCCGGAAGCAAGGAGCTGGGTTGTCTGAAACTACATAATGTAATCAAAATGAAGGATCACCAAACTACCTGGGTCACGCTCAAGATAGATGGAGTCCAAGTGAAAATGGAATTGGACACAGGATCAGCCCTAACAGTCATAAACCGAAGGGACTACAAGCGGCTATTCTCACATATACCCTTGAGAGATACAGAGATTGTCTTGAAGACGTACACGGGGCAAAAAGTCTACCCCAAAGGGAAAATAAGGGTGAACATGATATACAACGGCAAGGAAACACCAAAAATGGACCTATATGTATTGCCAGATGGAGGACCACCACTACTAGGACGTGAATGGATCCGGAAGATACAGTTAGATTGGCATGCCATACAAGCACTGACGGTAGATGCCAAAAAGGATGACGACGTCACACCTGGACGACTGTCAAAAATGCTAACTGATGCACAAGAAGTGTTCCAGGAGGGACTCGGAACACTAAAAGGTATAACAGCGACGATCAAAAGAGAGGAAAATGCAAGCCCAAAGTTTTTTTAAGGCCAGACCGCCTTATGCGATCCGCCCAGCCGTCGAAGCAGAGCTGGAAGGTTTGGAACGTTCTGGAGTACTGTCCAAAGTGGACTGGAGCGAGTGGGCTACACCCATCGTTCCTGTAATGAAGAGGTTGTTGAGTAATACGCCTGGGGAACTAAAGAAGATTCGCATCTGTGGGGACTTTAAGGTGACAGTGAACCCAGTCCTTCACACGGTACAATATCCGCTTCCGCGGATTGAAGATATTTTCGCCTCGCTATCTGAAGGAAAACGCTTCACTAAGATTGATCTGGCCCAGGCGTACCTGCAAATGGAGGTAGAAGAAGCCTCGAAACACTACCTCACGATCAACACTCATAAAGGTCTCTACCAATACAACCGGCTGGTATTCGGGGTAGCATCAGCTCCGGCTATTTGGCAAAGGGCAATGGATCAAGTCCTGCAAGGGATTCCAGGGACCCAGTGTTATTTGGACGACATCCTGGTCACGGGCGAAAATGACAGTGATCACCTCGCCAACCTGGAGCAGGTGCTCACTAGATTGAAGGAATATGGGCTCCAAGCTAAACGCCACAAATGCGAGTTTTTCCAGAAGCAGATCTCGTATTGTGGCCACGTTATTGATGAAGAGGGGTTACATAAGTCCCCTGAAAAGATTGAGGCAGTAGTCAAGGCTCCAGCACCGGAAAATGTGTCACAACTGAGGTCGTTCCTGGGCTGGTGAACTACTACCATAAGTTCTTGCCAAATTTGTCTACAGTACTACACCCACTGAACACCCTACTGCAAACGGGGGTACCATGGAAGTGGAATGATGAATGTAAATGAGCTTTCCAGAACTGCAAAGAATTGATCACATCAAAAGAGGTGTTGGCTCATTTCAACCCAGCACTACCAATTCGGTTGGCGTGTGATGCATCACCCTATGGTATTGGAGCGGTGCTGTCGCACAAATTCCCGGACGGCTCGGAGAGGCCAGTAGCCTTTGCGTCTCAGTCACTAACCTCAGCCGAGCGTAACTACGCCCAGATTGACAGGGAGGCCCTCAGCCTAGTGTGGGGAGTGAAAAAGTTCAACCACTATCTGCACGGGCAGAAGTTCACCTTGCTGACCAACCACCAACCACTTGTCTCCATCTTTAATCCAAAGAAGGGCATCCGGTGATGACTGCGCAACGGCTACAAATATGGTCCCTTTTTCTAGGGGCGAACCATTATGAAATAGAGTATAAGGGCATGAAACAGCATGGAAACGCTGATGGGCTATCACGCCTGCCACTCCCTACTGCGGAGGAAGCACCAGCAGTGGACCCTGTCGAAATATTTTATTCGACTATAATTGAACGCTTGCCAGTAACTAACGCGGATATAGAGAAGGAGACCCGAAATGACCCGACACTGTCTCGGGTATATGACTTGACGGTGAAGGGATGGCCAACACATGGCGACTCACTGTTGCCAGCATTCTCATCCAGAAGAGAACAGCTGTCAGTATGCCAGGGGACCTTGATGTGTGGATCCCGAGTGGTAATTCCACCCAAGTTAAGGGAGAGAGTGCTCAATGAGCTGCACGAAGGCCATCTGGGAGGGGTGAAAATGAAAAGCCTTGCTAGGGCTTATGTGTGGTGGCCGGGGATCGATCAGCAAATCGAGGACCTGACAAAGAGCTGCTCAGGATGCCAGAAGGTCCAAAATGCACCACCACATGCCCCTCTACACCCATGGGAGTGGCCCTCCTCTCCATGGCAACGGGTGCATATTGATTTTGCTGGTCCATTCATGGACTCAATGTTTTTAATAGCCATGGATGCGCACTCGAAATGGCCTGAGGTGATCAAAATGTCCTCCACCACCACGGAGAAAACGATTGCAGTCCTGCGGACCATATTTGCTAGGAACGGCTTGCCGGAGCAGATTTGCTCTGATAACGGACAACAGTTTGTGTCCGAAGAGTTTCGGAAATTTATGAAAAGGAATGGGGTAAGGCATTACACATCCGCCCCGTATCATCCAGCCACAAATGGATTGGCTGAGAGGTTCGTACAAACCTTTAAAAAGGCAGTAAGGGCCATGTGCGATGATGACATTCCACTGCAGCATAAGGTGGACAATTTCCTGTTAGCCTACAGAAATGCGACACATGCAGTTACCAACCAGACCCCGGCCATGATGTTCTTTAACCGAAGGTTGAGATCTCGTCTGGATTTGCTCAGACCAAATGTACGAAGAAATGTTGAGAATAAGCAATTCCAGCACATCAATGAGAAGCCGACAAGGAGCTTCAATGTAGGGCAACCAGTCTTGGCCCGCGACTACCGAACAGAGAAATGGCAACCAGGAACGATATGCACATGGCAGGGGCCACTAATGTACACAGTGGATGTTGGGGAGAACATTGTGAGACGCCATGTCAACCAGATCCTAGCGTCACAGGAACGAGTCAACCCCATGTCTCGCGTACCTGGTAATGAACCCGACATACAGGTAGCATCTACCCCAGAAACAGTAGTATTGGAAGCTGATGAACCAACCGACGACAGGGTGCCAGAATCGCCTCCGCACCAAGAGCAAGACACTCAGGAAAGGCACTATCCAGAAAGGATCAGGAAGCCGCCCCAAAGACTGAATTTATAAATGGACTATTTTCAGTTAATGTTGCACGTTAAAAGTGTTAATTGTTAAATGAATGTTATGGTACTGTTAATCTAAAAGGGGAGGAATTGTAGTGTATGTACCTTTAAGGGGAGAACTACTTTTTACAGCTCCTGTATACTGTAGTACCGGCAGTGACCACACCTGTATATAACCCTGAGTACGGATCTGTACTGCTTAGTTTTAGAGCAACCCTCATCCAGTAAACACCTGTTGATTGTTCTCTGCAGCCTCTGTCGATTATTTGAAGGACACACTACCTAAAGATATACAGATTTAACAATTACCCATTCTTGATATGACATTTCTAAATCATCTCTTTACTCTCCCATGGGTCCATCAAGAGCCCCCCTGCCTCACTGTCCAGGAGGAAGAGGAAGATGACTCCTCAGAGGAGCCTCCAGCCTCTGAGGGTGCACCGTCAGTAGACATAAGCACACCCAGCATCAGCGCAGATGCACACACCTTGGTGGGTCCCACACAAGATATAGCGTTGTCACCTGGTGTGTCACAAGTAAGAGTAGATGGTGGAGACATGGACAGCAGTGGAGACTCCTCGCCAGAGGGCACAGGATACTCCCAGCTCTGCTGAGCTGAATGCAGACGCTGAGTCTCGGGGGCCATTCAGAAAGAGGGCGATCCTGGAGGTGCAAAATGTAGTGCAGGAGGCTTTGATAGGTTTTGCGACCGCAATGTCTGCAAATGTGCAGAGAATGGTGGAGTTCATCTCCAAAATGAGCACCACCATGTCTCAGGGGATGGCGAAAGTATGCTCTTCCATGGAAAGGATGGCCACCTGCATGGAGCAGCTAATGCGCCATTCACATAAGCACTTGGTATCTAAGGAGAATAAATGGCAGACACTCATAGACCTCCTCTCTAGGAGGGATGTCAATGTAGACTTGGGTCCTCATGGCTGTGCAGCAAGGTGCTCTCCAGCTCCTTGCTAGCAGGGAAGTGCAGGTGGCCCATGAGAGGGATGACAGTGAGAGAGAACATGGAAGATGGGGTTCCTCTCAAAGCGCTCACACTTCTCCCCCATTGCAATCCCCTCAGTCAGAGCCCCACATGCCTCCTCGGACAGCGATGGCTGAGTCTGACCCTGCAGTCGCAGGAGGAGCAGACTTTGGTGGGGCCATCAGAGGCTCCAAGAACAAGAGGACATCTGCCAAAAGTGTCTAACCAGTCACAGCAGGGAAGTGAGCTGGCTGCCTCTACCTCTGCTGAAACCACAGGGGTAGCACCTCATAGAAGCACGTGTAAGAGAAAGATGAAACACAAGTAGATGCACAAGGGTAAGCACTTGGGTGTTTTAATAACTGTTTGTGTTAAGTTTCCGTTACTCTGATGTCACAGATAAAAATTATTATTTTCACTACTTTCTGTTCATGGCCAATTTTGACTGAAACTTTGGAAGTGGCTTAGTGAGTTGGAGTGAATGGTGAGATATAATGTTACCTCCAGCAATGGTGGTCAGTTTGAAAAGAATGGCCTGGTCATTGTAGGGATGCTTTATGGTATTGCTGTGGGGTGGTGGCACCCTGGTGCAGCATATGGCAGCCGTATGGGTGCAATGTCTGAAGTTAAATAAATCTGGTCATGATGAGGCCAGCCCTGGCAGCAATGTGCTCGGGTGCTGGTGGGACCTGGACCGCAGGTTTCTCCTGCTCCTCCTCCTCGTCTTCCAGCTGATGCTCCTCCTGTTCGTCTGAAGAGGCTGTGCGCTCAGAACCTTGTTCCTCATGCAGCGCTAATCCTCGCTACTGCGCTTTGTTGTGCAGAGTGCAGCAGACCATGACGATTCTGGAGACCCTGGCTAGTACGTACTGAATGGCTCCTCCAGATGTGTCAAGGGATCTGAAGCGCATTTTCAGCATGCCTATTCCTTGCTCTATGACACATCTGGTGGAAATGTGGCTTTCATTATATCTATTCTCGGCCTGAGTACTTGGCCTCCTCAAGGGTGTCATGAGCCATGTCTTCAGTGGATAGCCCTTGTCTCCAATCAGCCAGCTGGAAAGTCAGTTTGGAGGTGTAAAGAGCTGAGGGAGGGTGGACTGGCGCAGCATGAAAGAGTCATGGCAGCTGCCAGGGAATTAGGCGCACACATGCTTGATGATCTTCCTATGGTTGTAGACGAGCTGCACATTAAGGGAGTGGAAGCCCTTGTGTTTGACAAAAACTCCTGGGTGATGATGGGGTGCCCTGATGGCCACATGTGTGCAGTCGATGACACCCTGCACCTGTGGGAAGCCAGCCAGAGCGGCAAAGCCGAGCGCCCGCTCAGTAACACTGGCTTCATCAGTGGCAAAGTTGATATAATTGGCTGACCTGTCAAACAGGGCATCGGTGGCCTGTGTGATGCATCTGTGGGCGGACGACTGCGAGATGCCGCAAATGTCTGCTGCAAATCCCTGGAAGGAGCCTGAGGCAAAGAAGTTGAAGTGCGCTGGTGACTTTGACAGCCACTGGTAAGGCGTGTCCACCAGATCCTCTGGGCTGCAGGTCTTGCTCCAGCAATCTACAAATGTCTGCGACGACCTGGTGCGATAGCCTAAGCCTCCTTTGGCACTGCTGCTCAGTCATGTTGAGGAAACACATCCTCTGCCTGTATACACTGTGTTGGGGATATTGCCTCCGGTGTGGTGCAGCCCTGCGCTGATGTCCTCGATCCTGTGTAGCATCAGGTGGTTGAGGAGAAGGTCGGTGGTGTTGTTGTTGGTGCTGCTGATGTGCCTGCTGCTGCTGGTGTTGGGGCTCATCGTGGTCCGGTTCCTAAGCTGCGTGAATTCCGTGGTCATCCAGTGAAATTGGAAAGGTAGGGTTAACAAGATTCTTAAGGGTGTGACAAGTCCCTAATAATGAGGTAAATTAGCTCGGCTGCCTCTGCCGTTCGGGTCACAGCCGCGCTAGCAAATGCACCCGAGTGAAAGGTGTGTGGAGGCGGGATGACGGCAGGTTCCTGACCAGCTCCGAGTTATTTCAACTTTCACTCCCGACCTGCCTCTAATCCCACCCGCACGGATGCCAGAAAATTCTGGCCTATGTATTATTTAAAATATATTTACAAAGAGGCTTAGGAGCTTGTTTAGTGCCATCAAATTTCTACCCCATTATCTTATGTTATTGGCCCAGGAATTCGGGTCCCAACGCATGAGCACGCACGGGGTACTCACGCATGGACCCGATGGAAGTGCCGGTTTCTTGCATGCACTGCGCATGCGCAGGAAACCGGCAGTTCCGTTCCTCTGAACAAAGGGGTTCAGAGGTCCAACGCGTGTGCGCGGGAGTCTGCGCGTGCGCTTTGAACTTATGTTTTTTTTAACAGGTTTTTCCATGAGTCTTTAGATTTTAGAAATGTAAAAACCAGGCGTAAGGCCTGCATTTTAAAAGGTGAGTGGTCAATTAATTAAAATTAAAACACTTTTTCCACAGGTTTATTATTTTTAAATACTTTAAAGCAAGGTAAGTTTATTTTTAGCCCCGTTTTTTTATAAAATTATTTTTTTCAAAAATTTAAATTATTGTTTAAAATAGTTATTTAATGTAATTTATAGTTTATTTAAAAAGTGTGATTAAAAAAAAAAATTATTTGAAGGTTTACTGTTATTTTGGGTCCCGTATATTCATAAGTTTAGACAGGTCTTCCTGTCAATCTTATGAATGGGCTTTTCCCTCCTCTGATTGGCTGCCCATGGCTCACGTGATCCCAGGGGACGCATCGCACTAACTACGCCTCTGGGACACGCAAGCACAGCGTGCCGATAGCTGGGCCAGGCCCCGGAGCGGAATTCCACGGGAGCCCAGAGCTCAACTGCCGGCGCGCAAGGTAAGTGCAGGTCGGGGGCTTGCACCCGCGGGAAGCCCCCGACCTGAATTTCTGGGCCATTATGTCCTCTCAAGGACTTGGGTGGAAGGATGTCCATGATAAATATGCAACTCTATTACATGACTGTCACTTAGGTGTTTGTTCATTTTATATCAAATAAATGTGCTTGATATTTTAGACTTAAAACAAGATCCAGTAGCTAAAAGCAATTATCAGGCAGGGTTTGTTTCCCTGACAGGTTACCAAAAGCTTACCTAAATCTCAAGGTGAGGACAGATGGTCTTAAAAAGGCACGATAAGTTGGGACTCACTCATGAGAGTGATCCAAGATAAAAGAGCTGGGGTAAAATGGTTTAAATTCAGCCAATAACTACCATGGAAGAAAAACGTAAACAGCCAATCACATATGAACAGCTTAACAGCATCATATTCTGCAAATCACCCAGGCAATTCCCTGATCTAATTGTACTCGGGGTTAGACTCCTGCAGGCTGTGGACAATCCAAGGCAATTGACATGGATAGGAATGGTAGAACTGGAGATCACCTGTCGACATAATAAGACCTAAAAATTCAGTTGCTTTGCGCCTCCCGTTAGCGCCTAACAGGGCGCTAGTGGGGCGCAAAGCAACTAGCGCCTGGGTGCGGCGCCGCCAACGCCTCCCGTGAAATTCAGTGGGAGGTTAGCGGCGGCGGTAACTGTTAGCGCCCCATGGAGCTGCGCCGCTGGCGATGATGTCATTGCCGTGCGCAGCACCCCGCTCGTGCCCTGGCCGCGATCTTCGGTAGCACCCCCTGACTTACCACTGGACGTTATGTCCGACGGGGTCAGCGGGGCCTACCTACGGCCGGGGTGGCGCAAATTAATGGGGAGGTGCCGGGCGGTCGTTTTTGTTGCTGGCCGCCTGCCAGCACCTGCCCCCGTTGCCGTCCCCGGCCTCCTGACCAGCCCCCCTGCGGAGTGCCGGCTGCACTCCGTGAGCCCAGCACTTCTCTTGAGTGCGGGGCTCTTTTGCCGGCACTCTGATCCCTGGTGGCCCAGCTTGGCCCCGGGTCACGCTGCGCTGGGCCCCTTCCCTTTAATAAGGGGAGGAAGGCCTGCAGTACCGCAGCGCCTAGTGCCGCGATATTCACTCACAGCGCCCCAAGAGGGAGGCGAGACGCTTCCAGTAGCGCCCCACCTCCCTCTTGGGGCACTACTGGTGAATTTTGGCTGCGGGAGCGCTACATTTTTCGGGGCACTAAAAGTAGCACCCCGGCAAAGTTAGCACCCCAAAGGGGGTGCAACCCAATTTTTCCCCCTAAGGTTATTACCCTGGAAGTGTTTCTGCTTGTCTTACCATGACATGGTGAGCATGGGAACTTGACAAATTCGTAGAAGAAAAGGACACATCCAGTTATAGGGGTAAGTTGCTCATTAGTTGTGATTATGATGAGTCAAGGTCAACCGTGGTCTCCTGGAACTTTGCTCGATTACCTTAGGGAGTCAGAGGGAAATTCTCCAGATTGGCTGCAATTTTTTTTATTTTGCCTCAGCATTTTTTTTCATTCATTCCTGGGATGTGGGCATCGCTGGCAAGGCCAGCATTTATTGCCCATTGCTAATTGCCCTCAAGAAGGTGGCGGTGAGCCGCCTTCTTGAACTGCTGCAGTCCGTTTGGTGAAGGTACTCCCACAATGCTGTTCGGGAGAGAGTTCCAGGATTTTGACACAGCGACGATGAAGGAACGATGATATACTTCCAAGCCAGGATGGTGCGTGACTTGGAGGTGACGGTGTTCCCATGCGCCTGCTGCCCTTGTCCTAGGTGGAAGAGGTTGTGGGTTTGGGAGGTGCTGTCAAAGAAGCCTTGGTGAGTTGCTGCAGTGTATCTTGTAGATGGTACACATTGCAGCCACAGTGCGCCGGTGGTGCAGGGAGTTACTGTTTAAGGTGGTGGATGGGGTGCCAATCAAGCGGGCTGCTTTGTTCTGGATGGTGTCAAGCTTCTTGAGTGTTGTTGGAGCTGCAATCATCCAGGCAAGTGGAGAGTATTCAATCACACTCCTTACTTGTGCCTTGTAGATGGTGGAAAGGCTTTGGGGAGTCAGGAGGTGAGACACTCGCTGCAGAATACCTAGCCACTGACCTGCCCTTTTTGCCACAGTATTTATGTGGCTGGTCCAGTTAAGTTTCTGGTCAATGGTGACTCCCAGGGTGTTGATGGTGGAGGATTCAGCGATGGTAATGCTGTTGAATGCCAAGGGGCGATGGTTAGACTCTCACTTGTTGGAGATAGTCATTGCCTGGCACTTGTGTGGCGCAAATGTTACTTGCCACTTATCAGCCCAATCCTGAATGTCATCCAGATCTTGCTGCATTCGGGCACGGACTGCTTCATAATCTGCGGCATTGCGAATGGAACTGAACACTGCAATCATCAGCGAACATCCCCACTTCTGACCTTATGATGGAAGAAAGGTCATTGAGGAAGCAGCTGAAGATGGTTGGGCCTAGGACACTGCCCTGAGGAACTCGTGCAGTGATGTCCTGAGGCTGAGATGATTCACCTTCACCCACCACAACCATCTTCCTTTGTGCTAGGTATGACTCCAGCCAGTGGAGAGTTTTCCCTGATTCCAATTGTACTAGGGCTCCTTGATGCCACACTCGGTCAAATGCTGCCTTGATGTCAAGGGCAGTCACTCTCCCCTCACCTCTGGAATTCAGCTCTTTTGTCCATGTTTGTACCAAGGGTCGGAGCGATCATAATATGATTGAATTCTTCATTAAGATGGAGAATGAAGTAGTTGACTCAGAGACTAGGGTCCTAAATTTAAATAAAGGAAACTACGATGGTCTGAGGCGCAAGTTGGGTAGGATTGATTGGGGAATGTCACTCAAAGGGTTGACGGTGGATAGGCAATGGCAAACATTCAAAGACCGCATGGATGAACTACAGAATTTGTTCATCCCAGTTTGGCATAAAAATAAAACAAAAAAGGTGACTCAACCGTGGCTAACAAGGGAAATTAGGGATAGCATAAGATCCAAGGAGAGGACATGTAAATTGGCCAGAAAAAGCAATAATCCTGAGGATTGGGAGCAGTTTAGGATTCAACAAAGGAGGACAAAGGGATTAATTAAGAAGGGGAAAATAGAATGAGAGTAAGCTTGCAGGGAACATAAAAACTGACTGTAAAAGCTTTTTTAGATATGTGAAGAGAAAAAGATTGGTGAAGTCAAGTGTAGGTCCCTTGCAGTCAGAATCAGGGGAATTTATAATAGGGAACAAAGAAATGGCAGACCAACTAAATACATATTTTGGTTCTGTCTTCACAAAGGAGGACACAAATAACCTCCCAGAGATGCCGGGGAAGATAGGGTCTGATGAAAGGGTGGAACTGAAAGAAATCAGTATTTGTAGGGAAATGGTGTTAGGGAAATTGATGGGACTGAAGGCCGATAAATCCCCAGGGCCTGATAATCTACATCCTAGGGTACTTAAGGAAGTGGCCCTAGAAATAGTAGATGCATTGCTGATCATCTTCCAACATTCGATGGAATCTGGCACAGTACCCATGGATTGGAGGGTAACTAATGTTACCCCACTATTCAAAAAAGGTGGTAGAGAGAAAACGGGGAATTACAGACCAGTAAGCCTGACATCGGTAGTGGGGAAAATGCTAGAGTCCATTATAAAAGATGTAATAGCAGAGCACTTGGAAAACAGTGACAGGATCAGACAAAGTCAACATGGATTCACAAAAAGTAAATCGTGCTTGACTAATCTACTGGAATTTTTTGAGGATGTAATTGGTAACATAGATAAGGGAGAACCAGTGGATGTGGTGTATCTGGACTTTCAGAAGGCCTTCGATAAGGTCCTGCATAAGAGATTAGCGTGTAAAGTTAAGGCACATGGGATTGGGGGCAAGGTATTGACTTGGATAGAGAACTGGTTGGCAGACAGGAAGCAAAGAGTTGGAATAAATGGGTCTTTTTCTGAATGGCAGGCAGTGACTAGTGGGGTACTGTAGGGATTGGTCCTTGGACCCCAGCTATTCACAATATATATAAATGATCTGGACAAGGGAACTGGATGTAATATCTCCAAATTTGCAGATGACACAAAGCTGGGTGGGCGTGTGTGCTGTGAGGAGGATGTCGAGAAACTCCAGGATGATTTGGACATGTTGGGTGATTGAGCAGAAACATGGCAGATGCAATATAACGTGGATAAATGTGAGGTTATCCACTTTGGTGGCAAAAACAGGAAGGCAGATTATTATCTAAATGGCAATAGATTGGGAGAAGGGGAAGTGCAACAAGAACTGGGTGTCCTTGTGCACCAGTCGCTGAAGGTAAGCATGCAGGTGCAGCAGGCTGTTAAGAAGGCAAATGGTATGTTGGCCTTCGTAGCGAGAGGGTTTGAGTACAGGAACAGGGATGTCTTGCTGCAGTTGTACAGGGCCTTGGTGAGACCACATCTTGAGTATTGTGTGCAGTTTTGGTCGCCTTATCTGAGGGTGTTCTTGCCATGGAAGGAGTTCAGCGAAGATTCACCAGGCTGATACCTGGGATGGCAGGAATGACGTATGAGGAGAGATTGGGTCGATTGGGCTTGTACTCGCTGGAGTTTAGAAGAATGAGAGGTGATCTCATTGAAACTTATAAAATTCTGACAGGACTGGACAGACTAGATGCAGGGAGGATGTTCCCGATGGTTGGGGAGTCCAGAACCAGGGGACACAGTCTAAGGATAAAGGGTAGGCCATTTAAGACAGAAATGAGGAGGAATTTCTTCACCCAGAGAGTGCTGAAGCTGTGGAACCCTCTACCACAGAAGGCGGTGGAGGCCAGTTCATTAAATATATTCAAGAAGGAGTTGGATATATTTCTTAAGGCTAAAGGGATCAAGGGGTATGGGGAGAAAGCAGGGACCGGGTACTGAATTTGGATGATCAGCTATGATCACATTGAATGGCGGAGCAGGCTCGAGGAGCCGAATGGCCTACTCCTGCTCCTATCTTCTATATTTCTATGTAATGAAGTCTAGAGCTGAGTGGTCCTGGCGGAAACGAAACTGAGCATCGGTGAGCAGGATATTGGTGCGTAAGTGCCGCTTGATAGCACTGTCGATGACACCTTCTATCACTTTGCTGATGATTGAGAGTAGACTGATGGGGTGGTAATTGGCCGGATTGGATTTGTCCTGCTTTTTGTGGACAGGACATACCTAGGCAGTTTTCCACATTGTCTGGTAGATGCCAGTGTTATAGCTGTACTGGAACAGCTTGGCTAGAGGCACAGCTAGTTCTGGAGCATAAGTCTTCAGCACGACAGCCGGGATGCTGTCAGGGTCCATAGCCTTTGCTGTATCCAGTGCGCTCAGCCGTTTCTTGATATCAAGTGGAGTTAATCGAATTGGCTGAAGACTGGCTTCTGAGGTGGGGACCTCAGGAGGAGGCAGATATGGATCATCCACTCGGCCCTTGAGGCTGAAGATGGTTGCAAACGCTTTGGCCTTGTCTTTTGCACTCACCTGCTGGGCTCTTGTCATCATTGAGGATGGGAATATTCATGGAGCACCCTCCTCCCGTTAGTTCTTTAATTGTCTACCACCATTCATGACTGGATGTGGCAGGACTGCAGCGGTTTGATCTGATCCGTTGATTGTGGGATTGCTTAGATTCTGTCTATAGCATGCTGCTTCCGTTGTTTAGCATGCACGTAGTCCTGTGTTGCAGCTTCCCCACGTTGGCACTTCATTTTTAGGTACGCCTGGTGCTGCTCCTGGCATGCTCTTTTGCACTCCTCATTCAACCAGGGTTGGTCCCCTGGCTTGATGGTAATGGTAGAGTGAGGGATAGGCCAGGCCACGAGGTCACAGATTGTGGTGGAATACAATTCTGCTGCTGCTGATGGCCCACGGCACCTCATGTTTTGAGTTTTGAGCTGCTAGATCTGTTCTGAATCTATCCTATTTAGCACATTGGTAGTGCCACACAACACGACAGAGGATGTCCTCAGTGTGAAGACGGGATTTGTATACAAGTGAGTGGCTTTTCACAGGGCAGTTAAGAGTCAACCACATTGCTGTGGGTCTGGAGTCACATATAGGCCAAACCAGGTAAGGACGGCAGATTTCCTTTGAGAACCACTACAATCCGATAGTTTCATGGTCACCATTACCGATATTAGCTTTATTTTATTGAATTTAAATTCCCCAGCTACCGTGGTGGGATTTGAACTCACGTAGCATGGATCATTAATCCTAGTCCAGTAACATAACCACTATGCTACTGTTTCCGACGGTATTGTTACGGGACGGATGGACAGTGTATAAGGTTGCACTGTTGACTGGATAGAATAGGCTTGATGGGTCTGATCATCTTTCCTTACCCTTCTTTTTGTATGTTCGTAATACAGAATGAAGATGAGTCAAGGAGTACAGGGTAAGAATTCCTCTAGTCAATGTATATAGTGACACTGCTAATGAGTTTGTGAAAGTTGCTTGGTTTGATATTTCCAGTAACACTGGAGGCAAGTTTCCTTTGGCTATTTACATTTTGCTGGAAATAGCAGAGGAATTTGAACTCATTTATATGTCTTACCCTATTATTGGCGCATCAAACCAGACAATGAAATACAGAAAGGCCACAACTTCAGGCAATGAAAAAGGTTTCCTGCATCCCATAATACCAAGAGCTCACAGAGTGAGCAAAGCATAGACATGGTCATTAAAGGGAGGATAATGTTTATTTTTTCTCTCGTGATGTTGGCAAATACAAGCAACCACCATCGCCCAGAACCGCCCTTCGCCCCACCAGCTCCTGAACTGGAAAACATGCACCTTTTGCTCTATTTTGGTGAAAATAATATGTCCATTCCAATGGTACAACAAGAATAACATGCATTTTATATAGCACCTTTAACTTAGTAAAACGTCCCAAGGTACTTCACAGGAACGCTATCAAACCAAATTTGACACCAAGCCACATAGAGATATTTGAACAGGCGAGAGGTAGGTTTTAAGGAGCATCTTTAAAGGAGGAAAGAGAGGTGGACGGGTTTAAGAAGGGAATTGCAGAGCTTTTGGGCTAGGCAGCTGGAGGCACGACCACCAATGGGGGAGCAATTAAAATCAGGAATGCGCAAGAGGCCAGAATTGGAGGAGTGCAGAGATCTCGAAGGGTTGTAGGGCTGGAGGAGGTTACAGAGATAGGGATGGGTGAGGCCATGGTGGGATTTGAAAACAAGGATGAGAATTTTAAAATCGAGGCATTGCCGAACCGGTCAACGAGGATAGCGAGCACAGGGGTCCCCCATGATTGTTCAGAGGGGCACTGTTTAGGACACAGATGTACCTGAGAGCGATGAGATAATATTACGTATTGGGTAATTAGCACACACATAACCTCACAAAGGACCAACAGATCAGAGAGTTTCATAAAACACTAGTATGTTCTGGATAAGCAATAGGTATAAAATGGAGTAAATTTTTACACCAGTACAAATTACCTTATACTTTTAATTAGAAAGGAGAATTTCTGGTACTCCCAAACAAACATTTAAACCTCAGTGAAAAGAAAAGCTCACTTAAAGAAAGAACTTCCATTTATATAGCACCTTGTGTCCTCATGACATCCCACAGTTCTTTACATCCAATGGATTACTTTTGAAATATTATGTAGACAAACATGACAGCTATTTGAACACAGCAAGGTTGAGAGGAAAATGTGGGTCAGATAATAGGAGAACTCCCTGGCTCACTTTTAGACTTTGATGTTTCACATCCATCTGAGCTGGCAGAATTGGCCTCAGTTTAACATCTCATCTCCAGAAGCACAGCACTCCCTCGATGACTGAAATGTCAGATGAGGTTACGCGCTCAAATTCACAGTGGGGCTTGTACCCACCACCTCAGACTCAGAGGCAAGAGTGCTACCAACAGAGCCAGACTGACACTTACTGTTGCACACACACTTTCTATACTACTGGCCTCTTTCAGCTCCCCACTGGATGAATCATAGCAGTCAGTCAGTACTGTCCAGAGAAACTATTTCTCAATACAGTGATGCTCAGGACCCATCTCGCTGTGTCAGTTTCTCAACATTACCCCAGCAGCAACAGTGTGCTAAAAAGGATGCCGTTACTGACTTCTCCAATGCCTAATTTGGAACAGCAGCCACGACTCATTCAACCTCTCAAATTCTGGACTGGTTAGGGTGGTTGTCGGAAGAGAACTGAACAGCAGTTGCTTGATACATCTGACATTAACCTGGGTGTGTATTTTGTTGCCTGTAGCTACTGTACAGTTTTTGTTTAGTAACATCAGGGAAGATTTCCTTGGTGCAGTCAGTGAAAAGTTATAAGCCCGCTCTTTATAACTAAATGGATATAATGATTTTATTACACATGTGGGCAGATTATCTGAATCCTCGCCCAGCATTGTGTATTGGAGAATTCCGGGCAACAGGCCTGTAATATTCAGATACACGCTGGAGGTGGGTGAGGTTTCTGATAGTCCACCCTAAAATGCAGAGAGGAAATCATTCTCTTTGGCAGATAATCAAAGCTATGGTCTCAATGCCAAAGCTATTCCTTTATTGAAGGTAGGTGGTCACATGTATGTTGTTGGCAGAATGTCTGCCAACGTGATAGAATGAAAATCGGTCTCTCCTGGTATTCTAGGAATTGGTGAGAAGTCGGTCGGTGGAATTTAAATGAGGCCCAGGAGTTAAAATGCACCAAGCCTCTCTTCCCTGCCCCCCACCCCAAGAGTGGGTGAGATTTAAACTGCCATCATAATTCACCTGCTGAAAACTGGTCCCCAGTTAAAATCAGATACATTGAGTGTCAGGCCTACAATACACCATTTGAGTGAGGATGATCAATTTGTGTTTAGATAGCCCCAGTTGAAGTGCTAACACCGCACAGGCACAATGGGCCGAATGGCCTCCTTCTGTGCTGGAATTTCTAGGAGTCTGTACCAGATTCCAAAAGCAGAACTCAGGTCACATATTAAGGTGTCAATTTTTGTTTGATAACGCTCCTGTGAAGCACCTTGGGACATTTTAGTACATTAAAAGTGCTATATAAATGAAAGTTGTTGTTGAGTATACACACCCTCCATGTAGCAGTACACTTCGACTATATGGACTCTGCAAGTTTAGTATTGGTGTGAAGTGATTTTCAATTTATAACATCAAACCTGCAGGGCACACCCAGTGAGGTACCTGACCTGACTACAGAGTGACGTGGTGTGAGACTCCCTGGAGGTGGTGGTCTCGCACCACTTTGGTTTCACACCAGCTAGAGTGTCAAACCTGATTTACAATGTGATCCGGGGTATCCGTCAAACTTCCCGGGCACATTCCAAACCTACCCAACCTCAGTTTAAATATTCACAGATTCTGTCCTCCCCACTTTCTTAAACATTTAAGCATCTATCTGTTGAGGAAGCTCTGCCAATGGGTGCATTCAGGGTTGTAAAGCTTCCAGGATTGCCTTGGAGTCTCCAGGAATGAATCTCCTGGACATCGCTGTGAGCAACCCAGGAGAAAAATCATAAGGGCATTACAAATAATTGTGGGTTTTTTCCATTTCCTTTGAACACTTTAATTCATTAGTTATAAAAATATTGGAAATAGGGGGGAAAAAGGTAGTTTGACCTGGCAGGGCGATTGGAGGCGGGAGGTCATGTGATGAAACCGCCAGAAATAGGTCCATCCAGAGTTGGGAACCCTAATTCAGGCAGGAGCAGGACTCTCCCCCACACAGGACAAGTGACGTTCCAAGGAGCCAAGCAACATCAGGAGGCCTCTGCCAGGCTGGCACACAAGCCACTGGCTGCAGTGTAAATACATCTTTCTATAGAACCATGAATAAGGCAGTGCAAATATTACAGTACAGCTCATCTGAGCATGAGAAAACTCTCGCAGAAAGAATAAGTGTAAGTATTTTAACGTAGTACATCTCATTTTAAACCACGTTCCCACCCAAAGCAAATAAAAATAGAAATTAATTTCCATTTAAAAAGAATGGATGTTCCCAAAATTTTGTGCTAGAAAAATCTCAACGTGATAGAGTTGAAATGCCATCTTCAAAAGAGAGGATAAGTCAGCGGTTAACAGTGAATTACTGGTAGTCTTTCACTGGTGTGACGGATACCTAATTCATAAGAACCATTGTCACAACAATAGTAACTTGCATTTACACAGCGCGCCTTTAATGTAGAAAAACGTCCCATGGCGCTTCACAGAAGTGTGACCTAACAAAAATGGACGCCGAGACAAAGATGAGACAGGCCCGATGGACCAGCTCGTCTTTTCCTGTTCTTTTTCATATGTTCATATTCTATGGCAGAAAAACATTCCCTGTTATTCTTGGGTTCTAGTTTAAGTACTTTCCTGGCACGGTGCCAAATGTTACGTGACAATCCAAAACTGTGAATTACTTTTTTTCTCACCTCCCTGGTCAAGGGCCATCACCTGGCAAAGTTGCTCGTATCACTCTGCAGGCTTGTACACAAGAGGCCTTTAACTGGAGCACAAAGGGTTACGCTAGGATTCTATGCTCCCAGCACAAAGCTTCGTGCAACATGAATGCATATCGGGAATTTGGGAGCAGGGGTCAGTGCACTCAATCTGCAGCAATTTTCAGACCATCAAGGTACAAATTACACCCTTTCAGCTCACTGTGGAACAGCCATACCTGGAATTTCTAACTTACAACAGAAGAAACAGGTATAAAAGATGCAAAAGGCTCAAACTTTGATTAACAGCAGTCAAACCAATTGTATATAAATAGGTAGCCACCATAGTTTGGCCATCTCGTTGCTTCTCCTCACATTTGTAGGTGGGCCTTTTCTCAAAAGGCTTCCATTTAAATTCAGCCTTAAAACAAACAGCTGAGGGCAGGGTGGGGACCAGCGCAGGGGGTAGAGATGCACTGGGGAAAAGTGGGCACAGCTTCAGGCTCGTTGAGACCTGCAACCAAGGTTTGGCCCATGGACTCCATAATGAGCATCCCTGATAGACGTCAATGGCACTTCAAACAAAACTTTAAACCGTCTTCTCCCCAAGTCTCCCATTACATGGGCTGATCGGACCCTCTCTTGCCTGGAGAAAGCCATATTCTAATAACCGCCCTGTCACTTATCTTCTCTTGTACTGCTCAGCTGGGAACGAGCTTCTCAGAAACCAAGACATCAGCGTTTGAACACAAATGTGTTTCTCTGCAGTTTGTTAATTTTAGCAAAAAAAGTAGGCACTGCTACCCTGCGTTAAACAATAGAAAATGCATCACAAAATGTGCCAGCATTTAACACCATCACAATTGTAAATCAACCCCCCAGATTTCAACAATTTTGCAAAAAGATCTGTGACCTTTCCTTCTTATTTAACCGGCATGATTTTTTTGAGTTTCTTTTCGACACTTATTTATTCATGAAATAAATGTTTGAAATCAAAGCTTAATGTCAGAAATTTGGCAGGGAAATTGGGTATGCGAGCTGGCTGCACTGTTCCGAATCCACCTTTCTTTCCGCCCACCTCGCCATCTGCCAGCCCATCTATCAAGCTGCTTTGCCTCCCTTGATACACTGGTGGCATATTGCAAGCTGCAGCTTTCTTGTCCCTGCAATATGGAATCCTAGCTGCATCTAAACTCCCCACTGCTCACAGAACAACTGCAGCAAGAACCTAAATATAGCTCCTACCTAAGGGTACTAAAACCTACATCTGCTTTGCCTGGGCTCCAAAACGATACACAAGGGTTCAAAGTGGCAAACGGCGCATCTGTACTTGCATTTTGAAATGACCTCCTCAGAATTCAGGAGGCAAGTTTATAGCGCATCAACTCTCTGTACTCACCCATTATTTATCTGTGTCAGCTGCTAAACTATCAATTCTTGGCACTCTTAGAGCTGAGGCGACCAGCTCAACTGAACACCTAATCTAAGGTACTTTGTGATTTGAACCCAAGAAGGACAAAGCGCTAACACACACTGTTTTTTGTGGGCCAGGCTCGCTGGATAGCTACAGTACAGCTGAGTGAATCCACGATAGTACCCATCTCATCAAACTGTACCACACAACATAGGACAGCAGTCACATCGCTTTTGTGTATTGCTTGGGACTTGAGACATGCAATCAATACAGAAAGCAAAATACTGCGGACGCTGGAAATCTGAAACAAAAAACCCCCCAGAAAAATTGCTGGAAACACTCAGCAGGTCAGTCAGCATCTGTGGAGAGGGGGAAAAAAGTTAACGTTTCAGATATAACTCCACTCGAGCTCCTCCCATTCTTCCTCATCTATCAGCATAACCCTCTATTCTCTTCTCCCTCATATGCTTATCTAGCTTCCCCTTAAATGTGTATATACTATTCGCCTCAACCACTCCCTGTGGTAGCGAGTTCCACATTCTCACCACTCTCTAGGTAAAGAAGTTTCTTCTGAATTCCCTATTTGATTTATTGGTGACTATCTGAAATTGATGGCCTCTAGCTCTTCCCCAAAAGTAAAATCACATTCTGTATCTACTTTATTAAAACCTTTCATAATTTTAAAGACCTCTATTAATTCATGCCTCAGCCTTCTCCTTTCAAGAGAAAAAAGAGACCCAGCCTGTTCATCCTTTCCTGATAGGTATAACCTCGCAGTTCTGGTATCATCCTTGTAAATACTTTTTGCACCCTCTCCAGTGCCTCTATATCCTTTTTATAATATGGCGACCAGAACTGCACACAGTACTCCAAGTGTGGTCTAACCAAGGTTCGATACAAGTTTAGCATAACTTCTCTACTTTACAATTCCATCCCTCTTGAAATAAACCCTAGTGCTTGGTTTGTTTTTGTTATGGCCTTGTTAACCTGTGATGCAACTTTTAGTGATTTCTATATTTCTACTCCCAGATCCCTTTTCTCCTTTACCCCATTCAGATTCTTATTTTCTAAGTAATATATATGACCTCCTTATTTTTCTTACCAAAATGTGATACCTCACACTTATCTATGTTGAAATTCATTTTCCAATTATATACCCATTCTGCAAGTTAATTATGGCCCAGATATTCCGATCCCTACGGGTGGGTACGCGCTGTGTACTCACCCGTAGGGATATCGGAAATGCTGATTTCAGGCATGCGCTGAAAACCGGCATTTCCAATCTGTCAAGAATGGTCTTGACAGATCCTCCGGCTGCCCGAGAGAAGGGCCTCTGCGGGCGGATAGTTCCACTTTCTGGAGATCCTCCGCCCGCGGAAAACCCTTACAATTCTTACGCCTGGTAAAAGAGGCGTAAGGCCTGCTTTTACCAGGATAAGAGTTGAAAAAAGTAAAAAAAAAAAAATCACTGATTTATCATTTAAAAATACTTTAAAAAAGGTAAGTTTATTTTTAGCCCTGTAAAAAACTTTAATTATTTTTTTCAAAAAATTAAATTTTTGTTTAAAATACTTAATTTATTGTAATTTCAAGTCATTTAAAAAATGTGACTTTAAAAAAAAATGTATTTAAAGTTTTACTATTTTTTCATTGATCTCCATTCATATATTTGACAGGTCTTTCTGTCAAATGTATGAAGGGAGATGCCCTTCTGTGATTGGCTCCCCATGGCCCACGTGATCCCAGGGATGCTGCGAACTACCTGCGCCTCTGGGATACGTGAACCCTGCGCACTTCAAGGTTGGTGAGGCGCAGGAGTGGAAGCGTGTGCGTCCTGGGAGCCCTCAGGTAAGGGTGCAGATTTTTCAAGATCGTAAAATACGGGCCAATGTCTTCTTGTAATTTGTTGCAGTGCTCCTCAGTGTTGACTATCCCTACCAATTTGCTGTCATCCACAAATTTAGAAATTGTGATTTTGATTCCAAAGTCTAAATTGTTAATATAACTTGTGAAGAACAGTGGTCCCAGCACTGATCCCTGTGGGACCCCAATTCCCACCTTCTGCCACTCTGAATAGTTACCCTTTACCCCTACTCTCAGCTTTCTGTCTTTCAGCCAGCCAGCTATCCACTCTGTGGCGAGAAATTTGCCTTTTTCGACGTTCAACTGATTGCAGCGCTGTGAATAGGGGATTCCTATGGTGATGCTGCAGTGATGTCAACAAGCTGTCTAAGCAGCCAATCACATTGTAGAAGTCTCACAGGCAGGAAGCCAGAAAATGAGAAGCTGCTTTAATCCGGACTTCTTAAAAATGTTACAGAGAGCGAAATAAAGATTGGGACTTTCTCATGGGGATAAGTTAGAGGCTGAAATATCATGAACAAACTTTCAAAATTTGACACTCCACAAATATAAAAAATAGCTTTTCAGGGCTAGAACGTTTGTTTACCAGTCAACACGCTGTTAAACCCCAGTTACACCTATTTGAACAAGGCTCAACATTTAATGGGGTATTTAACAGTGATAATACTGCAGAAAAGCTCAAGTTTTCATCAGTTTCACTGATTTCACTGCTAATACTGATTGCCGGCTATGGGAGGGCGGGGGCGGTCTACAGCGCAGCCAGTGTTAGAGCAGTGAATGACTGACCGCAACTTCAGGATTTCTGTGTTTAGATGCGCATGCGCTAAATCCTGAAGTTGCGGTCAGTTTCAGAGAGGTAATGATAGCAGAGGAGAGCAAGACAAGGGAGAGTACAAAGAAACAAAATAGTAAAATATTCTACAGGCACATAAATAAAAGAAGGAAAGTTGGGATGGGAATAGGGCCATTCAGAGACTGCCAGAATAAAATCACAGGCAGCGATGGCAAAATGACAAAAATATTAAATAATTATTTTGCTTCAGCATTTACCAAGGAGATTGATTAAGTGGACATGACATCGGAAGATGAGATTAGAAATGATATAACTGCATTTAAAGTAAAAATAGAAGAAATATTAAATAAACTAATCAAACTCAAAGAGGATAAAACCCCTGGTCCAGATGGATTGCATCCATGCATTCTAAAAGAATCTAGGGAACAGATAGCAGAGGCACTACTACACATATTTAATAATTCATTAGAATTAAGGTGTAGTGCCAGAGGACTGGCGGATAGCTAACGTTATACCTATATTTAGGAAGGGAGATAGAAAATGGCCAGGGAGCTATAGACCAGTCAGCTTAACATCGGTGGTAGGAAAAATATTGGAATCCCTACTAATGGAGAAAATAGAAAATAGATCTCTGTGGGCAGCTTTCTTTGGCACCAGCGGCGAGCCCCTTTGCTTCACCGCTGAGCACAAATTACGGGCCATTATATTATGGTCACTATTGCCTACATGTTCCCCTATCTTTTACTTCTCTTATTTGCTCTGGTTCATTCCCCATTACCAGATCCAGTAGCAAATGACAGCAGAGGAAAGCAAGACAAGGGAGAGTACGAAGAAACACAATAGTAAAATATTCTACAGGCACATAAATAAAAGAGGAAAGTTAGGATGGGAACAGGGCCATTCAGCGACTGTCAGAATAAAATCACAGGCAGCGATGAGAGGAATATTAAATAATTATTTTGCTTCAGTATTTACCAAGGAGTTGGACTTCTTACATACTGGGTTAGAAAGAAGTCCTGTACACATTGTAGGAACTCCATTCCCTTATCCCCTTTACCTACCTCTTCTGGCCAATTAATTTTGGGGTAGCTGAAAGCCCCATGATTATTATTCTATATTTGTTACTCATTTACCTAGTTTGTTGCATATTTCTTCCTCCATCTCCCTTCCACTGTTAGGTGGTCTGTAGACTACCCCTATTAGTGTGATTGATCCTTTATTATCTTTTATCTCTATCCACGTGGATTCTATTACTGTCTTAATGATGGCTGGGTCACTTTTTTCTACTGCCTTTATGTAATCTCTAATAACTACAGCTACTACACATCCCCTTTTTCTCGTTCTATCTTTTCTAAATATGTTATACCCTGCAATGTTTAATTCCCAGTCCTGATTTTTCTATAGCTATGTCTCAGTAATCCCAACTATATCTGGTTCCTCGCAACGTATTATTGTCTCCAGTTCCCCTGTTTTATTATGGAGACTGTGTGCCTTGCTGTACAATTTTTTGAGGATGTAACTGGTAGAATAGATAAGGGAGAACCAGTGGATGTGGTGTATTTGGACTTTCAGAAGACTTTCGATAAGGTCCCGCATAAGAGATAGTGTGCAAAGTTAAAGCACATGGGATTGGGGGTACTGACTTGGATAGAGAACTGGTTGGCAGACAGGAAGCAAAGAGTTGGAATAAACGGGTCTTTTTCCGAGTGGCAGGCAGTGACTAGTGGAGTACCGCAAGGACCCCAGCTATTCACAATATATATTAATGATCTAGACAAGGGAACTAGGTGTAATATCTCCAAGTTTGCAGATGACACAAAGCTGGGTGGGCGTGCGTGCTGTGAGGAGGATGCAGAGAAACTCCAGTACGATTTAGACAGGTTGGGTGATTGGGCAGATGCATGGCAGATGCAGTATAATGAGGATAAATGCGAGGTTATCCACTTTGGTGGCAAAAACAGGAAGGCAGATTATTATTTGAATGGCAATAGATTGGGAAAAGGGGAAGGGCAATGAGACCTGGGTGTCCTTGTGCACCAGTCGCTGAAGCATAGAAACATAGAAGATAGGAGCAGGAGTAGGCCATTTGGCCCTTCGAGCCTGCTCCGCCATTCAACGAGATCATGGCTGATCATCCAAACCCTAGCACCCGGTCCCTACACCGACAGCCATCCCACACAAGCCCTATCCCCGTAACCCCGTGTATTTAATCCCCCCTAACACTAAGGGCCAATTTTTTATCATGGCCAATCAACCTAACCCGCACATCTTTGGACTGTGGGAGGAAACCGGAGCACCCGGAGAAAACCCACGCAAACACGGGGAGAATGTGCAAACTCCACACTGACAGTCACCCGAGGCCAGATTCGAACCCGGGTCCCTGGCGCTGTGAGGCAACAGTGCTAACCACCATGCTAACCAGCATGCAGGTGCAGCAGGCGGTTAAGAAGGCAAATGGTATGTTGGCCTTCATAGCGAGAGGATTCGCGTACAGGAGCAAGGATGTCTTGCTGCAGTTGTACAGGGCCTTGGTGAGACTACACCTTGGGTATTGTGAGCAGTTTTGGTCGCCTTACCTGAGGAAGGATGTTCTTGCCATGGAGGGAGCGCAGCGAAGATTCACCAGACTGATACCTGGGATGGCAGGAATGATTTATGAAGAGAGATTGGGTCGATTAGGCTTATATTCGCTAGACTTTAAAAGAATAAAAGGGGATCTCATTGAAACTTATAAAATTCTAACAGGACTAGACAGACTAGATGCAGGAAGGATGTTCCCGATGGCGGGGGAGTCCAGAACCAGGGGTCACAGTCTAAGGATAAGGGGTAACATAAGAATATAAGAAGTAGGAGCAGGAGTAGGCCATACGGCCCCTCGGGCCTGCTCCGCCATTCAATAGGATCATGGCTGATCCGAACCTAGACTCACGTCCACTTCCCTGCCCGCTCCGCATAACCCTAATTCCCTTATCAGCTAGGAAACTGTCTATCTCCATTTTAAATTTATTTAATGTCGCAGCTTCCGCAGCTCTCTGAGGTAGCAAATTCCATAGATTTACTACCCTCTGAGTGAAGAAGTTTCTCCTCATCTCAGTTTTGAAACGGCAGCCCCTTATTCTAAGATTATGACCTAGTTCTAGTCTCACCCATCAGTGGAAACATCCTCCCCGCATCCACCCGATCAAGCCCCCTCACAATCTTATATGTTTCGATAAGATCGCCTCTCATTCTTCTGAATTCCAATGAGTAGAGGCCCAACCTACTCAACCTTTCCTCATAAGTCAACCCTCTCATCTCCGGAATCAACCGAGTGAATCTTCTCTGAACTGCCTCGAGAGCAAGTATATCTTTTCTTAAATATGGAAACCAAAACTGTATGCAGTATACCAGGTGTGGCCTCACCAGTACCCTGTATAACTGAAGCAAGACTTCCCTGCTTTTATACTCCATCCCCCTTGCAATAAAAGCCATTTAGGACTGAGATGAGGAGGAATTTCTTCACCTAGATAGTGGTGAACCTGTGGAGTTCTCTACCACACAAGGCAGTTGAGGCCAATTCATTAAATATATTCAAGAAGGATTTAGATACATTTCTTAAGCCTAAAGGGATCAAGGGATATGGGGAGAAAGCAGGGACAGTGTACTGAATTTGGATGATCAGCCATGATCTCATTAAATGGCAGAGTAGGCTCGAGGGGCCAAATGGCCTACTCCTGCTCCTATCTTCTATGTTTTTAGTTCCTATGACAGCTTAGCTCATTGTTAAAGCAGTTCCCCATACTTCATTTTAACCATCTTTTTACACTCCTGTTCTATAACTCTAGTTATTCCCTGGTGATTTATGTCCTCCCTTAGTTTAGTCTGTCCTGTTTCATTTATATTTAAGCTTGTTCCATTTCTTGTAGATCCCTCCCAGAGTCTTACTGTTTAAAGCCTTTGTGGCCTCCTTATTTACCCTTTCCACTAAGACACTGGTTCCATTCCAGTTCAGGTGGAGCCCGTCCCATTGGTACAGCTCCTTCCTGTCCCAGTACTGGTGCCAGTGCCGAATGAAAAGGAACCCCTCTTGCCCATACCAGCCCTTTAGCCACGTGTTAACTTGCCTGATCTACCTGTCTCTATGCCAATTTGCACGAGGCTTGGGCAATAATCCAAAGATTATTACCCTCGAGGTTCTGCTTTTTAATTTAGCTCCTAACTTGTGATACTCCCTCAGTAGGACCTCCTTCGTATTTCTACCTATGCCATTTGTTCCAAAATGGACCACGATAAATGGATCTACCCCCTCCCTTTCCAAATTCCTTTCCAGCCGCCTCGAGATATCATTTACCCTGGTAGCCAACACACACCTATCGTTCATCGCTGCAGAGGCTGCTAGCTATCCACCTAATTATAGAATCCCCTATCACTACCACATTTCTATTCTGCTCTTCCCTCCTCTTGAACAGCCTTCTGAGCCATGGTACCTTGGTCTGCATTTTGGCTGTCCTCCCCACAGTCTTTCTCCTTGTTGTCACAGGTAGCGAGTACATTTAAAGTGATTCGGCAAAAGAACCAGAGGCGACATGAAACATTTTTTTTTACACAGCTATTTGTTGTGATCTGGAATGCACTGCTTGAAAGGGTGTTGGAAGCAGATTCAAATAGTAACATTCAAAAGAGAATTGGATAAATACTTGAAGAGAAAAAATTTACAAGGCTATGGAGAAAGAGCAGGCGAGTGGGACTAATTGGATAGCTTTACCAATGACACTATGGGGGTGATTTTCATTCAGAAGTCGGGAATGAGGCGGGACTACAACTTTCGGGGTTGTAGTCCCGCCTCCATCGAGATGCGGCCAATCCACGCGATTTTAACTTGATTGACCTTGTTGAGAAATCTCACCGGCACAGAAAGCTGCAGGTTGTCACTTTTGACAGATCGCAGCCATTCTGCTTTCTATGCCGGTTAGATGATGGACTCCCGAAACCTAGAGGAAGGAAGGCTGAAAAGGTAATTACAGGTAATTTAAACTTCTTTACACACTTTAGACACACCAAACACACTTACCTTTGCACTCATGCACCCATCACTAACCTGAACACTGACATCTCGACCCTTCCAAGTCCTTCAACCCGACGGCCCGACTCCTCTAACTTGGCGTGGTTTGGAGCCGTCGGGAATCCCACACTTCAAGCTTTAAAATAGGGATTAGACTAAAAACTGCCTGTTAACTACCTGTTAACAGGCAGTTAATTGGCACTAATCCCTTCCCGCCTCGGGTAGGCGGGTCCCAGTGCGGGGCGAGTACCCGTCTCCTTTGAAACTTACATGGAGGCAGGTTGGGGGCGGGATGGTGTCGGGACACCCGAATTCAGGACTTTAACCCCCCGCACGCCTCCAAACCCGACTCCACGGGTCAATGAAAATCGCCCCCCATGAGTCGAATGGCCCCCTTCTGTGCTGCATGATTCTACTTACAGGTTAGTTGCCGGTGCAATTGTATGCGATTTTGGAGCTTTCCTACACTTGGCTCTTTTGCATATTCAGCTATTCTTCAATATATTACAGCAAAGATTCAGTTCACAAAGGACTCCCAGCACCTTTTGCAGTCACAATGCACCTCACCTTTAAACGGTACAGGCTTCCTTTTAGCGTTAGCCACCCACGTTAACGGGGCCCCCGATGATGCATGCAGACAATGAACAGCACGGGTAGCACGGGCTGCACACAGCTCTCATTTGAAACAGCAGAAAGCACGAATTTAACCTGCTGCCTGCAGCGCAATGAACGGGCACGGGATAATCGCGTACCGCAATCGTCACACCTGTTTTCGGGGGTTAGCCAATTTAACCCCCATAAACTTTAATTTCAAGACTGGGAATACATATCCTATACAAAAATAAACAAAGACTATCAAAAATCAATTTAGTCCAGTAAGAAACTGCTAAGTAATTGGCTAAGTGAGACAGAATCTAAAAAGCAAATTTGAACCATTAATACATTTGAACATAGGAACAAGAGTTGGCCATTGAGCCTGTTCCGTCATTAAATTAGATCATGGCTGATCTGTACATCAACTCCATTTACCCACCTTTGCTCCATATCCATTAATACCCTTACCTAACAAAAACCTATCAAACTCAGTTTTGAAATTTCAATTGACCTGGCCTCAACAACTTTTTGGGGGAGTTCCAGATTTCCACTACCCTTTATGTGAAGAAGTGTTTCCTGACATCATCCCTGAATAGCGAGGTTCTAATTTTAAGATTATGCCCCCTTTTTATGGCCTACCCCACGAGAGGAAATAGTTTCTCTCTACCCTATCAAATCCTTTAATCAATTTACAATTAGATCATCCCTTAATCTTCTATACTCAAGTGAATACAAGCCTAGTCTATGCAATCTATCCTCATAAGTTAACACTTTGAGCCCCGGTATCATTCTTGTAAATCTGTGCTGCACCCCCTCCGAGGGCAATATGTCCTTCCTGAGTTGCAGTGCCTAAAAGTGAATGCAGTACTCCAGACGTGGTCTAACCAGAGGTTTATATAACTGTAGTATAACTTGCTGGTCATCTTCCAGAACTCGATAGACTCTGGAACGGTACCCATGGATTGGCGGGTAGCTAATGTTACCCCACTATTCAAAAAAGGTGGTAGAGAAAAGGCGGGGAATTATAGACTGGTAAGCTTGACATCGGTAGTGGGGAAAATGCTAGAGTCCATTATAAAAGATGTAACAGCAGAGCACTTGGAAAGCAGTGACTGGATCGGACAAAGTCAACATGGATTTACAAAAAGTAAATCATGCTTGACTAATCTACTGGAATTTTTTGAGGATGTAACTGGTAAAATAGATAAGGGAGAACCAGTGGATGTGGTGTATTTGGACTTTCAGAAGGCTTTCGATAAGGTCCCGCATAAGAGATTAGCGTGCCAAATTAAGGCACATGGGATTGGGGGCAAGGTATTGACTTGGATAGAGAACTGGTTGGCGGACAGAAAGCAAAGAGTTGGAATAAACGGGTCATTTTCTGAGTGGCAGGCAGTGACTAGTGGGGTACCGCAATGATCGGTCCTAGGACCCCAGCTGTTCACAATATATATTAATGATCTGGACAAGGGAATTGGATGTAATATCTCCAAATTTGCAGACGACACAAAGCTGGGGGGGAGGATATGCTGTGAGGAGGATGTCGTGAAACTCCAGCACGATTTGGACAGGTTGGGTGATTGGGCAGAAACATGGCAAATGCACTATAATGTGGATAAATGTGAGGTTATCCACTTTGGTGGCAAAAACAGGAAGGCAGATTATTATTTGAATGGTAATAGATTGGGAGAAGGGGAAGTGCAAAGAGACCTGGGTGTTCTTGTACACCAGTCGCTGAAGGTAAGCATGCAGGTGCAGCAGGCGGTTAAGAAGGCAAATGGTATGTTGGCCTTCGTAGCAAGAGGGTTCGAGTACAAGAACAAGGATGTCTTGCTGCAGTTGTACAGGGCCTTGGTGAGACCACACCTTGAGTATTGTGTGCAGTTTTGGTCGCCTTACCTGAGGAAGGACGTTCTTGCCATGGAAGGAGTGCAGCGAAGATTCACCAGGCTGATACCTGGGATGGCAGGAATGACGTATGAGGAGAGATTGTGTCAATTGGGCTTATACTCACTGGAGTTTAGAAGATTGAGAGGGGATCTCATCGAAACCTATAAAATTCTGTCAGGCCTGGACAGACTAGATGCAGGAAGGATGTTTCTGATGGCCGGGGAGTCCAGAACCAGGGGTCAGAGTCTAAGGATAAGGGGTAAGCCATTTAGGACTGAAATGAGGAGGAATTTCTTCACCCAGAGAGTGGTGAACCTGTGGAATTCTCTGCCACAGAGGGCGGTGGAGGCCAGTTCATTAAGTATATTCAAGAAAGAGTTGGATATATTTCTTAAGGCTAAAGGGATCAAGGGATATGGGGAGAAGGCAGGGACCGAGTACTGAATTTGGATGATCAGCCATGATCTCATTGAATGGCGGAGCAGGCTCGAAGGGCCGAATGGCCTACTCCTGCTCCTATCTTCTATGTATCTATGTATCTATGTAACTTCCAGCCCTTTGTATTCCAGCCCCGTTGAATTAAAGGCCAACATTCCATTAGCCTTTTTAATAATCTTTGTACCTGTCCACTGGCTTTTAGTGATTTCTGTACATGGACCCCTAAATCTCTCAGCTCCTCCATGGTTCCTAGCTTCTTACCATGTAGATACTACTCTGACCAATCTTTCTTCGGTCCAAAGTGACCTCACACTACCCGCATTGAAGTCCATCTGCCATAGTTTTGCCCACTCACTTAATCTATCAATATCCCTTTGCAACTCTCTGCTCCCATCAGTATTACTTGCTGTGCCACCTAATTTAGTGTTGTCAGGAAATTTGGATATACGGCTCTCTATTCTTTCATGTAAGTCATTGATAAATATAGTGAAAAGCAGTACCGATCCCTGGGGGACACCACTAGTCACATCCTGCCAATTGAAGTACATACCCATTATCCCTACGGTCTGTCTCCTACCTCCTAACCAATTCCCTACCCATTCCAATAGGTTGCCTCCAATTCCATACGCTTTCATTTTTGCAAACAGTTGCTTGGGCTATAAAAAAAAAATTAAAGGGTTAAAGTATTGGCCCAGAAATTCGGGTCTCCACGGGTGAGTACGCACGGGGTACTCACCCGTAGGCCCAATGGAAGTGCCGGTTTCCTGCATGCACTGCGCATGCGCGGGAAACCGGCACTTCCGTTCCCCTGAAAGGAGGGGTTCAGAGTTCGAACGCGTGTGCAGGAGAGGCTGCGCGTGCGCATCGAACTTCGTTTTTTTTTTGCAGGTTTTCCCAGGAGGGTAAGTCTGCAGAAGTTACACATTTAAAAAGCAGGCGTAAGGCCTGCTTTTTACAAGGTAAGTGGTGAATTAATTAAAATTAAAACATTTTTTCCACAGGTTTATTATTTTTAAATACTTTAAAGAAAGGTAAGTTTATTTTTAGCCCCGTTAGAAAATAAAATTATTTTTTTCAAAAATTTAAATTATTGTTTAAAAGTTATTTCATGTAATTTATAGTTTATTTAAAAAATGTGATTTTTAAAATAATTTATTTGAAGATTTAGTGATGTTTTGGGGCCGTAGTATTTATGTTTTGACAGCTCTTCCTGTCAAACTTATGAATGGAGCATTCCCTGCTCCGATTGGCTCCCCATGGCCCATGTGATCCTAGGGGACGCATCGAACTAACTGCATCCCTGGGATACGCAAGCACTGAGCGCCAGCAGCTGGACCAGGCCCAGGATCAGAATTCCACGGGGGCCCACAACTCAACGGCCTGCGCGCAAGGTAAGTGCAGGTCGGGGGCTTACACCTGCGGGAAGCCCCCGACCCGAATTTCTGGGCCATTGTCTCTGCGTGGGATATGCAATTACTGTATATGCTACAAATAAATGTTCAAATAATAAAATCCTCTCTATCTAGATTATCAAATGAACAATAGAACCAAGGAACAATATATTGATACATCACAGAAGGAGGCCATTTTGCCCATTGTGTCTGTGCCGGCTCTTTGCTAAAACAATATAAAACTTATCCGATTGCCTGACTCTCTCCCCATAGACCTTGGTGTGGAGATGGTTGGACTGGGGTGGACAAATGTAAGAAATCACACAACACCAGGTTATAGTCCAACAGCTTTATTTGAAATCACAAGCTTTCGGAGCGCTGCTCCTTCTTCAGGTGAAGTGGAGAAATGCATAAAGACACAGCTTATATAGTCAGAGAATCATGTCAGATGTTTACAGGTAACCTTTCCAACTGCCATTTATCGCACCTCGGCAGAGAGATAATCACAGCAGTCAAAGGTGTGAATGGTGTCCAAACAGGTCAGTCAGGGAAACATTACATCAAAGAACTCGTTTTTTTTTTTTAAACGAGCTCGCTCCCTTCCCAGCTTCTTTTAACGAACCCGCTCCAGTGACGAAACGGAAGCGAGCATGCGCAGAACGCTTCTACGCAACTTCCAGTTCGTTGGCAGCAGTCGTGTCCTAATTAAAAAACTTAATAAAAACAGAAAATGCTGGAAATATTCAGCAGGTCAGCCAGCATCCGTGCAGAGAGAAACAAGAGTTAACGTTTCAGGTCGATGACCTTTCGTCAGAACTTTCATCGACCTGAAACATCAACTCCGTTTCTCTCCCTACAGATGCTGCCTGACCTGCTGAGTTTTTCCAGCATTTTCTGTTTTTATTAAGTTTTTTAATTAGGACGGTACCACGGTTGAAACCACAGGGAAATCCATCGTCAACCTGTCCGACCACACCCTTCAACCAGACGAAATTGAAGTTCTCAGCCGAGGTCTCAATTTCTGCCCCACCACCAAAATGGACCCCATCGGTCTCGCGGCAGACACAGAGGAATTCATCAGGAGAATGAGGCTCCGGGAATTCTTCCACAAATCCCAAGATGTCAGCAGCGAACCCAATGAGACAATCAATGATCCGGAACAGCAGACAGAGGGATCCGCAGTGCAGCGACCGAAGAAGAAAGAGTCAAATTGGACCCCTCCGGAGGGTCGCTGCCCTAAGCTTGACATGTATGCTCAAGCTGTCAGGAGATGCATCAATGCCAGATTCATCAGCCGCACTCACAAGGCAGTCCAGAATGTCACCCGAGCACAATGCAACGCCATCCACGCTCTCAAGACCAACCGCAACATCGTCATCAAACCAGCAGACAAAGGAGGTGCCATCGTCATACAGAACAGAACGGACTATTGCAAAGAAGTATACCGACAACTGGACAACCAGGAACACTACAGACAGTTACCCGCAGATCCGACCAAAGAACACACCCGCCAACTCAACAGACTGATCAAAACCTTCGATCCAGACCTTCAAAGCATCCTACATGCTCTCATCCCACGTACTCCCCGCGTGGGTGACTTCTACTGCCTCCCAAAGATACACAAAGCCAACACACCTGGACGTCCTATCGCATCAGGCAACGGAACCCTGTGTGAGAACCTCTCTGGATATGTCGAGGGCATCCTGAAACCCATCGTACAGGGAACCCCCAGCTTCTGTCGCGACACTACAGACTTCTTACAGAAGCTCAGCACCCACGGACCAGTTGAACCAGGAACACTCCTCACCACGATGGACGTCTCGGCACTCTACACCAGTATCCCCCACGATGACAGCATCGCTGCGACAGCCTCAGTACTCAACACCAACAACAGCCAATCTCCAGATGCCATCCTACAACTCATCCGCTTCATCCTTGACCACAATGTCTTCACCTTCGACAACCAGTTCTTTACCCACACGGAACAGCCATGGGGACCAAATTCGCACCCCAATACGCAAACATTCATGCACAAGTTCGGGCAAGACTTCTTCGCTGCACAGGATCTCCAACCAACGCTATACACCAGATACATCGACGACATTTTCTTCCTATGGACCCACGGCGAAGAATCACTGAAAAGACTACACGATAACATCAACAAGTTCCATCCCACCATCAAACTCACCATGGACTACTCCTCAGAATCAGTCTCATTCCTGGACACACGAATCTCCATCAAAGACGGACACCTCAGCACTTCACTCTACCGCAAGCCCACGGACAACCTCACGATGCTTCACTTCTCCAGCTTCCACCCTAACCACGTTAAAGAAGCCATCCCCTATGGACAAGCCCTGCGAATACACAGGATCTGCTCAGACGAGGAGGAACGCGATGGACACCTACAGACACTGAAAGACGCCCCTGTAAGAACGGGATATGACGCTCGACTCGTCGATCGACAGTTCCGACGGGCCACAGCGAAAAATCGCATAGACCTCCTCAGAAGACAAACACGGGACACAACCAACAGAGTACCCTTCGTCATCCAGTACTTCCCCGGAGCGGAGAAACTACGCCATGTTCTTCGCAGCCTTCAACATGTCATCGATGACGACGAACACCTCGCTAAGGCCATCCCCACGCCTCCACTACTCGCTTTCAAACAGCCGCCTAACCTCAAACAGACCATCGTTCGCAGCAAATTACCCAGCTTCCAGGAGAACAGCGACCACGACACCACACAACCCTGCCACAGCAACCTCTGCAAGACATGCCAGATCATCAACACAGATACCATCATCACACGTGAGGACACCACCCACCAGGTACATGGTACATACTCATGTGACTCGGCCAACGTTGTCTACCTCATACGTTGCAGGAAAGGATGCCCCGGAGCATGGTACATCGGCGAGACCATGCAGACACTGCGACAACGGATGAACGGACACCGCGCAACAATCACCAGGCAGGAGTGTTCCCTCCCAGTCGGGGAACACTTCAGCAGTCAAGGACATTCAGCCTCCGATCTTCGGGTAAGCATTCTCCAAGGTGGCCTTCGAGACACACGACAACGCAAAATCGTCGAGCAGAAACTGATAGCCAAGTTCCGCACCCATGAGGACGGCCTTAACCGAGATCTTGGGTTCATGTCACGCTACATGTAACCCCACCTGATGCAGGGTCATCCAGACTCGAGTCGACATGGGCTGTTCTCTCTACACAGATGCGGCCGGACCTGCTGTGATTTCCAGCCAAAAAAAAAGTTTTTTGTCTTTTTTTGTTTTTCATACAGACCCCAGCATCTGCAATATTTGACCCCTTGTGACCCCACCTCATTGTTCTTTGATGTAATGTTTCCCTGACTGACCTGTTTGGACACCATTCACACCTTTGACTGCTGTGATTATCTCTCTGCCGAGGTGCGATAAATGGCAGTTGGAAAGGTTACCTGTAAACATCTGACATGATTCTCTGACTATATAAGCTGTGTCTTTATGCATTTCTCCACTTCACCTGAAGAAGG
Organism: Somniosus microcephalus; assembly: GCF_052327205.1. Classification (NCBI taxonomy): domain Eukaryota; kingdom Metazoa; phylum Chordata; class Chondrichthyes; order Squaliformes; family Somniosidae; genus Somniosus; species Somniosus microcephalus. Next base: position 71,462,342 of record NC_140987.1, on the reverse strand, counting down.
AGCAGCGCTCCGAAAGCTTGTGATTTCAAATAAAGCTGTTGGACTATAACCTGGTGTTGTGTGACTTCTTACACCCATAGACCTTAATATTCCACTGCTTCAACTGAAGTAACATTACATAAACCACTGACATCTAACCTTCACACTGGGCTGGATTGAATAACTCGCACAGATTGATATCAGTGTCATTTGGAAAATAAATGCCTTGCACGCTATGCCAAAAACAGGGCAATTTAAAGCTGGACAATTACCACCCTATCAGCTGCCTCCCAATCATCAGCAAAGTGATGGAAGTAGTAATCAACAGTGCCATCAAGCGGCACTTACCAATAATTTGCCTGCCAACACTCAGTTCGGGTTCCGCCAGAACTGCTTGGCTCCAGACCTCATCACATCCTTGATACATACATGGATGCAAGATGTGAGAATAGCTGCCCTTGGCATCAAGGCAACATTTGACTCAGTATGGCATTTTGCAAAACTAAGGTCAATGGAACCCATGGGAAAACCCTTCAGTGGCTGGAGTTATACCTGACACAGGACGATAGTTATGATTGTTGGAGGCTAATCATCGCAGCCCTAGGACATCGCTGCAGGAGCTCCTTGCGGCAGGCATCCTCAGCTCAACCATCTTCAGCTGCTTCATCAACGACCTTCCCTCTGTCGGAAGGTTAGGAGTGAGGCTGTCTGTTGATGATTCTATAGCATTCAGTTCCAATCACAATTCCTCCAATAATGGGGAATCCATGCTAGCCTACAGTGGGACCTGGACAACATCCAGCCTAAGCCTAATAAGTGGCAGATTAAATTCATGTCACGTAAGTGCCTTGTAACGATCATCACCAACAAGCAAAGTCCCAAATCAGCTCTCCATGCCCTTTAATGATACAACCATTGCCAAGGCCCCCACCATCAACATTCTGGGGGTCACCATTGACCATAAGATCATTCACCATTGGATCAGCCATATCAACACGGTGGCTAAAAGAGGTTGGATACTCTGTGACTAGAGGCTCATCTCCTGACCTCTCTAAGCCTCTCCGCCATCTACAAGTTTCAGATGAAGAGTGCAATAAAATACTCACCACTCGCCAGGATGGGGAGAGCCTCCACAACACTCAAGAATCTTATCACCATGCAGCACAGAGCCATTTGCTTTATCAGCGCCCCCGCCACTGAATTCAATATCCACCAGAAGTGATGCAGCATTTGGGTGGGTAGTTGCAAATGATGGAGTCACATCAGTAATTTGCCATCCAATGTATTCCCCCATCATTAAGAAAGAAAGCTTGCATTTAGATAGTGTCTTTCATGCCCTCAGGATGTCCAAACGCTTTACTGCCAATGAATTACTTTTGTTTTGAAGTGTAATCACTGTTGTAATGTAGGAAATGCGGCAACCAATTGGCACACAGCAAAGTCCCACAAACAGCAATGAAATAAATGACTAATCTATATTTTTTTAAAGTGATGTTGGTTGAGGGATAGACATTGGCCAGGACACAGGGGAGAACTCCTCTGTTCTTCAAATAGTGCCGTAGAGTCTTTTACATCCACTTGAAGCAGCAAGCGGGGTCTCGGTTTAACGTCTCATCTGAAAAACGGCACCTCTGACAGTGCAGCACTCCCTCAGTACTGCACTGAAATGTCAGCCTAGATTATGTGCTCAAGTCTCTGGAGTGGGACTTGAACCCATGACCTTCTGACTCAGAGGAGAGTGCTACCACTGAGCCTTGGCTGACCCTTAAATGCCTTAGTAGCACAGGGCATCAATTCAATTCAATTCAATTTTATTTGTCACATATGCAGCAGACGTGTGTACTGCACAATGAAATGTTGATTTTTACGAGTCCTCCCAACATTGGAATAAATATGGCATAACAATGATAAAAATACTGCTGCACACGGGGGCTCTGGGTCGCCAAGGCCGGGCTCTGAGTCCTTCCCCTTCCCTGCGGTGTCTTCCTCTCTTCTCTATCTCCTTCCCATACTCTCTCCTTCCCTCTCTCTCTCTCTCTCCTCTTCCCCTCTCTCTCCTTCCCTCTCTCTCCCCTCTTCCCCCTCTCTCTCTCTTTCCCTCTCTCTCTTTCCCCTTTCTCTCTCCTTCTCCCTCTCTCTCCTTCCCCCTCTCTCTCTCCTTCCCCCTCTCTCTCTCTCCTTCCCCCCTCTCTCTCTCTCTCCTTCCCCCTCTCTCTCTCTCTCTCCTTCCCCCTTTCTCTCTCTCTCTCCTTCCCCCTTTCTCTCTCTCTCCTTCCCCCTTTCTCTCTCTCTCCTTCCCCCTTTCTCTCTCTCTCTCCTTCCCCCTTTCTCTCGCTCTCTCCTTCCCCCTTTCTCTCGCTCTCTCCTTGCCCCTTCCTCTCTCTCTCCTTCCCCCTCTCTCTTTTCCTCTCTCTCTCTCTCTCTCCTTCCCACACAGACAGACAGACAAACTCATTGATATATATAAAAATTATTTGTTCTTTTTTCATAACAGCATGCCCTCAAAAAAACGTAACAGACTTGGACGCAGCATTAACAAAAAACGAAGTTAAAGAACCACCTCCTGGGTGCTTAGGAAGAGTTCTTCAATCCCAGCAGTTTCATAAACAGTTTTATAAACATGGCAGAGGTTTCTTCATTTCCCTCGGCAACGCCGGGTACTCCAGCTAGTAATAAATAAAACAACAGTAATAAATAATAATAAATTATACATTCATGAGTCTTATGGCCTGGGGGTAGAAGCTGTTTCGAAACCTGCTGGTACGAGACTGTATGCTCCGGTATCTCTTACCAGACGGGAGCAGGGCGAAGAGGTTGTGGCTGGGGTGGCTCGCGTCTTTAATGATTCTCAGGGCCTTCCCCCGGCACCTCTTGGGGTAGATATCCTGGACAGCAGGTAGTTTAATTCCTATAGTATGTTGTGCAGCTTTCACCACCATCTGTAGAGCCTTGCGGTCTGTGGCGGTGCAGTTGCCATACCAGGTAGTGATGCAGCCGGACAGGATACTCTCGATGGTGCACCGGTAGAAGTTGGTGAGAATCTGGGGGGCCATTCCAAATTTCTTCAGTCTCCTGAGGAAGAACAGGCGTTGGCATGGCTTCTTCGTTACGACGTCAATGTGAAGTGACCACGTTAAGTCCTCCGTAATGAATACACCCAGGAATTTGAAGCTGCTGACCCTCTCCACCTCAGCCCCTTCGATGTAGATTGGGGTGTGTCCCTCCCCCTGCCGCTTCCTGTAGTCCACGATCATCTCCTTTGTTTTGCTGATGTTGACGGAGAGGTTGTTGTACTTGCACCATTCTGCTAGAGCTCTTACCTCCTCACTGTATCCTGTCTCGTCGCCATCTGTGATCAGGCCTACAACAGTAGTGTCATCAGCAAAGTTGATGATGGAGTTGGAGTTGTGCGTGGCCACGCAATCGTGAGTAAACAGGGAGTATAGAAGGGGGCTGAGCACACAACCCTGGGGAGCTCCCGTGTTCAGGATCAGTGTTGAGGAGGTGTTACTGCCTATTTTCACCACCTGGGGTCTGCCCGTCAGGAAGTCCAGGATCCAGTTGCATAGGGAGGTGTTAAGTCCTAGCTCATAGATATTGAATGCTGAACTATAATCAATGAACAACATTCTCACATAGGTGTTCCTCTTATCCAGGTGTGATAAGGCACTGTGCAGTACAGTGGCGATGGCATCATCCCTAGATCTTTTGGGCGGATGGCAAATTGGAGTGGGTCCAGTGTGTCAGTTAGTAAGGAGTTGATGTGGGTTTTGGCCAGCCTCTCAAAACACTTCATGATGACAGAATTGAGTGCTATGGGGCCGTAGTCGTTTAAACAGGTTATTTTTGTTTTTTTGGGGACTGGAGTAACCAATGTCATCTTGAAGCAGGTGGGGACTACAGACTGGTACAGTGAACGGTTGAATATATCCGTAAACACGGCTGCCAGCTGGTCAGCACATGCTCTAAGGACACGCCCAGGGATTCCATCTGGACCGGGTGCTTTGTGGATGTTCACTCTCTTAAAAGTCTTGCTCATGTCAGCCACAGAGATTGAGAAGACCCGGTCGTCCTGAGCCGCGGCTGCCCTTGTAACATGCCAGTTGTTGTTGGTCTCAAACCGGGCGTAAAAAGTGTTAAGCTCGTCCGGAAGAGAGGCATTGCTGGGCATGACACAGCTGGGTTTCCCTTTGTAGTCCGTAATAGATTGTAGTCCACTCCACATCCTTCGCGAATCTGAGCTATGATAGTGTGACTCCACTTTATTCGTGTATTGTCTTTTTGCATTTTTGATGGTTTTTCTTAGCTCGTACTTTGATTTCTTGTACTCATCTATGTCCCCAGAGTTGAATGCGATGGACCGTGCTTTTAGCATAGCAAGGATATCGCCATTTACCCATGGTTTCTGGTTGGGAAATGTTTGTACAACAATCCTCAGAACAACGTCATCTATGCACTTGTTTATGAAACTAATGACTGAATCTGTATATGTGTTGATGTCATTGTCCGAGGCATTCCGGAACATATCCCAGTCAGTGGAATCAAAACAGTCTTGTAACATAGCGTCTGATTGATCCGACCACCGTTGTAGAAATCTCATCACAGGCTTTTCCTGTTTCAGTTTCTGCCTATAGGTGGGTAGCAGCAGGATGGAGTCGTGATCTGATTTGCCGAAGGGAGGGCGGGGGAGGGCCTTGTATCCATCCCTCAACGGAGTGTAAACGTGATCTAGTGTGTTCTTGGCTCGCGTTGGGCAGGTGATATGCTGATGGTATTTAGGCAGTACTTTCTTCAGATTGGCTTTGTTGAAATCGCCAGCCACGATGAATGCAGCCTCTGGATGGGAAGTTTCAAGCCTGCTAATGGTCCCATACAGCTCGTTTAGTGCCCTATTTGCTTCGGTCTGTGGTGGAATATACACCGCTGTAATGATCACGGATGAGAACTCTCTCTGGAGGTAGAAGGGTCGGCATTTGATCATCAGGTGTTCAAGATCGGGTGAACAAGAAGATGTAAGTAGTTCCATGTCGGAACACCAAGAATTGTTGATCATAAAGCATACTCCACCCCCTCTATTCTTCCCCGAGTCCTTTGTTCGGTCTAGCCGGTGAATGTTGAATCCCTCTGGTTGAATGGCTGAAGCCGGTATCGATGGATCAAGCCAAGTCTCAGTGAAAATCAAGACGTTGCAGTTCTTAATGTCTTGCTGGAAGGTGAGCCTCCCCCTGAGTTCGTCCAGCTTATTGTCCAATGACTGCACATTCGCCAGAATACTCGGAAGGGGGGGGCGGTGTTCACGTCGCCTCAGCTTCACTAATGCACCTGCTCGTCTGCCCCGCTTGCGCCGTCGGCGCTTCCTGATCACAGGAATGAAGTCAGGTAAGCAGGTGCGAGGGTAGATGGTAGTAGCAGCAGAATCCCAGTTCGAAAAATCGGGGGTAGGTCCTATATCGCCGGATGATCTTATGTCCAGAAGTGATTGACGGTCGTAGCAGATAAGCGAAGAAACATTACTTACAAAATTGTTTAATAACAATAAAATAATAAATAAAGTGGAAAGTTGTGGACGATCTCGTAAAACAGCGGCTACCCTCGTCGACGCCATACTGGGTTTGGTGAGGGGGGGAGAGAGACCTGGCTGGGGCCCGGGAGCGGGACCTGACCAGCGGGGGTGGGGGAAGCGGCGAGGCTGGGGCCCAGGAGCGGTTAAACAGTAGAATATTTTAAAAAGCAACTAAACTACTAATACTAAAACTAGAATGCTAAATACAACATTGTTACGGCAGCTGGAAGGTGATTAAAATGTAACTTAGCTAATATAAATCAATCACAGAGCAGAGCAATCAATAGCAGTAGGCAATTTTGGAAATTTGAATTAAAGTTTTCGTGTCAGCTAACCACGCAAACCATGCAATGTTATGCCAAGTATCGCAGGGATTATCCTCCTCGCCACCCAGGGCGGGCAAACCAGTAGCATATGAAGTACAGCCAGGAACCCACCACAAAGATTTAAATTAGCCAGACCCGATAAGATCTCCCAGGGTCAGGGGGCAGGAACACGGGCAGGCGTAACAGTGCTGATGCGGTGAGATTCCTACCGATAATTGGAAAATCTAGGTGTGAGAGTGCAGTGGCATCATGTGTCTCAAACGGAGAAACAAGGCTAACTTTTGTCAGGAAACAAGTCGAAATACACCTACCTGCCTGTCAGGGATAAAATGTGAATGATAGTCTTACCTGGACGTGAGAGTTTTCACTGGTGCGTTACATGTCAAGTGAGGGGAAGAAACTTAGATAAATCATTTTTACGCTGTGCTGGTGCCTCTCTATGGTATCCATACTAATGGAGAATGAGTCATTTTTCAGTGTTGTCAGTGTAATCTTTTACCCCATCCATCATTGGAACGATGTGTGGGCATATGCAGTAATATTTCCAGAAAGCAATAGTGGAAGCTTCAGCATACAATTGATTAGTTGGCCCCACAATGAAAGTGGGGAACACCAGTACACAAAATTTAACAATGGGCATCTTGTGTCTGGTTGGTCTTTGGTGCTGTAGAAAAAAAGCTTGAACTGCTTGTTTTGTTTATTAAAGATCAAATTGTGTCTTTGATCAATAGATGAAAGTGGTTTGATCCTTTGGTTTAATCTTTTGAAAGGAAAACTGGTTTGTTCCATTGTGAAAGAAACTTGCATTTCTATAGCGCCTTTCACGACCTCGGAACGTCCCAAAAGTGCTTTACAGCCAATGAAGTACTTTTGAAGTGTAGTCACTGTTACAATGTAGGAAACGCGGCAGATTATTTGTGCACAGCCAGCTCCCACAAACAAATGACCAGATCATCTATTTTAGGTTTGGTTGAGAGGTAAGTGTTGGTCAGGACACCAGGAGAACTCTTCGAATAGTGCTGTGGGATCTTTTATGTCCACCTGAGAGGGCATCGGGACCTCGATTTAATGTCTTATCTGAAAGAAGGCACCTTCAACTGCACAGAAGTGTCAGCCTGGATTATGTGCTCAAGTCTCTGGAGGGGACTTGAACCTACGACCTTCTGACTCAGAGGGCAGAGGGCTATCACCGAGCCAAGGCTCAACGCAAACTTGCAAAGTGTTCTTTTCTCCCTAGATATTCACCAGTATGTTATAACCGTATAATTATATGAAGTATTTATGACTTTGTCTCAAAACCTATACAGCAAAAACTTAATAGCGACGCTCAAGTAGTTAACAACAGCAATTTGAAATGACGGGGTAGATTTTCACCTTCACCGACCTGAGTGGTAATCTGGCAGAGTGAATTGTCTGTCCATTGAAATGATAATCAGGTGGCCTCTATAAAGACAGGCGATCCACCCACATTATGGTGAGGATGAACATCTACCCCAATACAAAGAGTACATCGGCTTTTCGGAAAGCTTATATTTGATCAAAATTAGCTCAGTTCCTGACCCTGCTCATGTGACAGATGGTTGCAGAAGGTTTTCAAAGGGTAAAATAGGTTGAATACATGGCACTTAAACCAGAACTTCGTTCATCAAATTTACAAATTCAACTCAGCCTTACGAGTAATTAACCAGATACAGACATTAGACATTAAAGGCTGGATTCACTTCCTATGGATGGGCTAGAAGCTGGGGAGGACATCCCTGCCCATGTGACTCCACTGCTAACCTACTGCTTTTTCCTTCTAGAGTCCAAATTATTTATACGAGGTGGGTTAGGAGCAGTAATACTGCTCCTCATTGGGCTACTGAAAGAATGAATGTCTTGCATTTATAAAGCGCCTTTCACCACATCAGGATGTCCCAAAGCGCTTTCTAACCAATGAAGAACTTTTGAAGTGTAGTCACAGTTGTAATGTGGTCACAGTGTCAGCTGTGGCTCAGTGGGTAGCACTCTCTAGGTGGGAGGGGCTAGGAGTGAGCCAGGTGTGACTGGTTGCCTGATTGCAGCTGGGAGTTGGAGGGAGTTTTGTAAAAAGTTGGTGGTGGGTTTTGGTTTTCAGGCCTTTTGGGCCCACCAAAACAGCCAGATGGCTGCTGAGGGGTCCGGAGTGCCGGGCCCCTCAGAGGACAATGTTCCCGAGAGGAATTTAATTAGGGAAGAAACTGGTGGGAAAGGAAAAAAAAGGCCCAAAGATTTGGGCCGGGACCTCAGGAGGTTTGGTAAAGAAAACACGGTGGTGGTGCAGTGTGAAGATAAGAAGATTCGAGCTTGGGATATTATCCAAGCGGTTCATGAGGACTGTGGCGAGGGAAGCTGCTTTGCCTGCCGACCTAAGCCAAATGTGGGATTCGAGGTGATGGTCAGTGGTCGTGAGGAGGTGGAAAGACTGTTACTCAGTCTGAAAGTTGGTGAGAAATTCTTGGAGGTGACTCTGCTATATTCAGAGGAGGTGGTGGTTTCATATTTAAACTTGCCAGTTTACATTGAGGACGAAGTACTAAGCAAGAAGTTGGAGTCGTGGGACATAAAAATCTGTTCTGCAATAAAGAGGTATTATCCGGGAACACGGGTAGCAGACGGAATCTGGTATGTAAAGGTGCGGTTCCCAGAGGGGGTGAGGTCATTGCCGTACAGTATGAAGTTCAAGGCACTGGAAGGAGTGCAGTACTTTCGTATGCTGCATGATAGAGACGTCAGAAGGGAACAATTTAGGTGCGCCATTGTCCCATGGAGGGAGGGAACAAGGTGCAAGGGTCAGAGGTGGAGATGTGGTCAAAGGGGGCGGCGCAGTGGGAGAAACTGCGATAGCAGGAAGACTCTCTATGGGAGATGAATTATCTGACGGGGAGCAGGATTATGTATCTGACGGGGAGCAGGCACAGGGGGTTGCAGAAGAGCTTGAGTGTGAGGAATTAGAGGGGGACAGAGACATGGAAGTCGGGGGTGGGGTGGCATCATGTGGAAAGGGAAAGGTTAGTGAGGGGCAGAAGGAGGGAGAAAGGGCAGCTCCTGGGCCCAAACTTAATGCAAGCAAGAGGCTGAAACAGCAGGGAGGGGTCAAACAGGAATTGAAAAAGAGCCAGAGGCTGCAGGAAAAAGCAACAGCTGCCCGAAAAGTTGAGAAGGAGCATGAGAGGAGGGAGGAGCCAGAGATTAAATGATGGGGAGATTATCGGGCATACTTCCCTTCTTTGGAGCCATGATTACATTGGTCTCGATTAATGTGAACGGACTGAGGGGTGAGAAGAAATTGCAGCAGTTGTTGCAGGGTTTTAAAGGTTTGGACTTGTGTCTGCAAGAAACCTTTTGGGATGAGGATATTCTAGAAAGAGTTCAGAAGGTTTGGAAGAGAGAGGTGTTTGCAAGTTGTGCAAACAATAACCGTAGAGGGGTCGCTGTTTTGGTGAGTCCGTCCATAAAAGAGAACGTTGCCTTGGTGGACAAGGATACTGAGAGGAGATTTTTACGGCTAAGGGTAAAAATGGAGGAATTTAATTGCGATCTCTTTAATATCTATGCACCGAACGACCATTGCAAGCGTCGCGAGTTTTTTCGGGGGTTATTCACTGAAGCGGCAGAGGTGGAAAATCCTTGTATAGTGGGGGATTTTAATGTATTTTTATCTCGGATGGACATTTCAGCCCAGATGACCTTTAAGGATGATAACTCCAGAGGGATGATTGTAAAAATGATGGCAAATTTAAATTTGAGAGACTTATGGAGGGACCGGAACCCCATAAAAAGGGAGTTCTCTAGAGCAGGTTGGGTGGGTGATGTTTTAAAACAGAGCCGAATAGATTTTGTGTTAATGCGGGAAGGGTTAAGTTCGGAGGTGATGGAGATTTATTATAAAAAAGTATTTTTTAGTGATCACTCGGCTTTGGTTCTTAGAATTAGGAACAGCAGAGTTAAGATCGGTTCAGGGGTGTGGATTTTAAACAATCAATACCTGAAAGAAATTGCTTATAAAGAAGGGATTATAAATATAATAAAGAATGCTTGGAAGGAACCTTTGTTCTTGAAAGAAAGAAGAGTTTGGTGGGACAATTTCAAATATGAGGCAAAAGTTTTTTCGGTACATTATGGGAAAAAGAGGGCGGCAGCTAACCGGCATCGAGAAGAGAATATAAACAAAAGGTTTACGGATGTCTGTAAAGCAGTTGATGGAGGGGATAAGGGAGCTGAGACTAAGTTCCGGGTGCTAAAGGAAGAGTGGGAATTATTGCAAGCTGAAAAATGCAAGGGGGCCATTCTCCCGTGCAAAGGCTAAAGATGCATTGGAGGGCGAAAGATGCACTAGATATTTTCTAGAGCAAGAGAAGCTGCGACAGAGATTATCATTAATTGAAGAGTTGAAGGTTGGGGAGAAGATCATTCATGAAAGTGGGGAGATTTTACAGGCGGCTAGCAGCTTTTATCAAGAGTTATATACAAAAGAAGACATTTCCAATTTGGCGATGGAGAAGGTTACTGATTTTATTGAAGAGGGTGTAAAGGAGGATGAGGGAAGCATGTGTGACAAAGAAGTAGGATTAGCGGAAATAAAAGTAGCAATAAGTGGAATGAAAGGGGGGAAAAGCCCAGGGTCCCCATTGTTGTACACATTGGTAGCAGAACCATTAGGTTACATGATGCGAAAGAAACAAGGTGTAGTTGGGATTGTGGTCCCCAGTTCTGGGCTGGTGTCGGTGATACACCAATATGCAGATGACACAACCTTAACATTGAGAAATGGGGAGTCAGTGAGGAAAGCTATGGATGTAGTGGAGGAATATTGTAGAGCTTCAGGAGCCAGAGTGAATTATAGTAAGTCCCAATGCCTGGTTGCAGGGAGGGGTTGGGGGAATGTCCCTTTAAGGTGGTGGAGGTTTTGGAAGTTTTGGGGGTACATATGGGGTGCAAGAAAGACAGGGATGAAGTGGATCTGTATCCGAATAACGAAGTCCAACGCAAGGAAACGAAATAATTAAACTTTAATAAACAAAATACTTTAACTGATAACTACAAGAGCAGAGGTCAGCAGGTCTGTCCAGGTCTCCAGCCTTTCTCAGACTGCCCTTAAATACTGGAAACCGACGTCATGACGTCATCACGTTTTCCGCGCCAACTGGGGGTCACGTGATCAGCGTCATGACGTCATCACGTGGAAATACAAGAACCTACACACAGCTTAAAGGTGCAGTCCACAACTGCACTACAGAGTGGTTAAAGGAATGATTATAGATTGTTCAGTGTCTCTTGGTGGCTCCGCCACAGGCGCCCCCCCAGAATTTTCTTTAACAGACAGCATCAAACGTGCAGGAGGTTTAATTATTCTGCCCGAATGACTACGAACTTCAGACGCTGGATCGTTAGAAGATGAGCCAACATTTGGCTGTGTCTGAAGCGGTACATCTGGGGTGGAGGAAACCGTAGCAGAAGGTGTAGACGAGGATGAAGCCGAAGCAGGCAATTTAATAGTAGACTGCTGCATAATTGGTCCAGTAGCCAATGGTGATCGTCCACGGCGAGGTGGCTGAGCAACAACCACCGGTTCACTCCAATCCAGATGGGCTGGTTTAAGTCGGTCGATGGAGATGGTATCCGATTTACCTCCCATTTCGACCGTAAAATATTTCTCTCCCGCTGCAATAACACGAAACGGTCCATCATAAGGTGGTCTGAGTGTATCTCTATGAGCATCCTGCCGAATAAAAACATAATCGGAACTCATAAGTTCTGCCGGAACATGAGGCTTCTGTAGATTGTGATGCGAGGTTGGAATAGGCAGGAAATTCTTTGCCACCTCTTGATGCTGAAGAAGCTGCTGAGCAGGCGACCATGATTCTGTATGTGGAGGGAGAAAATCCCCTGGTACTCTAAGCGCTTGACCGTAGACTAACTCAGCCGATGAAGCCTGGAGGTCATCTTTGGGGGCTGTACGAAGGCCTAGCATCACCCAAGGGAGTCTATCCACCCAGTTGGAACCACGCAAGCTGGCACGGAGGGACGCCTTTAAAGACCGATGAAATCTTTCACATAAGCCATTTGCTTGCGGATGGTAAGCGGTGGTACGATGCAGCTTGGTACCCAAGCCCTGTGCAACTGCATTCCACAACTCTGACGTAAATTGTGGACCACGGTCAGAGGAGATATCAGATGGCACTCCAAACCGGGCCACCCATGACAAAATAAATGCCCTGGATACGTCCGCTGTGGTAGTAGCAACCAAGGGAATCGCCTCTGGCCACCTGGTAGTACGGTCCACTATTGTCAGGAGATGCATAAAACCCCGCGAAATGGGGAGGGGGCCCACTAAGTCCACATGTACATGGTCGAACCGGCGTTCAGGCACTGGAAAGATGGCCATTGGAGCCTTCGCGTGACGATGAACCTTTGATTTTTGACAGTCCACGCAATTGTTTGTCCAGTCCCGAACGTCTAAATGCATTCCCTTCCAAACAAACTTACGGGACATAAGTCGTTGTGAAGCTCGCATCCCCGGGTGTGATAAGCCATGTATAATCTGAAAAATCTTCTTACGCCATTCGACTGGCACAATGGGCCGGGGCACTCCCATGGATATGTCACACAAAAGCGTGGTTCCTGCTGATTGGAACATAACATCGGCTACCTGCAAGCTAGAAGGCATGGTCCGATACGCCTGAACTTCAGGATCCGCCAGCTGTTCTTTTGCCAACCCGACGTAATCGATTCCCAGGTGAATTGTCTGGACTGGGGCACATGACAGGCAATCAGCCACAAGATTATCTTTGCCAGACACATGTCGCAAATCCGTTGTAAATTCCGATATAAATGTAAGGTGGCGCTGTTGCCGGGCTGACCACGGCTCCGCCGTTTTGGCCATTGCAAAAGTGAGCGGTTTATGGTCCACAAATGCAGTAAACGGGCGCCCTTCTAGAAGAAAACGAAAATGCCGGATGGCCAAAAACAAGGCCAGCAACTCCCTATCAAAAGTGCTAGATTTTCGCTCATTTATACGCAGTTGGCGGCTAAAAAAGGCCAATGGCTGCCAAGTCCCGGCAACCCATTGTTCCTGCACTGCCCCGATGGCATAATCGGAGGCGTCGGTAGTAAGGGCGATGGTCGCGCCCGGGAGTGGGTGTGCAAGCATAGTTGCATCTGCCAATGCCGCCTTGGTGTCCAGGAATGCTTGGTCCATCTGTGGTGTCCAAATGATAACATCTTTACCCGACTTCCCTTTAAGTGCTTCGTACAGCGGCTGCATTAATTGGGCTGCCTTGGGGACAAAACGGTGATAAAAATTCACCATCCCCAGGAACTCCTGAAGAGATTTAAGTATATGAGGCCGCGGGAATGCCGTAACTGCCTCTATCTTAGTGGCCAGTGGGACGGCGCCTTCTGAGGTGATCCTATGCCCTAGAAAGTCAATGCTGGTTAACCCAAACTGGCATTTGGCTAGATTTATAATGAGGCCATGTTGGCTAAGACGGGCAAAGAGTGTACGTAAATGAGCCATATGCTCTTCCTTATCTTTACTGGCAATGAGAATATCATCCAAGTAAATGAAAATGAAAGGAAGGTCCCGTAACACAGAGTCCATAAGTCGCTGAAAAGCCTGAGCTGCATTTTTCAACCCAAAAGGCATGCGAAGGAACTCAAAAAGGCCAAACGGTGTGATGACCGCCGTTTTGGGGATGTCTTGAGGGTACACAGGAACTTGATGATATCCACGGACGAGATCTACTTTGGAAAATATTGTTTTGCCGGCCAAATGAGCCGAAAAGTCCTGTATATGCGGTATTGGATACCTATCCGGCATAGTGGCTTCGTTAAGGTATCTGTAATCCCCACAAGGCCTCCATCCGCCACCTGGTTTGGGTACAATGTGTAATGGGGAAGACCAAGGACTGTCGGAGCGTCGGACAATCCCAAGGCGCTCCGTAATCCGAAACTCTGCCTTTGCGGCTATAAGCTTTCCGGGTTCCAATCTTCGTGCCCGGGCGTAAACAGGCGATCCCGTTGTGGTAATATAATGCACCACACCGTGCTTCGCAACTGCTGTCGAGAATGTAGGCCTGGTGAGCCCCGGGAATTCACCAAGTAGGCGCCTAAACCCTTCCTGCGATGGAACCGCACAGGCAACCGACCAGGAGACAGCAGTACTGCGGTGACAAGGCACCGCATGGAAGGTAGACGCATTAATGAGTCGACAATGTTGGACGTCGACCAGAAAACCATAGGCACAAAAAAAATCAGCCCCCAGGATGGCCTGTGATACTTTAGCCGTTATAAATTCCCATACAAAACGTTGACCTCCAAGAGTTAAATTAACTGTCCGTTTACCGAACGTGCGAATGGCCGCACCATTGGCTGCCTCAAGGGAAGGGCCGTGACCGCCGGATTGTAGATCCAGCTTTGAGACTGGCAAAATACTGCACTGAGAACCAGTATCACACAAGAATCGTCGCCCTGTTCCGGAATCAGTAATATAGAGGAGTTTTCCTGTTGAACCGACTGCCATGGTGAACTGGGTGTTTTTGTCAGCCCCTGTCTTCTTCGAAGTTTGTGAGTCTGCTGGAGACTTTTTTTCAACCCAACTGCAGGGTGGACGGCAGCGTCGAGCCTTGGCGCCAAAACGGGCGTGGTACATACACAAGCCTGATGGAGGAGGGCTGGACTTTGCTCGTGTAGGGGAAAGACGCCTCGTAGCTGCGCAACTCTGCTGTATGACCATAAAAGACTTATCTGCCTCCGCAGCCAGCCCGGCACAGTCCGTAATCGTAGAACTGGCCAAGACTGCCTGAACTGGCTCGGGTAGCTGGCAGAGGAAAAGTTCTCGAAATAAAAAACATTGGGGCTCTGAACCCAAAAGCGTGAGCATTTGGCTCATCAATTCTGATGGTTTTGAGTCCCCAAGACCCGGCATTGCGATAAGCTTACGTGCACGCTCTGACTTAGTTAGACCATACACTTGTAGTAAACGATCTTTTAAAGCTGAATACTTGCCCTCTGCCGGTGGATTCCCCAGGATGCTGACGACCCGTGAAGCCGTGGCGCTGTCCAGAGCGGAAACCACGTAATAATAACGGGTTGAATCCGCTGTAATGTCCCGGATAGCAAACTGGGCTTCTGCTTGGAAAAACCATGCTTCTGGTTGCTGTTCCCAGAACTGCGGCAATTTAAGGGCAACGGCATTCGTGTTCATTATGAATATCTCGAAGAAAGTTGTCCAACGAGCTCGGGGTCACCAATGTAGGAACGGAAGTTCCTATCCGAATAACGAAGTCCAACGCAAGGAAACAAAATAATTAAACTTTAATAAACAAAATACTTTAACTGATAACTACAAGAGCAGAGGTCAGCAGGTCTGTCCAGGTCTCCAGCCTTTCTCAGACTGCCCTTAAATACTGGAAACCGACGTCATGACGTCATCACGTTTTCCGCGCCAACTGGGGGTCACGTGATCAGCTTCATGACGTCATCACGTGGAAATACTAGAACCTACACACAGCTTAAAGGTGCAGTCCACAACTGCACTACAGAGTGGTTAAAGGAATGATTATAGATTGTTCAGTGTCTCTTGGTGGCTCCGCCACAGATCGATTAAATTGGGAACCGAAGGTTATGAAAATTAAAAAGATTTTGGGAAGATGGGAAAGAAGGTGGTTGAAAGTGCAAGGAAGAGCGACAGTGGTGTCTGCTCTCCTGCTATCTAAGCTATGGTACTTATTGACGGTGGAGGATATTCCTGAGTGGGCGGAAAAGTCCATCCGAGAGGCTTGTGTGAGATTTTTATGAGGTATTCAGAGAATGGAGATTTAAGACACCTGCTGGTCAGGAGTTTTGGCAGAGTATATACCCACAGCTGGACTTCTACAGGATTTGGAAGGGAGTGTGGGCGAATTTTAAATGCCCAGAATGGATTGAACTGGATTTCAAATTGGCTCATAACCGGATTTTTACCATGACGGTCTTGTGCAAGATTGGACGAGTGGAGGCGGCAACTTGCCCAATGTGGGACACGGGACGAGACTCTGTCCCATTTACTGGTGTTATGTCCGCAGTTAAATGACTTTAAGTACTATGTTCGACAGTTGTGTGAAGCTTTTTTGCTGGGTGGGGACCAAAGAGCGAGAATGGGAATCCCGTGGGACTCAATTTTGAGATGGGGATTGCAGGAGAGTCTGCCAGAGTCTGGCGGAGCAGCAATTAATTTAATGTTCAGTTTGGCTAGATTCGTGGTTGTGCAAAGAAGGAATGCTCTGTTTTTTAAGGGGAGGAGAATCAATCTAAAAGAGTATTGTAGGAACGGAGGTTCCTGTCAAAAAGACTGAGTTCGACTCAGGTAATTAAATTAATGAACTTTAATGAAATCAAACGAGTTTAAACTGGAAACTGCTAGGACACATCAATAACAGGTCTATTCTCCCGGAGGGCTCCACGAGGACTGATCCCCTGATCAGGAAAGTGACGTTATGATGTCATCACGTTCTTCCCGCCATTGGGGTATGATGTGACAAACGGCATGACGCCATCACGTGCTGTAAAGGTAACTGGGCATTGTACAGTCAAACAATGTAATTAAAGGTACAGGCACAGACCTTAACTACATTGCTGTTAAAGGAATTATGTACAACTGTTCTGAGTCCTTTGGTGGCTCTGCCACATGCGCCCCCCCAGAATTGTCTTTAACAGAAAAGGTGAGGCGAGGAGGAGGCCGGATGAGCCTGTCCGATCGACTTCGATACCCTGGTAGAGGAAGTTGACGACCGGTGGATGCGTTGGCAGTCGGTGGCGGCTGAGCAGGCGCGGTGAGCGCAGTCGGGTTGTCAGGCGGCTTTGGTTGATCAGGTGCGGCGGCAACGGGCGGTCGGCCACGTTTGGGTGGTTGAGCGACAACAACAGGGTGGTCCAGGTCCAAGTGAGCCGGCTTCAAGCGGTCCACCGAGATGTGATCCGGTTTCCCTCCGACGTCGACCAAAAAGGATTTGTCACCCGGTTCGATGACGCGGAAAGGACCAGTGTAAGGAGGCTTGAGCGGATCCCGGTGAGCATCGTGTCGGATGAAGACATACTCCGCATTCTTCACTCCCGGTGGCATGTAGGTCTGCAAACCGTGATTGGACGTAGGTATCGGGGCAAAGCATCTGGTTGTTTCTTGGTGGCGAACGAGTTGCCGGGAGGCAGACCATGGCTCTGTGGGAGAAGGGAGGAAATCTCCTGGTACACGGAGCGGCTGGCCATAGACGAGTTCAGCCGAAGACGATTGTAGATCATCTTTGGGCACCGTACGGAGACCCAACAGGACCCATGGGAGTCTGTCCACCCATCCTGCGCCTTGAAGACTGGCCCGAAGAGAGGCTTTAAGTGACCTGTGGAATCGCTCGCAAAGGCCGTTTGCCTGCGGATGATAGGCGGTGGTGCGATGAAGTTTGGTACCGAGCCCCTGAGCCACAGCGTTCCAAAGATCCGAGGAAAATTGTGGCCCGCGGTCAGAGGAGGTGTCCGCCGGTACCCCGAAATGGGCGACCTAACAGGAGATGAAAGCTCTAGCGACGTCTGCTGACGTGGTGGAAACCAAAGGGATTGCCTCTGGCCACCTAGTGGTGCGGTCCACTATGGTAAGGAGATGAGTATAACCCTGAGAAGGCGGAAGCGGCCCCACGAGATCCACATGCACGTGGTCGAAACGACGCTCCGGAACAGTGAACGCAGCCACTGGAGCCTTGACATGACGCTGGACTTTGGCCTTCTGGCATATGACGCAGGTATTAGCCCAGTCACGGACATCGATGTGCATACCTTTCCAGACGAACTTGGCTGACATAAGCCGTTGCGATGCCTTCATCCCTGGGTGCGACAGCCCGTGTATGGCATCAAAAACCCTCCGGCGCCATGCGACTGGCACTATGGGACGAGGAACTCCCATGGAAACGTCGCAAAGGAGCGTGTCACCTGCGGCCTGGAAGACGACGTCGGTCGCTTGGAAGCTAGAGGGAACGGTTCGATATGATTGGACCTCCAAATCCGAAACCTGATCTGCCACCATGAGGGCGTAGTCGATTTCCAGGTGCACCGCGTGGACCATCGCATGGGAGAGGCAATCTGCCACCAGGTTGTCCTTACCAGACACATGTTGAATGTCCGTGGTAAATTCGGAAATGAACGTCAAGTGACGTTGTTGACGAGCGGACCACGGTTCGGTGGTCTTGGCCATGGCGAACGTAAGGGGTTTGTGGTCGACAACAGCCGTGAAGGGGCGCCCCTCCAATAAAAACCGGAAATGGCGAATGGCGAGGAAAAGGGCCAGTAGTTCCCTATCGAAGGTGCTGTACTTTTTTTCATTTGTTCGCAATTGACGGCTGAAAAACGCCAGCGGTTGCCACGTGCCGTTGACCCACTGTTCTTGCACCGCACTGATGGCGTAGTCTGACGCGTCGGTGGTAAGAGCGATAGTAGCACCTGGAAGTGGGTGCGCCAGCATGGTCGCGTTGGCCAAAGCGTTCTTGGTGTCGCCGAATGCCTGGATCATTTCAGCTGTCCAGCTGATTGGGTCTTTACCGGACTTGCCCTTGAGGGCCCCGAACAAAGGTTGCATGAGTTGAGCCACCTTGGGGACGAAACGATGGTAGAAGTTGACCATCCCCAGGAACTCCTGCAAGGCCTTGACTGTCGACGGCCACGGGAAAGAGGTAACCGCCTCAACCTTCGTCGCCAAACGGACAGCGCCGTCCGATGTTATGCGGTGTCCCAGGAAGTCGATTTGTTGCAGGCCGAACTGGCACTTGGCCGGGTTGATGATTAAACCGTGTTGGCTGAGGCGCGTAAAGAGGGAACGCAAATGGGAGATGTGCTCCTCCTTGCTGGCACTGGCGATGAGTATGTCGTCAAGGTAGACGAAAAGGAAACGCAGGTCTCGAAGAATGGAGTCCATTAAACGCTGGAACACCTGTGCTGCGTTCTTTAAGCCAAACGGCATCTGCAGGAACTCAAAGAGGCCAAAAGGGGTGATGACTGCGGTTTTCGGGACGTCTTGTGGGTGCACTGGAACCTGGTGATATCCACGGACGAGGTCGACTTTAGAGAAGATAGTATTTCCCGCCAAGTGGGCCGAGAAGTCCTGGATATGCGGGATCGGATACCGATCCGGAGTGGTGGCGTCGTTGAGGTGTCAGTAGTCACCGCATGGTCGCCAGCCGCCGCCTGGTTTCGGCACGATGTGGAGAGCCGAAGACCACGGACTGTTCGATCGCCTAATGATGCCGAGCCGCTCCATTGTGGCGAACTCCGCCTTCGCAGCTGCAAGTTTGCCGGGTTCGAGCCTTCTAGCCCGCGCATAAACCGGGGATCCAGTAGTGGTGATGTGATGTTCAACACCATGTTTCGTCGCTGAAGAGGAGAAGGTGGGCCTTGTCAGCTCCGGAAACTCCCCGAGGAGCCGCGTGAAGTCATAAGAACATAAGAACATAAGAAATAGGAGCAGGAGTAGGCCAATCGGCCCCTCGAGCCTGCTCCGCCATTCAATAAGATCATGACTGATCTGATCCTAACCGCCAATCCACTATCACAGAACCATCTCCTGAATCTAACAGAATTAGACACACAAAATAGGAGCAGGATCAGGCTACACGGCCCCTGGGCCCGCTCCGCTACCCACAGGGCCATGATCGATCCGAACCTACACTCATGTCCAAATTCCTGCCCGCTCCCCGTAACCCTTAATTCCCTTTACTTCTAGGAAACTGTCTATTTCTGTTTTAAATTTATGTAATGATGTAGCTTCTACAGCTTTTTGGGGCAGCATATTCCATGGACCTACCACCCTCTGAGTGAAGTAGTTCCTCCTCATCTCAGTTTTGAAAGAGCAGCCCCTTATTCTAAGACTATGCCCCCTAGTTCTAGTTTCACCCATCATCGGGAACATCTTCCCCGCATCCACCCGATCCAACCCCTTCACAATCTTATATGTTTCAATAAGATCGCCTCTCATTCTTCTGAACTCCAATGAGTAGAGTCCCAATCAACTCAACCTCTCCTCATATGTCCATCCCCTCATCCCCGGGATTAACTGAGTGAACCTTCTTTGTACTGACTCGAGAGCAAGTATGTCCTTTCTTAAGTATGGACACCAAAACTGTACGCAGTATTCCAGGTGCGGTCTCACCAATACCTTGTACAACTGAAGCAATACCTCCCTATTTTTATATTCTATCCCCCTAGCAATGAAAGCCAACATTCCATTGGCCTTCTTAATCACTTGCTGCACCTGCATACTAACCTTTTGAGTTTCGTGCACCAGGACCCCCAGATCCCTTTGTACTTCAATACTTTCCAGTTTCTTGCCATTGAGATAATAACTTGCTCTACGATTTTTCCTGCCAAAGTGCATAACCTCACACTTTCCAGTATTGTATTCCATCTGCCAAATCTCTGCCCACTTACTTAGCCTGTCTATGTCCCCTTGCAGGTTTTTTATGTCCTCCTCACTCACTACTTTCCCTCCCATCTTAGTATCATCTTCAAACTTTGATATGTTACACTCGGTCCCCTCCTCCCCCTCCTCCAAATCGTTAATATAGATTGTAAAGAGTTGGGGACCCAGCACTGACCCCTGCGGAACACCACTAGTTACTGATTGCCAGTCTGAGAATGAACCATTTATCCCAACTCTCTGCCTTCTGTTAGATAGCCAATCCTCTATCCATGCCAGAATATTACCCCCAATCCCGTGATTTTCTATCTTAAGCAATAATCTTTTGTGTGGCACCTTGTCAAATGCCTTTTGGAAGTCTAAATACACTACGTCCACTGGTTCCCCTTTATCCACCCTATACGTTACTTCCTCAAAGAACTCCAGCAAATTTGTCAAACATGACTTCCCCTTCATAAAACCATGCTGAATTTGCCCTATTAAATTATGATTATCCAAATGTCCTGTTACTGTCTCCTTAATAATGGACTCCAAAATTTTACCTACCACAGATGTTAGGCTAACCGGTCTATAGTTTCCAGCCTTCTGTCTACTGCCCTTTTTAAATAAGGGTGTTACATTAGCAGTTTTCCAGTCTGCCGGGACCTTTGCCGAGTCCAGGGAGTTTTGGAAAATTATTACCAATGCATCCACAATCCCTACCGTCGCTTCCCTCAAGACCCTAGGATGTAAGCCATCAGGTCCAGGTGATTTATCCGCCTTGAGTCCCATTATTTTACCGAGTACCACTTCCTTAGTGATTTTGATCGTGTTTAGCTCCTCCCCCCCATAGCCCCCTGTTTGTCCAGTGTTGGGATATTCTTAGTGTCCTCTACTGTAAAGACTGATGTAAAATATTCATTCAGTGTTTTTGCCATCTCCATATTTCCCACCATTAATTTCCCGGTCTCATCCTCTAAGGGACCAACATTTACTTTAGCCACCCTTTTTCTTTTTATATAACTATAAAAACTCTTACTATCTGTTCTTATATTTTTTGCTAATTTACTTTCATAATCTATCTTCCCTTTCTTAATCAATCTTTTTGTTATTTTTTGCTGTCTTTTAAAGTTTTCCCAATCCTCTATCCTCCCACTAGATTTGGCTACCTTATATGCCCTTGTTTTTAGTCGAATACTATCCTTAATTTCTTTACTTAGCCACGGATGGCTGTCTTTTCTTTTACACCCTTTTCTTCTCAGTGGAATATTTTTTTTTGGAAGTTGTAAAATAACTCCTTAAATGTACACCACTGATCATGTATCGTCTTACCCTTTAATCTATTTTCCCAATCCACTCTACTCTATTCCACTCTCATACCTTCATAGTCTCCTTTATTCAAGCTTAGCACGCTTGTTTGAGATCCAACCTTCTCACCCTCTAATTGAATATGGAATTCAACCATGTTATCTGGAGGAGGGAAAGCACAGGCAATGGAACGCGCCACGTAGGTACCGTGGAAGCACGGGATCGAGTGGAAGGTGGCCGCGTTGATCAGCTGGCGGTGTCGGACATCGACTAGCAGGCTGTTGGCACACAGAAAATCTGCCCCTAGGATAGGCTTTAAGACTGTAGCGTGACGAAATCCCAAAAGAAGCGCTGACCGCCGAAACAGACTTCGACCCGCTGCTTTCAGAACGTTCGAATAGCTGCACCATTAGCCGCTACGAGGGAAAAACCGAGGTTCCCAGTCTGCGTGTCGTGCTTCGACGCAGGTAGAATGCTACACTGCGCCCCGGTGTTGCAAAGGAAACGGCGGCCCGAGAAGAAATCGGTGATATAGAGGAGTTTCCCCGTAGAACCGACGGCCATCGCCACCGCGGAACGCCCGTTAGACTTGGTCATCCGTCGCCAGGGACGCTGCCTGCGCCTTCTTGTTTTTTTGGCAAAAAACTGCAGGGGGAACGGCAGCATTGTGCTTTCGCGCCAAAACGGGTGTGGTAGGAGCACCAGCCCGCTGTAGGAGAAACCGGGACCGCGTCTGCGGGGGGTGGGCGCCTCGTGGCCACGCAGCACTGCTGGGTAACCGTGACGATCTTATCGGCTTCGGCCGCAAGCTTGGCACAGTTAGTAATGTCGGAGCTGGCCAGGGCAGCCTGAACCTGTTCAGGCAGTCGATAGAGGAAAAGCTCCCGGAAGATGAAACATTCCGGTTCAGCACCCAAGAGCGTGAGCATTTGGCTCATGAGCTCGGACGGTTTGGAGTCCCCGAAGCCGGGCAGCGTGATGAGCCGGCGAGCACGCTCCGACTTTGATAGCCCGAAAACCTGAAGCAACCGCGCCTTAATTGCATCATACTTGCTGTCAGTAGGAGGACTACCGATGAGGCTGATGATCCGGGATGCAGTTGCGCTGTCGAGGGCGGAGACCACGTAATAATAACGGGTCTGATCCGCGTTGATGTTCCGAATGGCGAACTGGGCTTCAGCCTGGATGAACCAGGCATCTGGTTGTTGCTCCCAGAACTGTGGCAGTTTCAGCGTGACGGCGTTCGTGTCCATGTCGAATCTTCCACGAAAATCGTTCGTAGAAGTCGGGGTCACCAATGTAGGAACGGAGGTTCCTATCAAAAAGACTGAGTTCGACTCAGGTAATTAAATTAATGAACTTTAATTAATGAAATCAAACGAGTTTAAACTGGAAACTGCTAGGACACATCAATAACAGGTCTATTCTCCCTGAGGGCTCCACGAGGACTGATCCCCTGATCAGGAGAGTGACATCATGACGTCATCACGTTCTTCCCGCCATTGGGGCATCACGTGACTAACGGCATGACGTCATCACATGCTGTAAAGGTAACTGGGCATTGTACAGTCAAACAGTGTAATTAAAAGGTACAGGCACAGACAGTAACTACATTGCTGTTAAAGGAATTATGTACAACCGCTCTGAGTCCTTTGGTGGCTCCGCCACAGTATTTTAAATATAAGCTAAAAGATCATTATAAGGCTCTGTGGATGTTTTATTCAGAAAGGAATTTAAGGACAGTATTTTACAACCAATTTTTAAAGTACAATCGATTAATATATGTTACACGTGACAAATTAAACTTCAGGTTTTGATGTTAAAATGTGGTGGTGGAATGGCTGTGCAGAGCAGTGGAATTGATTTGTATCATACAATGTAATGATCACGATGTTGTAAATGTTCTTAATGTTCAATAAAGTATAATATAAAAAAAGTGGGTAGCACACTCGCCTCTGAGTCAGAAGGTTGTGTGTTCAAGTCCCACTCCAGGGATTTGAGCACATAAAGCTAGGCTGACACTCCAGTACAGTACTGAGGGAGTGCTGCACTGTCGGAGGTGCCGTCTTTTGGATGAGACATTAAACCGAGGCCCCGTCTGCTTTCTTAGGCGCACGTAAACGATCCCATGGCACTATTTCGAAGAAGAGGAGGGTAGTTATCCCCGGTGTCCTGGCCAATATTTATCCCTCAACCAACATAACTAAAACAGATTATCCGGTCATTATCACATTGCTGTTTGTGGGACCTTGCTTTGTGCAAATTGGCTGCCGCGTTTCCCACATTACAACAGTGACTCCACTTCAAAAGTACTTCATTGGCTGTAAAGCGCTTTGAGTCGTCTGGTGGTCGTGAAAGGTGCTATATAAATGCAAGTCTTTCTTCTTTAATGTCGGAAATACTACTACTGGTGGGTAGCAGGGGGAAAGGAAGTCGAGTGCTTTTGCATTCAAAATGATACAGCTAATTAAAGGGGGCATGACTTTTTGGGCAGCTAGAGCCACAAGTAGAAGAATGTGTGAAAGAGCAACAGCTTCTGGGGGGTAGAGGGAGGCAAGGCAGAAGTGGCCAGGCACAGTCTCAGCAGCAGGAAGGGCTCCCTGATTCTTAGATACATCCGTGGGAGTTTTAACGGCTGAAGCAAGGGCTACAAGGAAACAACTCTTGGGCACCAAGAACAGGAAGCCCCAGAAGAGGCTGGTTCAGGCCCTATGGAGGGAGGTTGCTGAAGCAGTCAGTGCAACTTTCAGCAGCCCAAGAAATGCCATACAGCGCAGGAACAGGTTCAATGACCTCACAAGTAGCTAAGGTAAGTCAAGGCACTGATCAAATTACACATCCTGTTGCCAACTATAGCGGCTTCACTCATCTCCTTGCCTCTCATACTCTTGTGTCATTGCCTGGGTGTCAGGGAAATTGAAGCACCAGCTTATCTCACAACCACACTGTAAATTCACATTGCCTGTCACAAGGGTTTCTGCTAATCTTCAAGGACAGTTGATTTAAAGGGACAGTGCACCTGAGGGTTTCATCATGAGATGTATGCGCTCCTATGGGGAAAAACAGGAACACATGCCATTCACTTTCCTTAACATTAAGATCTCTGCGAAGGAAAAAGGTTGCATACAACTATCAAAAGAAAATTGCAAATGAGGGAGGAACACCACTACTGAAAACCCTGAGTTCACACAAGGAGGAGGCACTGCAGATAACAAGAGAGAGGAGATTGGAGACGAGGTGGCAACAGGAGGTTGATAAAGGCTGGACAAGGCTCATCATAGTGCATAAAGCTGACACTGCCTTTCTTAAAGTATTGCAATTTCCTTGCATAGCCACTATTTTTTCTAGATAAAATATTGCTGTGTGCACATTAAAAAAAAAACTCTTCTGTGTTTCACATCATAGGGGGTACCCTGGAGGAAAATACTGGCCACTCTGATGGCCACGCAAACATTTCCAGATTCACAATTCCTGCCACATCCTCACCAATTCCATCATGGCATCTTAGCTGCCCCAGCACCAGCCCAAGGACACCCACTCAGGAAGATGTGATCAGAAGAGTTTTCACTGGGTGAAGCACCAAGCACAGGGGACATGAAGACCTGAGGGTATGAGGAGTAAGAGTGCCACAGAGGGTGAAGAAACAAACACTCTCAGCTGAGGAGCCGAGGAACCCAGATTGCAGGAGCCCAATCTTCAAAAGAACAATGATTAAAGAACATTGATCTCACATACAGGCCGTGGAAGTAGTTTTGAAGCGTCTGGTTGAAATGATAGGAAAATCGGAAGAGTACTACACACATCTGTAACACATTTCAGGAAGTTACCCATGACCTGCAGAATACTCCGGAGAGTGGGACATTCCAGGAATGATCCTCCATGAGGAGATACTAAGGACTAGTACTAGCACTGCTCCAATAGCTACCCCGAGGGTTGGTCTAAACAGGGCCTCCAAGACCTGATTAGGATCATTCAGTCTACCATGATGCTAACCAGTAACACCCGTGAGTCGGTGCCCAGCGTCAGTGCGTTGCGAGGAGTGGTCACAGGAGCTGCTGCCTCTCCAATGAGCTTGTTTACTTAAGGTTCCCTCCAATGCCTGCACAGGAGAGAGCTATAGACATGGGCCAGCCTGCCCTGCCCTTCCTTGACACAAGAGAAAGGCTGCTGGAAGCTGATCCCTCTGGGACAGCTGTTTCACCAAGACGAGAATCACCTCAGGCCTCTAAGGCTCATGGGGAACTATTCCAGCTAACCAACGCTCAACCTCATCTCGTTAACCACGCACCTCAAAGAAGTCACAGACCGGAAGCTTGAACAAAAACTGGCTCAAAAGGCAGACATGGTGTTAAGTAGTTGTAGATTGGGTGAATCTTCTTCTTCTTAGGCAGTCCCTCGGAACCGAGGATGACTTGCTTCCACATTAAAAATGAGTTCTCAGGTGACTGATGAGTGCAATGCTGGACCTACAGTCTCTGTCACAGGTAGGGCAGACAGTGGTTGAAGGGGCGGGTGGGTGGGGTGCTTGGGTTGACGTGCACTCCTTGCGCTGCCTGCGCTTGACCTCCGCTTGCTCCCGGCGAAGAGACTCGAGGTGTTCGGCGCCTTCCCGGATGCTTCTCCTCCACTTTGTGCGGTCTTGGCCCAGGGATTCCCAGGTGTCGGTGGGGATGTTACACTTTTTCAAGGAGGCTTTGATGGGTCGTTGAAGAGTTTCCTCTGCCCACCTGGGGCTCTCTTGCCGTGCTGGAGCTCAGAGTAGAGCGCTAGTTTTGGGAGTCTCGTATCGGGCATGCGGACAATGTGACCCGTCTATCGGAGCTGATCGAGCATGGTCAAAGCTTCGATGCTGGGGATGTTGGCCTGAGCAAGAACACTGACGTTGGTGCGCCTATATTGCCAATGGATTTGCAGGATCTTGCGGAGGCAGCGTTGGTGGTACCTCTCCAGTGCTTTGAGGTGCCTGCTGTACATGGTCCATGTCTCTGAGGCATAGAGTAGGGCGGGTATCACTGCTGCTCTGTAGACTATGAGCTTAATGCTGGGTTTGAGGTCCTGGTCTTCAAACACTCTCTTCCTCAGGCGACCGAAGGCTGCACTTCGGGTGAATACACTTTGGTAAACAGTGTTCTGGAAAATAAACATGGCTTGATCACAGAATTGAGTTCATTTCTGTAGATGCTTGCAACTTCCTGGAATTGGATGATGACAGAGGAAATTTAGGGGATGAAATTGGGTATTGCCCCGTTTGGGGCGCTAAACTTTTGAAATTTTGAAAATTTAACGCAATGCGCTAGGGATTCTGAACTTCTAGTAAATTGGGTGTTAGCGCCCCAGGAAGGAAGTGGGGCGCTAAATCAAGCACTAATGACGTCAGAGGGACGCCACCAGCAGAGCGCTGATGAATTTCAGGTGCAATGCATTCAGCAATGATCCTTCACACTGGTTCCTTCCAGCTCTTAAAGGGGAGTTTGCATCATTGCTGGCTTTGAGGCGACCTGCGAGCAAGTGGATCCCCTGATGGCTGTGGCTGTTCCCACTCCCAGGAAGAGAACTCGTCGATTCACAGACGTGGCATTGGAGGCATTGGAGGCACTGGAGTGGAGCGAAGGAGGGCAATGCTGTTCCCAGCCGCTGGAAGGAGGCCATCGCCTCAGGTGTTCAGGGCAATGTGGAGGGAAGTTGCCCAGGAGGTCTCGGCCAGTGGTGTGGTGGAACACAGCTTGACACAGTGCCGCAAGAAATTCAACAACCTCAGTCGGGTGGTCAAGGTGAGTACATGCTTCAACAGCTCCTACATACCAGCATCTGAACCTCAGTCTGTGCACGCTGCGCAAACAACCACACCACCACCACTCACCCACCAAACATCTTCACCTACTCAAACTCATATCCACATCTCACGCCTTGCCTACAATCACAGCTATTCAATGACGGCAGGCATATCTCCCAAACACATAGCTGGACTCTGACTCAAACACATCTGTTTCTATTGCAGGCCAAGAAGGCCCACAGTAGGAGGGAGCAGCAGAGAACAGGCGGGGGTGATGCGCAGCTCCAGCAGCTCTCAGACTTTGAGGAACGAGTGCTGCGACTCATTGGGCAGCAGGTGGTGGGCGCCCTGGCCGTCGGCAACGTCGACCCCGTTGGGGGCAAAAACAGTATCTTCAGCCCCTCTCCTTCTCTCATCCCACTTCCCCCTTACACCACAAACCTCTCTCACTTTCCACCTCCTAAGAATGTCTGAATTCCTTGCTCCATTCCTGCCCCTCTGCCCTCACCTTAACACGAGTATTGTGCCTTTATGGTTTCAGATAATCAGCAACCAGATGACCAGCTTATTCCCTGAGCCCCCCACGGAGAATGAGGAAGGAAAAGAGGAGCAAAGCACCGTGTCACTGCATCTCTCACCCGCAGGCACCTCAGATACTGGCACGTGATCTTTAGAGGCAAGTTTAGTAGAGGGACTTGCACTGGGTAATGCACCAGGGACGAGCGGGCTGCAGCAAGGCCAGGGGAAAAGGGTAGCTTGGGAGCCAGCTCCCTGGAAGGCAAGTTCGCGCGCGACTTCTGCTGCACAGGACTCAGATGAGAACCTCAATGGGGAGGCGTTGTGATGGTCACGCACACCGAGATGATAGGTGCAATGGCAAGGGTGCCCGAGAGCCTCTCGGCAATGATAAGGAGCATGGAGGAGTTCATCTCCAACATTGCGTAGAGCTCTGCGCACACCATGGAGTCCATCATTTCCACTGTGCAGAGGATAGTGGACTCCCAGAGAGATCGAGCGGATCCAGACCTCATGTCGTGTGTGATAATAATAACTTCCGGGAAGTTATGTGCACATCACTTCCTGTGAACTGTGAACTGTGAACTCTGTGCATACATCACTTCCTGTGCATACGTCACTTCCTGTGTTTGGACTAGTATAAATATTGAACTGCTCAGTATGGTAAAAGGGCTTCACCTAGAGGCATGGTGAAGACCGCTCTTGTATATAGTTTAATTATAAGTTGCTTAAAGCTTACTTTAAAGTTCCTTGATGTGTGAGACTCTTTTGTTTCATCAATTTAAGCAACTTAGTATTTACACTCACAAATACTAGACCTTCGGACAAACTCGGAGTTAAGGATCCAGGGAACCACCCATCATGGAAAACATCCTTAAACCTACTCGTCTGGACTTGGACCCAAACGCACCAGCAGCTGGCAGGGTATGGAAGCATTGGTACCGTACTTTTGAGAATTTTCTTGATGAATGTAAAGCGGATGCTTCTACTAAACTGAGTATACTTATCAACTATGTGACCCCAACACTGTTTGAATATGTTGATGAATGGGATAATTACGATGAGGTGATCCGGGCACTTAAAAAACTATATGCCAAGACCGCAAATGAGGTCTATGCTAGACATCTACTGGCCACAGCCCGACAAGGGCCAGGGGAATCAATTAACGAATTCCTTCAAGAACTTCGCAGGCTCAGCGTAGATTGTAACTTTCAGGTAGCCTCGGCTGAGCTGTACCGCGAAGAAATGATTCGTGATGCTTTCATCTGCGGGATTGCCTCTCCATTTATACGCCAGCGTCTACTAGAAAGTAAAACACTTGAGCTACAAAAGGCTTTTGACCTGGCTTGTTCTCTGGATTTGGCAAAGAAAAATGCAGACCTCTATCAGCTGCCCAGATCTCGATCTGCTGCTGTAACTGCAACCAGACGATTCAAGTGGCCTCAGGTGAACCCTATCATGGAGGAATCTAATCCTGATGATACTTCTGATGAAGAAGAGGAGTATGACCCCACTTTAGCAGCCTCTTGGCAATCTAGGAAGGAATGCTTCTTTTGTGGAGATTCTTTTCACCCTAGGAAATTCTGCCCTGCTCGCAATGCGATCTGCAGTCATTGCGATAAAAAGGGACACTTTGCAAAAGTTTGCCAATCAAGAGCCTCTATGAGGGCCTATCCAGCTAAGGCCTACCGAACTGCCCCAATTAGGGCCTATCAAGATGCTCCGGCTAGGACCTATCAAGCTTCCTCTCGAGCTCTCTCCCAAAGAAGCACACCTAGAGTTTCAGCCACTCTCTGTGCAACCACACCAATTACAGCTGCTTGCCCACAGAACTTGTTTCATGCAGCTACAAAAGTTTCAATTAATGGGCATACCTTAGATGCCTTAATTGACTCAGGAAGTACTGATAGTTTCATTAGAGAACAGATTGTTGCGAAATTGAAACTACATATCTTCCCATCGGACCAGGCAATTGCGATGGCTCAGTCATCACTTAATACCAGAATCTCCGGCTTTTGTATTATTGATATGACACTTAATGGTCGCATGTATCCCTCCACCCGACTTTCGGTGCTCAAGGACTTATGTAGTGATCTCATCTTAGGGCTGGATTTTCAAAAACAGCATAAGAAACTCACCATTGAGTTCGGCGGATCCAAACCTGGACTTACTATTTCTAATATACTGTCTAAATTACCGTTTTGTGCATTATCAGCAGCTTCACTTGATGAACCCTCATTATTTGCCAGTATTCCTCCTCGATGCAAACCAATAATAACGAAATCGCGGCGCTTTAGTCAGGAAGACCAATCTTTTATTGAGGCTGAAATCTCTCGACTTTTAGCAGAGGATATCATCGAACCATGTTCGTCGCCCTGGCGGGCTCAAATCGTCATCGTCAAGAACCCTCTAAAACCTCACAAACGACGACTATGCATTGATTATTTGCAAACCATCAATCAATATACTGACTTGGATGCCTACCCATTGCCACGCATTGATGATATGGTTAATAAACTGGCCAAATACAAAGTGTTCTCAACTTACGATTTTAAAAGTGCCTATCATCAGGTACCCTTGAAGGTCTCAGATAAGCAGTACACGGCCTTTGAGGCTAATGGACGGCTGTACCAATTTCGTTGCCTCCCATTCGGGGTTACTAATGGAGTGGCTGTCTTCCAACGGGCAATGGATGGCCTGGTTAAGCAGGAAAACTTAAGGGACACTTTTCCCTATCTTGATAACATTACTATTGCAGGTCACGATCAACAGGAACACGACGCCAACCTCCAAAAATTTCGGGATGCCCTCCATCACCGTAACTTAACTTTGAATGAATCTAAATCTGTTGAGTCGCAACCGACCATCAACATCCTTGGCTACTGCGTAGGCAATGGTATCATTAAGCCAGACCCAGAAAGACTTCGCCCGCTCCAAGAGCTCCCGTCACCTAAGAATCCGGCTTCTTTACGTCGGGCTTTCGGTCTGTTTGCATACTACGCTAAATGGATTCCTCATTTTTCAGACAAAATCCAACCCTTGCTGCATGCTCGATCATTTCCATTGGAAACAGCGGCTGTTGCAGCCTTTAACCTTCTCAAAAAACAGTTGGAGAAAGCGGCTCTTCACTCCATCGATGAGAATCTCCCTTTCATAGTCGAATGTGATGCCTCGGAGGTGGCGATCTCGGCTACTCTAAATCGGGAAGGTCGTCCTGTAGCATTTATGTCCAGGACCTTGCAAGGTGCCAAGCTACATTATCCTCCGGTTGAGAAGGAAGCCACAGCCATCATAGAGGCGGTACGGAAGTGGAACCATTTCCTAGCTCGCCAGCACTTTACATTAATCACGGACCAGCGATCAGTCGCCTTCATGCTCGATAATCGAAAACGAACCAAAATTAAGAATAATAAAATACAGCTTTGGAGGATGGAACTGGCCTCTTTTGGTTACACCATTCACTATCGACCTGGCAAGGAGAATGTGGCCCCGGATACCCTCACACGAGCATTCTGCTCCACTATGTCGTCCTCTACTCTCATAGATGTCCATAATGGATTGTGTCATCCTGGCATTACGCGCATGCTACATTTCGTACGATCACGGAATCTCCCTTTTTCTACTGGAGATGTAAAGAAAATGTGCTCAGAATGCCGGCTTTGTGCAGAATTAAAACCTCAGTTCTTCCGCCCCTCAGATGGTATGCTCATACACGCAACCCAACCGATGCAACGACTTAGCATCGATTTTAAGGGCCCAGTGCCCTCTTCAACTCGGAACACATATTTGCTCACCATGATTGATGAATATTCACGTTTTCCGTTTGCCTTCCCCTGCTCCAATATGCTGGCGTCCACAGTAATCTGCTGCCTTGAGCAGGTATTTTCTCTCTGTGGCACGGCGGCTTACATTCACTCGGATCGGGGTCCATCCTTTATGTCAAGGGAACTCAAGGACTACCTCTCAGAACGGGGAATTGCTACAAGCAAAACAACGCCATATCATCCCATCGGAAATGGGCAGGTAGAGAGGTATAAAGGTATCATCTGGAATTCCGTACATCTTGCTTTAAGATCTCGGGGCCTACCAAACCAGCAATGGGAAACAGTGCTTCTGGATGCATTGCACTCTATACGGTCCCTTCTTTCTACAGCCACAAATACTACACCTCATGAGCGGTTCTTTGGATTCCAGCGTCGCTCATCTTATGGGACATCCCTCCCGTCATGGCTAACTACTCCTGGACCTGTACTACTCCGAAGATACGTTCGGACGTCTAAAAATGACCCTCTCGTAGACGAGGTCGAACTAACCGATGCCAACCCCACCTATGCATACATACGATATCCCGACGGCCGAGAATCTACCGTATCATTACGGGATCTGGCTCCCTGCCCACCAGGACCTAGTGGGACATCGAGTGATGGTATTTTACCAGGAGCCTCTTGGAACCTACCGGGTACCCCTCTCCAGGATCCTGATCTGACACCAACTAGCTTGGTGCCGGTAGAACCCCGTACTCAAAGTTGCGACCCTCCCAGTACCGTGCACCAAAGTACTGATCCGCCACAGACCAGCTCTGCACCTCCCTCTGAACAGAGACAGACCGACTCTGCACCTATTGGGACTCGTACACGAAGCCATGATCTCCCCGACCCTTCACAGGGTAATCCAGGCCACACAGACTCTGACCAATGGCCAACAGC
Organism: Somniosus microcephalus; assembly: GCF_052327205.1. NCBI lineage: Eukaryota > Metazoa > Chordata > Chondrichthyes > Squaliformes > Somniosidae > Somniosus > Somniosus microcephalus. The sequence continues at coordinate 71,429,740 of NC_140987.1, read as the reverse complement.
ATGTAAGCGGACCAGCGACCCTCTACGACGGGAACCCAAATGGGTGCGACTCTTCCTCGTTCGGCGGCTGCGGAATAAAAGGAAGACCACAGCCTTCTAATCTCGCAGGAGGGAAGAATGTGATAATAATAATAACTTCCGGGAAGTTATGTGCACATCACTTCCTGTGAACTATGAACTCTGTGCATACATCACTTCCTGTGCATACGTCACTTCCTGTGTTTGGACTAGTATAAATACTGAACTGCTCAGTATGGTAAAAGGGCTTCACCTAGAGGCATGGTGAAGACCGCGCTTGCATATAGTTTAATTATAAGTTGCTTAAAGCTTACTTTAAAGTTCCTTGATGTGTGAGACTCTTTTGTTACATCATTGTGTGTCTGATGAGGCGGTCACCTTGCAGGAAGCCGATTGAGTGGCTGCCTCTTCTGTCGCCGCTGTTTGTCCTCCTGCTCCTCTTCTTCCTCCTCCTCCTCCTCCTCCTCCTGAGGTGGTAGAGTTATGCCTGGTGGCAATGGCAGCGCCCTCATAATGACCAAGTTATGCAGCATGCAGCAGACGATGAAGAAAAGTGACACCCACTCAGCTGAGTACTGGAGGACTCCTCCCGAGCGGTCAAGGCACTCCAATGGTCTGTTCAATGATGTTCCTGGTGGCAGCATGGCTCTCATTATATGAGTGCTGGCCAGGAATGTTGGGGTTGCGGAGGGGAGTCATGAGCCAGGTGGAGAGCAGATAGTCCTTGTCTCCCAGCAGCCAGCCGCAAGTTTGATGTGATGGCTGGAATAGATCTGGCACAGGATGAAGGCATCGTGGCTGCTGCCAGGATAGCGGGCATTGACGGTCAGGATTTGCCGTGTGTGGTCACACACCAACTGCACATTAAGTGAGCGGTAGCCTCTGCGGTTACGGAATACCTCAGGATTGTTATGAGATGCCCGCAAAGCGATGTGGGTGCAGTCAATGGCGCCCTGCACCATGGGGAAGCCCGCTATCCTGGCAAAGCTACATGCATGCTCGCGCTGCTTCTCTCTGTTCATGGGGAAGGAAATGTAGTCCCTTCTCCTTCTGTACAGAGCATCTGTGACCTGGCGAATGCAGCAATGGAAGGCAAACTGGGAGATGTTGCCTGTCGCACACTGGAATGATCTGCTGGCGTAGAAATTGAGGGCGACGGTGACCTTGACTGCCACTGAGAGAGCCATGGTGGTCCTGATCTGAGACTCGGGGTTTGACTGCAGGAGGTGGCAGAGCTCTGTGACCACGTCCTTGCTGAAACGGAGCTTTCTAACACATTGGTCCTCAGTGAAATTCATGTAGGAGAACTGGTGCAGGAATACCCTGGGTGGGTAAGGCCTCCTGTTGAGAGTCCTGTTGGCCCTCCTACCTCTGGCCACATTTTGCACTCTTTCTCTGTTGCGTCCACGTTGACGCTGGAGGGCGAGGTCCAGTATAGCCCTCATGAAAGGATCCAAATATTGCACTTTCAAATCTCCCCTCAATGAAACTGAAGAATCTTTATGTGCCAGAACACTCTTTCGGTCAATAGGCCTCTTTGCCTATGTGAAACTAACAACACAGCATTGTTGGCCGATGAAAACTAAACTGGATGTGGACGCCTTTAAACCGCATTCCTCCAGGGGACGTCCGACTGAAAGCCGCCTCCTCTACCTGTTGTTAACGGCAGGTGCACAAGCAGGGGGCAAGAGGGAATTTTTCATCCGGGGCGCTGCGCACGGCAATGACCTCACGATCTCCGGGTGCAGGAGATCAGGGCGCAACATCTTACCGCTGCCATAAAACTCCCACCGAATTTAGCGGGAGGCGTTGATATCACTGCACCCAGTCGCAAACTCATTTGCGCCCCATTAGTACCCCCCGAAGACTCTAATAGGAGGCGGAAAGGAGCCCAATTTCTAGCCCACAGATTTCTATCTGATGAAGGAAATGGATAAAGGCCTTTGACAGTGAGAGACTTGGTGAGCGGGTTGGTGGTGGGTGAAGAACAAGTAGGTGTGAGAGGACTTTATTTTCGCTCTGGGCTAGAAATTGTGTCCCCCGTTCTTTGGCTTCTGGCTGTCCTATTTTACATCCTGTCCCTCTTATACACCCTCCTCATGCTGTAGAGATGGAAGCCCTTACCACTCCCCTCCATATTCATCATCAACTCCCCCCTCCCCCCAATCAACCTCCAGCAGCAACAAGCCTTTCTTTATAGCACTATTATGCAGTATGCAGCAAGCGCCAATGATTCTGGAGACTTTCACTGGACTGCAGGGCTTCATCAGATTTATCCAGACACTTACAACGAGGCTTTAGAATGCCTATTGTATGTTGTATCTCACTTCTGAGGGGGCCACTGGCCTTGTTATATCACTTCTCCTCCTCTGTCTGCAGAAGCCATGACTGCAAGGGATAGGTCTGATTCACCAATCACCCATCCTGATACATAGCTTCAGGGCTGGTATGATGGTTTGGTTCCTGATAAAGGAAGAAAGAACTTGCATTTATAATAGCACTTTCATCTCCACAGGATGTCCCAAAGCGTTTCATAGCCAATTAAGTACTCTTGAAGTGTAGTAACTGTTGTAACATAGGCAAATGCTACAGGCATTTTGCACACAGCAGGGTTCTACAAACAGCAATGAGATAAATGACCTGAATCTGCTTTTAGTAATGCTAGTTGACTGATAAATGTTGGCCAGGACACGGTAGAACTACCCTGCTCTTCTTCAAAATAGTGCCATGGCATCTTTTACATTCACCTGAGTGGGCAGACGGGGCCTTGGTTTAACATCTCATCTGAAAAACAGCACCTTTGGCAGTGCCAGCCTAGATTACGTGTTCAAATCTCTAGAGTGGAACTTGAACCCATGACCTTCTGACTCAAAGGCAAGAGTGCTACCCACTGAGCAATGGCTGGTGACCGCATTATGATACGTGCAGGATAAGATTGGCACTGCAGACTAATTGAATGAAAGCTTTTTCTGATCATGAAATTGAGGGGATTGGCATATTGGGCTTTGCGTGCCACATCAATTGTTTCTTACACCTGTTTGAAACGTGCCAATCTGCAGAATTGGATAGTTTGCTCTTTTTGTTTAGCTGGAAAGGAAATGAACTGTGCAACACACCTGAAGAGAGCATTAGTAATCTCCTTTTATACAATAGTGAACTACTGCCTGATTTATGTAGCAACAATATCAGGTGCTGCCTGGAAGGATCCATTAGTAGCAAAAATGTTCAAGGCAGTGGTGACTTTGACTGGTACAGACAACACTCTTCTCTTGGTGGAAATGGTAGGTTTTTAGACTGCAGTTGACAAATAGTGAGACCGCACCTTGAGTATTGTGTGCAGTTTTGGTCACCTTATCTGAGGAAGGATGTTCTTGCCATGGAAGGAGTGCAGCGAAGATTCACCAGGCTGATACCTGGGATGGCAGGAATGACGTATGAGGAGAGATTGTGTCGATTGGGCTTATACTCACTGGAGTTCAGAAGATTGAGGGGATCTCATCGAAACCTATAAAATTCTGTCAGGCCTGGACAGACTAGATGCAGGAAGGATGTTCCCGATTGCCGGGGAGTCCAGAACCAGGGGTCATAGTCGAAGGATAAGGGGTAAGCCATTTAGGACTGAGATGGGGAGGAATTTCTTCACCCAGAGAGTGGTGAACCTGTGGAATTCTCTACCACAGAAGGCAGTAGAGGCCAATTCATTAACTATATTCAAGAAGGAGTTAGATATATTTCTTAAGGCTAAAGGGATCAAGGGATATGGGGAGAAGGCAGGGACAGGGTACTGAACTTGGATGATCAGCCATGATCTCATTGAATGGCGGAGCAGGCGCGAGGGACCGAATGGCCTACTCCTGCTCCTATCTTCTATGTTTCTATATCCCCACCTGCCTCAGGGGAAGGGGAGGAGTAGAGAAAGTGAAACCCTCTAAGGCAGTGATTTGCAGAGCAATTTAAGCAACACCTTTTCAAGTATATAAACCCTGAGTAGAGAACAAATGTCTTTTGAGGCCTTACTCTAACAACCTCCAATCTAGTATTTTGAAAATATAGAACAGAGGGATTCCCATTGGAAAGCCCATGACCCCAGTCCAAAACTGTAATTTCTACAGAGCTGACTAAATAGGCTAGACAAGTGTGTAAGAGCACCAAATGGCTAAAATCAATATGCAGGCAAAGTATCACCAACCTTCAGCTCCAGCAAACAAAACAGCTCCACACTGCAGCATCCACCTCATACCACTGCTTATAGATTGACTATTTTTATTAGAGTCAGGTTAGGATTGACATTGGAGGACAATGAAGTTGGGGCGAGTTCACCAAGCCCACCTGACCTCATTTAAATGCATCGGGTTGGGCTCTGGTCAGGCAAAGGGGAATGGCACTTTATTGCCCAGCAAGGATAATCTGGGTGTGGATTACTAACCAGCAGATTCGAGGTGGTAGAACTTACCACCAATGTTCTTGCTATTTTTTTTGGGTGCACAGCCCCTTTAACGGGCTGCGCGGCCCATTCAAATTTTTGCGCATGCGTGGTTTTATCCATTTAAAAGTCGCTGAGCGGCCTGCGCAGGACCTCCAGACCGCTGCATGGCCACGCGGCTGTATGCGCAGCTTAACGGGAGCATTGCTTACCATCCATTTTACTCAGTTTTGCACTCCAAAACAGGTGGTAAATCAAGAGGAAAATCCAGCCCTTGAAGTTTACAGCACAGAAGGAGCCCATTCCACTGGGTCTGTGCCAACCTTTTGCTTCAAGCAATCCAAAACTAACCACACTGCCTCGCTCTCTCTCCATTGCCGTGTATCGTCCTCTGCTTCAAAATGTTTACTACTCTTCCCTTAAAATATACAATGCTCCCTGCCTCAACCACTCCCTGTGGCAAGGCAATTATTGCTCTAACAACTTGGTAAAGAAAATTTCTTCTAAATTCCCTCCTTACTCTCAGTCAGTTTTAAACTGATAACAACTTGTGTGCTCCACAATACTGTGGAGGGCTGAATTCCCTTCCGCTGTAATTCCGGAAATACTCGTAAAAAGGCCAGAACCTGGATATGTTGGGTCTTGTCCGTAACTTGGAAATTCCAGTCAGCCTTGTAAGGGGCAGGAGGAAGCCACAGTGCCCCTAATCTGGAAGTACATGCTGTCCTGGCCTAAAAATCACTCGGCCTAACACGGAGAGGCAGGTGCGCCAAGTCAGAGCATAAGAACATAAGAAGCAGGAGTAGGCCATTCGGCCACTCGAGCCTGCTCCACCATTCAATAAAATCATAGCTGATCTTCTACCTCAACTCCACCTTCCCGCACTATCCCCATATTCCTTAATTCCCTCTGTCTTGAATATCCTCAACGACTTAGCATCCACAGCCCTCTGGGGTAGACAGTTGCAAAGATTCACAACCCTCTGAGTGGAGAAATTTCTCCTCAGCTCAGTCCTAAATGGACTCCTCACAGCTTACCTTCCCACCTAACTTTGTATCATCAGCAAACTTGGATACATTACACTCGGTCCCCTCATCGAAGTCATTGATATAGATGTAAAAAGCTGAGGCCCAACCACTGATCCTTGTGTTACCCCACTAGTTACAGCCTGCCAATCCAAAAATGACCCATTTATTCCTACTCTGTTTTCTGTCCATTAACCAATCCTCAATCCATGCTAATATATTACCCTCAATCCCATGAGCCCTAAATTTGTGCAACAGCCTCATGTGGAACCTTATTGAATGCTTTTTGAAAATACAAATACACTACATCCACTGGTTCCCCGTTATCTACCCTGCTAGTTACAACTCAAAAAAAAGATTTGTCAAACACGATTTCCCTTTCATAAATTTGTGTCAACTCTGCCCAATCATATTACTGTATAATTTTCTAAGTGTTGTGTTACCACGTCCCTAATAATCGATTCTAACATTTTCCCTATGACTGATGTCAGGCTAACAGGCCTATAGTTCCCTGTTTTCTCTCTCCCTCCTTTCTTGAATGGCGGGGTTATGTTTGCTAGCTTCCAAACCACGGGGACCGTTCTAGAATCTAGGGAATTCTGGACGATTAAAACCAATGCATCCACTATCTCTGCAGCTGCCTCTTTTAAAACCCTAGGATGTAGGCCGTCCGGTCCAGGGGATTTGTCAACTTTTAGTTGCATTAATTTCTCCAGTACTATTTCTTTACTAATACTAATTTCTTTAAGTTCCTCATTCATGCTAGACCCTTGGCTCCCCACTATATCCAGAATGTTTTTTGTGTCTTCTACTGTGAAGACAGATACAATGGGCTGGATTTTATCAATGGAGGTGTGTAGGAGGCGGGTAGGAGGCGGGACTCCCACTTTTGGGGTTGTAGTCCCGCCTCCATCGAGTTGTGGCCAACCCACTCAATTTTCCCCTGATTGACCTTGTTGAGCCCACCCAGCGGGCTCAGCAGGCCAATTAAGGGCCACCCGGCAACAGGTGACATCACAGATTGACATTTCATCTGTCAAGAGCTTTTGACAGATGAAATATCAGTGTTTGACAGCTCTTTGAAGCTGTCAAACACTGACAATCTGTATTCTAAGTTAATTCCTTCCTCTCAGGCTGATTTAGAGATCCCTCCAGAACAGAAAGCAGAGGCTGCAGATTTTGACAGCTCGCAGCCATTCTGCTTTCTGTGCCGATGAGATGAGGGACTCCCGAGACCTGAAGGAAGGCTGCATTATTAAGTAAAGGTAAGTAAAACTTATTTAAACACTTTACACACACCAAACATACTTACCTCTGCACTCATGCACCCATCACTCACCTGAGCACCGGACATCTCGAACCCTCCAAGCCCTTTAGCCAGACGGTCCGTCTTGCTAACTTGGCGTGGTGTGGAGCTGTCGGGAAGCCCACACTTCAGGAATAAAAATAGGGATTAGGCTAAAAACTGCCTGTTAACAGGCAGTTAATTGGTACTAATCCCCTTCTCGCCTCGGGGAGGCAGCTCCCCGCACAGGTCTGATACCCGCCTCCTGTGAAATGGGCATGGAGGCAGGTTGGGGGCGGGATGGGTTCGTGCCCCCCGATTTCGCGATTTTAACCCCCCACACGCCTCCAATCCTGCCTCAACGGCCCGATGAAATTCAAGCCCAATGTATTTGTTTAATGTTGCTGCCACTTCCTTATTCCCCATTATAATTTCTTCTATCTCTGCCTCTAAGGGACCCACATTTACTTTTGCTAATCTCTTCCTTTTTACATACCTATAGAAGCTTTTACAGTCTGTTTTTATGTCTCTTGCTACTTTACTCTCATATTATCTTTTCTCTTGATCAATTTCTTGGTCATCCCTTCCTGACCCACTCTGCTTGTTTTTACCCAAATCGCTACTCTGCTCTACAGCCTTGACATTTCTCTTACTGCTTTTGAATTTACCCTTTCCTGAATGCTCCCACCACCTTCCTTCATTAGTACCAGGCTCTAGGACAGTGGAAGTGGGCTCCACTGAAGGGTCTAGTCCAGGGAAGTGGCTGGACTCCCAGCAAATGGGTCTTTTTTAAAAGTTTTACAATTGACCCCTTACACAGGAAGCCCGGGGTGGTGAGGGGCAGTATGGGCTAGGTGGGCTCCCGAGGTGGTGCCTGTAGTGGTATAGGTGCCCACTGGCCCCATGCTAATGAGGTGCCCTCCCACTAACCCCACAAACTCCAGGATCGTGTCCCTTGCATTTCGGGGTCTATTCGCTTTAATTTATAATAAGACGGTCAATTAATCGCAGTTAAGTTTTGCAATTAACACGTTCAATTTTTTTGCTGAATTATTTAACGTGTGTTAATCGTGGAGGTTATGTAGAGAGGAGGGAGCAAGATGAGGGTGGGAGCGGGATACCAGGACGGAAAGTCTGAGAAGGGGAAGCAGGGTGAGGGTAGGAACAGGATACACAGAGGGAAAGGCTGAGAGAGTGGGAGAAGGGAGAGAGTGGGAACGGGTTACGAGGCGGTGTAGCCTGAGAGAAGAGGGAGCGGGGCGAGGGCAGGAACAGAAAAGCCTGAGGCATTTGTTAGCAGAGTTCAGGGTTCACTTAGTTACACTGAACATTCTACGTAGGAATACATTGGCCAAATCTTCCTGGAAAAATAGTGGCGAGTTCACACCGTTGCTAATGCACAAATCAGCAAGCAAGTTCAGGGGTACGCTGGGAGTTGCGAATCTGCAGGACTTGCTGGTCGATTTATGCCACTCCACCATTTGCCTCGCACAAATGACATCTCGCATGGTCCAGTCGTTCAGATGCCCCATTGCCCTCTCTGCACCGATATCAGCTCGCGCTTCCGGCAAGTTAGAAACATAGAAGATAGGAGCAGGAGTAGGCCATTCGGCCCTTCGAGCCTGCTCCGCCGTTCAATGAGATCATGGCTGATCATCCAAATTCAGTACCGTGTCCCTGCCTTCTCCCCATATCCCTTGATCCCTTTAGCCTTAAGAAATATATCCAACTCTTTCTTGAATGTAGTTAATGAACTGGCCTCCACCGCCCTCTGTGGCAGAGAATTCCACAGGTTCACCACTCTCTGGGTGAAGAAATTCCTCCTCATCTCAGTCCTAAATGGCTTACCCCTTATCCTTAGACTATGACCCCTGGTTCTGGACTCCCCAGCCATCAGAAACATCCTTCCTGCATCTAGTCTGTCCAGGCCTGACAGAATTTTATAGGTTTCGATGAGATCCCCTCTCAATCTTCTAAACTCCAGTGAGTATAAGCCCAATCGACACAATCTCTCCTCATACGTCATTCCTGCCATGCCAGGTATCAGCCTGGTGAATCTTCGCTGCACTCCTTCCATGACAAGAACGTCCTTCCTCAGGTAAGGCGACCAAAACTGCACACAATACTCAAGGTGCGGTCTCACCAAGGCCCTGTACAACTGTAGCAAGACATCCTTGTTCCTGTACTCGAACCCTCTTGCTACGAAGGCCAACATACCATTTGCCTTCTTAACTGCCTGCTGCACCTGCATGCTTACCTTCAGCGACTGGTGCACAAGAACACCCAGGTCTCTTTGCACTTCCCCTTCTCCCAATCTATTGCCATTCAAATAATAATCTGCCTTCCTGTTTTTGCCACCAAAGTGGATAACCTCACATTTATCCACATTATAGTGCATTTGCCATGTTTCTGCCCAATCACCCAACCTGTCCAAATCGTACTGGAGTTTCACGACATCCTCCTCACAGCTTACCCTCCCACCCAGCTTTGTGTCATCTGCAAATTTGGACATATTACATCCAATTCCCTCATCCAGATCATTAATATATACTGTGAACAGCTGGGGTCCTAGGACCGATCTTTGCGGTACCCCACTAGTCACTGCCTGCCACTCGGAAAACGACCCGTTTATTCCAACTCTTTGCTTTCTGTCCGCCAACCAGTTCTCTATCCAAGCCAATACCTTGCCCCCAATCACATGTGCCTTAATTTTGCACGCTAATCTCTGATGTGGGACATTATCAAAAGTCTTCTGAAAGTCCAAATACACCACATCCACTGGTTCTCCCTTATCTATTTTACCAGTTACATCCTCAAAAAATTCCAGTAGATTAGTCAAGTATGATTTACCTTTTGTAAATCCATGTTGACTTTGCCCGATTCTGTCACTGCTTTCCAAGTGCTCTGCTATTACATCTTTTATAATAGACTCTAGCATTTTCCCCACTACCGATGTCAGGCTTACCGGTCTATAATTCCTCGCTTTTTCTCCACCACCTTTTTTGAATAGTGGGGTAACATTAGCTACCCTCCAATCCATGGGTACTGTTCCAGAGTCTATCGAGTTCTGGAAGATGACCAGCAATGCATCTACTATTTCTCGGGCCACTTCCTTAAGTACCCTGGGATGTAGATTATCAGACCCTAGGGATTTATCGGCCTTCAGTCCCATCAATTTTCCTAACACCATTTCACTACAAATACTGTAGGCGCAAATTATATTTGAGCTGAAGGGTGCAGGAAAACGACAAACTCACAGTGCACATTGCGAGATGCCCCGCTTCAGCAAGAATTTTCCCATTATCTGTACCAAAGTCTGGGAATGATTAAAAAGCAACTTTGTTAGTTTTCCTTTAGTTGTCAGATTGTTTACGACCTGACTGTCTCTGTATTATGCTGTTAATTCTAACATGTATAACCAACAATGCTCTTGTACTAATTTATCCACCATATATAATCAATCACCCTCTGCTAACATCAAAGATAATGCTGAAAAAAGTCATACACAGGCCAAAACTGATACCAATATAACCAACATGGCAGCCAGCAACAATAAAACTAAGGCTAGCATGTAAATAAAATCACAGAATGAAACAGCACAAAAGGAGGCCATTCGGCCCATCGTGCCTGCGCCGGCTCTTTGAAAGAGCGATCCAAATAGTCCCACTCCCCTGCTCTTTCCCCGTAGTCTTGTAAATTTTTCCTTTTCAAGTGTATATATACAATTCCCTTTTGAGAGTTACTACTGAATCTGCTTCAACCATCCTTTCAGGCAGCGCATTCCAGATCATAAATCACCGCGTAAAAAGAATTATCCTCATCTCTCCTCTGATTCTTTTGCCAATACTTAGCAACAGCAGTATCTATTAAATAAGTGATTAAAACCAAGATTAACAGATTAAAATTTTTAATCATGAGATTAATTGTGATTAATCATTTTAATCGCTTGACAGGTCTAGTCTATAAACATCCAATCCCTCTGATCATCGACACATTTGGAAGAGAGCATGGAGCTGTCACATGGGATTATGTCAAATCCAGTAAAAGGCAGATTCTGCAAGTGGAGCAATGGTCAGCCCCTTCGGTAAGTATAGAACCAGAGGGAACAAGGTAAAGGGGTCAGAGTTAAAAACCCAGAAAATAAAACATGTGCCAAGTTATTTATCGCAATATTACCCAAGAAGTTCCTAATATCACTTATGATACGAAGATTGAATCTTCTTCTGCACGTGACACATCAGAGAAGTGTCCCATTTCATTTGTGGTAAATTTCTCTCCGGCTAATGCCCTGTGTGCGGCTAACCCTAGGGCATTAGGGAGGAACAATAAGAGCGGAGACCCACAGCCCCGGCTCTTTACCCTCTATGTATATAGCATACATTTCTGAAGGACATACTGGGCACGAACAGGAAGTTCGTCTGTTTCATTTAACTAGAGTACCAGCGACACAGGAGAGGTGTCAGAACACGCCCGGTGTCATTTTTCTCTGGAATTCCACTAAGCATCGACCTGGAAAGAAGACTTCCCATGAAAACTAGGCGTCAGAGGGTTCCACAATGCATCCTACGAAACCCAGGCAGAGAGGACCTACGGGAAGGAGGGAGGAGGACTGTAGCATTATGTTTGTGTGTGTGTGTGCTAGGCCATTGTAGCAGAGCCTGGTCTCCAATCATCTTGGATTCCCTTGCCATTGGACCAAGACCTTGCTCTGTCAAGCCCGTGTGGTAGCTGGTGTGCAACGGCCACCCCACGTTAAAAGAATTCACGCACAGGCATCTTCCACCCTTTAAAATGAAGTTCGGGACCTGGAACATCAGGACTCTCATGGACAACCGCAACAGTGGCAGACCGGAACAGAGCGCACGTCAACCCAAGCACCCCACCCACCCGCCCCTTCAACCACTGTCTGCCCCACCTGTGACAGAGACCGAACTCATTTTTAATGTGGAAGCAAGTCATCCTCGGTTCCGAGGGACTGCCTGAGAAGAAGAGGGTTCCGTCGGGAGGATCCGTTGAGCTGCAGCCTGAAACATCCACTTACTTCTGGTGAGGATTTTGCACCCTACTTTGCACTCTTTGTTGCAACAGGGTTTCACTGGGAGGGCAGAGACCATTTGGCTGCTGTTTCTGGGGAGGCGGAGAAGGAATGGGGCATCAGGTAATGAAGATGCTCAGTGAGGGTGGGGTGGGTCTGGTAAACTTGTCCAGTGAGGGGATTTGCTGGCCAATAGGTCGTCAAAGCTGGCAGAGGCCAATTAACTGCTGAGTGTTGGGGCAGTGGGTGGAGAATGTTCGGGTTGTGGGGGGGGGGGGGGGGGCATGGTGGGCAGAGAATGAGGCGGGGGGGGGTGGGGGTGATGGGAGTGGGGATGCTGATCCTCAAGACCCTGATCTTGAAGGAGGGCGGTTAGATATTTTTAAGTGCACTCACTGACTTCAAAGCTGCCCTATCACCACATGATTAATAATATTCTCATTCCATTGTAAACAAGTTCATCATTTATTCATTTCGGAATCACTGGGAAGCATTGACTCTCCTTGTCCCTGACTGCAGCTGCCTGGATATCCAGGCCTCTCCAATTGGGTCCCATTCCTTTGTGGATGATTTTTCAAGAGCTCCATAAAGCAAACGGTTGAGCTCCCCTCACCCCTGCTTATCTGCAACACCTCTGCATTTGGAGCTGTTAAATGCCCAGTTAATCTGGCGGAATGGAAATCAGCCCAGATTTTTCCAATTATCTGATCTCCTTAAGGGAAAGGAATTATCCTCCTTTCAGATGACACTGATGGAGCGTGACCTGGCAGGCAGCCAATTTCCTCAGTCTCTGCAGCTTTTGATGAGCCTCTGCTAAGGGTCTACATGCCAGAACTTTGGAATGCCCCCCCACCCACGCGTTAGTTATAGCTTCCGACTCACAATTACTCAATATCCCTGGCAAGGAGTGGAAGGGCAAGTGTTATCTACACACCCACCGCAGATAACTACATGTCACGGTTTCCAACAGCACGGGGTTAATGGAGCTTAAGCTCCCGAATGTTAACAGAACTACTTCACTCTATCCAACTCGGGTCTGCCACAATCATTTTAATAGTGGTGTTTAGATGGAACCTCGAACACTTACAAAATCTAACTCAGATACCGAGGTTTTTAATCCCAACCCCTCATTGCTTCCTCCTGTTACTTTCTGGAGGATATTGTTCTTACAGTTCATCACAGAGTAGTTGTGACAATTTACCAATTCTGGACTGACAAAAATCATTTGCTCAAGCTGGCTCTCCAATCACCATTTCCACAGTGTACCCATTAACCCCTGCTCCTTCCCAGCAGCCCCTGCAAACCAGGACTCAGACGAGGCCATCAGCGCTGAGGTTTAAAATATATATATTTTTTAAAACGCAATAGGACGGGGCAGGAAACAAAACAAAAAAGGATATTAAAATTAATCTGCGTTCGAACAGTTTGATATTTGCATGATATTGCCATGGTTTCCCATGCCTAACGTGAGGTCAGCGGGGCTGATGGTGTATACGCCATAGGCCCAAATGAGAGGCCCTTGCAAGATAACGTGAGCTCATATTTTTGTGTCACTCCCAGTGCTGAGCGCGTGTCGCAATGGGAGCGTGTCAGGGGCTGGAAGCCGGGCACCAGAACTACTCATCTTCAAATCAGTGGGTCATGGGTTCAACCTACACATCAGGACTTCAGCACATAATCTAGGCTTACTCGTCACTGCAGTAAAACCGCGTTTTACACAAGATGTTAAACAGAGGCCTCTTCTGCCTGTTCAGGCATTATTTCAAAGAAAAGCAGGGAGTTCTCCCAATGTACTAGCCAACATTCCTTGCTCTCATTAGCATCACCAAAACAGATTATCTGATCATTATCTCATTGCTGCTGTGCGCGAATTAGCTGCTGCGTTTTCTACATTACAGCAGTGACTACACCTCAAAAATACTTCATTGGCGGTAAAGTGCTTTTGGAACATCCTGAGGTCATGAAAAGCAAGTTCTTTTTCTAATGTATGGCTGATTGTAAAGCAGAAATCACATTTTTGTTGTAAGTGCTTTTTATTGTAATCTGCATTGGTTTCCAACTGTGCAGTTTTGCACTGAGAAACTCTCCCACTGTGAATGGCCTCAGTTGAACTATGAACTCTGTTACCAATTAGTGAAAAAATAGTCAGTGATTTCCCAACTGTGTGCTACCTCAAAATGTGTCCCTCACTCTCCATCAAACTGTAATGAAACTTGAAACAGGTTGTCCATTGGAATTTGTTTCTCTGACACAGATAAATCAAGTGCTTTGTCAGTCAAAGAAACAGCACACTAACAGGTAATCCTCCCTCCTTCCTTCCCCACCCCCCACATTTCATTCCTCCTGCCTGTTGCTCCCCTTCCCCACCACACTATTCCAAACTAATAGTGAGCGACTGAACTACTTCCAGATGTCTGTAATGCTACTCTGCAACCAGCAGCTGTGGGTGTTGCAGGATGTCCAAGGGTAACTGGCCTACTGTCTTATCCTACTCAGCAGACATTTGAGGTTTTTGTTTTACCAGAAGTCCAGCTCAGCAGCTCACTGGGATGGATTTTAACTGTCACCTCCAGTCAGAAAACTGGCAGTAGTGGACCGTCATCCGTTATACATCCCAATAGACATGGTGTATAACAGGAGCCCAATTCACTATGGCCATTTCCCACCTGACAGTGAAAGTTAAGATCTACCCCGTGTATGAGGAATTAGAGGTGCGATCCTGCCAGTATATGACCTCTCACTAAAGCTATGTTCACATCTTTCTGTTTTGCATCAAAATATGTGCTGTACATTACACTTGTTTTGTCTTGAGCCCAGGGCTCTCCCCCCTCTCCCACTAGGTACCAATTTCACATCAGTGACCTCCTCCACTCAGCAACCAACCCTATCCACTCTTTTGCTGCCAATTCTACTCCTTACGCATGCCCTTGATGCTCACAACCTCCAGAACTAGATGCTGCACTGCACTAAACCTTGATCTCCAGCCCTTCAACTGGGCAATTCATTCATGTTTCTTCCAGTTCTTCAAAGACAGTTTGTTTCCTGTCTCTACCTAGTCTAGCAAACAACAATCTTCTCTAACCTTTGATGGGTCCACCTTTGTCCTTCTTCATCCAATGGTATTCATAGCCCCATTATCTCCTTTGACCTCAAGTAGAACACCCACATCTTTCTCTATCACTAAAGTTGCCTCCAAGAAGATTGGTTTCCTCATTTGCACAAATTTCCCCTCAACAACTCCAACTCTCCAACCAAGACTTGAATCTCCTCCCATTATACTTCTAAACTCTTCTCATAGTCTTGAACATGAGACAAGAAAAAGTTTGCTGTCCAATAGAAGTTATTTCTCTCCTCTTTAGTCTCCAATTTTGGTCAGTGCCCTTCTGAACTTTGCTCACTTACTCCATGTGGTCTCCCAATAAGCCTTCTACACCTACAGAAGATGATTAGAATGTGGATTCCTCTGGCACAACCATTATTGAAGCAGAGCCTAAAATTGATTATTTTTTAAATAGTTATTTGTAAAAGAGGAATATTAAAATGTATGCACGCCAAACAGGAGAGTAAGATTACACTAGCAGGCTCATGTTGAGAAAAACACTGGTACAGACTTGATGGGCCAAATGGCCTGTTTCTGTGCTGGAACATTCTGTGGGCTGGATTTTGTCAATGGAGGCGACTTGGAGGCGGGACTGCTGCTTGTCGTGGCAATGTCCCGCCTCCATCCTCGCCTGACCATTCAGAGGGATTTCCCCGATTGAGCTTGTTAAGCCCGCCCAGTGGGTTCAGCAAGCCCATTATGGAAAAAGTCACTGACTGATCACGTCAACGTCAGACGTGCTATCTGTCAAGACTTCTTGAAAGAAGAAATGACAGTGTTTGGCAGCTCTGTGAAGCTGTCAAACACTGACATTCTCTTGAGTTTGATTCGTTTTTGTGGTGAGGACTGAAAAAATGTAAAAAAGTAAATTTCAGATGTCTGATGGATCGGAGGGTCCATCAGCCATTACCTGAAATTGACAAGGTGGATGTCCGCTCTCTCGATCCAGCATGGCTAAAGGCTATAGAAGTAAAAAAAAGGTAAGTGAACACTTTTTTAAACTTATCACTCACCTTGCATACTTACCACTCCAGACTTGCACCCATCACTCACCTCTACACCTTACTTCCAGGTGCCTCCGACCGCCGCAGACCTCCTCCACGTCTCCTCCAACCCGGCGGGGTTCTCCGAGGTCGGGAAGCCTTCACCTGTGAAGGTAAAATGGCACTAATCCCTTTTTCTGCCTGTTAACTACCTGTTAACAGGCAGTTAAAAGGATTAAAAGCCTTTCCCGCCTCCAGGAGATGGGACCCGAAGCTGCACATCTTCCTGCCTCCTGGCAAAAGGGCACGGAGGCGGGATGGGGGTGGGTTTGCCACCCGCCCCCACTTTCTCCGATTTTACGTGCTGTCCCACCTCCATGCCCGCTTCCTCGGGGCTTAGAAAATTGAGCCCTATGACTCTGACCAACAGACTGACTACTTTAAAGGTGGGAGTCCATTCCACGACATAATGGAAAAAGCTCTTTATAATCCCATGTCTTATTGAACATCCCATAGTCTACATTCACTGCCCAGGTCAAATAGTTCCAAAGATATCTGTAATATGATTAAGATATACTAAAAAATTGCAAATTCATTATTTTTTTTAAATAGAAGTTATAAAATTCCTGAGCTGAGGATATCCTTGCCTCAAACTGGCTTTGTGTTCATCAGAACTGGATTCAACTGCATAATGTAAAAGTCAAGCATCCCTGCAATATGCTACATGAAGATTCCTCAATCAGTGCCATTTCCTATCACATGACACTGCTTGTTCATCAAATTTTTCCTGTCACATGATTTGTGCTCAAACTGTGCAACATATTGGCAGGAACAGAAGCTACAGCATGAACGACGGATGCTAGTTAACGGCTGAAACTCTAGCACAGGTTACAGAGGGTATATTGGTCGTGAAACAGAGGTCTAAAAATTCAAATCAGGCGGCTGTGATTATATCAAAAATCGCAAAATCCAACAGCCTAACAAGTTGACTGAATTATGGTTTCAATTTAGAGTCAGCTATTTTATATTTTTTATGTGCTTGTCTGATTTGGCCACTTTATAAAAATAAAAAATCTATTAAAAAGATGTTTTGCACCAGAGGTGCTGAATTGGCAATAGTGGCATGATATTGGTGAAAGGTCACAAGCGAGGTGCTGCAGGCACAATACAGAATCGCAATGACATTTCAAACACAAACTGTAAATTCTTGGGCAGATTTTGCAAATGTCCAACACCAGACCTTTGCCAAACCTGGAGTGCAGAGAGGGATTCTCCATCCATTCACTTTAATGGAAGCAAAATGGTGAGGAGCGTGTCTGCAGTTTTGCCAATGTGAACTCCCAGCAGGTAAGACACTTTGCCAGGAGCATGTCTTAGTAAAATTGGCCCTAGGATTAGGTTACCGGCCTGTGGTACAATTACAGGCTCTGCAGGCAGTACGCATCATTTGAACTTCACTCTTGCATTTCAGGTTGACCCTAATTTAAATATTTCCCAATGGAAGAGGGTAAGGAGAAAAAGAGGGAAGTCGGGGAGGGGGGGTGGGGAAAGGAAAGAGGGAGGAAGGGAAATGGAGTGGGAAAGGAAAGAGGGAGGATGGGGGAAGGAAAGATGGAGGATGGGGGAATGAAAGAGGGAGGACATGGAGGGGAGGAAAGAGGAGCATGAGGGAGAAGTTCTTTTCTATTCGTTCATGGGATATAGGCATTGCTGGCAAGGTCAGCATTTATTGCCCATCCCTAATTGCCCTTGGAAAGGTGGTGGTGAGCTGCCGTCTTGAACCACTGCAGTCCATATGGTGAAGGTACTCCCAGTGCTGTTAGGGAGGGAGTTCCAGGATTTTGACCCAGTGATGATGAAGGAATGGCGATATATTTCCAAGTCAGGATGATGTGTGACTTGGAGGGGAATTAGAAAGTGGTGGTGTTCCCATGCGCCTGCTGCCCTTGTCCTTCTAGGTGGTAGAGGTCACAGGTTTGGGAGGTGCTGTCGAAGAAGCCTTGGCGAGTTGCTGCAGTACATCTTGTAGACAGTACACACTGCAGCCACGGTACGCTGGTGGTGGAGGGAGTGAATGTTTAAAGTGCTGCACGGGAGTATGATCAAGTGGGCTGCTCTGTCCTGGATGGTGTCGAGCTTCTTGAGTGCTGTTGGAGCTGCACGCATCCAGGCAAGTAGAGAGGATTCCATCACACTCTGACTTGTGCCTTGTACATGGTGGAAAGCGAGGCAGGTATGGACCCAGGAGGTAGTGGTGGAGGAGCCTCAGCCCTTGCTCTTGTCCAACAGTTATGAGGTTCTTACTCTCTGTGTAGGCGAGAACAGGGACTGCAGTGAGGATGAGCAAACTGACCACAGCACCGTGGTACAGGGAGCCATTCAAGTGGGGGGAGCAATAAGAAATGTGGTACTGGTAGGGGACAGTATAGTTAGGGGGATAGACACTGTTCTCTGCAGCCAAGAGCGTGAGTCCCGAAGGCTGTGTTGCCTGCCCGGTGCCAGGGTAAAGGACATCTCCTCTAGGCTGGAGAGGAACTTAGAGTGGGAGGGGAAAGATCCAATTGCCGTAGTCCATGTAGGTACCAACGACATAGGTAGGATAAAGAAAAGAGGTACTGCTGAGGGAGTATGAGCAGCTAGGGGCTAAATTGAAAACAGGAACCATAAAGGTAAGAATCTCTGGATTACTATCTGAGCCACGTGCAAATTGGCATAGGGTAAATAAGATCAGAGAGATGAACGAGTGGCTCAAAGATTGGTGTGGGAGAAATGGGTTTCGATTCTTGGGGCACTGGCACCAGTACTGGGGTAAGAGGGAGCAGTTCCGTTGGGACGGGCTTCATTTGAACCAAGCTGGGACCAGTGTCCTGGTAAATCGAATAACTAGGGCTGTAGATAGGGCTTTAAACTAAATAGCAGGGGGGGGGGTGGTGGAGGGGAGGGATCCGCTGAGCAGAAATTAAAAAAGTCAAAGAAAAATGAGAAGGCAAAAGTGCAGGGTAGCGATAGGAGTAATGATAACCAGAGTGTGACAGGAAGGGACAGAGTGTATACACATAAGAGTGCATCAGAAAGAGGGGTCAGAATAGGGAAAAATGGTAAAAATACAAAATTAAAAGTTCTATATCTGAATGCACACAGCATTCGTAACAAGATAGATGAGTTGACAGCACAAATAGAAATAAATGGGTATGATCTGATAGCCATTACAGAGATGTGGTTGCAAGGTGACCAAAGCTGGGAACTGAATATTCAGGGGTATTTGCCATTTCGTAAGGATAGGCAGAAATGAAAAGGAGGTGGTGTAGCTCTGTTAATAAGGGATGAGATCAGTGCAGTAGTGAGGCCCTCCTGTATGCCTCTAGACATGTACCATGTACAGCAGGCACCTCAAAGCACTGGACAGGTACCTCCAACGCTGCCTCCGCAAGATCCTGCAAATCCATTGGCAACATCAGTGTTCTCGCTCAGGCCAACATCCCCAGCATCGAAGCTTTGACCACGCTCGATCAGCTCCGATGGACGGGTCACATCGTCCACATGCCCAAAACAAGACTCCCAAAACAAGCGCTCTACTCGGAGCTCCGACACGGCAAGAGAGCCCCAGGTGGGCAGAGGAAACGCTTCAAGGACACCCTCAAAGCCTCCTTGAAAAAGTGCAACATCTCCACCAACACCTGGGAATCCCTGGCCCAAGACCGTACAAAGTGGAGAAGCATCCGGGAAGGCACCAAATACCTCGAGTCTCTTCGCCGGGAGCAAGCGGAAGCCAAGCGCAAATAGTGGAAGAAGCGCACGTCAACCCAAGCACCCCACCCACCCGCCCCTTCAACCACCGTCTGCCCCACCTGTGACAGAGACTGTAGGTCCCACATTGGACTCATCGGTCACCTGAGAACTCATTTTTAATGTGGAAGCAAGTCATCTTCAGTTCCGAGGGACTGCCTAAGAAGAAGTGAGAAATGATATTGGCTTATAAAATCAAGACGTAGAATCAGTTTGGGTGGAGATAAGAAATAATAAGGGTAAGAAGTCACTGGTGGGAGTGGTCTATACGCCCCCAAACAGTAGCCACACTGTAGGACAGAGTATAAATCAAGAAATAATAGGAGGCTTGTAAGAAAGGTACGGCTATAATCATGGGAGATTTTAATCTTCATATTGATTAGACAGCAAATTGGCAAAGGTAGACTTGAGGAAGAGTTCTTAGGGTGTATACGGGATGGTTTCTTGAAACAATATGTTGTGGAACCAACCAGGGAGCAGACTATTTTAGAACTGGTAATGTGTAACGAGGCTGGATTAATTAATGATCTCGAAGTGAAGGATCCTCTTGGGAAGAGTGATCATAGCATTGTAGAATTTCAAATTCAGTTTCAGGGTGAGAAAGCTAGGTCTCAAACTGGTGTCCTGAACTTAAATAAAGGTAATAACAAAGTTATGAAGGCAGACTTGGTTAAAGTGGACTGGGAAAATATATTGCAGGGTAATACTGTAGAAAAGCAGTGGCAAATATTTAAGGAGCTATTTCATAACTCTCAGCAAAGATATATTCCAGTGAGAAAGAAAGACTCAAGAGAAGGATGAACCATCCATGGCTAAACTAAGGAAGTAAAGGATGGTATCAAATTGAAAACAAAGGCATACAATGTTGCGAACAATAGTGGAAGGCCAGAGGATTTGGAAATTTTTAAAAACCAGCAAAGGACGACTAAAAAAAATGATAAAGAGAGAGAAGATAGCTTAGGAGAGTACTGTTGCCTCACAGCGCCAGGGACCCGGGTTCGAATCCGGCCTCGGGCGACTATCTGTGTGGAGTTTGCACATTCTCCCCGTGTTTGCGTGGGTTTCCTCCGGGTGCTCCGGTTTCCTCCCACAGTCCAAAGATGTGCGGGTTAGGTTGATTGGCTGTGATAAATTGACCCTTAGTATTAGGGGGATTAAATACGTGGGGTTACGGGGATCGGGTGGGATATGTGTCGGTGCAGGCTCGATGGGCCGAAATGGCCTCTATCTGCACTGTGAGGTTTCTGTGATTCTGTGATTCTGTGAGTAAGCTAGCAAGAAATATAAAAACAGGTAGTAAGAGCTTCTACAGGTATATAAAAAAGAGTAGCAGCTAAAGTAAACGGTCCCCTAGAGGATGAGTCTGGGGAATTAATCATGGGAAACTGGGAAATGGCAGAGACTTTGAACAAATATTTTGTATCGGTCTTCACAGTAGAAGATACTAAAAGCATCCCAATAATGGATAATCATGGGGCTATTGGGATGGGGGGGGACTTAAAACAATCATTATCACTAGAGAAAAAGTACTAGGCAAACTAATGGGACTAAAGGTGGACAAGTCCCCTGGACCCGATGGCCTGCATCCTAGAGTTTTAAAAGAGGTGGCTGCAGAGATGGTGGATGCATTGGTTGTAATCTACCAAAATTCCCTGGATTCTGGAGTGGTCCCAGCAGACTGGAAATCAGCAAATGTAACACCCCTATTTAAGAAAGGAGGGCGACAGAAAGCAGGCAACTATAAACCAGTTAGCCTAACATCCGTCATTGGTAAAATGCTGGAGTCCATCATTAAGGAAATGGTAGCAGGACATTTAGAAAATCATAATAAAGTCAAGCAGAGTCAGCATGGTTTTATGAAAGGGAAATCATGTTTGACAAATTTGCTGGAGTTCTTTGAGGATGTAACGAGCAGAGTGGATAAAGGGGAACCAGTAGATGTAGTATATTTGGATTTCCAGAAGGCATTCGATAAGGTGCCACATAAAAGATTACTGCACAAGATAAGAGCTCACGGGGTTGGGGGTAATATATTAGCATGGATAGAGGATTGGCTAACTAACAGGGTCATTTTCAGGTTGGCAAACTGTAACTAGTGGGGTGCCGCAGGGATCAGTGCTGGGGCCTCAACTATTTACAATCTATATTAATGACTTGGTTGAAGGGACTGAATGTAATGTAGCCAAATTTGCTGATGATACAAAGATAGGTGGGATAGCAAATTGTGTGGAGGATGCAAAGAATCTCCAAAGGGATATAGATAGGCTAAGTGAGTGGGCAAAAATCTGGCAGATGGAGTATAATGTGGGAAAATGTGAAGTTATCTACTTTGGTAGGAAAAATAAAAAAGCAAATTATTATTTAAATGGGGAGAGATTACAAAATGCTGAGGTACAGAGGGATGTGGGCGTCCTTGTACATGAATCACAAAAAGTTAGCATGCAGGTACAGCAAGTAATTAGGAAGGCAAATGGAATGTTGGCCTTTATTGCAAAGGGAATGGAGCATAAAAGTAGGGAAGTCCTGTTACAACTGTACAGGGCGTTGGTGAGACCACACCTGGAGTACTGCGTACAGTTTTGGTCTCCTTATTTAAGGAAGGATATACTTGCATTGGAGGCAGTTCAGAGAAGGTTCACGAAGTTGATTCCGGAGATGAAGGGGTTGTCTTATGAAGAATGATTGAGCAGGTTGGGCCTATACTCATTGGAGTTTAGAAGAAAGAGAGGGGATCTTATTGAAACATATAAGATTCTGAAGGGGCTTGACAGGGTCGATGCAGAAAGGATGTTTCCCTTCGTGGGGGAATCTAGAACTAGGGGGCATAATTTCAGAATAAGAGGGCACCCATTTAAAACGGAAATGAGGATGAATTTCTTCTCTCAGAGGGTCGTGAATCTTTGGAATTCTCTTCCCCAGAGAGCTGTGGAGGCTGGGTCATTGAATATATTTAAGGTGGAGATAGACAGATTTTTGAATGGTAAGGGAGTGAATTGAGGCCAAGATCAGATCAGTCATGATCTTATTGAATGGCGGAGCAGGCTCGAGGGACCAAATGACCTACTCCTGCTTCTACGTCTTATGTTCTTATGAAAGGCTTTGGGGAGTCAGAGGTGAGACACTCACCTCAGAATACCCAGCCTCTGACCTGCTCTTGTTGCCACAGTATTTATGTAGCCGGTCCAGTTTCTGGTCAATGGTGACCCCCAGGATATTAATGATGGGGGATTCGGCAATGGTAATGCCGTTGAATGTCATGGGGCGGTGGTTAGATGCTCGCTTGTTGGAGATAGTCATTGCCTGGCACTCATGTGGCGCAAATGTTACCTGCCATTTATCAGCCCAAGCCTGAATGTCATTCAGGTCTTGCTGCAGGCAGGCATGGACTGCTTCATTATCTGAGGAGTTGCGAATGGAACTGAACACTGCAATCATCAGCGAACATCCCCACTTCTGACCTTATGATGGAGGGAAGGTCATTGATGAAGCAGCTGAAGATCGTTGGGCTGAGGACACTGCCCTGAGGAACTCCTGCAGCGATGTCCTGGGGAATCGGAAGAAGGTGGGGGGGGGGGCGAAAGAGCAAGAGGATGAGGATGAAGAGGAGGAGGAGGAGGAGGAGGAGGATGAAGAGGAGGATGAGAAAGAGTAGCTACAGCATTACCAAATCATTTGTATTGCACTAAAGTAGACAAGGAACTTCTGTGGGGGGGGGGGGGGGGGAGGGGAGAAGAAAAGAAACATAGATTAATGAGACAGATATCAAATCATAGCGGGAGAGTTTGGAGAGATGACTGGGTGTTTGGCAGAGAGAGAGAGAGAGAGATGGGAAGAGAGAGAGAAAGTAATGGAGAAGATAAGTGGTTCAGTAGGGCATTGAAGAGCACAGGGTTGATACAGCTTAAGGCTCTACCACTAATGGCAGGCTGATGTCAGGGGGAAAAGCTCAAAAGGCTGGAATTGTAGTGTATGTGCCTTTAAGTCAGAACTACTTTTTACAGCTCCTGTATACTGTAGTACCGGCAGTAACCACACCGGTATATAAAGCTGTGCGCATGCCTCTGTACTCCAGTCTAGAGATTGCCCTCCTCCAGTAAAGACCTGCTATTTGTTTATGTACAGCATCCGTGTAATTATTTATCCACTGGACCACGGATCTAACAGTGGCGACGAGTGTTGATGCAAATCTACCTGCAACATTAAACAAAAAAAGTCGAGTCCAGGAACACGGGCGTCGACCGCGAGCAACCACCCAGCAGTCAGTCAGAGATCCAACTTCACTGGGGAGGCTGTGGAGAGCCGGGCTTGGTTCCCCAGCCACAACGAGCAGTGAGAGACCGACGACAGGTCCAGAGCATACCCTTCCCGAGCAGCGGCGGCTGGAGCCGACCGACGGCAGAGAGAGAGAGCCGGGCAGCGTTGACGGGGTGAGAAAAAGGGTGAAGAGAGCAGGGCGCAGCCGGGGGTTGATCACCGAGCGGCGTCGAGGAAAAATACTGCAAAACCGGAGGGTAAGAAACAGCCGGGTGCTAGACTGAGCGGCGTCGACAAATATCAAGAGAAGAACGCGCAGAGCACAGCCAGGGATCACGGGCTGATCAGGGTCCGTGGGGCGAAGCAAGGGGAGACGCCACTGAGAAGAAGGAAGAGCGCGGGAGATGCCATTTTGCGAAGCCGCAGCGGAGAAGACGGGCGAGCGTGGGAGACGCCATTTTGTGCCAGCGGAGAAGAAGGGGAAGCGCGGGAGGCGCCATTGGTGATAGTTAACGCACAACCAAGGATGCCAAAGAGTGGCAGTATCTCTACGTTCGACAATGAAGTCGAAGATTGGGCGACATATGTGGAACGTATTGAGGTGTACTGCAGGGCGAATGAAGTGCCAGATGCTAATAAAGCACTGGTTCTGTTAAATTCCATGGGTGCAAAAACTTATGGGTTACTGCGAAATCTAATAACCCGAGAAGCCGGTAAACAAGAATTTTGAAAGCATAGTAGAAATCCTACAGGACCACTTAAACGCCACACCGCTGCTGATAGCAGAACGATTTAAGTTCCATAAAAGGAACCAACACAAAGACGAAAGCAATGCTGAGTACCTAACGGAACTGCGCAAGCTATCGAAATACTGCCAGTTTGGAGCAGGACTAGCAGACACGTTAAGGGACAAGTTTGTGTGTGGGCTACAAAGTGAAGGATCCCAGAAACGGCTTCTATCAGAAAAGGACCTTACGCTGGACAAAGCTTTCAGTATGGCAGTATCACACGAAGCAGCCGCAAGGGGCGCTGCAGAGATACAACGGAGACCGCAAGAATATGGCACCAACGAAATGACCTATGGAACAGGGAAGTGCTATCGCTGCGGCAGAACAACACATGACCAGAAAGATTGTTGGTTCAAGGACCAAGTGTGCAGACAGTGTGGGAAAGCAGGACACATAGCAAGAGTCTGCAGGTCTGGGAAGAAAACCAACAGTAAGAAATCTCCACAGGAGAAGTACAAAAAGGTACACCAGGTGATGGACAGTGGTTCAGACGAACAGAAAAGTGACAGACTCCGGAAGCAAGGAGCTGGGTTGTCTGAAACTGCATAATGTAACCGAAATGGAGGATCATCAGACTATCTGGGTTACACTCAATATAGACGGAGTCCAAGTGGAAATGGAATTGGACACAGGGTCAGCTCTAACAGTCATAAATCAAAGAGATTACAAGCGGCTATTTTCACACATACCCTTGAAAGCTACAGAGATTGTCTTGAAGACGTATACGGGGCAAAAAGTCTACCCCAAAGGAAAAATAAGGGTGAAAGTGACATATAAAGGTCAGGAAATACCGAAAATGGATATATATGTATTGCCAAATGGAGGACCACCACTGCTAGGACGTGAATGGATCCGGAAGATACATTTAGATTGCCATTCCATACAGGCACTGAAGGTGGAGGCCAAAAAGGATGATGACGTCACACCTGGACGACTGTCAAAAATGCTAACTGACGCAAAAGAAGTGTTCCAGGAGGGACTAGGAACACTAAAAGGAATAACAGCAACAATTAAAATAGAGGATAATGCAAGCCCAAAGTTTCTGAAGGCCAGACCAGTGCCTTATGCGATCAGACCAGTGGTTGAAGCAGAGCTGGAAGGGTTGGAACGTTCAGGAGTACTGTCCAAAGTGGACTGGAGTGAGTGGGCTACACCCATCATCCCTGTAATGAAGAGGTCGTTGAGTAATACGCCTGAGGAACCAAAGAAGGTCCGCATCTGTGGGGATTTTAAGGTGACAGTGAACCCAGTCCTTCACACGGTGCAATATCCGCTTCCACGAATTGAGGATATTTTCGCCTCGCTATCTGGTGGTAAACGCTTCACAAAAATTGATCTAGCCCAGGCGTACTTGCAAATGGAGGTAGAACAAGCTTCGAAACATTACCTTACGATCAACACCCATAAAGGTCTCTATCAATACAACCGGCTGGTGTTTGGAGTAGCCTCGGCTCCGGCTATCTGGCAAAGGGCGATGGATCAGGTCCTGCAAGGGATTCCAGGGACCCAGTGTTATTTGGACGACATCTTGGTCACGGGCGAAAATGACGGTGATCACCTCGCTAACTTGGAGAAGGTGCTCGCCAGGTTAAAGGAATATGGGCTACGAGCTAATCGCCACAAGTGCGAGTTTTTCCAGAAACAGATCTCGTATTGCGGCCACGTCATCGATGAAGAGGGGTTACATAAGTCCCCTGACAAGATAGAGGCAGTAGTCAAGGCTCCAGCACCGGAAAATGTGTCACAACTGAGGTCGTTCCTCAGGCTGGTAAACTATTACCACAAGTTCTTACCAAATCTGTCTACGGTATTACACCCGCTGAACACCCTACTGCCAACAGGGGTACCATGGAAGTGGGATGACGAACGTAGACGAGCTTTCCAGAAGTGTAAAGAATTGATCATATCAAAAGAGGTGTTGGCCCATTTCAACCCAGCACTACCAATTCGTTTGGCATGTGATGCATCACCCTATGGCATTGGAGTGGTGCTGTCGCACAAATTCCCGGACGGTTTGGAGAGGCCAGTAGCCTTTGCGTCTCGGTCACTAACCTCAGCCGAGCGCAACTACGCCCAGATTGACAGGGAGGCCCTCAGCCCAGTATGGGGGGTAAAAAAATTCAACCACTATCTGCATGGACAGAAGTTCACCTTGCTGACTGACCACCAACCACTTGTCTCCATCTTTAATCCTAAGAAGGGCGTGCCAGTAATGACTGCACAGCGGTTACAAAGATGGTCCCTGTTTCTAGGGGCGAATCAATATGAAATAGAATATAAAGGCACGAGACAGCATGGGAACGCTGATCGGCTATCGCGCCTGCCACTGCCTACTGTGGAGGAAGCACCAGCAGTGGACCCTATCAAGATATTTTATTTGTCGATAATTGAACGATTGCCAGTAACAAACGCGGATATAGAGGAGACCCGCAATGATCCGACGCTGTCACGGGTATATGAATTGACGGTGAGGGGATGGCCAACACATGGCGACTCACTGTTGCCAGTATTCTCATCCAGAAGAGAACAGCTGTCAGTATGCCAGGGGACAGTGATGTGTGGATCCAGAGTGGTGATTCCACCCAAGTTAAGGCAGAGAGTGCTAAATGAGCTACATGAAGGTCATCTGGGGGGAGTGAAAATGAAAAGCCTAGCTAGGGCTTATGTGTGGTGAACGGGAATCGATCAACAAATCGAAGACCTAACTAAGAGCTGCTTAGGATGCCAGAAGGTCCAAAATGCACCACCGCATGCCCCTCTACACCCATGGGAGTGGCCCTCCTCTCCATGGCAACGGGTGCACATTGATTTCGCTGGTCCATTCATGGACTCAATGTTCTTAATAGCAGTGGATGCTCATTCAAAGTGGCCTGAGGTGATAAAGATGTCTTCAACCACTAGAGAAAACGATTGCAGTCCTACGGACCATATTTGCCAGAAACGGTTTGCCAGAGCAGATATGCTCTGATAATGGACCACAGTTTGTGTCTGATGAGTACCAAAAATTCATGAAAAGGAATGGGGTAAGGCATTACACATCCGCCCCTTATCATCCAGCCACCAATGGATTGGCTGAGAGGTTCGTACAAACCTTTAAGAAGGCGATAAAGACCATGTGCAACGAGGAAATTCCACTACAGCATAAGATGGACAATTTCTTATTAGCCTACCGAAACGCGACACATGCAGTTACCAACCAGACCCCGGCCATGATGTTCTTTAACCAAAGGTTGAGATCTCGTCTGGACTTGCTCAAACCAAATGTGCGAAGAAATGTTGAGGACAAACAATTCCAGCACATCAACGAGAAGCCGACAAGGAGCTTCAATGTAGGGCAACCAGTCTTGGCCCGGGACTATCGAACAGAGAAGTGGCAACCCGGAACAATATGTACAAGGCAGGGGCCATTAATGTACACAGTGGATGTCGGGGAGAACATTGTGAGATGCCACGTCGATCAGATCTTAGCATCACAGGAATGCGTCAACCCCATGTCTCAAGTACCTGGGGATGAACCCGACATACCGGTAGTATCTACTTCAGACCCAGTAGCAGTGGAACCCGATGAACTACCCGATGAAAGGAGGTCAGAATCGCCTCTGCAACAAGAACAAGAACCTCCGGAAAGGCGCTATCCCGAAAGGGTCAGGAAGCCGCCCCAAAGACTGAATCTATAAATGGACTTTTGTTATTGAATGTACATGTAAAAATGTAATTGTTATTTGAATATTAAGGGGGTATTATTAATCTAAAAAGGGAGGAATTGTAGTGTATGTGCTTTAAGTCAGAACTACTTTTTACAGCTCCTGTATACTGTAGTACCGGCAGTAACCACACCGGTATATAAAGCTGTGCGCATGCCTCTGTACTCCAGTCTAGAGATTGCCCTCCTCCAGTAAAGACTTGTTATTTGTTTATGTACAGCATCCGTGTAATTATTTATCCACTGGGCCACGGATCTAACAGGAATCTCAGGACCAATAGGTGCAGGAGGAAATAGAAGGCCGGGAGAGTCTGCAGATGCAGGGTGGGGTGAGCCCATGGAGAGGTTTGAAGGTTTTAAATTTAATGTCAGGAGACAGAGCCAGTGAGGACCGCGACCCTCCACTCCCACCCACCAGCACTGACATCATCCCCTCCTGGTTCAGGTGGCGGTCAGTGTCAGGGCATTCAAATGAGGCTCGGGAGTTAAAATCTCCCAGGTCTTATGCTTTAGAGGGCTGAACGGATCGCTGTCCACTTCAATCCCCACACCCCACGATTCCAGTCCCAAGTTAGAATCAGGGTTCAATTCACTGATGCAACGTAGAAACACTAATGATACCAATACTGACCACCAGGGCACCCCATGCTGAATTCCCCCCAACCACCACATAGCTCATCGAACATCTACCCATCATTTGCCACCCTTCAGCCAATTTCTTATCCATTCCCAAGATGAATCCCCGCCGCTTTTAGTTTGATCAATAGCCTTTCAAGTGGAACTTTGTCAAAAACCCTTCTGGAAGTCTAGGAACACTATGCCATAGGGTTTAACCACGGTCCACTTGGGTTGATCACCTGGCAGGATCTTCCCCTTCTGAATCCATGTTGACTGCTGTTTACTAGATGATTATCTGTACAATAATAACCAAGTTTACACCCGATAAACAATTCCATTATTTTACCTAGGATTCAAGACTAATGGTTCAATAGTTGTCTGTCTGATTTCTCCCTCTTTTCTCAATAGAGGTACCACATTAGTCTATTGTTTCCAATCTACTGGTTGCTCTCCCCCACAGCACTCAACCTGTATTAAGGTCCCCAATATACAGGTGTCAAACACAACTCCATATATAAAAATCATACAAAGTAACATATGGAGTTAGGTTCCGAAATGTTGACCATATTTTCCAAGTACATAACCTGGCAGCCAAGAACCTTGCCCATGGCCAACATGTATTGGAAAGACATGAGCGCAATGCCCCCCCCGATTTTCCATCCACTGGTGTGAAGGGATTCTTGGCTGCCCAGTAAATTACCCCATTGTTTCCCTTTCAGATGCTAAATCGACCTGCTTCCAATGGGTCTTCTTTCCACTTGTAACATATGGTCAGAGGGTGGATTAAGGCTGGTGTATGAACTAGTCACTTTGCCACACCTGTCAATATTGCCCAACACGAACCCTAGACCAGGGGTGTCCAAGCTTTTGTCTTGATGGGCCCCATAGGTGTGCACCATGGAGTCTCAGAGGGCCAGAAATAAATGTTAAAATCCGGATTCCCATTAACCGGCAGCTATCTCCTGTCGTTGATACTAACAGATCTCAGTGTTCTGATTTAGAATGTATCTACCAATGAGGCAGTGAGAACAGCGCCTTTCCAAACCTCCAGAATTCAAACAAGACAAGCCAACAGTGCCTTGCCTGAACTCAGGAGTGTTAACCTGGAGCTGAAATGCAGCACTGCCTGGCTCCGGCCTGACTGGTTCAAATTACACATTCCAGGCAGAATGCTGGGTGAGTGGTGTCCAATTGCACCTCCCACTTCCCAGCGTTGTCTGTACACCTGTAAATTAGTGGATTGCTAGTAAACGCAGCCCAAATTTAAAGGCGACAGGGATTGAATTGCCAGAGCTTCAAGGGTTGGATTCCCGAGCCTGGAGGGCTGCACTTTGACCAGCCCGACACCACTCAATAACTGTCAATCACCAGTAGTTGTGTGTGGAGTGCTTCACGCCGCCACCTCTCCATCCTGTACAATTGCAACACATCCAAGGAAGCTGCACAATAGTTTAGATCCCCGATTACATCGAATTCTCCATTTAGGAAACAGATTTATCATCACCTTGACTAATTAAAATGCTCTCAACAATTGCAACGACGGTTAAGATACTCCTGTGTTCCGACCGGGTTTATTATTTTTTTCCCCAGATCGTCTTTACTCTACCTCTGGCGAAGAGCCGGGTTTTTTCTTCAGCTCTTCACATTTCCGCAGCTTGCAGATTTGGTGGCCGGTTTTGCGGTTCCGGCAGCTGCTGCACTCCCCGCAGTTGAGCAGCCTCCTGCAGGGCGCGCACAGCCCGCACCGTTTCCTCTTCTTCTTGGCCGGGTGGCCGCCGGCCGCCGTCACCCGGTGCAGCGGGCAATCGGCCAGGCTGGCCAGCTGCAGCGCGCCGTCCGACATGGCCGCCAGGGCGGCGGGAGAGTGCAGGGCGGTCATGATGATGATCCCCGGGGGCAAGGAGATGGCCCCCAGCGCGGGCAATGCGGAGAAAGCCCCGGCCCGCTCCCGGAGAGCCAGCAGCTCCGCGTCGGAAGCGCTGCATTCAGCCTCGCTGCTGCAGTCGCCGGCTGAAGTTTTGCCGGGCTCGGGGGACGAGGCAGGCGCTGGACGGTTCTGCACAATTTGCAAAGTCCCCGGCAGCAGCCTGTCACTCGCCCCCGGCCGCCGAGAGTCACTTCTGTGCGCGTGGGGCTTATTAGAATGGATTGGAGCCGCTTTCCGTCCCCAGAGCACGGCACTGTCATGATTCCAAAGTGATCCGCCGAATCTGGCGTGAGGAAAGACCGGCGCCACCGTGCACGCTCCCTCCGCAGCCCGGTGAGTTTTGCTGCAATTCGCGGAAAGCCTGCAACTTTCGTCTTCCGAATCAGAGTCCACCACCACGACGTTGACTTCATCCTTGTCCTTCTCGTTGCTGTGCGGCTTCTCGTCGCAAGTGTTCTCCGTGCAAACAATGCCTCTTCCACCAGACATCGCTCTGTTCAAACCAGCAGCGAGACAGACCTCCCAGGGAACTTCCCTCACTGCCGAGCGCTTGTGGCTCACAGTGCTGTCGCGGTGTCAGACTTTCGGCTTATTACATCCTTTTTGTAAAGTGAAGCAAGCTGCTCGTAGCACTGAAACAAAAACACACACACACGGAGGTTAACGTTAAAATCTGGAAGCCAAGAACTAAAACTATACAAGGCAGATAATACAGCACACGCTGATACAGTGGATTTCATACAAGGCATTACCGGCTGAGGAGTCCCAAACTCCTTAGAGTTGAATAGTTTCTTCTGATACACAGCTCTGACGGTCTGCCAGTTTTAGTGAAAAGGTTGTGGGTTTCAGATTTGCCAAAGATGGTCAGGAGTGCGGTGAGCAAACCCGGCAGTGCTGTCAACTGGCCTGCCCTCACCGGGGAGACATGGGCTCTTGATGGAAGCCCTGAGGCGTTTCGTGGCACACAGTCTCCAGAGAGTGGAAACGACATCCTTCCACCAGTGAGTGGTACAGTAATGCAAAGTACGCAAACACGGCGCTCACATCTGGAGTCTCAGAGACTGATCTCCAGTGGCTAAACGGGGAACAATGTGTGGGGCGAGAGATTTTTTCAGATGACACTCCAGGCCAGGGGCGCCCTCTGACGAAAGGTCATCGACCTGAAACGTTAACTCTGTTTCTCTCTCCACAGATGCTGCCTGACCTGCGGAGTATTTCCAGCATTTTCTGTTTTTATTTCAGGGCTACCCTCGTCGGCCGCTTAATCTTGGAGCGACCCAGGTGAAGTTTAATCCATTAATTTGCAGGTATCTCTCGTTGCTGATGCCAACAGATCTGGCGTTCTGATTTAGGATTTAACCACAGTCACGTTTCAGGACTATTTGGTCTGGGGTTAATTTATATTAAGATACTGACTTTTAAGTTAAATTCAGTTTACAAGGGGTTTGATCCACACAAAACATAAAGGCCTAGAAATTCAGTATAGCCACGTTTGGGGCGCTACAGCCGGGCGTTCGCTAAATTTTGCGCCCGGCGCCATCTTCGCCGATATTCAGTTGCATCGCCCCAAGAGGTTGCTGCTGCGCTAAAGCAGGTGATGCATGACTATTAGGCGCTAAGCCGGCGATCCAGGGCGCTAACACCAAGGGCGGGCGCAGTGCAGGTGCGGCGAGTTTCTGAATGAAGGCAGACACGCTGGCGCCGGTCAGCTCTTAAAGGGGGAGGGTCGACTTGTTTGGCTGCCATGCCCTGCACACTGCAGCCCTGAAGCAAGGCCTGACCATTGCTGGTTCATCAGTTCTACGCCCTGGACCATGGGGAAGCCCGCTATTCTTCCAAATCCCATTGCATGCTCTTGCTGCTTGCCCAGGGTCATGGGGAAGGAGATGTTCTGACGTCTCATTCTGAAAAGGGCATTGGTCACCTGGCGGATGCAGCAATGTACCGCGAACTGGGAGATGTTGGCAATGTCCCCAGTAGCGGATTGGAAGGAGCCGGTGGCATAGAAGTTGAGAGCCACCATCACCTTCACTGCCACCGATAGAGACGTCCTGCTCCTCAGCTGTGGCTGCAGATCTCTGCGAAGCAGGTGGCAGATCTCAGTGACCACCTCCCTTCTGAATCACAGCCTCCGAACACACTGCTCCTCAGACATGTTCAGATATGAGAACTGCTGGCAGTATACCCTGGATGGGTAAGGCCTCCTGTGCCGACGCCTGTTGGCCCTTCTCCGTCTGGCCATGACTGACACTCTCTCACGGCGTCTGAGCCCTTTGAACGCAATGCAGTAAGCCAACGTCTCCACCCATTGCAGCCCCCATTAGATGTATCGAATCAATGCTATGGCACTGAAAGTTAAATCCAAGTGCAAAGCTCTGGCCTGAAGCCACAAGTACCTGTGCGAGTGTTCAGCCAAACCAGAAAGCTCTCTACCTTTGTCTCTCTCCAAATATCCGTCTCTCACAAAGAAGGACTGGAGCAAAATGGCTGCCATTTATACTGCAGGAGGAGTCCCCTTTAATTAGCGCCCCCCGCAGCGACTGGGAACCGTTCCCCTCTACCAGTCGTGGGGGGCACCAGGCGCACAATAGGCCGTCGCCACTGAATTTCCGGTTCGGGGCGCACAAAGGGCGTTGCATCATGAAATGACGTCAGGATCTGCGCGCGCAGCTGAGCGCGTGCTATGGTTTTGCACCGCCGCTAAATCTTAACTGAATTTCGCGAGAGGCGCAGATCGCGCCGCGCCTGGGCGCTAGCCACTTAGCGCCCCACTTCTCTTCCTCTTAAGGCGCTAGCGGCTGGCGCAAACAACTGAATTTCTAGGCCAAACTATCTGGGAAAAAAATAGCATTCTTTGCATGCCATGTCAGTTTGAGACCATGGCGACCATTAATGCATTCCAGTAACATTCACGTGTGATATGTTGCAATGGTCACATTCATTGGAGTCCAGAAAGGCAGCATCAGGTTTCATTGGCAGCTCACTTGTTGAATCTCCAACATGGAGATCTGGGGAGGATTAGAGATCAGGTATTTGGCTTCCTGCCTAACTGGAACACAAGCTCAGCCTGCAGAAGTTTGAATTCAAAACAATCAGAGGGAGATATCGCTTCAAGGATAGAGCTGACTAGTTTAATTGACTTTGCTCATCTGTAAAGGGAATTTGTCCCACTAACAGGGCATTATTTTCAATGTTACAAGAAACATGAATTTCACCTAAAGCTGTGTTATGTTCAACGGCAACAACAAGAAGTAGTATTTATATAGTGCCTTCAAAGTCGTAAAATGTCTCAAGGCGCTTCACAGGAGCGTAATCAGACAAAAATTGACACCGAGCCACCAAAGAGACATTTGAACATGTGTCAAACAGAGGTTTTAAGCAGCATCTTAAAGGAGGAGAGAGAGGTGAAGAGGTTTGGGGAGAGATTTCCAGAGCTTAGGGCCTAGTCGCCTTAAGTCACAGTTGCCAATGGTGGCGTGAAGCAAGTGGGGAATGCACAAGTGGCCAGAATTGGGGGAATGCAGATTTTGTGAAAGGTTGGAGGGCTGAAAGAGGTTACAGAGATAGGGAGGGGCAAGGCCATGCAAGGATTTGAACACATGGGTGAGAATTTTAAAATTGAGGCATTAGTGGACTAGGAGCCAACGTAGGTCAGCGAACACTGGGGTGATGGGTAAACGGGACTTGGAGAGAGTTAGGAAATTGGCAGCAAAGCTGTAGATGAACGCAAGCCCTTTGCAAACCTACAGGCAAAAACTGAAATAGGACAAACCAAAGAAGAAATAGAAGCACAAATAGGCGGAGTTGTCTGGGCTTCAAGGGTCAGCCTGCCATGGCTCAGGAGCTATATATGGCCTCACAGCCACAGCTTTCACACCCCTACTCTAGTCTGAAGGAGAAGCAAAGCAGTAATGGGGGAACTACAAAAAGGAAGCGTCATTAATTTCAATAAATTAAGCTGTTTCTGGGAGTAAAAAATTTGTTATTATCAAAAGCCTATGTTCATTTGCCAATTCAGAATAAACAGAAGGCTTCAAAACTGTACTCATTATAACATAAGGGGTAGACGGTGCCCAGTAGTACCAGGTATAGGCCTGCAACAAGGCAGTTGTATTCATTTCTAATTGTTCAACTATCAAAAAAGTATAAGCACCTGCCCCTGTGGTACCTATTTTTCACAGCTGCTGCCAGTACAGAATGAGAGAATAAATATGGCCAACTTCACCAAAATACATTAACTGGTTATTCATCTCATTTGTTGTTAGTGGGATCTTTCTGTGCACATATTAGCTGCTGTATTTGCCTACCATAATAACAGCAACTACACTTCAAAAGTAATTCACTGGATGTGAGGTGCTTTGGAACGTCCCAAGATCGTGTAAAGGTGCTATATAAATGCAAGTTTGCGCTATTGTATTCTTGCCAGGTCCGCTGTTATGGGGTCTGAGGGTTTGGCAGAGGTGTCATCAGACACAATTGGAGCAGGACCCTATGCCTTTCAGGAACCATCTTGTCTTCTGCCTTTCCCTTCAAACAGTCGAGGAAGCTTCAATTCCCTCAAGGTCTATACATAGTCAGCAGTCCATAGAAAAGTAACATTAACTTCCATAATATTTGCCAGAGCTCATATGGCATGTAAACACTGAGGAAGCAGTAACCATTACCATTGACATGGAGGGATGAGACAGCAGAAGGAAGCGGGGCAGGGGTGTAGGAGAGGGTGTAGAGAAGAGGGTGGGGGGGGCGGGGAGAGGCAGGGGACAGAGAGGACAAGGAGAGGGGCCAACAGAGAATGAGACTAAGACAGAGAGAATTGGAATGATAGGGAAAGGACAAGAGAGAGTGCATCAGACAGGGACACAAGAGTGTAGAATCCAGATTTTAAGTAAATAATTGTAAACAAACTATGGTGAAAGTTATGCTGATGTGCTAGGTTTCAACATTTCCTACATCCCATACATTGGATGAGTTGAAGTTACATGCAAATATCAGTGAGTACACTACTTTAAAACATGCGCCTCTTCATCAGTGTACGCTTTCTTACTCTGGATGTTGACCACTCTGCAACCATGCAACACAGGGTTTCAAACAACCAGAGGAGGGAAGGTGAACAACAGTTTAGAATTTACTTCACCCAGAGATGGAACAGACTGCCCCGGGACGCAGGATAGACAGGTTCAGCAAATTCAAGAGGAAGCGTGAAAGAATCAATAATATGTTTTTTTTTAACTTGCTGCATTCAAACCACAAATTCACAATTTCTTCCAGCCTTATATATTCTTATAGCCACCTCGGTTACCAGTACAGCAGTTTAACATCTCATCTGAGCACCTCTGAGTGCAGCTGTGACTCAGTGGTACCACTCTTACCCCTAAATCACAAGGTTCAAGTCCCACTCCAGGAATTGAGCACAGAAAAAAATCGAGGCTGACTCTTCAGTGCAGTACAAAGGGAGTGCATAGACTTTTGGATGAGGCATTAAACAGATGAAACCTTTAACCAAGGTCCCATCTGCCCTCTCAGGTGGACGCTAAAGATCCCATGGCACTTTTCAAACAGCAGGAGAGTTCTATGGGTGTCCTGGCCAACAGCTATCCCTCAAAAACCATCATCACTTAAAAAAAGTAATTTATCTCATTGCTGTTTGTAAATAGGCTGCCACGTTTCCCTACATTACAATATAAGTGACTACACTTCAAAAACACTTTTTTGGCTTTGAAGCTCTTTGGAGCATTCTGAGGGAGTGATAGGAGCTATATAACTGCATGGTCTTTCTGGCAACAACTGACCCACAGAACATAGGGCAATAAAGGGGTGCTTGTGGCCAGTCCAGGCTATTGGACACTGCTGCACTCCCCTTGTGCACTGTTGGGAAAATACAAGGAGTAACGCATATTACAAACCCATTTAAATAGCTCACTGAGCTTCATCAGAAACTGAAGGGAGGAAAAGCAAATTAGCAGTGTTGTTACAGGTGGTTAAAGGCACCCGAGGTTGTACCAATTAAAAACATTGATTTTTTTTTTAAGAGACCTATAGCAATAGGTCACCTTGTTGTAGCCATTACCAGAGTCTGGTCAGTGCTGATGGTAAGAGGCCGGTCAGCGGGGGGACTAGGGGCTGCCAGTGAGAGGTGGGGGGGAGGGGGGGCTAGGGGCTGCCAGTGAGAGGTGGGGGGGAGGAGGGGCTAGGGGCTGTCAGTGGGAGGCGGGGGGAGGGGGGACTAGGGGTTGTCAGTGAGAGGAGGGAGGCAGGGGGCTAGGGGCTGTCAGTGAGAGGAGGGGGGCTAGGGGCTGTCAGTGAGAGGTGGGAGGCAGGGGGCTAGGGGCTGTCAGTGAGAGGTGGGAGGCAGGGGGCTAGGGGCTGTCAGTGGGAGGCAGGGGGCTAGGGGCTGTCAGTGAGAGGCAGGGGGCTAGGGGCTGTCAGTGAGAGGTGGGAGGCAGGGGGCTGGGGCTGTCAGTGAGAGGTGGGAGGCGGGGCTAGGGGCTGTCAGTGAGAGGTGGGAGGCAGGGGGCTAGGGGCTGTCAGTGAGAGGGGGAGGCAGGGGGCTAGGGGCTGTCAGTGAGAGGTGGGAGGCAGGAGCTGTCAGTGAGAGGAGGGAGGCAGGGGGCTAGGGGCTGTCAGTGAGAGGTGGGAGGCAGGGGGCTAGGGGCTGTCAGTGGGAGGCAGGGGGCTAGGGGCTGTCAGTGAGAGGCAGGGGGCTAGGGGCTGTCAGTGAGAGGTGGGAGGCAGGGGGCTGGGGCTGTCAGTGAGAGGTGGGAGGCAGGAGCTGTCAGTGAGAGGAGGGAGGCAGGGGGCTAGGGGCTGTCAGTGAGAGGTGGGAGGCAGGGGGCTAGGGGCTGTCAGTGAGAGGGGGAGGCAGGGGGCTAGGGGCTGTCAGTGAGAGGTGGGAGGCAGGAGCTGTCAGTGAGAGGAGGGAGGCAGGGGGCTAGGGGCTGTCAGTGAGAGGGGGGAGGCAGGGGGCTAGGGGCTGTCAATGAGAGGGGGAGGCAGGGGGCTAGGGGCTGTCAGTGGGAGGAGGGAGGCAGGGGGCTAGGGGTTGTCAGTGAGAGGAGGGGGGCTAGGGGTGGGGGGAGGGGGGACTAGGGGCTGTCAGTGAGAGGTGGGAGGCAGGGGGCTAGGGGTTGTCTGAGAGGGGGGAGGCAGGGGCTAGGGGCTGTCAATGAGAGGGGGAGGCAGGGGGCTAGGGGCTGTCAGTGAGAGGTGGGAGGCAGGGGGCTAGGGGCTGTTAGTGAGAGGTAGGGGGCTAGGGGCTGTCAGTGAGAAGTGGGAGGCAGAAGGCTAGGGGCTGTCAATGAGAGGGGGAGGCAGGGGGCTAGGGGCTGTCAATGAGAGCTAGGGGGCTAGGGGCTGTCAGTGAGAGGTAGGGGGCTTGGGGCTGTCAGTGAGAGGTGGGAGGTAGGGGGCTAGGGGCTGTCAGTGAGAGGGGGAGGCAGGGGGCTAGGGGCTGTCAGTGAGAGGCAGGGGGCTAGGGGCTGTCAATGAGAGCTAGGGGCTGTCAGTGAGAGGTAGGGGGCTTGGGGCTGTCAGTGAGAGGGGGAGGCAGGGGGCTAGGGGCTGTCAGTGAGAGGTGGGAGGCAGGGGGCTAGGGGCTGTCAGTGAGAGGTGGGAGGCAGGGGGCTAGGGGCTGTCAGTGAGAGGTGAGAGGCAGGGGGCTAGGGGCTGTCAGTGAGAGGTGAGAGGCAGGGGGCTAGGGGCTGTCAGTGAGAGGCAGGGGGCTAGGGGCTGTCAATGAGGGGAGAGGTAGGGGACTCGGGTCTGTCAATGAGAGGGGAGAGGTAGGGGGCTAGGGGCTGTCTGCAATGGGCTGGGACCAGAAAAGCCGTGCTCCACACATACAGCAGCCAGGGGCAGATCCTGCTGTCACCGTCCAGCGCTTCGAACACCAGTCGCGGCAGCTGGAAGGAACATCACCCGCTTCGGACACCGGGGAGAGAGGCTGGACC
Organism: Somniosus microcephalus; assembly: GCF_052327205.1. Taxonomy (NCBI): domain Eukaryota; kingdom Metazoa; phylum Chordata; class Chondrichthyes; order Squaliformes; family Somniosidae; genus Somniosus; species Somniosus microcephalus. Next base: position 71,390,849 of record NC_140987.1, on the reverse strand, counting down.
GTTTCAGAGAGACAGCCCCTGCTCACCCCGTAACACACCCTCCGCCCACTCTTACCCGAGACCAAACTCCGAGAGCTCCAGGAAAGGAAGGCAGATGGGTCAGCGCCTCGTCCCCTCCTCCGCTGCCGGCTTCGCTTCTCCCCGCACGGGCTCCGCTCCGCGTTCCCCGCCGGGTTTTGTTTTGCTCCATTCCCGTCTTCTGTCGCTCTGTCCCGGAGACCGAGCTGCCCATTGGTCCATGGCAAGTATTCCTGCACGCTGATTGGACAGGCTGATATTTATGCAATGATTCTGATTGGTCATTGTGCGTTTGTCGTCCCGGTTGGAGTCCAGAGAGCGCTCATTGGTTACTCCCGTGTTGTATCGGTTTCAGAGAATCCCGTTAGTTATAATGTTGAATCAACCCAATATTCACAGCGAAGTGTCAATCAGCACCCAGGCCATTGGGAAGTGGGCAAGAGTGTGAGCGGTGGGCAAGACAGTGGGCAGTGGGCAGCGAGAACACTCAAGCCAACTTCCCCAGCATCGAAGCTTTGACCACGCTCGATCAGCTCCAATGGATGGGTCACATCGTTCGCATGCCCGATAAGAGACTCCCAAAACAAGTGCTCTACTCGGAGCTCCGACATGGCAAGAGAGCCCCAGGTGGGCAGAGGAAACGCTTCAAGGACACCCTCAAAGCCTCCTTGAAAAAGTGCAATATCCCCACTGACACCTGAGAATCCCTGGCCCAAGACCATACAAAGTGGAGGAGAAGCATCCGGGAAGGCGCCGAACACTTCGAGTCTCTTCGCCGGGAGCAAGCGGAAGCCAAGCGCAGGTAGCGCAAGGAGCGCACGTCAACCCAAGCACCCCACCCACCCGCCCCTTCAACCACCGTCTGCCCCACCTGTGACAGAGACTGTGGGGTCGATTTTCATTGACCCGTGGAGTCAGGATTGGAGGCGTGTGGGGGGGGGGTTAAAGTCCCGAATTCGGGGGTCCCGACACCATCCTGCCCCCAACCCGTCTCCATGTAAGTTTCAAAGGAGGCGGATACCCGCCCCGCACTGGGACCCGCCTACCCGAGGCGGGAAGCAATTAGTGCCAATTAACTGCTTGTTAACAGGCAGTTTTTAGCCTAATCCCTATTTTAAAGCTTGAAGTGTGGGATTCCCGACGGCTCCAAAGCACGCCAAGTTAGAGGAGTCGGGCCGTCGGGTTGAAGGACTTGGAGGGGTCGAGATGTCAGTGTTCAGGTTAGTGATGGATGCATGAGTGCAAAGGTAAGTATGTTTGGTGTGTCTAAAGTGATTAAAGAAGTTTAAATTACCTGTACTTACCTTTTCAGCTTTCCTTCCTCTAGGTTTTGGGAGTCCATCATCTAACCAGCACAGAAAGCAGAATGGCTGCGATCTGTCAAAAGTGACAGCCTGCAGCTTTCTGTGCCAGTGAGATTTCTAACTGAGTCTGTGTAGAAGGACTCAGGTTAGAAGTAAGACTGTCAGTGTTTGACAGCTTCAAACAGCTGTGAAACACTGATATTTCATCTGTCGAAACGTCTTGACAGATGAAATTTCAGTCTGTGACGTCACCTGTTGCCGGGTGGCCCTTAATTGGCCTGCTGAGCCCGCTGGGCAGGCTCAACAAGGTCAATCAAGTTCAAATCACGTGGATTGGCCGCATCTCGATGGAGGCGGGACTGCAACCCCGAAAGTTGTAGTCCCGCCTCCTTCCTGACTTCTGAATGAAAATCATCCCCTGTAGGTCGCGCATTGGACTCATCAGTCACCTGAGAACTCATTTTTAATGTGGAAGCAAGTCATCCTTGGTTCTGAGGGACTGCCTAAGAAGAAGGAGAAATAGGCAGTGGGCAGTGCAGGTCAAAGACTGATGGACACTGTCCAGTTGTGCAGCCAACAACTACTCCAGATTGAGGGGCCGTAGATAGAGGATTAAATTTAAGAGATTTAATATGAATAAGAGGTTGCTATGTAAGATAAGGGCTCATAGGGCTGGGGGTAATATAGTAGCATGGATTGAGGATTGGTTAACGGACAGAAAACAGAGAGAAGGGCTAAGCGGGTCATTTTCAGGTTGGCTGGCTGAAACTAATGGGGTGCTGCAAGGATCAGTGCTGGGGCCTCAGCTATTTACAATCTATATCCATTGATGATACAAAGCTTGGTGGGAAAATAAGCTGTGAGGAGGACACAAAGAGCCTTCAAAGGGATATAGACAGGTTAAGTGAGTGGGCAATAAGGTGGCAGATGGAGTATAATGTGGGGAAATGTGAGGTTATTCACTTTGGTAGGAAGAATAGAAAAACAATATTTTTTAAATGGTGAGAAACTATTAAATGTTGGTGTTCAGAGAGATTTAGGTGTCCCTCGTACAGGAAACACAGAAAGTTAGCATGCAGGTAGAGCAAGCAATTCGGAAGGCAAATGGCATGTTGGCCTTTATTGCAAGGGGGTTGGAGTACAAGAGTAAGGAAGTCTCACTACAATTGTACAGGACTTTGGTGAGACCACACCTGGAGTACTGTGCACAGTTTTGGTCTCCTTATCTGAGAAAGGACTTACTTGCCTTAGAGGCGGTGCAACAGAGATTCACTAGATTGATTCCTGGGATGAGAGGGCTGTCCTATGAGGAGAGATTGAGTAGGCTGGGCCTATAGTCTCTGGAGTTTAGAAGAATGAAAGTTGATCTCATTGAAACATGTAAGATTCTTAAGGCGATTGACAGGGTAGATGGCTAGAGAGTCTAGAACTAGGGCACATAGTCTCAGAGTAAGAGGTCGGCCATTTAAGACTGAGATGAGGAGGAATTTCTTCACTCAGAGGGTTGTGAATCTTTGGAATTCTCTGCCCCAACGGGCTGTGGATGCTGAGCTGTTGAGTATATTCAAGACAGAGATCGATAGATTTTTGAATATTAAGGGAATCAAGGAATATGGCAATCGGGCAGGAAAGTGGAGATGAGGTTGAAGGTCAGCCGTGATCTTATTGAATGGCGGAGCAGGCTCAAAGGGCTGTATGGCCTACTTCTGCTCCTAATTCTTATGCTCTTACCTTCTTAAATTTAGAACAGAGCACAGGAGAAACTTCTTTACACAGAGGGGGAGAAATTGGGTATCACCCCGTTTGGGGTACTAAGTTTTAAAAGTTGAAAAAATTAGCGCCAGGCGCTAATGTTTTTCAACTTTTAAAAAATTTGGGGTTTGTGCTCCAGGAAGGAAGTGGAGCCCTAACTCAAGCGCTCCACTTCCTTCCAGGAGCACAACAGGCAGCAGGCGGGCAGTAGGTGTGCAGCGCTGCACAATGGTTTGAAAGGCTCCTTCCCTCCCTTAAAGGCAAGGGCCATCGCTGCAGGCTCTGCAAGGGCAAAACTTACCTGGTCGCCGACGGCAGCCGCGATCTGGCCCGATGCACTGCAGCAGAGTGCTGGGCTGATCGATCGCTGGCGAAGAAAAATGAAAAAAACACCAGAAAGAGCATTTCACAATTTTTTTCGCTTACCTCGACCACCTTGCCTTCAAGAACCGCCCCCGAAGCACCCGGCCTCCTGATGAACACCTCCTGCAGCTGCCGGTGTTTTCGCCCGGCGATGCTGCAGGGGGCGGAACCGAAGTTCGGATCCGGGTCGCTACCGGGGTGATGTGCCCGGCGATGACGTCACGATCTCCGGGCAAAGGAAATCTGGGCGCAACGCCATACCGCCGCCATAAACCTCCCGCCGAATATAGCGGGAGTTGATCTTCTCGCAGCGTCCGGTTGGTAAGTGATTAGCGCGATAACGGGAGGCGCTAAGGAGGCCAATTTCTAGGCCAGAGAGTTGTGAGGCTGTGGAATTCACTTCCAGGGTTTGTGGTAGAAACAGTGGCCCTGAATTTGCAGTCGGTATGTGAGTACACCATCATACCACCTTTGAAATTGTCCGCATGTTCGGGATTTCCGCATGCTCGAAATCCCGAACTTGCGATCTGTCAAGTTACAAATAGAAAGATGCTCCGCTGCGACTTTCAAATCCTCATTGCTGGCTAAAAGTTGGGCTAATTGCCCACAAAATGCACATCAATTATGTTGGAAAATTTTACAGCTGGTGCAAACAGGCACAGGAGCCTGTTTGCACAGCGTAAGGGGTGGGCGGAGGGAGGTGAGAAAATTGCAATTTCAGGGCCATAATAAGTAAAAATGAACATGTAAAATAAACTACCAGATAGCTGTAAAGGATCGGTTTGAGGGATGAGATCGCTTTTTTAAAACCTTGCAGAATCAGTCTTTTATTTTGAAAATTGACTATCAACCAAAAAACTGTATTGCCAGTTTTAAAAACTCTATTGATCTGCTTTCATTGACAAAAGGGTTTTGTCGTCACAATTCTGAGGTGACAGAGTTTTGCGTTTGTGTATTATTTATATATATATTATGAAATTTATGGTGTTAAAATAGATTTCAACTTTTTGTCTGGTCATTTACAGATATATGGAAATGTATTGATGTAAGCCTGCAAAAAAGACTGGATTCCAACTGGCCTGTATCTTCCTTTAAAGCATATTAGTCAAATGGGGATTTCTATGTTTCATGATTAGCTAGTGAAAGGAGCATGACCCCACATGATCCCAGGTACGCTTCCGCAAAATGGTGCGCCCCTGGGATCCATGGGCCGCTATGCTGCATACAATGCTGCAGCATTTCAAAACAAGTTTTCATTTGGGGCTTTGCACCAGGTAAGTGTGGATTTTGTTCAGAGGTCGGCAGCGTACTCCTTCGCTATGCCGCCGACTGCAATTTCAGGGCCAATGTCAACATTCAAGATTAGATAGTATAGGTGGATGAAGGAAAATGGGTTAGAGGGATATGGGAATAGAGTGAGTAAATGTGATTAGAACTATTTGGTTGTGTGGAGGGAAAACGCCAACACGGACCGGTCACGCCAAATGGCCTGTATCTATGTTGTAACTTCGATGGCTCGGATTTTGCGGTCATTGGTGAAGCAATGGCGCTCGCCGTTCACCTCGCTGACAATTGCCCACAGAGTTTTCGCAGGCTTTGGAACGCAGACTTGCTCGAATCCGGCATCTGCTTTAGCACGGCGCCCTCTGCAAGGGATCTGTGGCATCTGTGAGCAGGACAGGAAACAGCAAGGCTCTTCAACCAATCAGATTGCAGAATCCTCACTGAGCCACACCAAATGTAAACCAGGAAGTATAAAGCAGGAAATATAAATTAGATTTAAATAATGTACAGAAAGCGAAATAAAGATTAGGAAATAGACAGATGGGATTACGGGAGAGAGATAAAAGAGACAGAAAAAGAAAAAAATATTTTTTAAAATCTCCAACGCTAATTTTCTTCTGAGGGAATGAGACTGCACACTTTAAAATTAATTTTTCAGGGCCAGAGAGGTTGTTTGCCTGTAATTATCACTTATCATGCTGTTATAAGCTCACTTAATCCTGAATGCACCAGCCCTAACTTTTTCAGCTGCCTTTAGTGCAGAACTTGTGGGCAAGCACCTCAAGTTCACGCCGTTACAGTCATTTTCAGTGCTGAATCTATCGGCGAGGACTGCAACAGCACACCTTGTGGAGGAGTGGGGTATCTCTGACAGCAACTTCCGGATTCGCACGTTTAACTGCGTATGTGCGGATGCCAGAAGTTGCTGTCTGATTTACCCTGTTATAACAGTGAGCGCTGTTAGCCTCACCATCATTATAGCCGCAAAATCCAGCCCAATGTATTTCTGTGCTACCCTCAGTGTACCAGCACAGCGCCCATGATTGAAATTTGATTATGCTTGTCTTTCAGCTACTGCCTTGTTCTGTTTTTTCAGCTGAGAGCAGGTGCTGCCCAAGATTAGATAGCACTACAGAAGTCGCCGTTGCCACTTGCAAACTGAGGGGGTGATAGTTTGATACCCTTTCATGTGTTGGAGTGTCTCATGAAGGTCTCTTTGTTCTGCTGCTCTTGTTCAAATTTCAACAAATAATCCCTGAGATTGCAACATTCCGCTTACAACACAGAGGCCATGAAACTGGGAGGTTTAGCGTTGGCCGTTAAGGCTGGTTTTGCTGAAACAATCGTGGCTGCCTCGCTTCTGTCTGCTTCCAGCGCGGAACGGGGCAACCGCCATTTCAGGCAGGTCATCAGTGCTGCCATTGCCTGCGCTCGCCGCCCACATTTAAATGATGCAGATCGTGGCGTCAATCAATGTGCAACACCTGATTGATGCATGATCTGTGATTTTCGATGTCGCCGCTCTTGATACTGCCCTCCAAACCAGGCATCGAAGAATGTGCATGCAGCAGTACAACAGAGACGCTGCCAGCGCTTCTTGAAGGGACACACACAACTTTCAGGTAAGTTTAGACTTTTGCTTTTGGACTTCTTTTTTTTACATTTTTTTGGAGTAGTGGCTTGGTGCAATACATTTAAAAAGTTGTTCGTGTGCAGGGAGTGCTGCTGGACGTTTGCAAGGCTTTGGCTGTTGAAGGCCTCTGAAAACACCACTTACTCCCAGTCCTGTGGGCTCTAGTTGCAGTCCCCCTTGGGCTCCATCTCAACCCCAGGGCATCGCTGCAGGAGTTCCTCAGGGTAGTGTCCGAGGCCCTACTGTCTTCAGCCACTTCAAGTACCTTCCCTCCAACATAGGGTCAGAAGTGGGGATGTTCGCTGATGATTGCACAGTGTTCAGTTCCACTCACAACTCCTCCAATAATGAAGTAGTTCGTGCCCACCAACAGCAGGACCTGGACGACATTCAGCTTGGGCTGTTAAGTGGCAAGTAACATTCGCGCCATTCAAGTGCCAGGCAATGACCATCTCCAACAAGAGAGAGTCTAACCACCGCCCCTCGACATTCAACGGCATTACCATCACTGAATCCCCCACCATCAATAGCCGATACACAGTTTCGCGCATGTGTGGAATTTAACATTGGAAAAGCCGGTGCCGGGCTGTGCGGAACCGGCAGACAGCTGCGCTTCCATCCCTCCGTTACTGATCATCACAGCGTCCTCTTGGCCACAATGCTGAAATAAAAGCCACCACAAAAAAAACAATTGAATCCAACTTTATACATCAATCCATCCAATATGACATAACAAAGTCAACTCACTCTTGTGCATTCCCTTAGTGCCTGTCTTCTGTGTACCTTTGCCTGTCTTAATGCGCCCACGAAGTGCTACCCCAGTGGCTGCAGCATGGCTGGTGGAAGGCTGCTGACTTTCAATGGGGGAGACTGCAGATAGCCTTGCAGAATGACCTCAAGAAGCTCTGGGCCTAGAAGGCCCGGCTGTGCACTTTACCACCTCGGCATGGATGGCAGCAGTCTGGCCTGGCTGGCTGACAGACAACAGCAAGGGCACTGGTGGAGTGGCAGTGGTGGGAGGATGAATGCTGTCATCCTGAGAGAATACAGCAGGTTCGTGCTCCACTAAGCCACTGCCTTTCCCCCGAGTGCAAGAATTGCTAGCATTCCTAGTAATCTGTTAGAGGACAGATTGCTGGACTGCTGTGACACCCTGCAAGCTCCTTTCCACACTGGTAAAAGCAGCCACGATGGCAGCAATCTGAGCTTGCATGACAAGTCTGAGGTTCCACTGCAGCAATCGGATGTTGGGTGGCTTCTGCTTGTGCTACAATGGAAGCTGAGACACCGGCCATCAGACGCTGCATCATGGTTGATCCACAAGTGTACTAATGGAGTTGCCCATCACTTCCATGCTGGAAATCATGGGCTCCAAGCTCTACGCAAAGCCCTGTGCAAGGTTGGTGCGGGACTCCTCCATGCTCCTTGACATTGCACTCAGGCTTTCTGGCAGGCCTACCAATGCACCAAGCATTTCATTGTGCATACCCATCAGCATTCTTCTGTGGGCCGTCCCATCAAAGTCCTCATCTGAGTCCTCTGCCGCAGAATTTGTGTGTGACCTCGCCCTCTGGGGAGCTAGCACCTACGCTTCCCTTGGCCCTTGCCCTGGCTGCAGGCCACTTGTGCCCAATGTCTCACCATGTGCAGATCCCGCCTCTAACCTATCCTCTAAATTAGGCAAAGCATCAGTCAATGTTCCCTTTAAGCTGTGCGGCCGCGCAGCGCTCTGAAGGTCCCGCACAGATGGTGAGCCGGCTTTTAAATTGAAAAAACCATGCATACACTCATGGGTTGTGAGAAGGAGGATTCCATATGAGGATACCGGCATTCTAAATTCTTTCAGCCCCACCACTGGCCACGGGCTCATCCAGGGTCAAGGATGTCACTAAGTGGCAGCAGGACACCCCAAGGGGGGGAGGGGGAGCAGCCAGAAGTCATTGTCCATCTCGGTACCAACGACATAGGCAGAAAGAGGGATGAGGTCCTGCAGGCAGAGTTTAGGGACCTAGGAGAGAGATTAAAAAGCAGGACCTCAAAGGTAGTAAGCTCCGGATTACTCCCGGTGCCACGTGCTAGTGAGTACAGGAATAGGAGGATAGAACAGATGAATGCGTGGCAGGAGAGATGGTGCAGGAGGGAGGGCTTTAGATTCCTGAGGCATTGGGACCGTTTCTGGGGAAGGTGGGACCTGTGCAAGCCGAACAGGTTACACCTCAACAGAGCCAGGACCAATATTCTCGCGGGGAGGTTTGCTAGTGCTGTTGGGGAGGGTTTAAACTAGCTTGGCAGGGGGATGGGTACCAGCATATAGGAGTAGAAAAGAGGAATAAGGTGCATGAAAGAGTGAGTGTGTTGGATAGTACTAGAGAAGAAATTAATACTGGAGGTGGAAGTAGTACCATATTAGATAGGAGCAGACTAAGAAAGAGTACAAAAAATTCAAAAATGTGTTTAGAATGCATGTACGTAAATGCACAAAGTGTGGTGAATAAGGTTGGTGAGCTACAAGCACAATTAGCCGTGTGGCAATATGATGTTGTGGCAATAACGGAAACGTGGTTTAAAACCGGTGAGGACTGGGCACTTAATATTCAAGGGTACAAGGTGTTCAGAAAAGATAGGGAAGGAAAAAAGGGAGGTGGGGTGGCAGTGCTGATTAAGGAACATAAGAACCACTTCCCTGCCCTCTCCCCGTAACCCCTAATCCCCTTATCTGCTAGGAAACTGTCTATCTCCATTTTAAATTTATTTAATGTTGCAGCTTCCGCAGCTCTCTGGGGTAGCAAATTCCATAGATTTACTACCCTCTGAGTGAAGAAGTTTCTCCTCATCTCAGTTTTGAAAGGGCAGCCCCTTATTCTTAGATTATGCCCCCTAGTTCTAGTCTCACCCATCAGTGGAAACATCCTCACCGCATCCACCCGATCAAGCCCCCTCACAATCTTATATGTTTCGATAAGATCGCCTCTCATTCTTCTGAACTCCAATGAGTAGAGTCCCAACCTACTCAACCTTTCCTCATACGTCAACCCCCTCATCTCCGGAGTCAACCGAGTGAACCTTCTCTGAACCGTCTCGAGAGCAAGTATATCTTTTCTTAAATATGGAAACCAAAACTGCAGGCAGTATTCCAGGTGTGGCCTCACCAATACCCTGTATAACTGCAGCAAGACTTCCCTGTTTTTATACTCCATCCCCCTCGCAATAAAGGCCAAGATTCCATTGGCCTTCCTGATCACCTGCTGTACCTGCATACTAACTTTTTGTGTTTCATGCACCAGGACCCCCAGATCCCTTTGTACTGTAGCACTTTGCAGTTTCTCTCCATTTAGATAATAACTTGCTCTTTGATTTTTTCCGCCAAAGTGCATAACCTCACACTTTCCAACATTATATTGCATCTGCCAAATCTCTGCCCACTCACTTAGCCTGTCTATGTCCTTTTGCAGGTTTTTTATGTCCTCCTCACTTACTGCTTTCCCTCCCATCTTTGTATCGTCGGCAAACTTGGATATGTTGCACCCGGTCCCTTCCTCCAAATCGTTAATATAGATTGTAAAGAGTTGGGGTCCCAGCACTGACCCCTGTGGAACACCACTAGTTACTGATTGCCAGCCCGAGAATGAACCATTTATCCCAACTCTTTGTTTTCTGTTAGATAGCCACTCTTCCACCCATGCCAGTATATTACCCCCAATCCCGTGATTTCTTATCTTGATCAGTAATCTCTTGTGTGGAACCTTGTCAAATGCCTTTTGGAAGTCCAAATACACTACATCCACTGGTTCCCCTTTATCCACCCTGTATGTTACATCCTCAAAGAATTCGAGCAAATTTGTCAAACATGACTTCCCCTTCGTAAAACCATGCTGACTCTGTCCTATTAAATTATGTTTATCCAAATACTCTGCTACTGTTTCCTTAATAATGGACTCCAACATTTTGCCAACCACAGATGTTAGGCTAACTGGTCTATAGTTTCCAGCTTTTTGTCTACTTCCCTTCTTAAATAAGGGTGTTACATTAGCAGTTTTCCAATCTGCCGGGACCTTTCCTGAGTCCAGGGAGTTCTGGAAAATAATCACCAATGCATCCACAATCCCTACCGCCACTTCTCTCAAGACCCTAGGATGTAGGCCATCAGGTCCGGGGGATTTACCCGCCTTAAGTCCCATTATTTTACTGAGTACCATCCCCTTAGTGATTTTAATCGTGTTTAGCTCCTCCGCGCCCCCCCCCCCATTGCCCCCTGTTTGTCCAGTGTTGGGATATTTTCAGTGTCCTCTACTGTAAAGACTGATACAAAATATTTGTTCAGCGTCTTTGCCATCTCCATGTTCCCCACCACTAGTTTCCTGGACCCATCCTCTAAGGGACCAACGTTCACTTTAGCCACCCTTTTTCTTTTTATATATCTGTAGAAACTCTTGCTATCTGTTTTTATATTTTTTGCTAGTTTACTTTCATAATCTATCTTCCCTTTCTTAATTAATCTTTTAGTTATTGTTTGCTGGCTTTTAAATGCTTCCCAATCTTCTATCCTCCCACTAGATTTGGCTACTTTATATGCCCTTGTTTTCAGTCGGATACCATCCTTTATTACTTTACTAAGCCACGGATGGCTGTCTTTTCTTTTATTCCCCTTTTTCCTCAGTGGAATATATTTATCTTGAAAGATGTGAAATATCTCCTTGAATGTAGACCACTGCTCTTGTACCGTCTTACACTTTAATCTGTTTTCCCAGTCCACTTTAGTCAATTCTACTCTCATACCTTCATAGTCTCCTTTATTTAAGCTCAGTACGCTGGTTTGAGATCCAATTCTCTCATCCTCATACTGAATTTGGAATTCAACAATATTATGGTCACTCATTCCAAGGGGATCCTTTACTAGGACATTTTTTATTAATCCTGTTGTAGGAACGGAAGTTCCTATCCGAATAACGAAGTCTAACGCAGTGAAACGAAATAATTAAATTTTAATAAACAAAATACTTTAACTGATAACTACAAGAGCAGAGGTCAGCAGGTCTGTACAGCTCCCCAGCCTTTCTCAGACTGCCCTTAAATACTGGAAACCGACGTCATGACGTCATCACGTGGAAATACAAGAACCTACACACAGCTTAAAGGTGCAGTCCACAACTGCACTACAGAGTGGTTAAAGGAATGATTACAGATTGTTCAGTGTCTCTTGGTGGCTCCGCCACAGGCGCCCCCCCCAGAATTCTCTTTAACAGACAGCATCAAACGTGCAGGAGGTTTAATTATTCTGCCCGAACGACTACGAACTTCAGACGCTGGATCGTTAGAAGATGAGCCAACATTTGGCTGTGTCTGAAGCGGTATATCTGGGGTGGAGGAAACCGTAGCAGAAGGTGTAGACGAGGATGGAGCCGAAGCAGGCAATTTAATAGACTGCTGCATAATTGGTCTAGTAGCCAATGGTGGTCGTCCACGGCGAGGTGGCTGAGCAACAACCACCGGTTCACTCCGATCCAGATGGGCTGGTTTAAGTCGGTCGATGGAGATGGTATCCGATTTACCTCCCATTTCGACCGTAAAATATTTCTCTCCCGCTGCAATAACACGAAACGGTCCATCATAAGGTGGTCTGAGTGTATCTCTGTGAGCATCCTGCCGAATAAAAACATAATCGGAACTCATAAGTTCTGCCGGAACATGAGGCTTCTGTAGGTTGTGATGCGAAGTTGGAATAGGCAGGAAATTCTTTGCCACCTCTTGATGCTGAAGAAGCTGCTGAGCAGGCGACCATGATTCTGTATGTGGAGGGAGAAAATCCCCTGGTACTCGAAGCGCTTGACCGTAGACTAACTCAGCCGATGAAGCCTGGAGGTCATCTTTGGGGGCTGTACGGAGGCCTAGCATCACCCAAGGGAGTCTATCCAGCCAGTTGGAACCACGCAAGCTGGCACGGAGGGACGCCTTTAAAGACCGATGAAATCTTTCACATAAGCCATTTGCTTGCGGATGGTAAGCGGTGGTACGATGCAGCTTGGTACCCAAGCCCTGTGCAACTGCATTCCACAACTCTGACGTAAATTGTGGACCACGGTCAGAGGAAGATATCAGATGGCACTCCAAACCGGGCCACCCATGACGAAATAAATGCCCTGGATACGTCCGCTGTGGTAGTAGCAACCAAGGGAATCGCCTCTGGCCACCTGGTAGTATGGTCCACTATTGTCAGGAGATGCATAAAACCCCGTGAAATGGGGAGGGGGGCCCACTAAGTCCACATGTACATGGTCGAACCGGCGTTCAGGCACTGGAAAGATGGCCATTGGAGCCTTCACGTGACGATGAACCTTTGATTTTTGACAGTCCACGCAATTGTTTGTCCAGTCCCGAAAGTCTAAATGCATTCCCTTCCAAACAAACTTACGGGACATAAGTCATTGTGAAGCTTGCATCCCCGGGTGTGATAAGCCATGTATAATCTGAAAAATCTTCTTACGCCATTCGACTGACACAATGGGCCGGGGCACTCCCATGGATATGTCACACAAAAGCGTGGTTCCTGCTGATTGGAACATAACATCGGCTACCTGCAAGCTAGAAGGCATGGTCCGATACGCCTGAACTTCAGGATCCGCCAGCTGTTCTTTTGCCAACCCGACGTAATCGATTCCCAGGTGAATTGTCTGGACTGGGGCACACGACAGGCAATCAGCCACAAGATTATCTCTGCCAGACACATGTCGCAAATCCGTTGTAAATTCCGATATAAATGTAAGGTGGCACTGTTGCCGGGCTGACCACGGCTCCGCCGTTTTGGCCATTGCAAAAGTGAGCGGTTTATGGTCCACAAATGCAGTAAACGGGCGCCCTTCTAGAAGAAAACGAAAATGCCGGATGGCCAAAAACAAGGCCAGCAACTCCCTATCAAAAGTGCTAGATTTTCGCTCATTTATACGCAGTTCGCGGCTAAAAAAGGCCAATGGCTGCCAAGTCCCGGCAACCCATTGTTCCTGCACTACCCCGATGGCGTAATCGGAGGCGTCGGTAGTAAGGGCGATGGTCGCGCCCGGGAGTGTGTGTGCAAGCATAGTTGCATCTGCCAATGCCGCCTTGGTGTCCAGGAATGCTTGGTCCATCTGTGGTGTCCAAATGATAACATCTTTACCCAACTTCCCTTTAAGTGCTTCGTACAGCGGCTGCATTAATTGGGCTGCCTTGGGGACAAAACGGTGATAAAAATTCACCATCCCCAGGAACTCCTGAAGAGATTTAAGTATATGCGGCCGCGGGAATGCCGTAACTGCCTCTACCTTAGTGGCCAGTGGGACGGCGCCTTCTGAGGTGATCCTATGCCCTACAAAGTCAATGCTGGTTAACCCAAACTGGCATTTGGCTAGATTTATAATGAGGCCATGTTGGCTGAGACGGGCAAAGAGTGTACGTAAATGAGCCATATGCTCTTCCTTATCTTTACTAGCAATGAGAATATCATCCAAGTAAATGAAAATGAAAGGAAGGTCCCGTAACACAGAGTCCATAAGTCGCTGAAAAGCCTGAGCTGCATTTTTCAATCCAAACGGCATGCGAAGGAACTCAAAAAGGCCAAACGGTGTGATGACCACCGTTTTGGGGATGTCTTGAGGGTACACAGGAACTTGATGATATCCACGGACGAGATCTACTTTGGAAAATATTGTTTTGCCGGCCAAATGAGCCGAAAAATCCTGTATATGCGGTATTGGATACCAATCCAGCATAGTGGCTTTGTTAAGGCATCTGTAATCCCCACAAGGCCTCCATCCGCCACCTGGTTTGGGTACAATGTGTAATGGGGAAGACCAAGGACTGTCGGAGCGTCGGACAATCCCAAGGCGCTCCATAATCCGAAACTCTGCCTTTGCGGCTATAAGCTTTCCGGGTTCCAATCTTCATGCCCGGGCGTAAACAGGCGATCCCGTTGTGGTAATATAATGCACCACACCGTGCTTCGCAACTGCTGCTGAGAATGTAGGCCTGGTGAGCCCCGGGAATTCGCCAAGTAGGCGCCTAAACCCTTCCTGCAATGGAACCGCACAGGCAACCGACCAGGAGACAGCAGTACTGCGGTGACAAGGCACCGCATGGAAGGTAGACGCATTAATGAGTCGACAATGTTGGACATCGACCAGAAAACCATAGGCACAAAAAAAATCAGCCCCCAGGATGGCCTGTGATACTTTAGCCGTTATAAATTCCCATACAAAACGTTGACCTCCAAGAGTTAAATTAACTGTCCGTTTACCGAACGTGCGAATGGCCGCACCTTTGGCTGCCTCAAGGGAAGGGCCGTGACTGCCGGATTGTAGATCTAGCTTTGAGACTGGCAAAATACTGCACTGAGAACCAGTATCACACAAGAATCATCGCCCTGTTCCGGAATCAATAATATAGAGGAGTTTTCCTGCTGAACCGACTGCCATGGTGAACTGGGTGTTTTTGTCAGCCTCTGTCTTCTTCGAAGTTTGTGAGTCTGCTGGAGACTTTTTTTCAACCCAACTGCAGGGTGGACGGCAGCGTTGAGCCTTGGCGCCAAAACGGGCGTGGTACATACACAAGCCTGATGGAGGAGGGCTGGACTTTGCTCGTGTAGGGGAAAGACACCTCGTAGCTGCACAACTCTGCTGTATGACCATAAAAGACTTATCTGCCTCCGCAGCCAGCTCGGCACAATCCGTAATCGTAGAACTGGCCAAGACTGACTGAACTGGCTCGGGTAGCTGGCAGAGGAAAAGCTCTCGAAATAAAAAACATTGGGGCTCTGAACCCAAAAGCGTGAGCATTTGGCTCATCAATTCTGATGGTTTTGAGTCCCCAAGACCCGGCATTGCGATAAGCTTGCGTGCACGCTCTGACTTAGTTAGACCATACACTTGCAGTAAACGATCTTTTAAAGCTGAATACTTGCCCTCTGCCGGTGGATTCCCCAGGATGCTGATGACCCGTGAAGCCGTGGCGCTGTCCAGAGCGGAAACCACGTAATAATAACGGGTTGAATCCGCTGTAATGTCCCGGATAGCAAACTGGGCTTCTGCTTGGAAAAACCATGCTTCTGGTTGCTGTTCCCAGAACTGCGGCAATTTAAGGCCAACGGCGTTCGTGTTCATTATGAATATCTCGAAGAAAGTTGTCCAACGAGCTTGGGGTCACCAATGTAGGAACGGAAGTTCCTATCCGAATAACGAAGTCCAACGCAGTGAAACGAAATAATTAAACTTTAATAAACAAAATACTTTAACTGATAACTACAAGAGCAGAGGTCAGCAGGTCTGTACAGCTCCCCAGCCTTTCTCAGACTGCCCTTAAATACTGGAAACCGACGTCATGATGTCATCACGTTTTCCGCGCCAACTGGGGGTCATGTGATCGGCGTCATGATGTCATCACGTGGAAATACAAGAACCTACACACAGCTTAAAGGTGCAGTCCACAACTGCACTGCAGAGTGGTTAAAGGAATGATTACAGATTGTTCAGTGTCTCTTGGTGGCTCCGCCACACTGTCTCATTACACAGGACCAGATCTAAGATTGCCTGCCCCCTGGTTGGTTCAGTTACATACTGCTCAAGGAACCCGTCCCTAATACACTCTATGAACTCTTCCTCAAGGCTGCCATGCCCAATTTGATTAGTCCAGTCAATATGAAAGTTAAAATCCCCCATGATTATAGCTGTTCCCTTATTACATGCCCCAACTATTTCCTGATTTATACTCCGACCAACAGAGTTGCAAATGTTAGGAGGCCTATAGACTACGCCCATTAGTGACTTTTTCCCCTTATTATTCCTTATCTCCACCCAAACTATTTCACTATCCTGATCCTTTGACCCAATATCATTTCTGACTATTGCAGTGATTCCATCCTTGATTAACATAGCAACCCCACCTCCCTTTCCTTCCTGTCTGTCCTTCCTAATTGTCAAATACCCTTGTATGTTTAGTTCCCAGTCATGATTATCTTGCAGCCATGTTTCCGTAATGGCCACCAGATCATACCCATGTGTAGTTATTTGTACCGTCAACTCGTCAATTTTGTTACGAATGCTGCGTGCATTCAGATAAAGAACTTTCAAATATGTTTTCTGGCAATTTATTCCTGCTTTTACCCCTTTTACTACTTTACCTTTATCATTATATATTCTGTCCCTTCCTGACATGCTCTGGTTTTTAATTCCCCCACTGCTACCTTGCTCTATTGCCTTCTCCGCTGTCATTTTTATTTTTCGCTCTCTTAAAACCTCCCCCCCACTAATTAGTTTAAAGCCTTCTCTACAGCCCTAGTTATTCGATTCGCCAGGACTCCAGTCCCAGCACTGGCCAAGTGAAGTGAAGACATTGAAATTTTGGAAAGGGAGGATGTTCTTGAGGGGACAAGGACAGAATCCATTTGGTTAGAGTTGAGGAGCAAAAAGAGTATAATCATGCTATTTGGGGTATTCTATAGGCCTCCAAATAGTGAGAGGGAGGTAGAGGAGCGAATCTGCAGGGAAATCGCAGAGATATGCAAGAGCTATAGAATGGTGATATTGGGGGACTTTAATTACCCAAATATCGATTGGGATAATGCTAGGGTAAAGGGAAAGGAGGGGGAGGAATTTCTGAAATGTGTTCAGGAGAATTTCCTTGACCAGTATGTTCTTGGCCCAACTAGGAAGGAGGCATTGCTGGATCTGATGCTGGGGAATGAGGTGGGCCAGGTCGACCAAGTGTCTGTGGGAGAACACTTGGGTACGAGTGATCATCGTATCATAAGATTTAGATTAGCAATGGAGAGGAGCAAGGAACAACCTAGAGTGGAACTGCTAAACTGGAATAGGGCTAACTTCAATGGGATGCGAAAGGATCTAGCCAGGATAAAGTGGAACCAAAGACAGACAGGAAAAACTGTAATGGAACAATGGGTGATCTTTAAGGAGGAGATGTTCCAAGTACAGGCTAGGTACATTCCAACAAGAGGGAAGGGTAAGGAAACCAAAGCAAGGGCTCCTTGGATGACGAGGGAGATAGAGAAGATGATGAAACAAAAAAAGAGGGTGTATGATGCATGTCAGGTGAATTCTTCAAGGGAGAACCAGACCAAACACAATAAGTTGAGAGGGGATGTGAAGATGAAAATAAGATTGGCGAAGAGAGAATATGAGAGTAGAATGGCAGTTAACATAAAAGGGAACCCAAAAATCTTGTAAACAGTAAGTGGGTAGTAAGAGGCAGGGTGGGGCCTATTAGGGACAAAGAAGGTGTTATATGCTTAGAGGTGCAGGGCAAGGCTAGAATACTCAATGAGTACTTTGTATCGTGTTTACTAAGGAGGTGGATGCTGACAAAATATTGGTAGAAGTGTAAAAGGTAGAAGCAATGGAAGGGGTGAAAATTGATAGACAGGATGTACTAGAAAGGCTGGGTAGACTTAGAGTGGACAAGTCGCCTGGTCCAAATGGCTTGCATCCCAGATTGCTAAGGGAATTGGGGGAGGAGATAACGAAAGGGCTTGCCATAATTTTCCAATCTTCCCTAGATGCGGGGGAGGTGCCTGAGGATTGGAAAGTAGCAAATGTGACACCATTGTTCAAGAAAGGGTATAAGGACAATTCTAGTAACTACAGGCCGTTCAGTTTAACATCAGTGGTGGGTAAAGTTTTAGAAACAATAATGAAGGAAAAATTAATGGGCACTTGGAGTGGTTTAAGCTAATTAAGGAGAGCTAACACGGATTTGTAAAAGGCAGATCATGTTTGACTAATCTAATTGAATTTTTTGATAAAGTAACAGGGAGGATCGATAAAGGGAATGCAATGGATGTTGTCTACATGGATTTTAGGAAGGCGTTTGACAAAGTACCACATAGAAGGCTGGTTAACAAAATTAAGGTTCATGGAATAGGTGGGTCAGTGGCAGTTTGGATAAGGAATTGGCTTAAGGACAGAAAACAGTGAGTTTTGCTAAATGGCTGTTTTTCAGACTGGAGGATGGTAGACAGTAGTGTGCCCCAAGGGTCAGTGCTGGGGCCACTGCTTTTTTTGATATATATAAATGACCTGGATATTGGAATACAAAGTAGAATTTCTAAATTTGCCTATGACACCAAACTTGGGGGTATGGCAAACAGTGATGATGATGCCAACCAACTGCAACAGGACATAGAAAGGCTAGCAGAATGGGCAGACAGGTGGCAGATGGAATTTAATACAGGGAAGTGTGAGGTGATGCATTTTGGCAGAAGGAACAGGGAGAGGCAATATACACTTAATGGCACAGTTTTAAAGAGTGTGCAGGGACAGAGGGGCCTGAGAGTTAATGTGCATAGGTCCCTGAAGGTGGCAGGACATACTGAGAGAGTGGTTAGCAAAGCATATGGGGTCCTGGGTTTCATAAATAGAGGTATTGAGTACAAAAGTAGAGAAATTATGCTGAATCTTTATAAAGCACTGGTTAGGCCACAACTGGAGTATTGCATCCAGTTCTGGTCACCACACTTTACAAAGGATAGAAACATAGAAAAATAGGAGCAGGAGTAGGCCATTCGGCCCTTCAAGCCTGCTCTGCCATTGAATATGATCATGGCTGGTGCTCTATCTCAATATCATATTCCCGCTCTCTCCCCATACCCCTTGGTGCCTTTTGTATCTAGAAATCTATTTATCTCCTTATATATATTCAGTGAATTGGCCTCCACAGCCTTCTGTGGTAGAGAAATCCACAGGTTCACCACACTCTGAGTGAAGAAATTTCTCCTCATCTCAGTCCTAAATGTCCTACACCGTATCCTGAGACTGTAGTGTCCGTGTGTTGATAGAGACACTGAAGACAGGAGTTGGTTCATAGGTGTTTACTAAGCAAAGTCTGGAGGGGTACTAACGGATATAACACAATATACAGGCTTATATAGCCCGAGTGGCCATTACCGGCATTACAGCACACATGGGGCTCTTAAAGGCACATACACTACAATTCCTCCCCGTTTAGCTAACCAGTACATAATATTTTAAGTAATTATTAATTACATATTATAAGAAAAATAATATACACATTGCTGTAGTTAATTAATTATAAGTCAGTCTCTCTGGAGGCTTCCTGACTCGGTCCGGATAACGCCTCGGTGGTGTAGTAGTTTCTGGTGGTGTAGTAGGTTCTTTTGGTAAGGCTGATTCGGCTTGAATGCCAGTGTCGGGTTCATCGGGTTCTAGTATCACCGGATCGGAGGTAGATATGGGTATCTCTACTTCATCGTTAGGCATATAGAGTTGTGGTGTAGGTTGTCCCTTTTCGGATGACTCTATGATTTGTCAGCATGGCACCTTATTATGCTTTCTCCGATGTCCACGCTATACATCAGTGGTCCTAGTCGCCTGCAGATAGTTCCAGGCTGCCATTTCTCGGTACGGTAGTCCCGGGCCAAAACTTGTTGACCTATCTGGAAGGTTCTAGTTGGCCTTTCATTCATGCCTTGAAACTGCCGGTTCTCCACGTCCCTTCTGATGTTGGGCTTGACCAAATCCAGCCGGCATCTTAGGTTTCTATTGAAGAACATCATGGCGGGAGTTTGGTTGGTAACCATATGTGTTGCATTCCTGTATGCGAACAAGAAGTTATCCACCTTGTGCTGAAGTTTTATGTCTTCATTACCCATGGCCTTTATGGCCTTCTTGAAGGTCTGGACAAACTTTTCAGCCAATCCATTGGTGGCGGGATGGTATGGGGCGGACGTGTAGTGCTTAACCCCATTGATTTTAAGAACTTCCTGAATTCTTCGGACACAAATTGCGGTCCATTATCAGAACAGATCTGTTCCGGCAGCCCATTCCTGGCAAATATGGTTCTTAATACTGTGATGGTTTTTTCCGTGGTGGTGGAGGACATCTTTATTACCTCCGGCCACTTGGAGTGTGCATCCACCGCGATTAAGAACATTGAGTCCATAAATGGACCAGCAAAGTCGATGTGTACTCTTTGCCAGGGAGATGAGGGCCATTCCCATGGATGTAGAGGGGCTTGTGGTGGAGCATTTTGGACCTTCTGGCATCCTAGGCAGCTCTTGGTCATTTCTTCGATGTCTCCATCGATACCTGGCCACCATACAAACGCCCTGGCTAGGTTCTTCATTTTCACTCCACCCAGATGCCCCTCGTGAAGCTCCTTTAGCACTTTATCCTGGAGTTTGGGTGGAATCACCACTCTGGATCCACACATCAAGGTTCCTCGGCACACTGACAGCTGTTCTCTTCTTTGCGAGAATGCTGGCAACAGTGGTTCGCCATGTGCTGGCCATCCCTTCACTGTTAAATCGTAGACCCGTGAGAGAGTCGGGTCATTTCTCGTCGCCCTTTCAATGGCAGAATTTGTTACTGGTAGACATTCCACTATGGTAGAGTGGAACATCTCCACTGGGTCTACTGTAGGTGCCTCTTCTACCGTTGGCAACGGTAGGCGCGATAAACCGTCAGCATTCCCATGCTGTTTTGATCCTTTGTATTCTATGTTGTATTGGTGTGGCCCTAGAAAAAGGGACCACCTTTGTAGCCTTTGCGCTGTCATAATGGGAACACCTTTTTTAGGGTTGAATATGGAGATGAGGGGTTGATGGTCAGTCAACAAGGTAAATTTTTGTCCGTGTAGGTAATGGTTGAATTTCTTCACTCCCCATACCAGGCTGAGTGCTTCCCTGTCGATTTGGGCATAGTTACGCTCAGTTGAGTTCAATGAGTGTGACGCAAAAGCTATCGGCCGTTCCGAGCCATCAGGGAATTTATGCGATAATACTGCTCCTATGCCATAAGGGGATGCATCGCACGCTAGTCTGATTGGCAGTGATGGGTTGTAATGAGCTAAAACTTCTTCGGATGTGATTAAGTCTTTGCATTTATGGAAGGCACGTTTACAGTCTTCGCTCCATTTCCAAATTACTCCTGTTTGTAGCAGTTCATTAAGAGGGTGTAGAAGAGTTGATAAGTTCGGTAAAAATTTATGATAGTAATTTATTAATCCCAGGAACGACCTTAATTGTGAAACATTTTCAGGTGCTGGGGCTTTTATGACCGCTTCAATGTTTTCAGGTGACTTATGCAACCCTTCCTTATTTATTATGTGGCCACAATATGATATTTGATTTCGGAAAAATTCGCACTTGGGGCGATTTGCTCGTAGGCCCCGTTCTCTCAGCCTAGTGAGCACCTGCTCCAAATTGGCAAGGTGCTTGTTGTCGTTTTGTCCTGTTACAAGGATGTCGTCCAGGTAGCATTGAGTACCCGGAATCCCTTGGAGGACTTGCTCCATAGCTCTTTGCCAGATAGCTGGAGCGGATGCTACTCTGAAAACTAGTCGATTGTACTGGTACAGACCTTTGTGTGTATTTATCATGAGATATTTTTTAGAGGCCTCTTCAACCTCCATCTGTAGATATGCCTGTGCCAAGTCAATTTTGGTGAAACGTTTCCCTCCGGATAGTGAGGCGAAAATATCTTCTATCCTCGGAAGAGTATACTGTACCGTGTGAAGGACCGGGTTTACCGTCACCTTGAAGTCTCCACAGATGCAAATTTTTCTCTGTTCTTCAGATTTATTATTATTCAATGCTTCCTTCATGACTGGAACGATGGATGTTGCCCACTCGCTCCAATCTATTTTGGATAATACGCCTGCATTTTCCAAATTCTCCAGCTCTGCCTCGACTGCTGGACGAATTGCGTAAGGCACTGGTCTTGCTTTAAAAAACTTGGGAATTGCTGCATCTTCCACTTTTATTGAGGCGGTGATGCCTTTCAAGGTTCCTAGTTTCTCTTGAAACACTTCTTTGGCGTTGGCCAAGATGTCTTTTATTCGTTCAGGTATGATGTCATCATCGTTTTTTTTCTTACTGGTCACCGTCAGTGCCTGAATGGAGTGCCAGTCTAAACGTATTTTCCTGATCCATTCACATCCTAACAGCGGTGGGCCACCATCTTGTAGAATGTATAAATACAACTTTTGTATTTCCTTGCCGTTGTATACAACAGGCACCTTTATTTTTCCTTTGGGGTATACTTTCTGCCCCGTATATGTTTTTAAGATAATGGATGTGTCTTTTAAAGGTATATGCGGAAATAGCCTCTCGTAATCCCGTCGATTTATTACGGTCAGAGCTGATCCTGTATCTAGCTCCATTTTAACTGGGGACCCTGCTATCGTGAGGGTAACCCAAATGGTCTGGTAATCATCTTTGGCAAGTACATTATGTAATTTGAGACAGCTTGGTCTCTTGTTTTCGGAGTCGCTATCACTCTTCTGGTCTTCGGAGCTACTGTCCGTCATCATTTGTACCTTTCTGTACTTTTCTTTATTGATTTTTTTTTCCCGTCTGTGGATTTATTTTGTCCAGATTGGCATACCCGTGCAATGTGTCCAATCTTTCTGCATTGCCTGCATGCTTTGTCCTTGAACCAGCAGTCCCTCTGGTTATGGGTGGATCTGCCGCAGCGATAACCTCTTTCGAAACCCTGTGTCATTTCATGGGTGCTGAAGTCCTGTGTCTTCTGTTGTATCTCTGCAGCTCCTCTTGCTGCTGCTTCGTATGATACAGCCATACTGAAAGCCTTGTCCAGTGTTAAATCTTTTTCAGAAAGCAGCCTTTTTTGTGTTCCTTCACTTACGAGACCGCAGACGAATTTGTCTCGAAGATAATCTGCTAGTCCTGCCCCGAATTGACAGTGTTTTGATAGCTTTCTTAATTTGGTGAGGTAATCAGCGTTACTTTCATTCTTGTGTTGATTTCTCTTGAAGAATTTGAATCGTTCCGCTATCAGCAGCGGTGTTGGGTTTAAGTGCTCCTGCAGGTATCAACAATTTCTTTAAAATCCTTGTCCTTTGGTTTGGCTGGAGTGATTAAATTTCGTAACAGCCCGTATGCCTTTGCGCCCATTAAATTCAGCAGTACTGAAGCTTTTTTTTCATCTTCTATTCCATTTGCAGTGCAATATACCTCTACTCTTTCCACATATGTGGTCCAATCCTCTATTTCGCTATCAAAAGCATCAATATTGCCAGACTTAGGTATAGTGTCCGTGTGTAGATAAAGACACTGAAGACAGGAGTTGGTTCATAGGTATTTACTGAGCAAGTCTGCGGGGGGGGGCGGGTTTCTAAAGGATATACACAATACACAGGCTTATATAGCCCAAGTGGCAATTACCGGCATTACGCACACCTGGGGCTCTTAAAGGCACATACACCACAATTGCTCTTAAAGGCACATACACCACATTAGGCATCTTAGAAAAGATATGGCGCTTCCCGCGCTTTTCTTTCTTTTCTGCAGAAAAGATATGGCGCTTCCCGTGCTTTCCCGCCGCTGCTGCCGATGACAACGCTGTTTCCGTTCTTTTTTTTATTTATTTATTTACAGTTGGAGACTCGTTCCCGCTGGACTTTCTCTCTAGGTCTGAACGCCGACCTGCTTGCAGCGCCGGCCGTCTCCCGAGTGCTCCCTCCCCGTTTGTTATTGCTTGCCTCCGATTTCGCTGCTTGTCCCAGCTGTAGAGCCAGCCGCTGGAGCCCCAGCCTGACGCCCAGGAAGGATTAACGCAGTGCCTGCCACCAGCTTGGCCAGCTGGTGAAACCACAGCTTCTTTTACTTCCTTGAGTCTTCTGGACGCCCAAGGAATCGATGTCCTTGAGGTGCTGCCGAATTGCAGGTAAGTCCATTTCCACTTCGTCACCGCTCTAGTGTCCGTGTGTTGATAGAGACACTGAAGACAGGAGTTGGTTCATAGGTGTTTACTAAGCAAAGTCTGGAGGGGTACTAACGGATATAACACAATATACAGGCTTATATAGCCCGAGTGGCCATTACCGGCATTACAGCACAGATGGGGCTCTTAAAGGCACATACACTACAGTGACCCCTCGTTCTAGACCCCCCCCAGCCAGGGGAAACATCCTCCCTGCATCCAGTCTGTCTAGCCCTGTCAGAATTTTATACGTTTCAATTATATCCCCTCTCATTCTTCTAAACTCTAGTAAATACAGGCCTAGTCGATCCAATCTCTCCTCATACGACAGTCCTGCCATCCCAGGAATCAGTCTGGTGAACCTTCGCTGCACTCCCTTTATGGCAAGTATATCCTTTCTTAGGTAAGGAGACCAAAACTGCACACAGTACTCCAGCGTTGGTCTCACCAAGGCCCTGTATAACTGTAGTAAGACATCCTTGCTCCTGTACTCAAATTCTCTTGCAATGTAGGCCAACATACCATTTGCCTTCCTAACTGCGTGCTGCACCTGCATGTTTGCTTTCAGTGACTGGTGTACAAGGACACCCAGGTCCCTCTGTACATCAACATTTCCCAATCTATCACCATTTAAATAATACTCTGCCTTTCTGTTTTTCCGACCAAAGTGGATAACTTCACATTTATCCATGTTATACTGCATCTGCCATGTATTTGCCCACTCACTCAACTTATCTAAATCACTTTGAAGCCTCTTTGCATCCTCCTCACAACTCACAACCCTACCTAGTTTCATGTCATCAGCAAACTTGGAAATATTACATTTGGTTCCCTCATCCAAATCATTGATATATATTGTGAATAGCTGGGGCCCAAGCACTGACCCCTGCGTTACTCCACTAGTCACCGCCTGCCACCCTGAAAAAGACCCATTTATTCATACTCTCTGTTTCCTGCCTGTTAACCAATTTTCAATCCATGCCAGTATATTATCCCCAATCCCAGGTGCTTTAATTTTGCACACTAACCTCTTATGTGGAACTTTATCATTTATCCATCCACCGTTGCCACTCACCCCAATCCTTATGAAGTTGTGATGCATCTGCCTCATAGACACCCTCACCCAATGCACTGCATCCATCAGGTGTATATTTTTCCTTCATTCACTCACAGGTCTGTTTTTTCGCCCTTGTAGGCGAAGAGAGTGAACACAAGGGAGAGAGAGAGGACTGGAGGTGGGCTGTCACAAGTAGTCCAGCGCACAGATGCAGAGGAAGACACCCTGAAAATAAGTGGCACAGCTGCGTCCCTCTCAGTTGGAGATGGAGAGCCAGGGAGCTCGCAGATAACTGGTGACAGAATTACAAATATCTCTGACACGCATATGCTGACTTCATTTCATCAGTGGCTGAACTATGAGAAGACTGAGTATGGTGATTGTCAAGATTGTGGCTTTGCCATGACTCAATCATATTCCTTTCTTTTTACATTCAGGGCCTTCAAGCACACAGCAAGTGTCTCATGACATCCATGAGGACAACTCCTTAGAGGACCTCACTCCTTCTGAGGGTGCTCGATCACAAGATGTAGAGCCATGCACCAGCGCAAATACTCACACTTTGATGGGTCCACTTAGACAGTTGGGTTTTCACCTGGTGATTCACACCTCACAAGTTCGCACGAGCAGACACTGGTATCAGGGACAGTTGTGGAGCGTCCGTGTGACCGGGGGCAATCTTCTCCAAGCTCTGCTCAGCTGGACACGGGTGCTGAACCCCGGGGACTATCATTGAGAAGGAGAATGTGAGAGGTGCATCAGCAACTTAGCCAGATACTGACAGATGTGCCATGTGCACTGCCCACACTAGTGGAGAGGATGGAGGAGTCCAACTCAATCGCTAATGAATTGGCGCCACAGGGAATTGTGAGAACGTCTGCCATGAAGAGAAGGTCCACCTGCATAGAGCTTCAACAATACTCTCAAATGAGTCCATGCAGGCCATGACCATGGCCATGCAGATTTTGAATGCCAACTCGTCTGATACCTTATCCGTGGCCTTACAATTCATCACTGATCTGCACCAAGCTGGTCTGCAGCGGAGTGGTAAAGTGATCTGGTGCTGGCCCAGGAGAGGGATGATGGTGACAGGGGACATGGAAGTGGAAACTCCACACAAAGCGCTTCCACTTCTCACCATTGCTCCCCCCACCCCCCACCCCGCCTCCAGCCAATACCCGACATGTTGCCTCCTCTTCCAATAGCCAAGTCTGCCCCTGCACAGGTGCAGATGGAGCAGTCTTTGGCCGGGCCCTCAGAGGTTCCAAAACCCAGTAAGTGTAGGCCAAAAGAATCTCAGCAGTCAGAGCAAGGGTCTGAGCAGCCTTCCTCTACCTCTGCTGAAGCCACACGTAGAAGAGGTAGAAAGCGTAAGTTCAAGAAATTGTGATTTACTAAGGGTATGCACTGGCAATCCCTCTTTCCAATTACTAATGTTAGATATTTGCATTGATCGAAACAAGCATGAAAATGGATTAAAAAAATATTGGATTTAAAAATGCGTCTCTAAATCTATGGTAGAAACCATTGCTATATATGTGTGGTATAGGCAGGGATTCAAGAATAATCAGCTGGAATGCTCATATTAAATATATTTCCAGTTTGATTATTTAATTCCTTTCTAAATTACTTTAATATGATCTGCAACAAGAGTGCTGGTTGATCAAAGTGTTTGACAAAATGTTATGGTTATGTATCCTTATTTTATAATGCCACGTAAAACTCAACGATTAGCACCACTTCCACATCTTCCCCATTATTGCGTCCCGAGGGCCAACTCGCCCTTCCATTTGTTTCATGATGAATGTCAATACGTGATGGGACCCATTGGGCGGATGTACAATGGGTGGATGAGTGACTGTTTAGTGCAAAGGGAGGGGGGTGGGTGGTAGTGCTAGTGGTGGGAGCAGACCTCAGGATTGTATTTGCTATGTTTCACACTAGGTGAACATTCACGATATTAGGGCATCCCTGGCATTCCGGGAAGCAATGAAATGTCGGGTTTGGCGATGGGTGCTTCACTGAGGGAGGAGCCGGCCGCATTTAAAAAGGAGCAGGAATGAGAGGGAATCACCAGTCAGCATGGGCACTGAGGGAGGAGCTGGATAGCTCAAACACCAGATGATTCTCGGTATTCTTAGAATTTTGATAAAGTGACATCAGCAGTGACGTCACGGTGAGCACTGAGAGGAGGAGCTCTGAGGGCGAGTAAATTGGACCAGTAAACAGTAATCAGAAATAGAACCTATGTGATAGAGATGAATGATAACAAAGGATGAATCACATTAATAGGGGTAGTCTACAGATCAACTAATAGTGGAAGGGAGGAGGAGGAAGAAATATGCAAACAAATTAGGGGAATGAGTAAAAAGCATAGAATAATAATCATGGGGGATTTCAACTACCTCAAAATTAATTGTGCAGAAGAGGTAGGCAATGGGGATAAGGGAATTGAGTTCCTACAATGTGTACAGGTCTCCTTTCTAACCCAGTATTTAAGAAGCCCTTCAAGGGAAGATTCGCTATTGGATATAGTAATGGGGAGTGAACCAGAGCAGATAAGAGAAGTAAAAGTAGGGGAACAGCTAGACAATAGTGACCATAATATAATACACTTTAAGATAATAATTGAGAGGGACACAAGCATGACAAAGACCAGGTTAATAGATTGGAGAAAAGCTGATTTTGAGGGGCTGAGAATAGAATTTTGGGAAATAAAATAGACAATATTGGCAAACAATGATGTAGAACAGCAATGGGAAACATTTAAAATGTGTTCAACAGTGTCCAGAAAAATATATTGTGCTAAAAAAAACAAGAACAAACTAAGCACTAATGTGTAGGGGGGCATCCTTTACCTGGTTTATGGTAATTTACCTGGTCAGGCAGCCTTTGCCACTGCACTGTGACCAATTCCAATCAGCGGTTTCGAATCGCTAAACCCCCCCTCCAGTTCTGACTGGAGGAACTTATAATTAATTATATATTAAAAACAGACAAATGGTCTGGATGCAAGAAAGTCAAATTTTATTAAAACTAAAGAAACTACACCACACGATCAAAGTAATCACGGTAAAATTGCTTAACAGGGGAAGGCAGACGGCAAAAATGAGGGATAAATGGCTACAATGTTAACCTTACAATCTTAGCAACATTTTCCTTAAATTACCACCCCTTTACTTCTCACTAGATTGTCTTGCTAGTGGGTCAGAAGCCTTGCTCACCTGCAGTCCAAAGAGTAAAAGAGACAAAAGGGGCAGAGGACTTCCTGGGCTTAATCTTTATACCCTGGGAGTCCCTGCTGCTTTTGCGCCGAAAAGGTCCGTGCGCAATTTCGCGCCGAAAGTCCGAATACACAAGAGAAAAAAAGGATAAATGAGTCTATGATAAAGTAAAGGCAAGAGAAAGGGAAAGATTCTATCCCTTTTCTACTTTTAAAGGCTACAAGATATTAGTGTGTTGTCCCTTTAAAAAGCTTGTATGAATGTTTTGGTGCCACAAGCTGTGGGGAAGCTCCACCTATTCTTTTCCTTTTGTGCAGAGTGTTAAAGATTTTTTGTTTCAATGTAAAAGGAAACCTTTTCTTCAATTATATTCAGTATTTTTACAGTCACTTGTAAAAGCACCTGAAGGAAGAGAAAAGAGAAAGATGACAATTTACAGGTACTGGGTTTCTGTAAGTAAGTTTTTCTGTTTTGATTATTTTATCTATTCTGTATTGTGTTTAGTTAATAAAATATAGGTCTGAATTAAATTGGAATTAATGGAGGATAACTATCCTATTAAATTGTGAAAACCCAACTTTCATTGTGGCCACAGTTCCAGACATGAGATTGTCACATTTTAAAAATTGTCAGTTTTGATTTTATGTTTAAATGTTTAATTATTTGAATCAGAATTTTGGGACATTTGAGGTGATTCCTGATTCGTGTTACAGGAATGTGTGTGAAAAAAGGGAGGAATGTTACTGCTATAAAGCAGCATGAAGATGATCTGGAGACATCTTGTAGTTGGATCGTATTACAAAATGTGTAAAGTTGATAGTGGTGTTGCTAATGATTTTATGCTTTTTTTAAACTGATTTTAATCCCTGGGGATAGATAAAAATTTGGTAACAGGTTTGTGCCTTCATGGCTTATGTTTTGAAAAATTGGAAGTAAAAGAGAAGCTGAAATTTTTTCTGAATTTAATTGTATCAGGAAATTTTGTGCAAGTTTTGCCAGTGCAATGACTTTGGAAAAAAGTAAATTGGAGTCTGGTTCTTTTCATTCGAACGTGAAGTGACGCAATTGCATGTGTCCGAGGATATTTGCTCTGCCTTCTTATAAACCTGCAAAGGAGTTAACGCTTTCTGCTGTCAGATATAATTTTTTCTTCACCACACAACAACTTTTGTATTGCTGGATGAAATTTATAAATTGGACATTATTAATTTTACGTATCTTAATTTCAAGTGGATATTTCCCCACGGTAACAGAAGGAATTTTATAAATTGACAAATTAACCCCTTGGGCTCTCTTTTCTTTTGTTTTAAATAGGTGGCCATTGCATGGATACCGATGGTGCAGCAAGAGATCCAGCAGTTTTAATAATTTAAGAACTTATCTGCAGACATCAGCAGACATCAAATGTCACAGCAGGCTGACAATTTGGACTTAAGGTTTTGCCTTTCAAGGGCTCGGACTTAACCTATTCAAGGTCAATTGTTATCTTCCGAGACAGAGTGCTCGAGAGGGGAAAGATATGGAAGTTAGGCCTGTGGTGTATGTAACCTGTACCACCTTAAGAGACTACCTTAAGAGATGGACTACTTTCTCTTGGCTACTGTATATTGTAGTACCGGTGGTGACCACACCGGTATATAAACTCTGTGTAGTAATTTGCTAAGCAGTTCAGCCCTGACCTTCGATTAGTAAAGACCTGTTTAAGTTATTCTTGTTGTCTGTGTCCAGTGATTTAGAATAAGCATATCTGGAACACTCAGACTCAACAGTGGCGACGAGTCCGATCTTACCCTGCGGCAGTTTTGCATCCAAGGCAGCTTCGTCCTCAGAACGGGCATCGAGAAGAGGCATCCGCCCTCATCAACCTGCTGAGCACCGCATCGCACGGGAGGCATCGAGAACCCGGGTTGAAATTACTGACCACGAAGTCCTCCATCAGCGACAGGCAGTGATCATCCTTCTACCACGGTGGTGGGTAAGCCGATCTAGAGACATGGGCAGAAAGTCGGCCGCGTTGTCAGTGGAGAAGGGGAGGGAAACCGGAGGAAAAAGGGCGGAGAACTCGACCGCAGCCGGTGAAAAGGGCCGGGCTGCAATCGGGGCTGAGAGGCGCAGCGACAAGGGCAGCGTTAAGGCCACGAGAACCGCGGAGAACTCGACCGCAGCCGGTGTAAAGGGCCGGGCTGCAATCGGGGCTGAGAGGCGCAGCAACGAGGGAAGCGTTAATGTCCACGAGAACCGCGGGGGAGCAAAAGCAGCGTCGGGGAAATTAAGAACCGCTGGGAGGCGAGAACGGCAACAGCGCGGTCATCGCCATTGTAGCCAGTGGGGGAAGAAGACAAGCGCGGGAAGCCGCCATTGTAGTCGGCGGGGGAAGAAGACAAGCGCGGGAAAAGCCGCCAAGCACGGGAAGCCGCCATTTTAGTAGGCGGGGGAAGAAGACAAGCGCGGGAAGCCGCCATTTTGGAAAAATAAAATATTTAAAGAAACTCTCAAGGATGCCTAAACACGGTAACATCACTGCTTTTGACAGCAATGTTGAAGATTGGGCCACGTATGTAGAACGCATTGAAGTTTATTGTACAGCAAATGAGGTACCAGATGATAAGAAAGCACTAACCTTATTAAACTCAATGGGTGCGAAGACGTACGGGTTATTGAGGCACCTTGTAACACCAGATAAACCGGCGGATCAGTCTTTCGCGAATATTGTTAATATCCTGCAAGAACATTTAAACCCCACGCCGCTGCTGATAGCGGAACGATTTAAATTTTACAGAAGAACGCAGCTGAAAGAGGAAAGCAACGCTGAATTCTTAATTGAACTGTGCAAGCTATCAAAGTACTGTCAGTTTGGTACAGGACTAGCAGATGCTCTGAGAGATAAATTCGTGTGTGGATTATTAAAAGAAGGAACACAAAAGCGACTGCTAGAGGAAAAGGACCTTACGCTTGATAAAGCTGTCACCATTGCAGCATCGCACAAGGCCGCGGCAAGAGGCACCGCGGAAATGCAGCTAAGGTCATCGGAACTCAGCACCAATCAAATGGCATTGGGTGCAGTAAAGTGTTATCGTTGCGGAAGGACAACGCACGATCAGAACCAGTGCTGGTTCAAAAATCAGGAATGCAGAAAATGTGGCAAGCTCGGTCACATAGCTAAAGTATGCCGGTCAGGAAAGAAGACCAGCAACAAAAAGTCACCGCAGGAAAAGTGCAAAAAGGTACACAAGGTGACAGAGAACAGTTCGGATGAACAGAAGACGGATTCAGACTCCAGCAGTAAGGAACTGGGTTGTCTAAGAATACATAATGTAGATAACACAGCAGACCACCAAACTATCTGGGTCACACTTCAGATAGCAGGAGTCCAAGTGAAGATGGAATTGGACACTGGATCGGCATTGACGGTCATGAATAAACAAGATTACAAAAGGTTATTTCCACACATTCCCCTAAGGGATACGGAGATTGTATTGAAAACATACACGGGGCAAAGAGTATACCCCATTGGAAAGATAAAGGTAAAGGTGGTCCACAAGGGTAAAGAAAGCCGAGGAATGGACTTATATGTGTTACCTGAGGGAGGTCCACCACTACTGGGACGGGAATGGATCAGGAGAATAAATATGGACTGGCATTCCTTAAAAGCACTAACTGTAGATTCCGGTAAAAAGGACGATGTCAAACCTAAACGACTGTCCAGAATATTGGACGATGCTAAAGAGGTGTTCCAGCAGGGACTGGGAACACTGAAAGGAATTACGGCAAACATCAAGGTTGAAGAACATGCAAACCCGAAATTTTTCAAAGCTAGACCGGTACCTTATGCGGTACGACCTGCTGTGGAAGCTGAGCTGGAAGGACTAGAACGTTCCGGAGTACTGTCAAAGGTGGACTGGAGTGAATGGGCCACGCCCATTGTTCCCGTCATGAAGCGTTCATCGAGTAACAAGCCGGGGGAACTGGGGAAGGTTCGTATCTGTGGCGATTTCAAGATCACTGTTAATCCGGTGCTTCACACGGTGCAATATCCGCTTCCACGGATTGAGGATATCTTCGCTTCGTTGTCTGGCGGGAAACACTTCACCAAGATAGACCTGGCGCAGGCGTACTTACAGATGGAAGTTGATGAAGCGTCACGCCAGTATCTCACGATCAACACGCATAAGGGCTTATATCGGTATAATAGACTAGTTTTTGGAGTGGCATCGGCTCCAGCGATTTGGCAAAGGGCCATGGAGCAGGTATTACAGGGAATTCCAGGCACACAATGCTACCTGGACGACATTCTGATTACAGGAGATGATGATGAGGAACACCTTGCAAATTTGGAACAGGTGCTCACCAGATTGAAAGAATATGGACTTCGAGTTAATCGCCAGAAATGTGAGTTCTTTCAGAAGCAAATCTCGTACTGTGGTCACGTCATTGACCAGGAGGGGCTTCACAAGTCACCTGACAAGATCGAAGCTGTTGTGAAGGCTCCCGCCCCGGAAAATGTATCCCAGTTGAGGTCGTTCCTAGGGTTGATTAACTATTACCATAAGTTTCTGCCAAATTTATCCACGGTGCTACACCCGCTGAACGCTCTTTTGCAGAAGGGAGTGCATGGAAGTGGAGCGAGGACTGTAAGCGGGCCTTTCACAAAAGCAAGGCATTGATCACCTCTAAGGAAGTGTTGGCTCACTTTAACCCAACGCTGCCTATTCGTTTAGCTTGTGATGCTTCTCCATATGGTATTGGGGCAGTGCTCTCACATAAGTTGCCAAATGGCTTGGAAAGACCAGTTGCATTCGCATCCAGATCATTGACCTCCGCTGAGCGCAACTATGCTCAGATAGATAGGGAGGCTCTCAGCCTTGTGTGTGGAGTAAAAAAATTTAATCATTACCTGCAAGGGCAAAAGTTTACGCTGCTGACAGACCACCAGCCGTTGGTTTCCATTTTTAACCCTAAGAAGGGTGTTTCGGTGATGACAGCGCAGAGGCTCCAGAGATGGTCCCTTTTCCTAGGGGCACATCAATATCAGATCGAATTCAAAGGTACAAAGCAACATGGTAATGCTTGATGGGCTGTCACGCCTGCCACTACCTACAGCGGAAGAGGCACCGACAGTTGACCCTGTTGAGTTATTTCACTCGACCATCATCGAATGTTTACCAGTCACCAATGCAAGTATTGAGAGAGAAACCAGGAACGACCCGACACTGTCTCGGGTCTACGAATTGACAGTGAAGGGATGGCCAGCTCATGGTGAACCACTGTTACCGGCATTCTCAGCCAGACGAGAACAGCTGTCCGTCTGTCAAGGAACATTGATGTATGGAACAAGGGTGATTATTCCTCCTAAATTAAGGGAGAGAGTTCTAAAGGAACTGCGTGAAGGTCATCTGGGGGGAGTCAAGATGAAAAGCCTTGCTAGGGCTTATGTGTGGTGGCCAGGTATCGACCAACAAATAGAGGATCTGACTAAAAGCTGCTCAGGGTGCCAAAAAGTTCAAAATGCACCTCCAATTGCACCGCTGCATCCATGGGAATGGCCTTCAACCCCATGGCAACGTGTACATATTGACTTCGCAGGTCCATTCATGGACTCCATGTTTTTAATTGTGGTAGACGCACATTCTAAATGGCCAGAAGTGATTAAGATGGCGACCACTACCTCGGAAAAGACGATCGCAGTTCTAAGAACGATATTCGCAAGAAATGGATTGCCAGAACAAATATGTTCAGACAACGGGCCGCAGTTCGTGTCAGAAGAATTCCAGAAATTCATGAAGAAGAATGGGGTGAAACATTATACCTCTGCCCCATATCATCCGGCTACAAATGGGTTGGCCGAGAGATTTGTACAAACGTTCAAAAAGGCGATAAAGGCCATGAGCGAAGACCAGATTCCACTACAACACAAGGTGGACAATTTCCTAATGGCATATCGAAACACCACTCATGCAGTGACAAATCAAAGCCCTGCCATGATGTTCTATAACAGGAGGTTGCGGTCCAGGTTGGACTTGTTAAAACCAAATGTGCGGAGGGAAGTCGAAAACAAACAGTTCCAGCATATAAATAACAAGACCACTCGGAGTTTCGAAATAGGACAACCAGTGTTAGCCCGGGACTATAAGAATGAGAAATGGCAACCTGGAACAATTCGTGCCAGACAAGGACCCCTGATGTACACGGTAGATATTGGTGAAAAGGTAATACGACGTCATGCTGACCAACTTGTAGAATCGAGAACAAGGGTCGAACCCATGACTACGACAGAGACACCAGTGGAAGAAGTTAGTGAACCTGAAGCATCTACCTCAGACGCCAATGTATCTGATGATGTCCAACCCATAAGAGATCAACTAGATGAGTCACCCCAGCAACGAGAATCAGAGACCCCTGAAAGGCATTATCCAACTCGGATCAGGAGGCCTCCTCAGAGACTGAATCTTTGAACAGTTTTGCATGAAGTTGTATATATGTTATCCATGTTATGTTTAAATTGGGATGTACACTGTTAAGCTAAAAAGGGAGGAATTGTGGTGTATGTAACCTGTACCACCTTAAGAGACTACCTTAAGAGATGGACTACTTTCTCTTGGCTACTGTATATTGTAGTACCGGTGGTGACCACACCGGTATATAAACTCTGTGTAGTAATTTGCTAAGCAGTTCAGCCCTGACCTTCGATTAGTAAAGACCCGTTTAAGTTATTCTTGTTGTCTGTGTCCAGTGATTTAGAATAAGCATATCTGGAACACTCAGACACAACAAGGCCCAAAGTAATTGCAAGCACCGCGTCTCTAATGTAAAACTACCAAGCCATCAGGTGACCAGAGTCAGGGACCTGCTCAATGGCGGAGGAGCGGGCTGGATCGCTCCAGCAGAGCTGGCGCAGTGCCTGTCTTGGGCCAATGTCCGGCTGGCGGTCAAAGCCATCGAGTCGCTGAAAGTGGCACTGGGCCCTGACTACTAGGTGTATCGAGGAGGCTCAAGCACGTGGGGCGATCCCGTCCGAACTGACCCCCGTTAGGATGGAATTCCTCATCGGCGCCTGGCCCCAAAATCCCTCTCGGGAACTGGCGCCTCACAACTTGAGCCATCTCTGGGAAATGCCCTCCATGCCTTTTCATTCTGCATGGAGGGGTTTCCTGTACGGGCTGCTCCTGCACACTCTCCACTTTGCCATCTTTGTCTGCCGTCCCGACACGCCTGGGTGTGCCATCTTGCCGTCCGGCAGAGGCGGAGGTCCCCAATGGAGGGCTCTCTACGCGGGAGTCCTCCCTTTTTCTACTGAGGACTTGGCCTGGAGGGTGTTGCATGGAGCAGTCCCATACAATATGGTTTTAAGTCGGTTCACGGACTCCCAGGCCGTCTGCCTTTTCTGCGGCCTGGAGGAGTCCGTGTTCCACATTTATATAGAATGTGAGAGGTTGCAGCCCTTCTTCCATTATTTGAAGGGGCTGCTCCTCGATTTTTGGCTGCACTTCAGTCCCATGCTCCTGATCTTTGGTCACCCAGTGTGGAGGGGAGTGGGCAGATCAGAGGACCTCCTCATAGGACTGCTCCTGGGCCTGGCCAAAAAAGCCATCAACTGGTCCAGGCAGCAGGCGGTCGAGGGGGTCATTCAGCCTGATTGCCTGCCTCTTCCGTGGCCATGTTCACGCCTGGGTGGCCCTGGAGATGGAGCATGTGGTGGAGCATGTGGTGTCTGCCAGCATGCTTGAGGCCTTCTGTGACCGATGGGTGCTGCGGGGACTGGAGTGCATCATCACCCTGGCCAACCAAATTTTAATTTAATTTGTTAATGCTACTACAACTGAGGTGCCTAGAGAGAGAGGACAGGAGAAGGAAAAAGAAGGGCCAAGAACTACATTGGAAGAGAGGCTTTTCCATCACTGCCTCCCCAAGTGTGTGTGTGTGTGTGTGTGTGTGTGTGTGTGTGTGTGTGTGTGTGTGTGTCCCCGCTTCAGGGAAGCCATCCTTTGCCATGTCGTCTCCTTCCGGCGCCAGCTCTTTGTCAAGCTGGCGCAGGAGAAGGACACCGATGGTGCACCACGAGGGGACAGCCTACCGCGTCTTCTGGATGTCGGACGGTGTGCGGTGCCACGCCTGTAAGGAGGTGGGGCATATAAGGAAAAACTGCCCCGCCTCCAAGGCCGCCAAAATATCTAGTGCGGACAAGGCTGGCGCCACTGCCTCTCCTCCCCCGGATCCTGTCCACGGATCAATATCAACGGATGCGTGATTGACGTCGGAGGCCAATGACATCACGGCCTCCGGCGGGGGTGAGGGAGAGCATCTGAGAGGAAGGAGGGCTTGGAGAAAGAGGAAACCCCTCGAGGCGGGTCCCCTCGTCGGTGCATCTGACATCATGCCCGCGCTCATCGCGGATCCCGTGGTGGCGTACGTGAGCGCGGAGGACCCCGTGCCCATGACCACACCCACTTCCGCAGAAAAATTACGACCTGCGGCTGGGCTCGGGCCTGGGGATAATAAACATAAGGAGGGAGCGGAGGCGGAGGCCTCAGCCGACATGGAGGTCTCCCAATCTCCACATCCCTCCGGACTAAAAAGGAGGCATGGCTCCCTAGAGGAGGGGGACCACGAGGAGGAAGGTCCCTCTGTACAAGTAGAGTCGTCGCCCGCCGCGGGGGCTGCGCCACCCCCCCCCGCCCACCATCACCATCACGAACAATCGGCAGGAGTCGCCTGTCCCTCGGGAGGGTGAGACAGATGTGTCTGTCCAGCCTGTGCCTCCCGGGAATGGAGAAGAGACCCTGCCTTTGGGGGTGGTCGCGGAATTACCCGCGGAAGAAATAGAGAATACACCGGAACCGTTACCGAGTCGGGCATCCTGGGGACTGGGGAGGACGAGGCCGAAGAGGCTGAGCTCGCCCAATACAATCCAGATATCTCCCAGGAACTGCTCGGCCTGGTCGAGGATTTTAATCAGCATACCCAGTCCGCTGGGTCAGTGGCTGGTGGCGGGGAGGGGGAGGGCCCCCTGACTCCGTCTCTGACATTGACGCCGGGCATGTTGGAGGAATTGGGAATTGTGTTCTCCCCGGTTTCTCCAGATGCTCCGGTGCCTGAGGCGGAGGGGGACCCTGAACTGCTGCCGCATTCTGGCCCGGCACCCCCGGAGGAGCCCAGGGAGGACTCCTCTGCCGTGGATCCTGGGGGTGGGATCGGGACAGAGGCAGGGCCGGCTGGTGCAGCCGAGCCATTCGCTGCACCCTGTGCGACGGACGGGTCGGCCGCTGGTGACGACCTCCTGGAGGAGGATGGGCACTCGGTGGAGGGCACTGGGGACGATTTGGACTCCATCACCAGTGAGACGGTGGATGCCCTCGTGCCCCTCACCGAGTCTCCCCTCATCCCCGTTGTGGAACTCTGGGATTTTATGGCCACATGCCTGGGTCGTCACAGTAAGATCCGGCTGGCCCGCAACAGGTGGTCAGAGCTGGCGCTGCTCATCAGGTCCGTCCGCGCCACCATTAAAATCATGGGCGCGGACAAGGGCGTGAGCCCGCTCGAGCTGCGCCGGCTCAAAACGTTCCTCACTGGGCTGCTGAGGGAGTGGCGGTTGGCAAGTGACTGCGTTCCCTCACCCCGGTTTAATTAGAGGTTGCACTACGCTCTTGTCATGAAGATAACCATAGCCAGCCTCAACATCAACGGCAGCAGAGAGGCGCACCGTAGATTTAATAACTTCTCGGTCCTTCGGGAAGGGAGGTATGTGGTGTGCTTCCTGCAAGAAACCCACACCATTCTGGGAGACGAGGCCACGTGGCTCCTGGAATGGCAAGGAGGGGTCAGCATGAGTCACCTCGCCAACAATTCCTGCGGGGTGGCTATCTTGCTGGCCCCACATTTTCAGCCAGAGATCTTGGGGGTCAAGGAGTCTGTGCCGGGCCTCTTGCTCCAGGTCACTGTTTGCCTAGGGGGCATGCTGCTCCATCTAGTGAACGTGTACGCCCCCCAGACTGGTGCACTGCAACTACGCTTCTTTGAAGAAGTGTCTGGGCTCCATTGATGTCGGCGAGTGTGTTATCCTCGGGGGGGGGATTTTAACTGCACCCTCGAGGCGAGGGACTGTTCGGGTCCTCCGCGAAGCCTGGCGGTAATGGAGAAGTTGAGGGACCTGGTCGGGTCCTTCGACTTGGTGGACGTCTGGCGGAATCTCCATCCCAACTCCAGCGCCTTTGCTAGCGTGAGGTCTGGAGGAGGAAGGTCCAGAATCGACCGCCTTTACATTTCCCGGGTGTACATCTCCTGCATTCCGGCGGCTTCCACGTGGCCGGTGCTGTGCACGGACCACCACCTGGTGTGGGCAGAGCTCGCTCCGCTCCGCGCGTGCAGGGGGCTGGGGGGGTCCACGTACTGGAATTTTAACAACCTGCTGCTGGAGGACAAGCAGTTCTGGGATTTGTTCCGTCGGTTCTGGGCCGACTGGAGAAGGGAGCAGGGGGGCTTCCCCTCCTTGAGGCTATGGTGGGACGTGGGCAAGGCTCACGTCCATTTTTCTGTCAGGAGTACGCAAAGGGGTCGACCAAAAGGTGGGAGGCCAGGGTCGGACGGTTGGAGAGGGAGGTGCTCAACCTGGATTCCCGTCTCGGTCAAGTTGTCGAAGACCCGGCCCTGCGGAAGGTGTACGAAGAAAAGAAGGGCGCGTTGAACAACCTGCAGCTCGTCGGGTCCCGAGGCACGTACGTGAGGTCACGGATCCAGTTCCTCCCGGATCTGGACTGTGGCTCCCCCTTCTTCTACTCGCTGGGAAAAAGACAGGGGGTCCGTAAGCAGCTCTTGGGGCTGCTGGCCGCCGACGGATCTCTGGTCTCGGATCCGGAGGGAATCAGCGCAGAGGCCTGGGCCTATTACGGCAGACTCCTCCATGCTCCTCATCATTGCCGAGAGGCTCTCGGGCACCCTTGCCATTGCACTTATCATCTCTGTGTGCATGCCCATCACCCTCCTTCTAAAGGCCTCCCCATCGAGGTCCTAATCTAAGTCCTGTGCAGCAGAACTCGCGCACAAATTGGCCCTCCAGGAAGCTGGGCCCCGAGCTACCCTTTCCTACTGGCCTTGCTGCAGCCTACTCAGTCCCAGTGCCTCACTCTGTGCAGATCCCTCTACTATACTAGCCTCTAAAGAACATGTAGTGCCAGTATCTGAGCTGGTGTCTGTGGGTGAGACATGCAGTGATGCGGTGTGTTCTTCCTCCTCCTCTTCTCCCACCTCGCACTCTGCAGTGGCCTCAGGGACAGGCTGCCCAGGTGCTTGCTGATTATCTGAAAGTATAAAGTCACAGGAGTTAGGTTAAGGTGAGGGGAGGGGTGCAGGAAGGGAAAAATGCATGCATATAGCATGATTAGCTGGAAAGTGTGAAACGCTTGTGGGGTGAGGGGGAAGTGGGATGTGAGAAGGAGTAGGGATGAACGTACCGTTGTTGTCCCTAAGGGGGTCAATGTCGCCGGTGGCCATGGGGCCCACCACCTGGTACCCAATAATCCGTCAGGATGACTTAGCTCTAGACCTTATTACAGCCTTGGTCCAAACATGGACAAAGGGGCTGAATTCCAGAGGTAGGGTAAGCGTGATTGCCCTTGACATCAAAGCAGCATTTGACCGAATGTGACATCAAAGAGCCCTGGTAAAATTGAAGTCAATGGGAATCAGGGAGAAAATTCTCCACTGGCTAGAGTCATACCAAGTACAAACAAAGATGGTTGTAGTTGTTGGAGGTCAATCATCTCAGCCCCAGAACATTGCTGCAGGAATTCCTCAGGGCAGTGACCTAGGCCCAACCATATTCAGCTGCATCATCAATGAACTTCCCTCCATCATAAGGTCAGAAGTGGGGATGTTCGCTGATGATTGCAGTGTTCAGTTCCATTCGCAACTCCTCAGATAATGAAGCAGTCCATGCCCGAATGCAACAAGACCTTGATGACATTCAGGCTTGGGCTGATAAGTGGCAGGTAACATTCGTGCCACACGAGTGCCAGGCAATGACTATCTCCAACAAGCGAGAGTCTAACCACCTCCCCTTGACAGTCAACGACATTACCATCGCCGAATCCCCCACCATCAACATCCTGGGGGTCACCATTGACCAGAAACTTAACTGGACCAGCCACATAAATACTGTGGCAACAAGAGCAGGTCAGAGACTAGGTATTCTGCGGCGAGTGTCTCACCTCCTGACACCCCAAAGCCTTTCCATCATCTACAAGGCACAAGTCAGGATTGTGATGGAATGCTCTCCACTTGCCTGGATGAGTGCAGCTCCAACAACACTCAAGAAGCTCGACATCATCCAGGACAAAGCAACCCGCTTGATTGGCACCCCATCGACCACCTTAAACAATCACTCCCTACAGCACCGGCATGCCGTGGCTGCAGTGTGCACCGTCTACAAGATGCACTGCAGCAACTCGCCAAGGCTTCTTTGTCAGCACCTCCCAAACCCGCAACCTCTTCCACCTAGAAGGACAAGGGCAGCAGCAGGCGCATGGGAACACCACAACCTCCAAGTTCCCCTCCAAGTCACACACCATCCTGACTTATAAGTATATCGCCGATCCTTCATCATCGCTGGGTCAAAATCCTGGAACTCCCTACCTAACAGCACTGTGGGAGTACTTTTACCACACCAACTGCAGCAGTTCAAGAAGGCGGCTCACCACCACCTTCTCAAGGGCAATTAGGGATGGGCAATAAATGCTGGCCTTGCCAATGACACCCACATCCCATTAAAAAAATGAATAAAAAATGAAAGATGAGGTGCTGTTCCTTGAGCTTATGTTGAGCTTCATTGGAACAGTGTAAGTGGCCAAGGACGGAGAGATTGGATTGGGAGTGGAGCGGAGAAGTAAAGTGACAGGCGACCGAAAGCTTGGGGCCATGCTTACAGACTTACCGGCTGGCTGCTTGGAGACAAGGGCTATCCACTGAAGATGTGGCTCAGGACACCCTTGAGGAGGCCAAGTAATGAGGCTGAGGAGCATTATAATGACAGCCACATGTCCACCAGATGTATCATAGAGCAAGCAATCGGCATGCTGAAGATGCATTTCAGATGCCTTGACAGATCTGGAGGAGCCCTTCAATACGCACTAGCCAGGGTCTTCAGAATCATCGTTGTTTGCTGGGCGCTGCACAACATAGTGCAGCAGCGAGGATTGGAGCTGTAGGAGGAGCAAGGCACAGAGTGCACAGCCTCTTCAGAGAAGGAGGAGGAACATGTGAAAGATAAGGAGGAGGAGGAGGACGAACCTGAGTAAAAAGATGAATTAGAAGTGTTACCATTATGCACATTATGTTCATGGTTCCAACACCATCATCAAGTTTGCGGATGATACCACGGTGGTAGGCCAGATCACCAACAACGATGAGTCAGCCTACAGGGAGGAGGTCCAGCATCTCATGAAGTGGTGCGCCGATAACAACCTGGCCCTCAATATCAAGAAAACCAAAGAAATCATTGCGGACTTCAGGAAGTCTAAAGGCGGAAGTCACACCCCCATCCACATCCATGGGGCTGTGGTGGAAAGGGTGGACAGCTTTAAGTTCCTCGCAGTCCACATCACGGAAGACCTCTCCTGGTCCCTCAATACCTCCTCTCTAGTGAAGAAGGCCCAGCAGCGCCTATATTTCCTAAGGAGGCTGAAGGGATGTAACCTGTCACCCCTGATCCTCTCTAACTTTTACCGCTGCACAATAGAGAGCATCCTGACGAACTGTATCACAGTATGGTATGGCAGCTGTAGCTACTATGACCGGAAAGCCCTGCAGCGGGTAGTCAAAACTGCCCAACGCATTACCGGCACCCGGCTACCGACCATAGAGCACATATACCAGAAACGCTGTTTACGGAGGTCACGGACCATCATCAAAGACCCTACCCACCCCAGCCACAGTCTGTTCGCCCTCCTGCCATCTGGGAGACGCTACAGATGCATTCGCACCCGAACAACCAGATTTAGGAACAGCTTCTTTCCCAGGGCTGTCATCCTACTGAACTCCACAAATAAACTCTAAAGCCTGCACATCTGCCAATGCACTTTATTATGTTTATGTTAATGTATTACAAGCCAAATGAATGTTGAATGTTTAAATGTCTTAATCTAAATGTACACTCTCAGGAGCCGCAAGCCTACATTTCGTTGTACTGCACTTGTGCACTAACAATGACAATAAAGTTGATTATTATTATTATATTATTATTATTATTATTGACATGAATCTTGTCATTCATGTAGAAATGACTTATGAAGTAATACTGGGTGGCCTGCTGGTGCCGCTGTCCAGGGAGAGTATAAATACTCGGGCATGGACCCAGCTTGTGCAGGACATTCTTTAACAGGAACTAGTGAAGGACACAACTAGGTCTCCATGTTGAAAAACAGTTGATTAAAGCCTTGTTCAATACTCAGACCAAGTACCTAGTAGTTTTCTTACGTCAATTTAATCAACTGCAACCCGCTCCACGCTCTGAGTGATTTGGGAACAGACAGCTACGATTCAAACTATAGAAGGGAACTCGGATGTAGTAATCAATCCATCATGGAGAAACTACTCAGACCCGCCCGTCTTGACCTGGACCCAAATTCACTTACAACTGCTAAGGTATGGAAACACTGGTATCGTACCTTCAGCAACTTCCTCGAGGAGTGTAGTGAGAATGTTCCTATTAAGTTACGAATGCTTGCCAATTATGTATCCCCTCATGTGTTTGACTATATCAAAGACTGTGTGGACTATGA
Source organism: Somniosus microcephalus (assembly GCF_052327205.1). Classification (NCBI taxonomy): domain Eukaryota; kingdom Metazoa; phylum Chordata; class Chondrichthyes; order Squaliformes; family Somniosidae; genus Somniosus; species Somniosus microcephalus. The sequence continues at coordinate 71,347,726 of NC_140987.1, read as the reverse complement.
CTCCGCTATCCAAACACTACAGCAACTATATGTTAAGGCCCCAAACGAAATTTTTGCTTGGCACCTACTGGCCACAACGCGACAACAACCCAGGGTATCACTTGACGAATTCCTTCAAGCGCTTTGCAGGCTCAGCAAAGATTGTAGCCTTAAAGCTGTCTCAGCTGAGCAGTACCGCGAGGAATTAATTTGTGACTCTTTTATTAACAGAATTGCTTCTCCCCTCATATGCCAGCGTCTGTTGGAGAATAAAACCCTCGGGTTACAAGCTGCCTATAACCATGCATATTCTCTGGACTTAGCTCAAAAAAATTCAGATGCCTATTTTTTACCATATGCACGGACTACTGCTACTACTTTTAGTGACTCCCCCGGTAAGCCTCAGGTGGAAGCCCTCACTGATGACAACCCTACCCTAACGGCATCTTGGCAATCTAAAAAGAAGTGTTTCTTCTGTGGAGGTGCATTCCATTATAGGAAATTTTGCCCTGCTCGTAATACAACCTGCAATCATTGCAGTAAGAAAGGTCACTTTTCTAAAGTATGCCAGTCAAGAGCCTCTACTAGTGTTGCAGCTGCTATCTATAAAACTGCTCCTCCCCCAGGAGCCACTACTAGTGTAACAGCTGCTATCTATAAAACTGCTCCTCCCCCAAGAGCCACTACTAGTGTTACAGCTGCTATCTATAAAACTGCTCCTCCCCCAAGAGCCACTACTAGTGTAACAGCTGTTTTTCCCCAAAGCCTGTCCCATGCAGCCACGAGGGTTTTGGTAAATGGACACATTTTGAGTGCATTAATCGACTCATGTAGCTCTGACAGCTTCATCAGTGAGCGGGCTGTCAGTAAGTTAAAACTGCGTATTTACCCCTCGGACAGGGAAATTGTAGTGGCTCGACGACACTGACCACCAACTCTTCCGGCTTTTGTCTTGTTGACCTTATTCTCAATGGCCGCACTTATTTTTCCACCCGGCTCGGAGTGCTCAAAAACCTATGCAGTGATGTGCTCCTGGGGCAGGATTTCCAGAAACAACACAAAAGACTCACTTTCGAGATTGGAAGGCCAAAGCCAAAGCTTACTATTTCCAAAGTACTGTTTTGTGCGCTTTCGGTGGCTTCGCTCGACGAGCCTTCCTTGTTTGCCAATCTTTCCCCCTGATGTAAGCCCATAGTCACGAAATCACGACGTTTCAGCCAAGATGATCTATCCTTTATCGAAGTAGAAATCTCTCGCCTTCTAGCTGATGGTATGATTGAGCCATGTTCATCTTCCTGGCGGGCTCAAGTCGTCGTTGTTAAAAATCCTCTGAAGCAACACAAGAAACGTCTTTGCATCGATTAAAAATCAAATCAAATCAACTTTTATTGTCGTTGTTAGTGCACAAGTGCAGTACAACGAAATGTAGGCTTGCGGCTCCCGAGAGTGTACATTTGGATTAAGACATTTAAACATTCAACATACATTTGGCTTGTAGTATATTAACATAAATATGACCATAATAGAGTGCATTGGCAGATGTGCAGGCTTTAGAGTTTATTTGTGGAGTTCAGTAGGATGACAGCCCTGGGAAAGAAGCTGTTCCTAAATCTGGTCGTACGGGTGCGAATGCATCTGTAGCGTCTCCCAGATGGTAGGAGGGCGAACAGACTGTGGCTGGGGTGGGTAGGGTCTTTGGTGATGGACCGTGACCTCCATAGACAGCGTTTCTGGTATATGTGCTCTATGGTCGGTAGCCGGGTGCCGGTAATGCGTTGGGCAGTTTTGACTACCCGCTGCACGGCTTTCCGGTCATTACTCGCAAACTATTAACCAGTATACCGACCTGGATGCCTACCCACTACCACGCATCAATGTCATGGTCAATAACCTTGCCAACTACAGGGTATTTTTAACTTTTGACTTAAAGAGCGCATACCATCAAGTACCGTTAAAGGACTCTAACAAAAAGTATACAGCCTTTGAGGCCAATGGTCAGCTTTACCAGTTATGTCACCTTCCATTTCGGGGTCACCAATGGGGTGGCCGTCTTTCAACGGGCAATGGACAGCCTAGTCAAACAAGAGAACTTAACGGACACTTTTCCACAGCTGGATAGTATCACCATTGCTGGTCATGACCAGAAGGAGCATGATGCCAACCTCCAGAAATGTCTTGGCATTCTCCGTCATCACAACTTAACCTTAAATGAATCCAAATCTGTGAAATCAGTACCATCAGTCAGCATCCTTGGCTACTGGGTGGGCAATGGTGTCATCAAACCGGATCCGGAGCGACTTCATCCGCTTCAGGAGCTCCCTCCTCCTACGAATCTTGGCATGTTTGCCTATTATGCAAAGTGGCTACCCCACTTTTTCGACAAGATCCAGCCCCTGCTTCACGCAAAGTCATTTCCATTGGACGCGATGGCTATTTCAGCTTTCGACCTCCTCAAGCAACAACTGGAAAAAGCCATGCTTCATTCCATCGATGAAAATCTCCCTTTAGTGGTTGAGTGCGATGCATCGGAGGTGGAAATCTCGGCTACCTTGAATCAAGGCGGTCGACCCGTTGCATTTCTGTCCAGAACTTTGCAGGGTAGCGAGCTCCATTATCCTCCTGTCGAGAAGGAGGCTACGGCTATCATCGAAGCAGTACGTAAATAGAGTCATTTTCTCGCTCGTCGCCATTTCACGCTCATAACTGATCAGCGCTCTGTGGCCTTTATGCTGGATAACCGGAAACGCACAAAGGTCAAGAATAACAAAATACAGCTCTGGGGGATGGAATTGGCCGCCTTTGGCTACACCATACATTATCGACCCAGCAAAGAGAATGTGGCCACAGATACCCTCACGCGTGCATTCTGCTCTTCCATGTCAACTTCGACTCTTACGGATCTTCATACTGACTTGTGCCATCCTGGCGTTAACCGTATGTTGCACTTTGTGCGATCTAAAAATCTCCCATTTTCTACGGAAGACGTGAAAAGAACATGCTCCACTTGTAGAATTTGCGCAGAATTAAAACCACAATTCTTCCGTCCGTCGGTTGGCTTGCTCATACACGCTACGCAGCCTATGCAGTGACTCAGCATTGACTTTAAAGGGCCATTGCCTTCCTCAACGCGAAACACCTACTTGCTTACTATGGTGGACGAATATTCATGCTTTCCCTTTGCTTTCCCCTGTCCCAATATGCTTACTTCCACAGTGATCAAATGCCCTGATCAGGTCTTTTCCTTTGCGGTATGGCCAATTTCATCTACTCTGATTGGGGTCCCTGCTTCATGTCAAGCGAACTCAAAAGTTATCTTTCCCAATGGGGAATCGCCACAAGTAAAATGACACCGTATCATCCTATTGGAAACGGACAGGTTGAGAGATACAACTCCATCGTTTGGAATGCTGTTCATCTTGCACTGAGGTCACACAACCTATCAGACCAGCAGTGGGAAACTATGCTCCCTGATGCGTTGCATTCCATCAGGTCTCTTCTTTCTACATCCACCAATGCTACCCCTCACGAACGATTCTTCGGGTTCCAGCGTCGCTCCACTCATGGGACGTCCCTACCATCATGGTTGGCAGTTCCCGGCCCCGTGCTGCTCCAAAGATTCGTCCGATCCTCTAAGAGTGATCCCCTCGTCGACGAAGTGGAACTGACGGATGTCAATCCCACGTACGTGCACGTGCGGTACCCTGATGGCCGGGAATCCACAGTGTCACTTCGGGATCTGGCTCCCTGTTCAACCGGTCCCACCTACCCAATCGATAGTGGGATCTGTATTAATGATGCCGATACCCTGCGCTCCTCTGAGGATGATGCCACCCGGGACATCAAGGGATCTGCCAGCTATTCCACCGGATCAACCCGGGGAACAGAGCGCTCCCCGCGGGATGGCCCCCGAAGCCAGGAAGCCGGTCAGTCACCGACTACTGAGCAGGGTGAAGCCTGCTCTGCGCCGGTGGGGACCCGCACCCAGAGCCACGATCTCCCCAGCCCCCCTCAGGTCGATCAATGCGACACGGACTCTGCCGGCCCGCCGGTATGAACCAAGCGACCCAGGGACCAAAACACGATCTGAGGAGACATGCCTTCTGGCCTCCAATGGAGATCGAAACAACTGCATCTATTCTTAGTCTGATTAATTTGGTAGAAGGAAGCCGCCGGACTTCCAATCTTTCAGGCGGGAAGAATGACATGAATCTTGTCATTCAGGTGGAAATGACTTATGAAGTAATACTGGGTGGCCTGCTGGTGGCGCTGTCCAGGTAGAGTATAAATACTCGGGCATGGGCCCAGTTTGCTCAGGACATTCTTTAACAGGAACTAGTGAAGGACACAACTAGATCTCCATGTTGAAAAACAGTTGATTAAAGCCTTGTTTAATACTCAGACCAAGTGCCTAGTAGTTTTCTTACGTCACACATGATGACCATTCAGTGGCTGCTGACATCAGTCACCATATGAGTGACTGCTGTATGCCATGTGGCTGTCTGAGATGTAATTCTGTCACCAGGTTGCTGGGAGGTCCCCTCTCTCCATCTCCCACCACCAGCAACTCTGCAACTCCAGAGATTTCGAGGGCGTGCTCCCCTGCTGGTGTCAAATTACTGAAGACTGGAGGGCCACCTCTGGTTCTCTGCCTTTCCCAATTGTTGTGGGCTCTCTTCTGCAAGGAAGGAAAGAAGAGAGCTTTGAGTGAGAGTGATGGAATGAGTGTAAGGAATGGATGGGCTACATCTGTAGAGGGTGACTATGAGGGAGTGACATTGCCAAATGGCCTCTGTGATGTTATATGCTATGATTGCATTAGGATGAGGGTGCGTATCAGTGGTAGTTAGTTAGATGGGGATGTGAGTAGGTACATAGACAAGAGAGGAATGGGTGGACCTTCAAAGTAGATTGGTGTGAGGAGTGATGTGCAGGAGTAGGCTTGGGAAGGCAGAGTGTTGGGGTTGTGGTGACAAGCACATCAGGATGCAGGTGAGTGTGGCATTGCACTCACCTTTCCTGACCTCATGGGATCATTGAATCTTTTCCAGCACTGGATCCACGTCCTCCTCATGACATCATTGCTACTGACCTCCTCTGTGATCTCTAGCCAAGGCCTTTTTGTCTCTTTGGGTGGTCGTTTTCATCCATCCCCAGGGAAGAGGACCTTCCTTACTGCCTGCACCAGCACTTTCAGGGAGGCATCTATGAAAATTGGCGCAGCCCTCTGTCTTGTCTCCATGACCCACAGATTTGTCAGTATGATTCCGTTATTTAGACCTCTGGAAACCACCTTCTACACTCTTACATCAACCCTCGAATGAGATGTGTGCAAGGCTGCTTTAAATATCGGCGTGGAAATGAGTCATCGGTGACATCATCAGACCTGCTCCATTTAATTGGGCTGGAAAGTGCACATGACTCTTTCAATTGGGGCCATTGAGTTAAACGCGCAGTGCAGAACGCGCTGTTCAAATCTTTGGGTTCCCAATCCGCTAGGCGGCCTGAATGCACCTGACACGACTCCAAGGTACAGCTTCCGCCCAGTGTATGTCAAGTGGTGCTGGTTAGACTCTATCTTGTTGGAGATGGTCATTCCCTGGTACTTGTGTAGTGCGAATGTTACTTGCCACTTCTCAGCTCAAGCCTGGATGCTGTCCAGGTCTTACATTGTGCGGGCATGGACTGCTTCATTATCTGAGGAATTGTGAATGTAGCTGATCACTGTGCAAGCATCAGCGAACACTAATGATGACTGCGTGTGTAAGAACGAGTGATGGTGACTCTTCATTTTCATTGTCTTCTTCCTCTTCCTCCTCTGACAGGGAAGGTTCCCGTTCTTCGGTACCTGAAATGAAAAAGGGGCAAGGGTTGGGTTGGGTTGTGTTGAGGGGAGAGGAGAAAGTAAGAAATGCGTGCTTACACCAACTGTAGCTTGTGAGTCAGAAGAGATTGTGGGATGAGGGAGAAGTAGGATGAGAGAAGGAGGATTAGGTATGCAGATCCGCTCATCATCGATCCCTCCAGCCTCAGTGATGCCCCTAACTATGATGGCCAGCACTGTCGCTGCATGGGGGTTAAAACATTTAGGCATGCTTGTCCTCCTCCAGTTCTTTCCTGCTGCCTCCTTTTCATGTGCCACCTTCTCCTGCAAGAAAGAGGGAAGTTTGTCAGTAAGTGTCGTGCAATATGTTTAGGTGTTGTGGCTGCCATGGTTGAAAATCTGCCAGTGTGTGTGAGCTGTGAGTTGGTGTGAGGCTTCAAACAGTGTTAGTGTGTGAGGGTGAGGTAAGAATATGGGGGAAAAATTCGTTAGCAACCATTTTGGGTCGCTAACATCACCTGGATGCTAAATTTAGCGGCCGGCGAAATATAGTGCGGTGATCGCTAAATTCAGTTTTAGCGCCCCAAGAGGGAGGTGGAGCACTAATTCAAGCGCTCCACTTACTTCTTAAAGCTCTAACCCTGAATATCGAGGCAGTGCGTTCTGCAGCGCTACGCACTGGGCCACTTGGCGCTGCCGCATGGAAGTGCTCTTCCCCTCATTTTGCCCAAGCTTACAACTCTGCAGGGCCCTACCTGGACCACTGGGGAGCAGGGTGCCATGCCAGCAGCCCGGCACAGAAGAGGAGTGTCGGGCTGACAGATCGCAGCATGGACCCTGCGTTCAAAGAGGCAACAGGCCGCGACAAGTAAGTCGGCTGATTTTTTTTTCCCCCACTGGCCACCTCCCCTTTACTTACTGCCCCGCGAGCCTCCTGCCACTCTGTTCCTGCCCCTGAATCAGTCGCTGACATCGCCCGGTGCAGATTCGGGGGCGCGGCAAAAACGTGGCGCTGCACATGGTGATGACATCATCATCGCTTATGCAGTGGAGCGGGGCGCTACCGGTTACCGCTGCCACTAAACTCCTGCTGAATTTAGCGGGAGTCGTTAGCGGTGCCACGCCCGGGCGAAAAGTCATTTGCGCCACATTATCACCCCCAAGTGGTGCTAACGAGAGGCGCAATTCCACCGAATTTCTAGCCCTATGAATTTTAGGGTTGAATACTGATTGATAGAGATTATTGGTAGGTGGGTGATGGGGATGTAGTGAATTGAGCAGTGGATGAGGCTAGTGGTACAGTTGGTACAATATGCCATTTGAAGATTGAATTCACTCACCTCACAGAAATCACAGAAACCCCACAGTGCAGATAGAGGCCATTTCAGCCCATCGAGCCTGCACCGACACATATCCCACCCGATCCCCGTAACCCCTACACCAACACATATCCCACCCTATCCCCGTAACCCCGTAACCCCAAGTATTTAATCCCCCTAACACTAAGGGTCAATTTATCATAGCCAATCAACCTAACCCGCACATCTTTGGACTGTGGGAGGAAACCGGAGCACCCGGAGGAAACCCACGCAAACATGGGGAGAATGTGCAAACTCCACACAGACAGTCGCCCGAGGCCAGTATTCGAACCCGGGTCCCTGGCGCTGTGAGGCAACAGTGCTAACCACTATGCCACCGTGCTACCTTGACAATTCGTGTCAGATCGTTAAACTTCTTCCTACACTGCATCCATGTTCACGGAGCTATACTCCTGGCATTGACCTTCGCAGCTATTTGTTCCCACTGCCTCCTGAGCAAGTGTCTGGAGGGCCTCCTGCCTGCCCCCGCCACCTCCCCCCCCCCCCATTATGGACACAGGATGTTTCTCTTTCTCTCCACATCTTGCATCAAGACCTTTAGTGCATTGTCAGAAAACCTTGGTGCGCGCCCTCTCGCAGGTTGAAAAAAACCTTCAAAATCAATTAAGCCACAATACACCTCCCCTGCGCAGCAATCATGGAAATCAGCAGGCAGCACAAATTTAACATCCTGCCTGCATCACAATGAACGAGTGTGGGTTAATCGCTGCCCCGTTTTCAGGTCTTATCCAACTTAACCTCCAGTGTTCCCAAAGCTCGACAATACCGGGGGTTTTCCTCACCTCATGTCTGGGTCTGTTTAGACTATTTGATAGAGATTGATTGATATGATTAGTCAACAACTCCATTATCATTGTATCATGTGACTACCAGGATGGTAGAAGGCGAACTAGATGGACCGAGGTCTTATTTCATCCAGCAATTCCTATGTTCCTATGTTCAAGGTCTCTAAGTATGCACACCACACCAAAAATAAATGCTCCGTAAAGAGCACTTTGTACAGTTATTTAATCAATTCGATTCAAGATGGCGACCGAGGCGGTCCGGAGCTAAGCGCTCTCCTGCTTCGGACGGCCCGCACCCCCCGCCGCCCGCTCCCGATGCCGGAGCGATGTGTTCGGTGAGTCAGGTGGAGGCAGCGCAGCAGCGGGAAGCGGCAGCAGCAGCCACGAAGACCCGCTTCGGCACGTCGCCCGGCAGCTCCTCGTCATGAATTTCTGTTTCGGACTAGGAGGAGGGGAGCCAGGCATGGCGGTTGGAGGCCGGACGTGAGCGTGAGAGGCAGGCCCCGGGCCGTTGCAAATTTGAACCGGCGACAGTGCGGGAAGCTCGCAGTTTGAGGGGAAGGAGGGAGAGCTGGGCATGGAGACCGGAGGCCAGACGGTGAGCGTGAGAAGAAGGACACCATATTGTGGAGCCGGCAACAGGGAGGAGGATTCCTCGGAGACGGAGCGGCTGATGAACATCGCATTCCCACTGCCATTGGACACAATTGAATTGACTTTTACTGAACATGGCGCTGTAGAATAGCAACGTGTCTCTGTGAGCTCCCACAGCCTATTGTGGAAGTGATCGGGGAGTAAAAACATTCCATTGTAGTAATGCGTATGGCAAATAAAATTTGATTTGATTTGATTTGACATGGCTGTGTCATCTCCACTCAAAGTGCCGGACCAAAGTTGTGTCAGATCGAGTATAACACACAGAGTAGACGCAATGCCCCATGATTCAGCTCACTTAAACTCCTCCTGACCCCCACAGTTAGGAGGTGCTGGGAAGGTAAGTGCAAATCGCATCATCCAGGATGTACTGTCCTCACATGCTATGTGCTGGGGCTTCCTTTAAGCTCAGTGTTCCACCACATAGGCAGGTATGGACAGTGCACCTGCACTCATGCCTCGAGATCAAACCCAGAGGTTAGGTATAATAATCAGGGGAAGGGGGGCATTCCCATCATTAATGAAAAACAGGACAGTGCTTTTTTTTCTCTATAATTAACAAAAGAAAAAAAAAGAAAGAACTTGCATTTATTTAGCGCTTTTCAGGACATCCCAAGGAACTTTACAGGCAATGAAGTACTTTTGAGGTGTAGTCGCTGTTGTATAGTATGGAAATGCTGCAGTCAATTTGTGCACAGCAAGGTCCCACAAAAGCAATGTGATAATGACCAGATAATCTGGTTTTAGTGATATTGGTTGAGGGATAAACATTGGCCAGGACACCTAGGACAACTCCCTTGCTCTTCTTCGAAATAGTGCCATGGGATCTTTTACGTTAAGTTGAGAGGGCAGACGGAGCCTCGGTTTAACGTTTCTCCTGAAAAACGGTACCTCAACAGTGCAGCACTCCCTCAGTACTGCACTGAAGTGTCAGCCTAGATTATGTGTTCAAATCTTTGGAATGGGACTTTAACCCATGACCTTCTGACTCGGAAGCAAGGCTGACAGCTCCCTAATGCCTTACTAACACATTCAGTGGACTGTTCAGCTTTGAAATGCACTCTCCCTGAGAATGCAATTTTGCTAAGGGTTCGTTAATTATGCAGAAAGATGGGTGTTCTGCAAATTTTACCCTGACAATTGTTAGGGCAAATCAGAGCTGGGTGGGGTGAAGTGAGGTGGGAGGAGAGGGGAAGTTACTCGGCTACTGCCTGGACTGTACCTACCCTAAAAGTACTTGATGTTGACAGTGAGTCTGGAGATGAGAAAAGTGTCCCACTCCCCAGCGCCGATGCCACACACTGTGGCAAGCGCAACAAATAGTCGTTGAGCCAGAATTTACAGTAAAAATAAAGGTGAGGCAGATGCGCAGTTAAATGCAAAAATCTGAAAGTTGTTATCTGAGATGCGCGCTACTGGGGATGTAACTGGTAAAATAGATAAGGGAGAACCAGTGGATGTGGTGTATTTGGACTTTCAGAAGGCTTTCGATAAGGTCCCACATAAGAGATTAGCGTGCAAAATTAAGGCACATGGGATTGGGGGCAAGGTATTGACTTGGATAGAGAACTGGTTGGCGGACAGAAAGCAAAGAGTTGGAATAAACGGGCCGTTTTCCGAGTGGCAGGCAGTGACTAGTGGGGTACTGCAATGATCGGTCCTAGGACCCCAGCTGTTCACAATATATATTAATGATCTGGACGAGGGAATTGGATGTAATATCTCCAAATTTGCAGATGACATAAAGCTGGGCGGGAGGGTAAGCTGCGAGGAGGATGTCGGGAAACTCCAGTACGATTTGGACAGGTTGGGTGATTGGGCAGAAACATGGCAAATGCACTATAATGTGGATAAATGTGAGGTTATCCACTTTGGTGGCAAAAACAGGAAGGCAGATTATTATTTGAATGGCAATAGATTGGGAGAAGGGGAAGTGCAAAGAGACCTGGGTGTCCTTGTGCACCAGTCGCTGAAGGTAAGCATGCAGGTGCAGCAGGCGGTTAAGAAGGCAAATGGTATGTTGGCCTTTGTAGCAAGAGGGTTCGAGTACAGGAACAAGGATGTCTTGCTACAGTTGTACAGGGCCTTGGTGAGACCGCACCTTGAGTATTGTGTGCAGTTTTGGTCACCTTACCTGAGGAAGGACGTTCTTGCCATGGAGGGAGTGCAGCGAAGATTCACCAGGCTGATTCCTGGGATGGCAGGAATGACGTATGAGGAGAGATTGTGTCGATTAGGCTTATACTCACTGGAGTTTAGAAGATTGAGAGGGGATCTCATCGAAACCTATAAAATTCTGTCAGGTCTGGACAGACTAGATGCAGGAAGGATGTTTCTGATGGCCGGGGAATCCAGAACCAGGGGTCATAGTCTAAGGATAAGGGGTAAGCCATTTAGGACTGAAATGAGGAGGAATTTCTTCACCCAGAGAGTGGTGAACCTGTGGAATTCTCTGCCACAGAGGGCGGTGGAGGCTAGTTCATTAAATATATTCAAGAAAGAGTTGGATATATTTCTTGAGGCTAAAGGGATCAAGGGATATGGGGAAAAGGCAGGGACAGGGTACTGAATTTGGATGATCAGCCATGATCACATTGAATGGCGGAGCAGGCTCGAAGGGCCGAATGGCCTACTCCTGCTCCTATCTTCTATGTTTCTATGTAAACTGCTCGAAAATGGCATCTCGCTACCTGACTCGCCATTCAAATGTATTGACTGGCGTGAAGTTCCTGTACTTACACTGTAGATATGGACTAAACTTGCCACAGAAAGTTAGTGCTTGTCCATTTCATTCTGACAGTGTGATAGGTCTTAATTATTGCCAAACAACCTCTCTGGCACTGAAAATTAACGTTTACAAGTGTGGAGTCTCGTTCCTTCAAATCTTAATTGTTGAGAATTTAACAAGAAATTAAATTTTAAAAGTTTTTACTTTTTCTTTCTGTCTCTTTTTTCTCGGTGTATTAATCTAATCTTTCTTTGCCTCTCTTTATTTTGCTTTCTGTCCCTGATTTGAAATTGAATTCAATAATCTAACTGACATTTCCTGGTTCGGACTCTGCGTTGTTCATTAATATGTCTTCAATCTGATTGGTTAAGGAGACATGTGTCCACAGATATCCTGTAGAGGGTGCCGTGCCAATTCCATCTTCCACTAACAACAACTTACAACAAACACTAGTAAATGTTAGTATTCAGAGCGATTTGGATGTCCTTGTACACAAATCACAGAAAATTAACATTCAGCTACAGCAAGCAGTAATTAGGAAGGCAAATGGTATGTTAGCCTTTATTGCAAGGGGTTTGGAGTACAAGAGTAAGGAAGTCTTGCTGCAATTATATAGGGATTTGGTGAGACCACACCTGGAGTACTGTGTATAGTTTTGGTCTCCTTACCTAAGGAAGGATATACTTGCCTTAGAGGGGGTGCAACAAAGATTCACTACATTGATTCTTGGGATAAGAAGCCAGTCCTGTGAGGAGAGATTGCGTAGAATGGGCCTATACTCCCTGGAGTTTAGAAGAATGAGAGGTGATCTAATTGAAATGTATAAAATTCTTAGAGGGCTTTTTTAAAATTCGTTCCTGGGATGTGGGCATTGCTGGCAAGGATAGCATTTATTGCCCATTCTTATTGTCCTTGAGAAGATGGTGGTGAGCACCTTCTTCAGCCGCTGCAGTCCTTGTGGTGAAGGTACACCCGCAGTGTTGTTAGGGAGGGAGATTTTAGGATTTTGACCCAGTGACAAGGAAGGAACGGTGATATATTTCCAAGTCAGGATTGTGTGTAACTTGAAGGGGAACTTGCAGGTGATGGTTTTCCCACGTGCCTGCTGCCCTTGTCCTACTAGGTGGTAGAGGTCATGGGTTTGGGAGGTGCTGTCGAAGAAGCCTTGGCGAGTTGCTGCAGTGCATCTTGTAGATGGTACACACTGCAGCCATGATGCACTGGAGGTGGAGGGAATGAATGTTTAACGTGGTGAATGGGGTGCCAATTAAGTGGGCTGCTTTGTACTGGATAGTGTCAAGCTTCTTGAGTGATGTTGGAGCTGCACTCATCCAGGCAAGTGGAGAGTATTCCATCACACTCCTGACTTGTGCCTTGTAGATGGTGGAAAGGCTTTGGGGAGTCAGGAGGTGAGACACTCGCCGCAGAATACCCAGCCTCTGACCGCTCTTGTTGCCACAGTATTTATGTGGCTGGTCCAGTTAAGTTTCTGGTCAATAATGAACCCCCAGGATGTTGATGGTGGGAGATTAGGCAACAGTAATGCCGTTGAATGTCAAGGGCAGTGGTTAGACTCTCGCTTGCACTTGTCAGCCTAAGCCTGAATGTCGTCCAGGTCCTGCGGGCATGAACTGATGAAGCAGCTGAAGATGGTTGAGCCTAGGACACTGCATTGAGGAACCCCTGCAGCGATGTCCTGGGGTTGAGATGATTGGCTTCCAACCACCACAACCATCTTCCTTTGTGCTAGGTATGACTCCAGCCAGTGGAGAGTTTTTCCCCTGATTCCCATTGACTTCAATTTTACTTGGGCTCCTTGATGCCAGACTCAGTCAAATGCTGTCTTGATGTCAAGGGCAGTCACTCTCATCTTACCTCTGGAATTCATCTTTTTTTGTCCATGTTTGGACCAAGGCCGTAATGAGGTCTGGAGCCGACTGGTCCTGGCGGAACCCAAATTGAGCATCAGTGAGCTTGATAGCACTGTTGACGACACCTTCCATCACTTTGCTGATGATTGAGAGTAGAATGATGTGCGTTAATTGGCCAGATTGGATTTGTCCTGCTTTTTGTGGATAGGACATACCTGGGCAGTTTTCCACATTGTTGGGTAGATGCCAGTGTTGTAGCTGTACTGGAACAGCTTGGCTAGGGGCGCGGCTAGTACTGGAGCACAAGTCTTCAGCACAACAGCCGGGATTTTTTCAGGGTTCATAGCCTTTGCTGTATCCAGTGCACTCAGCCGTTTCTTGATATCACGTATGAATCGAATTGGCTGAAGTCTGGCTTCTGTGATGGTGGGAACCTCAGGAGGAGGTCAATATGGGTCATCCACTCAGGACATCTGGCTAAAGATGGTTGCAAACACTTCAGCCCTGTCTTTTGCACTCACGTGCTGGGCTCCGACAGCATTGAGGATGGGGATATTCATGAACCCTCCTCCTCCCGTTAGTTGTTTAATTATCCACCACCATTCATGACTGGATGTAGCAGGAGTCATAGAGTCATGGAAAAATTAGCGCCCCCGCGGCTGAAATTGAGTGGTAGTGCCCCAAGAGGGAAGTGGGGCACAACTGGAAGTGCCCCCCCTCCTCTTGGGGCGCTGCGGTATTGCAGGCCTTCCTCCCCTTCTTAAAGGGTAGGGGAGCCATGCACAGCGCGACCCGGGGCCCAGCTGGGCCACCGGGGATTGGAGTGCCGGTAAAAGAGCCCGGCACTCAAGAGAAGTGCTGGGCTCATGGAGCACAGCTGGCACTCTGCGGGGGGGGGGGGGGGCGGGGGCGGGTCAGGAGGCCAGGGACGGAAGCGGAGGCAGGTGCTGGTCAGCGGCCAGCAACAAAATTACCGGCCGGCACCTCACCTTTAAATGGTGCCGCCTCGGCTGCAGGTAATCAGGGGGCGCTACCGAAGAGCGCGGCTGGGGTGCAAGTGGGGCGCTGCGCATGGCGATGATGTCATCGCCGGCAGGGCAGTGCCGTGGTAAGCTAACGGTTAGTGCCGCGGCTAACCTCCCGCTGAATTTCGAGGGAGGTGTTATCAGCGCCACGCCCGGGCACTATTTGCTTTGCGTCCCATTAGGGCGCTAACGGGAGGCGCAATGCAACCGATTTTTCTCCCATAGAGTCATAATGGCACAGAAGGAGACCATTCGGCCCATCGAGTTCGTGCCGGCTCTCTGTAGAGCAATCCAGTCAGTCCTATTACCCCGCTCTATCCCCATAGCCCTGAAAGTTTATTTCCCTCAAGTGCCTATCCAGTCTCCCCTTGAAAACATTGAGTGTCTCCGCTTCCACCACTTCCGTCGACAACGAATTCCAGGTCATCACCACTTGCTGCGTAAAGTTTTTCCTCACGTCCCCCCTGTATCTCTTGCTCAAAACCTTAAATCTGTGTCCCCTAGTCCTTGTACCATCAACTAGTGGGAACAGCCTTTCCCCGTCTAGCCTATCCAAACCCATCATAATCTTGTACACCTCTATCAAGTCACCCCTCAACCTCGTTTGCTCTAATAAAAACAAATCCAGCTTCTCCAACCTGCCCTTGTAGCTGAGAACCATCCTGGTAAATATCCTCTGCACCCTCTCAAGGGCCTTGACATCCTTCCTAAAGTGTGGTGACCAGAACTGGATGCAATACTCCAGTTGTGACCTAACCAGCGCTTTATAAAGGTTCAGCATAACTTCTCTACTTTTGTACTCAATACCTCTATTTATGAAGCCCAAGATCCCATATGCTTTGTTAACCACTCTCTCAATATGTCCTGCCACCTTCAGGGTCCTATGCACATTAACTCCCAGGCCCCTCTGTCCCTGCACACTCTTTAAAACTGTGCCATTAAGTGTATATTGCCTCTCCCTGTTCCTGCTGCCAAAATGCATCACCTCACACTTCTCGGTATTAAATTCCATCTGCCACTTGTCTGCCCATTTTGCGAGCCTTTCTATGTCCTGTTGCAGTTGATTGGTATCATCCTCACTGTTTGCCACACCCCCAAGTGTGGTGTCATCGGCAAATTTAGAAATTCTACTCTGTATTCCAATATCCAGGTCATTTATATATATATAAAAAAAAGGCAGTGGCCCCAGCACTGACCCTTGAGGAACACCACTGTCTACCATCTTCCAGTCTGAAAAGCAGCCATTTACCACAACTCGCTCTTTTCTGTCCTTAAGCCAATTCCTTATCCAAGTTGCCACTGACCCACCTATTCCATGAGCCTCAATTTTGTTAACCAGCCTTCTATGTGGTACTTTGTCAAACGCTTTCCGAAAATCCATGTAGACAACATCCATTGCATTCCCTTCAACAATCCTCTCTGTTACTTCATCAAAAAATTCAATTAGGTTAGTCAAACACGATCTGCCTTTTACAAATCCGTGTTGGCTCTCTTTAATTAGCTTAAGCCTCACCAAGTGCCCGTTAATTTTTTCCTTGAGTATTGTTTCTAAAACTTTACCCACCACTGATGTTAGCCTTGCCCTGCGCCTCTAAGCATATATCACCCTTCTTTGTCTCTAATAGGCCCCACCCCGCCTCTTATTACCGCTTACTGTTTACAAGTCAGTAGAAGATTTTTGGGTTCCCTTTTATGTTAACTGCCATTCTACTCTCATTCTCTCTTTGCCAATCTTATTTTCATCTTCACATCCCCTCTCAACTTATTGTATTTGGTCTGGTTCTCCCTTGAAGAATTCACCTGACATGCATCATACACCATCTTTTTTTGTTTCATCATCTTCTCTATCTCCCTCGTCATCCAAGAAGCCCTTGTTTTGCTTCCCTTACCCTTCCCGCTTGTTGGAATGTACCTAGCCTGTACTTGGAACAACTTCTCCTTAAAGATCACCTATTGTTCCGTTAGTTTTTCCTGTCAATCTTTGGTTCCATTTTACCCTGGCTAGTTTCTTTTGCATCCCATTAAAATTTGCCCTATTCCTGTTTAGAAGTTCCACTCTCGATTGTTCTTTGCTCCTCTCCATTGCTAATCTAATGTTGAGGTGTAACTCATCCGGCTCGCACAGGTCCCACCTTCCCCAGAAACGGTCCCAATGCCTCAGGAATCTAAAGCCCTCCCTCCTGCACCGTCTCTCCAGCCATGCATTCATCTGTTCTATCTTCCTATTCCTGTACTCACTAGCACGTGGCACCGGGAGTAATCCGGAGATTACTACCTTTGAAGTCCTGCTTTTTAATCTCTCTCCCAGCTCCCTAAACTCTGCCTGCAGGACCTCATTCCTCTTTCTGCCTATGTTGTTGGTACCGATATGGACAACGACCTCTGGCTGTTCACCCTCCCCCCCTCAGAGTGTCCTGCAGCCACTCAGTGACATCCTTGACCCTGGCACCAGGGAGGCAACATACCATCCTGGAGTCACGTCTACGGCTGCAGAAACGCCTGCCTGCTCCCCTAACTATCGAATCCCCTACCACTATTGCTCTTCCACTCTTTCCCCGCACCCACCCCCATGCAGCTGAGCCACCCATGGTGCCATAGACTTGACTCTGGCTGCACTCCCCAGAGGAATCATTGCCCTCACCAATACTCAGAACAGAATACTGGTTGGCGAGCGAGATGCACTCCGGGGACTCCTGCACTACCTGCCCGGTCCTCCTCTTCTGTCTGGCGGTCACCCATTCCCTCTCTGCCTGCATACTCTTAAGCTGCGGGGTGACCACCTCTAGAAACGTGCTATCCATGTAACTCTCAGCCTCGCGAATGCACCGCAGTGACTCCAGCCGCCGCTCAAGCTCTGAAACCCGGAGCTTGAGTTGCTGTAGCTGGTGACACTTCTAGCACATGTGGTCGTCAAGGCTACGCAAAGCATCCAGGACTTCCCACATGGCATAGGATGTGCACTCCACGGGACTGAGCTGCCCTGCCATGCCTCCATTTAATACACTAAGAACAAACTGAGCAGAAATAAACTTAAAACTTAAAACAAATCTCCAGCTACTCACCAATCAGCTCTTTCCCTCTATTTAATAGGCTAATAACTAACTTAGCAGAAATAAACTTATAAACTTAAATTTAAAAAAATTTATAGTCACAGCTACTCACCAATCAGCTTCTTCCCTTGTGCCGACGTCACTTTTTTTACTCTGACGTCACTTTTTCAAAAACTGCCTCTTGAGTTGCTGCCGCTCGGGACTGCTCCTTTTAACTGCTCGCTCTCGCTGTGCTCCCACCAGGTCCGCTCCTTCCGGTATATCTGATCCATTGGTTCTGGGATTGCTTAGCCCTATCTCTAGCATGCTGCTTCTACTGTTTAGCATGCATGTGGTCCTGTGTTGCAGCTTCGCCAGGTTGGCACCTCATTTTTAGGTACGCCTGGTACTGCTCCTGGCATGCTCTTCTACACTCGTTGTTGAACCAGGGTTGGTCTCCTGGCTTGGTGGTAATGGTAGAGTGAGGGATATGCTGGGCCATGGGGTTACAGATTGTGGTTGATTACAATTCTGCTGCTGCTGACGGTCCACAGCGCCTCATGGATGCCTGGTTTTGAGCTGCTAGAACTGTTCTGAATCTATCCCACACAACACGATGGAGGGTGTCCTCAGTGTGAACACTGGACCTCGTCTCCACAAGGACTGTGCGGTGGTCACTGCTGCCAATACTGTCATGGACAGATGCATCTGCCACAGGTAAATTGGTGAGGACGAGGTCAAGTAGGTTTATCCCTCGTGTTGGTTCTCTAACCACCTGCCGTAGGCCCAGCCTGGCAGTATGTCCTTCAGGAATTGGCCAGCTCGGTCAGTAGTGGTGCTAGGGAGCCATTTTTTGTGATGGACATTGAAGTCCCCCACCCAGAGTACACTCTGTACCCTTGCTACCCTCAGTGCTTCTTCCAAGTGGTGTTCAACATGGAGGAGTACTGATTTATCAGCTGAAGGAGGGCGGTAGGTGGTAATCAGCAGGAGGTTTCCTTGCCCATGCTTTACCTGAAGCCATGAGACGTAAGGGGGTCCGAAGTCAATATTGAGGATTCCCAGGGCCACTCCCTCCCGACTGTATACCACTGTGCTGCCACCTCTGGTGGGTCTGTCCTGCCAGTGGGACAGGACATACCCAGGGATGGTGATGGAGGAGTCTGGGACATTGGCTGAAAGGTACGATTCTGTGAGTATGACTATGTCAGGCTGTTGCTTGACTAGTCTGTGGGACAGCTCTCTCAATTTTGGCACAAGTCCCCAGATGTTAGTGAGGAGGACTTTGCCGGGTCGACAGGGCTGGGTGTGCCTTTGTCATGTTTGAAGCCGGTGCTGAGTGGTCCGTCTGGTTTTATTCTTATTATTGTTTTTCGTAGCGGTTTGTTAAAACTGAGCGGCTTGCTAGGCCATTTCAGAGGGTAGTTAAGAGTTAACCACATTACTGTGGGTCTGGAGTCAGGTAAGGACGGCAGATTTCCTTCCCTAAAGAACATTAATGAACCAGATGGGTTTTTACAACAATCTGATAGTTTCATGGTTACCATTACTGATACTAGCTTTTTATTCCAGATTTATTTAATTAACTGAATTTAAATTCCCCAGCTGCCGTGGTGGGATTTGAACTCACGTCTCCAGGATCATTAAGTCCAGGATTACTAGTCCAGTAGCATAACCACTATGCTACTGTTCCCATTAGCATAGTCTCAGAATAAAGGGGTCGGTCACTTAGGACTGAAATTAGAAGAAATTTCTTCACTCAGAGGGTTGTGAATCTTTAATTCTCTACCCCAGAGGACTGCGGATGCTCAGTGGACGAGTATATTCAAGACTGAGATCTATAGATTTATGGGCACTAAAGGAATCAAGGGATATGGCAATGGAGCAGGAAAGTGGAGATGAGGTAGATGATCAGCCATGATCTTATTGTAGCCATGGTGTGGAGATGCCGGAGTTGGACTGGGGTGGACAAATGTAAGAAGTCACACAACACCAGGTTATAGTCCAACAGCTTTATTTGAAATCACAAGCTTTCGGAGCGCTGCTCCTTCTTCAGGTGACCTGAAGGAGCAGCGCTCCGAAAGCTTGTGATTTCAAATAAAGCTGTTGGACTATAACCTGGTGTTGTGTGACTTCTTACATGATCTTATTGAATGGTGGAGCAGACTCGAGGGCCCATATAACCTACTCCTGCTCCTATTTTTTATGTTCTTATGTTCTTAAAAGGTCATGGAAATTAAATAGGCAAGTGCAAGTCTAACGAACGGCGGGCACCATTTGTTCACTGGCTACACTAAATTCTGGCCCAATGTTTCTTCAGTTCCTGCAGCAGTTGAAACCTAAGTTTTGTTGGTTTTTTGTCAAGTCTCTAACAGGCCACCAGGTGGCGGGCTTCACCAGGGATAACATTCACCGACACTCTCACAGCTTCTCCACATTTAAAGATACGTTATATTTGAAGATTTCTGCACCACTGAGCCTGGCCTTAAGAATCCTCCAGTTGAGTAAAGGGATTCCTCACTACATTACACAAAGCTGCTGAGACTAACATGGAGATTAAGAGCTTGGGAGCAAATATTTATAAAATGCAGCCCATGACTTTTAAAAGTCAGCTTTCTGGTAAGTTTTTGAATTGGTGTCAGCCCCTCTGACCCCAGTGCTACAGGAGGGCTACACAACAGTGCAAACTTTCCACCTGTTTCTCAACTGTTGTCAGATTGCTGTATAGTGGAAGTGACTCAAGCCCCCAAGCATGCGTGTAACAAGAATTGGTTTTGTTATCATCGGCATCTTAGACACAGGCACGGGAGTCGGCCATTCAACCCCTCAAGCCTGTTCCGCCCTTCAATGAGATCATGGCTGATCCGTAACTCAACCCCATTTACCCGCCTTTGCTGTATATCCCTCAATACCCTTATGTAACAATGATCGATTGATCGCAGTCTTACAAATTTCAGTTGACCCAGCGCCCACATTTTTATGGGAGAGAGTTCGACCTTTTTAGTCCTGTGATGAAGTGCTTCCTGATTTCACTCCTAAATGGCCGAGCTCTAATTTTCAGGTTTTTTACTTTGTTCTGGAATCCTCCACCTGAGGAAATAGTATCTACCCTATCGAATCCTTTTATCATTGTAAACACCTCAATTACATCACTCCTCAACCCTCCAAACTCAAGGGAACGCAAGCCAGGTTTATGCAACCAGTCCTCATTTTTTAACCCCTTTAGCTGCAGTATCATTCCACTTTAGTGGAAAGTGCACCATTTTCCAAGACATGAGGCGTAAGCCTCATATTAACCCAGTGCTGCTGTAGAGGTTGTCTGTTTGCTGACAGTTGAACTTGGATGGACATGGGGACAGCATTCAGTGCTGCATAAAAACACAGTGCAGCTGGGATCTGACTGGCAGTACTGGGAGCGGGGGGATATGGACCTGGCGGGGTGGGGGGAGGCGGGGAGGGAGGCTGTAATCTTGAAGTATTAGGGGTCTCAGAGAACTCTGGGACAATGACTGGGGGTTGGAGAGAAGGGTGGTTGGCAGCACTGGAATAGGCTATAATGTCCGCAACACTGGGGATGGGGCCTTGGGGATGGCAGTGCCTGGGGGGGTGGTCTGGGATCTGGTAACACTGGGGGCAGGCAGGACACAGAGGGCTGGGGGGAGTCTGCGATCTGGCAGCACTGGAATGGGATCCAGCATCACTGAGGCGTACACTGGGGGCTGCCAGTGCATGGGAAGTCTGGGATCTGGCAGCATCGGGGAGGGGCTCTGGAATCTGGCAGGATTTGGGCAGCTGGAGTCCGTGTACCTTCCTCCTTTCTGTGTTGTGTAGGCTGAGAAGGAGGCTGCTTAAAGAAAGAAATAAAGTCAAAAGATTGTGCAGCCTGACTTCAGTTACATCGGAAATCTCCTCTGCTGAAAGATATCAGCCTCGATTTTAACCCCCCACTGATGGGTGGGCCAGGGTTGGGGCTGAGGGGGACGGGGAATTAAAATATCAGGTTTCGGGCAGCCTGACCTCAATCCGACCCCATTTCCACCCCATTAAATTTTAAAGTGCCAAAATCAGGCCATGGCCAAGGCTCCTAAGTCGTGGCCTGATGACATCGGCGCCGCAAATTAAATTGAATAGTATGTGAGGGGGAGACCCGACCTCTGGGATACCCGACAGTTGATCCAAGGCGGGAACTGCCAGCTCTCCAAGGTAAGTGGCTCTTTTAGCACTCCCTGTGGGCCAGGAGTAGCAAGAGTGCTTCACCTGGCCCCTCAAGGAAGCCTTCAGCCTCCCATAGCCCTGATCTGCAGCTATCTCCAGTCCTCCCTGTAATGTATGTACCTTTAAGGGGAGAACTACTTTTTACAGCTCCTGTATACTGTAGTACCGGCAGTGACCACACCTGTATATAAACCCTGAGTAGTGATCTGTAAAGTTAGTTCTAGAGTAACCCTCATTCAGTAAACACCTGTTGATCATTCCCTGCAGTCTCTTGTCTAATTATTGAAGGACACAACATCAAGATACACGGATCTAACATTGGCGACGAGCAGATTCAAACCTACCTGCAACTCTGCATCACCTCCCAGGGATTCGCTCCTGGAGAACAGTGGAAGAAGGCCGAGTCCAGAAGCACGGGCGTCGACCACGGGAAAGCCCCCAGTCTTCCAGCGGAGATTTGAGCATCGCAGGGGAGGCTGTCGAGAGCCAGGCTTGGCTTTCCAGTCACGGTGGTCCAGCGAAACGGGCTGGCAACAGGTACTGCGCAGACCCTTCCCGGACAGCGGCGGCTAGAGCCGACCGATGGCACAGAAAAAGGCCGAGCAGCGTCGACGGGAGAGAGAGAGGGTAGAGCGCACAGGGCGCAGCTGGTGTTCAGGACCGAGCGGCGTCAATGGGGGAGAGAGGTGAGAGAGAGCAGAGCACAGCCGGTGTTCAAGGGCCAAGCAGCGTCAACGGGGGAGAGAGGTGCGCAGGAAAATGCGCAGAGCGCAGCCGGTGTTCAAGGGCTGAGCAGCATCAGCGGGGAAGAAAGGAAAGCGCGGGAGATGCCATTTTAAGCTGCAGCGGGGAAGAAAGGAAAGCGCGGGAGATGCCATTTTAAGCCAGTCTAATCACACCCAAAAATGTCGAAGAGTGGCAGTATCACAGCGTTCGACAATGAAGTCGAAGATTGGACGACATATGTCGAACACATAGAAGTATACTGCAAGGCAAATGAAGTGCCAGATGACAAGAAAGCGCTGGTATTGTTGAATTCAATGGGTGCAAAAACGTCTGGCTTGCTACGAAACCTAGTAACCCCAGAGAAGCCAGTAGAAAAGGATTTTGAAAACATAGTGTCAATCCTACAGGACCACTTAAACCCCACACCGCTGCTGATAGCCGAAAGATTTAAGTTTCACAAAAGGAACCAGCATAAAGATGAAAGTAATGCTGAGTATTTAACGGAACTGCGCAAGCTAGCGAAACACTGCCAGTTTGGAACGGGACTAGCAGATACTTTAAGGGACAAGTTTGTGTGTCGGCTTCAAAGTGAAGGAACCCAGAAACGGCTTCTATCAGAAAAGGATCTTACGCTGGACAAGGCTTTCAGCATTGCAATATCACATGAAGCAGCAGCACGGGGCGCGGCAGAGATACAACGGAGACCGCAAGAATATGGCACAAATGAAATGTCATACGGAAGAGTGAAGTGCTATCGCTGCGGCAGAACAACACACGACCATAATGATTGCTGGTTCAAGGACAAAGTGTGTAGACAGTGTGGAAAAGTAGGACACATAGCAAGAGTCTGCAGGTCGGGAAAGAAAACCAGCAGCAAGAAATCTCCACAGGAGAAGTACAAGAAGGTACATAAGGTGACGGAGAGTAGTTCAGACAAACAGAAAAGTGATACAGACTCCGGAAGCAAGGAGCTGGGTTGTCTGAAACTACATAATGTGATCAAAACGGAGGATCACCAAACTATCTGGGTCACGCTCAAGATAGATGGAGTCCAAGTGAAAATGGAATTGGACACAGGATCAGCCCTAACAGTCATAAACCGAAGGGACTACAAATGGGTATTCTCACATATACCCTTGAGAGATACAAAGATTCTCTTGAAGATGTACACGGGGCAAAAAGTCTACCCCAAAGGAAAAATAAGGGTGGACGTTATATATAACGGCAAGGAAACACCAAAAATGGACCAATATGTATTGCCAGATGGAGGACCACCACTACTAGGACGTGAATGGATCCAGAAGATACAGCTGGATTGGCATTCCATACAAGCACTGACTGTAGATGCCAAAAAGGATGGCGACGTCACACCTGGACGACTGTCAAAAATGCTAACTGACGCACAAGAAGTGTTCCAGCAGGGACTCGGAACACTAAAAGGCATAACAGCGACGATCAAAATAGAGGAAAATGCAAGCCCAAAGTTTTTTAAGGCCAGACTGGTACCTTATGCGATCCGCCCAGCCGTCGAAGCAGAGCTGGAAGGTTTGGAACATTCAGGAGTACTGTCCAAAGTGGACTGGAGTGAGTGGGCTACACCCATCGTTCCTGTAATGAAGAGGTCGTTGAGTAATACGTCTGGGGAACCAAAGAAGGTTCGCATCTCTGGGGACTTTAAGGTGACAGTGAACCCAATCCTTCACACTTCCGCGGATTGAAGATATTTTCGCCTCGCTATCTGGAGGAAAACGCTTCACTAAGATTGATCTGGCCCAGGCGTACCTGCAAATGGAGGTAGAAGAAGCCTCGAAACACTACCTCACGATCAACACTCATAAAGGTCTCTACCAATACAACCGGCTGGTGTTCGGGGTAGCATCAGCTCCGGCTACTTGGCAAAGGGCAATGGAACAAGTCCTGCAAGGGATTCCAGTGACCCAGTGTTATTTGGACGACATCCTGGTCACGGGCGAAAATGACAGTGCTCACCTTGCCAACCTGGAGCAGGTGCTCACTAGATTGAAGGAATATGGGCTCCGAGCTAATCGCCACAAATGCGAGTTTTTCCAGAAGCAGATCTCGTATTGTGGCCACGTTATTGATAAAGAGAGGTTACATAAGTCCCCTGAAAAGATTGAGGCAGTAGTCAAGGCTCCAGCACCGGAAAATGTGTCACAACTGAGGTCATTCCTCGGGCTGGTGAACTACTACCATAAGTTCTTGCCGAATTTGTCTACCGTATTACACCCACTGAACACCCTACTGCAAACGGGGGTACCATGGAAGTGGAGTGACGAATATAAACGAGCTTTCTAGAAGAGCAAAGCATTGATCACATCAAAAGAGGTGTTGGCTCATTTCAACCCAGCACTATCAATTCGGTTGGCGTGTGATACATCACCCTATGGCATTGGAGTGGTGCTGTCGCACAAATTCCCGGACGGCTCGGAGAGGCCAGTAGCCTTTGCGTCTCGGCCACTTACCTCAGCCGAGCGTAACTACGCCCAGATTGACAGGGAGGCCCTCAGCCTAGTGTGGGGAGTGAAAAAGTTCAATCACTATCTGCACGGGCAGAAGTTCACCTTGCTGACTGACCACCAACCACTTGTCTCCATCTTTAATCCAAGGAAGGGCGTTCCGGTGATGACTGCGCAATGGCTACAAAGATGGTCCCTTTTTCTAGGGGCGCACCAATATGAAATCGAGTATAAGGGCACGAAACAGCATGGAAACGCTGATGGGCTATCATGCCTGCCACTGCCTACTGCGGAGGAAGCACCAGCAGTGGATCCTGTCGAAATATTTCATTCGATTATAATTGAATGCTTGCCAGTAACTAACGCTGGTATAGAGAAGGAGACCCGAAATGACCCGACACTGTCTCGGGTATATGATTTGACAGTGAAGGGATGGCCAGCACATGGCGTCTCACTGTTGCCAGCATTCTCATCCAGAAGAGAACAACTGTCAGTATGCCAGGGGACCTTGATGTGTGGATCCCGAGTGGTACTTCCACCCAAGTTAAGGGAGAGAGTGCTCAATGAGCTTCACGAAGGTCATCTGGGAGGGGTGAAAATGAAAAGCCTTGCTAGGGCTTATGTGTGGTGGCCGGGGATCGATCAGCAAATCGAGGACCTGACAAAGAGCTGCTCAGGATGCCAGAAGGTCCAAAATGCACCACCACATGCCCCTCTACACCCATGGGAGTGGCCCTCATCTCCATGGCAACGGGTGCATATTGATTTTGCTGGTCCATTCATGGACTCAGTGGCCTAGAAATTGAGTGGGGTTAGCGCCCAATTAGCGGCGCTGGAGGGCATTGCGCTGGAATCATAGCCGTTTCTGAAATTGACTTGGGCCTTACCATCGGCGTTAGCCGGTAGCGCTGCGCCGGCACCGATGACGTCATCGGCGTGCGCAGCGTCCCGGTTGCCGTGGTAACCCGGCCCCAAGCCCAAATTCAGTTGCGCCCGCCTCGCCCGTGGCAGGCGCAACCAACGATTGTGGAAAGGGTTCTTACACGCCTTTGCGCCGGCGCATAAAGGTGGAGCGGCGGCCGGCCGCGTTCCCGGCGTCCGCCTGCCCGCACCTCCCTTCCCGGACTCCTGCATCACCCCCCCCGCGGCCCTGATGTGTGTGTGCTGCGAGCCCGGCACTTCCCCGAGGTGCCGGGCTCAGATGTCGGGGGAATCCGCCGGTCAGTTGTCGGCTGCAGGCAGCTCCTCCTTAACAGAAGGAGGAGGCCTGCAGTTCCCCAGCCTGCCGCACCACATCGGGTGCCGCAGCGGGGGATTAGCGCCGGAAAACCCAATTGAACGCCCGTTTTGAGGCGCTAAAACCCTCCTTTAGCGCCCGCCGCCGTCTGGGCCCGGCGCAACCGAATTTTCGTCGGGCGCTGCCGCATTAACGCTGGCGCAAAATTTCTGGCGCTACAGCCCTGGCGAACCCACAACCCAATTTCTAGGCCAATGTTTTTAATAGCTGTGGATGCGCACTCGAAATGGCCTGATGTGATCAAAATGTCCTCCACCACCACAGAGAAAACGATTGCAGTCCTACGGACCATTTTTGCCAGGAACGGCTTGCCAGAGCAGATTTGCTCTGATAACGGACCACAGTTTGTGTCCGAAGAGTTTCGAAGATTTATGAAAAGGAATGGGGTAAGGCATTATACATCCGCCCCGTATCATCCAGCCACAAATGGATTGGCTGAGAGGTTCGTACAAACCTTTAAAAAAGCAGTAAAGGCCATGTGCGATGACGACATTCCACTGCAGCATAAGGTGGACAATTTCCTGTTAGCCTACAGAAATGCGACACATGCAGTCACCAACCAGGCCCCGGCCATGATGTTCTTTAACCGAAGGTTGAGATCTCGTCTGGATTTGCTCAGACCAAATGTACGAAGAGATGTTGAGAGTAAGCAATTCCAGCACATCAATGAGAAGCCGACAAGGAGCTTCAATGTAGGGCAACCAGTCTTGGCCCGCGACTGCCGAACAGAGAAATGGCAACCAGGAACGATATGCACATGGCAGGGGCCACTAATGTACACAGTGGATGTTGGGGAGAACATTGTGAGATGCCATGCTGACCAGATCCTAGAGCCACAGGAACGAGTCAACCCCATGTCTCGCCCATACGTACCTGGTGATGAACCCGACGTACAGGTAGCATCTACCCCAGAAACAGTAGCATCGGAAGCGGATGAACCAACCGACGACAGGGGGCCAGAATCGCCTCCGCACCAAGAGCAAGACACTCAGGAAAGGCGCTATCCAGAAAGGATCAGGAAGCCTCCCCAAAGACTGAATTTATAAATCGACTATTTTCAGCTAATGTTGCATGTTAAAAGTGTTAGTTGTAATTAGTTTGATATTTAATTGTTAAATGAGTGTTATGGTACTGTTAATCAAAAAGGGGAGGAATTGTAATATATGTACCTTTAAGGGGAGAACTACATTTTACAGCTCCTGTATACTGTAGTACCGGCAGTGACCACACCTGTATATAAACCCTGAGTAGTGATCTGTACAGTTAGTTCTAGAGTAACCCTCATTCAGTAAATACCTTTTGATCGTTCCCTGCAGTCTCTTGTCTAATTATTGAAGGACACAACATCAAGATACACGGATCTAACACTCCCGATCATGACCTGCCCCCTGCCCTCATGGTCGCCAACCTCCCCTCAGCCCACCCAATTTCCGACCTCCCAATCACTGACCTCCCCACTCTCGATTGCTGACCTCCCCCTCAGCCCTCCTGATCGCCGACCTGCCCTCAGCCCTCCCGATCATCGATTCTTCAACATTTATTTGTGTGTTTCCTTATTTATTCTGACAGCGGACATTAAGATTTTGTCTACTAATTGGGATGGACTGGAACTTCAAGCTACAAAATGAGGTCCATTGTAGGCAAAAGCTGGGAAAATATTGGCAGAAAGCCCAAGGAAACACTGAAAGCTCTGGAAAGGAAGTTGAGCTCAATTTCAATAATGAAAGAATAATATAAAAATGAATTCTCGGAATGTGTGTGTCGCTGGCATGGCTGGCATTTTATTGCCCATCAGTAGTTTCCTTTGAGAAGGTGGTGGTGAGCCGTCCCCTTGAACCGCAACAGTCCGTGTGGTGAAGGTGCTCCCACAGTGCTGGTAGGTAAGTGTAATGATCAATAACATGTCATTCTAGAGTGGTACACTAGATGGAGCTGTAGAGCTGTACAGAGCTGTATATTTAGTCATATGTGTTTAAGACTACACCACCCATGATGCACTACCCAGAAGGCAGTAGTCAAGATGGCTGCCTGCACACAGAAGTACACATGCTGAAACTCTACAGATGCTGTACCTAGAGAACATGTACTGAATAAATGACTAGCTAGAAGCTAGCTGTTCATAATAAGAATGTCTAGTTATTAATGAACATAACATGGTACTAGGATTGGTGAAGATCTGCTGAAAATTGTGAAAAGCGACATAGAGAATTTGAGGCCACCGGAGTTTTTGAATCTCACGGGAAATGTCGACTACAATTGGCAGACTTTCAAACAACAATTCGAACTCTACATTGCTGCCATCGGATTCGGTACAAAGCCAGACGCCAGAAAAATAGCGTTGCTGCTTACGGTTGCAGGCCCACAGGCGATAGAGATATTTAATACATTTGTATTTAATCCAGAGGAGAACAGAAACAAATTAGACGATGTGCTAAAGAAATTTGATATACATTGTTCTCCCAAAAAGAATGAAACCTATGAGAGGTATGTGTTCTGTTCAAGGACACAGCAGCAAAATGAGACTTTTGATAGCTTTGTGACTGATCTGAAACTGAAAGCACAGACATGTAATTTCTCTGAGCTGAAAACATCCATGATTTGTGCCCAAATTGTGTTTGGTATTCATGATAAAAAGGTCAGGGAACGTCTGTTGAGAGAAACCGAACTGACATTGGAAAATGCTGTGAAAATATGCCAAGCCAGTGAGCTAGCTCGACAGCACGCAAAGACTTTCAGTGAAATTAATAATGATGCCATTGTAGTAAGTGCTGCTGTCAGTGCTGTGTCCTATAAGGGGAAGAAACATGGGCAGAACAGAAATGAAAAGCAATCGGAGGAAGGAATTTTTAATTGTAAATGCTGTGGTTACAAACACCAGTTAAAACAATGCCCAGTGTTTGGAAAAATATGCACAAAATGTCATGGAAAGAATCACTTTGCCAAACAATGCTTTTCAAAAGTAAAAACAAAGAAAGGCCAACAAGTCAATATGATTGAGGACACTGATTTAAGTGAGACATTTTTTGTAGGAATATTGTCATGTGACAATATAGAAAAGGATACAGAAAATGTGCAGCCCTCAGGAATAAACAATGCTGAACATAAAGTTAATGCAGTTAAAGAGGACAAATGGATGATCCCACTGCAGGTAAATGGAGCATTGGTTACATTGAAACTGGACACTGGGGCAAAAGCAAACTTAATCAGTATGAGTGACATTAAAAACATAAAAGAAAAGCCCAAAATACAGAAAAAGTCAGTACTACTGAAGGACTATAATGGACAGAAAATAGGTAGCTTAGGTGTATGCAGAATTAAAGTGACAGTCAAAGACAAAGTGCATCATCTCATGTTTTCTGTTGTGGCTGAAGGACTTGATTCACTACTAGGTGACAAAGCTTGTGAAGACTTAGAACTGGTCAAGAAAGTCTACCGTATAAACTGTGCCATAAGCAGACCAGATGACTCGATGTATTCTGTAGTAAATAATTTCCAGGATGTATTCAAAGGATTTGGAGTTCTACCATTCACTTACAAGATCCAGCTAAAGGAGGATGCTCAGCCAGTGGTACATGCTCCACGAAGGGTTCCAGCACCCCCGCGTGACTGGCTCAAGAAAGAACTGGACAGAATGACCACACTAGGAGTCATCAGGAAAATCGAAGAGCCAACAGACTGGGTTAACTCCATGGTATGTGTAAAGAAAAAGAACAATGATCTAAGAATATGCATGGATCCAAAGGACTTAAATGCAAACTTAAAACGTGAACACTACCAGATTCCCAAGCGAGAAGAAATCACCAGTGAAATGTCAGGTGCCAGATACTTTACAAAGCTCGATGCCTCACAAGGATTTTGGCAACTAAAACTGGATGAAGAGAGCACCAAATACTGTACCTTCAACACACCATTTGGCAGGTATTGTTTCCTCAGAATGCCTTTCGGGATAATATCTGCATCTGAAATCTTTCATAGAGCGATGGAACACATAATTGAAGGTCTGGAAGGAGTTCGGGTTTATGTTGATGACATCATCATCTGGGGCTCCACACTGAAAGAACACAGTGAGAGACTGACTAAAGTGCTACAGAGCATACGCCGGAATGGACTGAAGCTCAACAAAGCCAAGTGTCAGTTTGGCATCCAGGAAGTCACTTTCCTTGGAGATATTCTATCTGGTAAAGGGATAGAGGCAGATATGGGAAAAGTAAATGCCATACTCAAAATGCCCCGACCCACTGACAAAAAAGGAGCACTATGCATCATGGGGATGATAAACTTCATTGGAAAGTTCATTCCTAACTTGTCAGCCAAGACAGCCTGTCTGCGAGACAAATGAGTTCACATGGACAGAAAAACATGAACAAGAGTGGATGAACCTCAAAACAGCGCTGACAACCACACCTGTACTCACTTTCTTTGACCCGACAAAGAGAATCAAAGTGTCAATGGATGCATCAAAGGATGGCCTAGGCGCGGTCTTGCTACAAGCAGAGGGTGAAGATTGGAAGCCTGTTGCCTATGCCTCCAGGTCTATGACTGATACTGAGTGTCGATACGCCCAGATTGAAAAGGAATGTCTAGGCTTGGTAGTTGGATTAGAAAAGTTCCATGGCTACATATATGGACTTCCCACCTTCACAGTTGAGACAGGCCATAGCCCACTGGTTGCCATCATTAAAAAAAATCTGAATGAGATGTCTCCAAGGATTCAACGACTCATGATGAAGCTGCAAAGATATGACTTTGAACTGATCTACACACCAGGCAAATACATAGTGTTAGCAGATGCACTATCCCGAGCACCCACAATGAGTCATGTGAGCTCTACTGAAGAAGACGTGGATGTTCATGTGAGTATGGTCACTGCTGTGCTGCCCGTGTCAGACACAAAATCAAAGCAAATAGCAGAAGAAACAGTAAAAGATACAGTGTTACAAACAGTAATAGAAAACATTCATCATGATTGGCCAAAAGGTTCCTGTCCAAAGTACTATCACCTAAGGTCAGAATTGAGTGTCGCAAGTGGACTATTACTGAAACAGAACAGAATAGTCATTCCACAGGCTCTACGTCAAGACATGCTCAAAAGGATTCATGAGGGACACCTCGGAATTGAAAAATGCAAAAGGAGAGCAAGAGACACTGTTTATTGGCCTGGCATAAATAAGGACATTGAGAACATGATAGACAAACGTGAGACATGTCAGAAACACCAAAACAAACAAACAAAGGAACCAATGATAGTAGCTGACATACCAACAGCACCTTGGCAAAAGGTTGGTATGGACCTCTTTCATTTAAATGGTAAAGAATATCTAATAGTGATTGACTACTATTCTAACTATCCTGAGATGGCGCTGCTCTCAAGCACATCAGCAAGCAGTGTCATAATGCATCTGAAATCCATCTTCGTCAGACATGGAATTCCTAGGATTGCCGTTAGCGACAATGGTCCGTGCTTCAACTGTAAGGAGTGGCAACAGTTTGCAGCACAGTATGACTTTCAGCACATCACATCCAGTCCTTTGTATGCTCAGTCAAATGGTAAGGCAGAGAAAGGTGTTCAAGTTCTCAAGCAGCTACTGAAGAAAGTGACAGAAAGCAAGTCTGATCCTTATCTCGCTCTGCTGAGCTACCGAGCCTTACCTTTAGACTGTGGTTCTTCACCTGCTGAACTACTAATGGGTCGCAAGTTGCGCACCACGCTACCCTGCTATGCAAAAGAAAAGCAGAGTAAGGAACTGAGACAGAGACTTCAACTGTTAAAGCTGAGACAGAAATCATACTATGACAAGTCATCCAAAACCCTAAAACCATTGACAAGGGATGATGTTGTCAGGATTGAGGATCCAGATGCATGGAACAGGAAAGCTACAGTTCTTGAGGAAGTACGACCAAGGTCATACACTGTTAGAACTGAGGAAGGACAGATTCTCAGGAAGAACCGCCGTTCCCTCCTGAAAACACAAGAAACTATCCAAGAGCAGATTGATGACAATGCCGCAACTGAATCTTGTCATTCACCACCAGAACAATCTCATGAAAACACATCAGACTTACCTGTGTTGAGAAGATCCACACGTGAAGTAAAAAAGCCTGATAGACTTAATCTTTGAGTATAAAGTAAAGCTTTGAAAATGTGTTGACTGTTGTGAAAATGTTTATGTTTATAGAGCACTAGCAAAAGTGTTACTGATATCATCTTTATCGTTTTTCTTGAAAGTTGATTGATATTGTTTTGTTAACCTCAAAGAAAGGGGGATGTAATGATCAATAACATGTCATTCTAGAGTGGTACACTAGATGGAGCCGTAGAGCTGTATAGAGCTGTATATTTAGTTGTATGTGTTTAAGACTACACTACCCACAATGCACTAGGCTACCCAGAAGGCAGTAGTCAAGATGGCTGCCTGCACACAGAAGTACACATGCTGAATCTCTACAGATGCTGTACCTAGAGAACGTGTACTGAATAAATGACTAGCTAGAAGCTAGCTGTTCATAATAAGAATGTCTAGTTATTAATGAACATAACAGTAAGGAGTTCCAGGATTTTGCCCAGCAATGATGAAGGAATGGTGTATGACCTGGAAGGGAACTTGGAGGTGGTGGCGTTCATATGCACCTGCTCCTCTTGACCTTTTAGGTGGTGGATGTCGCTGGTTTGGGAGGTGCTGTCGAAGAAACCTTGGTGAGTTGCTGCAGTGCGTTCTGCAGCCACGATGCGCTGGCGGTGGAGGGAGTGGATGTTTAAGGTGATGGACGGGGCACTGATCAAGTGGATAGTTTTATCCTGGATAGTTTCAAGCTTCTTGAATGCTTTTGCAGCTGCACTCATGCAGGCAAGTGTAATGATTTAAATGCGAGCTTTTTGATTGTGTGTTTCTTATGTTCTAAATATAATTTTTAAGATTATATACTATGGTTACTGAGAAAAGAAGATTTTTGTTTGAAAAATAATCTGCATAATCTTATTGGTTGATTTGTTTGTTTTTCAATGTTATCTCTCATTCCATTTGATATGGTTATTCATCATTCAGTTTTGTTGATTTGAGCATAATCAGCAAAAGCCAGTTTAGAGTCTTCAGTTTTCGGTCTATCCAAAACATTTTCTACCTCAACTAATCAGATTGGGCCTCACTTCAGTTAATGCCGCAGCTTTGAGGCTATAATAATATCTCGAGGAATGTGTGTCCTTGTTTACTGGTTGTGGGACAGACCAAGTGTGTGATGAAGCCCACCTTTATTTGGAAGCTCTCTGTTTTCTCCATCCATATGTTGACCCTAGGCAAAACCACCGCCATATGGTATTACCGTTTTTCAACCTTAACCATTAATCCTGCTTTGCTTAACCAGGTTAATGTGTCGGTGAGCCTCCCACCTCTAACTAAAACGGCCATGTCACCAATGTTTGCCATGGCACAATCCCTAGCTCTCGTCAGGATGGAATCTACAAGCTGTTGGAATCTGATAGATGCATTTTCCTTCCTGAACAGCATGACTGTAAAGACATATGGCCCTGAGAGTGTAACAAATGCAGAGTGCACCTATGCTTCTACGCTAATTGGCACCTGTCGATAACCTTTTTGTCAGGTCCAGACTCATCAGATACTTGGTGTCGCCTAGCTTCTCCAGGATCTCCTCCACGTGAGGCATCGACCTCCGTCAAGTCAATTAGTTTATGATAACCTGCACAAAACTGTGTGGCCTGGTCCTCATTATGGCTCTGGAATGGCCACATTGCTAACGGGAGTCCGCCCAGCATCTCCTTGTTATATTGCCCCTCACACTGTGTGGCGCACGGTATACACGTTGACATGCTGGTTTTGAACTGGTGTATGTTTACTTCACGTACTTTGCAGAGCCAGGTTTCTCAAGGAGAGTGAGCAAAATCATAGTAGCAATTTCCTGGCTTGCTGTTTCTGTGTGGGAGGCAACTTTGCTGATAAAGTGAGACTAGTTTTACTCCCTGATAAGAGATCTCCCTCCTCCGGTGTGGCAGTAATTGGCAGGGCCACTTCTTTGCAAGAGAGGTGGAACTTATATGTGTTCAGATGGTAGATGCAGCACTTAGGTGGTCAATTGGGTATCTCGGCTACATAATCTACCTCACCATCCCTTTCCACCACTGTCAGCCTATAAATTTTTGTATTTCATTGGCAACACCAACACATTCATACCCAGCTGATGCCACCTCACATGGCGGTCATATGTATTGTAAGTTTTTTTGTGTAAGTTTGGCCTACTTATTTAAGTTACTCCTTAATCAGAGGACATATTTCACTATGCGTCTGACCTCATCATTGCCCTTTTCCTGACCAATCCATTCTGATTAATGGAATGCGCACTCAGCACCTGTCCAGTAATTCAAATGGTGAGAACCCTGCAGATTCCTTTATCCCGGTCCTTGGGATTCTGCTTGGTGTATGAGCAAGGCCTATGAGTCAGTGTGTCATTAAAGCTCTACCAGCCCGTTCATCTATTTTATTTGGTGCACATTGCCATCATTGAGTGACCAGCTGAGACATTGGGGATGATTTTGCCAATGGGGGCACATTGGAGGCGGGACTGCTGCTTGGCGGGTCGATGTCCTGCCTCCATCGATTTGTGGCCAACCCACGCTATTTTCCCTTGATTGACCTGGTTAAGCCTGCCCAGCGGGCTTAGCAGACAAATTAAAGGAAAGCCGGTTGCAGAGAACGTCAACGTATGACTTTTCATCTGTGAAGCTGTCAAACACTGACATTCTCTGTAGTTTGATGAGGTCTTGAATTCAAGACCTCATCAAACCTCTTTCTTTTGCAGAAATGAGATGGTTGTTGCATTGGAGAATGCAACGGCCATCTGTCATCTCTACCGCGCAGGAGCGAGACTCTCCGCATATCCACCGGCTGAAGCATGCAAGAAGAAACAAAGGTAAGTGACGCAATAAAGACTCACTACGCACTTGGTTGAACATAAAGCAAGGCTTTAATCGACTTGTAACAAAACATGGAGGTCTAGTTAGTAGTCACTAGCTTCCTGTTTCCAGATTGTCTCTGGCCAAGTTGGGCCCACGCCCGAGTATTTATACTCATCGGACGGCGCCCTCAACTGGCCGTCCAGTAGTACTTCCTGAGTTACTTCTTGTAGAAGTTGTGATTTATGACAGTAAGTACACTTTTTCTAACACTTTGCACTTACCTCAGATACTCACCTATCCGCACTTGCACCCATCACTCACCTCCACAGTACACATTTGGACCCCTCAGACCCCCGCAGACCCACTACTCACCTCGGTGACCCTGGCAGGGTTCGGAGCCTTCGGGAAGCCCGCACTAGTGTGGGAAAAATGGGAATAATCCTCTTATCTGCCTGTTAACTACCTGTTAACAGGCAATTAAGTGGCTGTAATCCCTTCCCCCCTCCAAGGAGGCGGGACCCAGCACGGAACAGCTACCCGCCTCTTGGCAAGATGGCATGGAGGTGGGCTGGGCACCCGCCCCCAAATTCAGCCATTTTCCCAGCAGTTCTGCCTCCATACCTGCCTCCCCAGGGCTGGCAAGATCGCGCTCATAAACTTTTCATATCTTGATTGGACAAATCTCTTCTAAGAACCTAACTTGAGCGAATGTATTTTCACCAATGCATTAGCCACAACATCTGCATCCATAGACGTGTGAGCAGCTGCATCTGGATGTCTAGACTCGGTAATGGTTAATATATACCTTTCCCTGACTGACTCTGTTAGGGCCCCTGAACATCTAGCTTCCCTCTTAAAAAGTTTGATCAAAACAAATATTGATGTTGGTTACTGGTTCTACAAAACTCAGCTGTGTCCTTAGAGATACAAGGCCAATGAAAGTGCTGCAGTAACCTTGCTGTAAATTATACCCCCAACCTTTATAAATTACTGGTTGGATCTCAGCTGGAGTATTGTGGCCAATTCTGGACACCACACTTTAGGAAGGATGACAATGTCCTGGAGAGGGTGCAGAGGAGATTTACCAGAATGATACCAGTTATGTGGAGAGACTAAGGAAGCTGGGATTGTATTTCCTTAGAGCAGAGAAGGCTAAGGGAAGAAAGAAAGAAAGACTTGCATTTATATAGCGCCTTTCATGACCACCGGACGTCTCAAAGCGCTTTACAGTCAATGAAGTACTTTTGGAGTGTTGTCACTGTTGTAATGTAGGAAACGTGGCGGCCAATTTGCGCACAGCAAGCTCCCACTAACAGCAATGTGATAATGACCAAATAATCTGTTTTTGGTTATGTTGGTTGAGGGAGAAATGTTGGCCAGGACAATTCAATTGAAGATTCAATTGAAGATTCAATAGAGGTGTTCAGAATGATGAAGGGTTTTGACAGAGTAAATAAGGAGAAACTGTTTCCACTGGCAGGAGAGTCGGTAACCAGGGAACACAGATTTAAGATAATTGCCAAAAGAACCAGAGGAGA
Organism: Somniosus microcephalus; assembly: GCF_052327205.1. Classification (NCBI taxonomy): domain Eukaryota; kingdom Metazoa; phylum Chordata; class Chondrichthyes; order Squaliformes; family Somniosidae; genus Somniosus; species Somniosus microcephalus. Next base: position 71,311,297 of record NC_140987.1, on the reverse strand, counting down.
GAAGAGGGAAAAAAATGTTACGCAGCAAGTTGTTGTGATCTGGAACGCATTGCCTGAAAGGGTGGTGGAAGCAGATTCAATAGTAACTTATAAAAGGATTGGATATACATTTGAAAAGGAAATATATTTGCAGGGCTATTGGAAAAGAGCCGGGGAGAGGGACTAATTGGATATCTCTTTCAAAGAGCTGGCACAGGCAAGATGGGCTGAATGGCCTTCTTCTGTGCTGTATCATTCTATGATTCTATGTACTGCAAGAGTAATATTATGAACACCTCTCCTGGCTCCTATCCGGCTACAGGCTTGGAAAGTGATATAAAGTCCCTTGTCCTAATTATAGCATGCCATCGGTTCAAGTCCCTGGAGCCTTGGATGGCTAGAGTACGCACACCTTCTAATGTTGGATCAATCTGCTGAAGCACTGCTAACTCACATAGTGCTAAGCCAGCCAGGTTCCCCTCGTTCTTGCATGGTATTGTGCAGGGAGACCTCAGCCCCCTTGCATGTCCTTACGTGGCTGAGTGATGCTGTGATGCCAAGAGCTTCTTACTTCAGGACCTGGCCACTGTCTCAGGGAACTCATGTTTCTGCCCAAAAGAAAAGCCAAGCCAAGTCCTAACCTAGGGCTGGGCGGTCAGATGTCCCATCCACCCCATGATCTCAGAAATAAGAAGAAAGACTTGCATTTATATAGCGCCTTTCATGACCGCAGGACGTCCCAAACTTTTTTACATCCAATTAATTACTTTTTGAAGTGTAGTCATTGTTGCAATGTAGGAAATGCAGTAGCCAATTTGTGCACAGTAAGGTCAAAAAACAACAATGAGATAAATTACCAGTTAATTAGTTTTAGTGATTTTGGTTGAGGGATAAATGTTTGCCAGGACACCGGGGAGAACTTCCCTGCTCTTCTTTGAATAGTGCTGTGGATATTTTACGTCCACCTGAGAGGGCAGATGGAGTCTCGGTTTAACATCTCATCCAAAAGAGAACACTTCTGACACCACAACGCTCGTTCAAAAGTGCAAGCCTAGATTATGTGCTCAAGTCCCTAGAGTGGAATCTGAACCCACATCTATTGCGATTCAGCAGTCGAGAGTGCTACCACTGAGCCAATCAGAAGGAAGTGGGATTACCAGGATGGGTTGCTGCTGATCCCATACAACTATAAGGTTTTACAGCACAGAAGGACGCCATTCAGCCCATGTCTGTGCCAGCTCTTTGCTCGAGCAATTCAAAACTAACCTCCGTGTCCACTCTCTTCCTAAACCTGTTTCTCCCTCTGCTTAAAATATTTATCCAAGTTTCCCTTAAACGATGCAATGGTCTCTGTGGCAAAGCATCCCCTGCTCCAAGAACCCTCTGCATAAAGACATTTCTCCTACTCTCTCTCCACAATGATCATTTTAAATTGATGACCCCTCATCATTCACTATGTCAAAACCCTTCATAATTTTCTATTACTTCTCCCCATAATCTCTCCATAGTGGAAAGAGTGTGCTGGTGTAGCAGTTGTGTTACTGGATTAGTAATACAGACGGTCAAGGCTAATAGCTCCAGTTAAAACATGTGTTCAAATCCCACCATGGCTGTTTGAGAATTTGAATTTGATTTAAAAAATTTGATACTAGTAAAAGTGACCATGAAGCTGTTGTAAAAACCCAATTGGTTCACTAAAGTCCTTTAGGGAAGGAAACCTACAGTCCTTACCCGCTCTGGCTTATATGTGACTCCAGTCCCACACCAACAAGGTTGCCTCTTAACAGTTAATCACTCCACCATTGGCAGCCATGTCTTTGGTTCCCTAGGCCCTAAGCTTTGGAATTACTTCCCTGCCTCTCTACCTCTCTTTCCACCTTTAAGACGCTCCTTAAAACCTACCTCTTTGACCAAGTTTTTAATCACCTGTCCTAATCTCCTTATGTGGCTCGGTGTCCAATTTTGTTTGATAATGCTCCTGTGAAGCATCTTGGGACATTTTACTACATTAAAGGCACTATATAAATGCAGGTTGTAGTTGTTATTGTTGTAATTTCTCTCTGAAGTGGCCTAGCAAGCCACTCAGTTGTGTTAAACTGCTACCAGCAGTTCAAGAAGGCGGTTCACCACCATCTTCTCAGGGCAACCAGGGATGGGCAATAAATGCTGGCCTTGCCAGCAATGCCCACATCCCGAGAATTTATTTTTAAAAGTTCTTTTGCAAGAGGTGTATGGAAGAGAGATAATGAAGGGATTTGAAAAGGATTTGAGCAAAATACAAAGCAGAGACAGGAGAAGTAGCAACTGCACCACTATCCCCAAGTCTGTAACAAACATGTTGATGAGGACGAGGGACTCCACCACTTTCAGTAAAAGGAAATGTGAACATTTCATGACAGTCTTCTGACAGCTAATGTAGGATACAGTAGGATGAGAAGGAACAAGGGTTACGGTAATATTGTGGTTAGAGATTACAGTAGTGTTCTGATTAGGGGTTACAGTAGTCTCGTGGTTATGGATTACGGTAGCTGTGTAGTCGTGTAATGATTAATGTGTACAATAATGTAGTGGTCAGGGGTTACCGTAGTGTAATGGTTAGGGAGTATGATAGTGTTGTGTTTAGCGGTACAATAGTGTGGTGGTTAGGGGTTATGGTTGTGTAGTAGTTAGGGTGTATAGTAGTATAGTGGTTATGGTAGTGTAGTGGTTAGAGGTGTAGTAGTGCAGTGGTAAGGGTTATGGTAGTGTATTAGTTAGGGGGTATGTAGTGGTTAGAAGTTACGGTAGTGTAGTAGTTAGGGGGTTAGTAGTGCAGAGGTTAGGGGGTTATAGTAGTTTAGTCATTAGGGATACAATAGTGTACTGGTTAGGGGTTATGTAGTGCAGTAGTTAGGGTGTAGTAGCAAGGGTTACAATAGTGTTGACGCAATAAAATTCACTACGCACTTGGTTTGAGTATAAAGCAAGGCTTTAATCAACTTGTTTCAGAACATGGAGGTCTAGTTGTACTTCACTAGTTCCTTGTCTTACAAAATGTCCCTGGTAAGCTGGGGCCGACGCCCGAGTATTTATACTCCTTGGACGGCACCAGCAGCTGGCCGACCAGCGTTATTTCATGAGTAGTTTCTTGATGAATGCTGAGATTTTCTTCCTGCCTAAAAGATTTGGAAGTCCGACGACTTCCTCTTAGCGGATCAGGTGGACCACGAATAGCCGCAGTCTTTTAGATTTTTGTTTATGGCTAGAAGGCACGTCTCCCCGGACCGTGTCTTGGTCCCTGGGCCGTTTGATCTGTACCGGTGGATCGACAGGGCCCGTGTTGCTCTGATCGACCCGAGGGAGGTTGGGCCGATCGTGACTCCGGGTGCGGGTCCGCACAGGCGCAGAACTGGCTTCATCCTTTTGGATAGCCGGGGATTGACCAGCATCCTGGCCTCGGGTGGCCATCCCACGGGGAGCGCTCGGCTCCCCGAGTGGATCCGGTGGGGCAGCTGGCAGATCTCTCGATGCCCCAGGTAGGGCGTCATCTTCGGGGGAGCGCAGAGTGTCGGCATCGTCCCCGTGGGTCCCTCTATCGGTTGGGTCCGTGGAACCGGCCGGACAGGGAGCCAGGTCCCGGAGCGAAACAGTGGACTCCCGGCCATCTAGGTACCACACGTGCGCGTATGTGGGGTTGACATCCGTGAGTTCTACCTCGTCGACGAGAGGATTGGTTTTAGATGATCGGCCGAATCTTCGGAGCAGCACGGGGCCGGGAGCTGCCAACCATGATGGTAGAGACGTCCCATGGGTGGAGCGACGCTGGAAGCTGAAGCATCGCTCGTGAGGTGTGACATTGGTAGACGTAGAAAGGAGAGACCTGATGGAATGCAACACGTCAGGGAGCATAGTTTCCCACTGCTGGTCTGGTAGGTTGCGTGACCTCAGCGCAAGACGAACAGCATTCCAAATAATAGCGTTGTATCTCTCAACCTGTCCGTTACCGATGGGATGGTACGGTGTCGTTTTACTTGTGGCGATTCCCCGTTGGGAGAGATAACTTTTGAGTTCGCTTGACATGAAGGAGGGACCCCGATCAGAGTGGATGAAATTGGCCGTACCGCAAAGGGAAAAGACTTGATCAAGGCATTTGATCACTGTGGAAGTAAGCATATTGGGACAGGGGAAAGCAAAGGGAAAGCGTGAATATTCATCCACCATAGTCAGTAAGTAGGTGATTCGTGTTGAGGAAGGCAATGGCCCTTTAAAGTCAATGCTGAGTCACTGCATAGGCTGCATAGCATGTATGAGCGAGTCATCCAATGGACGGAAGAATTGCGGTTTTAATTCCGCACAAATTCTACAGGAGGAGCACGTTCTTTCCACATCTTCCGTAGAAAATGGGAGATTTTTAGATCGCACAAAGTGCAACATACGGGTAACACCAGGATGGCATAAGTCAGTATGAAGATCCGCCAGAGTCGAAGTTGACATAGAAGAGCAGAATGCCCGTGTGAGGGTATCCGGGGCCACATTCTCTTTGCCGGGTCGATAATGTATGGTGTATCCAAAGGCGACCAAGTCCATCCTCCAGAGTTGTATTTTGTTATTCTTGATCTTAGTGCGTTTCTGGTTATCCAGCATAAAGGCCACGGAGCGCTGATCGGTTACCACAGGGATCGGTGCTGGGTCCCTTGCTGTTTGTGGTCTACATTAATGACTTGGATATGAATGTAAAGGGCATGATCAGTAAGTTCGCGGATGATACAAAAATTGGTAGGGTGGTAAATAGCGAGGAGGGTAGCCTCAGTCTGCAGGACGATATAGATGGGTTGGTCAGATGGGCGGAACAGTGGCAAATGGAATTTAACCCGGAAAAGTGCGAGGTGATGCACTTTGGGGGGACTAACAAGGCAAAGGAATACACAATGAATGGAAAGACCCTAGGCAAGACGGAGGGTCAGAGGGATCTGGGTGTGCAAGTACACAGATCCCTGAAGGCGGCGGAACAGGTGGATAAGGTGGTAAAAAAGGCATATGGGATACTTGCCTTCATTAGCCGAGGCATTGAATATAAGAGCAAGGAGGTTATGATGGAGCTGTATAAAACACTGGTTAGGCCACAGCTGGAATACTGTGTGCAGTTCTGGTCGCCACACTACAGGAAGGATGTGATCGTGTTAGAGAGGGTGCAGAGGAGGTTCACCAGGATGTTACCAGGGCTGGAGCGCTTCAGCTATGAAGAGAGATTGGGCAGATTGGGTTTGTTTTCCTTGGAGCAGAGGAGGCTGAGGGGGGACATGATTGAGGTGTATAAAATTATGAGGGGCGTAGATAGGATGGATGCTGAGGAGCTTTTTCCCTTAGTAGAGGGGTCAATAACTAGGGGGCATAGATTCAAGGTAAAGGGCGGGAGGTTTAGAGGGGGTTTGAGAAAGAACTTTTTCACCCAGAGGGTGGTTGGAGTCTGGAACTCACTGCCTGAAAGGGTTGTGGAGGCAGAAACCCTCACAACATTTAAGAAGCATTTGGATGTGCACTTGAAATGCCATAGCATACAAGGCTATGGGCCAAATTCTGGAATATGGGATTAGATTAGACAGGGCTTGATGGCCGGCGCGGACACGACGGGCCGAAGGGCCTCTATCCATGCTGTATTACTCTATGACTCTATGACTCTAAGTGTGAAATGGCGATGAGGGAGAAAATGACTCCATTTACGTACCGCTTCGATGATGGCTGTAGTTTCCTTCTTGACAGGAGGATAATGGAGCTCGCTATCCTGCAAAGTTCTGGACAGAAATGCAACGGGTCGACCACCTTGATTCAAGGTAGCTGAGATCGCCACATCCGATGCATCGCACTCGACCACGAAAGGAAGATTTTCATCAATGGAACGAAGCGTGGCTTTTTCCAGTTGTCGCTTAAGGAGGTTGAAAGCTGAAATAGCTGTTGCCTCTAATGGAAATGGCTTTGCGTGAAGCAGGGGCTGGATCTTGTCGGAGAAGCGGGGTATCCATTTCGCATAATAGACGAACATGTCGAGTGCCCGACGAAAGGAGCCGAGATTCGTAGGGGGAGGGAGCTCCTGAAGCGGATGAAGTCGCTCCAGATCCGGTTTGATGACACCGTTGCCCATCCAGTAGCCAAGGATGTTGACTGATGGTACTGATTTCACAGATTTGGACTCCTTTAAGGTTAAGTTGCGACGACGGAGAACGTCAAAAAATTTCTGGAGTTTGGCATCATGCTCCTTCTGGTCATGACCAGCAATGGTGATATTATCCAGATATGGAAAAGTGTCCGTTAAGTTCTCCTGTTTGACTAGGCTATCCATTGCCCATTGAAAGACGGCCACCCCATTGGTTACCCCAAATGGAAGGCGACAAAACAGGTAAAGCCGACCATTGGCCTCAAAGGCCGTATACTTCTTTTCAGAGTCCTTTAACGCCACTTGATCATATGCGCTCTTTAAATCAAAAGTTGAAAATACCATGTAGTTGGCAAGGTTATTGACCATGTCATTGATGCGTGGTAGTGGGTAGGCATCCAGGTCGGTATACTGGTTAATAGTTTGCGAGTAAGCGATGCAAAGACGTTTCTTGTGTTGCTTCAGAGGATTTTTAACAATGACGACTTGAGCCCGCCAGGAAGATGACCATGGCTCAATGATACCATCAGCTAGAAGGCGAGAGATTTCTGTCTCGATAAAGGATCGATCATCTTGGCTGCAACGTCGTGATTTGGTGACTATGGGCTTACATCGGGGGGAAAGATTGGCAAACAAGGAGGGCTCGTCGAGTGAAGCCGCCAAAAGCGCACAAAACGGTACTTTGGAAATAGTAAGCTCCGGCTTTGACCCTCCAAACTCGAAAGTGAATCTTTTGTGTTGTTTCTGGAAATCCTGTCCCAGGAGCACATCGCTGCATAGGTTCTTGAGCACCCCGAGCCAGCTGGAGAAATAAGTGCGGCCATTGAGAATAAGGCCGACAAGACAAAAGCCGGAAGAATTGGTGGTCAGTGTCGTCAGAGCCATTGCAATTTCCCTGTCCGAGGGGTAAATACGCAGTTTTAACTTACTGACAGCCTGCTCACTAATGAAGCTGTCAGAGCTGCATGAGTCAATTAGCGCACTCAAAATGTATCCATTTACCAAAGCCTTCGTGGCTGCACGGGAGAGACTTTGGGGAAAAGCAGCTGTGATGGGAGGAGGGGCAGTTTTACCCTTGACAGCTATAACCTTAGTAGTGGTTCTTGGGGGAGGAGCAGTTTTATAGTTTGCAGCTGTAACCTTAGTAGTGGCTCTTGGGGGAGGAGCAGTTTTATAGATAGTAGCTGCAAAACTAACAAGAGCGCTCGACTGGTATACCTTAGAAAAGTGGCCTTTCATACAAACAGTGGTTCTTGACTGGCATACCTTAGAAAAGTGACCTTTCTTGCTGCAAAGTTTGCAGGTCGTGTTATGAGCAGAACAAAATTTCCCATAATGGAACGCACCTCCACAGAGGAAACACTTCCTTCCAGATTGCCAAGATGCCGCTAGGGCGGGGTCGTCATCAGTGTAGGTTTCTAGGGTAGGGTTGTTATCAGCCGGGTTGGAGTCGTCATCCATGAGGGCTTCCGCCCGAGGCCTATCGAAAGAGTCACTAAAAGTGATAGCAGCAGCCCGTGCATGTGGCAAAAGATAGGTGTCTGATTCCTCTTTGCTAAGTCCAGAGAACATGCCTGGTCATAGGCAGCCTGTAACTTGTGGGTTTTATTCTCCAACAGACGCTGATGTATGAAGGGAGACGCAATCCCATTAATAAAGGAATCACGAATTAACTCCTCCTGGTACTGCTCAGCTGTAACAGCTTTAAGATTACAATCCTTGCTGAGCCTGCAAAGTTTCTGAAGGAATTCGCTAAGTGATTCCCCGGGTTGTTGTCGAGTTGTGGCCAGTAGACGCAGAGGAAAAATTTCATTTGGGGACTTGACATATAGCTGCTGTAGTATTTGGATAGCGGCGTCATAGTCTACACAGTCTTTGATATAATCAAACACATGAGGGGATACATAATTAGCAAGCATTCATAACTTGTTAGGAACATTCTCACCACACTCCTCAAGGAAGTTGCTGAAGGTACGATACCAGTGTTTCCATGCCTTAGCGGCTGTAAGTGAATTCGGGTCCAGGTCGAGATGGGCGGGTCTGAGTAGATTCTCCATGATGGATCGATTACTTGTCTGAGTTCCCTTCTACAGTTCGAGTCATAGCTGGCTGTTCCCGAATCACCCAAAGCGTGGAGTCGACATCAAGTTGATTAAATTGACGTAATAAAACTCACTACGGACTTGGTTTGAGCATAAAGCCAGGCTTTAATCAACTTGTTTCAGAACATGGAGGTCTAGTTGTACATCACTAGTTCCTTGTCTTACAAAATGTCCCTGACAAGCTGGGGCCGACGCCCGAGTATTTACACTCCTTGGACGGCGCCACCAGCTGACCATCCAGCGTTATTTCACGAGTAGATTCTTGATGAATGATGAGATTTATAGCAAGTGTATTAGGGGTATATTGGTGCAGTGGTTACGGGATATGGTGGTGACATGGTTAGAGGTTACAATAGTGTAATGGTTATGGTGGTGCAGTGGTTAGGGGTTACGGAAGTGTAGTGGCTGGGAGAACAGTAGTGCAGTGGTTAGGGTTAAGTTGGTAAGTGGCTGGAGGTATAAAGGTTAGGGGGATAGTATTTTGGAAGTTAGGGGATATAGAGTGTTGTGGTTAGGGTATCTGGTAATGTTTTGTTTAGGAGGTACCATGGTGATTTGTTTAGGCATTATGGTAGTGTTTAGTTTAGGGGACATGGTAGTGTTTTGGTTGCAAGGTACAGTAGTGGTTTGTTGAGGGGATATGGTCGTGTTTTGTTTAGTAAGTATGGTAGTGTTTTGAATAGGGGGTACGGTAGTGATTTTCTTAATGGTACAGTAGTCTTTTGGTTAGGGGATATGGTAGTATTTTGGTTGCAGGGTAAAATTTTGTTTTGTTCAGGTGGTATGGTAGTGTTTTGTTTATGGGTGCGGTCGTGTTTTGTTCAGAGGGTTCAATAATGGTTAAAGGGTGTGGTAGCGTTTTGTTATGGGGTTACGGTAGTCTTCATGGTATGGGGATATGGTTGTCTTTTGGTTAGAGGATACGGTAGTGTTTGGTTGCGTGGTAGAGTACTGCTTCATTTAGGTGGTATAGTAGTGCTTTATTTAGTCCAACACGGCAGCACAGTGGCATAGTGGTTAGCACTGTTGTCTCACAGCGCCAGGGACCCGGGTTCGAATCCGGCTCGGGTGACTGTGTGGAGTTTGCACATTCTCCCCGTGTTTGCGTGGGTTTCCTCCGGGTGCTCCGGTTTCCTCCCACAGTCCAAAAGATGTGCGGGTTAGGTTGATTGGCTATGATAAATTGAACCTTAGTGTTAGGGGGATTAAATACGTGGGGTTACGGGGATAGGGTGGGATATGTGTTGGTGTAGGGGTTATGGGGATCGGGTGGGATATGTGTCGGTGCAGGCTCGATGGGCCAAAATGGCCTCTATCTGCACTGTGGGGTTTCTGTGATTCTGTGAGAACACCGCCTTCAGTGTGCCAGTGCAACCTTCGGTCACCTGACGAAGAGAGTGTTTGAAGACCAGGACCTCAAACCCGGCACTAAGCTCATGGTCTACAGGGCAGCAGTGATACCTGCCCTGCTGTATGCCTCAGAGAAACGGACCATGTACAGCAAGCACCTCAAAGCACTGGAGAGGTACCACCAATGCTGCCTCCGCAAGATCCTGCAAATCCATTGGCAGAATAGGCGCACCAACGTCAGTGTTCTTGCTCAGGCCAACATCTCCAGCATCGAAGCTCTGACCATGCTCAATGAGCTCCGATGGATGGGTCACATTGTCCGCATGCCCGATACGAGACTCTCAAAACAAGCGCTGTACTCAGGGCTCCGGCACGGCAAGAGAGCCCCAGGTGGGCAGAGGAAACGTTTCAAGGACACACTCAAAGCCTCCTTGAAAAAGTGTAACTTCCCTACCGACACCTGGGAATCCCTGGCCCAAGACCACACAAAGTGGAGGAGAAGCATCCGGGAAGGCACCAAACACCTCGAGTCTCTTCGCCGGGAGCAAGCGGAAGCCAAGCGCAGGCAGCACAAGGAGCGCACGTCAACCCAAGCACCCCACCCCTTCAACCACCATCTGCCCCACCTGTGACAGAGACTGTAGGTCCTGCATTGGACTCATCAGTCACCTGCGAACTCATTTTTAATGTGGAAGCAAGTCACCCTTGTTTCCGAGGGACTGCCTAAGAAGAGAAGGATGTGGTTGGGTTTTGTTTAGGGTTACAGTACGTTTTCGAAAGGGGATATAGTAGACCTTTGGTTGCAGAGTACAGTACGGTTTTGTATAGACGGTACGGTAGTGTTTTGTTTACAGGATACTGTAGTGTTTTGTTTAGGGGGTATGGTAGTGTTTTGTTTAGGGGATACGGTAGTGCTTTGTTTAGGGGGTACGGTAGTGTTTTGTTTAGGGGATACGATAGTGTTTTGTTTAGGGGGTACAGTAGTGGTTTGTTTAGGGGGTACAGTAGTGTTTTGTTTAGGGGGTACGGTAGTGTTTTGTTTAGGGGTATGGTAGTGTTTTGTTTAGGGGATACCACAGTGTTTTGTTTAGGGGATACGGTAGTGTTTTGCTTAGGGGGTGCGGTAGTGTTTTGCTAAGGGGATACGGTAGTGTTTTGGTTAGGGGGTACGGTAGTGTTTTGTTTAGGTGGTACGGTAGGGTTTTGTTTAGGGGATACAGTAGAGTTTTGTTGAGGGGGTACGGTAGTGTTTTGTTTAGGGGGTATGGTAGTGTTTTGTTTAGGGGGTACGGTATGTTGAATCCGTGAATCTTAAGGTATGGTGTTCTTCAATTAATAGACGGAGACTGCAGATCAACAATCAACAGGTGTTTACTGGATGAGGGTAGTCTAAAAACTAACAGTACAGATGCCTGCTCAAGGCTTATATACAGGTGTGGTCACTGCCGGTACTACAGTATACAGGAGCTGTAAAGGTAGTTTTCTCTTAAAGGTACATACACTGCAATTCCTCCCATTTTAGATTAACAGTACCCATAACATTCAAATAACAGTTAACACTTTAACATGCACACTTAACTGAAATAGTCCATTTATAGATTCAGTCTTTGGGGCGGCTTCCTGATCCTTTCTGGATAGCGCCTTTCCTGAGTGTCTTGTTCTTGGTGCGGAGGCGATTCTGGCCCGCTTTTGTCGGTTAGTTCATCAGTTTCCGCTGCTACTGTTTCTGGGGTAGATGCTACCGGTATGTCGGGTTCATCCCCAGATACGCGAGACATGGGGTTGACTCGTTCCTGTGACGCGAGGATCTGGTTGACGTGGCGTCTCACAATGTTCTCCCCGACATCCACTGTGTACATTAGTGGCCCCTGCCGTGTGCATATCGTTCCGGGTTGCCATTTCTCTGTTCGGTAGTCGTGGGCCAAGACTGGTTGTCCTACATTGAAGCTCCTTGTCGGCTTCTCATTGATGTGCTGGAATTGCTTATCCTCAACATTTCTTCGCACATTTGGTCTGAGCAAATCCAGACGAGATCTCAACCTTCGGTTAAAGAACATCATTGTCCAGCTTATGCTGTAGTGGAATGTCATCATCGCACATGGCCCTTATTGCCTTTTTAAAGGTTTGTACGAACCTCTCAGCCAATCCATTTGTGGCTGGATGATACGGGGCGGATGTGTAATGCCTTACCCCATTCCTTCTCATAAATTTCCGAAACTCTTCGGACACAAACTGTGGTCCGTTATCAGAGCAAATCTGCTCTGGCAAGCCATTCCTGGCAAATATGGTCCGTAGGACTGCAATCGTTTTCTCTGTAGTGGTGGAGGACATTTTGATCACCTCAGGCCATTTCGAGTGCACATCCACTGCTATTAAGAACATTGAGTCCATGAATGGACCAGCAAAATCAATATGCACCCGTTGCCATGGAGAGGAGGGCCACTCCCATGGGTGTAGAGGGGCATGTGGTGTTGCATTTTGGACCTTCTGGCATCCTGAGCAGCTCTTTGTTAGGTCCTCGATTTGTTGATCGATCCCCGGCCACCACACATAAGCCCTAGCAAGGCTTTTCATTTTCACCCCTCCCAGATGGCCTTCGTGAAGCTCATTGAGCACTCTCTCCCTTAACTTGGGTGGAATTACCACTCGGGATCCACACATCACTGTCCCCTGGCATACTGACAGCTGTTCTCTTCTGGATGAGAATGCTGGCAACAGTGAGTCGCCATGTGTTGGCCATCCCTTCACCGTCAAATCATATACCCGAGACAGTGTCGGATCATTTCGGGTCTCCTTCTCTATATCCACGTTAGTTACTGGCAAGCGTTCAATTATCGACGAATAAAATATTTCAATAGGATCCACTGCTGGTGCTTCCTCTACGGTAGGCAGTGGCAGGCGTGCTAGCCCATCAGTGTTTCCATGCTGTTTCGTGCCCTTATACTCTATTTCATATTGGTTCGCCCCTAGAAACAGGGACCATCTTTGTAGCCGTTGTGCAGTCATCACCGGAACGCCCTTCTTTGGATTAAAGATGGAGACAAGTGGTTGGTGGTCAGTCAGCAAGGTGAACTTCTGCCCATGCAGATAGTGGTTGATTTTTTTTACTCCCCTGTGGTAAACCACTGCTAACTCTGTACATGTCTGTGTGGTAAACCACTGTTAACTCTGTACAGGTCCGGGCATGTCTCTGCCCCTGGCTCCACCCCTAAGCCCGGGTATAAAGGTGACTCACCACCGTTCCCCTGGGAGCTCTTTGGATAGATCCACTAGCAGAGGCATGCTCCAGTTCTTAGTCAATAAAAGCCTACTTCGTATAAGTTCAACTCGTAGTCTTTGGTGTTGTTGATAGTGCATCAATTTTATTGACTAAATTTTCGACATGGAGCAAATCTTGAAGCCGGAACGTTTAGACCTGGATCCTCAAGCAGCAGATGCAGCCAATAACTTTGAACACTGGCTAAGCTGTTTCGAAGCCTTCCTGGAGGCCTCCAACACTACCGTCACTACAGATGACGCGAAACTGCTTGTCTTGAACTCACGGGTGAGCCACCGAGTCTACTCGATCATCCGAGACGCCACAACTTACGCGGCCGCCATCGCGACGCTAAAGGAACAATACGTGAGGCCTGTTAACGAGGTCTACGCCAGACACCTCCTGGCTACCCGAAAACAGCGCCCCCGGGGAATCGGGCGCCGAATATTTACTGGCACTGAGAGTCCTCGGCCGGGCCTGTAATTACAAAGCGGTGACGGCCAAGGAATGCACGGAAGACCTGATCCGAGACGCCTACGTAGCCGGCATCAGGTCCAACTATACTCGGCAGAGGCTGCTGGAACAGAGGGGGCTCGACCTGCAGAAGACGGTGGCCCTCGCTAACTCGTTAGACGTGGCCCTCCAGAACATGGACGCCTACCCCCCTGACCGGATGGCCACGTGGATGTCACAGGAGCAGCCATCTTGGGACCCGGTAAGGCCACAAGCCGCCAGCAGCTCAACTACAGCTGCAATGACCAGAGGCCAGAAATGCTTCTTCTGCGGCCAGGCCAAGCACCCCAGACAGCAATGCCCAGCAAAGGACGCGACCTGCTCCAAATGCAGCAAGAAAAGCCACTATGCAGGGCGAAATCGACCCCCAATTCCAGCAGCGCCGCGTGTGAACCATGCAGGCCGCCATTTTGGACCCCACCAACCACGTGTGAGCCATGTGGGCCGCCATTTTGGGCACCACCAGCCGCGGGGGAGCCGCCATCTTGGACACCATTTCGAGACCAGGCCCCCGGCGCGGGCGAATACTACAGCGACCCACCGACCTCGACGATGGCCTCCATCACCCTGGACCAATCTAGGCCCCATCAACTAGCCAGGTCCATGATGAACGTAAAGGTAAATGGCCATGCCACAAATTGCCTTTTCGACTGCGGAAGCACGGAGAGCTTCATCCACCCCGACACGGTGCGACGCTACTCCCTATCGGTTATGCCCACACGCCACCAGGTCGTTATGGCCTCAAAGTCCCATACGGCGGACGTCGGCGGCTACTGTGTAGCGACTCTGACAGTGAACGGCGTGGAGTACAGAGATTTTAAATTCCTCGTCCTGCCACAGCTCTGCGCTCCCGTACTGCTAGGATTAGACTTCCAGTGCCATCTGGAGAGCGTCACAATGGCATATGGTGGGCCCCTGCCCCCACTTACAGTCTGCAGCCGGCAGAATTTAAACACGGCGCCACGCAAAGTATGCAGCCTGTCCACCCTGAAGGTCAAACCCCCCCCCCGTTGTTCGCTAACCTCGCCAAAGACTGCAAGCCAATTGCTACTAAAAGCAGGCGGTACAGTGCCGGGGATAGGAGCTTTATTAAATCAGAAGTAGAAAGACTCCTGAGGGAAGGGATTATCGAGGGCAGCACCAGCCCATGGCAAGCCCAAGTGATGGTAGTGAAGACCGGCGAAAAACAGCGCCTGGTTATTGATTACAGCCAGATGATCAATCGATACACGCAATTAGACGCATACCCACTTCCCCGCATATCTGACATGGTCAACCAGATAGCACAATACCGGGTATTCTCGACGATTGATCTGAAGTCGGCATACCACCAGCTCCCCATCAGGCCTGAGGACCGCCAGTACACGGCCTTCGAGGCCGACGGTCGCCTCTACCACTTCCTCCGAGTCCCCTTCTGCGTCACCAACGGGGTCTCGGTCTTCCAAAGGGAGATGGACCGGATGGTTGACCAGAACGCGCTGCAGGCCACCTTCCCCTATCTAGACAACGTCACCATCTGTGGCCATGACCGGCATGACCACGACGCCAACCTAGAAAAATTCCTCCGTACGGCCCAACGGCTGAATCTGACATACAACAGAGAAAAATGTATGTTCCGTACCACGCGCCTTGCTATTCTTGGCTGCCTGGTGGAAAACGGAGTCATCGGCCCCGACCCCGACCGAATGCGCCCCCTCCTGGAACTACCCCTCCCCCACTGCCTAAAAGCCCTGAAGAGATGCCTAGGGTTCTTCTCTTACTACGCCCAGTGGGTGCCCAACTATGCCCGGCCCCTCATCAAGTCAACCTCCTTCCCCCTGACGGCAGAGGCCCGTGCGGCCTTCACCCTCATAAAAGAGGACATTGCAAAGGCCACAATGCACGCAGTGGATGAGTCCATCCCTTTCCAAGTGGAGAGCGATGCATCCGACTTCGCCCTAGCCGCAGCCCTTAACCAGGCGGGGAGACCCGTGGCCTTCTTTTCACGGACCCTCCAGGGCCCCGAAATTCGACACTCCTCAGTCGAGAAGGAGGCCCAGGCGATAGTGGAGGCTGTACGGCACTGGAGGCATTAGCTGGCCGGTAAACGTTTCACCCTGCTCACTGACCAACGGTCAGTAGCATTTATGTTTAACAACAGACAAAGGGGGAAAATCAAAAATGATAAGATATTGCGGTGGAGGATCGAGTTATCCACCTACAACTACGATATCTTATACCGGCCCGGGAAACTTAATGAGCCCCCAGATGCCCTATCCCGTGGGACATGTGCCAACGCACAAGTCGATAGGCTACGGACCCTCCACAATGATCTCTGCCACCCGGGGGTCACCAGGTTCTTCCATTTTATTAAAGCTCGCAACCTGCCTTACTCCATCGAGGAGGTCAGGACCATGACCAGGAACTGCCAGGTCTGCGCTGAATGCAAACCGCATTTTTATAGGCCAGACAGGGCACACCTGATTAAAGCCACCCGCCCCTTCGAACGTCTCAGCATCAATTTCAAGGGGCCCCTTCCCTCCTCTGACCGCAACACGTACTTCCTCAATATTATTGACGAGTACTCCCGTTTCCCCTTCGCCATCCCCTGCCCGGACATGACCAGCGCCACAGTCATCGGGTGCCTCAACGACCTGTTCGCCATATTTGGCTTCCCCAATTACATCCACAGTGACAGGGGCTCGTCGTTCATGAGCGACGAGCTGCGCCAGTACCTGCTCGAGAAGGGCATAGCCACGAGCAGGACTACCAGCTACAACCCCCGGGGTAACGGACAGGTAGCGAGGGAGAACGCAACGGTGTGGAAGACCACCATGCTCGCCCTAAAATCCAAGGGCCTCCCAATCTCCCGCTGGCAAGATGTCCTCCCCGATGCACTCCACTCCATACGATCACTGCTCTGTACTGCCACAAATGCCACCCCTCACGAGAAGATGTTCGTCTTCCCCAGGAAATCCACCTCGGGGACATCACTACCGCCATGGCTGACGTCTCCGGGACCCGTCCTGCTCAGGAAACACGTGAGGAGCCATATGACGGACCCCCTGGTCGAAAAGGTTCACCTCCTCCACGCCAACCCACAGTACGCCTACGTGGCGTATCCTGACGGGCGGGAGGACACAGTCTCAATGCGAGACCTCGCACCCTCAGGTACCACCCGAAACACCATCGATCACCATCCACTACCTCCACCCACCACCACTACCCACGACGCACCACCGGGGTGTCTACCACGAACTGACGACATGCCGGTGCCATCCCTACCCCGAGAGGACGACACGCCAGTGCTCCGTCCCACGCGAGAAGCGGCCGCGGGCAAAGAACCGCCGCAACCGGCACCACGAAGATCATTACGGCAGACAAGACCCCCGGAGAGACTTTCGTATACGAACTTTTGAAACACTTCACCCTGCCGGACTCTTTTTTAAGCGAGGGGTGAATGTGGTAAACCACTGCTAACTCTGTACATGCCTGTGTGGTAAACCACTGTTAACTCTGTACAGGTCCGGGCATGTCTCCGCCCCTGGCTCCACCCCTAAGCCCGGGTATAAAGGTGACTCACCACCCTTCCCCCGGGAGCTCTTAGGATAGATCCACTAGCAGAGGCATGCTCCAGTTCTTAGTCAATAACAGCCTACTTCGTATAAGTTCAACTCGTAGTCTTTGATGTTGTTGATAGTGCATCATCCCCATACTAGGCTGAGGGCCTCCCTGTCAATGTGGGCATAGTTGCGCTCGGCTGAGGTTAGTGACCGAGACGCAAAGGCTACTGGCCTCTCCAACCCGGCTGGGAATTTGTGCGACAGCACCGCTCCAATACCATAGGGTGATGCATCACACGCCAACCGAATTGGTAGTGCTGGGTTGAAATGGGCCAACACCTCTTTTGATGTGATCAATTCATTGCACTTCTGGAAAACTCGTTTACATTCGTCATTCCACTTCCATGGTACCCCGTTTGCAGTAGGGTGTTCAGTGGGTGTAATACTGTAGACAAATTTGTTAAGAACTTATGGTAGTAGTTCACCAGCCCGAGGAATGACCTCAGTTGTGACACATTTTCCGGTGCTGGAGCCTTGACTACTGTCTCAATCTTTTCAGGGGACTTATGTAACCAGTCTTCATCAATAACGTGACCACAATACGAGATCTGCTTCTGGAAAGACTCGCACTTGTGGCGATTAGCTCGGAGCCCATATTCCTTGAATCTAGTGAGCACCTTCTCCAGGTTGGCGAGGTGATCACTTTCATTTTTGCACATGACCAGGATGTCGTCCAAATAACACTGGGTCCCTGGAATCCCTTGCAGGACTTGATCCATTGCCCTTTGCCAAATAGCCGGAGCCGATGCTACCCCGAACACCAGCCGGTTTTATTGGTAGAGACCTTTATGAGTGTTGATCGTGAGGTCTTGTTTCGAGGCTTCTTCTACCTCCATTTGCAGGTACGCCTGGGCCAGATCAGTCTTAGTGAAGCGTTTCCCTCCAGATAGCAAGGCGAAAATATCTTCAATCCGTGGAAGCGGATATTGTACCGTGTGAAGAACTGGGTTCACTGTCACCTTAAAATCCCCACAGATGCGGACCTTCTTTGGTTCCCCAGGCGTATTCCTCAATGACCTCTTCATTACAGGAACGATGGGTGTAGCCCACTCGCTCCAGTCCACTTTGGACAGTACTCCTGAATGTTCCAAACCTTCCAGCTCTGCTTCGACGGCTGGTCGGATCGCTTAAGGCACCGGTCTGGCCTTAAAAAACTTTGGGCTTGCATTTTCCTCTATTTTAATCGTCGCTGTTATGCCTTTTAGTGTTCCGAGTCCCTCCTGGAACACTTCTTGTGCGTCAGTTAGAATTTTTGACAGTCGTCCAGGTGTGACGTCGTCATCCTTTTTGGCCTCAACCTTCAGTGCCTGTATGGAATGCCAATCTAATTGTATCTTCCGGATCCATTCACGTCCTAGTAGTGGTGGTCCTCCATCTGGCAATACATATAGGTCCATTTTTGGTATTTCCTGGCCTTTGTATACCACGTTCACCCTTATTTTTCCTTTGGGGTAGACTTTTTGCCCCATGTACGTCTTCAAGACAATCTCTGTAGCTTTCAAGGGTATATGTGAGAATAGCCGCTTGTAGTCCCTTTGGTTTATGACTGTTAGGGCTGATCCTGTGTCCAATTCCATTTTTACTTGGACTCCGTCTATCTTGAGCGTGACCCAGATAGTCTGGTGATCCTCCATTTTGATTACATTATGTAGTTTCAGACAACCCAGCTCCTTGCTTCCGGAGTCTGTATCACTTTTCTGTTCGTCTGAACTACTGTCCATCACCTTATGTACCTTTTTGTACTTCTCCTGTGGAGATTTCTTGCTGCTGGTTTTCTTCCCTGACCTGCAGACTCATGCTATGTGTCCTGCTTTTCCACACTGTCTGCACACTTGGTCTTTGAACCAACAATCCTTCTGGTCGTGTGTTGTTCTGCCGCAGTGATAACACTTCCCTGCTTCATATGACATTTCATTGGTGCCATATTCTTGCGATCTCCGTTGTATCTCTGCAGCGCCCCATGCGGCTGCTTCGTGTGATACTGCCATGCTGAAAGCCTTGCCCAGCATAAGATCCTTTTCTGATAGAAGCCGTTTCTGGGTTCCTTCACTTTGAAGCCCACACACAAACTTGTCCCTTAACGTATCTGCTAGTCCCATTCCAAACTGGCAGTGTTTCGATAGCTTGCGCAGTTCCGTTAAACACTCAGCATTACTTTCATCTTTCTGCTGGTTCCTTTTGTGGAACTTAAATCTTTCTGCTATCAGCAGCGCTGTGGGGTTTAAGTGGTCCTGTAGGATTTCCACTATGCTTTCGAAATCCTTATCCACTGGCTTCTCTGGGGTTATTAGGTTTCGCAGTAAGCCATACGTTTTTACACCCATGGAATTCAACAAAACCAGTGCTTTCCTGGCATCTGGCACTTAATTCGCCTTGCAGTACACCTCAATGCATTCCACATATGTCGCCCAATCTTCGACTTCATTGTCGAACGCAGTGACACTGCCACTCTTCGGCATCCCTGGGTGTGGTTAGACTTTCTAAAATGGCGTCTCCCATGCTCTCCCTTCTTCTCCGCTGCGGCTTCAAAAATGGCATCTCCCGCGCTCTCCCTTCTTCTCCGCAGCTCAAATGGCGCGCTCTCCCTTCTTCTCCGCGGCTCAAATGGCGTCTTCCGTGCTCCCTTTCTTTCCCCGTGGACGCTGCTGAGCCCTTGAGCCCTGGCTGCGCTCTGCGCGTTCTCCTGTGCGCCTCTCTCATTGCCGCCGCTCGGCCCTGAACCCCGGCTGTGCTTTACCCTCTCTCTCTTTTTGTTTTCCGTCGACGCCGCTTGGTCTTCAACCCCCGGCTGCGCCCTGTGCACTCTACCCTCTCTCTTACCCCGTCAACGCTGCTCGGCCTTTTCTGTGCTGTCGGTCAGCTCCAGCCGCCGCTGTCCGGGAAGGGTCTGCGCTGTACCTGTTGCCAGTCTGTTGCTGGATCGTTGTGGCTGGAGAACCAAGGCCAGCTCTCAGCAGCCTCCCCTGCGATGTTCACTCTCTGCCGGATGACTGGGCGGTTGCTCGTGGTCGACGCCCATGCTTCTGGCCTTGACTTTCTTCCACCGTCCTCCCGGAGCGAATCCTTGGAAGGAAATGCAGAGTTGCAGGTAGATTCGAATCGACCTTGTCGCCACTGTTGAATCCATAAATCTTAAGGTATGGTGTTCTTCAATAACTAGGCAGAGGTTGCAGATTAACAATCAACAGGTGTTTACTGGAGGAGGATAGTCTAAAGACTAACAGTACATATGCCTGCTCAAGGCTTATATACAGGTGTGGTCACTGCCAGTACTACAGTATACAGGAGCTGTAAAAGTAGCTCTCTCTTAAAGGTACATACACTACAGATATCACAAGTGGGTACGGTGGTGTTTTGTTTTGGGGGTATGGTAGGGTTTTGTTTGAGGGGTACGGTAGTGTTTTGTTTGAGGGGTATGGTCGTGTTTTGTTTAGGGGGTACGGTAGTGCTTTGTTTAGGGGGTACGGTAGTGTTTTGTTTAGGGGGTACGGTAGTGTTTTGTTTAGGGAGTACAGTAGTGTTTTGTTTAGGGTGTACGGTAGTGTTTTGTTTAGGGGGTACGGTAGTGCTTTGTTTAGGGGGTACGGTTGTGTTTTGTTTGGGGGTACGGTAGTGTTTTGTTTAGGGGGTACTGTAGTGTCCTGTGTCCCTGACAACTACATGTGCAGGAAGTGCATCCAGCTGCAGCTACTGACAGACCGCATTGCGGCACTGGAGCTGCAATTGGATGCATACTGGAGCGTTCATGATGCTCAGAACATCGTGAATAGCACGTTTACGGAGTTGGACACACCACAGGTAGAGGTTGGACAGGAAGAAAGGGAACGGGTGACCAACAGGCAGAGTACTAGGCGCAGGCAGGTAGTGCAGGGGTCCCCTGTGGCCATCCCCCTCTTCAACAGTTACACCACTTTGAGTACTGTTGGGGGGGGTGGCTTATCAGAGGAAGGCAGCAGCAGCCAACTTCCTGGCACCAGGGGTGGCTCTGCTGCACAGAATGGGAGGAAAAAGAGGGGTAGAGCTATAGTAATAGGGGATTCAATTGTAAGGGGAATAGATAGGCATTTCTGCGGCCGCAAACGAGACTTCAGGATGGTATGTTACCTCCCTGGTGCAAGGGTCAAGGATGTCTCCGAGCGGCTGCAGAACATCTTGGAAGGGGAGGGTGAACAGCCAGTTGTCGTGGTGCATGTAGGCACCAACGATATAGGTAAAAAGCGGGATGAGGTCCTAAAAGCGGAATATAGGGAGTTAGGAGATAAATTAAAAAACAGGACCTCAAAGGTAGTAATCTCAGGATTGCTACCAGTGCCAGGTGCTAGTCAGAGTAGAAATAGAAGGATACTTCAGATGAATACGTGGCTAGAGGAATGGTGCCGGGGGAGGGATTCAAGTTCCTGGGACATTGGAACCGGTTCTGGGGAGGTGGGACCAGTTCAAACCGGACGGTTTGCACCTGGGCAGGGCCGGGACCGATGTCCTAGGGGGAGTGTTTGCTAGTGCTGTGGGGGAGGGTTTAAACTAAAATGGCAGGGGGTTGGGAACCTGAGCAGGGAGACAGAGGAAAGGGAAACAAGGATAAAAGCAAAAGATAGGAAGGAGAAAAACAAAAGTGGCAGTCAGAGAAATCAACGGTTTAAATCAAATGTGGCCACAGTAAATAATAATTCTAATAGGTCTAAGAGCGTTAAAAAAACAAGCTTGAAGGCTTTGTGTCTTAATGCGAGGAGCATTTGCAATAAGGTGGATGAATTGGCTGTGCAAATAGAGGTAAATGAATATGATTTGGTTGGGATTACGGAAACGTGGCTCAAGGATGGCCAAGACTGGGAACTCAACAGTCAAGGGTATTCGACAGTCAGGAAAGATAGGCAAAAAGGAAAGGGAGGTGGGGTAGCATTACTGGTTAAAGAAGGGATTAACACAATTGTAATGAAGGATATTAGCTCTGATGATGTGGAATCTGTATGGGTAGAATTGAGGAATACTAAGGGGTAAAAAACGTTAGTGAGAGTGGTATATAGACGTCCAAACAGTAAGGCGGAGGTTGGGGATGGCATTAAAAGGGAAATTAAAGAAGCATGCAATAAGGGCACAGCAGTCGTCATGGGTGACTTTAATCTACATATAGATTGGGCCAACCAAATTACTAACAATACTGTGGAGGAGGAATTCCTGGAGTGTTTACGGGATGGTTTCCTGGACCAATATGTCGAGGAACCAACCAGAGATCAGGCCATCTTAGACTGGGTATTATGTAACGAGAAAGGATTAATTAGCAATCTTGTTGTATGAGGCCCCTTGGGTCGAAGCGATCATAATATGATCGAATTCTTCATTAAGATGGAGAATGAAGTAATTGACTCAGAGACTAATATCCTCAATTTAAATAAAGGAAACTACGATGGTCTGAGGAACGAGTTGGATAGGATTGATTGGGGAATGGCACTCAAAGAGTTAACGGTGGATAGGCAATGGCAAACATTCAAAGACCGAATGGATGAGCTACAGAATTTGTTCATCACAGTTTGGCATAAAAATAAAACAAAAAAGGTGACTCAACCGTGGCTAACAAGGGAAATTAGGGATAGCATAAGATCCAAGGAGAGGACATAAGAATTGGCCAGAAAAAGCAATAATCCTGAGGATTGGGAGCAGTTTAGGATTCAACAAAGGAGGACAAAGGGATTAATTAAGAAAGGGAAAATAGAATATGAGAGAAAGCTTTCAGGGAACATAAAAACTGACTGTAAAAGCTTTTATAGATATGTGAAGAGAAAAATATTGGTGAAGTCAAGCGTAGGTCCCTTACAGTCAGAATCAGGGGAATTTATAATGGGGAACAAAGAAATGGCTTACCAACTAAATACATATTTTGGTTCTGTCTTCACAAAGGAGGACACAAATAACCTCCCAGAGATACCGGGGAACATAGGGTCTGATGAAAGGGTGGAACTGAAAGAAATCAGTATTTGTAGGGAAATGGTGTTAGGAAAATTGATGGGACTGAAGGCCGATAAATCCCCAAGGCCTGATAATCTACATCCCAGGGTACTTAAAGAAGTGGCTCTAGAAAGAGTAGATGCATTGCTGGTCATCTTCCAGAACTCGATAGACTCTGGAACAGTACCCATGGATTGGAGGGTAGCTAATGCTAACACACTATTCAAAAAAGGTGGTAGAGAAAAAGCGGGGAATTATAGGCCGGTAAGCCTGACATCAGTAGTGGGGAAAATGCTAGAGTCCATTATAAAAGATGTAATAGCAGAGCACGTGGAAAGCAGTGACAGGATCGGACAAAGTCAACATGGATTTACAAAAGGTAAATCATGCTTGACTAATCTACTGGAATTTTTTGAGGATGTAACTGGTAAAGTAGATAAGGGAGAACCAGTGGATGTGGTGTATTTGGACTTTCAGAAGGCTTTTGATAAGGTCCCACATAAGAGATTAGCGTGCAAAATTAAGGCACATGGGATTGGGGGCAAGGTATTGACTTGGATAGAGAACTGGTTGGCGGACAGAAAGCAAAGAGTTGGAATAAACGGGTCGTTTTCCGAGTGGCAGGCAGTGACTAGTGGGGTACCGCAAGGATCGGTCCTAGGACCCCAGCTGTTCACAATATATAGTAATGACCTGGACGAGGGAATTGGATGTAATATCACCAAATTTGCAGACGACACAAAGCTGGGTGGGAGGGTATGCTGTGAGGAGGATGTCGTGAAACTCCAGTACGATTTGGACAGGTTGGGTGATTGGGCAGAAACATGGCAAATGCACTATAATGTGGATAAATGTGAGGTTATCCACTTTGGTGGCAAAAACAGGAAGGCAGATTATTATTTGAATGGCAATAGATTGGGAGAAGGGGAAGTGCAAAGAGACCCGGGTGTTCTTGTGCACCAGTCGCTGAAGGTAAGCATGCAGGTGCAGCAGGCGGTTAAGAAGGCGAATGGTATGTTGGCCTTCGTAGCAAGAGGGTTCGAGTACAGGAACAAGGAAGTCTTGCTACAGTTGTAAAAGGCCTTGGTGAGACCGCACCTTGAGTATTGTGTGCAGTTTTGGTCGCCTTACCTGAGGAAGGACATTCTTGCCATGGAAGGAGTACAGCAAAGATTCACCAGGCTGCTACCTGGGATGGCAGGAATGACGTATGAGGAGAGATTGTGTCGATTGGGCTTATACTCACTGGAGTTTAGAAGATTGAGAGGGGATCTCATCGAAACCTATAAAATTCTGTCACGCCTGGACAGACTAGATGCAGGAAGGATGTTTCTGATGGCCAGGGAGTCCAGAACCAGGGGTCATAGTTTAAGGATAAGGGGTAAGCCATTTAGGACTGAAATGAGGAGGAATTTCTTCACCCAGAGAGTGGTGAACCTGTGGAATTCTCTGCCACAGAGGGCGGTGGAGGCCAGTTCATTAAATATATTCAAGAAAGAGTTGGATATATTTCTTATGGCAAAAGGGATCAAGGGATATGGGGAGAAGACAAGGACAGGGTACTGAATTTGGATGATCAGCTATGATCTCATTGAATGGCGGAGCAGGCTCGAAGGGCCGAATGGCCTACTCCTGCTCCTATCTTCTATGTTTCTATGTTATTTAGAGGGTATGGTAGTGTTTTGTTTAGGGGATACGGTAGAGTTTTGTTTAGGGGGTATGGCAGTGTTTTGTTTAGGGGATACGGTAGTTTTTTTTTAGGGGTTATGTTAGTGTTTTTTTTTAGGGGATACGGTAGTGTTTTGTTTAGGGGGTACAGTAGTCTTTTGTTTAGGGGGTACGGTAGTGCTTTGATAAGGGGGTACGGTAGTGTTTTATTTTGGGGGTATGGTAGTGTAGTGTACGTATTTTGCAGAAGGAACTATATTCTGCAGCCCCTGTATACTGCAGTACCAGTAGCGACCACCCCTGTATATAAGCCTGTGTAGTAACTTTGCACAGTAGTTCCAGTTTTGTCTCCACTCAGTAAACTCCTGTTGTAACCAACTCCTGCAGTCCGTGTCTCAATTACACACGGACATAATACTGGCGACGAGCAGATCCGAACTTACTTACAGTTCTGCACCACCTCATGGGGATCCATCCCTGAAGCGAAGTTGGAGGCCAGAAGGAAGAAAGAAAAAAAAACAAACAGAAGAAACGGGCGTCGACCGTGGGCAACCGCCTCTGATTCATCGGAGTTGAAGATTTGCAGGAGAGGCTGTCGAGAGCGGGGCTTGGTTATCCTGTCTATGGTGTTCCAGCTAATCGGGCTGGTGGCAGGTAGTACACTGATCCTTCCTGGGCTGCGGTGGGCTAGAGCTCGATCGGGTGGCTTTTCAACGGGGCCGAGCAGCGTTGTCGGGAAGAGGAGAGAGAGAGAGAGGGTGGAGCACACAGGGCGCAGCCGGTGCTACGAAGCCGGGCAGCGTACAGACCCGAGAAGAGGGAGGAAAGTGTCCCGTAGGGTTTGCTCTGATGACGCGAAAATAAAAGAAATTAGAAGCGCAGAAAGCCGCGAGGAGCTGCAGTTTGCATCGGGGACCGCGGAGAGCGGCGTTAGCAGCAGCGCGGGGGGGAAGTGCGCGAAGACCATAGGGCGTCACCATCAAGGCATAAAAACACCAGCAACAGCGCTAGCAGCAGCGGAGAAGACAGAAAGCGCAGGAGGCGCCATCTTAATCCAACGGGGAAGAAGGCAAAGCGCGGGAGGCGCCATTTTGTTCAATCGGGGAAGAAGGCAAAGCGCGGGAGGCGCCATCTTAGATTTCCAAGATGCCGAAGACTGGCAATATCATTGCCTTCGATAATGCAATAGAAGACTGGACCACGTATGTGGAAAGAGTCGAAGTATATTGCAAGGCAAACGAAGTAGCCGATGAGAAAAAGGCATCGGTACTACTAAACTTAATGGGCACAAGAACGTACGGCCTATTGCGGAACCTGATCACTCCAGCCAAACCGATGGTGAAGAGTTTTAACAAAATTGTTGATATCCTACAGGAACACCTAAATCCTACACCGCTGCTGAAAGCAGAAAGGTTTAAATTCCACAAGAGAAATCAGCATAAAGATGAGAGCAATGCTGATTACCTCACGGAACTACGCAAGCTATCAAAGCACTGCCAGTTCGGAGCAGGACTAGCAGATACCCTACGGGACAAATTTGTCTGTGGACACCTGAGTGAAGGAACCCAGAAGAGGTTACTCTCAGAGAAAGAGCTGACGCTAGATAAGGCTTTCAGCGTGGCAGTATCGTACAAAGCGGCAGCAAGGGGAGCTGCGGAAATACAGCAAAAGCCACAGGAATACGGCACCCATGAAATGACACGGGGATTTGAAAAATGTTATCGCTGCGGCAGAACAACCCATGACCAGAAGGACTGCTGGTCCAAGGACAAAATATGCAGGCAATGCGGAAAGATGGGACACATTGCACAAGTTTGCAGATCTGGGAAGAAGACTAACGACAACAAAAAGGCTACTAAGGAACAGTACAGGAAAGTACAAAAGATGACGGACAGTAGTTCCGAAGACCAGAAGAGCGATAGTGAATCCAGGAACAAGAGACTAAGCTGTCTCAAACTTCACAACGTCATCGCAAAAGAGGATCACCGAAACATTTGGGTCACCCTCATGAAAGCAGGGTCCCAAGTCAAAATGGAATTGGGTACAGGATCAGTCCTGACCGTCATGAATCGACGAGACTACGAGCGGCTATTCTCACACATACCCTTGAAAGAGACATCCATTGTCTTGAAGAAGTATACGGGGCAGAAAGTATACCCCAGAGGTAAAATAAGGGTGCTTGTCAAATACAACGGCAAGGAAATACAGAAATTGTATCTGTACATACTGCAAGATGGTGGACCACCATTATTGGGACGTGAATGGATCAGAAAGATAAGTTTAGACTGGCACTCCATTCAGGCACTGACTGTGGCTGGTAAAAAGGTTGACGACATCACACCTGGACGATTGTCAAAATTCTTAGCTAACGCTAAAGAGGTATTTCAACAAGAACTGGGAACTCTTAAAGGCGTAACCGTCTCGATAAAAATAGAAGAGAATGCAATTCCCAAGTTTTTCGGTACCATATGCAATTCGCCCAGCCGTCGAGGCAGAGCTGGAGAATCTGGAGAATGCAGGCGTGTTATCTAAGTTAGACTGGAGCGAGTGGGCGACACCCATCGTTCCTGTCATGAAAAAAACGTTAAACAATAAGTCTGAGGAGCCAAGGAAGGTTCGCATCTGTGGGGACTTCAAGTGACGGTGAACCCAGTCCTTCACACAGTACAGTATCCTCTCCCGAGGAAAGAAGATATTTTCGCCTCACTATCTGGAGGGAAGCGTTTTACAAAAATTGACCGAGCACAAGCATATTTGCAGATGGAGGTTGAAGAATCCTCTAGGAAGTATCTCACGATAAACACTCACAAAGGTTTTTACCAGTATAATCGACTGGTATTCGGAGTAGCATCAGCTCCGGCGATATGGCAAAGAGCGATGGAACAAGTCCTGCAAGGGATTCCGGGGACTCAGTGTTACTTGGACGACATCCTAGTGACAGGTGAAGATGACAGTGAACACCTTGCCAACCTAGAGCAGGTGCTCACTAGACTAAGAGAACACGGGCTACGAGCCAGTCGCCCCAAGTGCGAGTTTTTTAAGAAACAGATATCGTATTGTGGCCACGTGATTGATGAAGAGGGGTTACATAAGTCCCCTGACAAAATTGAAGCGGTAGTTAAGGCTCCAGCGCCTGAAAATGTGTCGCACCTGAGGTCATTCCTCGGATTGGTGAATTACTACCATAAGTTTTTGACGAATTTGTCCACAATTCTGCACCCACTGAACGCCCTACTACAAACTGGAGTAGCATGGAAATGTAGCGATGAATGTAAGCGGGCCTTTCAGAAGAGGAAAGACCTAATCACTTCAAGAGAAGTATTGGCTCACTACAACCCATCACTACCGATAAGACTGGCATGTGATGCTGTAGTGTATGTACCTTTAAGAGCCCCTGTGTACTGTAATACCGGTAGTGACCACTCGGGTATATAAGCCTGTATAGCGTCTTGTATCTTTTAGTTCACCTCCAGACTTTGTTCAGTAAACACCTGTTAAACCAACTGCTGCATTCTGTGTCTCCATTAACACACGGACACAACAGTGGCGACGAATTGGAAACGGACTTACCTGCAATTCGGCAGCACCTGAAAGAGATCAATTCCTCAGACGAAGGTCGAAGAAAGAAAAACTGTGGTTTCACCAGCTAGCCGGGCTGGTGGCAGGTACTGCACTAATCCTTCCTGGGCGGCAGGCTGGGGCTCGATCGGGTGGCTCTGCTGCGGGGCCAAGCAGCGAGTCGGAAGGCGGAGGCAAACAGAGACAGAGGGTGGAGCACTCGGGAGACGGCCGGTGCTGCAAAGCAGGTCGGCGTTCGGACCAAGCAGAGGGAGGGAAAAGTCCTAGAGAGTCCAGCGGGAACGAGTCTCCAACTATTAAAAATATCTGTGTAAATAAAAACTGCGGAGAACAGCGTTGTCAGCAGCGGCAGCGGCGGGAAAGCGCGGGAGATGCCATTTTTTCTCGGCAGGGAAGAAAGGAAAGCGCGGGAGGCGCCATTTTTGATTTTCAGGATGCCTAAGACTGGCAATATTACTGCTTTCGATAGCGATATAGAGGATTGGACCACATATGTGGAAAGAGTGGAGGTATATTGCACAGCGAATGAAGTAGAGGATGATAAAAAGGCATCGGTACTTCTAAATCTGATGGGCGCAAGGATATACGGGCTGTTACGAAACTTAATCACTCCAGCCAAACCGATGGACAAGAATTTTAAAGAGATTGTTGATACCCTACAGGAGCACTTAAACCCAACACCGCTGCTGATAGCGGAATGATTCAAATTCTTCAGGAGGAATCAGCACAAGAATGAAAGTAACGCTGATTACCTCACCGAATTAAG
Source organism: Somniosus microcephalus (assembly GCF_052327205.1). Classification (NCBI taxonomy): domain Eukaryota; kingdom Metazoa; phylum Chordata; class Chondrichthyes; order Squaliformes; family Somniosidae; genus Somniosus; species Somniosus microcephalus. The sequence goes on along the minus strand of NC_140987.1, from coordinate 71,282,409 downwards.
AAAGCTGTCCAAGCACTGCCAATTCGAGGCAGGACTGGCAGATTCTCTATGAGACAAATTCATCTGCGGTCTCCTAAGTGAAGGAACACAGAAAAGGCTACTTTCTGAGAAAGATATGACACTGGACAAGGCTTTCAGTGTGGCTGTATCATACGAAGCAGCAGCAAGAGGAGCTGCAGAGATACAGCAAAAGCCACAGGACTTCGGCACCCATGAAATGACACGGGGTTTTGAGAGATGTTATCGCTGCGGCAGATCCACCCATGACCAGAGGGACTGCTGGTTCAAGGACAAAGCATGCAGGCAATGCGGAAAGATGGGACACATTGCACGTGTATGCCGATCTGGAAACAAAAAATCCACTGACAGAAAAAAAATCAATAAGGAAAAGTACAGAAAGGTACAAATGATGACGGACAGTAGCTCCGAAGACCAGAAGAGCGATAGCGACTCCGGAAACAAGAGACAAAGCTGTCTCAAATTACATAATGTAACTGCCAAAGAAGATTACCAGACCATTTGGGTTACCCTCACGATAGCGGGGTCCCCAGTTAAAATGGAGCTAGATACAGGATCAGCTCTGACCGTCATAAGTCGACGGGATTACGAGCGGCTATTTCCGCATATACCTTTGAAAGACACATCCATTATCTTGAAGACATATACGGGGCAGAAAGTATACCCCAGAGGGAAAATAAGGGTGCCTGTTGTATACAACGGCAAGGAAATACAGAAGTTGTATTTATACGTTCTGCAAGATGGTCGTCCACCGTTGTTGGGACGTGAATGGATCAGGAAGATACGTTTAGACTGGTACTCCATTCAGGCACTGACAGTGAACAGTAAGAAAAAAAATGATGATGACGTCATACCTGAATGATTAAAAGACATCTTGGCTAACGCCAAAGAAGTGTTTCAACAGGAACTAGGAACCTTGAAAGGCGTCACCGCCTCAATAAAAGGGGAAGATGCGGCAATTCCCAAGTTTTTTAAGGCAAGGCCGGTGCCATACGCAATTCGTCCAGCAGTCGAGGCAGAGCTGGAGAATTTGGAAAAAGCAGGCATGTTATCCAAGGTAGATTGGAGCGAGTGGGCAACACCCATCGTCCCGGTCATGAAGAGAACGTTGAATAATGATAAATCTGAAGAACAGTGAAAAATTCGCATCTGTGGGGACTTCAAGGTGACTGTAAACCCGGTCCTTCACACGATACAGTATCCTCTTCTGAGGATAGAAGATATTTTCGCCTCACTATCCGGAGGGAAACGTTTCACCAAAATTGACTTGGCACAGGCATATCTACAGATGGAGGTTGAGGAGGCCTCTAAAAAGTATCTCACGATAAACACACACAAAGGCCTGTACCAGTACAATCGACTGGTTTTCGGAGTAGCATCAGCTCCAGCTATCTGGCAAAGAGCTATGGAGCAAGTCCTGCAAGGGATTCCGGGGACTCAATGCTACCTAGATGACATCCTTGTAACAGAAGAAAACGACAACGAGCACCTTGCCAATTTGGAGCAGGTGCTCACTGGGCTGAGAGAACGGGGCCTACGAGCAAATCGCCCCAAGTGCGAATTTTTCCAGAAACAAATATCATATTGTGTCCATATAATTAACGAAGAAGGGTTGCATAGGTCACCTGAAAAAATTGAAGCGGTCATAAAAGCCCCAGCACCTGAAAATGTCTCACAATTAAGGTCGTTCCTGGGATTGATAAATTACTATCATAAATTTTTACCGAACTTGTCAATTATTCTGCACCCTCTTAACGCACTGCTACAAACGGGAGTAATTTGGAAGTGGAGTGAAGACTGTAAACGTGCCTTCCATAAATGCAAAGGCTTGATCACGTCCAAGGAAGTGTTGGCTCATTACAACCCATCACTGCCAATCAGACTGGCGTGCGATGCATCCCCTTACGGCGTAGGAGCGGTACTATCGCATAGATTCCCTGATGGCTCGGAGCGGCCGATAGCTTTTGCGTCACGCTCATTGAACTCAGCTGAGCGTAACTATGCCCAGATCGACAGGGAAGCACTCAGCCTGGTGTGGGGAGTGAAGAAATTCAACCATTACCTACACGGACAAAAATTTACCTTGTTGACTGACCATCAACCCCTCGTCTCCATATTCAACCCTAAAAAGGCGTTCCCATTATGACAGCGCAAAGGCTACAGAGGTGGTCCCTTTGACATAGAATACAAAGGATCAAAACAGCATGGGAATGCTGATGGGTTATCGTGCCTACCGTTGCCAACGGTAGAAGAGGCACCTACAGTGGACCCAGTGGAGATGTTCCACTCAACCATAGTGGAATGTCTACCAGTAACAAATTCTACCATTGAAAAGGAAATGAGAAATGACCCGACTCTCTCATGAGTCTACGATTTAACGGTGAAGGGATGGCCAGCACATGGCGAACCATTGTTGCCAGCATTCTCACAAAGAAGAGAACAGCTGTCAGTGTGCCGAGGAACCTTGATGTGTGGATCCAGAGTGGTGATTCCACCCAAACTCCAGGATAAAGTGCTAAAGGAGCTTCACAAGGGGCATCTGGGTGGAGGGAAAATGAAGAACCTAGCCAGAGCGTTTGTGTGGTGGCCAGGTATCGATGAAGGCATCGAAGAAATGACCAAGAGCTGTCTAGGTTGCCAGAAGGTCCAAAACGCCCCATCACAAGCCCCTCTACATCCATGGGAGTGGCCCTCAACTCCATGGCAAAGGGTACATATTGACTTTGCTGGTCCATTTATGGACTCAATGTTCTTAATCGCGGTTGATGCACACTCCAAGTGGCCGGAGGTAATAAAGATGTCCTCCACCACCACGGAAAAAACCATCACAGTATTAAGGACCATATTTGCCAGGAATGGGCTGCCTGAACAGATCTGTTCTGATAATGGACCGCAATTTGTGTCCGAAGAATTCAGGAAGTTCTTAAAAAACAATGGGGTTAAGCACTACACGTCCGCCCCATACCATCCCGCCACCAATGGATTGGCTGAAAGGTTTGTCCCGACCTTCAAGAAGGCCATAAAGGCCATGGGTAATGAAGACATAAATCTACAACATAAGGTAGATAACCTCTTGTTTGCGCACAGGAATGCAACACATGTGGTTACAAACCAAACTCCTGCCATGATGTTTTCAATAGAAGACTAAGATGCCGGCTGGATTTGATCAAGCCAAACATCAGAAGGGACGTAGAGAACCGGCAATTTCAAGGCATGAATGAAAGGCCAACTAGAACCTTCCAGATAGGTCAACAAGTTTTGGCCCGGGACTACCGTACCGAGAAATGGCAGCCTGGAACTATTTGCACATGACTAGGACCGCTGATGTATACCGTGGACATTGGTGAAAGCATAATAAGGCGCCATGCTGACCAGATCATAGAGTCATCCGAAAAGGGACAACCTACACCACAACTCTATACGCCTAATGATGAAGCAGAGATACCCATAGTATCTACCTCCGATCCGGTGATACTGGAACCAGATGAACCCGACACTGGCATTCAAGCCGAATCGACCTTGCCAAAAGAACCTACAACACCACCGAAAACTACTACACCACTGAGGCGTTATCCGGACTGAGTCAGGAAGCCTCCAGAGAGACTGACTTATAATTGATTAACTGCAGCAAATGTGTAGATTATTGTTCTTGTAAACATGTTAATTAATGATTACTTAAAAATGTTATGTACTAATTATCTAAAAGGGGAGGAATTGCAGTGTATGTACCTTTAAGAGCCCTTGTGTACTGTAATACCGGTAGTGACCACTTGGGTATATAAGCCTGTATAGCGTCTTGTACCTTTTAGTTCACCTCCAGACTTTGTTCAGTAAACACCTGTTAAACCAACTCCTGCATTCCATGTCTCCATTAACACACGGATGCAACAGATGCGTCTCCCTATGGCATTAGAGCGGTACTGTCACATAAATTCCTTGATGGTTCAGAGAGGCCGATAGCTTTTGCATCACGCTCGTTAACTTCAGCCGAGCGGAACTACGCCCAGATTGACAGAGAGGCCCTCAGCCTGGTGTGGGGGGTGAAGAAGTTCAATCACTACCTGCACGGTCAGAAATTCACTCAACTAACTGATCATCAACCTCTTGTCTCCATTTTCAACCCTCGGAAGGGTGTCCCGATAATGACAGCACAACGGCTACAGAGGTGGTCCCTTTTCCTAGGGGCACACCAATATGACATTGAGTACAAAGGAACTAAACAGCATGGGAACGCTGATGGATTGTCGCGCCTACCGTTGCCGACGGTGGAAGAAGCACCTGCAGTGGATCCTGTGGAGATATTCCACTTGACCATAGTGGAATGTCTACCTGTGACGAATGCAAACATAGAAAAGGAAACACGAAATGACCCGACACTCTCCAGGGTCTATGATTTAAAGGTGAAGGGATGGCCAGCACATGGCGAACCACTGTTGCCAGCATTCTCGCCGAGAAGAGAACAGCTGTCAGTGTGCAGAGGAACCTTGATGTGTGGATCCAGAGTAGTAATTCCACCCAAATTGAAGGATAGAGTGCTCAATGAGCTTCATGAGGGTCATCTGGGAGGGGTAAAAATGAAGAACTTAGCCAGAGCGTTTGTGTGGTGGCCGGGAATCGATAGAGAAATCGAAGAGATGACCAAGAGCTGTACAGGATGCCAGAAGGTCCAAAACGCCCCACCAGAAGCCCCTCTACATCCATGGGAGTGGCCCTCATCTCCATGGCAAATGGTGCACATTGATTTTGCTGGTCCATTTATGGACTCGATGTTTTTAATTGCGGTGGATGCACATTCAAAGTGGCCAGATGTAATAAAAATGCCCTCAACCACCACAGAAAAAAACTATCACAGTCTTACGAACCACATTCGCCAGAAATGGGCTGCCTGAACAGATTTGCTCCGACAATGGACCACAGTTTGTGTCTGAAGAGTTCCGGAGGTTCTTAAAGAACAATGGTGTTAAGCATTACACATCCGCCCCATATCATCCAGCCACCAATGGATTGGCTGAGAGGTTCGTTGAAACATTCAAGAAGGCTATCAAGGCAATGTGTACTGAAGACATACCCCTACAACACAAGGTGGATAACTTCTTGTTTGCCTACCGGAATGCGACACATGCGTTTACCAACCAAACTCCAGCCATGATGTTCTTCAATCGAAGACTACGATGCCGCTTGGATTTGGTTAAGCCAAACATCAGAAGAGATGTGGAGAACAGGCAGTTTCAGAATATGAATGAAAGGCCGACCAGGAGTTTTAAGATAGGTCAACCAGTTTTGGCCCGGGACTACCGCACAGAGAAATGGCAGCCAGGAACGATCTGCACACGGCAAGGACCTCTAATGTATACCGTGGACGTTGGAGAGAGCATTGCAAGACGCCATGCTGACCAGATTCTAGAGTCACTGGAAAACGTCAATTTCACACCACGATCTGATACACCTGATGATGAAACCGAAGTACCAATTGCATCTACCTCAGAATCGGTGATATTGGAAGCAGACGAACCAAACAACGACGTTGATCCCGAATCAACTTTGCCAGAAGAACCTGATACCCCAAAGAGGCGTTATCCAGACAGAATCAGGAAGCCTCCTCAAAGACTGAACTTATAATTGTTTAACTTCAGCTAACGTATTTAGCAACTGTAATTGTGAATATGTTATTTAATTATTAATTGAATGTTATGTACTGTTTAGCTAAAAGGGGAGGAATTGTAGTGTATATACTTTGCAGAAGGAACTATGGCCTAGAAATTCAGTCTGGACACTTTTGGGGCGCTAAAGTCGGGCGCTCGCTAAAGTTAGCGGCCGCCGGAAAGTGTAGGCCACATCGCCGAAATTCAGTAGAGTTGGCCCTAAGTTTGGCCGAGCGCTGAAACTGGCGTTGAAATGCTGTGTTCCGGCGCTAAGCCGGCGATGCGGCCTAATAACGCCGAAGCCGGGCGCAGCGCAGGTGCGGTCATGTTTTGATTGACAGCAGACGCCCTGACGCCGGCCAGCTCTTAAAGGGGGAAGGGTCAACTTTGACTGCTGCCACGCCCTGCATACTGGAGCCCTGCAGCTAGGCCTCAGCACTACTGGTGTGCCAAAATAGCGCCTGGAGCAATGGAGAGGGCCCGTGAGCGAGCGCAGCGCTTCTCAGAGCATGCTCTGAGTGTGCTCATTCATGGTGTGGAGAAGAGAAGAGAGATCCTGTGCCCGGACAGTGGCAGGAAGGCTCCCAGGAGCCAGTACAGGAGAGCCTGGGGCAAAATCGCCCGCAGGGTGTCATCCACCTGTGATGTCCCCAGGAGTGCGGACCAATGCCGCAAGAAGTTCAACGACCTCACTCGGATGGTGAAGGTGAGTACCCTTTCCAGTGTCCCCCTCATCCTTGCATGTGCACCTCACATTATGGGCAAAGGGACCTCAAAGGCCTAATGGGCAGCCCTCCTCCCGCAGCAATGGCACTTGCATGTTCATCAATAGCACTTTCTGCACTTAACACACTGGCCAAGCTATTCGACCATGGGAGGCAGTGCACCCAGCAACAGGGCACCACACTGGCCAAGCTATTCCACCATGGGAGGCAGTGCACCCAGCAACAGGGCACCACACTGGCCAAGCTATTCCACCATGGGAGGCAGTGCACACAGCGACAGGGCACCACACTGTACTTAGAGGCCGTCCTTTCTCTTGCAGGCCAAGCTGGCGAGCAATGTAAGGAGCCAGGCTGTCACTGGTGGAGGCCGTCCCGAGTACCAGGCGCTCACTGATCTGGAGGAGAGCGTGGCACGACTCATGCGTGGCCGGGTGACTGGCCCTGTCGCGATCGGCGAGGCGGACCCTGTACTGGTACCCACTGGTAAGGACATGACCGGTTGCACCTCTCTCGTTGCCCTCGCGCTTCAGATCTACATCCTTTCCCACTGACCGACAAATGCGCATAATGCACCACTCAGGCCTCCCTCGCTGACGGCCTGTCCTCACTCTAAAGCTACTCTTGTGCCTTCCTGCTTTCAGCTGGTGAGGAGGAGGTGGTCCCTGAAGCGCAGCGAGCCAGGCCCTTGGAGGAGGAGGACGTCGAGGACCAGGAGGAAGGTGGCACATCGGGGGAACCCTCCTCCGCGCCAGGGGATGGCAATGGAGGGGAGACGTCTGGCCTGCAGGAGAGCCAGGCGGAGGTGTTGGAGGGGAGGGCCGAAGCTGGTCACAGTAGGGTGGACGCACGCGGGAAGTGTCCGGCAGCACGCCAGCCTTCTCCCCAGAGGGGGGAGGTGTTGGAGGGGAGGGCCGAAGCTGGCCCCAGTAGGGTGGACGCATGCGGGAAGGCTCCGGCAGCACGCCGGCCTTCTGCCCAGAGGGGGGAGGTGTTGGAGGGGAGGGCACAACCTGGCCCAAGTGGGGTCGACGCACGCGGGAAGGGTCGGCCAGCTCGGCGGCCTTCTCCCCGGAGGGAGAGTCCGCCCTCCAGTCCGGACACGGTCCTCGCCCAGGAGGTGCGCGTCCTCGATGAGATGTCGGTGGCGTCTGAGCGGCGCCACCAAGAGTTCATGGGGGTGGTCGAACAGATGCCTCACGCTATTGAGTCCCTGGCTCAGAGTGTGGTGGCTTTCGGGGAATCACAGGCCAGGGGGTTCGAACAACTCATGGCAGCGCACGACAGGGGTGTCCAGCAACTGGCCGCAGTGCACGACAGGGGTGTGCAGCAACTCGCGGCAGCGCAGGACGCGGGTGTGCAGCAACTGGCGGCAGCGCAGGACGTGATTCGCGAGATGAGTGGTGCCGTCCACACACTGGCAGAGCTGATGCGGGCACATACCAGGGCAGTTCGGGCACTCCCTTCTGCCACACTCGCTGTGGCACGGAGGCATCGCCATGGCACCCGCCGCCCTGCTGCAGCACAGCGGTCTGGCCTCCCCCAGATTGCTGCGCCTGCTACACTGCCAGCCCGGCCGAGTGCCAGTGTCTCTGGCGAGCAGCGCGCACCTGCCATCAGCCAGCTTGCCCCCAATGGTGCTGCCGACACTGCCACTCCCCCAGCCAAGGTGCGACGAGCTGCTGCTAAGACTGATGCTGCCCAGCCACAGCTGCAGCAGTCAGCAGCCGGCCCCTCCCGGGCCAGGCCTCGTCTAGGCCGACCCCCAAGGGCATCTGCCAACACGCTTTGTGGCCCTCATGAGCCTTCCCCCAGCCTCGCCACACCCGCAGGGCCCAGGTTGAGGCGGAGCAGCAGGTCGGCCAGGGGCCGGAGAAGCCTGTCTAAGGACTCGCCCTCTCGGCACACCCATTAGCGTGTGGTGAGAGCGGTTTCTTTTATATTGGGGGGCTTGTGTTGTGGGGGGCATTATTTTGTTAAGGCCGAGGATCAAGGCATTTTTTGTTTTCATGGGGGTGTCTCTGTTGTGGTGGGGGGGGCTTATTTTTGTAAGGCCGCTGTTGAAGGCCTTTTGGATGGGCAAGTTTTGTTCGTCCTCCCCAGGTTTTGGGAGTGACAGATGTTTTTGACTTTTTTGGGGGTCTTGTCTGTTTTTCTGTTTCATGTGGGAAGGGCCCTGAGTTTGTGAAATAAAGCTTTTGATTTATTCAGCATGTCCAGGTGTCATGTTTGAAGTGGTTGTTGCGTTAACCGGCTGAGGGCTTGCGGAGCGGCTGCCTCAGGTGCGTACATTGCCACAGGCCATTCCCTGACAGGGGGCCTAGAAGTGTCGATCAATAAGCCCCTGGCGGATGGCCCTTGTCGCTCCCTCCTGGGCTGGTCCTCCTCCTCCTCCTCCTCCTCCTCCTCCTGCTCTTCCTCCTGAGGTGGTGGTGCAATGCCAGGTGGCAGTGCCTGAGTCCTGCGGATAGCCAGGTTGTGCAGCATGCAGCACACGACGACGAACTGGGAGACTCTATCCGGCGAATACTGAAGAGATCCTCCGGAACGATCCAGGCAGCGGAACCGTTGCTTGAGGACGCCTATCGTTTGCTCGATGATGTTCCTTGTGGCTTGATGGCTTTCGTTGTATGCCTCCTCCCCTGGGGTCCTGGGCGCGCGGAGCGGGGTCATGAGCCATGTACACAAAGGGTAGCCCTTGTCCCCGATAAGCCATCCCCTTGGTGGAGGCTGTGCCTCGAACATGTCAGCCACAGTAGTCTGGCGCAGGATAAATGCATCGTGGCTGCTTCCTGGGAAGCGGGCATTGACAGCTAGGATGCGCTGCCTGTGGTCACACACCAGCTGTACATTTAAGGAATGGTAGCCCTTCCGGTTGTGGTAATCCTCGGCATTGTGGATAGGTGCCCGCATAGCCACATGCGTGCAGTCAATGGCGCCCTGCACCATGGGGAAGCCCGCGATCCTGCCAAATCCGACTGCACGCTGCTCCTGCCTCTGTCGGGTCATGGGGAAGGAGATGAATTGGTGTCTCCTCGCGTAAAGTGCATCGGTGACCTGCCAGATGCAGCGATGTGCGGCGAACTGGGAGATGTTCGCTATGTCCGCAGCAGCGGCTTGGAAGGAGCCGCTTGCATAAAAGTTCAGAGCCACCGTGACCGTCACTTCCACCGAGAGAGACGTCCTGCACATCAGCTGTGGACGCAGATCTGTGTGAAGCAGCTGGCAGATCTCTGCAACCACTTCCCTTCTGAAGTGCAGCCTCTTCACACAATGCACCGCAGTCATGGTGAGATAGGACACCTGCTGCCGGTATTGCCTGAGTGGGTAAGGCCTATGTTGCCGACGCCTGATGGCCCCTCTGCATCTAGGCATGGCTGGCCCTCTCTCACAGCGTCTGCGAGCCCTTCGCACATAATGCTGCAACTGAGGGTTGGCCCCCCATACAGCCCCCATAATAAAGTTGAGAACAGATAAATCACAATGAATCAAATGTCAAAGCACTGGCCAGAAGCCAAAAATACCTCTCCTATGTTGTCCCAAATCTGTAACCTCTGTCCCTTGGCCTCTGTCCAGAAATCCAAAGCAGTAAAGTCATTGCAGCAAAATGGCTGGGCTTTATAGGTCAGTGTAAGTGCCCTTTGATTTGCACTCCCCGAGGCCCACAGGGCCTCTTTTGCGTTCCACCTCACAGTTCTTAGCAGCGCCACGCCCACATTGGGCGGGCGCCACTGAATTTCCGATTTGGGGCGCACAAACAGCGTTGCGCGACGATATGATGTCATAAGCTGCGCGCGCACCTGAGCGGGCGCAAACACTTTGCGCCGGCGCTAAATGTCAACTGAATTTGGGCGTCGGCGCAGATCGGACTGCGTTCAGGCGCTAAGTGTCTAGCGCCGGAAATATAGCCCTTTTATGGCGTTAGCGGCTGGCGCAACCCACTGAATTTCTAGGCCTATATTCTGCAGCCCCTGTATACTGCAGTACCAGTAGTGACCACCCCTGTATATAAGCCTGTGTAGTAACTTTGCATAATAGTTCCAGTTTTGTCTCCACTCAGTAAACATCTGTTGTAACCAATTCCTGCAGTCCGTGTCTCAATTACACACGGACATAATAGGTAGTGTTTTTTTAGGGGGTACGGTAGTGTTTTGTTTAGGGGGTACGGTAGCGTTTTGTTTAGGGGATGCGGTAGTGTTTTTATAATGGGGTATGTTAGTTTTTTTTTATGGGGTACAGCAGTGTTTTGTTTAGGGGGTACGGTAGTGTTTTGTTTCGGGTGTACGTTAGTGTTTTGTTTAGGGGATGCGGTAGTGTTTTTTTTATGGGTTATGTTAGTTTTTTTTAATGGGGTGCAGTAGTGTTTTGTTTAGGGGGTACGGTAGTGTTTTGTTTAGGGTGTGCGTTAGTGTTTTGTTTAGGGGATGCGGTAGTGTTTTTTTTATGGGGTATGGTAGCTTTTGTTTGTGGGGTACGACAGTGCTTTTTTTAGAGGATATGGTAGTGTTTCGTTTAGGGGGTATGGTAGAATTTGTTTTCAGGTCACGGTAGTGTTTTGGTTAAGGGACATGTTAGTGTTTTGGTTAGGGGGTATGGTAGCTTTGAGTTTGTGATACTAGACTAAAACCCGGAGACCGTGAGTTTAAATCCCAAGATGGCAAATTGTGAAATTGAATTCAATAAACTTGTAATCTGTGGACTGACCATCGCAAAATTTGCTGGATTGTCAGAACTGGTTCATTAATGTCCTTTGTGGAAGGGAACCTCCCATTGCTGCCTGGTATGGCCTACAGATGACTCATGGATGGGGTGAATGATACAATGATCATATGGAAATGAACAAGGTTACATTTATATTAGTGACCTAAATTTGAAGAGGGTCTCTCTCTCCCTTTCCCTCTCTGTCTCTGTTCTGTGTGTGCGGCATTGCTCACACTGAGCTCAGTCTGGTTTTTTTTAGCACAGTTTGACACTCAGGATATCAGTAAGAACAAGCAGATGCTTGTCTAAAACCGCAGAACTTGCATCACGGGAAATGTAGCAATACTGTGGCTTTAATCACATGCTGCACAAGACATGTGCACTCAGATTAGCCAGAAGCAAATACTGTTCTGTGTAATTTAGACCATGAAATATACTTTCCTGTTTAACCAGTACAGTTAGTGCGTAATTTGGCAAGTCGTGAACATAAAAAGAAATAGGGCGAGACATTGGGTGCCTTTGTGCCTCAGCACTAACGGGGTCCAAATGGTTTTGCGACCGGGCGCGGCGCTGACACCGACTCCCGCCATATTCGGCGGGCGTGTTGTGGTGATGCTACGGAGTTGTGCCCAGAGATCGTGATGTCATCGTCATGCACATCGCCCCGGTAGTGCCCCGGACCTGAAATTGACTTCCGCCTGTAGTGTATGTACCTTGAAGAAGGAACTATATTCTGCAGCCCCTGTATACTGCAGTACCAGTAGTGACCACCCCTGTATATATGCCTGTGTAGTAACTTTGTATAGTAGTTCCAGTTTTGTCTCCATTCAGTAAACACCTGTTATAACCAACTTCTGCAGTCCGTGTCTCAATTACACACGGACATAATACTGGCGACGAGCAGATCCAAACTTACCTACAGTTCTGCACCACCTCACGGGGATCCATCCCTGAAGCGAAGTTATTAGAGGTCGAAGCCAGAAGGAAGAAAAAAAACCAGAAGAAACGGGCGTCGAACATGGGCAACCGCCCTCTGATTCATCGAATTCGAAGATTTGCAGGAGAGGCAGTCGAGAGCGGGGCTTGGTTATCCTGTCTATGGTGTTCCAGCTAATCGGGCTGGTGGCAGGTAGTACACTGATCCTTCCTGGGCTGCGGCGGGCCAGAGCTCGATCGGGTGGCTTTTCAACGGGGCCGAGCAGCGTTGTCGGGAAGAGGAGAGAGAGAGGGTGGAGCACACAGGGCGCGGCCGGTGCTACGAAGCCGGGCAGCGTACAGACCCGAGAAGAGGGAGGAAAGTGTCCCATAGGGTCTGCTGTGACGACGGGAACAGTAATTAAAATAAAAGAAAAAGAAATTAGAAGGGCAGAAAGCCGTGAGGAGCTGCAGTTTGCCACTGGGACCGCGGAGAGCGGCGTTGGCAGCAGCACGGGGGGAAGCGCGCGAAGACCATAGGGCATCGCCATCAAGGCATAAAAACGCCAGCAACAGTGTTGGCAGCAGCGGAAAAGACAGAAAGCGCGGGAGGCGCCATCTTAATCCAGCGGGGAAGAAGGCAAAGCGCGGGAGGCGCCATTTTGTTCAATCGGGGAAGAAGGCAAAGCGCGGGAGACGCCATTTTGTTCAATCGGGGAAGAAGACAAAGCGCGGGAGGCACCATCTTAGATCTCCAAGATGCCGAAGACTGGCAATATCACTGCCTTCGATAATGAAATAGAAGACTGGACCACGTATGTGGAAAGAGTCGAAGTATATTGCAAGGCAAATGAAGTAGCCGATGAGAAAAAGGCATCGGTACTACTAAACTTAATGGGCGCAAGAACGTACGGCCTATTGCGGAACCTGATCACTCCAGTCAAACCGATGGAGAAGAGTTTTAACGAAATTGTTGATCTCCTACAGGAACACCTAAATCCTACACCACTGCTGATAGCAGAAAGATTTAAATTCCACAAGAGAAATCAGCATAAAGATGAGAGCAATGCTGATTACCTTACGGAACTACGCAAGCTATCAAAGCACTGCCAGTTCGGAGCAGGACTGGCAGATACCCTACGGGACAAATTTGTCTGTGGACTCCTGAGTGAAGGAACCCAGAAGAGGTTACTCTCAGAGAAAGAGCTGACGCTAGATAAGGCTTTCAGCGTGGCAGTACCGTACAAAGCAGCAGCAAGGGGAGCTGCGGAAATACAGCAAAAGCCACAGGAATACGGCACCCATGAAATGACACGGGGATTTGAAAAATGCTATCGCGGCGGCCGAACAACCCATGACCAGAAGGACTGCTGGTCCAAGGACAAAACATGCAGGCAATGCGGAAAGATGGGACCCATTACACGAGTTTGCAGGTCCGGGAAGAAGACTAACGACAACAAAAAGACTACTAAGGAAAAGTACAGGAAAGTACAAAAGATGACAGACAGTAGTTCCGAAGACCAGAAGAGCGATAGTGAATCCGGGAACAAGAGACTAAGCTGTTTCAAACTACACAACGTAATCGCAAAAGAGGATCACCGAACCATTTGGGTCACCCTCACGATAGCAGGGTCCCAAGTCAAAATGGAATTGGATACAGGATCAGCCCTGACCGTCATGAATCGATGAGACTACGAGCGGCTATTCTCACACATACCCTTGAAAGAGACATCCATTGTCTTGAAGACATATACGGGGCAGAAAGTATACCCCAGAGGGAAAATAAGGGTGCCTGTTGAATACAATGGCAAGGAAATCCAGAAATTGTATCTGTACATACTGCAAGATGGTGGACCACCGTTATTGCGACATGAATGGATCAGAAAGATAAGTTTAGACTGGCACTCCATTCAGGCACTGACTGTGGCTGGTAAAAAGAATGACGACGTCACACCTGGACGATTGTCAAAAATCTTAGCTAACGCTAAAAAGGTATTTCAACAAGGACTGGGAACTCTTAAAGGCGTAACCGCCTTGATAAAAATAGAAGAGAATGCAATTCCCAAGTTTTTCAAAGCAAGACCGGTACCGTATGCAATTCGCCCAGCCGTCGAGGCAGAGCTGGAGAATCTGGAGAATGCAGGCGTGTTATCTAAGGTAGACTGGAGTGAGTGGGCGACACCCATCGATCCTGTCATGAAGAAAACGTTAAACAATAAGTCTGAGGAGCCAAGGAAGGTTCGCATCTGTGGGGCCTTCAAGGTGACTGTGAACCCAGTCCTTCACACAGTACAGTATCCTCTTCCGAGGATAGAAGATATTTTCGCCTCACTATCTGGAGGGAAACGTTTTACAAAAATTGACCTAGCGCAAGCATATTTGCAGATGGAGGTTGAAGAATCCTCTAGGAAATATCTCACGATAAACACTCACAAAGGTCTTTACCAGTATAATCGACTTGTACTCGGAGTAGCATCAGCTCCGGCTATATGGCAAAGAGCGATGGAACAAGTCCTGCAAGGGATTCCGGGGACTCAGTGTTACTTGGACGACATCCTAGTGACAGGTGAAAATGACAGTGAACACCTTGCCAACCTAGAGCAGGTGCTCACTAGACTAAGAGAACATGGGCTATGAGCCAATCGCCCCAAGTGCGAGTTTTTTAAGAAACAAATATCGTATTGTGGCCACGTGATTGATGAAGAGGGGTTACATAAGTCCCCTGACAAAATTGAAGCGGTAGTTAAGGCTCCAGCGCCTGAAAATGTGTCGCAACTGAGGTCATTCCTCGGATTGGTGAATTACTACCATAAGTTTTTGCCGAATTTGTCCACAATTCTGCACCCACTGAATGCCCTGCTACAAACTGGAGTAGCATGGAAATGGAGCGATGAATGTAAGCGGGCCTTTCAGAAGTGTAAAGGCCTGATCACTTCAAGAGAAGTATTGGCTCACTACAACCCATCACTACCGATAAGACTGGCGTGTGAAGCGTCTTCCTACGGCGTTGGAGCGGTACTGTCACATAAATTCCTTGATGGTTCAGAAAGGCCGATAGCTTTTGCGTCACGCTCATTAACTTCAGCCCAGCGTAACTATGCCCAGATTGACAGCGAGGCCCTCAGCCTGGTGTGAGGGGTGAAGAAGTTCAATCACTACCTGCACGGACAGAAATTTACTCTACTAACTGATCATCAACCCCTTGTCTCCATTTTCAACCCTAAGAAGGGCGTCCCGATAATGACAGCACAGCAGCTACAGAGGTGGTCCCTTTTCCTAGGGTACACCAATATGACATAGAGTACAAAGGAACTAAACAGCATGGGAATGCTGATGGATTGTTGCGCCTACCATTGCCGACGGTGGAAGAAGCACCTGCAGTGGATCCTGTGGAGATATTCCACTCGACCATAGTCGAATGTCTACCTGTGACGAATGCAAACATAGAAAAGGAAACACGAAATGACCCGACACTCTCCAGGGTCTATGATTTAACGGTGAAGGGATGGGCAGCACATGGCGAACCACTGTTGCCAGCATTCTCGCCGATAAGAGAACAGCTGTCAGTGTGCCGAGGAACCTTGATGTGTGGATCCAGAGTAGTAATTCCACCCAAATTGAAGGATAGAGTGCTCAATGAGCTTCATGAGGGTCATCTGGGAGGGGTAAAAATGAAGAACTTAGCCAGAGTGTTTGTGTGGTGGCCGGGAATCGATAGAGAAATCGAAGAGATGACCAAGAGCTGTACAGGATGCCAGAAGGTCCAAAATGCCCCACCACAAGCCCCTCTACATCCATGGGAGTGGCCCTCATCTCCATGGCAAAGAGTACACGTTGATTTTGCTGGTCCATTTATGGACTCGATGTTTTTAATTGCGGTGGATGCACATTCAAAGTGGCCAGAGGTAATAAAAATGTCCTCAACCACCACAGAAAAAACTATCACAGTCTTACGAACCATATTCGCCAGAAATGGGCTGCCTGAACAGATTTGCTCTGACAATGGACCACAGTTTATGTCTGAAGAGTTCCGGAGGTTCTTAAAGAACAATGGTGTTAAGCATTACACATCCGCCCCATATCATCCAGCCACCAATGGATTGGCTGAGAGGTTCGTTCAAACATTCAAGAAGGCTATCAAGGCAATGTGTAATGAAGACATACCCCTACAACACAAGGTGGATAACTTCTTGTTTGCCTACCGGAATGCGACACATGCGGTTACCAACCAAACTCCAGCCATGATGTTCTTCAATCGAAGGCTAAGATGCCGCTTGGACTTGGTTAAGCCAAACATCAGAAGAGATGTGGAGAGCAGGCAGTTTCAGAATATGAGTGAAAGGCCAACCAGGAGTTTCAAGATAGGTCAACCAGTTTTGGCCCAGGACTACCGCACAGAGAAATGGCAGCCAGGAACGATCTGCACACGGCAAGGACCTCTAATGTATACCGTGGACATTGGAGAGAGCATTGTAAGACGCCATGCTGACCAGATTCTAGAGTCACTGTAAAACGTCAAATCTACACCACGATCCTATACACCTGGTGATGAAACCGAAGTACCAATTGCATCTACCTCAGAATCGGTGATATTTGAAGCAAACGAACCAAACAACGACGTTGATCCCGAATCAACTTTGCCAGAAGAACCTGATACCCCAAAGAGGCGTTATCCAGACAGAATCAGGATGCCTCCTCAAAGACTGAATTTATAATTGATTAACTTCAGCTAATGTATATAGCAACTGTCATTGTAAATATGTTATTTAATTATTAATTGAATGTTATGTACTGTTTAGCTAAAAGGGGAGGAATTGTAGTGTATATACCTTGAAGAAGGATCTATGTTCTGCAGCCCCTGTATACTGCAGTACCAGTAGTGACCACCCCTGTACATAAGCCTGTGAAGTAACTTTGTATAGTCGTTCCAGTTTTGTCTCCATTCAGTGAACACCTGTTATAACCAACTTCTGCAGTCCGTGTCTCAATTACACACGGACATTACACCGCCCCCTGCAGTAATGCCGGTCGATAACAATGACAGCTGCAGCAGGCGTGCATCGGGCAGCCGGCAGCTTCGGTGGCGATGATTAAAGGCGAGGTGGACGAGGTAAGTAAAAAAAAAATCTTACCTTTCTTGTTGAAGTTTTTTCGCGGGATCCTGCCCGCGATCGATCAGCCTGGAGCTCTACTTGAGTGCTGGGCTGATCATGCGGGATCGCTGCTGCCTTGTTGGTCCAGGTAGGTAATATTTCTATTGCAGAGCCTGCAGCGATGGCCCTTCCCTTTAAGGGAGGGAAGGAGCCTTTGAACACGGCAGCGCCGCACGGCCCAGTGTGCAGCACTGCTGAAGTCTCCGCCCCACCTGCTGCCGATTGTACTCCAAGGAGGAAGTGGAGCGCGTGATTTAACGCTTCACATCCTTCCTAGAGCGCAAAACCCAATTTTTGAAAACTTTAGAAACATTAGTGTCTGGCGCTAATTTTCTCAACTTTTAAAGTGTTAGCGCCCCAAACGGGGCGATACCCAATTTCACCCCCATCGTATGATAGAAACATAGAAAACATAGAATCATAGAAGATAGGAGCAGGAGTAGGTCATTCGGCCCCTCGAGCCTGCTCCGCCATTTAATAAGATCATGGCTGATCATCCAAATTCTGTACCCTACCCCTGCTTTCTCCCCATATCCCTTGCTCCCTTCAGCCTTAAGCAATATATCTAACTCCTTCTTGAATACATTTAATGAATTGGCCTCAACTGCCTTATGTGGTAGAGATTTCCACAGGTTCACCACTCTCTGGGTGAAGAAATTCCTCCTCATCTCTGTCCTAAATGACTTACCCCTTATCTTTAGACTGTGACTCCTGGTTCTGGACTCCCCCACCATCGGGAACATGCTTCCTGCATCTAGTCTGTCTAGTCCTGTTAGAATTTTTTATGTTTCAATGAGATCCCCTCTCATTCTTCTAAACTCCAGCGAATATAAGCCCAATCGACCCAATCTCTCCTCATACGTCATTCCTGCCATCCCTGGTATCAGTCTGGTGAATCTTCGCTGCACGTCCTCCATGGCAAGAACATCCTTACTCAGATAAGGCGACCAAAACTGCACACAATACTCAAGGTGTGGTCTCACCAAGGCCCTGTACAACTGCAGCAAGACATCTTGCTCCTGTACTCGAATTCTCTCGCTATGAAGGCCAACATACCATTTGCCTTCTTAACCGCCTGCTGCACCTGCATGCTCACCTTCAGCGACTGGTGCACAAGGACACCAAGGTCTCATTGCACTTCCCCTTCTCCCAATCTATTGCCGTTCAGATAATAATCTGTCTTCCTGTTTTTGCCACCAACGTGGATAACCTCGCATTTATCCACATTATACTGCATCTGCCATGCATCTGCCCAATCAACCAACCTGTCCAAATCATACTGGAGTTTCTCGGCACCCTCCTCACAGCACACACGCCCACCCAGCTTTGTGTCATCTGCTAACTTGGAGATATTACATCTAGTTCCCTCGTCTAGAACATTAATATATATTGTGAATAGCTGGGGTCCTAGCACCGATCACCACGGTACCCCACTAGTCACTGACTGCCACTCGGAAAAAGACCCGTTTATTCCAACTCTTTGCTTCCTGTCTGCCAACCAGTTCTCTATCCAAGTCAGTACTTTACCCCCAATCCCATGTGCCTTAACTTTACACGCTAATCTCTTATGCGGGACCTTATCGAAAGCCTTCTAAAAGTCCAAAAACACCACATCCACTGTCACTGTTTTCCGAGTGCACTGCTATTACATCTTTTATAATGGACTCTAGCATTTTTCCCACTACCGATGTCAGGCTTACCAGTCTATAATTCCCCATTTTCTCTCTACCACCTTTTTAAATAGTAGAGTTACATTAGCTACCCTCCAATCCATGGGAACTGTGTCAGAGTCTATAGAATTTTGGAAGATCACCAGCAATGCATCAACTATTTTTAGGGCCACTTCCATAAATACCCTAGGATGTAGATTATCAGGCCCTGGGGATTTATCGGCCTTCAATCCTGTCAATTTCCCTAACACCATTTCCCTACAAATACTGATTTCATTCAGTTCCTCCCTCTCATTAGACCCTATGTTCCCCGACATCTCTGGGAGGTTATTTGTGTCCTCATTTGTGAAGACAGAACCAAAGTATGTATTTAATTGGTCAGCCATTTCTTTGTTCCCCATTACAAATTCCCCTGATTCTTACTGCAAGGGACCAATGCTTGACTTCACCAATATTTTTCTCTTCACATATATATAGAAGCTTTTACAGTCAGTTTTTATGTTCCCTGAAAGCCTTCTCTCATACTCTATTTTCCCCCTCTTAATTAATTCTTTTGTCCTCCTTTGCTGAATGCTCAACTGCTCCCAATCCTCAGGTTTGCTGTTTTTTCTGGCCAATTTATATGTCCTCTCCTTGGATCTTATGCTATCCCTAATTTCCCTTGTTAGCCACGGTTGCGCCACCATTTTTGTTTTTTTTTATGCCAGACAGGGATGAACAAATTCTGTAGTTCATCCATGTGATCTTTAAATGTTTGCTATTGTCTATCCACCGTTAACCCATTAAGTAACATTCCCCAATCCATCCTAGCCAACTCGCGCCTCATACCATCATACTTTCCTTTATTTAAATTAACAACCCTTGTCTGAGTCAACTACTTCACTCTCCATCTTAATGAAGAATTCTATCATATTATGATCGCTCCGCCCCAAGGGGCCTTGCACAGCAAGATTGCTAATCAATCCTTTCACTACATAATACCCAGTCTAAGATGGCCTGATCTCTAGTTGGTTCCTCAACATATTAGTCTAGGAAACCATCCCGTATACACTCTAGGAATTCCTCCGCCACAGTATTGTTACTGATTGGGTTAGCCCAATCTATATGTAGATTAAAGTCACCCATGATAACTGCTGTGCCCTTATTGCACGCGTCTCTAATTTCCTGTTTAATGCCATCCCCAACCTCAGCATTACTGTTTGGGGGTCTGTATACAACTCCCACTAAATTTTTATGCCCCTTTCTCAGCTCTACCCATACAGAGTCCACATCATCAGAGTTAATATCATTCCTTACTATTGTGTTAATCGCCTCTTTAACCAGCAATGCTACCACACCTCCTTTTCCTTTTTGCCTGTCCTTCCTGAATATTGAATACC
Source organism: Somniosus microcephalus (assembly GCF_052327205.1). Taxonomy (NCBI): domain Eukaryota; kingdom Metazoa; phylum Chordata; class Chondrichthyes; order Squaliformes; family Somniosidae; genus Somniosus; species Somniosus microcephalus. The sequence goes on along the minus strand of NC_140987.1, from coordinate 71,262,209 downwards.
CCTGGATATTGAATTCCCAGCCTTGGTCACCCTGGAGCCATGTCTCCATAATCCCAATTATATCATATCCGTTTACATCTATTTGCGCAGCTAATTCATCCACCTTATTACGAATGATCCTCGCGTTAAGACAGAAAGCCTTCAGATTTGTTTTTTTAACACTCTTAGTCCATTTAGAATTATTATTTACTGTGGCCATGTTTGATTTAAACCCTTGATTTCTCTGACTGCCACTTTTGCTTTTCTCCTTCCTGTCTTTTGCTTCTATCCTTGTTTCCCTTTCCTCTGTCTCCCTGCTCAGGTTCCTAACCTCCTGCCATTTTAGTTTAAACCCTCCCCCAGAGCACTAGCAAACACTCCCCCTAGGACTTTGGTCCCGGTCCTGCCCAGGTGCAAACCGTCCAGTTTGTACTGGTCCCACCTCCCATAGAACCGGTTCCAATGTCCCAGGAATTTGAATCCCTCCCCCTTGCACCATTCCTCTAGCCACGTATTCATCTGGAATATCCTTCTATTTCTATGCTGACTAGCACGTGGCACTGGTAGCAATCCTGAGATTACTACCTTTGAGGTCCTATTTTTAAATTTATCTCCTATCTCCCTATATTCAGCTTTTAGGACCTCATCCCATTTTTTACCTATATCGTTGGTACCTATATGCACCACGACAACTGGCTGTTCACCCTCCCCCTCCAGAATGCCCTGCGGCCGCTCTGACATCCTTGACCCTTGCACCAGGGAGGCAACATACCATCCTGAAGTCTCGTTTGCAGCCGCAGAAACACCTATTAATTCCCCTTACAATAGAATCCTCTATCACTATAGCTCTCCCACTCTTTTTCCTCCCGTCCTGTGCAGCAGGACCACCCATGGTGCTAGGAAGTTGGCTACTGCTGCCTTCCCCCGATAAGCCATCTCCCCCAACAATATCCAAAGTGGTATATCTGTTTGAGAGGGGGGTGGCCACAGGGGACCCCTGCACTACCTGCCTGCACCTACTACTCTGCCTGGTGGTCAACCATTCCCTTCCTGCCTGTGTAGCCTTTACCTGCGGTGTGTCCAACTCCCTAAACGTGCTATCCACGATGTCCTCAGCATTGCGAATGCTCCAGTATGTATCCATTCGCAGCTCCAGCACCAAAATGCGGTCTGCCAGTAACTGCAGCTGGATACACTACCCGCACACATGGTCATCAGGGACACAGGAAGTGTCCCTGATTTCCCACATAGTGCAGGAGGAGCATGCCACGGGGCCGAGCTATGCTGCCATGACTTACCCTTTATTTAATTCAACTTAAATTATATCAAATCAATACCACTAATTACACTACAATTAAATGATATACTCAAGTGCCCTTGTTTACTAGCACTCCCCACTACACAACAGAGACCCTAGAAACTATAAAGCACAAAAATTAAGTTTGGAAAAAAGAGAGAAATACTCACCAACCAATCACTTACCTGCTTTCTGGTGCCATCACACTTCAATTACTTTTTACTTCTCTCTCTGCCCGCTCCTTAAATCCTCAGTCTCTGCGCTCAGTCTCTACCCAGGGCCGCTCTCGCTGCTGCCGCCGGGGAGTCTGGGCTGCTCTCTCCCCGCTCCTTTTGTATCTTTATATTTTTTATATTTAATTTTGTATCTTACATATTATCCAAGGTTCTTTCTAGTCACTAAATAATAAGTTCATAATATCACTAATGATGCAGAACACATTTGCCTTTGCGCCAAAAAAAAATCATAAAAAGGACTGTGGTTGCTGAAAGAGAAACAAAATGCTGGAAACACTCAGCAGGTCAGGCAACATCCATGGAGAGAATAGAGGGGTTCTCCTTTTGAGGGCAGACCCTGCTTCAGCACCGAGGAAAGTTAGAAGGCGAGCAGTCTCCGCCCGAGACATTGGAGTAGAAATTTGATGATGCTGCACCCGTTTCACAGGCGTGAAATGGGCGCCAAAACATCCAATATATTGGGTGACGTGCGCAGATGACATTCTGAACTGAAAGTGTGCCACCTGCCATATTGGTAGACGCACCAAAAGAGCCGTCCAGGGCCTGTGCCTGAAACAGTCGTTAGGATCTTTACATATACAAATAAGGGGCCTTATGCTTGTTTGATGCCTCTTTTTCCAAATAGGTTTGCTGGGACAGCTGTGTTCAGGAAAACCAGGTCTACATGCAGCCTAACCGGTGGGACCTAAAAGGACTGCTGCAGGCCGCCACCAGATAGGCACATTTTTAAAAACGACTTACCTGATTGTGGAGCCAGGAAAGACATTCCTGGTCGCTGCCTCCACACCTACCACTCCCCCCGCACCCCCCCACCACCCCCTACCCTTCCCAATCGTCCACTCCCTCCTGATCACCTACCCGCCTCTCTCAGGCGCTACTTGAGGCTCACTGCTGGCCCGAAATTCAAATGGTCTTCACCGGCGAGCTGCCTGGGGATGCCCAGCAGGCATCTGCAGCTCGGCAGCCTGATGTAAATGAGGCTTGAAGCCCAATATAGGATGAAGCTTGGGCCTACCCGTTCCAGTGCAGGGGCCAATCACGGCACCCAGTTCAGCCGGCCTGCCTAACTCTTCTGTTCTCGCTCCACAGATGCTCCTTTAGCTGATTGTTTCCAGCATTTTCTCTTTTACTTCAGTTCTATTGCAGTAATTTCATTTTGAAGTAACTCCTCACTCTAGTATTAATGTAAGGGGATTTATTTTGTTTAATTTGAAGATAACATCCCCTTGGAGACAGACTTCGGTATCATTCAAAATGTTTCCTCGAGTTGCTTCATTTCTATAGGATCAGCAGACACGTACTTTTAAAAACAATTGTCTTGGATCAATATTCAATACTTCAAAAGGAAATACTTTGTATAAAACATTAATAAACCACCGACTCCTTCTACAGTATTAAGCTTTGCCAGCACAAGAATTAAACTGCCCCATGGTATCTGCTGCCAGCTCATTTGTTTTTTAATTAATTCTAGGTACTGCACAAAAGTGAAATCGCTTATCCAAACTATTTCACTAACATTAACAGTGTTTGGTAACCGTGAGAAAACTTGAAGAGGAAGATATACTTCCCCTTAAGTTTAACACTTTAATGTGCAAAAAATGTAATGTATTGGCCCTCTGGAGCCAAACTTTGCAGATCACGGCCGTATCAGATCTGTGAAGGGTAGAAACAGAAGTGACAGTAACAATCTGTGGCACTTTCTCAACATAATGCTCCATCTTCACTTAACCATTCTGCAACACCGACACGCCTGCTCATTTCCCCACTCATCTCACCAAGCAAGTAGACACACAAAGCCTATTGTTTCCTTGCTTCAGACTGTGCATTGCTCTGTGAGCTGCTGGGCTCAAGTGGGGACAGACTGCCGGTAGAGTGGGGAGCAGCTGTCAAATACACATTAGGACTACCTGCTGTTATTCCTAAGATTAGGAATGCTGCTCTCAGAGCTCTGGGTCTGCAGAGGGCAGTGCTCTGGGTACAGGGCCCCAGGCAGGTTAAAGGTTGTCTCTTCTATCCCTTCAACTCAAGAAGACCCTATACAAATGTGAAACGGGAAGCAGTATAAATAGTCCCATTCAAGATGCTATATCCAATCAAAGACAAATCTTTCAATTCCACTTTTAGCAGAAGCACTACAGTAAGCAGACATGCTTTGTAAAATTCTCATCTTCCTGTTCAAATCTCTCCACGGCTTTGCTCCTCCCTATCTCTGTAACCTCCTTCAGCCCTACAACCCTCCGCCAACTCTGTGTTCCTCCAATTCTGGCCTCTTGTATATCCCCCATTTCCTTCACCCTGCCATTGGCAGCTGTGCCTTCAGTCATCTAGGCCCTAAACTCTGGAATTCCTTCCCTAAATCTCTTCACCTCACTCCTCTTTTAAGGAGCTCCTTAAAACTATCTCTTTGACGAAGCTTTTGGTCACCTGTCCTAATGTCTTATTCTTTGGGTCAGTGTCAATTTTTTTGTCTGATTATGCTCCTGTGAAGTGCCTTGGGGCATTTTACTACGTTAAAAGTGCTATATAAATGCAAGTTATTGTTGCAATTGTTGTTGCTCCACACTAGGAGTCTCAGTTCATATCATCCACCTTAATGGGGAATGTACCACTAACTGGTTCTTCAATAATAACCTCTCAGCGCAAATTACTTGACAGCAGAACATGGGTTTTATTAATACTAATGTCAAGTTGGGGATGTTGGAATTCCTGTGAGGGTCCGAAGGGGTCACAATAAATAAACAGGAGGAGCAACAAACTCATTATGTCAATCAAGTTCAGTGACTTTTAATCAAGCCATACTGCTCCTTAACTCCTGTGAGGGAGGTCGCTAGCTATGGTTAAAAACCTCTAGGGAGGGAAAGCTCTGTGAAATTCTTCCTGTGCAAGCATTGCTTGAATTCTTCAAAGATGAAGAGAATGCAGAAGATCCTCAGTGTGCTGACAGGTTGGACATTGCAAAGTGAGCTGTGGGTTCAATTAGTAATTTCTGGCTGACAGGTTGACACATTAGCCAAACTCTACATGATTTCTTGACTCTGGGCCCACATGATGGGCCACGTGGGCCTTTCTAGTCCTCCACATTCCTATGTTGCTATTGGAGGCCATTTTTCTGTTCACTTTCTCAAATTTAGTAATCAGCGCAGGAAATGCTGCTCATTACCTTTGTTTACTAGGTGTAGAGAAGAATCTACAGGTCAGCTCCTGAAATATGGGATTGCGACTGCGGGTGACAATTGTCCTTACTGCTATACTGCCCCAGAACTGATCATAATCGTATCTCCACAGCCCCTGTCTTCTACTTTACTGTCTCCTGTTCATCCTCTTTCTCAACTTCCACCAAATGAAAGGTGAGTGTGTGTGTCTGTTTGTGTATGTATTTGTGTGTGTGTGTGTGTGTGTGTCGAAGTGTGTGTGGGTGGGGGTTTGTCAATGTGAGTTTGTGTGTGTGTGCATGCGTGCGTGTTGGATGCAAATAGTACAAATGAATGTTACTGGAGAATGCATTCATCTAAACAAAACTAGAATTAATACAATGATGCCTGGTGTAATTATCCTTTAATGTAATTAAGGGTACCTACGAGCTGCAGTTCAGCCTGTGTCACTGTTACTGCTGCAAGCTGATCTGAGGTGGGAAATATGAGCAAAAGTCTCCACACAGCCTGATAAATATGAAATAAAGAAAGAAAATGCTGGAAATACTCAGCAGGTCAGGAGAGAGAAACAGAGTTAATGGGGTCGATTTTCATTCAGCAGTCGGGAAGGAGGCGAGACTACAACTTTCGGGTTTTAGTCCCGCCTACATCGACGTCCGGCCAATCCACGCGATTTTCCCTTGATTGACCTTGCTGAGCCTGCCCAGCGGGCTCAGCAGGCCAATTAAGGGCAACCCGGCAACAGGTGACGTCACAGACTGAAATTTCATCTGTCAGGACGTCTTGACAGATGAAATATCAGTGTTTCACAGCTGTTTGAAGCTGTCAAACACTGACAGTGTGACTTCTAACTTGAGTCCTTCTCCACAGATTCAGTTAGAACTCTCACCGGCAATGAAAGCTGAAGGCTGTCACTTTTGACAGCTCGCAGCCATTTTGCTTTTAGTGTCGGCTGAGTGATGGACTCCCGACGCCTAGAGGAAGAAAGGTTGTAAAGGTAAGTACAGGTAATTTAAACTTCTTTACACACTTTAGACACACCAAACACACTTACCTTTGCACTCATGCACCCATCACTCACCTGAACACCGACATAGAACATAAGAACATAAGAACATAAGAAATAGGAGCAGGAGTAGGCCAATCGACCCCTCGAGCCTGCTCCACCATTCAATAAGATCATGGCTGATCTGATCCTAACCTCAAATCTTCTATCACTCTGCATCCACCCGAACCCATGTGATCTCCCGGGAGAGGCGAAAAACCAGATAAAGACCCAATGGCCAATTTGGTAGAAAAAAATCTGGGAAATTCTTCTCCGACCCATCTAGGCGATCGAAATTCTTCCAGGAGATCACTCTGTCCCTATATTTTCTACAGTACTTACCTTCTGTAAAGGCGATCTCCACCCCAGCCAGGAACAGGAATAAAACCATCTCCTGAAATCTAACACAGAATTAGAACACAGTAGGAGCAGAACCAGGCTACACGGCTCCTGGGCCCACTCCACTACCCACAGGGCCATGACCATTCCGAACCTAGACTCATGTCCAATTTCCTGCCCGCTCCCCGTAACCCTTAATTCCCTTTACTTCTAGGAAACTATCTATTTCTGTTTTAAATTTATTTAATGATGTAGCTTCCACAGCTTTCTGGGGCAGCAAATTCCACAAACCTACCACCCTCTGAGTGAAGAAGTTTCTCCTCATCTCAGTTTTGAAAGAGCAGCCCCTTATTCTAAGATTATGCCCCCTAGTTCTAGTTTCACCCTTCATTGGGAACATCCTCACCGCATCCACCCGATCAAGCCCCTTCACAATCTTATATGTTTCAATAAGACCGCCTCTCATTCTTCTGAACTCCAATGAGTAGAGTCCCAATCTACTCAACCTCTCCTCATATGACCACCCCCTCATCCCCGGGATTAACCGAGTGAACCTTCTTTGTACTGACTCGAGAGCAAGTATGTCTTTTCTTAAGTATGGACACCAAAACTGTATGCAGTATTCCAGGTGCGGTCTCACCAATACCTTGTACAACTGCAGCAATACCTCCCTGTTTTTATATTCCATCCCCCTAGCAATAAAAGCCAACATTCCATTGGCCTTCTTGATCACTTGCTGCACCTGCATACTAACTTTTTGAGTTTCGTGCACCAGGACCCCCAGATCCCTTTGTACTACAGTACTTTCCAGTTTCTTGCCATTAAGATAATAACTTGCTCTACGATTTTTCCTGCCAAAGTGCATAACCTCACACTTTCCAGTATTGTATTCCATCTGCCAAATCTCTGCCCACTTACTTAGCCTGTCTATGTCCCTTTGCAGGTTTTTTATGTCCTCCTCACTCACTACTTTCCCTCCCATCTTTGTATCATCTGCAAACTTTGATATGTTACACTCGGTCCCCTCCTCCAAATCGTTAATATAGATTGTAAAGAGTTGGGGACCCAGCACTGACCCCTGCGGAACACCACTAGTTACTGGTTGCCAATCTGAGAGCGAACCATTTATTCCAACTCTCTGCTTTCTGTTAGAGAGCCAATCCTCCACCCACGCCAGAATATTACCCCCAATCCTGTGATTTTTTATCTTGAGCAATAATCTTTTGTGTGGCACCTTGTCAAATGCCTTTTGGAAGTCTAAATACACCACGTCCACTGGTTCCCCTTTATCCACCCTGTATGTTACATCCTCAAAAAACTTAAGCAAATTTGTCAAACATGACTTCCCCTTCATGAAACCATGCTGAGTTTGTCCTATTAAATTATGTTTATCCAAATGTCCCGTTACTGTCTCCTTAATAATGGACTCTAACATTTTACCAACCACAGATGTTAGGCTAACAGGTCTATAGTTTCCAGCCTTCTGCCTACTACCCTTTTTAAATAAGGGTATTACATTAGCAGTTTTCCAATCTGCCAGGACCTTTGCTGAGTCCAGTGAGTTTTGGAAAATTATTACCAATGCATCCACAATCCCTACCGCCACTTCCCTCAAGACCCTAGGATGCAAGCCATCAGGTCCAGGGGATTTATCCGCCTTGAGTCCCATTATTTTACCAAGTACCACTTCCTTAGTGATTTTAATCGTATTTAGTTCCTCCCCCCCTAGAGCCCCCTGTTTGTCCCGTGTTGGGATATTCTTAGTGTCCTCTACTGTAAAGACTGATACAAAATAATTGTTCAGTGTTTTTGCCATCTCCATGTTTCCCACCATTAATTTCCCGGTCTCATCCTCTAAGGAACCAACATTTACATTAGCCACCCTTTTTCTTTTTATATAACTATAGAAACTTTTGCTGTCTGTTTTTATATTTTTTGCTAATTTACTTTCATAATCTATCTTCCCTTTCTTAATCAATCTTTTAGTTATTTTTTGCTGTCTTTTAAAGACTTCCCAATCTTCCATCCTCCCACTAGATTTGGCTACCTTATATGCCCTTGTTTTTAGTTGGATACTATCCTTAATTACTTTACTTAGCCACGGATGGCTATCTTTTCTTTTACACCCTTTTTTCCTCAGTGGAATATATATTTTTTGGAAGTTGTAAAATAACTCCTTAAATGTACACCACTGATCATGTACCGTCTTACCCTTTAATCTATTTTCCCAGTCCACTCTAATCAATTCCACTCTCATACCTTCATAGTCTCCTTTATTCAAGCTCAGCACGCTTGTTTGAGATCCAACCTTCTCACCCTCTAATTGAATATGGAATTCAACCATGTTATGGTCACTCATTCCAAGGGGATCCTTTACTAGGACATTTTTAATTAATTCTGTCTCATTACACAGGACCAAATCTAAGGTTGCTTGCCCCCTGGTCGGTTCAGTTACATGCTGCTCAAGAAACCCATCCCTAATACACTCAATCCCTCCATCGCGACCCCTCCAAGTCCTTCAACCCAACAGCCCGCCTGCTCTAACCTGGCATGGTTTGGAGCCGTGGGGAATCCTACACGACACCCCTCAAAATAGGGATTAGGCTAAAAACTGCCTGTTAACTACCTGTTAACAGGCAGTTAATTGGCACTAATCCCTTCCCGCCTCAGGTCAGCGGGTCCCAGTGCGGGGCGGGTGCCCGCCTCCTGTGAAACTTACGTGGAGGCGGGTTTTGGGCAGGATGGTGTCGGGACCCCCGAATTCGGGATTTTTGCCCCCCGCACGCCTAAAAGCCCACCTCACGGCACACTGAAAATTGACCCCAATGTTTCAGGTCGATGTCCCTTCATCAGAACTGGAAAAAGCTGGAGATCAAACAGGTTTTTAAGCAAGTGCAGGGGCAGGGAAAAGTGGGGAGGGGAGGAAAGAACAAAAGAGAAGGTCTGTGATAGGATGGAAGGCAGGAGAGATTAAGAGACTGATAAATATGACTCTGTTTACAGACTGCTTCACCTGACATGGCCACGGTGATGAACGAAGATTTGATTGTTTCTAGCTCTTACTTGTAACATCAATTGCTGGATGGACATCCTTTAGCTGTTTGGTCATAACGCATTGCTTAAAGTCAACATTCCATGGGTAAGAGTGAAAATCCAAATTAGAAAGTTGGAGGGAACCCATCCTTTCACAATCCAGATCACACAGCCTTCCATTGACACAGTGGAGGGAATTTTAACCCCCAAAAATGAGTGGGTTGGGGTCAGGTGGGAGGTTAAAATGTTAAAAATTTGAATCTGACTCCAACCCGCCCACTTTCGGTTTTAACGGAAGCAGGACGGGGCGGGCAGCCAGCCCGCTCCCAGGAGGCGGGTTGGCACTTTAAATACGATAATGAGGCTAGAAGCCTCGCATTTAACCCGCTTTTCAGGTTTAACTGTGGCTGGCTGGGGTTCCCTGGCCTCAGGAATCCTGGCAACTGCAGCGAGGCGAGGACAGCCTCGGGGAACAAACCTTGTGGGCCGGGAGGAGCAGGAGTGTTTCCTCCCAGCCCCCCAAACTCCCACACCATCAGCACCCTGCCCCCATAGAAAGCCCCCCCCCATTAGGATCGAACCCCCTTTCCCCCCAGAGTCGGGGATCCGCCCCCCCCCCCGCTGGAATCACACACCCCCTCCCGGGGTCAGGGATTGGACCCCCATCTTCCCGCCCCGGGATTGGACAACCCCCCACCCCCAGGCTCGTACCTATCCGGGGTTGTGGCCTCTTGTCCAGCATTTCCCGCCCAACTGGAAGTCAGCCTGCCAATCAGTTAAAACCCCTTAGCTTGAGGGGACCGGGCCCACCACCCCCCCCCCACAACCCACCCCCTCTCAGTGGGTCTCCGGGTAAAAATTCCAGCCGGTATGTGGAATATAATGGTGACTACTACAACAACTACTTGCATTTATATTAAGTGCCTTTAACACAGAGAAACATCCCAAGGTGTTTCCCAGAGGAGTAATCAGACAAAAATGGATACAGAGCCAAAGAAGGAGATGTTAGGAGGGGTGACTAAATGCTTGGACAAAGAGGTGGGTTTTTAATAGGGCCTTAAAGAACCAGAGAGAGACGAGAGGTTTAGGGAGGGATTTCCAGAGCAGGAGGTCTAGGAGGGGGAGGGGTTGCACTCTGGCCAGAGTCAGAGGAACGGAGAATTCAGGGGAGAGGTGTTGTAGGAATGGGGGAGGTTACGTAGATAGAAAGGGTCAAGATCATGAAAGATTTAAACACGAGCATGAGAATTTTAGATCGGAGGTGTTGGGGGACCAAAATCCAATGTAAGTCAGCAAGGGCAGGAATGACGGGTGAGCGAGACTTGGTGGGGGCTGGAAACCGGCATACACCTTAAACTTTATTCATGTAATGATAGGAGTTCATGACTATTCTAGTGCACCCACTCTGCTGGCTTTACCCAATAGTATTGATGGTTTATTAGATTTATACCCACAACCTTTTCATAGAATCACAGAACCTGACAGCACAGAAGGAGGCTATTTGTTGCATCGTGTCTGTGCCAGTTCTTTAAAAGAACCATCCAATTAGTCCCACTCCCCTGCTCTTTCCCCATAGCCCTGCAAATGTTTCCATTTCAAGTATATATCCAATTCATAGATTTTGTAGTTTTCTTTGTTGACCTACAGGCCATTAGATTATTTTAGTCACTGAGAGATGGACTTTTCCTTTGTACTTTGTCCCATACTGTAATTACTGAATTGGATACATGTCAGATTAGGAGTGATCCACTAATCGGACACTGACAGGAAGCTCGTATTGGGAAATGACCTGATCTCCCGGACAGCACTCTCTATGACCGCTGCTCCTGACAGGGCATTCCAGATTGCAGCTACAATGGTTTGGTGAGATGGTAAGAGCTCTTAATTTCAGCTTTAGTGACCTACTACTGAGATGGGATAATAATTGCTGCGAAACATGTTTTAATATCACAGCTCTGTACATCTTTTTATCATTCGATATTTTTATTGTAATACCCACTGGAAATGTTATGTACGCTAAGTATGGCTATCAATCTTTAACTTAGACACTGTATTATCATTGTTATAAATCCCTGGGTTAAAGTTGCCCATGTGAAGGTACGGCAAGAACTTTTAAGGACACAATGTGACTAAGAGCAGACTTTCCATAATTCTGCACCAGTATCAACTGTTGCAGACAGTGAGGCTGCGCAGTCTCCAGGCAGAAACCCCAGGAGGAAGGGGTGGAGTCGGGTTTTTTCGAGCGGGAAACGGGAGCGACTGGAAGAAAAGAGGGCAGGAGCTCTGAAAAGAGGGCTCAGGAGGCAAATGGCTGCCGCATCCCGTCCCGGGCTTCCAAACTCGGCCGCCGCCCTTCGTATTAGTAGTTCTGCATCCAGAACTCAAAGTGGGATTCAGTGATCGTGAAGAGAATTCAACGAAGGGGTTCGGAGTCGTAAGTCTTGCAGACATTATATATACCATGAGCTCCAACTTAAGCGCTCCAACGAAAGAGTGCACTCGAATTTGGACACAGGGACAGATTCTCCTTTGAATCCATATAAATGGAGAATGTATGTTTATTATGTCTAGATTCATTCTAATGTATGCAAATGTCTAATTTAGGTAATTGACCCGTAATCTTCTTATACTGTCTGACGTTAAAACTATAAAGTAAGATAATTAGAATTAAGCCATTGTAGTAGTGATCTCCTTACTGGACTATAGAATACTGTCTACAACAGAGACCACATCTCACATATATCTAGAGAACCGTGAAGGGGTTACATTTTGGGGGCTCGTCCGGGATTGTGGTCTATTTATGTCAGTAAACTAACAGTATTGAATGCTCATTGCTAAGAGAGTGGTTTGTGGTTTCTACTGGGCTGTTTGAGCATAAAAGATGGATGTTATTGAGGTTGAAGCTTGGTGCAAACGGAAGCAGATAGCTACTACCCATGCCATTGTGCTGAATGGTGTTGCTAACAATGACCCTGATGATGTCTTGCTAAGGGCTCTGAATTGTGTCAAAGCCTTTGGAAAGGTTAGGATAGTTGAGCGCTGCTTGGATACAGCTACCAAGAAGCAGTTTGTGTTGATCCAGACATCAGAGAACCTGAGAGGTCATGGTTTACCTGAGGCAGTTGGGCTTTCTGAAGAGGCTGGTCCCTGGCCAGTTCAGTTTGTCCCTATTACTACTAAGGAAGAAGAAGGGTTTCAGACCAAGTTGTTGTCATTCTTGAGACAAGAAGGAAAGACTGTTGCTGATGTCAAAGGTCTGATAGGTCCTTCGGCCCTTGGAACACTCAGTTGGTCAGTGCCATTAGTTCTCTGGTGGATAAGTGCACCAATCTGCCCTTCGAGGCTCAGGGATACCGTATGCTCCGTATGTTCTCAGGAGTGAGACCAACTCCCAGTGGGGAAGAGGAGTACGACGCCTGGGCTGAGCAGACCCTGCCTCTGCTAGAGGAATGGCAGTGCAGTGACAATGTGAAGAGGCAGAGAATAGTAGAAAGCCTTAAGGGTCCTGCTGCTGACATAGTAAGATTCTTAAAGGCGCAGAACACCTCTGCTATTTCCTTTGACTACATGCAGGCTCTAGAAACTGCCTTTGGAACTACTGAAACCATTTCAGATTTGATGGTCAGATTCAGAAGCACATTCCAGTGTGAGGGAGAGAAGCTGTCCAGTTATCTGCTGAGAATAGACAAACTGCTGCATTGTATGTTACGGAAAAGAGGGATTGAGTTGCCTGAAATGAATCGGTTCCGCATTGAACAGGTTGTGCGAGGTGCATTGCTCGAAGACGTGACTGCTCTTCGCATACGCATGACCCATAAGTTGCGAGACCCACCTACCTTCACTGAGCTGCTAAGGGAAGTCAGAGAGGAGGAGGATATGCTTCAGGCCCGGAATGTAGCAAAGAGTGCTGTGATGTCCAAGCTTGTGACTCCTGTTACAGTTCCTACTCCTAAGGGTGATGTCAACCCTGAGATGGAACAGCTGAAGAAGGAAATAAATGTCATGAGAGCCGAGATGGCATATTTTCGGTCTAAGCCCAACACAGAAAGGGATGACGCACGGGTGCAAAAGGTTGAACACCCTGCGAAGTCTAACAGCAAAATGAATGATTCCTCTAAAGGATATCCCCATGAAGGAGATAGACCTGGAGTCTTTTGTTATAACTGTGGAAAGGATTGACATTTCAAGCGAGAATGTAGAGGTGAGGAAAATCTAAAAAAAGTAAATGACCGTCTCATAAAACTTACCAAGAAGTCGGGAAACTACAAAGGGGCACAGTAACGGAACGGCCTGCTGTCCCTGTAGTTAAGACACGTTCCGCTAAGTGTAATAATAGACGAGGGGATATGAAAGACATCATACCTGAAGGTTTAGTAGGGCCGAGTTCTGCTGTATCAATACAGATTGAAGGCATTTATACTAAAGCTATCCTCGACACGGGCTCTCAGGTTACCATACTGTACAGATCCTTCTATGACCGATACCTGACGCATTTGCCGTTAACCCCAATCATTCTTCTGCAGATCTGGGGCCTTAGTCCTGCTGATTACCCATATGATAGCTATTTGTCGCTGAGGTTGGAGTTCTTGGAAGCTGATGTAGGGACCACTGAGACCATTGATGCACTTGTGTTGGTTTGCCCTGACCCCATGGTGAAAGTTGAGGTTTCCATACTGGTTGGCAGTAATACACCCATAGTGAGACGACTCCTGACAAGCTGCAAAGAGCAGGGAGGTGAAAACTTCTTGAGCACCAGACACATTCACCCTGTTTTCAAAAAGGCTTTTGAGAAACTGCCTGAACTTTCTTCCGACGTAGATGATAGCAAAAGAGGAACTGTGTGGCACGTTCGAGCCAAACCTATCACCCTGCATCCTGGAGGAGTGGCTAGAATCCCTGAGATACCAAAATTCCCTGGAACGCCAGGTACTGAAGCCATTCTGATAGAGTCACCTGATGATCCTGCAAAAGAGTCACGGTTTCCAAATGAGCTTCTGGTGAGACCAGAGTTGCAGACCCCGACAGCTGTGATGTCAAGGAGAGTTACAGTGACCGTGAGGAATATGTCAGGCAAAGGAATCACATTGAGGAAAGGAATGCCGATTGCGCATCTGTTTCCTGTAAATGTACTGTCGTCACATGTGAAGGAAGAGTCCAAAGTTAACTCAACCGGAGATCTGACACCCTCCTCCTTCAACTTTGGAGATTCATTCGTTCCTAAAGAATGGAAGGACCGATTAGTCAGGAAGATGATGGAGCGGAGAGGAGTTTTCTCTACTCATGAGTTTGATGTTGGTTGTAGTAAGAGTACTCGCCATTCTATCAGAATTACCGAGGATAAACCCTTTCGGGAGAGGTCTCGGCGGCTGGCACCAGCTGACATCGAAGCAGTGAGACAGCACCTGTCGCAGTTAAAAGAAGCTGAGATCATTACCGAGTCCAGGAGTCCTTATGCATCTCCTATAGTGGTGGTGAGGAAAAAGAACGGAAAGATTCGGATGTGTGTGGACTTTAGGACGCTTAACAGACGTACTATTCCCGACCAATACACCATTCCAAGAATTGAGGATGCACTGGCTTGTCTTAATGGAAGCAAGTGGTTCAGTGTGTTGGATCTCAGAAGTGTATACTACCAAATACCGATGAGTGAATCGGACAAAGAAAAGACAGCCTTTATATGTCCAGTTGGGTTCTACCAATTTGAAAGAATGCCACAGGGAGTTTCAGGCGCTCCAGCAACTTTTCAAAGAATAATGGAACAAACAGTTGGGGACATGAACTTGCTCGAAGTATTGGTGTACTTGGATGATATCATTGTGTTTGGGGCAACCCTTGAAGAACACGAAGCTCGGTTGCTGAAAGTGCTTGGTCGTCTGGAGGATGAAGGTCTCAAGCTATCATTGGACAAGTGTCAGTTTTGCCAAACATCCGTGTCCTATGTCGGGCATATTGTATCACAGGATGGAGTAGCCACAGATCCAGCCAAGATCGAAGCTGTTACCACATGGCCCAAACCGAACACAGTGACTGCCTTGCGGTCATTTCTTGGGTTCTGCGGATATTACAGGTGCTTGGTGCAGGATTACTCCAAAGTGGCCCATCCTCTGAATCAGCTGCTGGCTGGATACCTCCCACCAGCCGAGAGGAAGAAAAAGGCTAAAGGTAAAGAGAACAAGGACTACTTCAAACCCTCTGAGCCTTTTGGTGTTAGATGGGATGAGAAATGCGAAGAGGCCTGCCACACCTTAAAGCAAAGTCTTACTCAAGCCCCCGTGTTGGCTTTTGCAAACCCACAGCTGCCATATGTGCTACACGTGGATGCCAGTCAAGAAGGGTTGGGTGGTGTGTTGTATCAGGACCAAGGAGCAGGACTGAGACCTGTAGCGTTCATCAGTCGCAGTCTTACGCCATCAGAGCGTAACTACCCAGCTCATAAGCTAAAATTCTTGGCGTTGAAGTGGGGGGTGGTGGATAAGCTGCAGGATTATCTGTATGGAGCAAAGTTTGAAGTGAGGACAGACTATAATCCATTAACCTATGTGTTGACTTCGGCAAAACTTGATGCCACCGGCCACCGCTGGCTTGCTGCACTATCTGCTTATGACTTTAGTCTCAGGTACAGACCTGGGAACCAGAACATTGACGCAGATGCTCTGTCTCGTCGCCCACACTACCAGAAACCAGAGTGGAAAGATGTTGCTTCAGCAGATGTGAAAGTAATGTGTCAGATGTCCGTGGTATCTGGACCAAAGAATTCATTTCATGCCCGAGAGATTGACCACTTGGGAGCGTCAATGCATGCTGTTCCCCAGGCAATTTGCAACCTTTCCAGTTTAGATGTACAAAACTTACCCATGTTGTGTTCATCTGAAATATCCAAAGCACAACAGGAGGATCCCTGTATTCATGAGGTGTTTTCAGCTCTCCGTCTGGGTGATATTACACAGATCGACAAATCAAAACATCCTGACTGTCATCTGCTCCTAAGAGAATGGGACCACTTGGAAATTAAAGAGGGAGCGTTGTGTAGAATCACTCACCCACCCACTAAACCATGTCATTCACAGTTGGTCCTGCCTGAAAAGTACAGGGAAATAGTGATGAAGTCTTTGCATGATGACGCAGGTCATCTGGGAGTAGATAAGACCTATGGGTTGGTCAAGGACAGATTCTATTGGCCGCGTATGAAGTCTGCAGTTGAGGAGTTCTGCAAGTCCTGTGCACGCTGTGTCCAGAGAAAGACTTTACCTAAAAGAGTTGCTCCTCTGTTTCACATGCAAAGTGATGGACCTCTAGACCTTGTCTGTATGGATTTTCTGTCCATCGAACCCGATTCCAGCAATACCGCAAATGTCTTGGTCATTACAGATCATTATACTCGCTATGCCCAAGCTTTTCCCACAAAGGATCAGAAAGCATCCACCGTTGCCAAAGTGTTGTGGGAGAAATACTTCATCCACTATGGACTGCCAAAGCGAATACACAGTGATCAAGGTAGAGACTTTGAAAGTAGACTTATACATGAGTTGTTGTCCATGCTCGGGATTGAGAAGTCAAGAACAACTCCATACCATCCTCAGGGAGATCCTCAACCTGAGCGGTTTAACCGTACTTTGTTAGACATGCTTGGAACGCTGGATTCGAAGCGAAAGAACAAGTGGAGTTGGCACATTGGACATCTTGTTCATTCTTATAATTGTACCCGAAATGACGCTACTGGTTTTTCATCGTACTACCTCATGTTTGGACGTGAAGCGAGGATGCCGGTGGATTTGTGTTTCAGACTATCCAGTGATGGCACATCACAGAGAACTTACCTCAAGTATGTATCTGACATGAGAAAGGAATTGCAAGCTGCTTATGAACTTGCTGAGTCTGTTTCTGCCAAACAGAATAAAGGAAATAAGCAGAGGTATGACCAGAAGATCCGTTTTTCCCAACTCATGCCTGGTGACCGAGTTCTCATACAGAACCTAGGACTTCAAGGGAAACATAAGTTAGCAGACCGCTGGGCTTCTACACCTTACATTGTTGAAAGTCAAATGTCACAACTACCTGTGTTTCGGCTAAAACCTGCAGGTGGGAATGGACCCATAAAAATACTGCACCGGAATCATATCCTGCCATTGGGACAGCAAGTGCGTCTGGATCCGCCAGCGGATAATGAGCCAACACCTAGTAGGAGAACCCTGCAGAGAAGAAGAAGGAAAAAACGAGAAACCAGGAAAACTTTGTTCCAGAAGACAGAAAACCCATGACACAGTGTGTGGATCATGAGGAACCTGATGAGTCGGAAGATGAAGAATGGGATCTATGGTACGACCTCCCAGAAAGACGCATAAGACAGAATCTGGATGAATTGTCTGAACCATTTAGCTCAGACTTGGACATGGTCACAGAAGAACCAGATGCTTCCGAGAAGGAGATAAAAGAGACTGAAAGGCATGATAACAAAGGAACCAACGCCTCCAACGTAGTTGAAGGAACTGAAGACCGGGTATCCGAAATAAGGAGCTCACAGCGAGTTAAGAAGGTTCCTGAAAGATTGACATACAGTACACTAGGAGTGCCAAGTGTAATGATAGCCCCTACGGTTCGCTATGTTACCTCCCTTTATACATGGTTGGGAAGCATGCAACCACTTATGTGTAAAGTTCATTAGTCATGGGGACATGCCCATATTTGGTAGGGGGGGAGTGTAATACCCACTGGAAATGTTATGTACGCTAAGTATGGTTATCAATCTTTAACTTAGACACTGTATTATCATTGTTATAAATCCCTGGGTTAAAGTTGCCCATGTGAAGGTACGGCAAGAACTTTTAAGGACACAATGTGACTAAGAGCAGACTTTCCATAATTCTGCACCAGTATCAACTGTTGCAGACAGTGAGGCTGCGCAGTCTCCAGGCAGAAACCCCAGGAGGAAGGGGTGGAGTCGGGTTTTTTCGAGCGGGAAACGGGAGCGACTGGAAGAAAAGAGGGCAGGAGCTCTGAAAAGAGGGCTCAGGAGGCAAATGGCTGCCGCATCCCGTCCCGGGCTTCCAAACTCGGCCGCCGCCCTTCGTATTAGTAGCTCTGCATCCAGAACTCAAAGTGGGATTCAGTGATCGTGAAGAGAATTCAGCGAAGGGGTTCGGAGTCGTAAGTCTTGCAGACATTATACATACCATGAGCTCCAACTTAAGCGCGCCAACGAAAGAGTGCACTCGAATTTGGACACAGGGACAGATTCTCCTTTGAATCCATATAAATGGAGAATGTATGTTTATTATGTCTAGATTCATTCTAATGTATGCAAATGTCTAATTTAGGTCATTGACCCGTAATCTTCTTATACTGTCTGACGTTAAAACTATAAAGTAAGATAATTAGAATTAAGCCATTGTAGTAGTGATCTCCTTACTGGACTATAGAATACTGTCTACAACAGAGACCACATCTCACATATATCTAGAGAACCGTGAAGGGGTTACATTATTAGAATTTTTCCTGGGACTCCAAAGCTCTAGGGGGGAGATATTTAGTATCGCCCCGTTTGGGGCGCGATTATCGGCTGGGTGCAAAGTTTAGCGCCTGCCGCTAATTATCGCCTCCGACTGCTTTTATCGCCCCTGGGGCTGATTGGAGCGCTAAATCAGGTGCTGCACACCTGTCTTAAGGCGCAAAGGCTGAGGAGCGAGGCGCTAACTCAGAGCGCAGGCGCAGTACAGGTGATGTCAGTTAGCGATGGAACACAGACACACTGGCGCTGGACAGTTCTTAAAAGGGTGGGTCGATCTTGCTCTCCAGCCACACCCTGCTCATTGGAGCCTTGAATCTCGGCTTGGAGAGACCTGTGACTACATTATCCAGCTAAGGACTATGAAGAGGGTGAGAGAACGAGCTCAGCACTTCAGCGAGCGGGCCTTGGAGGCTCTGGTTGGCGCAGTGGTGTGCAAAAGATCTATACTCTACCCTGAGAGTGGCAGGAGGCCTTTGCCGCGCGACTACAGAAGAGTGTGGAGGGAGGTGGCTTAGCACGTCTCCTCCAGGATCATGGTGCCCAGGACCCATACTCAATGTCGCAAAAAGTTCAACGACCTCACTCGGGTCGTCAGGGTGAGTGGCTTTTTTTCAATACATCTCCATCCCTCCATCTCAACCTCACTCTATGGCCAGAGGGTCTTAAAACCCCAATGCCCAACCCTCATCCAACAGCTATGGCCCTCTCATGAAACACACATGCACATTCCACACTTTGCATACAGTAAGGGCTATTCAACTATGGGAGGCACATCAGGCAAGACCATGGCTGCATACATTAAGGGCTATGCAATTATGGGAGGCACATCAGGCAAGACCATGGCTGTATATCTACTCAGGCACCATCCTTTTTCTTGCAGGCCAAACTACCTCATAATAAGAGACAGCAGCAACAGACGGGTGGGGGGCGGCCTCAGCTGCAACCCCTCAGCGATCTTGCGGCACGCGTCCACAGGATTGTGGCAAGCCAGGTAATCAGTCCCGTCGCCCCTGGAGAGGCCGACCCCGCTCTGGACAGCAATGGTAAGCTCATCACCTTTTTCTCCTCTCTCATTCCACTTGTCCCTCACAACACCAGCCTTTGAAACGTTCAATCCAACTTACTAAATCGCTGCACTCCTTCCTCCCTTACTGCCCCCCTGTCCTCATGCTAAAACCACTCTTGTACCTCCCTGCGTTTACCCGCGTCATCGCGTTCGCCCACGCTCCCAAAGGGGAAATGCCCCGTACCGGCAAACTGTATCTATACATCGTTAAAGGGAATTATGACCGGTAAGTAAGGGACACTCGGTGGTACCGCTACAAGATCATGGCTGATCATCCAAATTCAGTACCCTATCCCTGCTTTCTCCCCATATCCCTTGATCCCTTTAGCCTTAAGAAATATATCCAACTCCTTCTTGAATATATTTAACGAATTGGCCTCAACTGCCTTCTGTGGTAGAGAATTCCACAGGTTCACCACTCTCTGGGTAAAGAAATTCCTCCTCATCTCAGTCCTAAATGGCTTACCTCTTATTCTTAGACTGCGACCCCTGGTTCTGGACTCCCCTGCCATCGGGAAGATCCTTCGTGCATCTAGTCGGTCTAGTCCTGTTAGAATTTTATAAGTTTCAATGAGATCCCCTCTCATTATTCTAAACTCTAGCGCATGCAAGCCCAATCGATCTAATCTCTCTTCATACTTTATTCCTGCAATCCCAGGTATCAGTCTGGTGAACCTTCGCTGCACTTCCTCCATGGCAAGAACATCCTTCCTCAGATAAGGCGACCAAAACTGCACACAATACTCAAGGTGTGGTCTCACCAAGGCCCTGTACAACTGCAGCAAGACATCCTTGCTCCTGTACTCGAATCCTCTCGTTATGAAGGCCAACATACCATTTGCCTTCTTAACCGCCTGCTGCACCTGCATGCTTACCTTCAGCGACTGGTGCACAAGGACACCCAGGTCTCGTTGCACTTCCCCTTTTCTCAATCTATTGCCATTCAGATAATAATCTGCCTTCCTGTTTTTGCCACCAAAGTGGATAACCTCGCATTTATCCACATTATACTGCATCTGCCATGCATCTGCTCTCATGCATACTCAGATTGAGGCCACGCAAGCACTGACTGCTGCCATTGTTGCTGGTTCGGACACATTTCCCTGGGGCTCTCACCGCGCCTCAGCAGGCCAGCAATCTGTACTCCAGCAGATTGCTCCAGATGCTGATGTGCTGCCCCATGGGAGTGCCAGTGTGTCAGTCAAGCAGGGAGTTGCTGTCCTCTCAAGATGACAGCATTCCTGCTGCCACCACTGTCACTTCTCCATTGCACTTGCCACCGCCTGTAGCCCAGACTGCTGCCGCCTATGCAGAGTTGATGCAGTCTGCAGCCGGGCCATCCAGGCCCAGAGCTGGTCGAGGCCATCCTTCAAGGGCATCTGAAGTCTCAGGTTCTGACAATCAGCAGCCTTCCACCAGCCTTGCTGCAGCCACTGGGGCCCCATTACGGAGGAGCAGTAGGGTGGGAAGGGGGTAAGTGCACAAGGGAAGGAGATCACCCTCGAAGGGCAAAAAGTAGGAGGTGTGACGAAATGTTGGTCAATTTTTTATTTAAGTCTGAGTTTCGTGTTCAAACTTTGGTTTAGTGTTTTGGACATTATCTCCAGGTTTTGAGAATAATTATGTTAATGAATGATTTTTTGTGTTTGTTCCTATTACTTTGTCATGAAGAAATGACATACACAGAGCTTGTAAAATAAAAAAGTTTTTGTATTCAAAATGTACAGGTTTGGCCTTTGGAATCATTGCTACCTTGGCCAGCTTAGGGGTTGCGGGTTGGTTTCATTCATGTTGTTCTCCATGCCAAAAGCTATTTCCTTAGTAGGGGCCTAGAAGTGGCTTGTTATCAGCCGTTGACGGATGGCCCTTGACGTTTCAACATTGTGGGCCTCCCTCCCGCCTTGGTGCTGCTGCTGATCATCCTCCTCCTCTTCCTCCTCCTCTTCCTCCTCCTCTTCCGGTGGTGCTCCAAGGCCTAGTGGCATTGGCTGGGTCCTGAGGATTGCCAGGTTATGCAGCATGCAGCACACAACTATGAAGAGGGAGACTCGCTCAGGCGAGTACTGCAGGGCTCCTCCTGAGTGGTCCAGACAGCGGAACCGTTGCTTGAGCACGCTGATTGTCTGCTCAACGATGTTCCTGGTGGCAAGATGGCTCTCATTGTACTGCAGCTTAGCAGGGGTGTTGGGGTTACGGAGCGGTGTCATCAGCCAGGTGCACAGAGGAGAACCCTTGTCCCCGAGGAGCCAACCACTTGGCTGATGCAGTGCCTGGAAAACTTCTGGCACAGCAGGATGAAATCATCGTGGCTACTGCCAGGATAGTGGGCATTGACAGCGAGTATCAGCTGTCTGTGGTCACGGACCCAACTGGACGTTTAAGGAGTGGAACCCCTTGCGGTTTCGGAAAACCTCTGCATTCTCATGCGGTACCCGCAATGTCACATGCATGCAGTCAATGCTGCCCTGCACCATGGGGAAGCCCGCTATCCTCACAAAGCCCAATGCGCATTCATGCTGTTTGGCTTGGGTCATCGGGAAAGAGATGTACTGGCATCTCCTTTTATAGAGGGCATTTGTGACCTGACGGATTCAGCAATGGACCGCGAACTGGGAGATATTGGTGATGTCCCCAGTAGCTGCTTGAAAGGAGCCAGTGGCATAAAAGTTCAGAGCCACTGTGACCTTCACTGCCACCGACAGAGATGTCCTGGTCCTCAGTAGAGGCTGCAGATCTGGTTGTAGCAGGTGGCAGAGCTCAGTGACCACCTCCTTGCTGAAGCGCAGCCTGCGCAAACACTGCTCCTCAGACAAATTAATGTAGGAGAATTGTTGGCGAAATACCCTGGGAGGGTAAGGTCTCCTGTACAGAGGCCTGTTGGCCCTCCTCCGTCTGGCCATGATTGCCACTCTCTCTCTGCGTCTCTGTTGCCTCCGAATCTGCAGGTGCAGGACGACGCCCAGAATCAGTGCTGCCCCCAAAGTCTCTTGGTAATCGAAGTAATGAAGGTCAAAAACAAAAGTACCTGCAAAGTGATGCTCATTAGCCAAAACTACTTCACACAGCGTTGACTCTATGCAGAAGTCTCTCCTTCTCTCTCTCAGAATCTCTCTCTCTGTCAGAACGAGTGCTGCAAAAATGTCTACCACAGAAAAAGCCAGGAAGAGGCTGCCTTTAAATAGCGCTCCCCCAGCCCCTCACCGACTGGGAAACATTCCAGTCCCCCTGTCGTTGCTTCCAGGAGGAAAGGAGTGGGGCGCCACTCAATATCCGGTCCGGGGCACCACAAGGGCGTTGCACGCTCAACTGATGTTAAGATCTGTGTGCGTAGGAGATCGGGGCGGTATTGTTTAGCACCGCCGCAAAATGTCTGGTCAATTTCGCGAGCGGCGTAGACATCACCGCGCCCGGGCGCTAGTTGCTTTGTGCCCCATTAGCGTCCTCTTAAGGCGTTAACAGGAAACCAACTAAATTTTCCCCCCTAGGTTTCTTACGGATTCTTGGCTTGGGCAGATTCCCACCACAACTTAGGCGGGACGGGACCTGCCCCCACCCTAGCACTGTGCTGCCGGACCTGGCCAATTTCCCGGCCCTGCCTTATTTACCTAACTTCATCAGGCTCCTGTCTGCATTGAGGACAGTGCCTCGGGGACTGGAGTGAAATCGGTTTCTGCCAATTCTCGGTCGAAGTTACGATGGACAATCGAGGGAACTTCCGAAGCAATTCCCAGGCCGAGAGAGTGTAATCCATCATCCCACAATAGATTTCACTCCCTCAGGGGAGGAGCAGGGGGTTTATATTATAAACCCCACCTCCACACCACCTCCCCATGGCTGAGTTGCAGAACGCAATGGCATTCCTAACGCCCAGTGTTACTAAAGGGTTAATGACTGGAAATATGAATTCAGTGTACCGCACGCTGCCTTTGATGCGCAGCTCCCCATGGGGAATGTGGGAACGCTGAATTTACCCTCGCAACTCTGCATTTTTTGGGACGAAATTTCATAACCGTATGGAGAATGAGGCCGAAAATCCACAGGGAGAATGCATCCCGGGATAAGTGCTGGGAAATTCGGGGCGTCAGGGAGCGGTCTCTTGCATTGCATGTTAGTTTCCCCGTGAGATGTCCCCAGCAGGTCCCTTTATAAGGGGGCTGTACAATAATTCATTTTTTTAGTGCGTTAATTGATGTGTCAGCTGTGGCTCAGTTGGTAGCACCCTCACCTCTGAGTCAGAAGCTTGTGGGTTCTAAGTCCTGCTCCGAGACTTGAGCACAAAAATCTAAGTTAACACTCCAGTGCAGTACTGAGGGAGTGCGGCACTGTCGGAGGTGCCGTCTTATGGCTGAGACATTAAACCGAGGCCCCGTCTGCTCTCTCAGGTGGACATAAAAGGTCCCACAGCACTATTTTTATATTTTTTATCCACACCTTTGGTTTGTGCCTTTTCCTTTTTTTTCCTCTCTCTCCCACATGGCAGCTGTCTTTCACTCTGCCAGCGCATTTCATACTTCATCTAGAGCCATTGTTTGTTTCTTTACCTGTCCTACTACCATCTCGTCTCACCTTGAATATCTCTTAATGTCTCTTCTTTCATCTCCTCCCCCATTTCCCAGCCCCCAAACTGCCTTTTAATCTTTTCATTTCCTGCCTTTTTTTCTCAGTTCTGTAGAAGGGTTTCAACCTGAAATATTGACTCTGTTTCTCTCTCCGCGGATGTTGCCTGGCCTGCTGAGTTTTTCCAGCGTTTTCTATTGTTATTACTATTTCAAAGGGGATAGTTCACAGGGGAGTTATCCCGGATAACAACAGAAAATGCTGGAAAAACTCAACAGGCCAGGCAACATCCGTGGAGAGAAAATAGAGTCAACGTTTTGGGTGAAAACCCTTTGTCAAGACTAAAGAGGCACAGGAAATGAAATAGATTAAGAGGCCAGGCTGGGAGAGAACAAAAGAGAAGAGACATTAAGAGGTATTCAAAATGAGACGAGATGGTGATAGGACTAGTGGAGACAAAAGACAGCTCTAGATTAGGTGTGAAATGCGCTGGCAGAATGGGAGACAGCTGCCATGTGGGAGAGAGAAAAAAAAGAAAGAAAGGGGGGGGGAGGGAAAAAGGCCAAAGGAAAGGTGTGGATAAAAAATATAAGTAAAAATGTAATCGGGGCCGAGGTTATGATCTGAAATTGTTGAACTCGATATTGAGTCCGGAAGGCTGTAAAGTGCCTAATCGGAAGATGAGGTGCTGTTCCTCGAGTTTATGGTGAGCTTCCGTGGAACAATGCAAGAGGCCGAGGACAGTGAGGTCCGAGTGGGAATGGGGTGGTGAATTAAAATGACAGGCGACCGGAAGCTCGGGGTCACCCTTATGGACTGAACGGAGGTGTTCCGCAAAGCGGTCATCCAATCTGCGTTTGGTCTCCCCAATGTAGAGGAGACCACATCATGAGCAGCGAATACAGTATACTAGATTGTAAGAAGTACAAGTAAATCGCTGTTTCACCTGGAAGGGGTGTTTGGGGCCCTGGACAGTGGGAAGGGAGGAGGTAAAAGGGCAGGTGTTGCATCTCCTGCGCTTGCACTGGAAGGTGCCAGGCGAAGGGGAAGGGGTGCTGGGGGTGATAGAGGAGTGGATTAGGGTGTCTCGGAGGGAGTGGTCCCTACGGAATGCTGAAAGGGGAGGGGAGGGCAAGATGCGTTTGGTGGTGGGATCACTTTGGTGGTGGCGGAAATGGCGGAGGATGATCCGTTGAATGTGGAGGCTGGTGGGGTGAAAGGTGAGGACAAGGGGAACCCTATCGTGGTTCTGGGAGGGAGGGGCAGGGGTGAGGGCAGAAGTGCGGGAGATAGAACGGACACGGTTGAGGGCCGTGTCAACCACGGTAGAGGGGAATCCTCGGTTGAGGAAAAAGGAAGACATGTCAGAAGCACTGGTGTGGAAGGTGGCATCGTCGGAGCAGATGCAGCGGAGATGGAGAAACTGGGAGAATGGAATAGAGTCCTTACAGGAGGCAGCGTGGGAGGAAGTGTAGTCCAGGTAGCTGTGGGAGTCAGTGGGCTTGTAGTGAATGTATTGGATGTATTGGCCAATATTTACCCTCAATCAACCTCACTAAAAGAAAAGCAGATTATAGGTCATTATCACATTGCTGTTTTTGGAAGCTTTCTGATGCAAATTGGCTGCCGCATTTCCTACATTACAACAGTGACTATACTTCAAGAAAAAAAATTCATTGGCTGTAAAGCGCTTTGGGATATCCGATGGTCGTGAAAGGCTCTGTATAAATACAAGTTTATCTTTTTTTTATAAAAGCGCACCTTTTCTTTAAGGTTCAAGCCACATTCCCAGCCTGGACCCCCACTAGCACCAATCGGCAGGGCTGGTAGGTCTGGCGTTCTATCATCAAGCAGAGTCAGCCATGTACCTTAATTCATTTTATTAATGCATTAATTAGCTGTGGCTCAGTTGGTAGCACTCTGGCCTGTGAGTTAGAAGGTTGTGGGTTCAAGTCCCACTCCAGAGCTTGAGCACAAAAATCTAGGCTCAACTCCAGTGCAGTACTGAGGGAGTGCTGCACTATCGGAGGTACCATTTTTCAGATGAGACGTAAAACTGAAGCCCCGTCTGCTCTCAGGTAGACGCAAAAGATCCCATGGAACTAGTCGAAGAAGAGTATGAGAGTTCTCCCGGTGTCCTGGCCAACATCTATCCCCCAACCAATACATAAAACTGGTGACCTGACCTGCTGAGTGTGATGAAATATTCCATTCATCACTGCCTGTGACTGTGGTCGGTTTCAGTGTCATTTCCCTTCCCCCAGTCCTCATTGTATTGTTTATTGGAATGTGCTGGAATGTGCTGTGTGTAGGGCTCCGCCCATACCTGGCCCCTTTTGTAAGCTAGCTCAGTCTGGCCTCAGTCTCCAGAAGGAAGATACCTCTCTCTCTTACGTGTTACTTTCTAAGTTAATAAAAGCCTTGTTTTGTTTCGCTAACATCGAGTCTCGGAATTATTGAGGCACATCAATTTTATTAACTTATTTTTCAACACTATGGATCAACTCATGAAACCCGAACGTTTGGATTTGGATCAACATGCTCCGGACGCATCAGCACGCTTCGGACACTGGTTTGAGTGTATGGAATTCTTCCTGGACAATTCCGCAGCCGTCAAAGACGCTACGGACGCTGCGAGGATGAGACTCGGAATTCTGCGGAATTGGGTAAGCCACCGGGTTTACCCCCTCATCCAAGACGCCGATACGTACCTGGCCGCCTGCGACATCTTAAAGGCGCATTACCAGCAGCCTACGAATGAGGTGTATGCTAGGCATCTGCTCGCTACTCGCGCACAGCGACCTGGGGAATCGGTGGAGGAGTTCCTAAGCACCCTGAAAATGCTTGGCAAAGACTGCAAGTGCCGAGATGTAAAAGCCGCAGTGTACACTGACGAGCTTGTTCGTGATGCCTTTATCACAGGCCTCAGCTCCACTTACATCCGGCAAAGACTGCTGGAAAAAACGGGGTTGGACCTGAAACAGGCTGCGGACACCGCGCGATCCCTGGATGTGGCCCAGAGAAACTCGGACGCCTACTCTTCAGCCCGCGCCGTCCACGCCGCCACGTGTGCACCGCCATCTTGGAAGGCACCTTCCCCGCCCGGCAGCCCGACACCGGCGGGGCCCCGCACTCCCCCCAGAAGCCCTACGACAGCCGCGACGCGTCAGGGACCCAACTGCTACTTCTGCGGGCAGCCAAAACACAGCAGAAACCTGTGCCCGGCAAAAGGCACCACCTGCTTTAAGTGCGGTAAGAAGGGGCACTTCGGGAAGGTGTGCAGAGGGAACCCCGCCGGAAAACCAACCGCCGGAAAACCCGCCACCGCCGCGTGTGCGCCGTGGGAGCGGCCATCTTGGACGCCATCTTGCCCGACCTCGTGGGGTCCGCCATCTTATGAGCAGACAGCGTGGACGCCACCTTGTATTGATCAGGGCCCTACAGTGGCATCGGTCACAGTGGACCAGACCAGGCAGCACCCGCTATCCAAATCAATGGTGGACATCGAGGTAAACGGGTGCCGGGTTAAATGTTTAATTGACAGTTGAAGCACGGAGAGTTTTATCCACCCTGAACTGGCACAACAACTCTCCCTAAAGGTGGTCCCTGCTCAGGGTACCATCTCTATGGCTGATAAAACCCAGACATCGACCATTCTGGGTTACTGCACAGTACAATTGGGCGTTAACGGAACTGTATACGATAATTTTAAAGTATTAATCATGAAGAACCTATGTGCGAGCGTGATCTTGGGCCTGGACTTCCAGTGCAACCACCAAAGCATCACGCTCAAGTACGGTGGGTGCCAGCCGCCCCTCACAGTGTGCGGTCTGGCTACCCTGAAGGTAAAGCCGCCTTCGCTATTCGCGAACCTTACCCCTAACTGCCGGCCAATAGCGACCAAAAGCAGGAGGTACAGCTGGGAGGACAGGCGGTTTATCGCGACCGAGGTAGACAGGCTCCTGAAAGAGCGCATTATTGAATGCAGCAACAGCCCGTGGCGCGCCCAAGTGGTAGTGGTAAGGGGTAGCGAGAAGAAACGGATGGTGATCGACTATAGTCAAACGATCAACAGGTACACCCAACTAGACGTCTACCCGCTACCCCGCATATCAGAAATGGTGAACCAAATCGCCCAATACTGGGTGTTCTCCACCATCGACCTCAAGTCAGCGTACCACCAGCTCCCTATCAGACCAGAGGACCACCCGTACACCGCCTTCGAGGCGAACGGACGCCTCTACCAATTCCTCAGAGTCCCCTTTGGGGTGACGAATGGGATCTCGGTCTTTCAGGGGGAGATGGACCGCATGGTCGATGACCACCACTTGCAGGCAACCTTCCCCTACCTCGACAACGTCACCATCTGCGGCCACAATCAGCAGGATCACGACTCGAACCTCGAGAGGTTCCTGGAAACCGCACAAAAACTCAACCTCACCTACAACGAGGACAAGTGCGTTTTCAACACCACGCGCTTCTGCATACTAGGCAGCGTGGTGGAGAATGGGGAAATCGGACCAGACCCCGACCGATTGCGCCCCCTACGGGAGCTGCCCCTGCCCAACACTCCCAAAGCCATGAAAAGGTGCCTGGGGTTATTTTCTTATTATTCCCAATGGGTCCCCAACTACTCCGACAAAGCCCGCCCCCTCTTGAAAGCATCCTCTTTTCCGCTCTCTGCTGAGGCCCACGCCGCCTTCAAAAGCATTAAGCAGGATATTGAGTGGGCCACGCTACAGGCAGTGGACGAGAACACTCCATTTCAAGTGGAAAGTGATGCGTCTGACTTCGCCTTGGCGGCCACCCTCAACCAGGCGGGGCGGCCCGTAGCTTTCTTCTCGAGGACCCTCCAAGGGCCCGAGATCAGACACTCCTCCATGGAAAAGGAGGCCCAAGCCATCGTGGAGGCAGTGCGCCACTGGCGCCACTACCTAGCCGGCAAACGCTTCACCCTACTTACCGACCAGCGGTCGGTAGCGTTTACGTTCAATAATAAACAGAGGGGGAAGATTAAAAATGATAAGATTCTTAGGTGGCGGATCGAGCTCTCCACCTTCGAGTACGACATCATTTACCGGCCAGGGGCCCTTAACGAATCCCCTGACGCCCTCTCACGAGGGATGTGTGCCAGCGCCACCGGGGATCGGCTACAGACCCTCCACAACGACCTCTGCCACCCAGGGGTCACGCGGCTGTTCCACTTCATAAAGTCTCGTAACTTACCCTACTCGATTGAGGAAGTTCGGTCTCTGACCAGGAACTGCCGCACTTGCGCTGAGTGCAAGCCTCGGTTCTACCGCCCAGATAGAGCCCACTTAATCAAAGCTACATGGCCCTTTGAGCGGCTCAGCTTAGATTTCAAGGGCCCCCTCCCGTCCGTCGACCGCAATGTTTACTTCCTGAACATTGTGGACGAATACTCCCGGTTCCCATTCGCCTTCCCCTGCCCAGACATGACCAGCGCCACGGTCATTAAATGCCTCAACAGCCTGTTCTGCCTGTTCGGTATGCCGAGCTACATCCATACGGACAGGGGGGCGTCCTTCATGAGTGAAGAGCTACGCCAGTACATGCTGTCCAAGGGGATCGCCACGAGCCGTACCACCAGCTACAACCCCCGGGGTAACGGCCAAGTGGAGCGAGAGAACGGGACAGTATGGAAAGCAGTCACTCTAGCTCTAAGGACCAAGGGCCTCCCTATCTCCCGCTGGCAGGAAGTCCTCTCGGATGTGCTCCATTCGATACGATCGCTATTGTGTATGGCCACTAATGCCATGCCTCATGAACGAATGTTTGTCTTTCCCCGGAAATCCACCTCAGGCGTATCCATGCCGTCATGGCTCTCCACCCCAGGTCCGGTATTCGTGCGAAGGCATGTGAGGGGCCACAAGACGGACCCTCTCGTGGAGCCAGTACACCTACTCCACGCCAACCCCCAATACGCATATGTCCGGCACGCCGACGGAAGGGAGGACACCGTGTCCATAAAAGACGTCGCCCCAGCCGGCATCGACAACAACCACGGCAATAGCAGCAACAACGATCACAGCAACTCTTACCCACCCACTACTCTTTCATCACCCCCGGAAGAACATCGACCAACGGCACCCCCACCAACTACCCCTTCAACAACCCTGGCGGCACCCCCGGCAGAGACCCAGGAGGCTACCGGGGACACCCAGCCGACACCCGCGGCACCACAACAGCCACGTCGGTCACAGAGGACTATCAAACCCCCGAACAGACTAAATCTATAGAAGGGGTGAATGTGATGAAATATTCCATTCATCACTGCCTGTGACTGTGGTCGGTTTCAGTGTCATTTCCCTTCCCCCAGTCCTCATTGTATTGTTTATTGGAATGTGCTGAAATGTGCTGTGTGTAGGGCTCCGCCCATACCTGGCCCCTTTTGTAAGCTAGCTCAGTCTGGCCTCAGTCTCCAGAAGGAAGATACCTCTCTCTCTTACGTGTTACTTTCTAAGTTAATAAAAGCCTTGTTTTGTTTCGCTAACATCGAGTCTCGGAATTATTGAGGCACATCACTTGAGTATTTCCAGCATTTTCTGTTTTTACTACATAAAACTGATCATTTGTTTCATTACTGTTTATTGGACCATGCTGTGCGCAAATTGATTGCCACGTTTACTACATACAACAGTGACTATACGTCAGAAGTACTTGTGAAGAGCTTTAGGACATCCTGAGGTTGTGAAAGACGCTTTATAAATGCAAGTCTTTACAATCATATGGTGGGTCTCTCTGAGAGTTCAAGATGCACGATCTCTTGGCATTGGGATTCCTCACCCCCTCCTATGCAGCTGGCCTTGTAAGGGGTGGGCGGAGGCTCGACCCCTATCAAAGGCCCGTGGAATCCCTGATGTACATTCGGGCCCAGTGTACCCGGATCCTGGCCTCATTTCGGGCCCATGCCACAGGAGTTCCACAATTTCAGCCTCTATTCCTATGGAGAGATTACTCCTTGTGTAACTTTTTTTAGAATATTTGGTAGAAGCTTCCTCGGAGTCTTGCTTTACTAATCTAATTGCAAGGAGTAAATCAAAGTAAGAGCGAGACAAAGAGGCACCAGCACTATAATGAAATATTCCTTTGTAGCAATTGACGAATTCCTAACTAATAACTGAGGTCGACTCAGGAGATCAATCAAACAGGTCTTTAATGTAAAACTAAACGAGTTCAAACAGTTTGATGAGATCGATACAGGAGAGCCACAAAAACAGGTCTTAACAAGATGGAGATTCCACAAGGACTGCCTGGGCAGTCACGTGGTTTGCGACGTGACGTCATCGCGTTTGCCCGCATTTTCCCACGCTCTTAAAGGGGCCACGCCCCATGCATACAAACACTATATACAAAACACAGTAATGTCTAACACAATGGTACAGGCTTAGGCTGGTGTTAGAACATCGTTAAAGGGAATTATGTACAGTTGCCCAGAGTCATTCAGTGGCTCCGCCACATGCGCGCCCCCAGAAGTCGCTTTAACAGACAAAGTCAAATGGTGAGGGGGTCTGATGAGCCTGTCGGAATGACCCCTGTACTCCTGAGGTGGAGGCTGCTGGGCGGCTGGCGGTCTGGTGGGCGGTTGCGCTTGGTCTGCCGTAACGGCGATGGGTGGCCGACCTCGTCTCGGCAGTTGTGCTGTCTCGACGGGGCGGTCGAGGTCCAGATGTGCTGGCTTTAAGCGATCGACCGAAATGTGGTCCGGTTTACCACCGACATCTACCTTGAAGGTTTTGTCCCCTGCCTCCAACACGCGGAAGGGCCCAGTATATGGGGCCTTGAGTGGATCCCTATGAGCATCGTGGCGGATGAAGACGTATTCTGCCTTGCGAAGCTCCATTGGAACGTGCAAACTCTGCAGCTCGTGGCGCGAAGTGGGCACCGGCACGAAACATTTGGCCGCCTCTTGGTGACTAGTAAGCTGGTCAGACGCGGACCAAGGCTTCGTCGATTCTGGTAGGAAATCCCCTGGGACTCGCAGCGGTTGACCGTACACCAGCTCCGCAGATGACGAGTGAAGGTCTTCTTTGGGGGCCGTGCGAAGGCCCAACTGGACCCACGGTAGCTTGTCTGCCCATCCAGCGTCCTGGAGGCTGGCCCTCAGGGCGGCTTTCAGTGACCGGTGGAAACGTTCACAGAGACCATTTGCCTGTGGGTGGTAGGCTGTGGTGCGGTGTAATTTGACACCGAGTCCTTGGGCCACTGCATTCCAGAGTTCAGAGGAAAACTGTGGTCCCCTGTCTGAAGAAATATCAGCGGGCACTCCGAAACGGGCGACCCAGGTGGAAATGAACACCCTGGCCACGTCCGCCGAAGTAGTGGATGATAGGGGAACTGCCTCTGGCCATCTGGTGGTTCGGTCAACCATGGTCAGGATGTGTGAAAAACCATGGGAGGGTGGGAGTGGACCCACCAGGTCCACATTGACATGGTCAAACCGTCGCTCCGGAACTGTGAAGGTGGCCAATGGAACTTTGATGTGACGCTGTACTTGGCTTTTTGGCAGACCACGCAGGTTTTGGTCCAGTCGCGAACATCCTTGTGCATGCTGTGCCATACGAATTTCGCTGACATCAGCTTCTGAGAGCCCTTCATTCCTGGGTGTGACAACCCATGTATGGCGTCGAACACTTTGCGGTGCCAGACGGCCGGTATGACAGGGCGAGGGTCCCGTACGGAGACGTCACACAAGAGCATGGTACCTGCCGCATGGAATTTGACGTTGGCCAACTGGAGGCCAGTGACGGTGGTTCTGTAGGCCTGGACTTCTGGGTCCGAGGCTTGATCCGCTGCCATGAGGGCATAATCGATGCCTAAATGAACCGTATTGACGGTCGCGCGGGAGAGGCAGTCGGCCACCAGGTTGTCCTTACCGGCCACATGCTGTATATCCGTGGTGAACTCGGATATGTAGGTCAGTTGACGTTGTTGTCGGGATGACCACGTTTCAGCAATCTTGGCCATGGCGAAGGTGAGCGGCTTATGGTCCACGAAGGTGGTGAAGGGACGTCCTTCCAGGAGGAAGCAAAAATGGCGGATGGCCAGAAAAAGAGTGAGCAACTCCCGGTCGAACGTGCTATACGCTCTCTCGTTCCACCATAGTTGACGGCTGAAGAATGCCAATGGCTGCCACGTCCCGTTCACCCACTGCTCTTGCACGGTGCCGATTGCGTAGTCTGACGCGTCGGTGGTGAGGGCGATGGTGGCTCCTGGCAGCGGGTGCGCCAGCATTGTCGCATTGGCCAAGGCACTTTTGGTGTCAGCGAACGCCCGGGCCATGTCAACCGTCCAGTCTACCGTATCTTTGCCAGTCTTGCCCTTGAGGGCCTCGTACAGGGGCTGCATGAGTAGTGCTGCCTTAGGCACGAAACGGTGGTAAAAGTTTACCATGCCTAGGAATTCCTGCAGGGCCTTAATGGTTTGCGGGCTTGGAAAGGACGTCACCGCCTCTACCTTCGCTTGTAAAGGAACCGCTCCCTCTGAAGTGATGCGATGCCCCAGGAAATCAATTTGTTGCAGGCCAAACTGACACTTGGCCGGGTTGATAATCAGGCCATGTTGGCTGAGACATCGAAAAAGGGTGCGAAGGTGACAGATGTGTTCTTCTTTAGTGGGACTGGCAATGAGAATATCGTCCAGGTAGACGAAGAGGAACTTAAGGTCCCGCAGCATGGAGTCCATCAGGCGTTGGAAAGCCTGGGCGGCGTTCTTTAACCCAAACGGCATTCTTAAAAACTCGAAAAGGCCGAATGGGGTGATGACTGCAGTCTTCTGGACATCTTGGGGATGAACGGGGACCTGGTGGTAGCCCCGGACGAGGTCGACTTTCGAGAAGACAGTGTTCCCTGCCAAATGGGCGGAGAAATCCTGGATGTGGGGGATCGGGTACCAATCAGGAGTGGTGGCGTCGTTTAGGCGTCGATAGTCGCCGCATGGCCGCCATCCACCGCCAGGCTTCGGGACGATGTGGAGGGGTGAAGACCAGGGACAATTCGACCGGCGAATAATCCCTAACCGTTCCATGGTCGCGAACTCTGCTTTTGCGACCGCCAGCTTGCCAGGTTCCAGGTGCCGGGCCCGCGCGTAGACTGGGGGGCCGTTGGTGGTGATGTGGTGTTCCACACCATGTTTCGTGGCTGTGGAGGAGAACGTGGGTCTGGCCAGGTCAGGGAATTCACCGAGCAGGCGAGCGAACTCATCCAGAGCCGGAAAAGCACAGGCGACGGTGCGCGATGTAGTGTTACTGCGGTAACAAGGGATAGAATGAAAAGTTGCCGCGTTGATCAACCGCCGGTTCCTCACGTCAACCAGGAGGCTGTTGGCGCACAGGAAATCCGCGCCGAGAATGGGTTGCGAAACCTTGGCCGTCACAAACTCCCAGTAAAAATGTTGGCCCCCGAAACAAAACTGCACCCGCCGTCTGCCGAAGGTCCGAATCGCTCCGCCATTGGCCGCTTCAAGGGTGAGGCCGTGAATCCTGGTCTGCACATCGAGGGTGGACGCGGGTAATATGCTGCACTGCGCCCCGGTGCCGCACAGAAAACGACGACCGGAGAGAGTATCGGTGATAAACAGCAACTTGCCTGCGTTGCCAATCGCCATCACGGCCGCGGGGCGCCCGTTAGACCCGTTCCTCGGTGGTCGTAGTTGTTTTCTTTTTTGGGGGAAGCTGCAGGGAGGGTGGCAATGTCTCGCTTCCGCGCCGAACTGCACGTGGTAGATACACAGCCCAGCAGGCTGACGAGCTGGGGAAGCGTCTGTGGGGGATGGGCACCTCGTGGCGGTGCAGTTCTGCTGAGTAACCGCAAACATTTTGTCCGCCTCTGCCGCGAGTGCTGCACAGTCCTCAACTTCGGATCTGGCCAGGGCGGCTTGCATCTGTTCCGGTAGCTGGCTGAGGAATATTTCACGGAATAGGAAGCATTCCGGCTCGGAGCCAAGGAGTGTGAGCATTTGGCTCAGTAACTCCGAAGGCTGGGAGTCCCCGAGCCCGGGCATAGCGAGCAATCGACGGGCGCACTCCGCTTTAGTGAGCCCGAAAACTTGCAGCAACCGCGCCTTGAGGGTTTCATACTTGCGCTCCGTTGGAGGCTTCTCGAGGAGGCTGACGATCCGCGAGGCGGTAGAGCTGTCGAGTGCAGAGACCACATAGAGATATTTGGTCTGACCCGCAGCGATATCCCTCAGGGCGAATTGGGCCTCGACCTGAATGAACCACGAGGTCGCTTGCTGTTCCCAGAACTGCGGTAGCTTCAGCGAAACGGCATTGGCCTCCATGCTGTGTCCTTTTTGTGAAAAACGTTCACAAAAAACGGGGTCACCAATGTAGGAATTGACAAATTCCTAACTAATAACTGAGGCCAACTCAGGAGATCAATCAAACAGGTCTTTAATGTAAAACTAAACGAGTTCAAACAGTTTGATGAGATCGATACAGGAGAGCCACGAAAGCAGGTCTTAACAAGATGGAGACTCCACGAGGACTGCCTGGGCAGTCACGTGGTTTGCGACGTGATGTCATCGCGTTTGCCTGCGTTTTCCTGCGCTCTTAAAGGGGCCACGCCCTGTGCATACAAACACTATATACAAAACAAAGTAATGTCTAACACAATGGTACAGGCTTAGGCTGGTGTTAGGACATCGTTAAAGGGAATTATGTACAGTTGCCCAGAGTCATTCAGTGGCTCTGCCACACCTTAACAGTAGGCCTTGATCAACATAATCTATAGTGAGAAACCCAGGATCAGAGTGAGCACTGAGCTGAAACCAATACTGTGTTCCCACATCACCAAGAGTTCTGAAAAACTGGGAACAGACAAGTATGCAACACCAAGATATTGTAAAACAGTGAACAGTCTGAGGTTGTGTTATGTTTGAAGATCTTGAGTTAATCAAATGGCAAAGACTTTACACCCAACAAACTAATCCAATCAGAAATGTCGAGGCAGTTTTTTAAACTGATGAACTGTTGGAAAGAATTTAATATGCTTTGCCTAGTTTAAGGTAAGTTAAACTAGGTAATCAAGTACCCTACAATTACTGAAAGCCCTATAAAAACAGGTCAATGAATATCAGGGCTACACATAAGGGCCAGTTCTTCAAATTGCTGTGGTGAGCTATGCTCATTGGAAAATCGGTGGGGTGGCTGTAACTTCCTGATATGCATGGCTGGTGGGATGAGGCCATCCCGATACTCAGAACAACAGCTCACAAAATTATTTTAAAGGAAACATATATAAATGTTATGGCTCTGCTTTTAATGCTGCACCCAATGGGAATGCTGTGTGGAAGGGGTTAAAACTTTAAAGTTCTATCTCCCGGCTGAAACCCGCCACCGTCCCGGCCATTTTAGTTTTTGCTACCCCAAATCGGGCCTTTGATGAAGCTCCTGCAAAAGGCAGCAGAGGCCCAGTCAACATTCAAAAGTCAGATGACATCATCGGTGCTGCATCGTAAACTTAATATAACATCAGTGGGAGTCCTGCGCTGTCGGCTGCCCGTCAGAAGATCCAAAGTGGGAGACACTGACTGGCCAAGGTCAATATTACAGAGCTGCTCCATTTAGAAATCCTTGTGTTCCAGGAGGACGTCAGGCCCCTCAAGGAGTCTTTGGGCATCCCCAGACCGAGCCTCCTAGCGATCTCGCTGGGACCTTCGATCTTCTGCAAAGCCCTCCCACCACTGGTGGATGGGGCCCATCACAAATTTAATGTCAGCTGGGCTTCCACATGCCCAGCCTTGCCGTCTGCTTCCGGGCTCCCCTGTGCCCTTTCCGCCTCGTCTTAATATCGGGGCCATATGTTTATAACGATAGCTCTTACTGTGGACAAAGTTAAATTTCTTATTTTTTGAAACAATGCTTTAAATTCAGTTTTTAGGATGGTTTAGTTGATGACTTTAGGTTAAGGTAGTTCAGATAATTTAGTGGTATAGTGTAACATTAGTGTAGTATTAGAGTGTAACATTAGTGCAGTATTAGGGTGTAACATTAGTGTAGTATTAGTGTGTAACATTAGTGTAGTATTAGAGTGTAACATTAGTGTAGGGTAATAGTGTAACATTAGGGTAGTTTTAGAGTGTAACTTTAGTGTGGGGTTAAAGTGTAACATTAGTGTAGTATTAGAGTGTAACATTAGTGTAGGGTTAGAGTGTGATATTAGTATAGTATTAGAGTGTAACATTAGTATAGTATTAGAGTGTAACATTAGTGTAGTGTTATAGTGTAACATTAGTGTAGTATTAGATTGTAAAATTAGTGTAGTATTAGAGTGTAACATTAGTGTAGGGTTATAGTGTAACATTAGTGTAATATTAGAGTGTAACATTAGTGTAGTATCACAATCTCAATCAGCTCCGATGGACGGGTCACATTGACCGCATACCCGATACGAGACTCCCAAAACAAGCGCTCTACTTGGAGCTCCGGCACGGCAAGAAAGCCCCAGGTGGGCAGAGGAAACGCTTCAAGGACACCCTCAAAGCCTCCTTGAAAAAGTGTAGCATCCCCACCGACACCTGGGAATCCCAGGCCCTGTAAGGGGTGGTGTGTGTGGTCAGCTTTGCCTCTGACTCCCTGAGTGGTTTGAATCGCTCCCACTCCCTTGGTTCTAGACTTTGGACTTAGTTGGGGGTTGTAATAAAATTGCAATAGACAACTGAGCTGGTCAAAAGAATAGAGATTTTATTTTGAGACAGGAAAATATACAATACAATAATCTTATACTCTAAAATGGGGGAACACTTCGGAATATGTGAGGGGGAATGACAATAGACAAAATACCTTACCCCTCCCAATCCCACTATACTAACTAGGTTGAACTCCAGAGGACCAGGAAATGCTCACCAAACGACTTTCTTGAAAGATGTAGATGTTCGCGATTTCGGGGTTCTCTCTAGCTGTTGAGTAAGTATTCAATTTCCTTTGGTTAGGGATAGTTTTTAGAGTCTTTTGTGTTAAATCTTACCCAGGGGTAAGTCAGGCTTGCTTGCAGAGTGGAAAACAAGTTTGCAAATTTTCGGGTTTTCCCAGGTTGGTTTCTTGATGGTCGTGATGGCCCAATATTACCTAGTTGGTGGTAATATTGTTAGTTGTTGGTTTCTTGAGTCCTTTGGTTGCCACGATTCCTTTCTCCTTTCATTTTGTTCTTTCCTCAAGTCTCCGATTCTCTGACTGTTGTATCCGTGTGTTAATGGAGACACGGAATGCAGGAGTTGGTTTAACAGGTGTTTACTGAACAAAGTCTGGAGGTGAACTAAAAGATACAAGACACTATACAGGCTTATATAGCCCAAGTGGCCACTACCGGCATTACAGTACACAGGGGCTCTTAAAGGCACATACACCACAATTCCTCCCCTTTTAGACAACCAGTACATAACATTTTAAGTAATTATTAATTAACATGTTTACAAGAACAATAATCTACACATTTGCTGCAGTTAATCAATTATAAGTCAGTCTCTCTGGAGGCTTCCTGACTCGGTTCGGATAACGCCTCGGTGGTGTAGTAGTTTTCGGTGGTGTAGTAGGTTCTTTTGGCAAGGTCGATTCGGCTTGAATGCCAGTGTCGGGTTCATCTGGTTCCAGTATCACCGGATCGGAGGTAGATACTATGGGTATCTCTGCTTCATCACTAGGCGTATAGAGTTGTGGTGTAGGTTGTCCCTTTTCGGATGACTCTATGATCTGGTCAGCATGGCACCTTATTATGCTTTCTCCAATGTCCACGGTATACATCAGCGGTCCTAGTCGTGTGCAAATAGTTCCAGGCTGCCATTTCTCGGTACGGTAGTCCCGGGCCAAAACTTGTTGACCTATCTGGAAGGTTCTAGTTGGCCTTTCATTCATGCCTTGAAATTGCTGGTTCTCTACGTCCCTTCTGATGTTTGGCTTGATCAAATCCAGCCGGCATCTTAGTCTTCTATTGAAAAACATCATGGCGGGAGTTTGGTTTGTAACCACATGTGTTGCATTCCTGTATGCAAAGAAGAAGTTATCTACCTTATGCTGTAGATTTATGTCTTCATTACCCATGGCCTTTATGGCCTTCTTGAAGGTCTGGACAAACCTTTCAGCCAATAAATTGGTGGCGGGATGGTATGGGGCGGACGTGTAGTGCTTAACCCCATTGTTTTTTAAGAACTTCCTGAATTCTTCGGACACAAATTGCGGCCCATTATCAGAACAGATCTGTTCAGGCAGCCCATTCCTGACAAATATGGTCCTTAATACTGTGATGGTTTTTTCCGTGGTGGTGGAGGACATCTTTATTACCTCCGGCCACTTGGAGTGTGCATCAACCGTGATTAAGAACATTGAGTCCATAAATGGACCAGCAAAGTCGATGTGTACCCTTTGCCATGGAGATGAGGGCCACTCCCATGGATGTAGAAGGGCTTGTGGTGGGGCGTTTTGGACCTTCTGGCATCCTAGACAGCCCTTGGTCATTTCTTCGATGTCTCCATTGATACCTGGCCACCACACAAACGCTCTGGCTAGGTTCTTCATTTTCACTCCACCCAGATGCCCCTCGTGAAGCTCCTTTAGCACTTTATCCTGGAGTTTGGGTGGAATCGCCACTCTGGATCCACACATCAAGGTTCCTCAGCACACTGACAGCTGTTCTCTTCTTTGCGAGAATGCTGGCAACAGTGGTTCGCCATGTGCTGGCCATCCCTTCACCATTAAATCGTAGACTCGTGAGAGAGTCGGGTCATTTCTCGTTTCCTTTTCAATGGTAGAATTTGTTACTGGTAGACATTCCACTATGGTTGAGTGGAACATCTCCACTGGGTCCACTGTAGGTGCCTCTTCTACCATTGGCAACGGTAGACGCGATAAACCGTCAGCATTTCCATGCTGTTTTGATCCTTTGTATTCTATGTCATATTGGTGTACCCCTAGGAAAAGGGACCACCTCTGTAGCCTTTGCGCTGTCATAATGGGAACGCCCTTTTTAGGGTTGAATATGGAGACGAGGGGTTGATGGTCAGTCAACAAGGTAAATTTTTGTCCGTGTAGGCAATGGTTGAATTTCTTCACTCCCCATACCAGGTTGAGTGCTTCCCTGTCGATCAGGGCATAGTTACGCTCAGCTGAGTTCAATGAGCGTGACGCAAAAGCTATCGGCCGCTCCGAGCCATCAGGGAATCTATGCGATAATACCGCTCCTACGCCATAAGGGGATGCATCGCATGCCAGTCTGATTGGCAGTGATGGGCTGTAATGAGCCAAAACTTCCTTGGACGTGGTCAAGCCTTTGCATTTATGGAAGGCACGTTTACAGTCTTCGCTCCATTTCCAAATTACTCCCGTTTGTAGCCGTTCGTTAAGAGGGTGCAGAACAGTTGACAAGTTCGGTAAAAATTTATGATAGTAATTTATCAATCCCAGGAACGACCTTAATTGTGAGACATTTTCAGGTGCTGGGGCTTTTATGACCGCTTCAATTTTTTCAGGTGACTTATGCAACCCTTCTTCGTTAATTATGTGGCCACAATATGATATTTGTTTCTGGAAAAATTCACACTTGGGGCGATTTGCTCGTAGGCCCCGTTCTCTCAGCCTAGTGAGCACCTGCTCCAAATTGGCAAGGTGCTCGTTGTCGTTTTCTCCTGTTACAAGGATGTCGTCTAGGTAGCATTGAGTCCCCGGAATACCTTGCAGGACTTGCTCCATAGCTCTTTGCCAGATAGCTGGAGCTGATGCTACTCCGAAAACCAGTCGATTGTACTGGTACAGGCCTTTGTGTGTGTTTATCGTGAGATATTTTTAGAGGCCTCCTCAACCTCCATCTGTAGATATGCCTGTGCCAAGTCAATTTTGGTGAAACGTTTCCCTCCGGATAGTGAGGCGAAAATATCTTCTATCCTTGGAAGAGGATACTGTACCATGTGAAGGACCGGGTTTACAGTCACCTTGAAGTCCCCACAGATGCGAATTTTTCTCTGTTCTTCAGATTTATCATTATTCAACGTTTTCTTCATGACCGGGATGATGGGTGTTGCCCAGTCGCTCCAATCTATCTTGGATAACACGCCTGCCTTTTCCAAATTCTCCAGCTCTGCCTCGACTGCTGGACGAATTGCGTATGGCACCGGCCTTGCCTTAAAAAACTTGGGAATTGCCGCATCTTCCACTTTTATTGAGGCGGTGACGCCTTTCAAGGTTCCTAGTTCCTGTTGAAACACTTCTTTGGCGTTATGACGTCATCATCATTTTTTTTCTTACTGGTCACCGTCAGTGCCTGAATGGAGTGCCAGTCTAAACGTATCTTCCTGATCCATTCACGTCCCAACAGCGGTGGACCACCATCTTGCAGAACGTATAAATACAACTTCTGTATTTCCTTGCCGTTGTATACAACAGGCACCCTTATTTTCCCTCTGGGGTATACTTTCTGCCCCGTATATGTTTTCAAGATAATGGATGTGTCTTTCAAAGGTATATGCGGAAATAGCCGCTCGTAATCCCGTCGACTTATGACGGTCAGAGCTGATCCTGTATCGAGCTCCATTTTAACTGGGGATCCCGCTATCGTGAGGGTAACCCAAATGGTCTGGTAATCTTCTTTGGCAATTACATTATGTAATTTGAGACAGCTTAGTCTCTTGTTTCCGGAGTCGCTATCGCTCTTCTGGTCTTCGGAGTTACTGTCCGTCATCATTTGTACCTTTCTGTACTTTTCTTTCTTGATTTTTTTTCTGTCAGTGGATTTTTTGTTTCCAGATCGGCATACACGTGCAATGTGTCCCATCTTTCCGCATTGCCTGCATGCTTTGTCCTTGAACCAGCAGTCCCTCTGGTCATGGGTGGATCTGCCGCAGCGATAACATCTCTCGAAACCCTGTGTCATTTCATGGGTGCCGAAGTCCTGTGGCTTTTGTTGTATCTCTGCAGCTCCTCTTGCTGCTGCTTCGTATGATACAGCCACACTGAAAGCCTTGTCCAGTGTTAAATCTTTCTCAGAAAGTAGCCTTTTCTGTGTTCCTTCACTTAGGAGACCGCAGACGAATTTGTCTCGAAGAGAATCTGCCAGTCCTGCCCCGAATTGGCAGTGCTTTGACAGCTTCCTTAATTCGGTGAGGTAATCAGCGTTACTTTCATTCTTGTGCTGATTCCTCCTGATGAATTTGAATCATTCCGCTATCAGCAGCGGTGTTGGGTTTAAGTGCTCCTGTAGGGTATCAACAATCTCCTTAAAATTCTTGTCCATCGGTTTGGCTGGAGTGATTAAGTTTCGTAACAGCCCGTATGTCCTTGCGCCCATTAGATTTAGAAGTACCGATGCCTTTTTATCATCCTCTATTTCATTCGCTGTGCAATATACCTCCACTCTTTCCACATATGTGGTCCAATCCTCTACATCACTATCGAAAGCAGTAATATTGCCAGTCTTAGGCATCCTGAAAAAAAAATGGCGCCTCCCGC
Source organism: Somniosus microcephalus (assembly GCF_052327205.1). NCBI lineage: Eukaryota > Metazoa > Chordata > Chondrichthyes > Squaliformes > Somniosidae > Somniosus > Somniosus microcephalus. Next base: position 71,219,546 of record NC_140987.1, on the reverse strand, counting down.
GCTTTCCTTTCTTCCCTGCCGAGAAAAAATGGCACCTCCCGCGCTTTCCCGCCGCTGCCGCTGCTGACAACGCTGTTCTCCATGGTTTTTATTTGTACAGATATTTTTAATAGTTGGAGACTCGTTCCCGCTGGACTCTCTGGGACTTTTCCCTCCCTCTGCTTGGTCCGAACGCCAACCTGCTTTGCAGCGCTGGCCGTCTCCCGAGTGCTCCACCCTCCGTCTCTGTTTGACTTCGCCTTCGCTGCTCGGCCCCGCTGCAGAGCCAGCCGATCGAGCCCCAGCCCGCCGCCCAGGAAGGATTATTGCAGTACCTGCCACCAGCCCGGCTAGCTGGTGAAACCACAGTTTTTTCTTTTTTTTTTCTTCGACCTTCGTCTGAGGAATCGATCTCCTTGAGGTGTTGCCGAATTGCAGGTAAGTCCGTTTCCAATTCGTCGCCACTGTTGTATCCGTGTGTTAATGGAGACATGGAATGCAGGAGTTGGTTTAACAGGTGTTTACTGAATAAAGTCTGGAGGTGAACTAAAAGATACAAGACACTATACAGGCTTATATAGCCCAAGTGGCCACTACCGGCATTACAGTACACAGGGGCTCTTAAAGGCACATACACCACACTGACTGTGTGCGGTGATGATAATGATGAGTAGTACTCTTCCTGAACCGTACTTTCTAACTGCTCTCCTATACTGAACTTGAACCTTTCTGAGCCGAACTGACGTGCTGTACTCTGAACTGTGTGTTGAACTGTACAAGAAGGCCTCAAATATACTGTTTTGAGGTCTGGCTTATCTGACCGCCAAGTCTCCTCTGGTAACATTAGTGTCGGGTTATAGTGAAACATTAGTGTAGTATTAGAAAGTAACATTCGTGTAGGGTTATAGTGTAACATTAGTGTAGTATTAGAGTGCAAAACTAGCGTAGCGTTATAGTGTAACAATGGTGTAGTATTAGAGTATAACATTAGTGTAGTATTACAGTGTAACATTAGAGTGTAACATTAGTGTAGGGTTATATTTAACGTTACTGTAGTATTAAAACGTACCATTGGTGTAGGGTTATAGTGTAACATTAGTGTAGGTTTATACTGTAACATTAGTGTAGTATTAGAGTGTAACATTAGTGTAGTATTAGAATGTACCATTATTGTAGTATTAGAGTGTAATATTAGTGAAGGAAAATAGTGTATCATTAGTGTAGTATTAGACTATAATATTAGTGTAGTATTTGAGTGTAACATTAGTGTAGGGTTATAGTGTAACATTAGTGTAGTATTGGAGTGTAAGATTATTGTAGGATAATAGTTTATCGTTAGTGTGCTATTAGTGTGTAACATTAGTGTAGGGTTATAGTGTAACATTAGTGTAGTATTAGAGTGTAACATTAGTGTAGTATTAGAGTGTAACATTAGTGTAGTATTAGAGTGCTACATTAGTGTAGGCTTATAGTGTAACGTTTGCGTAGGGTTAAAGTGTAACATTAATGTAGGGTTATAGTGTAACATTAGAGTAGTATTAGAGTGTAACATTAGTGTAGTATTAGAGTGTAACATTAGTGTAGTATTAGAGTGTAACATTATTGTATTATTAGAGTGTAACATTAGTGTAAGGAAATAGTGTATCATTAGTGTAGTATTAGAGTATAATATTAGCGTAGTATTAGAGTGTAACATTAGTGTAGGGTTATAGTGTAACATTAGCGTAGTATTGGAGTTTAGCATTAGTGTGGTATTAGAGTGTAACATTAGTGTAGGGATATAGTGTAAAATTAGTGTAGTATTAGAGTGTAAAATTAGTGTAGTATTAGAGTGTAACATTATTGTATTATTAGAGTGTAACATTAGTGTAGGGAAATAGTGTATCATTAGTGTAGTATTAGAGTATAATATTAGCGTAGTATTAGAGTGTAACATTAGTGTAGGGTTATAGTGTAACATTAGTGTAGTATTGGAGTTTAGCATTAGTGTGGTATTAGAGTGTAACATTAGTGTAGGGTTATAGTGTAAAATTAGTGCAGTATTAGAGTGTAACATTAGTGTAGGGTTTTGTGTAAAATTTGTGTAGGGTTATAGTGTAACATTAGTGTCGGGTTACAGTGTAACCATAGTGTAGTATTCGAGTGTAACATTTGTGTAATATTAGAGTGCAACAGTAGTGAAGGGTTATAGTGTAACATTAGTGTAGGGTTATAGTGTGACATCAGTGTAGGGTTAGAGTGTAAACATAGTGTTGTATTAGAGTGTAACATTAGTGTAGTATTAGGGTGTAATATTACTGTAGGTTTATAGTGTAACATTAGTGTATTATTAGAGTGTAACATTAGTGTAGGGTTAAAGTGTAACATTAGTGTGGTATTAGAGTGTAACATTAGTGTAGGGTTAGAGTGCAACATTAGTGCAGGGTTATAGTGTAACATTAGTCTAGGTTTATAGTGTAACATTAGTGTAGTGTTATACTGTAACGTTAGTGTAGGGATATAGTGTAATGTTAGTGTAGTATTACATTATACCATTAGTGTAGGGTTAGAGTGTAACATTAGTGTAGGGTTCTAGTGCAACCTTAGTGCAGGGTTACAGTGTAACACTGGTGTAGTATTAGAGTGTAACATTAGTGTAGTATTAGAGTGTAACATTCGTGTAGGGTTCCAATGTAACATTATTGTAGTATTAGAGTGTAACATTAGTGTAGTATTAGAGTGTAACTTTAGTGTAGTATTAGAGTGTAACATTAGTGTAGGGTTATAGTGTAACATTAGTGTAGTATTAGAGTGTAACATTAGTGTAGTATTAGAGTGTAACATTAGTGTAGTATTAGAGTGTAAAATTAGTGTAGGATTATAGTGTAACATTAGTGTACTATTAGTGTGTAACATTAGTGTAGGGTTATACTGTAACATTAGTGCAGTATTAGAGTGTAACATTAGTGTAGGTTTATAGTTTAACATTAGTGTACTATTAGAGTGTAACATTACTGTAGGGTTATATTTAACGTCACTGTAGTATTAGAACATACCATTGGTGTAGGGTTATAGTGTAACATTAGTGTAGGCTTATACTGTAACATTAGCGTAAGGTTGTAGTGTAATGTTAGTGTAGTATTAGAATATACCATTAGCGTAGGGTTATAGTGTAACATTAGTGTAGGGTTACAGTGTAACATTAGTGTAGTATTAGAGTGTAACACTAGTGTTGTATTAGAGTGTAACATTATTGTAGTATTAGAGTGTAACATTAGTGTAGGGAAATAGTGTATCATTAGTGCAGTATTAGAGTATAATATTAGTGTAGAATTAGAGTGTAACATTACTGTAGGGTTATAGTGTAACATTAGTGTAGTATTAGAGTGTAGCATTAGTGTAGTATTAGAGCGTAACATTAGTGCAGGGTTCTAATGTAACATTAGTGCAGTATTAGAGTGTAACATTAGTGTAGTATTAGAGTGTAACATTACTGTAGGTTTATAGTTTAACATTAGTGTACTATTACTGTGTAACATTAGTGTAGGGTTATAGTGTAACATTAGTGTAGTATAAGAACATACCATTGGTGTAGGGTTATAGTGTAACATTAGTGTAGGTTTATACTGTAACATTAGTGTAGCATTAGAGTGTGACATTAGTGTAGTATTAGAGTGCTACATTAGTGTAGGCTTTTAGTGTAACGATTGTGTAGGGTTATCGCGTAACATTAATGTAGGTTTATAGTGTAATATTGGTGTAGTATTAGAGTGTAACATTAGTGTAGGTTTATACTGTAACGTTAGAGTAAGGTTGTAGTGTAATGTTAGTGTATTATTAGAATATACCATTAGTGTATGGTTATAGTGTAACATTAGTGTAGGGTTATAGTGTAACATTAGTGTAGTATTCGAGTGTAACATTAGTGTAGTGTTAGAGTGTAACCATAGTGTAGTATTCGAGTGTTAAATTTGTGTAATATTAGAGTGTAACATTAGTGTAGGTTTATAGTGTAACATTAGTGTAGGGTTATAGTGTAACATTAGTGTAGGGTTAGAGTGTAAACATAGTGTTGTATTAGAGTGTAATATAAGTGTAGTATTAGTGTGCAACATTAGTGTAGTATTAGAGTGTAACATTATTGTAGTGTTATTGTGTAACATCAGTGTGGTATTAGAGTGTAACATTAGTGTAGGGTTAGAGTGTAACATTAGTGCAGGTTTATAGTGTAACATTAGTGTAGTATTAGAGTGTAACATTAGTGTCGGGTTATAATTTAACATTACTATAGTGTTAGAGTGTAACATTAGTGTAGGGTTATACTGTAACATTAGTGTTGTATTGGAGTGTAATATTAGTGTAGTATTAGAGTGTAACAGTAGTGTAGGATTATAGTGTAACATTAGCATAGGGTTATAGTGTAACATTGGTGTAGGGTTATAGTGTAACATTACTGTAGCATTAAAGTGTAACATTAGTCTAGATTTATAGTGCAACATTAGTGTAGTGTTATACTGTAACATTAGTGTAGGGTTATAGTGTAACGTTAGTGTAGTATTACAATATACCATTAGTGTAGGGTTAGAGTGTAACATTTCTGTAGGGTTCTAGTGCAACCTTAGTGTAGGGTTATAATGTAACACTAGTGTAGTATTAGAGTGTAACATTAGTGTAGTATTAGAGTGTAACATTAGTGTAGTATTAGAGTGTAACATTAGTGTAGAATTAGAGTGTAACATTAGTGTAGGGTTATAGTGTAACATTAGTGTAGTATTACAGTGTAATATTAGTGTAGTATTAGAGTGTAACATTAGTGTAGGGTTATAATGTAACATTATTGTAGTATTAGAGTGTAACATTAGTGTAGTATTAGAGTGTAACTTTAGTGTAGTATTAGAGTGTAACATTAGTGTAGGGTTATAGTGTAACATTATTGTAGTATTAGAGTGTAACATTGGTGTAGTATTAGAGTGTAACATTAGTGTAGTATTAGAGTGTAACATTAGTGTAGGGTTATAGTGTAACATTATTGTAGTATTAGAGTGTAACATTAGTGTAGGGAAATAGTGTATCATTAGTGTAGTATTTGAGTATAACATTAGTGTAGTATTATAGTGTAACATTAGTGTAGGGTTATAGTGTAACATTAGTGTAGTATTAGAGTGTAACATTAGCGTACGGTTACAGTGTAAGATTAGTGTAGTATTAGAGTGTAACATTAGTGTAGGGTTATAGTTCAACATTAGTGTAGGGTTATAGTGTAACATTAGTGTAGGGTTATAGTGTAACATTAGTGTAGTATTAGAATGTAACATTAGTGTAGCTTTATAGTTTAACATTAGTGCACTATTAGCGTGTAACATTAGTGTAGGGTTATAGTGTAACATTAGTGTAGGATTATATTTAACGTTACTGTAGTATTAAAATGTACCATTGGTGTAGGGTTATAGTATAACATTAGTGTAGGTTTATATTGTAACATAAGTGTAGTATGAGAGTGTCACATTAGTGTAGTATTAGAGTGCTACATTAGTGTAGGCTTATAGTGTAACGTTTGCGTAGGGTTATAGTGTAACATTAATGCAGGGTTACAGTGTAATATTAGTGTAGTATTAGAGTGTAACATTAGTGTAGGTTTATACTGTAAAGTTAGTGTAAGGTATTAGTGCAATGTTAGTGTAGGGAAATAGTGTATCATTAGTGTAGTATTAGAGTATAATATTAATGTACTTTTAGAGTGTAACATTAGTGTAGGGTTATAATGTAACCTACATAGAAATATAGAAGATAGGAGCAGGAGTAGGCCATTTGGCCCTTCGAGCCTGTTCCGCCATTCAATGAGATCATGGCTGATCATCCAAATTCAGTACCCTGTCCATGCCTTCTCCCCATATCCATTGATCCCTTTAGCCTTAAGAAATATATCCAACTCTTTCTTGACTATACTTAATGAACTGGCCTCCACCGCCCTATGTGGCAGAGAATTCCACCGGTTCACCACTCCCTGGGTGAAGAAATTCCTCCACATTTCAGTCCTAAATGGCTTACCCCTTATCCTTAGACTATGACCCCTGGTTCTGGACTCCCCGGCCATCAGAAACATCCTTCCTGCATCTAGTCTGTCCAGGCCTGACCGAATTTTATAGGTTTCGATGCGATCCCCTCTCAATCTTCTAAACTCCAGTGAGTATAAGCCCAATCGACACAATCTCTCCTCATCTGTCATTCCTGCCATCCCAGGTATCAGCCTGGTGAATCTTCGCTGCACTCCTTCCATGGCAAGAACATCCTTCCTCAGGTAAGGCGACCAAAACTGCACACAATACTCAAGGTGCGGTCTCACCAAGGCCCTGTACAACTGCAGCAAGACATCCTTGTTCTTGTACTCGAACCCTCTTGCTACGAAGGCCAACATACCATTTGCCTTCTTAACCGCCTGCTGCACCTGCATGCTTACCTTCAGCGACTGGTGCACAAGAACACCCAGGTCTCTTTGCACTTCCCCTTCTCCCAATCTATTGCCATTCAAATAATAATCTGCCTTCCTGTTTTTGCCACCAAAGTGGATAACCTCACATTTATCCACATTATTATAGTGCATTTGCCATTTTTCTGCCCAATCACCCAACCTGTCCAAATCGTACTGGAGTTTCACGACATCCTCCTCACAGCATACCCTCCCACCCAGCTTTGTGTCGTCTGCAAATTTGGAGATATTACATCCAATTCCCTCATCCAGATCATTAATATATATTGTGAACAGCTGGGGTCCTAGGACCGATCCTTGCGGTACCCCACTAGTCACTGCCTGCCACTAGGAAAACGACCCGTTTATTCCAACTCTTTGCTTTCTATCCGCCAACCAGTTCTCTATCCAAGTCAATACCTTGCCCCCAATCCCATGTGCCTTAATTTTGCACGCTAATCTCTTATGCGGGACCTTATCGAAAGCCTTCTGAAAGTCCAAATACACCACATCCACTGGTTCTCCCTTATCTATTTTACAAGTTACATCCTCAAAAAATTCCAGTAGATTAGTCAAGCATGATTTACCTTTTGTAAATCCATGTTGACTTTGTCCGATCCAGTCACTGCTTTCCAAGTGTTCTGCTATTACATCTTTTATAATGGACTCTAGCATTTTCCCCACTACCGATGTCAAGCTTACCGGTCTATAATTCCCCACCTTTTCTCTACCACCTTTTTTGAATAGTGGGGTAACATTAGCTACCCGCCAATCCATGGGTACCGTTCCAGAGTCTATTGAGTTCTGGAAGATGACCAGCAATGCATCTACTATTTCTAGGGCCACTTCCTTAAGTACCCTGGGATATAGATTATCAGGCCCTGGGGATTTATCGGCCTTCAGCCCCGTCAATTTTCCTAACACTATTTCCCTACAAATACTGATTTCTTTCAGTTCCACCCTTTCATCAGACCCTATGTTCCCCTGCATCTCTGGGAGGTTATTTGTGTCCTCCTCTGTGAAGACAGAACCAAAATATGGATTTAGTTGGTCTGCCATTTCTTTGTTCCCCATTATAAATTCCCCGATTCTGACTGCAAGGGACCTACGCTTGACTTCACCAATCTTTTTCTTTAACATTAGTGTAGTATTGGAGTTTAGCATTAGTGTGGTATTAGAGTGTAACATTAGTGTAGTATTAGAGTGTAACATTAGTGTAGGGTTATAGTGTAAAATTTGTGTAGGGTTATAGTGCAACATTAGTGTAGGGTTAGAGTGTAACCATAGTGTAGTATTCGAGTGTAACATTTGCGTAATATTAGAGTGTAACATTAGTCTAGGTTTATAGTGTAACATTAGTGTTGTATTAGAGTGTAATATTAGTGTAGTCTTAGAGTGTAACATTAGTGTAGTATTAGGGTGTAACATTACTGTAGGGTTATAGTGTAACATTAGTGTATTATTAGAGTGTAACATTAGTGTAGGGTTATAGTGTAACATTAGTGTGGTATTAGAGTGTAACATTAGTGTAGGGTTAGTGTGTAACATTAGTGCAGGGTTATAGTGTAACATTAGTGTAGTATTAGAGTGTAACATTAGTGTAGGATTATAGTTTAACATTACTGTAGTATTAGAGTGTAACATTAGTGTAGGGCTATACTGTAACATTAGTGTTGTATTGGAGTGTAATATAAGTGTAGTATTAGAGTGTAACATTAGTGTAGGATTATAGTGTAACATTAGAATAGGGTTATAGTGTAACATTAGCATAGGGTTATAGTGTAACATTACTGTAGGTTTATAGTGTAACATTAGTGCAGTGTTATACTGTAACGTTAGTGTAGGGTTATAGTGTAACGTTAGTGTAGTATTACAATATACGATTAGTGTAGGGTTAGAGTGTAACATTAGTGTAGGGTTCTAGTGCAACCTTAGTGTAGGGTTATAGTGTAACATGAGTGTACTTTTAGAGTGTAACATTATTGTAGTATTAGAGTGTAACATTAGTGTAGTATTAGAGTGTAACATTAGTGTAGGGTTATAGTGTAACATTAGTGTAGTATTAGAGTGTAACATTAGTGTAGTATTAGAGTGTAACATTAGTGTAGGGTTCTAATGTAACATTATTGTAGTATTAGAGTGTAACATTAGTGTAGTATTAGAGTGTAACTTTAGTGTAGTATTAGAGTGTAACATTAGTGTAGGGTTATAGTGTAACATTAGTGTAGTATTAGAGTGTAACATTAGTGTAGGGTTATAGTGTAACATTAGTGTAGTATTAGAGTGTAACATTAGTGTAGGATTATAGTGTAACATTAGTGTACTATTAGTGTGTAACATTAGTGTAGGGTTATACTGTAACATTAGTGCAGTATTAGAGTGTAACATTAGTGTAGGTTTATAGTTTAACATTAGTGTACTATTAGAGTGTAACATTACTGTAGGGTTATATTTAACGTCACTGTAGTATTAGAACATACCATTGGTGTAGGGTTATAGTGTAACATTAGTGTAGGCTTATACTGTAACATTAGTGTAGTATTAGAGTGTGACATTAGTGTAGTATTGGAGTGCTTCATTAGGTTTATAGTGTAATATTGGTGTCGTATTAGAGTGTAACATTAGTGTAGGTTTATACTGTAACGTTAGTGTAGGGTTACAGTGTAACATTAGTGTAGTGTTAGAGTGTAACATTATTGTAGTATTAGAGTGTAACATAGGTGTAGGGAAATAGTGTATCATTAGTGTAGTATTAGAGTATAACATTAGTGTAGTATTATAGTGTAACATTTGTGTAGGGTTATAGTGTAACATTAGTGTAGTATTAGAGTGTAACATTAGCGTAGGGTTACAGTGTAAGATTAGTGTAGTATTAGAGTGTAACATTAGTGTAGGGTTATAGTTCAACATTAGTGTAGGGTTATAGTGTAATATTAGTGTAGTATTAGAATGTAAAACTAGCTTAGGGTTATCATGTAAAATTAGTGTAGTATTAGAGTGTAACATTGGTGTAGTATTACAGTGTAACATTAGTGTAGTATTGGAGTGTAACATTAGAGTAGGGTTATGGTGTAACAACAGTGTAGTATTAGAGTGTAACACTAGTGTAGGTTTACAGTGTAAGATTAGTGTAGTATTAGAGTGTAACATTAGTGTAAAGCACAGTGCAACATTAGTGTAGGGTTATAGTTTAACATTAGTGTAGTATTAAAGTGTAACACAAGCGTAGGGTTACGGTGCAACATTAGTGTAGTATTGGACTGTAATGTAAGTGTAGGGTAATGGTGTAACAATAGTGTAGTATTAGAGTGTAACATTAGTGTACGGTGATAGTGCAATATTAGTGTATTATTAGAGTGTAACACCAGCGTAGGGTTACAGTGTAACATTAGTGTAGTATTAGAGTGTAGCAATAGTGTAGTATTTGAGTGTCGCATTAGTGTAGGGTTATAATGTAACATTATTGTAGTATTGGAGTGTAACATTAGTGTAGGGTTATAATGTAACATTAGTGTAGTATTAGTGTGTAACATTATTGTAGTATTAGAGTGTAACATTAGTGTAGTATTAGAGTGTAACATTAGTGTAGTTTTAGTGTGTAACTTTAGTGTAGTGTTAGAGTGTAATATTAGTGTAGGGTTATAGTGTAACATTAGTGTAGTATTAGTCTGCAACATTATTGTAGTATTAGAGTGTAACATTAGTGTAGGGAAATAGTGTATCATTAGTGTAGTATTAGAGTATAACGTTAGTGTAGTATTATGGTGTAACATTAGTGTAGGGTTACATTGTAAGATTAGTGTAGCATTGGAGCGTAATATTAGTGTAGGGTTATAGTGCAACATTAGTGTAGGCTTATAGTGTAACATTAGTGTAGTATTAGAATGTAAAACTAGTTTAGGGTTATAGTGTAAAATTAGTGTAGTATTAGAGTGTAACATTGGTGTAGTATTACAGTGTAACATTAGTGTAGTATTAGAGTGTAACATTAGAGTAGGGTTATGGTGTAACAATAGTGTAGTATTAGAGTGTAACATTAGTGTAGGTTTACAGTGTAAGATTAGTGTAGTATTCGAGTGTAATATTAGTGTAAGGTTATAGTGCAACATTAGTGTAGGGTTATTGTATAACATAAGTGTAGTATTAGAGTGTAACACCAGCATAGGGTTATAGTGCAACATTAGTGTAGTATTAGACTGTAACATTAGTATAGGGTTATGGTGTAACAATGGTGTAGTATTAGAGTGTAACACCAGCGTAAGGTTATAGTGTAACACTAGTGTAGTATTAGAGTGTAGCATTAGTGTAGGCTTATAGTTTAATATTAGTGTATGCTTATAGTGTAACATTAGTGTAGTATTAGAGTGTAACATTAATGTAGGTTTATATTTTAACATTAGTGTACTATTAGTGTGTAACATTAGTGTAGGGTTATAGTGTAACATTAGTGTAGTATTAGAGTGCAACATTAGTGTAGGGTTATAGTGTAACATTAGTGCAGGGTTATCGTGTAACATTAGTGTAGTATTAGAGTGTAACATTAGTGTAGGATTATAGTTTAACATTACTGTAGTATTAGAGTGTAACATTAGTGTAGTATTAGAGTGAAACATTAGTGTAGTTTTTGAGTGTAACTTTACTGTAGTATTAGAGTGTAACATTATTGTAGTATTAGAGTGTAACATTATTGTAGGGAAATAGTGTATCATTGGTGTAGTATTAGAGTATAACATTAGTGTAGTGTTATAGTGCAACAATAGTGTAGGGTTCTAATGTAATATTAGTGTAGTATTAGTATGTAACATTAGTGTAGTATTAGAGTGTATCAGTAGTGTAGGGTTACAGTGTAAGTTTAGTGTAGTATTAGAGTGTAACATTAGTGTAGGGTTATAGTGCAACGTTAGTGTAGGGTTATAGTGTAACATTAGTGTAGTATTAGAGTGTAACATTAGAGTAGGTTTATGGTGTAACAATAGTGTCGTATTAGAGTGTAACATTAGTGTAGGTTTACAGTGTAAGATTAGTGTAGTATTCGAGTGTAATATTAGTGTAAGGTTATAGTGCAACATTAGTGTAGGGTTATTGTATAACATAAGTGTAGTATTAGAGTGTAACATTAGTGTAGGGTTATAGTGCAGCATTAGTGTAGGGTTATAGTGTAACCTTAGTGTAGTATTAGAGTGTAAAACTAGCATAGGGTTATAGTGTAAAATTAGTGTTGTATTAGAGTGTAACATTTGTGTAGTATTACAGTGCTGTGGCGGAGCCACCAAGAGACACTGAACAATAATCATTCCTTTAACTACTCTGTAGTGCAGTTGAGGACTGCACCTTTAAGCTGTGTGTAGTTTCTTGTATTTCCGCGTGATGACGTCATGACGCCGATCACGTGACCCCCAGTTGGCGCGGAGAACGTCATGACGTCATGACGTCGGGTTCCAGTATTTAGTGGCAGTCTTGGAGAGGCTGTGGAACTGGACAGACCTGCTTACATCTGCTCTTGTAGTTTTATTAGTTAAAGTTGTTTGTATATTAAAGCTTGATTATTTCGTTTCACTGCGTTGGACTTCATTATTCGGATAGGAACCTCCGTTCCTACATTGGTGACCCCGAGCTCGTTGGACAACTTTCTTTGAGATACTTACAATGAACACGAACGCCGTTGCCCTTAAATTGCCGCAGTTCTGGGAACAGCAACCAGCAGCATGGTTTTTCCAGGCAGAAGCCCAGTTTGCTATCCGGGACATTACAGCGGATTCAACCCGTTATTATTACGTGGTTTCCGCTCTGGACAGCGCCACAGCTTCACGGGTCGTCAGCATCCTGGGGAATCCACCGGCAGAGGGCAAGTATGAAGCTTTAAAAGATCGTTTACTACAGGTGTTTGATTTAACTAAGTCGGAGCGTGCACGCAGGCTTATCGCTATGCCCGGTCTTGGGGACTCAAAACCATCAGAATTGATGAGCCAAATGCTCACGCTTTTGGGTTCGGAGCCCCAATGTTTTTTATTTCGAGAGCTCTTCCTCTGCCAGCTACCCGAGCCAGTTCTACGATTACGGATTGTGCCGAGCTGGCTGCAGAGGCAGATAGACTTTTATGGTCACACAGCAGAGTTGCGCAGCCACGAGGCATCTTTCTCCTATGCGAGCAAAGTCCAGCCCTCCTCCAGCAGGCTGGTGTGTGTACCACGCCCGTTTTGGCGCCAAGGCTCGACGCTGCCGTCCACCCTGCAGTTTTGTTGAAAAAAAATCTCCAGCAGGCTCACAAACTTCGAAGAAGACAGGGGCTGACAAACACACCCAGTTCACCATGGCAGCCGGTTCAGCAGGTAAACTCCTCTATATTACTGATTCCAGAACAGGGCGACAATTCTTGTGTGATACTGGTTCTCAGTGCAGTATTTTGCCAGTTTCAAAGCTAGATCTACAATCCGGCGGTCACGGCCCTTCCCTCGAGGCAGCCAATGGTCCGGCCATTCGCACGTTCGGTAAACGGACAGTTAATTTAACTCTTGGAGGTCAACGTTTTGTATGGGAATTTATAACGGCTAAAGTATCACAGGCCATCCTGGGGCCAGATTTTTTTTGTGCCTATGGTTTTCTGGTCGACGTCCAACATTGTCGACTCATTAATGTGTCTACTTTCCATGCGGTGCCTTGTCACCGCAGTACTGCTGTCTCCTGGTCGGTTGCCTGTGTGGTTCCATCGCAGGAAGGGTTTAGGTGCCTACTTGGCAAGTTCCCGGGGCTCACCAGGCCTACATTCTTGGTAGCAGTCGCGAAGCACGGTGTGGTGCATTATATCACCACAACGGGATCGCCTGTTTACGCTCGGGCACGAAGATTGGAACCCGGAAAGCTTATAGCTGCAAAGGCAGAGTTTCAGATTATGGAGCGCCTTGGGATTGTCCAACGCTCCGATAGTCCTTGGTCTTCCCCACTACACATTGTACCTAAACCAGGTGGCGGATGGAGGCCTTGTGGGGATTATAGACGCCTTAACGAAGCCACTATGCCGGATAGGTATCCAATACCGCATATACAAGATTTTTCGGCTCATTTGGCTGGCAACTCAATATTTTCCAAAGTAGATCTCGTTCGTGGATATCACCAAGTTCCTGTGCACCCTCAAGACATCCCCAAAACGGTGGTCATCACACCGTTTGGCCTTTTTGAGTTCCTTCGCATGCCGTTTGGATTGAAAAATGCAGCTCAGGCTTTTCAGCGACTTATGGACTCTGTGTTACGGGACCTTCCTTTCATTTTCATTTACTTGGATGATATTCTCATTGATAGTAAGGATAAGGAAGAGCACATAGCTCATTTACGTACACTCTTTGCCCGTCTCAGCCAACATGGCCTCATCATAAATCTAGCCAAATGCCAGTTTGGGTTAACCAGCATTGACTTTCTGGGGCATAGGATCACCTCAGAAGGCGCCGTCCCACTGGCCACTAAGGTAGAGGCAGTTACGGCATTCCCGCGGCCTCATATACTTAAATCTCTTCAGGAGTTCCTGGGGATGGTAAATTTTTATCATCGTTTTGTCCCCAAGGCAGCCCAATTAATGCAGCCACTGTACGAAGCGCTTAAAGGGAAGTCGGGTAAAGATGTTATCATTTGGACACCACAGATGGACCAGGCATTCCTGGACACCAAGGCGGCATTGGCAGATGCAACTATGCTTGCACACACACTCCCGGGCGCGACCATCGCCCTTACTACCGATGCCTCCGATTATGCCATCGGGGCAGTTCAGGAACAATGGGTTGATGGGACTTGGCAGCCATTGGCCTTTTTTAGCCGCCAACTGCGTAAAAATGACCGAAAATATAGCACTTTTGATAGGGAGTTGCTGGCCTTGTTTTTGGCCATCCAGCATTTTCGTTTTCTCCTAGAAGGGCGTCCGTTTACTGTATTTGTGGACCATAAACCGCTCACTTTTGCAATGGCCAAAACGGCGGAGCCGTGGTCAGCCCGGCAACAGCGCCACCTTACATTTATATCTGAATTTACGACGGATTTACATGTGTCTGGCAAAGATAATCTTGTGGCTGATTGCCTTTCGCGTGCCCCAGTCCAGGCAATTCACCTGGGAATCGATTTCGTCGGGTTGGCGAAAGAACAGCTGGCGGATCCTGAAGTTCAGGCGTATCGGACCATGCCTTCCAGCTTGCAGGTAGCCGATGTTATGTTCCAATCAGCAGGAACCACGCTCTTGTGTGACATATCCATGGGAGTGCCCCGGCCCATTGTGCCAGCCGAATGGCGTAAGAAGATTTTTCAGGTTATACATGGCTTATCACACCCGGGGATGCGAGCTTCACAATGACTTATGTCCCGTAAATTTGTTTGGAAGGGAATGCATTTAGACGTTCGGGACTGGACAAACAATTGTGTGGACTGTCAAAAATCAAAGGTCCACCGTCACGTTAAGGCTCCAGTGGCCATTTTTCCAGTGCCTGAACGCCGGTTTGACCATGTACATGTGGACTTAGTGGGCCCCCTTCCCATTTTGCGGGGTTTTATGCATCTCCTGACAATAGTGGACCGTACTACCAGGTGGCCAGAGGTGAGTCCCTTGGTTGCTACTACTACAGCGGACGTATCCAGGACGTTCATTTCGTCGTGGGTGGCCCGGTTTGGAGTGCCATCTGATATCTCCTCTGACCGAGGTCCACAATTTACGTCAGAGTTGTGGAATGCAGTTGCACAGGGCTTGGGTACCAAGCTGCACCATACCACCGCTTACCATCCGCAAGCAAATGGCTTATGTGAGAGGCTTCATCGGTCTCTAAAGGCGTCCCTCCGTGCCAGCTTGCGTGGTTCCAACTGGGTGGATAGACTCCCTTGGGTGATGCTAGGCCTTCGTACAGCCCCCAAAGATGACCTCCAGGCTTCATCGGCTGAGTTAGTCTACGGTCAAGCACTTCAAGTACCAGGGGATTTCCTCCCTCCACATACAGAATCATGGTCGCCTGCTCAGCAGCTCCTTCAGCATCAGGAGGTGGTAAAGAATTTCCTGCCTATTCCAACCTCGCATCACAACCTACAGAGGCCTCATGTTCCGGCAGAACTTATGAGTTCCGATTATGTTTTTATTCGGCAGGATGCTCATAGAGATACACTCAGACCACCTTATGCTGGACCGTTTCGTGTCATCGCTGCGGGAGAGAAATATTTTACGGTCGAAGTAGGAGGTAAGTCTGATACCATCTCCATCGACCGACTTAAACCAGCCCATCTGGATCGGAGTGAACCAGTGGTTGTTGCTCAGCCACCTCGTCGTGGACGACCACCGTCGGCTGCTAGACCAATTATGCAGCAGTCTACTATTAAATTGCCTGCTTCAGCTTCATCCTTGTCTACACCTCCTGCTACTGTTTCCTCCACCCCAGATGTACCGCTTCAGACACAACTAAGTATTGGCTCATCTTCCAACGTTCCATCATCTGAAGTTCGTAGTCGTTCGGGCAGAATCATTAAACCTCCTGCTCGTTTGATGCTGTCTGTTAAAGAGAATTTTGGGGGGGCGCCTGTGGCGGAGCCACCAAGAGACACTGAACAATAATCATTCCTTTAACTACTCTGTAGTGCAGTTGAGGACTGCACCTTTAAGCTGTGTGTAGTTTCTTGTATTTCCGCGTGATGACGTCATGACACCGATCACGTGACCCCCAGTTGGCACGGAGAACGTGATGACGTCATGATGTCGGGTTCCAGTATTTAGTGGCAGTCTTGGAGAGGCTGTGGAACTGGACAGACCTGCTTACATCTGCTCTTGTAGTTTTGTTAGTTAAAGTTGTTTGTATATTAAAGCTTGATTATTTCGTTTCACTGCGTTGGACTTCATTATTCGGATAAGAACCTCCGTTCCTACAGTGCAACATTTGTGTAGTATTAGAGTGTAACATTAGTGTAGGATTATGGTGTAACAATAGTGTAGTATTAGAGTGCAACATAGGTGTAGGGTTAGAGTGTAATATTAGCGTAGTATTAGAGTGTAACACTAGCATAAAGTTATAGTGTAACATTCCTATAGTATTAAAGTGTAACATTAGTGTAGGTTTATAGTGTAACATTAGAGCAGTATTAGAGTGTAACATTAGTGTAGTATTAGAGTGTAACATAAGTGTAGGGTTATAGTGTAACATTAGTGTAATATTAGATGTAACATTAGTGTAGTATTAGAGTGTAACTTTAGTGTAAGGTTATAATGTAACATTAGTGTAGTATTAGAGTGTAACAATAGTGTAGTATTATAGTGTAACATCAGTGTAGTGTTAGAGTGTAACGTTAGTGTAGTATTAGAGTGTTACATTAGTGTAGGGTTATAGTGTAACATTAGTGTAATATTAGAGTGTAACATTGGTGTAGTATTATAGTGTAAAGATTACTGTAGGGTTATAGTGTAACATTAGTGTAGTATTAGATTGTAACATTTGTGTAGTATTAGAGTGTAACATTAGTGTAGGGTTTCAGTGTACGATTAGTGTAGTGTTAGAGTGTAACATTAGCGTAGGTTTACAGTCATAGATTAGTGTAGTATTACAGTATAACATTAGTGTAGGGTTATAGTGCGACATTAGTGTAGGGTTATAGTGTAACATTAGTGTAGTATTAGAGTGTAATTTTAGTGTAGTATTAGAGTGTAACGTTAGTGTAGGGTTATGGTGTAACATTGGTGTAGTATTAGAGTGTAACATTAGCGTCGGGTTACAGTGTAAGATTAGTGTAGTATTGAAGTGTAATATTAGTGTAGGGTTATAGTGCAACATTACTGTAGGCTTATAGTGTAACATTAGTGTAGTATTAGAATGTAAATCTAGTTTAGCTTTATAGTGTAAAATTAGTGTAGTATTAGAGTGTAACATTGGTGTAGTATTAGAGTGTAACATTAGTGTAGGTTTACAGTGTAAGATTAGTGTAGTATTAGAGTGTAACACTAGCATAGGGTTATAGTGCAACATTAGTGTAATATTAGACTGTAACATTAGTGTAGGGTTATGGTGTAACAATGGTGTAGTATTAGAGTGTAACATTAGTGTATGGTTATAGTGCAATTTTTATTTAGTATTAGAGTGTAACACTAGCGTAGGGTTATAGTGTAACATTCGTGTAGTATTAGAGTGTAACATTTGTGTCGTATTAGAGTGTAACATTAGAGTAGGGTTATGGTGTAACAATAGTGTAGTATTAGAGTGTAACGTTAGTGTAGGTTTACAGTGTAAGATTAGTGTAGTATTCGAGTGTAATATTAGTGTAAGGTTATAGTGCAACATTAGTGTAGGGTTATTGTATAACATAAGTGTAGTATTAGAGTGTAACACCAGCATAGGGTTATAGTGCAACATTAGTGTAGTATTAGACTGTAACATTAGTATAGGGTTATGGTGTAACAATGGTGTAGTATTAGAGTATAACATTAGTGTATGGTTATAGTGCAATATTAGTGTAGTATTAGAGTGTCACACTAGCATAGCGTTATAGTGTGACATTCGTGTAGTATTAGAGTGTAACATTAGTGTAGGGTTATAGTGTAACAATAGTGTAGTATTAGAGTGTAACATTAGTGTAGTGTTACAGTGTAATATTAGTGTATTATTAGAGTGTAACACCAGCATAGGGTTATAGTGTAACAATAGTGTAGTATTAGAGTAGTATTCGAGTGTAATATTAGTGTAAGGTTATAGTGCAACATTAGTGTAGGGTTATTGTATAACATAAGTGTAGTATTAGAGTGTAACACCAGCATAGGGTTATAGTGCAACATTAGTGTAGTATTAGACTGTAACATTAGTATAGGGTTATGGTGTAACAATAGTGTAGTATTAGAGTGTAACATTAGTTTATGGTTATAGTGCAATATTAGTGTAGTATTAGAGTGTCACACTAGCATAGGGTTATAGTGTAACATTAGTGTAGTATTAGCGTGTAACATTAGTGTAGTATTAGAGTGTAACATTAGCGTACGGTTACAGTGTAAGATTAGTGTAGTATTAGAGTGTAACATTAGTGTAGAGTTATAGTGCAACATTAGTGTAGGGTTATAGTGTAACCTTAGTGTAGTATTAGAGTGTAAAACTAGCGTAGGGTTATAGTGTAAAATTAGTGTTGTATTAGTGTGTAACATTTGTGTAGTATTACAGTGCAACATTTGTGTAGTATTAGAGTGTAACATTAGTGTAGGATTATGGTGTAACAGTAGTGTAGTATTAGAGTGCAACATTAGTGTAGGGTTAGAGTGTAATATTAGCGTAGTATTAGAGTGTAACACTAGCATAAAGTTATAGTGTAACATTCGTATAGTATTAGAGTGTAACATTAGTGTAGGTTTATAGTGTAACATTAGTGCAGTATTAGAGTGTAACATTAGAGTAGTATTAGAGTGTAACATTAGTGTAGGGTTATAGTGTAACATTAGTGTAATATTAAAGTGTAACATTAGTGTAGTATTAGAGTGTAACTTTAGTGTAAGGTTATAATGTAACATTAGTGTAGTATTAGAGTGTAACAATAGTGTAGTATTATAGTGTAACATCAGTGTAGTGTTAGAGTGTAATGTTAGTGTAGTATTAGAGTGTTACATTAGTGTAGGGTTATAGTGTAACATTAGTGTAATATTAGAGTGTAACATTAGTGTAGTATTATAGTGTAAGATTACTGTAGGGTTATAGTGTAACATTAGTGTAGTATTAGAGAGTAACATTCGTGTAGTATTAGAGTGTAACATTAGTGTAGGGTTTCAGAGTAAGATTAGTGTAGTATTAGAGTGTAACATTAGCGTAGGTTTACAGTGAAAGATTAGTGTAGTATTAGAGTATAACATTAGCGTAGGGTTATAGTGCGACATTAGTGTAGGGTTATAGTGTAACATTAGTGTAGTATTAGAGTGTAACATTAGTGTAGTATTAGTGTGTAACATTAGTGTAGGGTTATGGTGTAACATTGGTGTAGTATTAGAGTGTAACATTAGCGTAGGGTTACAGTGTAAGATTAGTGTAGTATTGGAGTGTAATATTAGTGTAGGGTTATAGTGCAACATTACTGTAGGCTTATAGTGTAACATTAGTGTAGTATTCGAATGTACATCTAGTTTAGGGTTATAGTGTAAAATTAGTGTAGTATTAGAGTGTAACATTGGTGTAGTATTAGAGTGTAACATTGGTGTAGTATTAGAGTGTAACATTAGTGTAGTATTAGAGTGTAACATTAGTGTAGGTTTACAGTGTAAGATTAGTGTAGTATTAGAGTGTAATATTATTGTAAGGTTATAGTGCAACATTAGTAAAGGGTTATAGTATAACATTCGTGTAGTATTAGAGTGTAACACTAGCGTAGGGTTATAGTGCAACATTAGTGTAATATTAGACTGTAACATTAGTGTAGGGTTATGGTGTAACAATGGTGTAGTATTAAAGTGTAACATTAGTGTATGGTTATAGTGCAATTTTGTATAGTATTAGAGTGTAACACTAGCGTAGGGTTATAGTGTAACATTTGTGTAGTATTAGAGTGTAACATTAGTGTAGGATTCTAGTGTAACATTAGTTTAGGGTTATAGTGTAACAATAGTGTATTATTAGAGTATAACATTAGTGTAGTGTTACAGTGTAATATTAGTGTATTATTAGAGTGTAACACCAGCGTAGGGTTATAGTGTAACAATAGTGTAGTATTAGAGTGTAGCGTTATAGTTTAATATTGGGGCAGTAATTCGGCTCAGGTGATTGCCGCGCGTGCAAGGCCCCAAGGTGGACTTACCCGGCGCGCCAACATATGAAATCTGGCCTGCAATGACATTCCTGTGACTGGCCAGCTTGAGGTCCTGCCGCGCTGTGCGTGCGTGACCCAGCGGCGTACTTAGTGCGATGAGCCGGCTGGGATCACGTGAGCACAGGGCAACCAATGGGAGGTTGCAAAAGTTCATTCATAAGTTTGACAGTGAGAGCTGTCAAACTCATGAAAACTCCTGGCCCCAAAACACTACTTAAACCTGAAAGAAAATTTAAAAAAACATTGCACTACTTAAATGAACCATAAATAACTATGAAAAACTATTTTAAACAATAATTTTAAAATTTGAAAAAAAAAATTTTATAAAAAATCGGGGCTAAAACTAAACTTACCTTACAGTAAATTCTTTAAAAATAACAAACCTGTGGGAAAAAAAATTCTAAATTGTATTAATAGACCACTTACCTGAAAAGCTAAGTCCTTACGTGTGGTTTTTCTGTGTGTAAATATCGGAGGCCTTTACACACGCGCATCTCTCTCAAAATACAGGAATCCCAAGGCGCACGCGCTGCCCGATACCGCGCATGCGTTCAGCCTCTGAACCCCTTCGTTCAGAGGACTGGAAATGCCGGCGTTCCCCGCATGCACGGTGTTTCCTGAACGCCGGCATTTCATCCGGCCAGATGCGTGAGTACCCAAACCGTACTCACGCATTTGGACCCGAATTACTGGGCCATTGTAACATTAGTGTAGTATTAGAGTGTAACATTAATGTAGGTTTATAGTTTAACATTAGTGTACTATTAGTATGTAACATTAGTGTAGGGTTATAGTGTAACATTAGCGTAGTATTAGAGTGCAACATTAGTGTAGGGTTATAGTGTAACATTAGTGTGGTATTAGAGTGTAACATTAGTGTAGGGTTAGAGTGTAACATTAGTGCAGGGTTATCATGTAACATTAGTGTAGTATTAGCGTGTAACATTAGTGTAGTTTTAGAGTGTAACTTTACTGTAATATTAGAGTGTAACATTAGTGTAGGATTATAGTGTAACATTAGTGTAGTATTAGAGTGTAACATTATTGTAGTATTAGAGTGTAACATTATTGTAGGAAAATAGTATATCATTAGTGTAGTATTAGAGTATAACATTAGTGTAGTGCTATAGTGTAACAATAGTGTAGGGTTATAGTGTAATATTAGTGTAGTATTAGCGTGTAACATTAGTGTAGTATTAGAGTGTAACAATAGTGTAGTATTAGAGTGTAACATTAGTGTAGGGTTACAGTGTAATATTAGTGCAGTTTTAAAGTGTAACAGTAGCATAGGATTATAGTGTAACATTAGTGTAGTATTAGAGTGTAACATTAGTGTAGGGTTATAGTGTACCAATAGTGTAGTATTGGAGTGCAACATTAGTTTATCGTTACAGTGTAATATTAGAATAGTATTAGAGTGTAACATTAGTGTAGTATTAGTGTAACATTAGTGTAGTATTAGTGTGTACATTAGTGTAGTATTGGAGTGTAACATTAGTGTAGGGTTATAGTGTAACATTGGTGTAGCGTTATAGTGTAACATTAGTGCAGTATTAGAATGTAACATTAGTGTAGTATTAGTGTGTAACATTAGTGTAGGGTTATAGTGTAACATTAGTGTAATATTAGAGTGTAACATTAGTGTAGTATTAGAGTGTAACTTTAGTGTAGGGTTATAATGTAACATTAGTGTAGTATTAGAGTGTAACATTAGTGTAGTATTATAGTGTAACATCAGTGTAGTATTAGAGTGTAACGTTAGTGTAGTATTAGAGAGTAACATTAGTGTAGGATTATAGTGTAACATCAGTGTAATATTAGAGTGTAACATTAGTGTAGTATTATAGTTTAAGATTACTGTAGGGTTATATTATAACATTTGTGTAGTATTAGAGTGTAACATTCGTGTAGTATTAGAGTGTAACATTAGTGTAGATTTTCAGTTTAAGATTAGTGTAGTATTAGAGTGTAACATTAGCGTAGGGTTACAGTGAAAGATTAGTGTAGTATTAGAGTGTAACATTACTGTAGGGTTATAGTGCGACATTAGTGTAGGGTTATAGTGTAAAATTAGTCTAGCATTAGAATATAAAACTAGCTTAGGTTTATAGTGTAAAATTAGTGTAGTATTATAGTGTAACATTGGTGTCGTATTAGAGTGTAACATTAGTGTAGTATTAGAGTGTAAAATTAGAGTAGGTTTATGGTGTAACAATATTGTAGTATTAGAGTGTAACATTGGTGTAGGGTTATGGTGTAACAATAGTGTAGCATTAGAGTGTCACATTAGTGTAGGGTTATAGTGTAACATTAGTGTAGTATTAGAGTATACCAATAGTGTAGTATTGGAGTGCAACATTAGTTTATGGTTACAGTGTAATATTAGTATAGTATTAGAGTGTAACACTAGCGTAGGGTGATAGTGTAACATTCGTGTAGTATTAAAGTGTAACATTAGTGTAGGGTTATAGTATAACAATAGTGGAGTATTAGAGTGTAACATTAGTGTAGGTTTACAGTGTAATATTAGTGTATTATTAGAGTGTAACACTAGCGTAGGGTTATAGTGTAACATTAGTGTAATATTAGAGAGTAACAATAGTGTAGTATTAGAGTGTAACATTAGTGTAGGGTTACAGTATAATATTAGTGCAGTTCTAAAGTGTAACAGTAGTGTAGCGTTATAGTGTAACATTGGTGTAGGGTTATAGTGTACCAATAGTGTAGTATTGGAGTGCAATATTAGTTTATGGTTACAGTGTAATATTAGAATAGTATTAGAGTGTAACACTAGTGTAGGGTTATAGTGTAACATTAGTGTAGTATTAGTGTGTAACATTAGTGTAGTATTAGTGTGTACATTAGTGTAGTATTAGAGTGTAACATTAGTGTAGGGTTATAGTGTAACATTGGTATAGCGTTATAGTGTAACATTAGTGTAGTATTAGAGTGCAACATTAGTGTAGTATTAGAGTGTAACATTAGTGTAGGGTTACAGTTTAACATTAGTGTAGTATTAGAGTGTAAGATTAGTGTAGGGTTATAGAGTAACGTAAGTGTAGTAATAGGGTAAAAATAGAGTAGTATTATAGTATAACATTAGTGTAATATTAAAGTGTAACATTAGAGTAGGGTTATGGTCTAACAATAGTATAGTATTAGAGTGGAACATTAGTGTAGGGTTACAGTGTAATATTAGTGTAGTATTAGAGTGTAACATTAGTGAAGGTTTATAGTGTAAAATTATTGTAGGTTTAGATTGTAACATTAGTGTAGTGTTATAGTGTAACATTTGTGTAATATTAGAGTTTAACATTAGTGTAGTATTAGAGTGTATCATTAGTGTAGGGTTATAGTGTAACATTAGTGTATTATTAGCGTGCAACATTAGTGTAGGATTATAGTGTAACATTAGTGTAGGGTTATAGTGTAACATTAGTGTAGGGTTAGAGTGTTACCATAGTGTAGTATTAGAGTGTAACATTTGTGTAATATCAGAGTGTAACATTAGTGTAGGTTTATAGTGTAACATTAGTGTAGGGTTATAGTGTAACATTCGTGTAGGGTTAGAGTGTATCCATAGTGTAGTATTAGAGTGTAACATTAGTGTAGTATTAGAGTGTAACATTAGTGTAGGCCCATAGTGTAACATTAGTGTAGTTTTAGGGTGTAACATAGAGTGTCGGCCGGGATTCAGCAGCGGCAGCGGGGCTATGAAAGGCTCCAGGGACCAGGTAAGGCCTCAGAGCGTCGGCAGGAAGTCAGCGGCAGCAGCAGGGCTGTACATGGCTCCAGAGACCCAGGTAGGCCTCAGAGCGTTGGCGGGAATCAGCGGCAGCAGCTGGGCTAAAAATTGCTCCAGAGACAAAGTAAGGCCGCTGAGCATCGGCGGGAGTTTCAGCGGAGGCAGCGGGGCTATGAAAGGCTCCAGAGACCAGGTAAGGCCTCAGAGCATCGGCGGGAATTCAGCGGCAGCAGCGGGGCTATAAAAGGCTCCAGAGACCAGATAAGGCCTCAGAGCGTCGGCGGGAATTTCAGCGGCAGCAGCGGGGCTATAAAAGGCTCCAGAGACCAGATAAGGCCTCAGAGCGTCGGCGGGAATTTCAGCGGCAGCAGCGGGGCTATAAAAGGCTCCAGAGACCAGGTAAGGTCTCAGAGCGTCGGCGGGAATTTCAGCGGCAGCAGCGGGGCTATAAAAGGCTCCAGAGACCAGATAAGGCCTCAGAGCGTCGGCGGGAATTTCAGCGGCAGCAGCGGGGCGATAAAAGGCTCCAGAGACCAGGTAAGGTCTCAGAGCGTCGGCGGGAATTTCAGCGGCAGCAGCGGGGCGATAAAAGGCTCCAGAGACCAGGTAAGGTCTCAGAGCGTCGGCGGGAATTTCAGCGGCAGCAGTGGGGCTATAAAAGGCTCCAGAGACCAGGTAAGGTCTCAGAGCGTCGGCGGGAATTTCAGCGGCAGCAGTGGGGCTATAAAAGGCTCCAGAGACCAGGTAAGGCGCACCAGTCTCCGAATTCGGAACTCAGAGGGAAGGGGAGAGGTAGAAAATAATCGAAGCGTGACGTCACCAGAAAGCAGGTAAGTGATTGGTTGGTGAGTATTTCTCTCTTTTTAAATTTAAACTCTGTGGTATATAGTTTCTAAGGTGTGATATTCATCATCTAGAATCGGGGCAGAGGGTATTTAAAAATAATATTAATAAATTTAATTAATTACATAGAATGGGAGAGCAGGTGATGTGTTGCTGCTGCAATGTGTGGTAGCTGGTGGACAGCATTGATGCTCACAGTGATCACATTTGCAGTAATTGCTGGCTGCTCGAGGAATTCCAGCTCCGTGTTGAAGAGCTGGAGTCCGTGCTTCAAACACTGAGACCATCAGGGAGGGGGAGAGTTACCTGGACTCTGTGTTTCAGGAGGTAGTCACACCAATTAGATTAATTAATTCAGATGTAGTCCGTGGCCAGGGACAGGATGGTGTGACTAGAAGTGAGGCAGGTACGGGGATCCAAGAGGTAGCGTTGGAAGAGCCGCAGCCCTTGCTCTTGTCCAACAGGTTTGAGGCTCTTACTCCCTGTGAGGATGGGAACGGGGACTGCGGGGAGGATGAGCAACCCGGCCACAGCACCATGGAGCGGGGGGCCATTCAAGTGGGGGGAGTTAAAAGAAATGTTGTAGTGGTTGGGGATAGTATCGTTAGGGGGATAGATAGAGTTCTTTGCAGCCGAGAGCGAGAGTCCCGAAGGCTGTGTTGCCTGCCCGGAGCCAGGGTTAAGGACATCTCCTCTGGGCTGGAGAGAAACTTGGATTGGGAGGGGGAGGATCCAGTTGTCGTGGTCCATGTTGGTACCAACGACATAGATAGGACAAGGAAAGAGGTTCTGCTGAGGGAGTTTGAGCAGCTAGGGGCCAAATTAAAAAGCAGAACCACAAGGGTAATAATCTCTGGATTACTACCTGAGCCATGTGCAAATTTGGCTAGGGTAAATAAAATTAGAGAGAAGACGGGTGTGGGAGAAATGGGTTTTGCTTCTTGGGACACTGGCATCAGTACTGGGACAGGAGAGAGCTGTTCCATTGGGATGGACTTCACTTGGCCAGTGCTGGGACTAGAATCCTGGCGAATTGAATAAGTGGGCTGTAGAGAGGGCTTTAAACTAATTAGTGGGGGGGAGGTTTTAAGAGAAGAAAAATTAAAATGACAGCGGAGAAGGCAATAGAGCAAGGTAGCAGTGGGGGAATTAAAAACCAGAGCATGTCAGGAAGGGACAGAATGTATAATGATAAAGGTAAAGTAGTAAAAGGGGTAAAAGCAGGAATAAATTGTCAGAAAACATATTTGAAAGTTCTTTATCTGAATGCACGCAGCATTCGTAACAAAATAGACGAGTTGACG
The DNA here is from genome assembly GCF_052327205.1 of Somniosus microcephalus. Classification (NCBI taxonomy): domain Eukaryota; kingdom Metazoa; phylum Chordata; class Chondrichthyes; order Squaliformes; family Somniosidae; genus Somniosus; species Somniosus microcephalus. The sequence goes on along the minus strand of NC_140987.1, from coordinate 71,193,454 downwards.
GTACAAATAACTACACATGGGTATGATCTGGTGGCCATTACGGAAACATGGCTGCAAGATGATCATGACTGGGAACTAAACATACAAGGGTATTTGACAATTAGGAAGGACAGACAGGAAGGAAAGGGAGGTGGGGTTGCTTTGTTAATCAAGGATGGAATCACTGCAATAGTCAGAAATGATATTGGGTCAAAGGATCAAGATAGTGAAACAGTTTGGGTGGAGATAAGGAATAATAAGGGGAAAATGTCACTAGTGGGCGTGGTCTATAGGCCTCCTAACAGTTGCAACTCTGTTGGTCGGAGCATAAATCAGGAAATAGTTGGGGCTTGTAATAATGGAACAGCTATAATCATGGGGGATTTTAACTTTCATATCGACTGGACTAATCAAATTGGGCATGGCAGCCTTCAGGAAGAGTTCATTGAGTGTATTAGGGACGGGTTCCTTGAGCAGCATGTAACTGAACCAACCAGGGGGCAGGCAATCTTAGATCTGGTCCTGTGTAATGAGACAGGATTAATAAAAAATGTCCTAGTAAAGGATCCCCTTGGAATGAGTGACCATAATATGGTTGAATTCCAAATTCAGTTCGAGGGTGAGAGGGTTGGATCTCAAACCAGCGTGCTGAGCTTAAATAAAGGAGACTATGAAGGTATGAGAGTAGAATTGACTAAAGTGGACTGGGAAAACAGATTAAAGTGTAAGACGGTACAAGAGCAGTGGTCTACATTCAAGGAGATATTTCACATCTTTCAAGATAAATATATTCCACTGAGGAAAAAGGGGCGTAAAAGAAAAGACAGCCATCCGTGTTTAGTAAAGTAATAAAGGATAGTATCCGACTGAAAACAAGGGCAAATAAAGTAGCCAAATCTAGTGGGAGGATAGATGATTGGGAAGCATTTAAAAGCCAGCAAACAATAAATAAAAGATTAATTAAGAAAGGGAAGATAGATTATGAAAGTAAACTGGCAAAAAATATAAAAACAGACAGCAAGAGTTTCTACAGCTATATAAAAGGAAAAAGGGTGGCTAAAGTGAACGTTGGTCCCTTAGAGGATGAGACCGGGAAACTAGTGGTGGGGAACATGGAGATGGCAAAGACGCTGAACAAATATTTTGTATCAGTCTTTACAGTAGAGGACACTAAAAATATCCCAACACTGGACAAACAGGGGGCAATGGGGGGGGGGAGCGGAGGAGCTAAACACGATCAAAATCACTAAGGAGATGGTATTCGGTAAAATAATGGGACTAAAAGCAGATAAATCCCCCGGACCTGATGGCCTACATCCTAGGGTCTTGAGAGAAGTGGCGGGAGGGATTGTGGATGCATTGGTGATTATTTTCCAAAACTCCCTGGACTCAGGAAAGGTCCCAGCAGATTGGAAAACTGCTAATGTAACACCCTTATTTAAGAAGGGAAGTAGACAAAAAGCTGGAAACTATAGACCAGTTAGCCTAACATCTGTGGTTGGCAAAATGTTGGAGTCCATTATTAAGGAAACAGTAACAGAGCATTTGGATAAACATGATTTAATAGGACAGAGTCAGCATGGTTTTATGAAGGGGAAGTCATGTTTGACAAATTTGCTCGAGTTCTTTGAGGACGTAACATACAGGGTGGATAAAGGGGAACCAGTGGATGTAGTGTATTTGGACTTCCAAAAGGCATTTGACAAGGTTCCACACAAAAGATTACTGATCAAGATAAAAAAATCACAGGATTGGGGGTAATATAGTGGTATGGGTGGAAGATTGGCTATCTAACAGAAAACAAAGAGTTGGGATAAATGGTTCATTCTCGGGCTGGCAATCAGTAACTAGTGGTGTTCCGCAAGGGTCAGTGCTGGGACCCCAACACTTTACAATCTATTTTAACGATTTGGAGGAAGGGACCGAGTGCAACATATCCAAGTTTGCTGATGATACAAAGATGGGAGGGAAAGCAGTGGGTGTGTGCAGTTCTGGTCGCCACACTACAGGAAGGATGTGATCGCGTTGGAGAGGGTGCAGAGGAGGTTCACCAGGATGTTACCAGGGCTGGAGCGCTTCAGCTATGAAGAGAGACTGGGCAGATTGGGTTTGTTTTCCTTGGAGCAGAGGAGGCTGAGGGGGGACATGATTGAGGTGTACAAAATTATGAGGGGCATAGATAGGATGGATGCTGAGGAGCTTTTTCCCTTAGTAGAGGGGTCAATAACTAGGGGGCATAGATTCAAGGTAAAGGGCGGGAGGTTTAGAGGGGATTTGAGAAAGAACTTTTTCACCCAGAGTGTGGTTGGAGTCTGGAACTCACTGCCTGAAAGGGCTGTGGAGGCAGGAACCCTCACAACATTTAAGAAGCATTTGGATGAGCACTTGAAATGCCACAGCATACAAGGCTACGGACCAAATGCTGGAATATGGGATTAGATTAGACAGGGCTTGATGGCCGGCGCGGACACGATGGGCCGAAGGGCCTCTATCCGTGCTGTATAACTCTATGACTCTATGACTTTATGACATAAAAAACCTGCAAAAGGACATAGACAGGCTAAGTGAGTGGGCAGAGTTTTGGCAGATGGAATATAATATTGGAGAGTGTGAGGTTATGCACTTTGGCAAAAAAAATCAAAGAGCAAGTTATTATCTAAATGCACAGAAACTGCAAAGTGCTCCAGTGCAAAGGGATCTGGGGGTCCTGGTGCATGAAACACAAAAACTTGGTATGCAGGTGCAGCAGGTGATCAGGAAGGCCAATGGAATCTTCGCTTTTATTGCAAGGGGGATGGAGTATAAAAACAGGGAACTCTTGCTGCAGTTATAAAGGGTATTGGTGAGGCCACACCTGGAATACTGCGTGCAGGTTTGGTTTCCATATTTAAGAAAAGATATACTTGCTCTCGAGGCGGTTCAGAGAAGGTTCACTCGGTTGATTCCGGAGAAGAGGGGTTTGACGTATGAGGAAAGGTTGAGTAGCTTGGGACTCTACTCATTGGAGTTCAGAAGAATGAGAGGCGATCTTATCGAAGCATATAGGATTGTGAGGGGGCTTGATCGGGTGGATGCGGTGAGGATGTTTCCACTGATGGGTGAGACCAGAACTAGGGGGCATAATCTTAGAATAAGGGGCTGCCCTTTCAAAACTGAGATGAGGAGAAACTTCTCCACTCAGAGGGTAGTAAATCTATGGAATTTGCTACCCCAGAGAGCTGTGGAAGCTGCGAAATTAAATAAATTTAAAACGGAGATAGACAGTTTCCTAGCAGATAAGTGAATTAGAGGTTACGGGGAGAGGGCAGGGAAGCGGACTTGAGTCTAGATTCGGATCAGCCATGATCCTATTGAATGGCGGAGCAGGCCCGAGGGGCCGTAGGCCTATTCCTGCTCCTACTTCTTATGTTCTTATGTTCTTATTAGTGTCGGGTTATAGTGTAACATTCGTGTAGGGTTATAGTGTAACATTAGTGTAGTATAAGAGTGTAACATTAGTGTAGGGTTATAGTGTAACATTAGTGTAGTATTAGAATTTAACATTAGTGTATGGTTATAGTGCAATATTAGTGTAGTATTAGAGTGTAACATTAGTGTAGTGTTACAGTGTAATATTAGTGTATTATTAGAGTGTAACACTAGGATAGGGTTATAGTGTAACATTAGTGTAACATTAGAGTGTAACAATAATGTAGTATTAGAGTGTAGCTATAGTTTAGGGTTACAGTGTAATATTAGTGTAGGGTTATAGTGTAACATTAGTGTAGTATTAGAGTGTGACATTAATGTAGGTTCATTGTTTAACATTAGTGTACTATTAGTGTGTAACATTAGTGTCGGGTTATAGTGTAACAGTAGTGTAGTAGTAGAGTGTAACATTAGTGCAGGGTTATAGTGTAACATTAGTGTAGTATTAGAGTGTAACATTAGTGTAGGGTTATAGTGTAACATTAGTGTAGGGTTATAGTGTAACATTAGTGTAGTATAAGAGTGTAACATTAGTGTAGGGTTATAGTGTAACATTAGTGTAGGGTTATAGTGCAACAATAGTGTAGTATTAGAGTGTAACATTGGTGTAGTGTTACAGTGTAATATTAGTGTATTATTAGAGTGTAACACTAGAATAGGGTTATAGTGTAACATTAGTGTAGCATTAGAGTGTAGCAATAGTGTAGTATTAGAGTGTAGCATTAGTGTAGGGTTACAGTGTAATATTAGTGTAGGGTTATAGTGTAACATTATAGTCATAGAGTCATAGAGTTATACAGCACGGATAGAGGCCCTTCGGCCCATCGTGTCCATGCCGGCCATCAAGCCCTGTCTAATCTAATCCCATATTCCAGCATTTGGTCCGTAGCCTTGTATGTTATGGCATTTCAAGTGCTCATCCAAATGCTTCTTCAAAGTTGTGAGGGTTCCTGCCTCCACAACCCTTTCAGGCAGTGAGTTCCAGACTCCAACCACCCTCTGGGTGAAAATGTCTTTCTCAAATCCCCTCTAAACCTCCCGCCCTTTACCTTGAATCTATGCCCCCTAGTTATTGACCCTTCTACTAAGGGAAAAAGCTCCTCAGTATCCATCCTATCTATGCCCCTCATAATTTTGTACACCTCAACCATGTCCCCCCTCAGCCTCCTCTGCTCCAAGGAAAACAAACCCAATCTGCCCAGTCTTTCTTTATAGCTGAAGCGCTCCAGCCCTGGTAACATCCTGGTGAATCTCCTCTGCACCCTCTCCAAAGCGATCACATCCTTCCTGTAGTGTGGCGACCAGAACTGCACACAGTATTCCAGCTGTGGCCTAACCAGTGTTTTATACAGCTCCATCATAACCTCCTTGCTCTTATATTCTATGCCTCGGCTAATGAAGGCAAGTATCCCATATGCCTTTTTTACCACCTTATCCACCTGTTCCGCCGCCTTCAGGGATCTGTGTACTTGCACACCAAGATCCCTCTGCACCTCCGTCATGCCTAGGGTCTTACCATTCATTGTGTATTCCCTTGCCTTGTTAGTACCCCCAAAGTGCATCACCTCGCACTTTTCCGGGTTAAATTCCATTTGCCACTGTTCCGCCCATCTGACCAACCCATCTATATCGTCCTGCAGACTGAGGCTACCCTCCTTGCTATTTACCACCCTACCAATTTTTGTATCATCCGCGAACTTACTGATCATACCTTTTACATTCATATCCAAGTCATTAATGTAGACCACAAACAGCAAGGGACCCAGCACCGATCCCTGTGGCACCCCACTGGCCACAGGCTTCCAGTCACAAAAGCAACCTTCGACCATCACCCTCTGCCTTCTGCCACTAAGCCAGTTTTGTATCCAATGTGCCAAGGCACCCTGGATTCCATGGGCTCTTACCTTCTTGACCAGTCTCCTGTGCGGGACTTTATCGAAGGCCTTACTGAAATCCATGTATACCACATCCACTGCGTTACCCTCATCCACACACCTGGTCACCCCCTCAAAAAATTCAATCAAATTAGCCAGACATGATCTTCCCTTGACAAAGCCATGCTGACTATCCCTGATTAATCCTTGTCTCTCCAAGTGGAGACTAATTTTGTCCCTCAGAATTTTTTCCAATAATTTTCCTACCACTGCTGTTAGGCTCACTGGCCTGTAGTTCCCCAGTTTTTCCCTACTTCCCTTCTTGAATAATGGTACTACATTAGCGGTTCTCCAGTCCTCTGGCACATCCCCTGTGGCCAGAGAGGTCCTGAATATATGTGTTAGAACCCCCGCAATCTCTTCCTTTGCCTCACACAGCAGCCTGGGATACATTTCATCTGGGCCTGGGGATTTATCCATTTTTAGGCCTGCTAAAACCGCCAATACCTCCTCCCTCTCGATGTTAATATGTTCGAGCATATCACAGTCCCCCCGCTCTATTTCTATGTCTACATCGTCCTCCTCCATAGTGAAAACAGATGCAAAAAATTCATTTAGAACCCCTCCTACATCTTCCGGCTCCACACACAGATTGCCACTTTTGTCCCTAATGGGCCCTATTTTTTCCCTAGTTAGCCTCTTACCCTTAATATACTTATAAAACATCTTAGGATTTTCCTTTATTTTGCTCGCCAGTGTTATTTCATGGCCCCTTCTTGATCTCCTAATTTCTTTTTTAAGTATCCCCCTGCACTTTTTGTACTCCTCTAGGGCTTCCTCCGTCTTTAGCCTTTTGTATCTGCCAAAAGCCCTCCTTTTTTTCCTAATCCATTCTCGTATATCCCCTGACATCCAAGGTTCCCTGTGGTTTTTGGAACCACCCTTGACCTTTACGGGAACATGTTGCCATTGTATGATCTCAATCTCCCTTCTGAAAGCCTCCCATTGCTCCGATGCGGATTTTCCTACAAGTAGCTGATCCCAGTCCATTTTGGCCAGATCCTGCCTTATCCTATTAAAATCGGCCTTCCCCCAATTTAGAACCTTTATTTCCGGCCCATCCCTGTCCTTTTCCATGACCACCTTAAATCTCACCATATTATGGTCACTGTCACCAAAGTGCTCACCTACTAGCACTTTTTCCACTTGGCCGGCCACATTCCCTAGAATTAGGTCCAGTACTGCCACCTCTCTTGTAGGACTTTCTACATGCTGGCTCAAAAAGCTCTCTTGGATGCACTTTAAGAATTCTACACCCTCTGAGCCTTTCGCACTTTGACTATCCCAGTTAATATTGGGGAAGTTGAAATCCCCCATTATTATTACCCTATTATTTGCACATTTCTCTGAGATTTGCCTACATATCTGTTCCTTTATCTCCCCCTGACTGTTTGGAGGCCTATAGTACACTCCCAGCAAAGTGCTTGCCCCCTTTTTGTTTTTAAGCTTCACCCATATGGCCTCATTAGAGGAACCTGCTAATATATCATCCCTCCTTACTGCAGTAATTGACTCCTTAATTAATATTGCGACACCCCTCCTCTTTTACCTCCCCCTCTGTCTCGCCTGAAGATTCTGTACCCCGGAATATTGAGCTGCCAGTCTTGCCCCTCCCTCAACCATGTCTCCGTGATAGCAACAATATCATACTCCCATGTGTTTATCAACACCTTCAGTTCATCCACCTTATTTGCAAGACTCCTTGCATTAAAATAGATGCCATCCAGCCTTGCCCTTATATATTTGCCCTGTCTACCAAGCTGACTTGTTTTTTTCTCTATAATTGGCAGCACATCACCCCCTATTTCAGCTCCCCTCTGTATCCCATCCCCCTGCCAAGTTAGTTTAAACCCCCCCAACAGTGCTAGCAAACCTCCCCGCAAGGATATTTGTCCCGCTCTGGTTCAGGTGCAACCCGTCCGACTTGTACAAGTCCCACCTTTCCCAGAAGCAGGCCGAGTGATCCAGGAAACTAAAACCCTCCCTCCTACACCAACTCTTTAGCCACGCATTCATCTGCACTATCCTCCTATTCCTATACTCACTAGCACGTGGCACTGGGAGTAATCCAGAGATTACAACCTTTGAGGTCCTGCCCTTTAATCTGTTACCTAGCTCCCTAAATTCTTGATGCAGGACCTCATCCCCCTTCCTACCTATGTCGTTGGTCCCAATGTGGACCACGACCTCTGCCTGCTCACCCTCCCCCTTAAGAATGCCCTGTAGCCGCTCAGTGACATCCATGACCCTGGCCCCAGGGAGGCAACAAACCATCCTGGAGTCACGTTTGCGGCCACAGAAACACCTATCTGTTCCCCTTACGATAGAATCCCCTACCACTATTGCTCTCCCACTCTTTTTCCTCCCTTCCTGAGCAGCAGAAGCATCCCTGGTGCCAGGAAGCTGGCTGCTGCTGCCTTTCCCTGGTGAGTCATCCCCCTCAACAGTATCCAACTTGGTATACCTGTTTGAAAGGGGGATGTCCGCAGGGGTTCCCTGCACTTCCTGCCTGCCTCTGTTGCTCCGCCTGATGGTCACCCCCTGTGCAGCCCTACACTGAGGCGTGAACAACTCGCTAAACGTGCTATCCACGACCCTCTCAGCATCGCGCATGCTCCAAAATTCATCCACCCGCAGCTCGAGCGCCGCAATGCGGTCTACAAGTAGCTGCAGCTGGATGCATTTCCCGCACACATTGTCGCCAGGGACACTGGCAGCGTCCCTGACTTCCCACATGGAGCAAGAGGAGCAGAACACGGGTCTGAACTCTCCTGCCATGACTTACTCCTTTAATTAATTTTAAAATGTATTCAATAATCCAGTTACAGGTATACTCTAGGGCGCTTTATTTACCAACTGTCCCCACTACACCACAGAGACCCTAGAAATTTAACCACAGAATTCAAGCTTGTATTGAAAAGAGAGAAAATACTCACCAACCAATCACTTACCTGCTACCTGCTGACGTCACACTTGGACTACTTTTTACCTCTCTCCTGGAACCTGGATTGGTATGCCTCTGACTGCTCCCTCTTATACTCAGCCACCTCGGGCTGCTCCCGCGCAGGTCCGCTGCTTCTCCGGTCTCGGGGCTGTGGGCCTCGGTGCCTCTGACTGCTCCCTCTCAAGCCTTTAAGCTCTCCCGCCTCGGGTTGCTCCCGCACAGGTCCGCTGCTTCTCCGGTCTCAGGGCTGTGGGCCTCGGTGCCTCTGACTGCTCCCTCTCAAGCCTTTAAGCTCTCCCGCCTCGGGCTGCTCCCGCGCAGGTCCGCTGCTTCTCCGGTCTCGGGGCTGTGGGCCTCGGTGCCTCTGACTGCTCCCTCTCAAACCTTTAAGCTCTCCCGCCTCGGGCTGCTCCCGTGCAGGTCCGCTGCTTCTCCGGTCTCGGGGCTGTGGGCCTTGGTGCCTCTGACTGCTCCCTCTCAAGCCTTTAAGCTCTCCTGCCTCGGGCTGCTCCCGCGCAGGTCCGCTGCTTCTCCGGTCTCGGGGCTGTGGGCCTCGGTGCCTCTGACTGCTCCCTCTCAAGCCTTTAAGCTCTCCCGCCTCGGGCTGCTCCCGCGCAGGTCCGCTGCTTCTCCGGTCTCGGGGCTGTGGGCCTCGGTGCCTCTGACTGCTCCCTCTCAAGCCTTTAAGCTCTCCCGCCTCGGGCTGCTCCCGCGCAGGTCCGCTGCTTCTCCAGCCTCGGGGCTGTGGGTGATCGTGTAACTTTAGTGTAGTATTAGAGTGTAACATTAACGTAGGTTTATAGTTTAACATTATTGTACTATTAGTGTGTAACATTAGTGTAGGGTTATAGTGTAACATTAGTGTAGTATTCGAGTGCAACATTAGTGTAGGGTTATAGTGTAACATTAGTGTGGTATTAGAGTGTAACATTAGTGTAGGGTTAGAGTGTAACATTAGTGCAGGGTGATCGTGTAACTTTAGTGTAGTATTAGAGTGTAACATTAGTGTAGTATAAGAGTGTAACATTACTGTAGTATTAGAGTGTAACATTAGTGTAGGATTATAGTGTAACATTAGTGTAGTATTAGAGTGTAACATTATTGTAGGGAAATAGTGTATCATTAGTGTAGAATTAGAGTGTAACATTAGTGTAGTTTCAGAGTGTAACATTAGTGTAGGGTTATAGTGTAACATTAGTGTAATATTAGAGTATAACATTAGTGTAATATTAGAGTGTAACTTTAGTGTAGGGTTAGAGTGTAGCATTAGTGTAGTATTAGAGTGTAACGTTAGTGTAGGGTTATAGTGTAACATTAGTGTAATATTAGAGTATAACATTAGTGTAATATTAGAGTGTAACTTTAGTGTAGGGTTAGAGTGTAGCATTAGTGTAGTATTAGAGTGTAACGTTAGTGTAGGGTTATAGTGCAACATTACTGTAGGATTATAGAGTAACATTAGTGTAGTATCAGAGTGTAAAACTAGCGTAGGGTTATAATGTAAAATTAGTGTATTATTAAGTGTCACATTAGCATAGTATTACAGTGTAACATTAGTGTAGTATTAGTGGGCAGAGATTTGGCAGATGCAATATAATGTTGGAAAGTGTGAGGTTATGCACTTTGGCAAAAAAAATCAAAGAGCAAGTTATTATCTAAATGGAGAGAAACTGCAAAGTGCTACAGTACAAAGGGATCTGGGGGTCCTGGTGCATGTAACACAAAAAGTTAGTATGCAGGTGCAGCAGGTGATCAGGAAGGCCAATGGAATCTTCGCTTTTATTGCAAGGGGGATGGAGTATAAAAACAGGGAAGTCTTGCTGCAGTTATACAGGGTATTCGTGAGGCCACACCTGGAATACTGCCTGCAGTTTTGGTTTCCATATTTAAGAAAAGATATACTTGCTCTCGAGGCGGTTCAGAGAAGGCTCACTCGGTTGATTCCAGAGGTGAGGGGGTTGACGTATGAGGAAAGGTTGAGTAGGTTGGGACTCTACTCATTGGAGTTCAGAAGAATGAGAGGCGATCTTATCGAAACATATAAGATTGTGAGGGGACTTGATCGAGTGGATGCGGTGAGGATGTTTCCACTGATGGGTGAGACTAGAACTAGGGGGCGTAATCTTAGAATAAGGGGCTGCCCTTTCAAAACTGAGGTGAGGAGAAACTTCTTCACTCAGAGGGTAGTAAATCTATGGAATTTGCTACCCCAGAGAGCTGTGGAAGCTGCAACATTAAATAAATTTAAAATGGAGATAGATATTTTCCTAGCAGATAAGGGAATTAGGGGTTACGGGGAGAGGGCAAGGAAGTGGACGTGAGTCTAGATTCAGATCAGCCATGATCCTATTGAATGGCGGAGCAGGCCCCAAGGGCCGTATGGCCTACTCCTGCTCCTATTCCTTATGTTCTTATGTTCTTATGCAGAGTGTAACATTAGTGCAGGGTTATAGTATAACAATAGTGTAGTATTGAGTGTAACATTAGTGTATTATTAGATTGTTACATTAGTGTAGTGTTATAGTGTAACATTAGCGTAGGGTTATAGTGAAACAATAGTGTAGTGTTACAGTGTAATATTAGTGTAGTATTAGAGTGTAACACTAGCGTAGGGTTGTCGTGTAACATTAGTGTAGTATTAGAGTGTAACATTAGTGTAGGTTTATAGTGTAACATTAGTGTAGGGTTAGAGTGTAACGTTAGTGTAGGGTTATAGTGTAACATTATTGTAGGGTTATAGTGTAACGTTAGTGTAGGGTTATAGTGTAACATTAGTGTAGGGATTTATTGTAACATTAGTGTAGTATTAGAGGGTAACATTACTGTAGGGTTATAGTGTAATGTTAGTGTAGGGTTATAGTGTAACATTAGAGTAGGATTATAGTGTAACATTAGTGTAGTATTAGAGTGTAACATTAGTGTAGGGTTAGAGTGTAACGTTAGTGTAGTATTAGATTGTAACATTAGTGTAGGATTATAGTGTAACATTAGCGTAGGGTTATAGTGTAACATTAGTGTAGGTCTATAGTGTAACATTAGTGTAGTATTAGAGTGCAACATTAGTGTAGGGTTATAGTGTAACATTAGTGTGGTATTAGAGTGTAACATTAGTGTAGGGTTAGAGTGTAACATTAGTGTAGGGTGATCGTGTAACATTAGTGTAGTATTAGAGTGTAACATTATTGTAGGGAAATAGTGTATCATTAGTGTAGTATTAGAGTGGAACATTAGTGTAGCATTAGTGTGTAACATTCCTGTAGGGTTATAGTGTAACATTAGTGTAATATTAGAGTATAACATTAGTGTAGTATTAGAGTGCAACATTAGTGTAGGGTTATAGTGTAACAATGGTGTAGTATTGAGTGTAACATTAGTGTAGTTTTAGATTGTAATATTAGTGTAAGGTTATAGTGTAACATTGGTGTAGTATTAGAGTGTAACATTAGTGTAGGGTTATAGTGTAAAATTCGTGTAATATTAGTGTGTAACATTTGTGTAATATTAGACTGTAACTTTAGTGTAGGGTTACAGTGTAACATTAGTGTAGTATTAGAGTGTATCTTTAGTGCAGGTTTATAGTGCAACATTAGTGTAGGGTTATAGTGTAACATTAGTGTAGTATCAGAGTGTAAAACTAGCATTGAGTTATCGTGTAAAATTAGTGTAGTATTAGAGTGTAACATTAGTGTAGTATTAGAGTGTATCATTAATGTAGGTTTATAGTGCAACATTAGTGTAAGGTTATAGTGTAACATTAGTGTAGTATCAGAGTGTAAAAGGAACGTAGGTTTATAGTGTAAAATTAGTGTAGTATTAGAGTGTAACATTAGTGTGGTATTACAGTGTAACATTAGTGTAGTATTAGAGTGTAACATTAGTGTAGGGTTACAGTATAATATTAGTGTAGTATTAGAGTGTAACATTAGTGTAGTGTTATAGTGTAACATTAGTGTAGTATTAGAGTGTAACATTAGTGTAATATTAGAGTGTAACATTAGTGTAATAATGGAGTGTAACGTTAGTGTAGGGTTATAGTGTAACATTAGTGTAGGGTTATCGTGTAACATTAGTGTAGTATTAGAGTGTAACATTAGTGTAGTATTAGAGTGTAACATTAGTGAAGGTTTATAGCGTAACATTATTGTGGTATTAGAGTGTAACATTCTTGCAGGGTTATAGTGTAACATTAGTGTAATATTAGCGTTGTGAGCTATGGGGGCATTTTGTGGTGTGATGGACACTATGTGGCCACCAGATGGAGACAAAGTCCCCCTCTGACTCCAATTCAGGTGATGGCCACACCCACCTCCAACACACCTGAGGCAAATCTACCCATTAGCTCATGAGTTCAAAAAGGCAAACTAGTGCATCCCTTCAGGGCCAGGTAAAGGGGTCCTGAGATAGGACCAGGCCAGAGCCAGAGCCAGAGCCAGAGTCATAGCCAGAGCCTGTGCCTGAGGAGAGGGCCAGAGCCTGAGGAGAGGGCCAGAGCCAGAGGAGAAAGCGAGGATGGGGCCAGGGCCTGAGGAGAAAGCCAGGACAGGGCCAGTGCCTGGGGAGAAAGCCAGGACCGGCTGAGAAAGATCCAGTGGTAAAGTAACCCTGGCTTATTGTTTTTGGCGAAAGAACCTGTGAGGGTGCCAGTTAGTTCCCTCTGTAACCCCTAGATGGCACCTTCAGTTGTTTTTTTCCCTTTGCTAATTGTTACTAGTCTCTCCTGTGTTTATTACTTAACTGCCTTTTATCAGGTTTATTGGTTTCACCTGTTGTTGTTTGTATTTAATTTCTGTGGTTTCTTCCCTCTGTGCTCAGTCTTGACAAGCCGCTTGCCTAGTGGTAGCTTGTCTTGAGCTCCTATGTTTGTAACTGTTTACCTGTGTGATTCTAGTAAAGTACTTTTATTTAAGACTGCATACCTGCTCCCCGCCTCGTCTGTCTGCACTTGGGTCCAGAACCAGCATCGCCCTGACAGCAAGACTGAGCCAGTATGGACCCAGCAGTGATGGAGGAATTTCATTCTATTCTCTCCCAACAAGGTGCTTTCCTCGGCCACCTTGAGCAACTTCTCCAAAGCATTTTGGACAAGGTAAATACGTGGACTCAGACCATTCAACACCCAGCTGCTGTGGCTTCTGCTCAGGATGTTCCTCCTCAGTCAGTTCCTTTGGGTACTACCCCACCGGTCGCCGACCTCCAGACTCACCGAGAGCCTCGCCTACCCGCGCCAGAGCGCTCTGACGGTCATCCGGGCAAGTGTAGCGGCTTCTTGACCCAGTGCTTCCTAGTTTTTGAACTCCAACCCTCCATGTTCCTATCACCCCGCTCTAAGGTAGCGTTCATCATATCACTACTCTCGGGAAAAGCTCTCGCCTGGGCTACCGCTATCTGGGAGCAGCAATCTTTCATCTGCTCGGACATTCTCCTTTTCGCCGAAGAGATGAGCAAAGTCTTTGACCATCCTGTGAGTGGACGGGAGGCAGCTAAGAGACTTTTGAATCTCCGCCAGGGCAACTGCAGCGTAGCCGACTTCGCCATTGAGTTCCGCATACTCGCTGCGGAAAGCCGCTGGAACACCGAGGCCCTTCTCTCCACGTTTCTTCATGGCTTTTCCGAATCTATCAAAGATGAACTGGCATCCAGAGAGGTTCCGGAGGACCTTGACACGCTCATCTCCCTTGCCATCAGAGTGGATAGCCGCCTCCGGGAGCATGGTAGAGAGAGGAGATTCACTACTTCCACAGAGGTGAGATCTTCCGGTGTTTTGAATCTGACCAAGAGTTTCCAAGTACCCCCGAGTCCACCTGTTAGCACCGAAGAGGAACCTATGCAACATGGCAGAACTCAGCTCTCCCAGTTTGAGAGACAGAGGAGATTGAGAGAGGGGCGTTGTCTTTACTGTGGCCTGTCTGGCCATCTCAGAGCCACATGCCCTGAGCTTCAGGAAAAAGCCAGGAGGATTGGGAAAATACTGACAGATCAAATCCCTTCTCCTACCCCTTCTGTCTTCCAAACCCTGCTTCCCGCTCGTCTCTCTTGGAAGGGACAACAGTACAACCTCCAGGCGTTTGTTGACTCTGGGGCCGCTGGCTGTTTTATCGATGCCACCCTTGTGTGCAGCCTGAAAATTCCTTTCTCCCGCCTTGACAAGCCTTTACAAGTCACCGCCCTCGACGGCAGGCCCCTTGGTTCTGGGCGTATTCATCATATCACCGGAGTATTACATGTCCAAGTAGGGGAGAGACATCAAGAGTTGTTGCAGTTTCACCTTATCGCTTCACCTGAGCTCCCTCTCGTTCTTGGACATCCGCGGCTCTCTCTTCACAACCCTCACATTGACTGGACTACCGGGACTGTGCTGGAGTGGGGTCCTTCATGTCTAGCCAACTGTCTTAAGGTCTTCCCTAGTCTGCCCCGTCCTTCCTCTCCCGAGCCAGCTGATCAGCTGGACCTTGCTCATGTGCCCCCTGAATATTCGGACCTCCATGCTGTGTTTAGTAAGAGGCGGTCCACTACACTCCCCCCACACCGGTCCTACGACTGTGCCATTGATCTCCTGCCTGGCACTAGCCCCCCTCAGGGTCAGCTCTACTCTCTCTCTGGCCCTGAGAATGTTTCCATGGAAGAATACATCAAGGAAGCCCTCGCTACAGGTTTCATTCGCCCTTCCACCTCCCCAGCGGGTGCTGGCTTCTTTTTTGTAAAGAAGAAGGATGGTGGTCTCAGGCCTTGTATAGACTATCGGGGGCTTAACAAAATTACCATTAAGAACCGCTATCCTCTCCCTTTGATGTCTTCAGCATTTGAGCAGCTGCAGGGAGCTACCATCTTCTCCAAACTTGACCTCCGCAACGCGTACAACCTGGTCCGCATTAGGGAGGGGGATGAATGGAAGACTGCCTTTATCACCCCTAGCAGTCACTGGGAATACCTCATCATGCCCTTTGGCCTCGCTAACGCTCCTGCTGTCTTCCAAACTTTGGTCAATGACGTGCTCCGGGATCTGCTGAACCAGTTCGTGTTTGTTTATTTGGATGACATTCTCATCTTCTCAAAGTCCCCCCAGCAGCATGCCCAACATGTCAGACGAGTGCTGCAGAGGCTCTTGGAGAACCGTCTCTTTGTCAAATCCGAGAAATGTGAATTCCACGTCTCTAAGGTCATCTTCCTGGGCTACATCATCTCCTGTGGAAGCGTCCAGATGGATCCTAGCAAGGTTCAAGCCGTCTTGAACTGGCCGCGTCCCACGTCGGTTAAGCAGGTTCAGCGGTTCCTGGGATTCGCCAACTTTTACAGATGCTTCATGCGCAACTTCAGCTCCCTTGCCGCCTCCCTCTCCGCATTGACCAAGGGCTCGTCTTTACGGTTCAGTTGGTCTTCTGAAGCGGAACGGGCCTTCCAGGAGCTCAAACAACGCTTCACCTCTGCTCCCATTCTGGTACACCCTGACCCCACCCTGCCCTTTATCGTAGAGGTGGATGCCTCGGATATTGGAGTCGGGGCTGTCCTGTACCAGCGCTCCCCTAAGGACCAAAAGCTGCATCCCTGTGCCTTCTTTTCCCGTCGCCTGAAGCCAGCAGAGAGTAACTATGATGTCGGCAACAAGGAGCTCTTGGCAGTTAAGTTGGGCTTGGAGGAGTGGAGACACTGGTTGGAGGGAGCAGAGCATCCTTTTGTCGTCTGGACCGACCATAAAAATCTGACATATATCCAGGACGCCAAGCACCTCAACCCTCGGCAGGCCAGGTGGGCTCTCTTCTTTAACCGGTTCAACTTTCTCCTGTCTTACCGCCCAGGGTCTAAGAACCTCAAACCGGATGCCCTTTCTCGCCAGTTTGACCCCTCGGAAAAGGACCGGACCTCGGAACCTATCATCCCCAGTTCCTGCATCGTTGCTCCCGTCGCATGGGAGATTGAGACTGTGGTGCGAGGGGCCCAATGTCAGGAGGCTGACCCTGGAGGAGGCCCTCCTCATAGCCTTTATGTTCCCAGTCAGGTGTGCGCCCAGGTCCTTCAATGCAGGCACTCTTCTTGATTGACTGGTCATCCTGGGATCCGTCGGACCCTCGAGTTCCTTAAGAGGAGGTTCTGGTGGCCCTCTATTGAAGCCGACACCCGGGCCTTTGTCTCCGCTTGTCCCGTCTGTGCCCAGAACAAGACATCCCAACAACCTCTGCTTGGTCTCCTGCATCCCTTGCCCATCCCCAGCCATCCCTGGTCGCATATCACCCTGGATTTCATCACCGGGCTACCTCCATCTGAGGGATTCACTACCATCCTAGTTGTGGTCGATCGCTTTTCCAAGGCTGCTCACTTCGTCCCTCTTGTCAAGCTTCCCTCTGCCAGAGAGACTGCCCAGCTGGTTGTACAGCATGTCTTCCGCCTCCATGGCTTGCCCCTGGATGTCGCCTCTGACCGTGGTCCCCAGTTCTCATCCAGGTTCTGGAAGGCTTTTTGTTCCCTCCTGGGCGCTTCCATCAGTCTCTCCTCTGGGTTCCACCCACAGTCTAACGGCCAGACTGAGAGAACCAACCAAGATCTGGAGAGGGTGCTAAGAAGCTTTGTGTCCTCCAATCCTTCCACCTGGAGCAAGTATCTGGTCTGGGCGGAGTACGCGCACAATACCCTTCAGAGCTCCTCCACTGGCCTCTCACCTTTCGAATGTCAATATGGCTTCCAACCTCCACTCTTCCCTTAACAGGAGAGGGAGGTAGGAGTCCCGGCTGCCCAGGGGTTCGTCCAACGCTGCCGCCGTACCTGGAGGAGGGTCCGATCCGCCTTGCAGCTCGCTTCTTCTCGGCAGAAAGTGCAGGCTGACAGACACCGCCGCCCAGCTCCTCGGTTCTGGACTGGACAGAAGGTCTGGCTGTCTACCCGGAATCTTCCGCTCCATGTGGAGTTCCGCAAGTTGGCTCCCCGGTTCATCGGACCTTTTAGGATTTTGGAAAAAGTAAACCCTGTGGCCTGCCGGCTCCTACTTCCTCGGTCGATGAAGATACATCCCACGTTCCACGTCTCTCACCTCAAGCCGGTACTTACCAGTCCCTTGGTCCCTGCTTCCAGACCTCCCCCCCCCGCCCCGCATGATTGACGGTCAGCAAGCGTACACTGTCCGTTGCCTCCTTGATAGTCGTCGGGTTAGGAGGAGCATTCAATACCTGGTCAACTGGGAGGGTTATGGTCCTGAAGAGTGTTCCTGGGTTGCAGCCCGGGACATTTTGGATCCTGAACTCATCAGGGATTTTCGCCGTCGCCACCCTGATCATCCAGGAGGAACATCAGGAGCTGTTCCTAGGGGAGGGGGTCCTGTGAGGGTGCCGGTTAGTTCCCTCTGTAACCCCTAGATGGCACCTTCACTTGTTTTTTTCCCTTTGCTAATTGTTACTAGTCTCTCCTGTGTTTATTACTTAACTGCCTTTTATCATGTTTATTGGTTTCACCTGTTTTTGCTTGTATTTAAGTTCTGTGGTTTCTTCCCTCTGTGCTCAGTCTTGACAAGCCGTTTGCCTAGTGGTAGCTTGTCTTGAGCTCCTATGTTTGTAACTGTTTACCTGTGTGATTCTAGTAAAGTACTTTTATTTAAGACTGCATACCTGCTTCTCGCCTCGTCTGTCTGCACTTGGGTCCAGAGCCAGCCTCGCCCTGACAGAACCAGCAGTAAAGTAACCCTGGCTTATTGTTTTTGGAGAAAGGACCAGTGGTAAAGTAACCCTGGCTTATTGTTTCTGGAGAAAGAACCAGTGGTAAAGTAACCCTGGCTTATTGTTTCTGGAGAAAGAACCAGTGGTAAAGTAACCCTGGCTTATTGTTTCTGGAGAAAGAACCAGTGGTAAAGTAACCCTGGCTTATTGTTTCTGGATTTTGCCAGACTTGAAGCTTTTTCCCTGTTTTCTAAAAATAAAACACAGCTAATTGCTGTTTTTCATAGACCAATTTTGTGACTGTGCTTGTGCCCTTCGCTTCCCGCATCAAAACACCCTTCGGTCTAGGTGGTGGTTGATCGCAGCATGTAACATTAGTGTAGGGTTACAGTGTAACATTAGTGTAGGGTTATAGTGTAACAATAGTGTAGGGTTATAGTGTAACATTAGTGTAGGGTTATAGTTTAACATTAGCCTAGGGTTATAGTGTACATTAGTGTAGGGTTACAGTGTAACATTAGCGTAGCATTATAATTTAACATCAGTGTAGTATTAGAGTGTAACATTAGCGTAGGGTTATAGTGTAACATTAGTGTAGTATTGTAGTGTAACATTAGCGTAGGGTTAGAGTGTAACATTAGCGTAGGGTTAGTGTGTAACATTAGTAAAGGGTTGGAGTGTAACATTAGTGTAGTGTTATAGTGTAACATTAGCGTAGGGTTATAGTGTAACATTAGCGTAGAGTTTGAGTGTAACATTAGCATAGGGTTAGAATGTAACATTAGCATAGGGTTAGAGTGTAACATTAGCGTAGGGTTAGAGTGTAACATTAGCGTAGGGTTAGAGTGTAACTTTAGTGTAGGGTTGGAGTGTAACATAAGTGTAGTGTTATAGTTTAACATTAGTGTAGTATTTGGCTCACATTAGTTTAGTATTAGGCTAACATTAGTGTAGGGTTATAGTGTAACATTAGTGTAGTATTAGAGTGTAACATTAGTGTAGTATTAGAGTGTAACATTCATGTACTATTAGAGTGTAACATTAGTGTAGGGTTATAGTCCTGGAAATTCAGTTGTTAGCGCCAGCCGCCAGCACCTTAGGAGGAGGAGAAGTGGGGCGCTAAGTCGCTAGCACCCAGGCGCAGCGCGATCTGCGCCTCTCGCGAACTTCACTCAAGATTTAGCGGTGGCGCAAAACCACAGTGCCCGCTCAGCTAGGTGCGCAGATCGTGCCGTCATTTCATGGTGCAACGCCCTTGGTGCGCCCCGAACCGGAACATCAGTGGCGCCACCCTTCTTTGCGCCTGGCGCCCCCAGCGACTGGTAGAGGGGAACGGTTCCCAGTCACTGCGGGGCGTGAGGTGCGCTATTTAAAGGGGACTCCTCCTGCATTATAAGTGGCAGCCATTTTGTGCCAATCCTTCTGTGTGAGAGACGGATATTTGGAGAGAGACAAAGGCAGAGCGCTTTCTGCTTTGACTCAGTGCTCGCAAAGGTACTTCTAGCTTCAGGCCAGAGCTTTGCACTTGGATTTCACTTTCAGTGCCATAGCCTTGAGTCGCCACATATAATGGGGGCTGCAATGGGTGGAAACGTTGGCTTTCTCCATTGCATTCAAAGGGATCAGAGACGCCGTGAGAGAGTGCCAGTCATGGCCAGATGGAGAAGGGCCAACAGGCGTCGGCACAGGAGGCCTTACCCACCCAGGGTAAACCGCCAGCTGTTCTCATATCTGAACATGTCTGAGGAGCAGTGTGTTCAGAGGCTGTGATTCAGAAGGGAGGTGGTCACTGAGATCTGCCACCTGCTTCGCCGAGATCTGCAGCCACAGCTGAGGAGCAGGACATCTCCGTCGGTGGCAGTGAAGGTGATGGTGGCTCTCAACTTTTATGCCACCGGCTCCTTCCAATCCGCTACTGGGGAAATTGCCAACATCTCCCAGTTCGCAGTACATTGCTGCATCCGCCAGGTGACCAATGCCCTTTTCAGAGGGAGAGGTCAGTACATCTCCCCCCCCCCATGACCCTGGACAAGCAGCAAGAGCATGCAATGGGTTTTGGAAGAATAGCAAGCTTCCCCATGGTCCAGGGCGTAGAACTGATGAACCAGCAATGGTCAGGCCTTGCTTCAGGGCTGTAGTGTGCAGGGCATGGCAGCCAAACAAGTCGACACTTCCCCTTTAAGAGCTGGCCGGCGCCAGCGTGTCTGCCTTCATTCAGAAACTCGCCGCACCTGCTCTGCGCACGCCCTCGGTGTTAGCGCCTCGGCACGCCGGCTTAGCGCCTTATGATAGTCATGCATCGCCTGCTTTAGCGCAGCAGCAACCTCTTGGGGCGATGCAACTGAATATCGGCGAAGGCAGCGCTAAGTTGCGCCGGGCGCTAAATTTAGCGAACGCCCGGCTGTAGCGCCCCAAACGTGGCTATACTGAATTTCTAGGCCATAGTGTAACATTAGTGCAGTATTAGAGTGTAACATTAGTGTAGGGTTAGAGTGTAACATTAGTGTACCGTTATAGTGTAACATTAGTGTAGTATTACAGTGTAACATTGGGGCAGAAATTCGGGTCGGGGGCTTGCCGCGCGTGCCAGCCGACGCGCTTACCCGACGCGCCTGCCGTTCACCTCCAGGGACGCCTGGAATTCCTTTTTGAAACAGAAGAATCCCGGGCAGCGTCTGACGTCACGCCGCCCAGGAGTGCAACCAGCGCGAAGCCTGCAGCGCGCTGTGCAACTGAGACACGCCCCTTGAGGTCTCAGTTTAATCGGACACGCCCCCAATGTTTCTCACAAGCTGAAAAGCATTTTTACATGCAGAGCAGCATTTCAAATAGGTTTTTGGTATTTTTATGAAGCTTTTGGTAACTTTTATAAACTTTTAAAAACGTTTACATTATTTTGAAGAATCTGAAGTAGTTTTAAACAGAATTAAAGCAATTTAAAGACTTTTAAAAGCCCTGAAATAATTTTTTTCATTCCATTTATTTATTTAGCAACGTTGTCGTCATACGTGTCTTCACACTGTTCCCTTTGGGGAACTGTATGAAGTGGTGGAAAGATTTATGGCCGTGATTAACGCTCATTCCGTGACCGTAACCATCTTTGAACCAGCCATTAGGGTGGTTAGTCCTATGGCGGGAGGGTTTTACGGGCTCCCACAAGCTATACGAGGAGGGGGGGCCACCCACACCCACGGACGCAAATATCCCACTGGATGTCAACCCAGAATTTAGAGCCGGAGCTCCGACTCCACTTGCCGGGACTGTCTGGAGCGGGGTTCGAAACCCTACCCCGTCTGGCCCAGCGGCGGGGATCCTACCACTACGCCAAAGGCCCACTCCGATTTGCAACGTGAAATGTCTGGAATGAGCACAAATCACAGCATTAAAAGAACTCACAATTGAACTGATGATGACCTCAGCAATCTCCTCAACGAGGTGGAGGCGCAGCGCCTGCTCATCATTGGTAATGAGAAGTCAAAGGCGCCGCAAAAAGGACAGATGATAGCTTGGTCTTTCAAGTGGCAGCATAGGGCTCCAGTCACGGGGAGGGAAAAGGCGCAGGAAACGTATGGGTGTCACCTTTTGCGCGGAGTGGGCTTTTTGCGTAGCGGTAAGCATCCCCGCCGCTGGGCCAGAAGGAGTAGGGTTTTGAACCCCGCTCCAGACAGTCCCGGCAATTGGAGTCGGAGCTCCAACTATAAATTCTGGGTGGACATCCAGCGGGATACTTGCGTCCGCGGGTGTGGGTGGCCCCCCCCCCTCAGATGGGTTGTGGGAGCCCGTAAAACCCTCACGCCATAGGACTAACCACCCCAATGGCTGGTATGAAGATGGTTATGGTCACAGAAGGAGCGTTAACGTGGCCAGAAATCCTTCCACCACTTCATACAGTTCCCGAAAGGGAACAGTGTGAGGATACGTACGACGATGACCTCTTGCGCAATGCACCTCCTTGGACCCTCAGTCGCAGATGCGAGGGGGCAAATCGTGCAATTGTTAAATTTTTCATTTTATTGACATGTAAAATGTTGGCCCAGTAATTCCGTTCCAAACGTGTGAGTACGGTCGGGGTACTCACGCGTCTGGCCGGAGGAAATGCCGGTTTTCAGCATGCACAGCGCATGCGGGGAAAACCGGCATTTCCTGTCGTCTGAACGAAGGGGTTCAGAGGCAGAACGCGTGCGACTGCACAGGCAGCGTGTGCGCAGTAAAATTCGCCGGTTTCATTCATGCTTTCAGTGAGGTTAAGTCCTTACAACTTACACATGAAAAAAGCATGAGTACAGTTGCTCCAGAGGCTGCGGAGGAAGATATATTTTATCGTGGAGCTTCTGAAAGCCAATATTTTTGTTTGGGAAAGGGAGGAAAGTTATTTTAAGAAATGCTGAGGTAAGTTTTAAAGTTTATTTTTGTTTTTTAAAACGGGTTTTCAGTACTGTAGGTAGAAGGAGCAATTGTGGCTATGTGAATTGAATTTGCTGTGTTTATTAAATGTGAAAATGACTCCAACATTTTTAAGAAAGAAACTTTTCATCAGTAATATATTCTTTTAAGTAATTATATATGTATGTCTGTATATATTCCTTTGCGTATATGTATGTATATATTCCTTTACTTCTGTGTATGAATGTATGTATTTAATTATGACTTTCAGAGAAAGTAACTTATTGGAAAATCATAATTAAATACATACATTCATACACATAAGTAAAGGAATATATACATATACGTAAAGGAATATATACGGACATACATACATAATTACTTAAAAGAATATATTACTGATGAAGTTTCTTTCTTAAAAATGTTGGCAATGTTACATTACTCATTTTAGAACAGTCATTTTCACATTTAATAAACACAGCAAATTCAATTCACACAGCCACAATTGCTCCTTCTACCTACAGTACTGAAAACCCGTTTAAAAAAAAATTAAACTTTACAACTTACCTCATCATTTCTTAAAATAACTTTCCTCCCTTTCCCAAACAAAAATATTGCCTTTCAGAAGCTCCACGATAAAATATATCTTCCTCCGCAGCCTCTGGAGCAACTTTACACATGCTTTTTTCATGTGTAAGTTGTAAGGACTTAACCTCACTGAATCCATGAATGAAATCGACGAAGTTCACTGCGCACGCGCTGCCTGTGCAGTCGCACGTGCTGTGCCTCTGAACCCCTTCGTTCAGAGGACAGGAAATGCCGGTTTTCCCCTCATGCGCTGTGCATGCTGAAAACCGGCATTTCCTCCAGCCAGACGCATGAGTACCCCGACCGTACTCACACGTTTGGAACGGAATTACTGGGCCATTAGTGTAGTGTTAGAAGATGATGGGGGGGAAAGCAGTGAGTGAGGAGGACATAAAAAACCTGCAGAAGGACATAGACAGGCTAAGTGAGTGGGCAGAAATTTGGCAGATGGAATATAATGTTGGTAAGTGTGAGGTTATGCACTTTGGCAGAAAAAATCAAAGAGCAAGTTATTATCTAAATGGAAAGAAACTGCAAAGTGCTACAGTACAAAGGGATCTGGGGGTCCTGGTGCATGAAACACAGAAGGTTAGTATGCAGGTACAGCAGGTGATCAGGAAGGCCAATGGAATCTTGCAAGGGGGATGGAGTATAAAAGCAGGGAAGTCTTGCTTCAGTTATACAGGGTACTGGTGAGGCCACACCTGGAATACTGTGTACAGTTTTGGTTTCCATATTTAAGAAAATATATACTTGCTCTCGAGGCAGTTCAGAGAAGGTTCACTCGGTTGATTCCGGAGATGAGGGGGTTGACTTATGAGGAAAGGTTGAGTAGGTTGGGCCTCTAGTCATTGGAATTCAGAAGAATGAGAGGCGATCTTATCGAAACATATAAGATTGTGAAAGGGCTTGATCGGGTGGATGCGGGGAGGATGTTTCCACTGATGGGTGAGACTAGAACTAGGGGGCATAATCTTAGAATAAGGGGCTGCCGTTTCAAAACTGAGATGAGGAGAAACTTCTTCACTCAGAGGGTAGTGAATCTATGGAATTTGCTACCCCAGAGAGCTGTGGAAGCTGCGACATTAAATAAATTTAAAACGGAGATAGACAGTTTCCTAGCAGATAAGGGAATTAGGGGTTACGGGGAGTGGGCAGGGAAGTGGACGTGAGTCTAGGTTCGGATCAGCCATGATCCTATTGAATGGCGGAGCAGGCCCGAGGGGCCGTATGGCCTTCTCCTGCTTCTTATGTTCTTATGTTCTTATGTAGTGTAGTATTAGAGGGTAACATTAGTGTAGGGTTATAGTGTAATGTTAGTGTAGGATTATAGTTAAACGTTAGTGTAGTATTAGTGTAACATTAGTGTAGGGTTAGAGTGTAACATTAGTGTAGGGTTATAGTGTAGCATTAGTGTAGTATTAGAGTGTAACATTAGGGTAGTATTAGTGTAGCGTTATAGTGTAACATTAGTGTAGTGTTACAGTGTAACATTTGTGTAGTATTAGAGTGTAACATTAGTGTAGTATTAGAGTGTAACAGTAGTGTAGGGTTAGAGTGCAACATTAATGTAGGTTTATAGTGTAACATTAGTGTAGTATTAGAATGTAACATTACTGAACCGCTGCGCTCGATCCCTGGCGCTCTCCATGGTCCTAGGCATTAGAATGTGGCAGCAGATCTGTCCAGGCCGAGAATCAGGGCTTTGATGTGCAGGGTGTGGCTGCAATCCAAGATTGACCCTCCCCTTTAAGAACTGACCGGCGCCAGCGTGTCTGTGTGCAATCGCTAACTGGCCGCACCTGTGCTTTGCCCTCCCTCGGTGGTAGCGCCTCGATTCTACAGCTTTGCACCTTAGGACAGTCGTGCAGCTCCTGTTTTAGCACTCCAAGCACCTCCTGGGGCGAAGCAGGTCAATTTAGCTGAAGGTGATGATAATTTGCACCGGGCGCTAAATTTCACGCCCGCTCGAGTATAACGCCCCAAACATGGCGATACTGAATTTCTAGGCCTTCGACCTTTTAGAATTATTATTTACTGTAGCCATGTTTGATTTACACCCTTGATTTCTCTGACTGCTATGTTTGCTTTTCTCCTTCCTGTCTTTTGCTTCTATCCTTGCTTCCCTTTCCTCTGTCTCCCTGCACAGGTTCCCAACCCCCTGCCATTTTAGTTTATACCCTCCCCAACAGCACTAGCAAATACTCCCCCTAGGACATCGGTCCCGGTCCTGCCCAGGTGCAAACCATCCAGTTTGTACTGGTCCCGCCTCCCCCAGAACCGCTTCCAGTGTCCCAGGAATTTGAATGCCTCCCCCTTGCACCGTTCCTCTGGCCAGGTATTCATCTGAAATATCCTTCTATTTCTACTCTGACTAGCACATGGCACTGGTAGCAATCCTGAGATTACTACCTTTGAGGTCCTATTTTTTAATTTACCTCCTAACTCCCTATATTCAGCTTTTAGGACCTCATCCCAAGTTTTACCTATACCGTTGGTATCTATATGCACCACGATAACTGGCTGTTCACCCTCCCCCTTCAGAATGCCCTGCAGCCACTCAGACATCCTTGACCCTTGCACCAGGGAGGCAACATACCATCCTGGAGTCTCGTTTGCGGCCACAGAAATGCCTATCTATTCCCCTTACAATAGAATCCCCTATCACTATAGCTCTCCCATTCTTTTTCCTCCCGTCCTGTGCAGAAGAACCACCCATGGTGCCAGGAAGTTGGCTACTGCTGCCTTTCCCCGATAAGCCATCTCCCTCAACAATATCTAAAGCAGTATATCTGTTTGAGAGGGGGGTGGCCAAAGGGGACCCCTGCACTACCTACCTGTGCTTACTACTCTGCCTGGCAGTCACCCAGTCCCTTCCTGCCTGTGCATTCTTTACCTGCGGTGTGACCAACTGATCAAACATGCTATCCACAATGTCCTCAGCATCACGGATGCTCCGGTATGTATCCATTCGCAGCTCCAGCGCCGCAATGCGGTCTGCCAGCAGCTGCAGCTGGATACACTTCCCGCACACATTGTCATCAGGGACACAGAAAGTGTCCCTGATTTCCCACATAGTTCAGGAGGAGCATGCCACGGGGCTGAGCTGTGCTGCCATGACTTACCCTTTAATTAATTTAAATTAAATTAAATCAAATCAATACCACCAATTACACTACAATTAAAGATATATTCAAGGGCTCTTGTTTACTAGCACTCCCCGCTACACAACAGACACCTTAGAAACTATAACCACAAAAATTAAGACCTTCTAAACTTTATAAACTATTAACCTTAACTGTCAAACTATAGAGTAGTATAAATACACACTTGGCCGTACTCACCCAATCAGCTGCATCCTCTTGCCCGCGTCACTTTGAATCGTGACGTGGTTCTGGAACTCCACTGCTGGCCTGCGAGATAGGTAAGCCTCTGAAAAAACCCGTAAAAGTTTGATTAAATACTCACTGTACTCTCCTGCTGCTCCCGACACTGGCCTCTTCCAACAGGGTGAAAAGTTAGGAAAAACAAAGGTGAAGTAAGGGAGCTCCTCCTTCCACTCCTCACCTAACTCCCCCAACTCGCAGCACTCTGTTGCTTCCAAATTGTCGTGTCTGCAATTTCAGAACAGACCCGACACCAAGCGGCGGGGGAGGCATTTAGGATAGTTAACTGCTTGTTAAAGACTACTTTGCCAGCTTTTTTGTATTTTCCCACATTTTCAACGGGGTTCACATCTTTCGGAGATCACGTCAGGTAAGTATGTTGGGAGTTCTTTCAAGCTGAATAGTTCCTGTTGTGTATGTACCTTTAAGAGAATAACTGGTCTCAGACTGCAGTACCGGCAGTGACCACCCCTGTATAAAAGGCGCTATTGAGCCTCTGTGTTTTTAGTTTTCACTATTGACTTCCACCAGTAAAGACTTATTTTGTTCACTCCTGCTGTCCGTGTCTCAATTATTCATGGACGTAACACTGGCGACGAGTAAGAAACGAACTTACCTGCAACTCGGCAGCTCCTCAGACGACGTTATTGAAGGTCGAAGCCAGAAGAAAGAAAAAATAATAATAAAATCCAAAGAAACTCGAGAGACGGGCGTCGACCGTGGGCAACCGCCCTCCAAATCGTCGGATTGGAAACTTGCAGGAGAGACTGTCCAGAGCCAGGCTTGGTTCCTCGGTCTGTGGTTTCCCAGCTAATCGGGCTGGTGGCAGGTAGTGCACTGATCCTTCCTGGGCTGCGGCGGGCTGAAGCTCGATCGGATGGCTTTTCAACGGGGCTGGGCAGCAAGTCGGGAAGCAAAGAGAGAGAGAGAGGGTGGAGCACACAGGGCGCGGCCGGTGCTTCGGAGCCGGGCAGCGTTCGGACCTAAGAAGAGGGAGGGAAGTGTCCCAGAGGGTCCGCTCCACGACGGGAAAATAATAAAAGAAAAAAAAATCAATATTAAACGCGCAAGAAACCGTGGAAAGCAGCGCTAACAACAGCGGGGAAGAAGGCAAAGCGCGGGAGGTGCCATTTTGTTAAATCGGGGAAGAAGGCAAAGCGCGGGAGGCGCCATTTTAGATTTGCAAGATGCCGAAGACTGGCTGTATCACTGCTTTTGATAATACAATAGAGGACTGGACCACGTATGTGGAAAGAGTCGAGGTATATTTCGAGGCAAACGAAATAGCGGAGGGGAAAAAGGCATCGATATTGCTAAACTTAATGGGCGCTAGAACGTACGGCCTATTGCGGGACCTGATTACTCCAGCCAAACCGAAGGCGAAGAGTTTTAACGAAATTGTTGCTGTCCTACAGGAACACTTAAACCCTGCACCGCTGTTGATAGCAGAAAGATTTAAATTCCACAGGAGAACTCAGCACAAAGATGAGGGCAATGCTGAGTATCTTACAGAACTACGCAAGCTATCAAAGCACTGCCAGTTCGGAGCAGGTCTGGCAGATACCCTACGGGACAAATTTGTCTGTGGACTCCTGAGTGAAGGAACACAGGAGACGTTACTCTCAGAGAAAGAGCTGACGCTAGATAAGGCTTTCAGCGTGGCAGTATCGTATGAAGCAGCAGCCAGGGGAGCTGCAGAAATTCAACAAAGACCACAGGAATACGGCACCCACGAAATGACACGGGGATTTGCAAAATGTTATCGCTGCGGCAGAACTAACCATGACCAGAAGGACTGCTGGTCCAAAGACAAAATATGCAGGCAATGCGGGAAGATGGGACACATTGCACGAGTTTGCAGGTCTGGGAAGAAGACCAGCGACAACAAAAAGGCTACTAAGGAACCGTACAAGAAAGTACAAAAGATGACGGACAGTAGTTCCAAAGACCAGATGAGCGATAGTGAATCCGGGAACAGGAGACTAAGCTGTCTCAAACTTCACAATGTAATCGCAAAAGAGGATCACCGAACCATTTGGGTCAACCTCACGATAGCAGGGTCCCAAGTTAAAATGGAATTGGATACAGGATCAGCGCTAACCGTCATGAATCGACGAGACTACGAGCGGCTATTTTCACACATACCCTTGAGAGAGACATCCATCGTCTTGACGACGTATACGGGGCAAAAAGTATACCCCAGAGGAAAAATAAGGGTGCCTGTCGAATACAACGGCAAGAAAATACGGAAATTGTATCTTTACATACTGCCAAATGGTGGACCACCGTTATTGGGACGGGAATGGATCAGGAAGATAAACTTAGATTGGCACTCCATTCATGCAATGACGGTGGATGGTAAAAAAGATGAAGACGTCACTCCTGGACGATTGTCAACAATCTTAGCTAACGCCAAAGAGGTATTTCAACAAGAACTGGGCACGCTTAAAGGCGTAACCGCCTCGATAAAAATAGAAGAGATTGCAGTTCCCAAGTTTTTCAAAGCAAGACCGGTACCATATGCAATTCGCCCAGCCGTCGAGGCAGAGCTGGAAAATCTGGAGAAGGCGGGCGTGTTGTCTAAGGTCGACTGGAGCGAGTGGGCGACAACCATTGTTCCTGTCATGAAGAAAATGTTAAGCAATAAGTCCGGAGAGCCAAGGAAGATTCGCATCTGTGGGGATTTCAAGGTGACGGTGAACCCGGTCCTTCACACAGTACAATATCCTCTTCCAAGGATAGAAGACATATTCGCCACACTGTCTGGAGGGAAGCATTTTACAAAAATTGAACTAGCACAAGCATATTTGCAGATGGAGGTTGAGGAGTCCTCTAGGAAGTATCTCACGATAAACACTCACAAAGGTCTTTACCAGTATCATCGATTGGTATTCGGAGTAGCATCGGCTCCGGCGATATGGCAAAGAGCGATGGAACAAGTCCTGCAAGGGATTCCGGGGACTCAGTGTTACTTGGACGACATCCTTGTAACAGGTGAAGATGACAGTGAACACCTTAACAACCTAGAACAGGTGCTCACTAGACTACGGGAACATGGGCTGCGAGCCAACCGCCCCAAGTGCGAATTTTTTAAGAAACAGATATCGTATTGTGGCCACATGATTGATGAAGAGGGGTTACATAAGTCCCCTGACAAAATTGAAGCGGTTGTTAAGGCCCCAGCACCTGAAAATGTGTCGCAACTGAGGTCATTCCTCGGATTGGTGAATTACTATCATAAGTTTTTGCCGAATTTGTCGACAATTCTGCACCCACTGAACGCCCTGATACGAACGGGGGTAGCATGGAAATGGAGCGATGATTGTAAGCATGCTTTTCAGAAGAGTAAGGACTTAATCACTTCAAGGGAAGTATTGGCTCACTACAACCCAGCACTGCCAATCAGGCTGGCGTGTGATGCGTCTCCCTACGGCACTGGGGCGGTACTGTCACATAAATTCCTTGATGGTTTAGAGAGGCCGATAGCTTTTGCATCACGCTCGTTAACTTCTGCCGAGCGTAACTACGCCCAGATTGACAGAGAGGCCCTCAGCCTAGTGTGGGTGCTGAAGAAGTTCAATCACTACCTGCACGGTCAAAAATTTACTCTACTAACCGATCATCAACCTCTTGTCTCCATTTTCAACCCTCAGAAGGGCGTACCGATAATGACAGCACAACGGCTGCAGAGATGGTCCCTTTTCCTAGGGGCACACCAATATGACATCGAGTACAAAGGAACTAAACAGCATGGAAATGCTGATAGATTGTCACGTCTACCATTGCCGACGGTGGAAGAAGAAGACCTTGCAGTGGATCCAATGGAGTTATTCCACTCGACCATAGTCGAATGTCTCCCTGTGACGAATGCAAACATAGAAAAGGAAACACGGAATGGCCTGACACTATCACGGGTCTATGATTTAACGGTGAAGGGATGGCCAGCACATGGCGAACCACTGCTGCCAGCATTCTCGCCGAGAAGAGAACAGCTGTCAGTGTGCAGAGGAACCTTGATGTGTGGATCCAGAGTGGTAATTCCACCTAAGTTGACGGATAGAGTGCTCAATGAGCTTCATGAGGGTCATCTGGGTGGGGTAAAAATGAAGAGCTTAGCCAGAGCGTTTGTGTGGTGGCCGGGAATCGATAGAGAAATCGAAGAGATGACCAAGAGCTGTGCAGGATGCCAGAAGGTCCAAAACGCCCCACCACAAGCTCCTCTGCATCCATGGGAGTGGCCCTCATCTCCATGGCAAAGGGTGCACATTGATTTTGCTGGTCCCTTCATGGACTCGATGTTTTTAATTGCGGTGGATGCACATTCAAAGTGGCCAGAGGTAATAAAAATGTCCTCAATCACCACGGAAAAAACTATCACAGTTTTACGAACCATATTCGCCAGGAATGGGCTGCCTGAACAGATTTGCTCTGACAATGGACCACAGTTTGTGTCTGAAGAGTTCCGGAGGTTCTTAAAGAACAATGGTGTTAAGCATTACACATCTGCCCCATATCATCCAGCCACTAATGGATTGGCCGAGAGGTTTGTCCAAACATTCAAGAAGGCTATCAAGGCAATGTGTAATGAAGATATACCCCTACAACACAAGGTGGACAACTTCTTGTTTGCCTACCGGAATGCGACACATGCGGTTACCAACCAAACTCCAGCCATGATGTTCTTCAATCGAAGACTACGATGCCGCTTGGATTTGGTTAAGCCAAACGTCCGAAGAGATGTGGAGAACAGGCAGTTTCAGAATATGAGTGAAAGGCCGACCAGGAGTTTTAAAATAGGTCAACCAGTTTTGGCCCGGGACTACCGCACTGAGAAATGGCAGCCAGGAACAATTTGTACACGATAAGGACCTCTCATGTATACCGTGGACGTTGGGGAGAGCATTGTAAGACGCCATGCTGACCAGATTCTAGAGTCACTGGAAAACGTCAACTCAACACCACGATCTGATACACCTGGTAATGAAATTGACGTTCCAATTGCAGCTACCGCAGAACCGGTAATATTGGAAGCAGATGAACCAAACAAAGACATTGATCCCGACGCAACATTGCCAGAAGAACCTGATACCCCAAAGAGGCGTTATCCAGACAGAATCAGGAAGCCTCCTCAAAGACTGAACTTATAATTGCTTAAACTTAACCAATGTATCTAGCAACAGTAATTGTGATTGTAACTAGTTATCATTTAGTTGTTAAATGAATGTTATGTACTGTTTATCTAAAAGGGGAGGAATTGTTGTGTATGTACCTTTAAGGGAATAACTGGTCTCAGACTGCAGTACCGGCAGTGACCACCCCTGTATAAAAGGCGCTATTGAGCCTCTGTGTTTTTAGTTTTCACTATTGACTTCCACCAGTAAAGACTTACTTTGTTCACTCCTGCTGTCCGTGTCTCAATTATTCACGGACGTAACAGTTCCCAACTGTAACTGCAGTATAAAATCTAACCTTTCACATCTGTTCAGTTTGCAATGTCAGAAGTTGCTGTTT
Source organism: Somniosus microcephalus (assembly GCF_052327205.1). Lineage (NCBI taxonomy): Eukaryota > Metazoa > Chordata > Chondrichthyes > Squaliformes > Somniosidae > Somniosus > Somniosus microcephalus. The sequence goes on along the minus strand of NC_140987.1, from coordinate 71,161,623 downwards.
TCAGGATTTGGAAGACACATTTGATCTGTATTGAGGCTGTGCGTGTATGGTGTAAACTCTATATGCACTGTCACCTCCTTGGAATAAACCCTCTCCCCATTGACTGATTGCTTCTACCATCTCCTCCTCAACTGCCATATATAACAGCAGAATGGAAATGGTTTACACTCTTTCAACCTGGTCCTCAGAATCGGAAGATGATCATCTGCAGCAGCAGCACAACCAGGCACACCAGCAGCACCAACAACAAGAGCGCCAACCTTCTCCTCAACTACCTGATGCTGCACAGGGCAGAGGCCATCAGCGCAGGGCTGCACCGTGCCGCAGGAAATACCCCCAACTCAGGGTTTACAGGCCGAGGATGAGCTTTCTCAACCTGACTGAGCAGCAGTGCCAAAGGAAGCCGAGACATTCGTGACAGGTAGTGGCAGACATTTGCACAATGCTCGATTGAGACCTGGTGCCCAGAGGAGCGGGTGGACATGCCTTACCAGTGGCTGTCAAAGTTATCACCGCCCTCAACTTCTTTGCCTCAGGGTCCTTCCAGGGATCAGCAGCAGACATTAGCGGCATCTCCCAGTCCGCCACCCACAGATGCATCGTGCAGGTCACCGATGCCCTCTTTGACAAGTCCACCAATTACATTCACTTTTCCACTGATGAAACCAGTGTTACCAAGCGGGTGCTAGGCTTCGTCAATCTGGTTGGCTTCTCACGGGTGCAGGGCATCATCGAGTGCACACATGTGGCCATTGGGGCACTCCATCAAAACCATTTGTAAACCACAAGGGCATCCACTCCCTTAACGTGCAGCTGGTGTGCAACCATAGGAAGAGCATCATGCATGTGTGCACCAAGTTCCCTGGCAGTTGCCATGACTCTTACATCCTGCGCCAGTCCACTCTTCACTCCGCCAACTTTCCAGCTGGCTCTTTGGAGACAAGGGATACCCCCCGAAGACATGACTAATAACACCGTTGAGGAGGCTATCAAATGAGTCTGAGGAGCATAACAATCAAAGCCACATTTCCACCAGAAGTCTCATAGAGCAAACAATAGGGTTGCTCAAAATGCACTTCAGATGCCTGGACAGATCTGGTGGAGCTCTACAGTATGCACCAGCCAGGGTCTCGAGAATCATCGTTGTCTGCTGTGCCCTGCACAACATCGCACTGCAACAGGGATTAGCGCTGCATGAGCAACAAGGCGCAGAGCGAAGAGCCTCTTCGGAGGAGGAGGAGGAGCAGAATGAGGTTCCAGATGAGGAATACCTGGAGGAAGTGGCTGACCCAGTGCGACCAGCATGCGAGCACATTGCTGCCCATGATGCCAGAGATGGCCTAATCAATGCCAGATTGACCTAACTTTATGCAGCACAGACATGTGGCTGCCACATGCACCTGAAGGTTGACATGACCACACTTCAACACCATAGAGCATCTCTACAATGAACTGTTCAATCCTGGCACTGTCACCACCATTGCTGGATAATACAGGCGCCCTTACCCTTGTCTGTGCCACTTCAATTTGTGACCACACATATGGCAACAAATTCAAACATTCAGAAAACATTACTTTATTACAACAAAATAAAAGAACAGAAACGTAACATTCATTTATAGCAAACCACCCAAGTGACGACCCTTGTGACTACTTCTATGGGAGCTTTCAATCCTGAAGGACATAACTGCCAGTCTGAGCCTGCGACAGGTGGTGAGTGAACCAACACGAGGGAAAAACCTACTTGACCTCGTCCTCACCAATCTACCTGTCGCAGATGCATCTGTCCATGACAGCATTGCAGCAGTGACCACAGTCATTGTGGAGATGAAGTCCCATCTTCACACTGAGGACACCCTCCATCGTGTTGTGTGGCACTACCACCGTGCTAAATGGGATAGATTCAGAACAGATCTAGCAGCACAAAACTGGGCATCCATGAGGCGCTGTGGGCCATCAGCAGCAGCAGCAGAATTGTATTCCACCACAATTTCTAACCTCATGGCCTGGTATATCCCTTACTCTACCATTACCACCAAGCCTCGTTAAACAATGAGTGTAGAAGGGCATGCCAGGAGCAGCACCAGGCATACCTAAAAATGAGGTGCCAACCTGGGGAAGTTGCAACACAGGGCTACATGCATGCTAAAAAGCGTAAGCAGCATGATATAGACAGGGCTAAGTGATCCCACAATCAACGGATCAGATCAAAGCTCTGCAGTCCTGCCACATCCAGTCGTGAATGGTGGTGGACCATTAAACAACTAACGGGAGGAGGAGGAGGCTCCATTAATATCCCCATCCTCAATGATGGTGGAGCGCAGCACGTGAGTGCAAAAGACAAGGCTGAAGCGCTTGCAACCAACTTCAGCCAAAAGTGCCGAGTGGATAATCCATATCAGCCTCCTCCTGAGGTCCCCACCATCACAGAAGCCATTCTTCAGTCAATTTGATTCACTCCACATGATATCAAGAAACGGCTGAGCGCACTGGATACAGCAAAGGCTAAGGTCCATGACAACATCCCGACTATCGTGTTGAAGGCATGTGCTCCAGAACTAGCCGCGCCTCTAGCCAAGCTGTTCCAGTACAGCTACAACACTGGCATCTATCTGACAATGTGGAAAACTGCCCAGGTATGTCGTGTCCACAAAAAGCAGGACAAATCCAACCCGGCCAATTACCGTCTACTCTCAATCATCAGCAAAGTGATGGAAGGTGTCATCGAAAGTGGACAAAGGAGCTGAATTCCAGAGGTGAGGTGGGAGTGACTGCCCTTGACATCAAGGCAGCATTTGACCAAATCTGGCATCAAGGAGCTCTAGTAAAACTGAAGTCAATGGGAATCAGGGGGGAAACACTCCACTGGCTGGAGTCATACCTAGCACAAAGGAAGATGGTTGTGGTGGTTGAAGATCACAGCCCTAGGGCATCGCTGTAGGGGTTCCTCAGGGCAGTGTCCTAGGCCCAACCATCTTCAGCTGTTTCATCAATGACCTTCCCTCCAACAGAAGGTCAGAAATGGGGATGTTCGCTAATGACTGCAGTGTTCAGCGCCATTCGCAACTCCACAGATAATGAAGCAGTCAAAATCCGCATGCAATAAGACTTGGACGACGTTCAGGCTTTGGCTGATAAGTGGCAGCTAACATTCATGCCACAGAAGTGCCAGGCAATGACTATCTCCAACAAGCGAGAGTCTAACCACCTCCCCTTTCTTATGTTCATTAATAAATAGACATTCTTATTATGAACACAGCGAGCTTTTGCTAGTTACTTTATTGAGCACATGTGGACTGGTACAGTATCTGTAGAGGCTTCCATCTTGACTGTTGCCTTGTGGGTAGCCTAATGCCTCATGGGTAATGTAGTCTTAATATATATATACAGCTGGGTAGTGTAGTCTTATATACAGCTCTACGGCTCCACCTAGTGTCCACTATAGAATGGCATGTTATTGATCATTACATCCCCCTTTCTTTGAGGTTTAACAAAATCAATATCAATCAACTTTCAAGAAAACAATAAAGATAACATCAGTAACACTTTTGTTAGTGCTCTATAAACATAAACATTTTCAAAACAGTCAACACATTTTCAAAGCTTTACATTGTACTCAAAGATTAAGTCAATCAGGCTTTTTTACTTCACTTGTGGATCTTTTTAACACGGGTAAGTCTGATGTGTCTTCATGAGATTGTTCTGGCGGTGAATGATACGGTGCAGTTGCGGCATTGTCATCAATCTGGTCTTGAATAGTCTCTTGTGTTTTTAGGAGGGAACGACGGTTCCTCCTGAGAATCTGTCCTTCCTCAGTTCTAACAGTGTATGACCTTGGTCCTACTTCCTCAAGAACTGTAGCTTTCCTGTTCCATGCATCTGGATCCTCAATCCTGACAACATCATCCCTTGTCAATGGTTTTAGAGTTTTGGATGACTTGTCATAGTATGATTTCTGTTTCAGCTTTAACAGTTGAAGTCTCTGTCTCAGTTCCTCACTTTGCTGTTCTTTTGCACAGCAGGGTAGCATGGTGCGCAACTTGCGACCCATTAGTAGTTCAGCAAGTGAAGAAACACAGTCTAAAGGTGAGTCTCGGTAGCTCAGCAGGGCGAGATAAGGATCAGACTTGCTTTCTGTCGCTTTCTTCAGTAGCTGCTTGAGAACTTGAACACCTTTCTCTGCCTTACCATTTGACTGAGCATACAAAGGACTGGATGTGATGTGCTGAAAATCATAATGTGCTGCAAACTGTTGCCACTCCTTACAGTTGAAGCACGGACCATTGTCGCTAACGGCAATCCTGGGAATTCCATGTCTGGCGAAGATGGATTTCACATGCATTATGACACTGCTTGCTGTGGTGCTTGAGAGCAGCGCCATCTCAGGATAGTTAGAATAGTAGTCAATCACTATTAGATAGTCTTTACCATTTAAATGAAAAAGGTCCATACCAACCTTTTGCCATGCTGCTGTTGGTATGTCAGCTATTATCATTGGTTCCTTTGCTTGTTTGTTTTGGTGTTTCTGACATGTCTCACATTTGCCTATCATGTTCTCAATGTCCTTATTTATGCCAGGCCAATAAACAGTGTCTCTTGCTCTCCTTTTGCATTTTTCAATTCCGAGGTGTCCCTCATGAATCCTTTTGAGCATGTCTTGACGTAGAGCCTGTGGAATGGCTATTCTGTTCTGTTTTAGTAATAGTCCACTTGCGACATTCAATTCTGACCTTATGTGAAAATATTTTGGACAGGAACCTTTTGGCCAACCATGATGAATGTTCTCTATTACTGTTTGTAATACTGTATCTTTTACTGTTTCTTCTGCTATTTGCTTTGATTTTGTGTCTGACACGGGCAGCGCAGCAGTGACCATACTCACATGAACATCCACGTCTTCTTCAGTAGAGCTCACATGACTCATTGTGGGTGCTCGGGATAGTGCATCTGCTAACACTATGTATTAGCCTGGTGTGTAGATCAGTTCAAAGTCATATCTTTGCAGCTTCATCATGAGTCATTGAATCCTTGGAGACATCTCATTCAGGTTTTTTTTTATGATGGCAACCAGAGGGCTGTGATCTGTCTCAACTGTGAAGGTGGGAAGTCCATATATGTAGCCATGAAACTTTTCTAGTCCAACTACCAAGCCTAGACATTCCTTTTCAATCTGGGCGTATCGACACTCAGTATCAGTCATAGACCTGGAGGCATAGGCAACAGGCTTCCAATCTTCACCCTCTGCTTGTAGCAAGACCACACCTAGGCCACCTTTTGATGCATACGTTGACACTTTGATTCTTTTTGTTGGGTCAAAGAAGGTGAGTACAGGTGTGGTTGTCAGCACTGTTTTGAGGTTTATCCACTCTTGTTCATGTCTTTCTGTCCATGCGAACTGATTTGTTTTATGTAGCAGGTCTTGCAGACAGGCTGTCTTGGCTGACAAGTTAGGAATGAACTTTCCAATGAAGTTTATCATCCCCATGATGCGTAGCACTCCTTTTTTGTCAGTGGGTGGGGGCATTTTGAGTATGGCGTTTACTTTTTCCATATCTGGCTCTATTCCTTTACCAGATAGATTATCTCCTAGGAAAGTGACTTCCTGGATGCCAAACTGACACTTGGCTTTGTTGAGCTTCAGTCCATTCCGGCGTATGCTCTGTAGCACTTTAGCCAGTCTCTCATTGTGTTCTTTCAGTGTGGAGCCCCAGATGATGATGTCATCAACATAGACCCGAACTCCTTCCAGACCTTCAATTATGTGTTCCATCGCTCTATGAAAGATTTCAGATGCAGATATTATCCCGAAAGGCATTCTGAGGAAACAATACCTGCCAAATGGTGTGTTGAAGGTACAGTATTTGGTGCTCTCTTCATCCAGTTTTAGTTGCCAAAATCCTTGTGAGGCATCGAGCTTTGTAAAGTATCTGGCACCTGACATTTCACTGGTGATTTCTTCTCGCTTGGGAATCTGGTAGTGTTCACGTTTTATGTTTGCATTTAAGTCCTTTGGATCCATGCATATTCTTAGATCATTGTTCTTTTTCTTTACACATACCATGGAGTTAACCCAGTCTGTTGGCTCTTTGACTTTCCTGATGACTCCTAGTGTAGTCATTCTGTCCAGTTCATTCTTGAGCCGGTCACGCAGGGGTGCTGGAACTCTTCGTGGAGCATGTACCACTGGCTGAGCATCCTGCTTTAGCTGGACCTTGTAAGTGAATGGTAGAACTCCAAATCCTTTGAACACATCCTGGAAATTATTCACTACAGAATCCACCGAGTCATCTGGTCTGCTTATGGCACAGTTTATACGGTAGACTCTTTTGACCAGTTCTAAGTCCTCAAAAGCTTTGTCACCCAGTAGTGAATCAAGCCTTTCAGCCACAACAGAAAACATGAGATGATGCACTTTGTCTTTGACTGTCACTTTAAGTCTGCATACACCTAAGCTATCTATTTTCTGTCCATTATAGTCCTTCAGTAGTACTGACTTTTTCTGTATTTTGGGCTTTTCTTTCATATTGTTAATGTCACTCATACTGATTAAGTTTGCTTTTGCCCCAGTGTCTAGTTTCAAGGTAACTAATGCTCCATTTACCTGCAGTGGGATCATCCATTTGTCCTCTTTTACTGCATTAACTTTATGTTCAGCATTGTCCATTTCTGAGGGCTGCACATTTTCTGTATCCTTTTTGACATTGTCACATGACACCATTCCTACAAAAAATGTCTCACTTAAATCAGTGTCCTCAATTACATTAACTCATTGACCTTTCTTAGTTTGTACTTTTGAAAAGCATTGTTTGGCAAAGTGATTCTTTCCATTACACTTTGTGCACATTTTTCCAAACGCTGGGCATTGTCTTAACTGGTGTTTGTAATCACAGCGTTTACAATTAAAAATGTCATCCTCCGATTGCTTTTCATTTCTGTTCTGCCCATGTTTCTTCCCATTATAGGACACAGCACCAACAGCAGCATTATCACTCGTTACAATCGCATCATTATTGATTTCACTGAAAGTCTTCGCGTGCTTTTGAGCTAGCTCGCTGGCTTGGCATATTTTCACCGCATTTTCCAAATTTAGTTCGGTTTCTCTCAACAGATGTTCCCTGACTTTTTTATCATGAATACCAAACACAATCTGGTCACGAATCATGGATGCTTTGAGCTCAGAGAAATTACATGTCTGTGCTTTCAGTTTCAGATCAGTTATAAAGCTATCAAAAGTCTCATTTTGCTGCTGTGTCCGAGAACAGAAGATGTATCTTTCATAGGTCTCATTCTTTTTGGGAGAGCAATGTGCATCAAATTTTTTTAGCACATCTTCTAATTTTTCTCTGTTCTCCACTGGATTAAATACAAATGTATTAAATACCCCTATCGCCTGTGGGCCTGCAACCGTAAGCAGCAACGCTATCTTCCTTGCGTCTGGCTTCGTACCGAATCCGATGGCTGCAATGTAGAGTTCGAATTGTTGTTTAAAAGTCTGCCAGTTGTAGTCGATGTTTCCTGTGAGTTTCAAACGCTCTAGTGGCTTCAAATTCTCCATGTCGCTTTTCACAATTTTCAGCAGATCTTCACCACCCTGGTACCATCTTATGTTCATTAATAAATAGACATTCTTATTATGAACACAGCTAGCTTTTGCTAGTTACTTTATTGAGCACATGTGGACTGGTACAGTATCTGTAGAGGCTTCCATCTTGACTGTTGCCTTGTGGGTAGCCTAGTGCCTCATGGGTAATGTAGTCTTAATATATATATATAGCTGGGTAGTGTAGTCTTATATACAGCTCTACACAGCTCTACGGCTCCACCAATGTCCACTATAGAATGGCATGTTATTGATCATTACACCCTTGACATTCAATGGCATTACCATCACCGAATCCCCCACTATCAACATCCTGGGGGTCACCATTAAGCAGAATCTTAACTGGACCAGCCACATAAATACTTTGGAAACAAGAGCAGGTGAGAGGCTGGGTATTCTGCGGCGAGTCTCTCACCTCCTGACTCCCCAAGGCCTTTCCACCATCTACAAGGCACAAGTAAGGAGTGTGATGGAATACTCTCTACTTGCCTGGATGAGTGTAGCTCCAACAACACTCAAGAAGCTCAACACCATCCAGGACAAAGCAGCCCGCTTGATTGTCACCCCATCCACCACCTTAAACATTCACTCCCTCCACCACCGGCGTACTGTGGCTGCAGTGTGTACCATCTACAAGATGCACTGCAGCTATTCGCCAAGGCTTCTTCGGCAGCACCTCCCAAATCCACGACCTCTTCCACCTAGAAGGACAAGGGCAGCAGGCGCATGGGAACACCACCACCTTCAAGTTCCCCTCCAAGTCACTCAACATCCTGACTTAGAAGTATATCACCGATCCTTCATCGTCACTGGGTCAAAATCCTGGAACTCCCGACCTAACAGCACTGTGGGAGTACCATCACCACATGGACTGCAGCGGTTCAAGAAGGTGGCTCACCACCACCTTCTCAAGGGCAACTAGGGATGGGCAATAAATGCTGGCATTGCTAGCGACGCCCTGATCCCATAAACAAATTTAAAACATTTTTTTTTAAATTACGCGTGCTTCTATGTGGTGCTATCCCTGTTGCTTCATCAGATCCCAATTGAGTCACTCATGAATGCAAAATAAGATGTCTGGAAAATAATTCTGTCACCAGGTTGTTCTAATGAGCCCCTCTCTCTGTCCCCCACTTCAGGCTGGTCAACTACTCCTGCGATGTCCAGACTTGCCTGCTCAGCGCTGGTGAGCTCAACCAACGATGGTGCTCCTGCTCCTGTTCTCTCCCCCTTCCTCTTATTATGGGCTCTCTTTTCTTGCAATGAGAGAAAGAAGTGCAGTTTTAGTGAGAGTGATGGAATGAGTGTAAAGAATGGATAGTATAGATGTTTAGAGGGAGACTATGATGGAGTGGGTTGCCAATACCAAGTTGCCTCCTTTTGAATGGTTGGTTCTTGTCATTGCATAATGTTGAGGGTGAGTGTGAGGTGTGCATAGTAAGATGGGGATGTGATTCTGTAGATAAGGTCGTCCCATCCTCTGTCGTCGAATTACAGTATGCAGCCGACGCTTGCGTCTGCGCTCACTTGGAGGTCAAACTCCAAACCATCGTCAACACCTTCACTGAAGCGTATGAGAGCATGGGCCTTACACTAAACATCCGTAAGACAAAGGTCCTCTACCAACCTGCCCCCACCACACAGTATTGTACCCCGATTATCAAAATCCACGACAAGGCCTTGGACAACATGGACCACTTTCTATACCTCGGGAGCCTACTGCCAACAAGGGCAGACGTCGACGACGAAGTCCAACACCGCCTTCAGTGTGCCAGTGCAGCCTTCGGTCGCCTGAGGAAGGGAGTGTTTGAAGACCAGGACCTCAAACCCGGCACTAAGCTCCTGGTCTGCAGAGCAGCAGTGATACCCGCCCTGCTGTATGCCTCAGAGACATGGACCATGTACAACAGGCACCTCAAAGCACTGGAGAGGTACCACCAATGCTGCCTCCCCAAGCTCCTGCAAATCCATTGGCAGAATAGGTGCACCAACGTCAGTGTTCTTGCTCAGGCCAACATCCCCAGCATCGAAGCTTTGACCACGCTCAATCAGCTCCGATGGACGGGTCACAATGTCCGCATGCCCGATGCGAGACTCCCAAAACAAGCACTCTACTCTGAGCTCCGGCATGGCAAGAGAGCTCCAGGTGGACAAAGGAAACGCTTAAAGGACACCCTCAAAGCCTCCTTGAAAAAGTGTAACATCCCCACCGACACCTGGGAATCCCTGGCCCAAGACCGCACAAAGTGGAGGAGAAGCATCCGGGAAGGCGCCGAACACCTCGAGTCTCTTCGCCGGGAGCAAGCGGAAGCCAAGCGCAGGCAGCACAAGGAGCACACGTGAACCCAAGCACCCCACCCACCCGCCCCTTCAACCACTGTCTGCCCCACCTGTGACAGAGGCTGTAGGTTCCGCATTGGACTCATCAATCGCCTGAGAACTCATTTTTAATGTGGAAGCAAGTCATCCTCGTTTCCGAAGGACTGCCTAAGAGAGGGTTTCAGGGATGGGTGATAGTGCAAGGGATGTTGGGGTGAGTTCGGATGTGCAGGAGTAGGGATGGCAATGCACAGTGATGGGGATGTGATGGCAGGCACAGCAGAATGAAGATAAGTGTTCTTTTATACTCACTTTTCCTGAACATAGGAGATCATTAAATCTTTTCCTACATTGCACCCAGGTGCAAGTAACCACAGACCTTGCATTCAGCTCCTCAGCTATTTGCAGTCAGGCTGCCTTTGTCTGGTGAGGAGGTCTCCAGGGAATAGAACCTCCCTGCATCCTCTGACTCCCTCCACAAGAACATGGAGGGAGTCATCGTTGAATCGTGGCGCAACCCTCTGTCTCTTTGCAGTCATGTTTCAATCAAGCCGCACTCAGGAGTGTAGAAGCAGAAGTGAGAGCAAACGGGGACATGGCCCCCTTAAATAAACCGGCAGCAAACGCATCATCAGAGGAGCTCAACAGACCCGCACCTTGTGATCAGGGCCGGGTAACGCACACGGTGGGCTCAACAAGCCCAATCAACAGAAAATTGTTTGCACAGAGCAGCTGCAGCCGGAAGCGGGACCAGAAACCGCCAACTACCTCTCCCGCCGCGAACCCACCTCAGCTGGCAAAATCCAGCCCTCCGTTTTTTATTTTTAAGTATATATATTCTACCTTGGCAGATCATGGGAACCAGAATCGCAACCGTAGAATCCGTAGCGCCAATGAAAAGCCAATTTGAGTCAGAAAACGAGAATCGCAAGGAGTTGTGGTGAAAGAGACTTGTCACCAGGGGGCAGCAGTTGGGTCAGCTGCTCGGTCCTCAGCTCCAGAGCAGTATGAGGAGAGTGAATGGGGGAAGCCCTCCAGAGTCCAGACCACCACAGAAATCAAACTGACTGAACATGCAGCCTCTAAACCACTACAAAGATCACAGTCACACGTCCTGGTAGACCACCAGGGGTACTGAATGCTCAGATCTACCACACACATTAGAAAGATTTTTTTTTTACATCAGACTCTTCAGCTCCAATGAGAAAAGACTGAGCACAAGAAATGGAAACACACCAGCTGCAAATACCAAAATCAAACTGTAAGATCTAGCGTGTACACAGCTGGTGTAAAATCGCTCGAATGGCACCACACACATCCAGGGGTAGATCATAGTTTCCTTAAAGGGACAGGCTATACAAATGATCCATTTTGTCAAAAATTAAGATTTTCACTTACTAATCTGGTTCAACCCATTGGGATCACTTTTCAATTCTCTGTTCCCTCATCAACTTTGAGAAAAGTTACTTAAGGCCTTGTTTTTAGGCTATTTATAAAGAAGAAGCCTGGACACATAGCACCTTATCACGTGTTACACTATTATGTAAGAAAGAGAGATTTGCATTTATATAGCACCTTTCATGACCACCAGACTTCTCAAAGCACTTTACAGCCAATGAAGTACTTTTGAAGTGGAGTCACTGTTGTAATGTAGGAAAGGCAAATGCTGCAGCTAATTTCTACACACAGCAAGATCCCACAGTTAATCTGGTGGCATTGGCTGATAGGACTGCTCTTCTCAAATAATGGTGAGGGATCTTTTATGTCCAGCTGAACAGACAGAGCTTTAATTTAATATCTCTCCCCAAAGACGACATCTCCGACATTGCAGCAGCCTCTCAGTCCTTCGCCAGAGCGTCAGTCTAGATTGAGGCTTGAACCCACATTTTTCATGATTCAGAGACAAAAGGGAGGGGATACACAGAATGCCTGAAGGAAAGGGAGGGGTGTAAGGCTGGAGGAGGTGGGGTGGGCCAAGTCCATGGAATGATTTGAAGATGAGGACGAGGATTCAAAATTCAAAGCATTCAGAACAAGAATCAGCAAGGAAGATGGTCATGGATGAGTGACACAAGACACAGGCAGCAGAGCTTTGAATGAGTTGTCCCATTCACCACGTATTACAAAGAGTAGAGCTGGAGAACACATCTCTGATTTTAATTACTCTTACTGGCCTTGTAAATCATGGTTCTTCAAAATCCCAGCATTTAGCTGCTCCAAGCAAATCTCACTGCCCCACTGGAAGGATTGACTGTGGCAGCTAATGATTCAGATTCTTCATCTGTGCCCAACTAACTTCTCCTTGAAAATCTGGCTGTTGAAGAATGACCTTTAGCAAAAGGACTGTTTCCCAACTGCAGGGGCGATGTGAGCGGCTTCAGAAAATCTTTCAGGCTGCTGGAATAAATCGATCCTGGGGTACGACCAGCAATTGCTGAAAATCACCTAGTTCAATTGAGTGTATGTTGTCACTGCTGCTCTATCTCAGAAAACATACTTGATAGCGATCACGTGATGGAGTCTCACTAGATAGGACTGGGTCACAGAAACAATCCTATAATGTTATGATCTTATCTCCAACCCTTGCTCCCATCTGTCCCAGGAGCAGAGACTTGCAAAATGGCCCCTTGTATTCCATTGCATAAAATTAATCTGTAAGCTTATTCTCCTCTCCTTCCTCATTGTATTTAAATCTGTGGTGTGGAGATGCCGGTGTTGGACTGGGGTGGACAAATGTAAGAAATCACACAACACCAGGTTATAGTCCAACAGCTTTATTTGAAATCACAAGCTTTCGGAGCGCTGCTCCTTCGTCAGGTGAAGTGGAGAGATGCATAAAAACACAGCTAATATAGTCAGAGAATAATGTCAGATGTTTACAGGTAATCTTTCTAACTGCCATTTATCACACCTTGACAGAGAGATAATCACAGCAATCAAAGGTGTAAATGGTGTCCAAACAGGTCAGTCAGGAAAACATTACATCAAAGAACAATGAGGTGGGGTCACAAGGGGTCAAATGTTTGTTTTTTTGTTTTTCATACAGACCCCAGCATCTGCAACATTTGACCCCTTGTGACCCCACCTCATTGTACTTTGATGTAATGTTTTCCTGACTGACCTGTTTGGACACCATTTACACCTTTGATTGCTGTGATTATCTCTCTGCCGAGGTGTGATAAATGGCAGTTAGAAAGATTACCTGTAAACATCTGACATTATTCTCTGACTATATGAGCTGTGTTTTTATGCATCTCTCCACTTCATCTGACGAAGGAGCAGCACTGTGAAAGCTTGTGATTTCAAATAAAGCTGTTGGACTATAACCTGGTGTTGTGTGATTTCTTATATTTAAATCTGAATAGAGAAACTTACACATCATCATTTCAAACCATTGTGTTTTCGCAATTTGTTCTCATCACTGAGTCAGCAAACCCGAGCTTGTGGTAGTTGTTCAGTCATATATCATATGGCTTGTTGATCGGGCTGGCCTTAGGCCTCATCCGAAGTTCCTTCTAAAGATGGTTTCAGAATTTCATTTGTAACAGGAAGTCAATACCCATTTGTACTATCAACTTCCTTATAAGTCATTATTACGATAGCAAAATACTGCAGATGCTGGAAATCCGAAATAACAACAGAAAATGCTGGAAAAACTCAGCAGGCCAGGTAACATCCATGGAGAGAAACGTTTCGGGTCAAAACCCTTTATCAAGACTAAAGAGGCACAGGTAATGAAATAGATTAAGAGGCCGGGCTGGGAGAGAACAAAAGAGAAGAGACATTAAGAGGTATTCAAAACCAGACGAGATGGTGATAGGACAAGTGGAGACAAAAGACAGCTCTAGATTAGGTGTGAAATGTGTTGGCAGAATGGGAGACAGCTGCCATGTGGGAGAGAGAAAAAAAAGGAAAGGGGGGGAAACAAAACAAAGGTGTGGATAAAAAATATAAGTAAAAATGTAATAGGGGCCGAGGTTATGATCTGAAATTGTTGAACTCGATATTGAGTCCGGAAGGCTGTAAAGTGCCTAATCGGAAGATGAGGTGCTGTTCCTCGAGTTTACGTTGAGCTTCCATGGAACAATGCAAGAGACCAAGGACGGTGAGGTCCGAGTGGAAATGGGGCGGTGAATTAAAATGACAGGCGACCGGAAGCTCGGGGTCACCCTTATGGACTGAACGGAGGTGTTCCAAAAAGCAGTCACCCAATCTGCGTTTGGTCTCCCCAATGTAGAGGAGACCGCTCACGATGTGGTCTCCTCTACATTGGGGAGACCAAATGCAGATTGGGTGACCGCTTTGCGGAACACTTCCATTCAGTCCGATTAGGCACTTTACCACCTTCCGGACTCAATATCGAGTTCAACAATTTCAGATCATAACCTCGGCCCCTATTACATTTTTACTTATATTTTTTATCCACACCTTTGTTTTGTTTCCCCCCCCTTTCCTTTTTTTTCTCTCTCCCACATGGCAGCTGTCTCCCATTCTGCCAGCGCATTTCACACCTAATCTAGAGCTGTCTTTTGTCTCCACTAGTCCTATCACCATCTCGTCTGGTTTTGAATACCTCTTAATGTCTCTTCTCTTTTGTTCTCTCCCAGCCCGGCCTCTTAATCTATTTCATTCCCTGTGCCTCTTTAGTCTTGATAAAGGGTTTTGACCCGAAACGTTGACTCTAATTTCTCTCCACGGATGTTGCCTGGCCTGCTGAGCTTTTCCAGCATTTTCTGTTGTTATTCCTTATAAATCATTGTTGGGACATAGATTTCATTATGTGGATACACCAGGCTTCCCTCTTTCCTCCGCGGACAAGAGCACATCTATTTGATATTGGAAGCACAGGGCTTCTAAAAATGTCTTGTTATCTTTACCTTACCCCGTTATAGCCTTTCAGCTACAAGTTAAAAGGTGCATCCCACTACACCTCCAACGGTGGGGTAGGTTTTGCAGTGGATATGACGGCATACTCTGAGAGGACACCGTCATACCGCCTTTGAAATGGACCACAAATTTCTGCATGTGCTTGACAGATGATCCGCAACGACGGGGAGATACGCATTGCTGGCGCTAATTGCCCACCAGCTGCCCAGCAATTACGGATGAAAATGTTACGGTTAGTGAAAGCAGGCGCAGGAGCCTGTTTTACTGTGAAAGGAACCCATTTGTATTGAACATTGAGAGCAAGCAGTGGATATAATTGTAAGCAATACAACCTGACATGAATCAGTCATTCATGAAAGAAAGACTTATGAAATAATACTGAGTGGCCTGCGGGTGGCGCTGTCCAGGGAGAGTATAAATACTCGGGCATGGGCCCAGCTTGCGCAGGACATTCTTAACAGGAGCTAGTGAAGGACACAACTAGACCTCCATGTTGTAAAACAGTTGATTAAAGCTTTGTTTAAAGCTTAGACCAAGTGCCTAGTAGTTTTCTTATGTCACAACCTTTAGCCTAAAACATGCAAAATCTGCAAATTGTTCAGTAAGTTTAAATAAAATTGAAATGATACCAAGTATTATATAGATTGCAAACTCAAATGTTACCAGAAAACCACCCACAGAAACAAACTACTTGTACTGAACACATACCATTTTTATTTATATTCTGCACCAACAAGCCTTATCATATTCCAGCGTCTCACGTACTGTTTGTAAATGGTACAGAGCCATGGCAGACCGGGCCCTCAACCTTTTCAGTAAGTTATAGGAACATACACATGAAATGTTTAATTACGTTTATTGCACATATACCAAATATCCACACATTTTATAGAACTACATATAAATATCTATGTGCGAGCAAGCAGACATTGTGACAAGTACATTATACATAGCTGCATGTGAATTTCATATGGAGTAGGTGGAAAAACACAACTATTTTTTGGTTTAGTTGGCAAATGTTACAGTATAAATAAACACGAGTCCCCTTTTCTGCGCCCACTCTCACTGAAGCAGATGTTTTGTTTCCGAAAACCTAGCGGGAGTTTTTTTTCTATACAGATACTACATTTCAAAAATCATCATGTTGGTATTTTGTTACATAATTTTAACAAAATGCTGGTATATGAAACAAGTCCAAGTACCAGTTTTTGTAACTGTGCAGTTCTACATATTTTGCCAACAATTCTATCTTCTCTATTTTTTTTTCGTTTAATGCTTTCAGTAACTGCCTTGCAATGAAATATGTAACGTGAATGTTCTCTAAAATGCTTACATCTAAATTTAATATTAAGGAACAATTTGCTGTTTAATTTAAAGTTTTTAAAAAATTATTTAAAAGTCTTTAAAAGGTCATTTCAATGCTACAGACTGAAAGAAGTTTTTTTTTTAATTCATTGATGGGATGTGGGCGTCGCTGGCTAGCCCTGCATTTAGTGCCCATCCCTAATTGCCCTTCTGTGGGCGTGGCTTCATTTTGACAGATTTTGTGGGCGTAGGCTGTGCACAATTCTGCAGCGCTGAACAGCAAGACTACGTGTGGGGCCTCGCACAGGCGAAGTTCATATTCTCTCTGGAGGTCGGCGGCGTAGGCCAAAGCTACACCATCGACCACAATATTTGGGCCAATATTTCAGGTTAGTCTTAAGAAGATTGCTTTAGACTGCATTTGCGCTGTTGATGTTTGCATCAATCCCTCACATCCTCATTAAGCGTTCTTGTTTGGATTTATCTATGAATGCCAACCTGCAAAGGAACGGCAGCATAGTGCTTATGCTGGGGACTAGTAATCTGGAGGCCTGGACAAATGATCGATGAGAGTGTGAATTCAAATCCCACAATGACAGCTGGGAAATTTTAATTCAGTTAACTAAATAAATCTGGAATAAAAAGCTAGTATCAGTAAAGGTGGCCATTATATTACCAGATTGGCATAAAAACCCATCTAGTTCACTAATGTCCTTTAGAATCATAGAAAGTTACAGCACGGAAGGAGGCCATTTCGGCCCATCGTGTCCGCGCCGGCCAACAAAGAGCTATCCAGCTTAATCCCACTTCCCAGCTCTTGGTCCGTAGCCCTGCAGGTTGGAGCATTCCAAGTGCACATCCAAGTACTTTTTAAATGTGGTTAGGGTTCCTGCCTCTACTATCCTTTCAGGCAGTGAGTTCCAGACCCCCACAACCCTCTGAGTGAAGAAATTTCCCCTCAAATCCCCTCTAAACCTTCCCCCAATTACTTTAAATCTGTGCCCCCTGGTTTTTGACCCCTCTGCTAAGGGAAATAGGTCCTTTCTATCCTCTTTATCTATACCCCATATAATTTGATACACCTCAATAAGGTCTCCCCTCAGCTTCCTCTGTTCCAAGGAAAACAGACCCAGCCTATCTAGTCTTTCCTCATAGCTAAGATTCTCTACTCCCGGCAACATCCTTGTAAATCTCCTCTGTACCCTCTCTAGTGCAATCACATCTTTCCTGTAATGTGGTGACCAGAACTGCACACAGTACTCTAGCTGAGGCCTAACTAGTGTTTTATACAGTTGAAGCATAACCCCCCTGCTCTTGTATTCTATGCCATGGCTAATAAAGGCAAGCATTCCGTATGCCTACTTAACCACTTTATCTACCTGGCCTGCTTCAGGGATTTGTGGACATGCCCTCCAAGGTCCCTTTGTTCCTCTACACTACTCAGTGTCCTACCATTTAATGTGCATTCGCTTTCCTTGTTAGCCCTCCCCAAATGCATTACCTCACACTTCTCCGGATTGAATTCCATTTGCCACTGTTCTGCCCACCTGACCAATTTATTGATATCTTCCTGCAGTCTACAGCTTCCTTCTTCAGTATCAACCACGCAGCCGATTTTAGTATCATCTGCAAACTTCTTAATCATACCCCCTATATTCAAGTTTAGATCATTGATATATATCACAAAAAGCAAGGGACCCAGTACTGAGCCCTACGGAACCCCACTGGAAACAACCTTCCAGTCACAAAAACACCCAGCAACCATTACCCTCTGCTTCCTGTCTCTGAGCCAGTTTTGAATCCAACTTGACACTTTGCCCTGGACCCCATGGGCTTTTAACTTTGTGACCAGTCTGCCATGTGGAACCTCATCAAAAGCCTTGCTAAAGTCCATATACACTATGACGTAATAAAACTCACTACGCACTTGGTTTGAGCATAAAGCAAGGCTTTAATCAACTTGTTTCAGAACATGGAAGTCTAGTTGTATCCACTAGCTCCTTGTCTTTATAAAATGTCCCTGGCAAGCTGGGGCCAACGCCCGAGTATTTATACTCCTTGGACGGCGCCACCAGCTGGCCGTCCAGTGTTATTTCATAGGTAGTTTCGCGATGATGAGATTTATGACACACTACATCAAATGCACGACCCTCATCTACCCTCCTTGTTACCTCCTCAAAAAATTCAATCAAGTTTGTCAGACACAACCTTCCCTTAACAATCTGTGCTGACTATCCTTGATTAATCCGTGTCTTACTAAATGAAGATTTATCCTGTCCTTCAGAATTCTTTCCAATAATTTTCCCACCACCAAGGTTAGGCTGACTGGCCTGCAATTTCTCGGTCTATTCTTTTCTCCCTTTTTAGCAAGGGTACCACATTAACCATCCTCCAGTCCTCCGGTGGCACACTTGAAGCCAGAGAGGATTGGAAAATGATGGTCAGGGCCTCTGCTATTTCCTCTTTTGCTTCACTTAACAGCCTGGAGTACATTTCATCCGGGCCTGGGGATTTATCCACTTTTAAAGCTGCTAAACCCCTTAATACTTCCTCACTCACTATGTTAATTTCATCTAATATTTCACACTCCTCCCACCCCCCACCCCCACCCCCCCACCGATAGCAATGTCTGCTTCGCCCCTCTCCTTTAGGGAAGGAAATCTGCAATCCTTACCCAGTCTAGCCCATATGTAACTCCAGACCCACAGCAATGTGGTTGACTCTTAACTACCCTCTGAAATGGGCCAACAAGCCACTCAGTTGTAACAAACTGCTACAGAAAACAATAACAATAATAAGAATAAAACCGATCAACCTCGGCACTGACTTTGGACATGGCAATGGCACACCCAGCCCAGTCGACCCTGCAAAGTCCTCCTCACTAACATCTGGAGACATGTGTCAAAATTGGGAGAGCTGTCACACTAGTCAAGCAACAGCCTGACATAGTCAAACTCACAGAATCATAGCTTTCAGATGCCTCCATCACCATCCCTGGGTATGTCCTGTCCCACCACCAGGATAGACCCACCAAAGGTTGCGGCACAGTGGTATACCTAGCACAGAGGAAGATGGTTGTGGTTGTTGGAGGTCAATCATCACAGCCCCAGGACATCGCTGGAGTTCCTCAGGGCAGTGTTCTAGGCCCAACCATCTTCAGCTGCTTCATCAATGACCTTCCTTCCATTATAAGGTCAGAAGTGGGGATGTTCGCTGATGACTGCACAGTGTTCAGTGTCATTCGCAACTCCTCAGATAATGACGCTGCGCATGCCCACATGCAGCAAGACCTGGATGACATTCAGGCTTGGGCTGATAAGTGGCAGGTAAAATTCGCACCAGGCAATAACTACCTCCAACAAGCGAGAGTCTAACCACCGCCCCTTGACATTCAATGGCATTACAATCGCCGAATCTCCCACCATCAAATTCCTGGGGAGTCACCATTGACCAGAAACTCAACTGGACCAGCCACATAAATACTGTGGCTACAAGAGCAGGTCAAAGGCTGGGTATTCTGCGGTGAGTGTCTCACCTCCTGACTCCCCAAAGCCTTTCACTGAATATTTTTAAGAAGGAGATAGATAGATTTCTTGACACAAAAGGCATCAAGGGGTATGGGGAGAGAGCAGGAATATGGTATTGAAATAGAGGATCAGCCATGATCATATTGAATGGCGGAGCAGGCTCAAAGGGCCGAATGGCCTACTCCTGCTCCTATTTTTCTATGTTTTCTATGTTTCCACCATCTACAAGGCACAAATCAGGAGTGTGATGAAATACTCTCTACTTGCCTGGATGAGTGCAGCTCCAACAACTCTCAAGAAGCTCAACACCATCCAGGACGAAGCAGCCCACTTGATTGGCACCCCATCATTCACTCCCTCCACCACCGGCGTACCGTGGCTGCAGTGTGTATCATCTACAAGATGCACTGCGGCGGGGACGGGATACTGAATTAAAGGATCAGCCATGATCTCATCGAATGGCGGAGCAGGCACGAAGGGCCGAATGGCCTACTCCTGCTCCTATCTTCTATGTATCTATGTAACTCGCCAAGGCTTCTTCGGCAGCACCTCCTAAACCCATGACCTCTTCCACCTAGAAGACAAGGGCAGCAGGCGCATGGGAACACCACCACTTCCAGGTTCCTCTCCAAGTCACACACCATCCTGACTTGGAAGTATATCGCCGATCCCTCATCGTCACTGGGTCAAAATCCTGGAACACCCTCCCTAACAGTACTGTGGGAGTACCGCACTGCAGCGGTTCAAAAAGACGGTTCACCACCACCTTTTCAAGGGCAATTAGGGATGGGCAATAAATGATGGCCTTGCCAGTGACACCCACATCCCATAAACAAATTTAAAAAAACAAAAGCTTCTCAGCCCTTTGAGCCTGTTCTGCCATTAAATTAGATCATGGCTGATCTGTACCTTAACTCCATCTACCCGCCTTGGTTCTGTAACCCTTAATATCCTTGCTTAACAAAAATCTATCAATCTCAGTTTTGAAATTTTCAATTGACCTAGTCTCAACAACTTTTTGGGGGAAGAGAGTTCCAGATTTACTCTATCCTTTGTGTGAAGAAGTGGTTCCTGACATCACCCCTGAAAGGCCTAGCTCTAATTTTAAGGTTATGTTGTGGCGGAGCCACCAGGGGGACTCTGATCTAATGTACATAATTATCTTTAACAAATAATTAGCTACAGAATGAATCTGTATCTTTGTTCATATCATTGCATGTACATAGCGCGGTCCCTTTAAGAATGAGACCAAACACGATGACGTCATCACGTTGATCACGTGATCCCCAGCGGCGGGAAAACGGCATGACGTCAGGCTGGGGAGCCGCCCTAGCCAGTCCTCGTGGAGCCAGCAAAGAGTACAGACCTGTGATGTGGTTCTCCTGTGTTTTCGTTTTAAACTCTGTTGATTAGCATTAAACATCATTTGTTTGATAGACTGTCTCGACTTCAGTCCTTTAGTTAGGAATCTAGCCATTCCTACAGTGGTGACCCCGAATTTTCATGAACAATTTTCGCAGAAGAAGCGAAGCGCGACGAAACATGGATGCGAACTCCGTGGCTTTGAAGCTCCCACAGTTTGGGGAACAACAGGCGGCCTCCTGGTTCGTCCAAGCAGAAGCACAATTCGATCTCCAAAACATCGTTGCGGATCAGACCCGTTACCTTTACATGGTCTCCGCACTCGACAGCTCCACGGCCTCACGGATCATCAGCCTGCTCGAAAACTGTGGTGTATGTAACTTGTTCCACCTTAAGAGAACTTAAACCTGTTCCACCTTAAGAGATGTACTACTTTCTCTGGCTGCTGTATATGGTAATACCGGTGGTGACCACACCGGTATATAAGTGCTGTGTAGTAATTTGCTGGGTAGTACAGCCCTAACCTCCGAATAGTAAAGACCTATTGAAAAGTTATTCTTGTAGTCTGTGTCAGTAATTGACCTTAAATATAACTGGAACACACAGACTTAACAGTGGTGACGAGTCCGATCTTACCCTGTGGCAGTTTACATCCACGGCAGCTTCGTCCTCAGAACGGGCGTCGAGAAGAGGCATCCACCCTCATCACCCTGCTGAACAGCACGTCGCGCGGGAGTCATCGAGGACCCGGAGTGAAGAGGAGAAATTCTGAACTCGAAGCCCCCATCAGCGGCAGACAGCTATCTTCCTTCTACCACGGTGGTGGGTAAGCCAATCAGCGAAAGTCGGCCGCGTTGGCTGTAGCGAAGGGGAGGGAAGACGGAGGAAAGAGGGCGGTGAAATCGACCGCGGCCGGTGAAAAGGGCCGGGCCGCATTCGGGCCGAAAGGCGCAACGACTGGGGCAGCTGAAGGCGCGAGAGCCGCGGTGAATTCGAACGCAGTGGGTGCACATAACCGGGCTGCAAGAAGGGCTGCGAGGCGCGACGGCAGGGAAGCGCGAATGCCCACGGGAACCGCGGTGGAGTAGAAGCAGCGTCGGGGGAGTTGTTAACCACTGGGGAGGCGAGACCGGCAGCAGCACAGCAATCACCATTGCAGCCAGCGGGTGAAGAAGACGAGCGCGGGAAAGACCGCCAAGCGCGGGAAGCCGCCATTTTGGAAAAAAAAAATTGCAAAGATGCCTAAACATGGGAACATTAATACTTTTGATAGCGACATCAAAGATTGGACCACGTATGTAGAACGCATAGAAGTTTATTGTAGAGCAAATAAGATACCAGATGGGGAGAAAGCACTAACCTTATTAAACTTAATGGGTGCGAAGACATATGGGCAATTGAAACACCTTCTATCACCAGAGAAACCGGCAGATAAGACTTTCGCGGATATTGTTACCGTCCTGAAAAATCATTTAAGCCCCACGCCGCTGATGCTAGCGGAACGATTTAAATTTTACAGCAGAAAGCAGCTGAAAGATGAAAGCAATGCTGAATTTTTAATTGAATTGCGTAAGCTAGCAAAGTACTGTCAGTTTGGAACAGGACTAACAGATGCTCTAAGAGATAAATTTGTGTGTGGATTGTTAAAAGAAGAGACACAAAAGCGACTGCTTGAGGAGAATGAGCTGACGCTTGATAAAGCTGTCGCTATGGCAGCATCGCACGAAGCCGCAGCGAGAGGCACGGTGGTAATGCAGCTACGGTCACCGGAACTCAGCACAAATCAAATGGTCTTGGGTACAGTAAAATGTTATCGTTGTGGAAAGACAACGCACGATCAGAACCAGTGCTGGTTCAAAAATAAGGAATGCACAAAATGTGGCAGGCTTGGTCACATAGCTAAAGTATGCCGGTCAGGAGAGAAGACCAGCAACAAAAAGTCACCGCAGGGAAAGTACAGAAAGGTACACAAGGTGACAGAGAACAGTTCGAACGAACAGAAGTCAGATTCAGACGCCAGCAGTAATGAACTGGGTAGCTTAAGAGTACACAACGTTGGTAAGGAAGCAGACCTCCAGACAATTTGGGTCACACTTCAGATAGCAGGAGTCCAAGTGAAGATGGAATTGGACACTGGATCGGCATTGACGGTCATGAATAAGAAAGATTACAAAAGGTTATTCCAACATATTCCCCTATGGGATACGGAGATTGTATTGAAAACATATACGGGGGGCAAAGAGTATACCCCATCGGAAAGATAGAGGTAAAGGTGGTCCACAAGGGCAAAGAAAGCCGAGGAATGGACTTATATGTGCTACCTGAAGGAGGTCCACCACTACTGGGACGGGAGTGGATTAGAAACATGAATATGGACTGGCATTCCTTAAAAGCACTAACGGTAGATGCCAGGGAAACAGATGACAAACCTAAACGATTGTCCAGAATATTGGACGATGCTAAAGAGGTGTTCCAGCAGGGATTGGGAACACTGAGAGGAATTACGGCAAACATCAAGATTGAAGAACATGCACAACCAAAATTTTTCAAAGCCAGACCGGTACCCTATGCGATACGACCTGCTGTGGAAGCGGAGCTGGAAGCGCTAGAACGTTCAGGAGTACTGTCTAAGGTAGACTGGAGTGAGTGGGCTACGCCCATTGTTCCCGTGATGAAACGTCCTTCGAGCAACAAGCCGGGAGAACCAGGGAAGGTTCGCATCTGTGGAGATTTCAAGATCACTGTTAATCCGGTGCTTCACACGGTGCAGTATCCGCTTCCGCGGATTGAGGATATCTTCGCTTCATTGTCGGCCGGGAAACACTTCACCAAGATAGACCTGGCGCAGGCGTACTTACAGATGGAAGTTGAGGAAGAGTCACACCAGTACCTCACGATCAACACGCATAGAGGCTTGTACCGGTATAATAGACTGGTTTTTGGAGTGGCATCGGCTCCAGCAATTTGGCAGAGGGCCATGGAGCAGGTATTACAGGGAATTCCAGGCACACAATGTTACCTGGACGATATTCTGATTACAGGAGATGGTGACAAGGAACACCTCGCAAATTTGGAACTGGTGCTCATCAGATTGAAAGAATATGGACTTCGAGTTAATCGGCAGAAATGTGAGTTCTTTCAGAAGCGGATCTCGTACTGTGGCCATGTCATTGACCAGGAGGGACTTCATAAGTCTCCTGACAAGATCGAAGCGGTTGTGAAGGCTCCCGCTCCGGTTAATGTATCTCAGTTGAGGTCGTTCCTAGGATTGATTAACTATTACCATAAGTTTCTGCCAAATTTATCCACGGTACTGCACCCGCTGAACGCTCTTTTGCAGAAGGGAGTACCATGGGAGTGGAGCGAGGACTGTAAGAAGGCCTTTCGCAAAAGCAAGGAATTGATAACCTCAGAGGAAGTGTTGGCTCACTTCAACCCAACACTGCCTATTCGTTTGGCTTGTGATGCTTCTCCATATGGTATTGGGGCAGTACTCTCACACAAGTTGCCAAATGGCACGGAGAGGCCAGTCGCGTTCGCATCCAGATCATTGACCTCCGCTGAGCGCAACTATGCTCAGATAGATAGGGAGGCTCTCAGCCTTGTGTGGGGAGTGAAGAAGTTTAATCATTACCTGCAGGGCCAAAAGTTTACACTTCTGACAGACCATCAGCCGTTGGTATCCATTTTTAACCCTAAGAAGGGTGTGTCGGTGATGACAGCACAGAGACCCCAGAGATGGTCCCTTTTCCTAGGGGCACATCAATATCAGATAGAATTCAAAGGTACAAAGCAGCATGGTAATGCTGATGGGCTGTCGCGCCTGCCACTACCTGAAGAAGAGGAGACAACGAAGGTTGACCCTGTTGAGTTATTTCACTCGACCATCATCGAGTGTTTACCAGTCACCAATGCAAGTATTGAAAGAGAAACCAGGAATGACCCGGCACTGTCCCGAGTCTACGAGGTGACAGTGAAGGGATGGCCAGCACATGGTGATTCTCTGTTACCGGCATTCTCGGCAAGACGAGACCAGCTGTCCGTCTGTCAAGGAACATTGATGTATGGAACGAGAGTGATTATTCCTCCTAAGTTAAGGGAAAGAGTTCTAAAGGAACTGCATGAAGGTCATCTGGGGGGAGTCAAGATGAAAAGCCTTGCTAGGGCTTATGTGTGGTGGCCGGGTATCGACCAACAGATAGAGGAGCTGACGAAAAGCTGCTCAGGGTGCCAAAAAGTGCAAAATGCACCTCTGATGCGCTATCAATTCTAATAAAAGGCTGAGCAGAGTTCAGAACGACAGGCTTTTATTAACTACTGAATTGCACTTCAAACAGATCAGGACTATGCCTCTAGTGGACGACCGAATGCCAGAGAGCTGCCATGCGGCCGTCCTTATACCAGGTAGCCAAGGGCGGAGTCAGCTGAGGCATAGTCAGGCATAACAGTGAAACAACAGTGAAACAAGAGTGAACACAGTGAACGACAGTGGTTTACCACATTCACCCCTCGTTTAAAATTAAGTCCGGCGGGGTGAAGTGTATCAAAAGTTCGAGTAGGCGAGTCTGTCGGGCGGCCTCGTTTGCCGTCGAGATCTTCGTGGCGACGGTTGCGATGGTACAGCTTCCAACGACGCGTCTTGAACGGGGTCAAGCACCGGCGTATCGTCCCCTTTGGTGTTGGGTGGGCGAGTGGACTCCGGCTGGTCCTGGGGTCGCGGCATGCCGTCTACTGGGGTGGAATGGACAGGGGTGAGAATTGGGTCGACTGAATTTTGGGCCGTGTCGAAGGGGGTCGTGGTGGAGGGCAATGGTGACGGGTCAGTGGACCCCGAGGGTGCCAGATCTCTAATGGAGACTGTATCCTCCCGCCCATCCGAGTATGCCACGTAGGCGTACTGGGGGTTGGCATGGAGGAGGTGAACCTTCTCTACCAGGGGAGCCGTTTTGTGGGACCTTACATGCTTCCTCAGCAGGACAGGCCCTGGGGACGTCAGCCAGTGTGGTAGTGAGGTACCGGATGTGGACCTCCGGGGAAAAACGAACATTCGCTCATGGGGGGTGGCGTTGGTGGCAGTACACAGCAGTGACCGGATGGAGTGGAGCGCATCAGGTAGGACATCCTGCCAACGGGAGGTCGGAAGGCCCCTAGATTTTAAGGCTAGGAGGGCCGCCTTCCAGACCGTCGCATTCTCTCTTTCAACCTGTCCGTTCCCCCGGGGTTTGTAGCTGGTGGTCCGGCTTGAGGCAATACCTCTCATGAGCAGGTACTGACGGAGTTCGTCGCTCATGAAGGACGAGCCCCGGTCGCTATGAATATAGCTGGGAAAACCGAACAGAGCAAAGAGGTTGTGCAGGCATTTAATGACCGTAGCGGTGGTCATGTCCGGGCAGGGGATGGCGAAAGGGAAACGGGAGTACTCATCAACTATGTTGAGGAAGTACACATTACGGTCAGAGGAGGGGAGGGGCCCTTTAAAGTCGACACTCAGGCACTCAAAAGGGCGGGTGGCCTTGATCAGGTTTGCTCTGTCAGGCATATAGAAGCGCGGCTTGCACTCTGCACAGACTGGGCAGCTCCTGGTCATGGTCCTGACCTCCTCGATGGAGTAAGGCAGGTTGCGGCCCTTAATGAAATGGAAGAACCTGGTGACCCCCGGGTGGCAGAGGTCGTTGTGGAGGCCCCGTAGTCTATCGATCTGCGCGGTGGCGCATGTGCCTCGCGATAGAGCACCTGAGGGTTCGTTGAGTTTCCCGGGCCGGTACAAGATGTCGTAATTGTAGGTGGAAAGTTCAATTCTCCACCTCAGAATCTTGTCATTTTTGATTTTGCCCCTCTGCTTGTTGTTGAACATGAAAGCGACTGAACGTTGGTCAGTAAGCAGGGTAAATCGTTTTCCAGCCAGGTAGTGCCGCCAGTGGCACACCGCCTCCACAATGGCCTGGGCCTCTTTTTCCACAGAGGAGTGTCTGAGTTCGGAGCCCTGGAGGGTTCGTGAAAAAAAGGCCACGGGTCTTCCCGCCTGGTTAAGGGTAGCGACCAGGGCAAAGTCGGATGCATCGCTCTCCACCTGGAAGGGGATGGACTCGTCTACCGAGTGCATGGTGGCCTTGGCAATGTCATCTTTTATACGGTGAAAGGCTGAGCGGGCCTCCGCCGTCAGGGGGAAGGAAGTGGACTTGATAAGTGGACGGGCTTTGTCCGCATAATGAGGGACCCACTGGGCGTAATAGGAAAAGAAGCCCAGGCACCTTTTGAGGGCCTTGAGACAGTGGGGCAGGGGAAGTTCCATCAATGGGCGCATCCGGTCAGGGTCAGGACCGATGACTCCGTGTTCCACCACGCAACCAAGGATAGCGAGGCGGGCTGTGCGGAATATGCACTTTTCCTTGTTGTACGTGAGGTTTAGGAGTTGGGCCGTGCGAAGGAACTTATCAAGATTGGCGTCATGGTCCTGCAGGTCATGGCCGCAGACGGTCACGTTGTCCAGGTAGGGAAACGTGGCCTGTAACGCATTCTCGTTGGTGACGCCGAAAGGAACCCTGAGGAAGTGAAAAAGACGGCCGTTTGCCTCGAAAGCTGTGTACTGGCGGTCCTCAGGGCGGATAGGGATTTGGTGGTATGCTGCCTTAAGGTCAATGGTCGAGAAAACGCGATATTGCGCTATCTTATTAACCATGTCGGCTATGCGGGGGAGAGGGTATGCGTCCAACTGGGTGTACTTGTTGATAGTCTGGCTGTAGCCGATGACCAGGCGCTGCTTGTTGCCGGTCTTAACGACTACCACCTGAGCTCGTCAGGGGCTGGTACTATCCTCAATAATCCCCTCTTTCAGGAGCCGCGTCACCTCAGATCTTATGAAGGATCTGTCCCCGGTGCTGTATCGCCTGCTCTTTGTGGCGATAGGCTTGCAGTCGCGGGTGAGGTTAGCGAACAGGGGGGGGGGGGGGGTGTGATTTTGAGGGTGGAGAGGCTACAGGTGGGGCGCGGCGGGAAATTTAAAAACTGCTGGTTGCAGACAGTGAGCGGGGGAAGAGGTCCACCATATGTCAAGGTGACACTCTTAAAGTGACAATGAAAGTCCAACCCCAGCAGAACGGCAGCGCAGAGATGTGGCAGGACGAATAGCTTTACATTTTTATAAACGGAGCCCTTCACCGAGAGGGTCACTACGCAGTAGCCGCCGACGTCTGCTGAGTGAGATTTTGAGGCCATGGAGATCTGATGGCGCGTTGGCCGGACCGAGAGGGAATAATGCCGTACCGTATCAGGGTGTATGAAGCTCTCCGTGCTCCCGGAATCAAAAAGGCAAGTTGTGGCGCGGCCATTTACCTGGATGTCCATCGTGGACCTGGCTAACTGATGGGGTCTGGATTGATCCAGCGTAATGGAGGCCGCTGTGGAGTCGGGAGCGTCGCTGTAGAACCCCGGTGAGGCGGTGGGTGAGTCGGGGGCCCGTTGGCAAAATGGCGGACAAAATGGCGGCATCGGAGAAGAAGGACAAAATGGCGGCGCCCATGACGATCCCGATCCCCACGAGGCTGGAGGAAGGCAAGATGGCCGCTCCCACGAATCGCACGCGGCGCTGCTGGAGGTAGGGGTCTTCTGACTTCTGCAGACGCCAGCGTAGTGTCCCTTCTTACCGCAGGCAGAGCAGACCGCGTTTTTCGCCGGGCAGCGCGCCCTGGGGTGTTTGGTTTGGCCACAGAAATAGCATTTCTGGCTCGGGCGGGACATCGCTGCAGCAGTTGGGGCCGGGGCCCGGGGCGGCGCCGTGTCCCACGATGGTGGCGGCTGTGACATCCACGAGGTGGCCGCGCGGTCCGGGGAGTAGGCCTCCATGTTCCGATGGGCTACGTCCAACGAAAGGGTGAGTGAAATCGCCTTCTTCAGGTCGAGCTCGCTACTTTCCAGCAGTCGCTGCCGTGTGTGAGTGGACCTGAGGCCCGCAACGAGGGCGTCCCGGATGAGCTCCTCCGTATGTTCCGTGGCTGATACTTGCTTGCATTCGCAGGCTCGGCCGAGTTCCTTCAGCGCCCGTATGTATGCTTCTGTGGGTTCCCCGGGCTGTTGTTTGCGAGACCCCAGGAGATGTCTTGCATAAACATAGTTGACCGGGCGTGCATATTGCTCCTTCAAAATGTCGATAGCCCCCTGGTAGCTCGTAGCGTCCCGGATAAGGGCAAAAGCTCGGTGGTTTACTTTAGAATTCAGCACCCTAAGCTTGGCGGCGTCGGTGGCGACGGTCTCGCCGGATGCAGCCAGAAAGGACTCAAAACAGTTCAGCCAGTGCGAGAACTTAGCAGTCGAGTCCGGTTCTTGCGGGTCGAGTTCCAGGCACTTGATCTTAAGTATCTGCAGCATCGTTATTATTTATTTATTTATTTTTTGTCAGTAGTTAATAAAATTGATGCGTTATCAATTCTAATAAAAGGCTGAGCAGAGTTCAGAACGACAGGCTTTTATTAACTACTGAATTGCACTTCAAACAGATCAGGACTATGCCTCTAGTGGATGACCGAATGCCAGAGAGCTGCCATGCGGCCGTCCTTATATCAGGTAGCCAAGGGCGGAGTCAGCTGAGGCATAGTCAGGCATAACAGTGAAACAACAGTGAAGCAAGAGTGAACGACAACAACAACAACAACAGTGAACACAGTGGTTTACCACAACCTCCGATTGCACCGCTGCATCCATGGGAATGGCCTTCAGCCCCATGGCAACGCGTACATATTGACTTTGCTGGTCCATTCATGGACTCCATGTTTCTAATTGCGGTGGATGCACATTCTAAATGGCCAGAAGTGATCAAGATGACTACCACTACTTCAGAAAAGACAATTGCGGTGTTAAGAACGATATTCGCAAGGAACGGATTGCCAGAACAAATATGTTCCAACAACGGACCACAGTTCGTGTCAGAAGAATTCCAAAAATTCTTAAAGAAGAATGGGGTGAAACATTATACCTCTGCCCCATATCATCCGGCTACAAATGGGTTGGCCGAGAGATTTGTACAAACATTCAAAAAGGCAATAAAGGCCATGAGCGAAGATCAGATTCCACTACAACATAAGGTGGACAAGTTTCTACTGGCATATCGAAACGCCGCTCATGCAGTGACAAACCAAAGTCCTGCCATGATGTTTTATAACAGGAGGTTGCGGTCCAGGTTGGACTTGTTAAAACCAAATGTGCGGAGGGAAGTTGAAAACAAACAGTTCCAGCATATAAATAACAAGACCACTCGGAGTTTCGAGGTAGGACAACCAGTGTTGGCCAGGGACTATGGAAACGAGAAATGGCAATCCGGAACAATTCAGGCCAGACAAGGACCCCTGATGTACACGGTAGATGTTGGTAAAAATGTAATATGGCGTCATGCTGACCAACTGGTAGAATCGAGAACAAGGGTCGAACCCATGGTTACGACAGAGACAACCGTGGAAGAAGTTAGTGAACCTGAAGCATCTACCTCGGCAGTGAATGTACCTGATGATGATGTCCAAGACATAAGAGACCAACTAGAGGAGTCACCTCAGCAACAAGAATCAGAGACCCCTGAAAGGCGTTATCCAACTCGAATCAGGAGGCCTCCTGAGAGACTGAACCTTTGAACTGTTTCTACATGAAGTTGTATATGTATATATGTTATTATGTTATGTTAAATGGGGATATAACTGTTAAGCTAAAAAGGGAGGATTGTGGTGTATGTAACTTGTTCCACCTTAAGAGCACTTAAACCTGTTCCACCTTAAGAGATGTACTACTTTCTCTGGCTGCTGTAAACGGTAATACCGGTGGTGACCACACCGGTATATAAGTGCTGTGTAGTAATTTGCTGGGTAGTACGGCCCTAACCTCCGAATAGTAAAGACCTATTGAAAAGTTATTCTTGTAGTCTGTGTCAGTAATTGACCTTAAATATAACTGGAACACACAGACTTAACAAAAACCCCCCGGTTGACAGCAAGTATAATACTCTCAAAGCACGGTTAATACAGGTCTTCGGGCTCACGAAAGCGGAGCGTGCCCGCCGGCTACTCGCTTTGCCAGGGCTTGGCGATTCCAAGCCATCTGAGTTAATGAGCCAGATGCTCATGCTCCTTGGCTCAGAACCACAACGTTTCCTCTTTTGGGAGTTATTCCTGAGTCAACTACCTGAGCAGGTTCAGGCTGCCCTCGCTAGATCGGAAGCCACAGATTGCGCAGCACTTGCTGCAAAAGCAGATACGATTTATGCGGTCATGCAGCAATCCTGTGCTGCCATGAGGCACCCCTCCCCCGCGAACACCGCCCCGACGCCTCCATCCCCCGGCTTGTGTTTTTACCACGCCCGTTTCGGCGCGAAAGCCAGAGGCTGCCGCCCTCCCTGCAGTTTCGCACCTAAAAAAAAACCGACATCAACACCAGCAGCAACTCCAGAAAAGGAGGACCGAGTCTGAGGGACATTCCGCGGCCGCGATGGCGATTGGAAATTCCGGGATGCTCCTCTACATTACAGATTCCCTCTCAGGCCGGCGCTTTTTATGCGACACCGGGGCGCAGTGTAGCATCCTTCCTGCCTCAGCACTCGATATTCAGTTTGGGATGCACGGCCCCTCCCTTGTGGCAGCTAATGGCGGGGCCATTCGTTCCTTTGGCAAATGGCGGGTCCAGGTGTGCTTCGGCGGGCAACGGTTTCAGTGGGAATTTATTACAGCAAGGTTTCGCAAGCCATCCTCGGCGCGGATTTCTTATGCGCCAACAGCTTCTTGGTGGATGTAAGAAATCGTCGATTGGTCAACGCGGCCACCTTCCACTCCATCCCGTGCTTCCGCAGTTCCGCAACGTCGCACACTGTCTCCTGCGCGTTGCCCTCGCCGGATGAGTTCACTCGCCTATTAGGTGAATTCCCGGAGCTGACCAAGCCCACTTTCTCCTCCTCGGCCACTAAGCATGGTGTCGAACACCACATTACTATGACTGGCTCTCCAGTTTATGCACGAGCTCGGCGCCTGGAACCCGGCAAGCTCGCGGCTGCGAAGGCAGAGTTTGCCATGATGGAACGGCTGGGGATTATTCGCCGGTCGAATAGTCCCTGGTCCTCGCCTCTCCACATCATCCCGAAGCCCGGCGGTGGATGGCGGCCATGCGGGGACTACCGACGCCTTAATGACGCCACTACTCCCGACCGGTACCCGATCCCGCATATACAGGATTTCTCCGCCCATTTGGCGGGAAACTCAATCTTCTCCAAGGTCGACCTCGTCCGTGGCTACCACCAAGTTCCCATACACCCGCAGGACGTCCAGAAAACGGCTGTCATCACTCCCTTTGGACTGCTTGAGTTTCTACGGATGCCATTTGGGCTCAAGAATGCCGCACAGGCTTTTCAACGACTAATGGACTCGGTCCTGCGGGATCTTCCCTTTTTATTTGTCTACCTTGACGACATCCTGATAGCCAGCTCTACCAAAGAGGAACACGTCTGCTATCTCCGCACCCTCTTTCAGCGCCTCAGCCAACATGGCCTCATAATCAACCCGGCCAAGTGTCAGTTCGGCCTACAACAGATTGACTTCTTGGGCCATCGCATTACTTCGGAGGGCGCAATTCCGCTGCAGTCAAGGTCGAAGCAATTACGGCATTCCCAAGGCCGCAGTCCACCAAGGCTCTTCAAGAATTCCTGGGC
Organism: Somniosus microcephalus; assembly: GCF_052327205.1. Taxonomy (NCBI): domain Eukaryota; kingdom Metazoa; phylum Chordata; class Chondrichthyes; order Squaliformes; family Somniosidae; genus Somniosus; species Somniosus microcephalus. The sequence continues at coordinate 71,128,949 of NC_140987.1, read as the reverse complement.
ATGGTGAATTTCTACCACCACTTTGTGCCCAAGGCAGCACGACTCATGCAGCCCCTCTATGAGGCCCTCAAAGGCAAGGCCGGAAAGGATACAATAGCCTGGACGGTCAAAATGGACAACACTTTCGACAACACAAAAACTGCTCTAGCCAATGCAACTATGTTGGCGCACCCTCTGCCAGGTGCCACCATCGCCCTTACCACCGATGCTTCCGACTATGCCATAGGCGCTGTGCAGGAACAGTGGGTCAACGGGACGCGGCAACCACTGGCATTTTTCAGCCGCCAACTCCGGCGCAACGAACGCAAATACAGCACTTTCGACCAGGAGTTGCTGGTGCTGTTCCTGGCTATCTGCCATTTCCGTTTTTTGTTAGAAGGACGTCCCTTCACTGCGTTTGTAGATCACAAACCACTGACCTTTGCCATGGCCAAGACCACTGAACTGTGGTCGGCTCGACAGCAGCGACAGCTAACCTTCATTTCAGAATTCACGGCAGACGTCCAACACGTAGCTGGCAAGGACAACTTAGTAGCTGATTGCCTTTCTCGCGCAATTGTACGGGCGGTCCAGCTGGGCATCGATTATGCCCTCATGGCTACCGATCAGGCATCCGACCCTGAAACACAGGCGTATCGCACCGACACCTCTAGCCTCCAACCGACCGATGTGCAATTCCACGCTGCAGGCACCTCGTTACTCTGCGATGTCTCCATGGGAGATCCCCACCCGATCGTTCCAGTCACCTGGCGCCACAACGTTTCCGACACCATACATGGGCTTTCGCATCCTGGCGTGAAGGCATCTCAAAAATTAATGTCGGCTAAGTTCATCTGGAGAGGAATGCGTAAGGATATCCACGACTGGACTAACACCTGCGTCGTCTGTCAAACGTCTAAGGTGCAACGTCATGTTAAGACCCCATTGGCCACGTTCGCAGTACCAGAACGTCGATTCGACCATGTCAACGTGGACCTCGTCGGGCCGCTTCCACTTTCGCAGGGGTTCACACACATCCTCACCATGGTCGATCGTACTACTAGATGGCCAGAGGCAGTTCCTCTGGCATCTACTACGTCCGCTGATGTCGCCAGAGCATTCCTCTCCTTGTGGGTCACACATTTCGGCGTTCCGGCGGACAGTTCTTCAGACCGCGGTCCACAGTTCTCTTCCGAGCTCTGGAACGCTGTGGCCCAGGGTCTCGGCACCAAGCTTCACCGCACCATGGCCTATCACCCGCAAGCAAACGGTTTGTGCGAACGTTTCCACAGATCGTTAAAGGCATCACTGAGGGCCAGCCTCCAAGGCGCCGGATGGGTGAATAAGCTTCCGTGGGTCATGTTGGGTCTCCGCATGGCACCCAAAGAGGACCTGCAATTGTCCGCCACAGAGCTCGTGTACGGCCAGCCACTCCGCGTACCGGGAGATTTCCTGCTGCTTCCAACTGAGCCGTGGTCCGCAGCTGAACAACTCAGCAGCCACCGGGAAACAGCCAGGGCTTTTGCGCCTATCCCAACTTCGCATCACGGCCTTCCATCTTCACACGTACCAGCGGAGCTAAAGAATGCTAAATTTGTATTCATTCATCATGATGCCCATAGGGATCCACTCAAGGCCCCTTACACGGGCCCTTTTCGCGTCCTGGAGACCGGCGACAAGAGTTTCTCCGTAGACATTGGTGCTAAACCTGACCACATATCCATTGACCATTTCAAACCGGCACACCTGGACATCGACCGGCCAGTAGAGACTGCGCAGCCACCACGACGTGGTCGACCTCCCGCTGCATCCACGCCAGACCGAAGGCTTCCATCCGCCAGCCCGCCCGCTGTTCAACAACGTCCACTCCAAGAATACAGGAGTCGCTCTGACAGGCTTGTCAGACCTCCTAGTCGATTGACTTTTACTGTTAAAGACAATTCTGGGGGGGCGCATGTGGCGGAGCCACCAGGGGGCTCTGATCTAATGTACATAATTATCTTTAACAAATAATTAGCTACAGAATGAATCTGTATCTTTGTTCATATCATTGCATGTACATAGCGTGGTCCCTTTAAGAATGAGACCAAACGCGATGACGTCATCACATTGATCACGTGATCCTCCAGCGGCGGGAAAATGTGATGACATCATGACGTCAGGCTGGGGAGCCGCCCTAGCCAGTCCTCGTGGAGCCAGCAAAGAGTACAGACCTGTGATGTAGTTCTCCTGTGTTTTCGTTTTAAACTCTGTTGATTAGTATTAAACATCGTTTGTTTGATAGACTGACTCGACCTCAGTCCTTTAGTTAGGAATCTAGCCATTCCTATAATGTCCCCTTCTGAACGCCCCACCAGAGGAAATAGTTTATCTACTCGATCAAATCCTTTAATCATCTTAAGCAACACAATTAGATCACCCCTTAATCATCTATACTAAAGGGAATACAAGCCTAGTCTATTCAGCCTATCCTCATAATTTAACCCTTTTAGCCCTGATATCATTCTGGTAAATCTGCGCTGCACCCCCTCCGAGGGCAATATATCCTTTCTGAGGTGCAGTGCCTAGAAGTGAATGCAGTACTCCAGATGGGGTCTAACCAGAGCTCTGTACAGCTGTAACATAACTTCCACTGCTTTGTATTCCAGCCCCCTTGAGATCAAGGCTAATATATCATTAACTTTTTTAATTATTTTTTGTACCTGTTCACTAACTTCTAGTGATTTCTGTACTTGGACCCCAAGTCTCTCTGCTCCTCCACAATTCCTAGCGTCTCACCATTTAGAAAATACTCTGATCTATCTTCCTTAGGTCAAAGGTGGATGATCTCACACTTCCCCATACTGAACTCCATCTGTCACAGTTTTGCCCACTCACTTAATCCATCAAAGTCCCTTTGCAACTTTCTGCTCCCATCTACATTATTTACTGGCCACCTAACTTAGCGTCATCAGCAAACTTGGATATATGGCTCTCTATTCCTTCATCCAGAGTCATTTATAAATATATTGAAAAGCTGTGACCCCAGCACAGATCCCTGGGGGACACCACTAGTCACATCCTGTCAATTGGAATATATACCAATTATTATCCCTACTCTCTGTTTCCTACGTGCTAACCAATTCCCTATTCAAGCCAATTGGTTCCCTCCAATTCCAAGTGCTCTCATTTGTGTAACAGTTTCTTATGTGGAACTTTGTCGAATGCCTTCTGGAAGTCCATATAAATAACATTCATAGACATGCCGTTATCTACCACGTTAGTTACCTCACCAAAAAATTCAACTAGGTTCATTAGACATGATTTACCCTTTACAAATCTCTCTGATCAGCTTATATTTGTCCAAATGCTCCCTCACTCTGTCCCTAATAATAGATTCTAGTAACTTCCGCACAACTGATGCTAGACTAATAGACCTGTAATTTCCTAGTTTATCTCACTTGCCCTTCTTAAATTGTGGAGTGACATTGGCAATTTTCCAATCCAAGGGGACAATTCCTGATTCGAGATACTTTTGGAAGATCATGACTAACGCACCAACAATTTCAACACCTAATTCTTTTAACACCCTGGGTTGGAAACCATCGGGCCCTGGAGACTTGTCTATCTTCAATCTCACTTTTATCTCCATTACAATTTTTTTACTTGTATTAAATCTATTACGTTCCTCCCCTTGATTTATTTTTACTTTTCCTTGTATCTCTGGTACTTTAACCTCAAGTCTTTATCCTGTGAAGACGGATACAAAGTAACTATTTAGTAAGTCTGCCATTTCCTGATATTCAATTACAATGGCCCAGTAATTCCGGGCACAACGCATGAGTACGGACGGGGTACTCACGCGTGTGCCCGGAGGAATTGCCGGTTTTCAGCATGCACAGCGCATGCGCTGAAAACCGGCATTTCCTGTCCTCTGACCCAAGGGGTTAAGAGGCAGAACACGCGCAACTGCACAGGCAGCGCGTGCGCAGTGAAATTCCTTTTTTTTTTTTCCCAGAGTTGCGCGTGTGTAAAGGCCTCCGGTCTTTACACATAGAAAAACCACACGTAAGTACCCTGTACTTAGTTTTTCAGGTAAGTGGGCTTTTAGTACAATTGAGAATTTTTTTTCCACAGGTTTGTTATTTTTAAAGAATTTACAGTAAGGTAAGTTTAGTTTTAGCCCCGATTTAAAAAAAAAAAAAAATTTCAAATTTTAAAATTATTGTTTAAAATAGTTTTTCAGAGTTCTTTATTGTTCATTGAAGTAGTGCAATGTTTTTTTAAATTTTCTTTCAGGTTTAAGTAGTGTTTTGGGGCCAGGAGTTTTCATGAGTTTGACAGCTCTTTCTGTCAAACTCATGAATGAGTTTCCCCTCCCCTGATTGGCTGCACAGTGCTCACCTGATCCCAGCCGGCACATCGCACTAACTACGCCGCTGGATCAGGTAAGCACATCGCACCGACATCTGAACCGGGCCTGTGACAGGAAATGCAAGCAGGCCCGGGCTTCAGATGTCGGCGCGCAGGGTGAGTGCAGATCGGGGGCTTGCACGCGCGGCAAGCACCCGATCCTAATTTCAAGGCCATTATCTTCTGTGTCTATCTTTAAGGGGCCCACATTACTCTTAGCTGTTGTGTCTGTGTATAATAAGACACAGACTAAAGGAGAAATGGTACAACAGGTGTTTACTCAACGTGGCTCACACGGGAACTGATCTGTACAGATTACTACTCAGTGCTATATACAGGTGTGGTCACTGCCGGTACTGCAGTATACATGAGCTGTAAAAGATAGTTCCCCCCTTAAAGGTATATACATTACATTAGCCACCATCTTTCTCTTAATATACTGTAAAAACCTTTAGTGTTGTGCTTGATTACATTATGTTTCCTACATTACAACAGTGACTCCACTTCAAAAGTACTTCATTGGCTGTAAAGCGCTTTGAGACATCTGGTGGTCGTGAAAGGCGCTATATAAATGCAAGTCTTTCTTTTCTTTCTTTTGATATCCCGCGCAAGTTGTTTCTCATATTCCCTTTTTGCAGCTCTAACTATTTTCTTGGTATCCCTTTGCTGTTCTTTGTATCTCTCCCAATCCTCGGGAATCTCTATTGTTCTTTGCACTCGTATAAGCCCTTTCTTTTAGTTTTTTACTATCTCTCACTTTCCTTGTTGACCAAAGTTGTTGAATTATACAAGTAGAGCTCTTGCCCTTCAGGTGTATGTAGAGGTCTTGTATTCGACCAAGTACTTCTTTGAACATCTCCCAATGTTTGTCTGTAGTTTTATCCAATAGTTCTGTTCAGTGTACTGTGGTAAATTTTTGCCTCATCTCTCCAAAGTCAGCCTTACCCAAATTTAAAAGCTTAGTTCGTGACTCACCCTTCTCCCTCTCAAACCTAATATCGAATTCAATCATGTTACAGTCACTGTTAGCTAGGTGTTCCCTTACCGTTAAATTATTGACTAATTCAGACTCATCACTAAATCTAATATGGCCTGTTGTCTTGTTAATTCAAGAACATATTGTTCCAGAATATTGGACACAATATTCTAACTGTGACCCAACCAATGATTTGTGCGGGTTTAGTATTAGCTCTTTGATTTTAAACTCTATTCCCCCATTTGTAAAACCTAACATCCCATTTGTTTTTCTTTAACAGCTTTATCAACTTGTTTCCAACTTTTAATAATGTGTTTATCTGAATCCTTGTCTGCCTGTTCCTCTACTCCTTTTACCATTTTACCATTGAATGCATATGTCCTCTACTTAATCTACCTCCCAAAATGTATCACCTCACATTTCTCCACAATAAATATCACCTGACAGCTACCCAAGTGACTAACCTCTCCATGGCCTCTCGAAGTCACTTAGGTATACTTCACTTTAACCATGCTTCTTCCTTTTGTGTCATTGCCAAATTTATATATTGTGAAAATAAAATAAAGAAAGGCTTGCAAGGGGAAGTTTTAACACCATGTTTGGTTGGGAGGTAAAAATTTCAAAATTCTGAAACTTCTGGTTTTAACGGAGGGGGGTCAGCGGGCGGGCGGTCAATCCGTTTTCTGGAGACGCGTCGGTCAGTAAAAGCTTTTAAGGAGGTTGTATGCCTCCAATTGCTCATCCCCTCCATGTCCGATCCCCCCATGATCTCCCCCCAACCCCGGCCCCATAGACCACACCTACACCCACAATCTCGTACTTACCTTGTATCTGCTCCCTGGCTGCTTTCCAGCTTATTAATCTGTCTGGCTGTCGGGCAGGAAAACTGTTGAGAAAATTTTAAAGACATCCTACAATTAATTTGAGCAGGACATCTGGGAAACCTGTAATTCCGGGTTTCCCATCCGGAAATCCTCCCCCCCTGCTCTCTTCACGGCCCCGAGTAAATATCGGGGCCTTGCATTTATATAGCGCATTTCGCAACATCAGGACATCCCAAAGTGCTTTACAGCAAATTAAGTACTTTTGATGTGTAGTCACTGTTGTAATGTAAGTGTGAGGAGTGATGTGATGGTGTAGGTTTGACAAGGCAGAGTGGAGGGGGTGGGGGGCACAGGATGTCGGTGAATCGACAACTGTACTCATCTGTCCTGAGCTGGTTAGATAATTAAAGCGCTTCGTGCACCGGCTCCAGGTAAAGGGCACAATGCTGCTGATCTTGTCAGCGACCTCTAACCATACCTTTTTATGACAACAACAGGTTTCTTCCTTCTGTTGCAGGGAAAGATTAATTCATTCCTGCTCCTCACTGCACCGAGCAGTATATCAAGAGAAGTGTCGTTAATTCAAGGCGCACCCCTTTCCCATCCTGAATCCATCATGAAACTTCTCTTTGTACAAACTCTTAATTCCTCCAAATTCCATCTTTGAATTGGCGCTTTAAATAGTCGAGTTGAAATCACGTCATGTGGGTGCGCATCACACCTGTTGACATGCATTGGAGACACGAAAGCCGGAAGGAGAATTATAATTAGCTCACTGTGTGGAAATCGGACATTCTGACCCACCGAAACTACTTCCGGCTTTTGCAACCACTATCGTTCCCCCCCCCCCACCCCGCCCAGATTCCACCTCTGGGTTGTTGTCAGGCCCATGGCATACCTATATAAATCACTGGTTAGGCCTCAGCTGGAGTATTGTGTCCAATTCTGGGCATTACACTTTAGGAAAGATGTCAAAGCCTTGGAGAGGGTGCAGAACCAATTTACCAGAATGACAGCAGGGTTGAGGCCAAAGTTCCCACTAATTCTTTTTCCCTGTATGGGCCCTTTAAATTTGCTGCGGCATGCACCGCATCTCTTCCAGTGGCAGCAGTTGATGAGTGGCTTGCGTGGGACCTCCCCATGGCCGCGCACCTTCGGAGGAACATTGGTTGAGGGTCTTTAGTTACGTGGATAGACTAGAGAAGCTGGGATTGTTCTCCTTAGAGCAGAGAATGTTAAGGGAAGATTTAATTGAGGTGTTCAAAATTATGAGGGGTTTTGATAGAGTAAATAAGGAGAAACTGCTTCCAGTGGCAGGAGGGTCAGTAACCAGAGGACACAGATTTAAGGTAATATGAGAATTTTTTACACGGCAAATTGTTATGATCTGGAATGCACTGCCTGAAAGGGAGGTGGAAGCAGGTTCAATAGTAACTTTCAAAAGGGATTGTATAAATACTTGGAAAGGAAACATTTGTATGGCTATGCAGAAAAAGCAGGGCAATGGAACTAATTGGAGAGCTCTTTAAAAGAGCTGGCACAGGCACGATGGGCCATTTAAGAGCCATAAAAGCTTAAGAAAATACTTTAAAATAGTGGCTAAATGGCATAATACAGTTAATTTACCTGACCGACTTGTTGAATTAAGAAACCCCCTATTTTCTTGCTCCAGTAGTATAGTCCGACACCCCCTTCATTCTTGCCACAATGGAACAGTCCCTAAGCCACACATGGGTGCAGCCATTTTACAGTTTAAACTGCACGTGGTGAAAGAGGCAGAAGCTGTGAGGTTTGGAGCAGTACAGTTTTTGACCGTGTTCGTTTATACGTGTTTGCTTTGTAATTCCGTTTGTTAAGTGTTATAGTAAACAGTTTAAAAGACAAAGCTATGTTTGGGAACGTTTTATTTCGACACGCGTCTACTCGTTGTTAAAGGCCCCACAGCTCAGTGGCCTGCCTGTTTGGAAACTAAGAAGCGCCACTACAGGCCAAATGGCCTCCATCTGTGCTATAGGATTGTATGATTTGGACTTTTCAGTTCTCTATTCATATTGATAAATATTTATGCAGTAATTTGCTGGAACGTTGATCTATCTACGTTGTGGCGAGGTTACTGGTGAATCAGGGACCTTGTGGACAACACAGCCAATGGATTACTCTGCAGACCAAATACATAGTATAAATAGCAGAAATTAGATTGAGGTGCGACACTGGGAGGTAATTGAGCTACAACTTCTCAAATCTACTTACATCAATTTTAAAAAGTGAATTACAGTTAAACAAAGTTTTTTTAAAAGGTTGTAAAAAGTAATCTAGTCTCTGCACATCCCCATCAGGAGTGCTTCCCCAATAGTCTGAGTTTATGTGCAGAATCCTCAGTTGGACACTGCAGACAATTAGCATATGTAGCAAGTGATAACCTTCCTGTTGGTAAAAGTGGCATCTTCCTCCTAAGTGGGGCCTTCAGTGTCACCAATAGCCCCCTGCACCCTGGGGAAGCCAGCTGTCCTGTGGAAATTGATGGATCGGTCTCTTTGCTGCAAAGGGAAATGTTATATTTAATGAAGTCGGATGTCCTGTGGAAATAGCACCTGTCACCTGTCCTCGCAGCTCCTTGGTTGGTGGTACAAAGCTCTCCAGTGCCTGCCTGGAATGACCTCAAAGGTAGTAATCTCAGGATTGCTACCAGTGCCACGTGCTAGTCAGAGTAGAAATAGGAGGATATTTCAAATGAATACATGGCTAGAGGAATGGTGCAAGGAGGAGGGATTCAAATTCCTTGGACATTGGAACCAGTTCTGGGAGAGGTGGGACCAGTACAAACGGGACGGTTTGAACCTGGGCAGGGCCGGGACTGATGTCCTAGGGGGAGTGTTTGCTAGTGCTGTTCGGGGGGGTTTAAACTAAAATGGCAGGGGGTTGGGAACCTGAGCATGGAGACAGAGGAAAGGAAAACAGGGATAAAAGCAAAAGATAGGAAGGAGAAAAACAAAAGTGGCAGTCAGAGAAATCAACGGTTTAAAGCAAACGTGGCCACAGTAAATAATAATTCTAATAGGTCTAAGAGCGTTAAAAAAAACAAGCCTGAAGGCTTTGTGTCTTAATACGAGGAGCATTTGTAATAAGGTGGATGAATTGGCTGCGCAAATAGAGGTAAATGGATATGATTTGGTTGGGATTACGGAAACATGGCTCAAGGATGGCCAAGACTAGGAACTCAACATCCAGGGGTATTCGATATTCAGGAAAGATAGGCAAAAAGGAAAGGGAGGTGGGGTAGCATTACTGGTTAAAGAAGGGATTAATACAATTGTAATGAAGGATATTAGCACTGATGACGTGGAATCTGTATGGGTAGAATTGAGAAATACTAAGGGGAAAAAAACATTAGTGGGAGTGGTATATAGACCTCCAAACAGTAAGGCGGAGGTTGGGGATGGCATTAAAAGGGAAATTAAAGAAGCGTGCAATAAGGGCACAGTAGTCATCATGGGTGACTTTAATCTACATATAGATTGGGCCAACCAAATTAGTAACAATACTGTGGAGGAGGAATTCCTGGAGTGTTTACAGGATGGTTTCCAGACCAATATGTCAAGGAACCAACCAGAGATCAGGCCATCTTAGACTGGGTATTATGTAACGAGAAAGGATTAATTAGCAATCTTGTTGTGCGAGGCCCCTTGGGTCGGAGCAATCATAATATGATCGAATTCTTCATTAAGATGGAGAGTGAAGTAGTTGACTCAGAGACGAGGGTCCTCAATTTAAATAAAGGAAACTATGATGGTCTGAGGAGCGAGTTGGGTAGGATTGATTGGGGAATGGCACTCAAAGCGTTGACAGTGGATAGTCAATGGCAAACATTCAAAGATCGAATGGATGAGCTACAGAATTTGTTCATCCCAGTTTGGCATAAAAATAAAACAAAAAAGGTGACTCAACCGTGGCTAACAAGGGAAATTAGGGATAGCATAAGATCCAAGGAGAGGACATATAAATTGGCTGGAAAAAGCAATAATCCTGAGGATTGGGAGCAGTTTAGGATTCAACAAAGGAGGACAAAGGGATTAATTAAGAAAGGGAAAATAGAATATGAGAGTAAGCTAGCTGGGAACATAAAAACTGACTGTAAAAGCTTTTATAGATATGTGAAGAGAAAAAGATTGGTGAAGTCAAGCGTAGGTCCCTTGCAGTCAGAATCGGGGGAATTTATAATGGGAAACAAGGAAATGGCAGACCAACTAAATACATACTTTGGTTCTGTCTTCACAAAGGAGGACACAAATAACCTCCCAGAGATGTCGGGGAACATAGGGTCTGATGAAAGGGAGGAACTGAAAGAAATCAGTATTTGTAGGGAAATGGTGTTAGGAAAATTGATGGGACTGAAGGCCGATAAATCCCCAGGGCCTGATGGTCTACATCCCAGGATACTTAAGGAAGTGGCCCTAGAGATAGTAGATGCATTGCTGGTCATCTTCCAGAACTTGATAGACTCTGGAACGGTACCCATGGATTGGAGGGTAGCTAATGTTACCCCACTATTCAAAAAAGGTGGTAGAGAAAAAGCGGGGAATTATAGACCGGTAAGCCTGACATCGGTAGTGGGGAAAATGCTGGAGTCTATTATAAAAGATGTAATAGCAGAGCACTTGGAAAGCAGTGACAGGATCGGACAAAGTCAACATGGATTTACAACAGGTAAATCATGCTTGACTAATCAACTGGAATTTTTTGAGGATGTAACTGGTAAAATAGATAAGGGAGAACCAGTGGATGTGGTGTATTTGGACTTTCAGAAGGCTTTCGATAAGGTCCCACATAAGAGATTAGCGTGCAAAATTAAGGCACATGGGATTGGGGGCAAGGTATTGGCTTGGATAGAGAACTGGTTGGCGGACAGAAAGCAAAGAGTTGGAATAAACGGGTCGTTTTCTGAGTGCCAGGCAGTGACTAGTGGGGTACCGCAAGGATCGGTCCTAGGACCCCAGCTGTTCACAATATATATTAATGATCTGGACAAGGGAATTGGATGTAATATCTCCAAATTTGCAGACGACACAAAGCTGGGTGGGAGGGTAAGCTTTGAGGAGGATGTCGTGAAACTCCAGTACGATTTGGACAGGTTGGGTGATTGGGCAGAAACATGGCAAATGCACTATAATGTGGATAAATGTGAGGTTATCCACTTTGGTGGCAAAAACAGGAAGGCAGATTATTATTTGAATGGCAATAGATTGGGAGAAGGGGAAGTGCAAAGAGACCTAGGTGTTCTTGTGCACCAGTCGCTGAAGGTAAGCATGCAGGTGCAGCAGGCAGTTAAGAAGGCAAATGGTATGTTGGCCTTCGTAGTGAGAGGGTTCGAGTACAGGAACAAGGATGCCTTGCTACAGTTGTACAGGGCCTTGGTGAGACCGAACCTTGAGTATTGTGTGCAGTTTTGGTCACCTTACCTGAGGAAGGACGTTCTTGCCATGGAGGGAGTGCAGCGAAGATTCACCAGGCTGATACCTGGGATGGCAGGAATGACGTATGAGGAGAGATTGTGTCGATTGGGCTTATACTCACTGGAGTTTAGAAGATTGAGAGGGGATCTCATCGAAACCTATAAAATTCTGTCAGGTCTGGACAGACTAGATGCAGGATGTTTCCGATGGCTGGGGAGTCCAGAACCAGGGGTCATAGTCTACGGATAAGGGGTAAGCCATTTAGGACTGAAATGAGGAGGAACTTCTTCACCCAGAGAGTGGTGAACCTGTGGAATTCTCTACCACAGAAGGCAGTGGAGGCCAGTTCATTAAATATATTCAAGAAAGAGTTGGATATATTTCGAGGCTAAAGGGATCAAGTGATATGGGGAGAAGGCAGGGACAGGGTACTGAATTTGGATGATCAGCCATGATCTCATCGAATGGCGGAGCAGGCTCGAAGGGCCGAATGGCCTACTCCTGCTCCTATCTTCTATGTTTCTATGTTTATCCCGTGCCATAGAAATTGAGGGCCATCGCCACCTTCATTGCCAGTGTCAAGGCCCTGCAGGAGAATGTAAAAGGGGACTTCTGTAACTCAATGGTAGGAAATAATCACTCATAATATAAGAACATAGGAAATAGGCCCTTCAAACCTGCTCTGCCATTCAATAAGATCATGGCTGATCTACCTCAACTCCACCTTCCTGCACTATCCTGATATTCCTTGATTCCCTTGGTACCCAATAATCTATTGATCTCTGTCTTGAATATACTCAAGGACTGAGCCTCCACAGTTTGTTTATTTGTCTTCACTGCATGGGCAGTATTCACGCGGAGAAAAATCACCTGGCCATTGTGGAATCTACATTCTATTGGCTTCATTGGGATGAAAATCAGACAGGTTCTATAACTGAGCGATCCGCACCGCTGGGTTACCGACCAAGCGGATGAAAATCTACCCCACCTTGCCTTGGATGGACAGATATCCCCTCCCCCTTGGATGGACAGATTCCCCCTCCCCTTTGATGGACAGATTCCCCCTCCCTTTCGATGGACAGATTCCCCCTCCCATTCGATGGACAGATTCCACCCTCCCTTTCGATGGACAGATTCCCCCTCCCCTTTGATGGACAGATTCCCCCTCCCATTCGATGGACAGATTCCACCCTCCCTTTCGATGGACAGATTCCCCCTCCCCTTTGATGGACAGATTCCCCCTCCCTTTCGATGGACAGATTCCCCCTCCCATTCGATGGACTGATTCCACCCTCCCTTTCGATGGACAGATATCCCCTCCCATTCGATGGACAGATTCCCCCTCCCATTCGATGGACTGATTCCACCCTCCCTTTCGATGGACAGATATCCCCTCCCATTCGATGGACAGATTCCCCCTCCCATTCGATGGACTGATTCCACCCTCCCTTTCGATGGACTGATTCCCCCTCCCATTCGATGGACTGATTCCACCCTCCCTTTCGATGGACAGATTCCGCCTCCCATTCGATGGACTGATTCCCTTTTCCCCTTGGATGGACTGATTCCCCCTCCCTTTCGATGGACAGATTCCCCCTCCCCCTTGGATGGACTGATTCCCCTTTCCCCTTGGATGGACTGATTCCCCCTCCCCCTTGGATGGACTGATTCCCCTTTCCCCTTGGATGGACTGATTCCCCCTCCCCCTTGGATGGACTGATTCCCCTTTCCCCTTGGATGGACTGATTCCCCCTCCCCCTTGGATGGACTGATTCCCTTTTCCCCTTGGATAGACTGATTCCCTTTTCCCCTTGGATGGACTGATTGCCCTTTCCCCTTGGATGGACTGATTGCCCTTTCCGCTTGGATGGACTGATTCCCCTTTCCCCTTGGATGGACTGATTGCCCCATCTCAGTTGTATTAAAGGCTGTCTTCAAGAACATCCTTCTTTTATTACCTCATCAACAGCAGATGCTTTCTGTTGTCTCCCATTCCATAGTCAATCTGCCTGCTCCCAAACACTTTAAATTACCTGAGGGCATTTCATGTGTAAGAAGAATGTTTTCTTTTCAATAAATTTCTGGATTATTTCATAGTATTTATCCTGCAAGGTTCTTTGTACCGTATCGACCAAAAACACTTCTGCCTTGTGGCACACCTCAGTCTATCTCAATTGAAGTAGCTTTAGTTAACCTCATCCAACCCCTCCCCCAATCAGTCCATACAATTGCTGACTATTTAAGTGTTGTAGCCAATGCTACACAGCGCCAGTCCTTCACAGTGACCGACTCCCCTAGCGTCAGTCTTTGCTGCCTTCTGTCTCTGCAGAGTCTCAAAGTGTAACATCTGTTCCAGCACAAGGGCTTGACATGACCATCTTACTGAAAGGACATTCGTGAACCAGTTGGGTTTTTCCAAGAATCCAACAGCTTCATGGTCACTTTTAATGATACCGGCTTTTTATTCCTTATTTTTTTTTAACTGAATTTAAATTGGGCCAGAAATTCGGGTCCCCACGGATGAGTACGCGCTGTGTACTCACGCGTAGGGCCAATGAAAATGCTGGTTTCGTGCATGCACTGCGCATGCGCTGGAAACCGGAACTTCCATTCCCTTGAAGGAAGGAGTTCGGAGGTCAAACGCGTGTGCCAGAGAGGCAGCGCATACGCCTGGAACTTACGATTTTTTTTTACAGGTTTCTCCGTGCGGGTAAGTCCCTAGCAGCTGTGCATAAAAAAAGCAGTCACAAGGCCTGCTTTTAACAAGGTAAGAGGTTAATTAAGTAAAATTAAAATAATTTTTCCACAGGTTTATCATTTTAAAATACTTTAAAGAAACGTAAGTTTATTTTTAGCCCCATTAAAAACTTTAATTCATTTTTTCAAAAATTTAAATTTTTGTTTAAAATAGTTAATTTATGTAATTTATAGTTATTTTTAAAATGTGATTCAAAAAAAAAATTATTTGAAGTTTTAGTTTGGTTTTGGGGCCGATCTCTATTCATAGATTTGACAGGTCTTCCTGTCAAATTTATCAATGGCGATTCCCTGCTACGATTGGCTCTCCATGGCCCACGTGATCCCAGGGGATGCTTCGAACTAACTGCACCCCTGGAATACGCAAGCACTGCGCGCCGGCAGCTGGAGGAGGCCCAGGATCGGAATCCCACGCGGGCCCACAACACAACGGCAGGCGCGCTAGGTAAGTGCAGGTCAGGGGCTTGCACCCGCGGGAAGCCTCCGACCCGAATTTCTGGCCCAATATTCTCAAACTGCCATGCTGGGACTCAAACTCACATTCCCTGGATTAATAGTTCAGTAATATAACCACTTCACTACCCAAATGGATGAGTCATTCAAGTCAGTGCCGAGGCTCCACCTGTGCGGAGGGAGCTCACACACTTCACACGTGCTTGAAAAAAAGGGCAACATCAATGGCTAATGGGCAGACACACATTCTCCTGAAACCTGCAGTAGCAAACCGTCTATACTTGAATAATTCAGCAGCAACTTCCAGCCAATAAACAAGAATCAATGGCATCATTTAAAACTGCAAAGTTTCACTTGTCACACGAGCTGCTCTATACAGGGGGGCGTTTTCTGAGAACACGCTGATGGCAGGAATCATGCTCCCTGGTCACATGGATCGAAATTACCCCCATAACCGACTTGCCTAACTTCTCACTATCTGGCTATTCATCTTTAGTTGGGGTTCAGTTTAACAGTTGCCAGTTATTGCTTGTTGCCCTTGACACACCAACTTACACCCAAGCTCTTATTACTACTTCCCTTTCTAGCATTACTCCTCCCCCTTCAACAGACTTTTTTCCTCCTCTTGACCTGTGCCATGGCCTATACCATGGGCCTTGGTTTCTCAATTCAGAAAGGAAATGCTGTTACTTGCCTCCCTAGCTTAATAGGTCAGCAAGTGCAAATTTTGCAAGATCTCGCTTCCCCGTGCAGAGTCTCAATAGACAGGAGTGTAGATTGAAGAATCAGGAGCGGAGGTCACCACCAGCTCCGCCCGCCCCCCCCCCCCCAATTCTATTTATCCCTCAACCACTATCACTAAAACAGATTAACTGGTCATTATCACATTGCTGTTTGTGGGACCTTGCTGTGCACAAATTGGCTGCCAAGATCTTTGGGACATCCTGAGGTCGCGAAAGGCACTATATAGGTGCAAGTCTTGCTTTCTTTCTTTCTTTCTGTTTGCATTAATGTAACAGCATTTACAGTAACAGATTACTCTCCAGCAAATGTATCTCTTTTTGAATCTCATCTTATTTACTTTCCTTCTTCTTCTTGGTCAATAATGTTCATTTGCTCATCAATTTGAAATAAATTCTCCATCCCTTCCTCATCAAATCCAGTTTAAAAGGAACCCAACTATCATTTACACACTTTGAGTCAGCAGTTTTCCTTCCCATTAGATTGTGAGTGCTGCATCTGTACATCAGTTCATATCAAATGTTGGGTATACCCAAATAAATGGGTATGATCTGATAGCCATTACAGAAAAGTGGTTGAAAGGTGACCAAGGCTGGGAACTGAATATTCAGGGGTATTTAACATTTTGGAAGGATAGACAGAAAGGAAAGGAGGTGGGGTAGCTCTATTAATAACGGATGAGATCAGTACAGTAGTGAGACATGATCTTGGCTCAGAAGATCAAGATGTAGAATCAGTTTGGGTGGAGATAATAAATAATAAGGGAAAGAAGTCACTGGTGGGAGTAGTCTATAGGCCCCCTAACAGTAGCTATATTGTAGGACAGAGTATAAATCAAGAAATAATGGGAGCTTGTAAGAAAGGTACTGCAATAATCCTGGGCAATTTTAATCTTCATATAGATTGGACAAATCAAATTGGCAAAGGTAGCATTGAGGATGAGTTTATAGAGTGTATACAGGACAGTTTCTTAGAACAGGTCATCGACCTGAAATGTTAACTCTGTTTCTCTCCACAGATGCTGCCTAACCTGCTGAGTATTTCCAGCATTTTCTGTTTTTATCTTAGAACAATATGTTGTGGAACCAACCAGGGAGAAGGCTATTTTAGATCTGGTAATGTGTAATGAGACAGGATTAATTAATGATCTTATAGTAAAGGATCCTCTAGGGAAGAGTGATCATAACATGATAGAATTTCACATTCCGAGAAATTTGGGTCTGAAACTAGTGTCTTAAACTTAAATAAAGGCAACTACAAGGGTATGAAGACAGAGTTGGCTAAAGTAGACTGGGGAAATAAGTTAAAAGGTAAGAAGGTAGATAAGCAGTGGCAGACTTTTAAGGAGATGTTTCATAACTCTCAACAAAGATACATTCCAGTGAGTGAGAAAGACTCTACGAGAAGGATGAACCATCCATGGCTAACTAAGGAAGTTAAGGAGGGTATCAAATTGAAAGAAAAGGCATACAATGTTGCGAAGGTTAGTAGTAGGCCAGAAGATTGGAAAATTTTTAGAAACTTGCAAAGGGTAGCTAAAAAAATAATAAAAGAGGGAGAAAATAGATTAGTAGAGTAAACTAACAAGAAATTTAAAAAACTGACAGTAAGAACTTCTACAAGTATATAAAAAGGAAAAAAATGAGTAGCTAAAGTAAATGTTGGTCCCTTAGTGGATGAGACTGGGGAATTAGTAATGAAAAACAAGGAAATGGCAGAGACTTTGAACAAATCTTTTGTATCCGTCTTCATGGTAGAAGACACTAAAAGCCCCCCAATAATAGTGGAAAATCAAGGGGTAAATGGGAGGGAGGAACTTAAAACAATCACTATCACTAGAGAAAGATTATTGGGCAAATTAATGGGACTAAAGGCTGACAAGTCCCCTGGACCTGAGGCCTGCATCCTAGGGTCTTAAAAGAAGTGGCTGCAGAGATGTTCAAGATTCTGGAGAGGTCCCAGTGGATTGGAAAACCGCAAATGTAACGCCCCATTCAAGAAAGGAGGGAGACAGAAAGCAGGAAACTATAGGCCAGTTCGTCTAACACCTGTCATTGGGAAAATGCTGGAATCCATTATTAAGGAAGTAGTAGCACAACATTTAGAAAATCATAACACAATCAAGCAGAGTCAACATGGTTTTCTGAAAGGGAAATTCTGTTTGACAAATTTATTAGAGTTCTTTGAGGATGTAACGAGCAGGGTGGATAAAGGGGAACCAGTAGATATTAGTGTATTTGGATTTCCAAAAGGCATTCGATAAGGTGCCACATTAAAGGTTACTGCACAAGATAAGAGCACATGGTGTTGGGGGTGTTATATTAGCATGGATAGAGGATTGGCTAACTAACAGAAAACAGAGAGTCGGGATAAGTAGGTCATCTTCAGGTTGGCAAACTGTAACTAGTGGGGTGCCACAGGGATCAGTGCTGGGGCCAACTATTTATAATCTATATCAATGACTTGGATGAAGAGACCGAGTGTACTGTAGCCAAATTTGCTCACGATACAAAGATAGGTGGGAAAGCAAGTTGTGAGGAGGACAAAAAGGGCTGGATTTTGTCAATGGGAAGCTTTTGGAGGTGGGACTGCTGCTTGCCAGCTTTCAATCCCGCCTCCATCAGCTTCTGGCCAACCAGAGGGGTTTTTCCCTGATTGACCTTGTTAAGCCCGCCTAGTGGGCTAAGCAGGCCAATTGGGGGAAGTCATTGACAGGGCACGTCAACATCTGACGTGCCATCTGTCAAGAGTTTTTGAAAGAAGAAATGTCAGCGTTTGACAGCTCTATGTAGTTTAATGAGACCTTGGGTTCAGGACTCATCAAACCTTTCAACTTTGTAGAACATAAGAACATAAGAAATAGGAGCAGGAGTAGGCCAATCGGCCCCTCGAGCCTACTCCACCATTCAATAAGATCATGGCTGATCTGATTCTAACCTCAAAGCTACTATCACTCTACATCCCACCCAAACCCATGTGATCGCCTGGGAGAGGCGAGAAACCAGATTAAAAACCCAATGGCCAATTTGGGAGAAAAAATCTGGGAAATTCCTCTCCGACCCATCTAGGCGATCGAAACACGTCCAGGAGATCACTCTGTCCCAACAGCCAGTCTGTGAAATCTACAATGGAGATCTTGGGACTCTGGCTCCTCAGCGACTGAAGGCTATAGGCAGAAACAAAGGTAAGTGAACATTTACTAACACTTTACACTCACCTTACATATTTACCACTCCACACTTGCACCCATCAATCTGTTACTGAGTGCCATTTACAGACATGAGATGTAAAATAAAGGCTAAAATGTTGTAATTTTATCACACAAGGCATTCAAAGTGATTGGTTTGCTTAAGTTTAGTAAGAAAAAGCTTTAAACATCAGACTCAATGGGGTGATTTCTGGCTTCTGTCCGAAATGGGTGTGAAGTAGGTGGAGCAACAACAAGACCTGCCTGTTGGCGTCCACATGAGGTTCCAGCTGTTTTGAGGCCCAGGCCTCAGTGACATGCTCACCAGCTGTGAGAATGCAGGACATCGTCCAGCTCACACACGGAGCCATCCTAGAGTAGGTTTTGAATGGGCCAGTAGCAAGCTGGAGTATTTTTTGGGGGGGCCAGGAGGAGCAGGAAGATTGGCCCACTTTCCACATTCGCTAATGCCTCCCGAATCCGGACCTCCCGCCATGTCTTACCTGACAATCACCTGATACTCACTGTCTGGAACCCGGAGGACTGCCACTGGATGCCCGTTTCTGGGTGGGGAGCTCACCGTCTGAGCCCTGGCTGTTAAAATAAGCCAGGCCTCTCGTAAAACCATCCGGGGGGTTAAAATTCCCCCATGGTCTTCAGTAATCATCTTCACACGGCACTACAAGCTTACTTTGATAACGTCAGCAGGTGCAAGGTCTGGCTGTCAAGTGTTAGATTAACTTGTATCTCTTCTTCTCACCATAATCAGCCTTTGGCTACTCTGTACAAATCTTCATCTCTACATCCCTATTGGTGAAAGCTATTTTGAAGAGAAAGAGAACATAATTTACAAAAAGGATATCGTTCACTTTACAAGATATTTTGTAAGGGACTGGAAATGGCTGTTGTCAACATCTGTAGTGAAGACTTAGGGCTGGATTTTTTCATTGGGGCGGGCTGGGGTCGTGTCATCCGCTTTTCGTGTTATCCACCCGATTCCAACTCGATGTGGGAGAATGATGCGATTTTCACCTAATTGGGCAATTGAGTTCCAGTGTGTGGGAACCCATGGCCCAATTAGTTTCTTCAGTCTGAAACTTGCCCCCGATGATGTCATCATTGCTGCTGCATTTAAGGTCTGCAAGAAGCCTTGCTTCTTCTGCAGACTGCCAACCTTTTGGCCTTTGCTGTGAGAGGGACCTGGAGGCAAAATGAGCAGCGGGAGACCTAAGTCTGCTCCCAGATTTGATGACGTCACCCTGCAAGCTTTGGTGGAGGGAGCAAGAGCTAATAAGGAGGTGGTCTCCCCTTCTTCAGGGAGGAAGAAGTCTCCCCAGCAGACGAAGGCTGTGTGGATCCAGGTGGCCCAGGAGGTCAACGCATTGTCGCTGATCCGCAGAACCTGGCTTCAGTGCAGGAAGAGGTTTCATGACCTTCTCCGCACTGGAAAAGTGAGTATGACTTTGCCATCACCCTCAATCTGATCCCCATTGCCTCTCCTCACCAGCACTCAGCTTTAGCAACCTCTTCCTCCACATCCCACTTGACACTGACATCCCTGCACCCTTACCCATTTCCTCTCTCTAAGGTCACATTCACCTAACTATTTGACAATGCAGCCCTCACACTCCCTATTACTGTGATGCTACGAAAACAACTGACAACACACAGGGAGGGCCCTTGGTCTTGCCAACTCACTCCATCTTTGTCTCCTTCTAAGCATCTATGCTATGGATTCTCTACAGTCACTCCTTCATTCTCACTCAAACTCCACTTGTCTCCCTCATTGCAGGAAAAGAGAGCTCACAATAAGAGGGAAAAAGCGAGGACAGGAGGAGGGCTACCCTCAGTAGCCCACCTCACCCCTTGGGAGGAGGCAGTCCTGGAGATCGTGGGACTCGAGGATGATGCGCAAGTGGGGGACGGACAGACGGGTGTATCAGAGAAAACTGGTGACAGAATAGTTTTTCATCTCTCTCATTGACATTGCATGAGTTGCTGATAATGATTCTGAAGCTCTAACAGATGGACTTATGATCATCTGCAATATGCAATGTGCATGTAAACTTGGCCTCACATATTTGACTCTTTCCTTTACTCCCCCACAGAACCATCGCAAGCATCCATCCCCACTATCCAGGAGGAACAGCCTGAGCCTTCAGACTCCTCAGAGGAAGCTGAAACCTCTGAGGGCGCAGCGTCAGCAGAATTCAGCCAACCCAACACCAGCGCAGACACTCACACCTCAGTGGGACCATCGCGAGATAGAGTACTGTTGTCACCTGATGTATCACAGCTCACAAGTGAGCATCAGCAGATTGTGGAGACAGGGACAGCAGTGGAGAGTCCTAGTCGGAGGGTGCAGGACTCTCCCAGCTCGGCTCAGCTGCATGTCGACCGTCTGCCTCTGGGTCCATCCAGAAGAACAGCGGTGCTGGAACTCCAGGAACAGGTGCAGGAGTCTCTGGCAGGTTTTGTCTCCAGGGTCACTGCGAGTGTGGAGTGAATGGAGGAGTCCATCGCGAACATGAGCAGAGCCTTTGTGGAGACATTGGCGCATGAACGCAGCACCATGGAAAGGATGGCAACCTCCGTGGAAAGGATGGCTACAGTAGACGAGAGGATGGCTACGGCCATGGAGGAGCTAAGTTACCAGAGTATAGAAAACATGGTGAGTGTTTAGAATAGACTGACATCTCTGGAGGAGCGATGGTCAGCTATTGAACAGAGAAACCAGACCTTCATGGAAGCCCTGAGTAGGACTGCAAGTGCAGATACGGGTCCCCATGGCCCCCTGATGTGCAGCAAGGTGCTCTCAAGCCACTTGCAAGTGCCGAGGTGGACCTGACCCATGAAAGGGATGTTGGTGTCAGAGAACAAGGAAGTGGGAGCTCCTCTCCAAGCGCTCACACTTCCATGCCACTGCCAAGTCCTCGGTCAGAGCCCCACCAGAGTCCCCACCCAACTGAGATCGGCGTCTCGACCCCTGCACAGCTGCAGGAGCAGCAGACTGTTGCCGAGCCCTCACAGGTTCGCAACCCCAGAGGACACCCACCAAAGGTGTTGAGACAGGAGCAGCAAGAAAGTGAGCCAGGGGCTTCCACATCTGCTAAAGCCACAGGGGAAGCACCACGTAGGAGCACACATAAGAGAAAGATACTGCACAAATAGTCACAAGGGTAGTCACTTGGGTGAAATGTTGTGTTTATTTTTTTAAATTCCATCAGTTGGTTATTGTAAATAAAAATTCTGATGGCAACTGTTGCAGTTGTGGCGTGTGTCATTTCGCAAATGGGACTTCCACATTGAGGGCTTAGAATTACTTGCAATTGTCAGTATGGTGGTCAGAGTGCTAGGAATCCACTGGTTCTTGGCCATTGTCGATACTCTGGTATGAAGCTGCGAGGTAAAAGTGCTTGATTGGCTAGGCTAAGCAACTCTGGCCAAGATGAGTGCGTTCCTTGCATCCTGGGCAGCAATGTTCTCGCGTACTGCTGCCGCTGGTTGATGGGCCTCTGCAAGATGTTCATTTTCGCTCTCCTCCTCCTCCGAGGAGGAGGAGGAGGAGGAGGATATGTGGGGAGCCACTTGATCCTCATGAATCTGTAAGCCACGACGCTGCGCCATGTTGTGAAGTGTACTGCAAACCACGACGATTCTGGAGACCCTGGCTGCTGAGTACTGCAGGGCTCCACCTGATCTATCCAGGCACCTGAAGTGCATCTTCAGCAAGCCGATGGTTTGCTTGATTATGGATCTGGTGGAAATGTGGCTGTAGTTGTAGCTCTCCTCAGCTTCGTTGGATGGGCTCCTCAACAGCGTCATTAGCCACATCTGTAGATCCTATTTGGGGGGTATCTCCTGCGCCAACGAGCTTCCATGTGCTGGCGCCTTCTGGTCTGTGCAGCTTCAGGTGGGTGAGCAGCAGCTTGGCGCTCCTGTTGTTGCTGCTGCTGTTGGTGCTGCTGTTGTTCATGGTTCTGCTGCTGCCGCGTCTGAATCTGATGTCCAGGAGGAAAGGAAATAAATGGTTCCCATTGTAAGGGGTCGTTTTAACGAGCTTGTGGTGTGCGAGATCGTTTTTTGATTTCACACTGCTCGTGAGCGGTTCCGAAGCACTCCCCCCTCACCGGTTCTAGACACTGGGCTAATTGCCAGACCACCTTGATGTGTTGGCCCAACTTGTGACTCGGAAGACAAATGGATCAGGTTGATGCACCTCAATAACTTCAAGGCTCAAAGTTAACTGGATAAAACAAGGCTTTTATTAGCAAAGAAAGATGCCTGTGTCTTCACCTAGCATTCTGCTGTTCTGCTGCAAGACAAGCCTGGGCTTGTCTTAAGTAGGGCCAGGTATGGGCGGAGCCGACACACCCAGTGGGGAGAAAGGGGGCGGTGCACTATATACAATACAAGGTAAAAACACAGGAGCAGGCAATACAAACACAGGAGCAGGCAATACACTATATGTAGTTAAATACAGAGTCTGATGAATGACATATTTCATCACATTCACCCCTTCTACAGATTTAGTCTGTCCGGGGGTGTGATAGTCCTCTGTGACCGACGTAACGGTTGTGGTGCCGCGGGTGCCGGCTGGGTGTCCCAGGTGACCTCCTGGGTCTCTGCCAGGGGCACCACCGGGGTTGTTGACGGAGTAGGTGGTGGGGGTACCGTTGGCTGGTGTTCTTCCGGGGGTGATGAAAGAATAGTGGGTGGGTAATAGTTGTTGCTGTTGTTGTTGTAGTCATTGTCGTTGTTGCTGTTGTTACCGGCTGGGGCGAGGTCTTTTATGGACACAGTGTCCTCCCGTCCATCGGCGTGCCGGACATACGCATATTGTGGGTTGGCGTGGAGCAGGTGCACTGGCTCCACGAGAGGGTCTGTCTTGTGGCCCCTCACATGCTTCCGCAAAAGTACCGGACCTGGGGTGGAGAGCCATGACGGTATCGATACGCCTGAGGTGGATTTCCGGGGAAACACAAACATTAGCTCATGAGGCGTGGCATTAGTGGCGGTACACAATAGTGACCGTATTGAGTGGAGCACATCTGGGAGGACTTCCTGCCAGCGGGAGATAGGGAGGCCCTTGGTCCTTAGAGTTAGAGTGACTGCCCTCCATACTGTCCCGTTCTCTCACTCCACCTGACCGTTACCCCGGGGGTTGTAGCTGGTGGTACAGCTCGTGGCAATCCCCTTGGACAGCATGTACTGGCATAGCTCTTCACTCATGAAGGACGCCCCCCTATCCATGTGGATATAGCTTGGCATACCGAACAGGCAGAACAGGCTGTTGAGGCATTTAATGACCGTGGCGCTGGTCATGTCTGGGCAGGGGAAGGTGAATGGGAAACGGGAGTATTCGTCCACAATGTTCAGGAAGTAAACATTGCGGTTGACAGACGGGAGGGGGCCCTTGAAATCTAAGCTAAGCCGCTCAAAGGGCCGTGTAGCTTTGATTAGGTGGGCTCTATCAGGGCGGTAGAACCAAGGCTTGCACTCAGCGCAAGTGCGGCAGTTCCTGGTCAGAGACCGAACTTCCTCAATCGAGTAGGGTAAGTTGCGGGACTTTATGAAGTGGAACAGCCGTGTGACCCCCTGGGTGGCAGAGGTCGTTGTGGAGGGTCTGTAGCCGATCCCCGGTGGCATTGGCACACATCCCTCGTGAGAGGGCGTCGGGGGATTCGTTAAGGGCCCCCGGCCGGTATATGATGTCGTACTCGAAGGTGGAGAGCTCGATCCGCCACCTAAGAATCTTATCATTTTTAATCTTCCCCCTCTGTTTATTATTGAACATAAACGCTACCGACCGCTGGTCGGTCAGTAGGGTGAAGCGTTTGCCGGCTAGGTAGTGCCGCCAGTGGCTTGGGCCTCCTTTTCCACGGAGGAGTGTCTGATCTCGGGCCCCTGGAGGGTCTTCGAGAAGAAAGCTACGGGCCGCCCCGCCTGGTTGAGGGTGGCCGCCAAGGCAAAGTCAGACGCATCACTTTCCACTTGAAAGGGAGTGTTCTCGTCCACTGCCTGTAGCGTGGCCCGCTCAATATCCTGCTTAATGCTTTTGAAGGCAGCATGGGCCTCAGCAGAGAGCGGGAAAGAGGATGCTTTCAAGAGGGGGCGGGCTTTATCGGAGTAGTTAGGGACCCATTGGGCATAATACGAGAATAACCCCAGGCACCTTTTCAGGGCTTTGGGAGTGTTGGGCAGGGGCAGCTCCCATAAGGGGCGCAATCGGTCAGGGTCTGGTCCGATTTCCCCATTCTCCACCACGCTGCCTAGTATGCAGAGGCGTGTGGTGTTGAAAACGCACTTGTCCCCGTTGTAAGTGAGGTTGAGTTTTTGTGCGGTTTTCAGAAACCTCGCGAGGTTTGAGTCGTGGTCCTGTTGGTTGTGGCCGCAGATGGTGACGTTGTCGAGATAGGGGAAGGTTGCCTGCAAGTGGTGGTCATCGACCATGCGGTCCATCTCCCTCTGAAAGACCGAGACCCCATTCGGCACCCCAAAGGGGACTCTGAGGAACTGGTAGAGGCGTCCGTTTGCCTCGAAGGCGGTGTACGAACGGTCCTCTGGTCTGATAGGGAGCTGGTAGTACGCTGACTTGAGGTCGATAGTGGAGAACACCCGGTATTGGGCAATATGGTTCACCATCTCGGATATGCGGGGTAGCGGGTAGGCGTCTAGTTGGGTATAGATGTTGACTGTTTGACTATAGTCAATCACCATCCGCTTCTTCTCACTACCCCTCACCACCACCACTTGGGCGCGCCACGGGCTGTTGCTGCGTTCAATAATGCGCTCCCTCAGGAGCCTGTCTACCTCGGTCGCGATAAACCGCCTGTCCTCCCAGCTGTATCTCCTGCTTTTGGTCGCTATTGGCCGGCAGTTAGGGGTAAGGTTCGCGAATAGTGAAGGCGGCTTTACCTTCAGGGTAGCCAGACCGCACACTGAGGGGCGGCTGGGACCCACCGAAATTGAGCGTGATGCTTTGGTGGTGGCACTGAAAATCCAGGCCCAAGATCACGCTCACACATAAATCCTTCATAATTAACAGTTTAAAATTATTATATACAGTGCCTTTAACGGACAATCGTACCGCGCAGTAACCCGCAATAGTCGATATCTGGGTTTTGTCGGCCATAGAGATCGTGCCCTGAGTAGGGACTATAGTTAGAGAGAGTCGTTGTACCAGACCAGGGTGAATGAAGCTCTCCGTGCTCCCGCTGTCAATCAAACATTTAACCTTGCACCCGTTTACCTCGATGTCCACCATCGATTTGGATAGTAGGTGCGGCCTGGACTGGTCCACTGTGATCGACGCCACTGTAGGGCCCTGATCGGAACAAGATGGTGGGCCACACGAGGCCGGGTAAGATGGCGTCCACGATGTCTGCTCGCGAGATGGCGGACCCCACGAGGTCGGACAAGATGGCGTCCAAGATGGCCGCTCCCACGGCGCGCACGCGTCGGTGGCGGGTTTGCCTGCGGGGTTCCCTCTGCACACCTTCCCAAAGTGCCCCTTCTTACCGCACTTACAGCAGGTGGTGCCTTTCACCGGGCACAGGTTCCTGGTGTGCTTCGGCTGCCCGCAGAAGTAGCATTTGGGGCCCCGATGCGTCGTGGCAGTCGTAGGGCTTCTGGGGGGAGAGCAGGGCCCCGACGGTGTTGGGCTACCGAGCGGGGAAGATGTCTTCCAACATGGCGGCGCCCTTGGTGCGTACGAGGCGGCGTGGGCCGCGCGGCCTGAAGAGTAGGAGTCAGAGTTCTTCTGAGCCACATCCAGCGATCGCGCTGTGTCCACAGTCTGTGTCAGATCTAGGCTCGTTTTCTCTAGCAGTCTCTGCCGGATGTAATTAGAGCTAAGGCCTGCGATAAAGGCATCCCGAATAAGCTCGTCTGTGTATACCGTGGCTTTCACGTCTTTGCATTTGCAGTCTTTGCCAAGCACTTTTAGGTTGACTAGAAAGTCCTCTAGCGACTCTCCGGGTCGCTGTGTGCAGGTAGCAAGCAGATGCCTGGCGTACACCTCGTTGGTAGGCCGCTGATAGTGGGCCTTTAGAATGTTGCAGGCATCCAGGTAGGTGGCGGCGTCTTGGATGAGTGGAAAAACCCGGTGGCTTACCCGATTCTGCAGGATCCCGAGTTTCACATCTCCGGTGGCCCTAGAGGCTGTGACGGCTTCGGAGTTGGCCATTAAAAATTCCAAGCACTGGAACCAGTGTCCAAACCGTGCCGATGCATCCGAAGCATGCGGGTCCAAATCCAAGCGT
This sequence comes from Somniosus microcephalus, assembly GCF_052327205.1. NCBI lineage: Eukaryota > Metazoa > Chordata > Chondrichthyes > Squaliformes > Somniosidae > Somniosus > Somniosus microcephalus. The sequence continues at coordinate 71,101,926 of NC_140987.1, read as the reverse complement.
TCCGGTTTCAAAAGTTGATCCATCGTTGAAAGTTTGCTAATAAAGTTGATGCGTCTCAATAACTTCAAGGCTCAAAGTTAACTGGATAAAACAAGGCTTTTATTAGCAAAGAAAGATGCCTGTGTCTTCACCTAGCATTCTGCTGTTCTGCTGCAAGACAAGCCTGGGCTTGTCTTAAGTAGGGCCAGGTATGGGCGGAGCCGACACACCCAATGGGGAGAAAGGGGGCGGTGCACTATATACAATACAAGGTAAAAACACAGGAGCAGGCAATACAAACACAGGAGCAGGCAATACACTATATGTAGTTAAATACAGAGTCTGATGAATGACATATTTCATCACACAGGTGAGACCAGGTAAGTTTTAAATCAAAGGTATCTTTATTTTTAAGGAGAATAAAACATAGAGAATGAAGAAACAATGCAGACAAAAATCATGAACACGCCTCTCAATGGGAACTAAAATTTAACACAAGAGTTACTTTGACTATCATAATACATCAATTCTAGATCAGCGATATAATAAAACGGGGGTGGAGAAAGCGCACGGCACAACGAAGGATGAATAACACTCCCGAATTACAAAGCCCTTAATATTAAAAACCCTCCCATCTCTACAGTATACCTCAACTAGATCAGCTAGGTGGAGTTGGGCCTCTATGCTCACCAGGGTTTTTAAAACTGTCCTTGACCTTGGTGCTCCTGTATCGTCCGGGATCTCCAATCTTCCTTATGGGACCGGCTCCTGAGCGTGCTCTCCTGCTCGAACTTGTAGGCCCTCCGTGCTCCTCGAACCGTAATCGAACCTCTCCACTCGCTCTGCCTTTGACCTCGTGTCTGTGTGAAACTGTTTTTTTTTAATGTCTCTTTTCCCCCCAACAGTTATACTGTTTTCTTGCCCTTATCTTGGCATCAAATCAGGGGTTTTCTTTTGTTAAAGTAATGGGCAGGCTGCTTTGACAAAAGCGGGTACTTTATTTTAATGTCTTGTAAATGAAACTAATGGGATCTGTCCTGTGTCCCTCTGAGTTTGGTACAGATAATAGGTTTTGTCTGTGCTCTGCGATTTCAGAGATGGGTTTGCGTTTTGCTAGCAATTAACACACCTTGGGGTGTAAATACTTTTGTTTTGACTTCGTTACTACTGTAACCATTTTACCATATCAATTGCAGTCAGTTCTGGAATCTTCTAATCGGTGGTGACTCAGGTTTCTTTAAGATACTGCAGTGGTATGTCCTTCTGAAATGAGTCATGTGATCTGCCAACTCCATCTTGTGTTCATAAAATGTGGCCATTTCAGGGGTTTTACAATGTAGACTGTATTTTCCTGGATTTTTGCGAATCCTACACCATGCTTCTGGTAGATGCCTCAGTTAATGAAGCACTCAGTCAAGGTGGCGAGAGGGGTTTCCCAGGAGGTCACACTGGAGATGGGTGTCAGGCTCCAAACTTCCACAGCTATGGTTATGCCTGCTAAAAGTTCCCCCAGACCTGAGACAACAAAATCCTGCAAATGATGTCTGATCAAATCTCCTATTTAATGGTGGAGCTGCAGCTGATAGTCAGCAGTCCAATTGTGCTACTGCCAGGATTCAGAGGAGGTGTGCATCACGTGGGAAAAGTTTTAAAATCAGAAAGGCCTCTCAAAATGGGATTATAGAGGCAATTCGGTGGTTGTTAAGGGCCTTAAGGGCCTATCCTGCCTCTTGGAGGCAGGACGAAGATGGGATCAGAAACCACGCATTTGGGAAAATTGCTTGGAGGCGGGATGGAGGCGGGGTTGGGCCCATCCGCCACTTTTTGCACACACCTCCATTCCCGTCTGTTCGGGCCTGGCAAAATCGAGCCCTTAGTGTGTTCGCGTGACATTCCATTTTAATGACAGCAGGAGCCCATTTAAGAACATAAGAAGTAAGAGCAGGAGTAGGCCATACGGCCCCTCGAGCCTGCTCTGCCATTCAATCATCAACCTCAACTCCACTTCCCCGCCCGATTTCCATATCCCTTGATTCCCCTAGAGTCCAAAAATCTATCAATCTCAGCCTTGAATATACTCAAAGACTCAGCATCCACAGCCCTCGGGCAGAGAATTCCAAAGATTCTCAACCCTCTGAGTGAAGAAATTCCTCCTCATCTCAGTCTTAAATGGACGACCCCTTATCCTGAGACTATGCCCCCTAGTTCTAGACACTCCAGCCAGGGGAAACAACCTCTCAGCATCAACCCTGTCAATCCCCTTCAAAATCTTGTACGTTTCAATGAGATCACCTCTCATTAAGATCTCCAGCCATAGATTTCCATTCTTTTTCAGATTGATTGAAGCTCATTTCAGACTGTTTGGATTTTGTCTAAACAGGGGTGTTTCTGGCACACAACTGGAGAAGCAGAGACTGAATTTCACTAGTAGCTGAAAGTCAGAATGAGACTGGCATAGAATAGTGCTCACTATTTGCTTTCCCCACTATGATTGACTATAATCTGCTGCCATTGGAACTCATCAGTAAGGACTCCTGCCCAGGATTCAGAACTTCCTGTCACATTTTACGTTCTGCCCAGTTTGGCTGGATTGTTACTGCTCAAGAAATTTCTTAGACTGCTGAGAAGAACTGATTACTGTGCTATTTAGCCAACAAAAGAAAAAGTCCTCATTATTCTTTGATGTCCTGATCTCCAACCAAGTCAATGATGAAGACTAATAAGGGATGAGAGGATGCGTAAAATTATTTTTGGCAATAGCCAAAAAACATAGATTTTTTTTCAAGGTAAACATTTTCATAAATTGTCAGAGTAAAATAGTCTCAATATTGCCTTAATTTCTGATTCAGGCAGCTAGGTGTTTGAGCAGAATTAAGTACATATTTGTACAATGAACATATTGCTCATTACAGACTCTCTAAGGCAAGCTTTTGTCTTCATGGAGCTCATCGATGCATACTATGGAGCCTCCGGGGACACATCTCAAATTTAAATCCAGTTGCTGATTAAATCTCCCCTTATCCTTCTCTGCTCTGAGTACAATCCCAGTTTCTCCAGTCTCTCCGCCTAACTGAAACCTCTCATCCCTGGTACCATTCTAGTAAATCTCCTCTGCACCCTCTCCAAGGCCTTGACATCCTTCTTAAAGTGTGGCCCCCAGAATTGGATACAATACTCTAGCTGAGGTCTAACCAGTGATTTATAAAGGTTTACCATAACTTTCTTGCTTTTGCACTCTATGGGCTGGATTTTGCTACGGGGGCGGGTTGGAGGTGGGAAACCCACATTCGGGCTTGTTGTCCCGCCTCCATGGAGATGTGGCCAACCCACTGGATTTTCCTCTGATTGACCTTGTTGAGCCCGCCCTGTGGGCTCAGCAGGCCAATTAAGGGCCACCTGGCAACAGGTGACGTCAGAGATTGACATTTCATCTGTCAAAAGCTTTTGGCAGATGAAAGATCAGTGTTTAACAGCTGTTTGAAGCTGTCAAGCACTGAAAAACTGCTAATTCAGCCTCAGTCCTTTCTCAGGATAACTTTAAAATCATTTTGCTGCAGAAACCAAGAAGCTGATTTTTTTTTAAAAATCGGAGCTTCTGTGGTTCTTGCAGCCGACTCCCGACATCGGAATGCAGGACTCCTGTAAAGGTAAGTAAAAGTAAGTTAAACTTATTTAAACACTTTAAACACTTGCAAAACACTTACCTTTGCACTCCTGCACCCCTCACTCACCTGAACACTGGGCATCTCGACCCCTCCAAGACCTCAGACCCACGTCCCGCCTCGAAAACTTTTCGTGGTTTGGAGCTGTTGGGAAGCCCACAAACCAGCAATAAAAATCGCGAATAGGCAAAAAACTATCTGTTAACTGCCTGTTAACAGACAGTGTAATTGCCTTTAATCCCTTCCCGCCTCTGGGAGTCGGGTTCCAGCACTTGTCGGGAACCGGACTCCTATGAAATTGACATGGAGGTGGGTTGGAGGCGGGATGGGGTCGGGACCCCCGGATCTCTGATTCTTATCGCCCACACGCCTCCAACCCGACTCCAGGGGCTTAGGAAAATCCAGCCCTATGCCTCTATTTATAAAGCCAAGGATTCTGTATGTTTTTTTTTAAACAGCTTTATCAACTTATCCTGCCACCTTCAAAGATTCCTGTAGTGTATGTACCTTTAAGAGGAACTATGTTTTTTTTGAAGCCCCTGTGTACTGTAGTACCGGTAGTGACCACTCGGGTATATAAGCCTGTATAGCGTCTTGTATAGTTAGTTCACCTCCAGACTTTGTTCAGTAAACACTTGTTAAATCAACTCCTGCATTCCGTGTCTCCATTAACACACGGATTCAACAGTGGTGACGAGTTAGAAACGAACTTACCTGCAATTCGGCAGCACCTCAAGGAGATCGATTCCTCAGACGAAGGTCGAAGAAAAAAAAAAACTGTGGTTTCACCAGCTAAACGGGCTGGTGGCAGGTAGTGCACTGATCCTTCCTGGGTGGTGGGCTGGGGCTCGATCGGGTGGCTCTGCAGCGGGGCCGGGCAGCGAGTCGGAAAGCAGAAGCAAACAGAGAGAGAGGGTGGAGCACTCAGGAGACGGCCGGCGCTGCAAAGCAGGTTGGCGTTCGGACCGAGCAGAGGGAGGGGAAAGTCCCAGAGGGTCCGACGGGAACGATTCTCCAAGTGACGGAGAAATTGTTTAAAATATATGTGTAAATAAAAAAAAAATTTTTTAATAGAAATACCGCGAAAAGCTGCAGGTCGCAACGGGAAACGCGGAGAACAGCGTTGGCAGCAGCGGCAGGAAAGAAGGAAAAGTGTGGGAGGCGCCATTTTGACTCGGCAGGGAAGAAGGAAAAGTACAGAAAGGTACAAATGATGACGGACAGTAGCTCCGAAGACCAGAAGAGCGATAGCGACTCCGGAAACAAGAGGCTAAGCTGTCTCAAATTACATAATGTAATTGCCAAAGAAGATTACCAGACCATTTGGGTTACCTTCACGATAGCGGGGTCCCCAGTTAAAATGGAGCTAGATACAGGATCAGCTCTGACCGTCATAAGTCGACGGGATTACGAGCGGCTATTTCCGCATATACCTTTGAAAGACACATCCATTATCTTGAAGACATATACGGGGCAGAAAGTATACCCCAGAGGGAAAATAAAGGTGCCTGTTGTATACAACGGCAAGGAAATACAGAAGTTGTATTTATACATTCTGCAAGATGGTGGTCCACCGCTGTTGGGATGTGAATGGATCAGAAAGATACGTTTAGACTGGCACTCCATTCAGGCACTGACGGTGACCAGTAAGAAAAAAAATGATGATGACGTCATACCTGGACGATTAAAAGAAATCTTGGCTAACGCCAAAGAAGTGTTTCAACAGGAACTAGGAAACCTGAAAGCCGCCACCGCCTCAATAAAAGTGGAAGATGCGGGAATTCCCAAGCTTTTTTAAGGCAAGGCCGGTGCCATACGCAATTCGTCCAGCAGTCGAGGCAGAGCTGGAGAATTTGGAAAAAGCAGGCGTGTTATCCAAGGTAGATTGGATTAAGTGGGCAACACCCATCGTCCCGGTCATGAAGAAAACGTTGAATAATGATAAATCTGAAGAACAGAGAAAAATTCGCATCTGTGGGGACTTCAAGGTGACTGTAAACCCGGTTCTTCAAACAGTACAGTATCCTCTTCCGAGGATAGAAGATATTTTTGCCTCACTATCCGGAGGGAAACGTTTCACCAAAATTGACTTGGCACAGGCATATCTACAGATGGAGGTTGAGGAGGCCTCTAAAAAGTATCTCACGATAAACACACACAAAGGCCTGTACCAGTACAATCGACTGGTTTTCGGAGTAGCATCAGCTCCAGCTATCTGGCAAAGAGCTATGGAGCAAGTCCTGCAAGGGATTCCGGGGACTCAATGCTACCTAGACGACATCCTTGTAACAGGAGAAAACGACAATGAGCACCTTGCCAATTTGGAGCAGGTGCTCACGAGGCTGAGAGAACGGGGCCTACGAGCAAATCGCCCCGAGTGCGAATTTTTCCAGAAACAAATATCATATTGTGGCCATGTCATTAACGAAGAAGGGTTGCATAAGTCACCTGAAAAAATTGAAGCGGTCGTAAAAGCCCCCGCGCCTGAAAATGTCTCACAATTAAGGTCATTCCTGGGATTAATAAATTACTATCATAAATTTTTACCGAACTTGTCAATGGTTCTGCACCCTCTTAACGCACTGCTACAAACGGGAGTAATTTGGAAATGGAGCGAAGACTGTAAACGTGCCTTCCATAAATGCAAAGGCTTGATCACGTCCAAGGAAGTGTTGGCTCATTACAACCCATCACTGCCAATCAGACTGGCGTGCGATGCATCCCCTTACGGCGTGGAAGCGGTATTATCACATAGATTCCCTGATGGCTCGGAGCGGCCGATAGCTTTTGCGTCACGCTCATTGAACTCAGCTGAGCGTAACTATGCCCAGATCAACAGGGAGGCACTCAGCCTGGTGTGGGGGGTGAAGAAATTCAACCATTACCTACACGGACAAAAATTTACCTTGTTGACTGACCATCAACCCCTTGTCTCCATATTCAACCCTAAAAAGGGCGTTCCCATTATGACAGCACAAAGGCTACAGAGGTGGTCCCTTTTCCTAGGGGCACACCAATATGACATAGAATACAAAGGAACAAAACAGCATGGGAATGCTGACGGGTTATCGCGCCTACCGTTGCCAACGGTAGAAGAGGCGCCTACAGTGGACCCAGTGGAGATGTTCCACTCGACCATAGTGGAATGTCTACCAGTGACAAATTCTACCATTGAAAAGGAAACAAGAAATGATCCGACTCTCTCACGAGTCTACGATTTAATGGTGAAGGGATGGCCAGCACATGGCGAACCATTGTTGCCAGCATTCTCGCAAAGAAGAGAACAGCTGTCAGTGTGCCGAGGAACCTTGATGTGTGGATCCAGAGTGGTGATTCCACCCAAACTCCAGGATAAAGTGCTAAAGGAGCTTCACGAGGGGCATTTGGGTGGAGTGAAAATGAAGAACTTAGCCAGAGCGTTTGTGTGGTGGCCAGGTATCGATGGAGACATCGAAGAAATGACCAAGAGCTGTCTAGGATGCCAGAAGGTCCAAAGCGCCCCACCACAAGCCCCTCTACATCCATGGGAGTGGCCCTCATCTCCATGGCAAAGGGTACATATCGACTTTGCTGGTCCATTTATGGACTCAATGTTCTTAATCGCGGTGGATGCACACTCCAAGTGGCCGGAGGTAACAAAGATGTCCTCCACCACCACAGAAAAAACCATCACAGTATTAAGGACCATATTCACCAGGAATGGGCTGCCTGAACAGATCTGTTCGGATACAAATTGCGGTCCATTATCAGAAGAATTCAGGAAGTTCTTAAAAAACAATGGGGTTAAGCACTACACGTCCGCCCCGTACCATCCCGCCACCAATGGATTAGCTGAAAGGTTTGTCCAGACCTTCAAGAAGGCCATAAAGGCCATGGGTAATGAAGACATAAATCTACAACATAAGGTAGATAACTTCTTGTTTGCGTACAGGAATGCAACACATGTGGTTACAAACCAAACCCCCGCCATGATGTTTTTCAATAGAAGACTAAGATGCCGGCTGGATTTGATCAAGCCAAACATCAGAAGGGACGTAGAGAACCGGCAATTTCAAAGCATGAATGAAAGGCCAACTAGAACCTTCCAGATAGGTCAACAAGTTTTGGCCCGGGACTACCGTACCGAGAAATGGCAGCCTGGAACTATTTGCACACGACTAGGACCGCTGATGTATACCATGGACATTGGAGAAAGCATAATAAGGCGCCATGCTGACCAGATCATAGAGTCATCCGAAAAGGGACAACCTACACCACAACTCTATATGCCTAGTGATGAAGCAGAGATACCCATAGTATCTACCTCCGATCCGGTGATACTGGAACCAGATGAACCCAACACTGGCATTCAAGCCGAATCAACCTTGCCAAAAGAACCTACAACACCACCGAAATCTACTGCACCACCGAGGCATTATCCGGACCGAGTCAGGAAGCCTCCAGAGAGACTGAATTTGTAATTGATTAACTTCAGCAAATGTGTAGATTATTGTTCTTGTAAAAATGTTATTTAATGATTACTTAAAATGTTATGAACTATTTATCTAAAAGGGGAGGAATTGCAGTGTATGTACCTTTAAGAGGAACTATGTTTTTTTGAAGCCCCTGTGTACTGTAGTACCAGTAGTGACCACTTGGGTATATAAGCCTGTATAGCGTCTTGTATAGTTAGTTCACCTCCAGATTTTGTTCAGTAAACACTTGTTAAATCAACTCCTGCATTCCGTGTCTCCATTAACACACGGATTCAACAATTCCTGTATGTGAAAATAGAATATGAGAGTAAGCTTTCAGGGAACATAAAAACTGACTGTAAAAGCTTTTATGGATATGTGAAGAGAAAAAGATTGGTGAAGTCAAGCGTAGGTCCCTTGCAGTCAGAATCGGGGGAATTTATAATGGGAAACAAAGAAATGGCAGACCAACTAAATTCATACTTTGGTTCTGTCTTCACAAACGAGGACACAAATAACCTCCCAGAGATGCCGGGGAACATAGGGCCTGATGAAAGGGTGGAACTGAAAGAAATCAGTATTTGTAGGGAAATGGTGTTAGGAAAATTGATGGGACTGAAGGCCGATAAATCCCCAGGGCCTGATAATCTACATCCCAGGGTACTTAAGGAAGTGGCCCTAGAAATATTAGATGCATTGCTGGTCATCTTCCAGAACTCGATAGACTCTGGAACAGTACCCATGGATTGGAGGGTAGCTAATGTTACCCCACTATTCAAAAAAGGTGGTAGAGAAAAAGCGGGGAATTATAGACCGGTAAGCCTGACATCGGTAGTGGGGAAAATGCTAGAATCTATTATAAAAGATGTAATAGCAGAGCACTTGGTAAGCACTGACAGGATCGGACAAAGTCAACATGGATTTACAAAAGGTAAATCATGCTTGACTAATCTACTGGAATTTTTTGAGGATGTAACTGGTAAAATAGATAAGGGTGAACCAGTGGATGTGGTGTATTTGGACTTTCAGTAGGCTTTCGATAAGGTCCCACATAAGAGATTAGCATGCAAAATTAAGGCACATGGGATTGGGGGCAAGGTAGTGACTTGGATAGAGAACTGGTTGGCGGACAGAAGGCAGAGAGTTGGAATAAACGGGTCGTTTTCCGAGTGGCAGGCAGTGACTAGTGGGGTACCGCAAGGATCGGTCCTAGGACCCCAGCTGTTCACAATATATATTAATGATCTGGACGAGGGAATTGGATGTAATATCTCCAAATTTGCAGGCGACACAAAGCTGGGTGGGAGGGTAAGCTGTGAGGAGGATGTCGAGAAACTCCAATACGATTTGGACAGATTGGGTGATTGGGCAGAAACATGGCAAATGCACTATAATGTGGATAAATGTGAGGTTATCCACTTTGGTGGCAAAAACAGGAAGGCAGATTATTATTTGAATGGCAATAGATTGGGAGAAGGGGAAGTGCAAAGAGACCTGGGTGTCCTTGTGCACCAGTCGCTGAAGGTAAGCATGCAGGTGCAGCAGGCAGTTAAGAAGGCAAATGGTATGTTGGCCTTCGTAGCAAGAGGGTTCGAGTACAGGAACAAGGATGTCTTGCTACAGTTGTACAGGGCCTTGGTGAGACCGCACCTTGAGTGTTGTGTGCAGTTTTGGTCGCCTTACCTGAGGAAGGACGTTCTTGCCATGGAAGGAGTACAGCGAAGATTCACCAGGCTGATACCTGGGATGGCAGGAATGACGTATGAGGAGAGATTGTGTCGATTGGGCTTATACTCACTGGAGTTTAGAAGATTGAGAGGGGATCCCATCGAAACCTATAAAATTCTGTCAGGCCTGGACAGACTAGATGCAGGAAGGATGTTTATGATGGCTGGGGAGTCCAGAACCAGGGGTCATAGTCTAAGGATAAGGGGTAAGCCATTTAGGACTGAAATGAGGAGGAATTTCTTCACCCAGAGAGTGGTGAACCTGTGGAATTCTCTGCCACAGAGGGCGATGGAGGCCAGTTCATTAAATATATTCAAAAAGGAGTTGGATATATTTCTTAAGGCTAAAGGGATCAAGGGATATGGGGAGAAGGCAGGGACAGGGTACTGAATTTGGATGATCAGCCATGATCTCATTGAATGGCGGAGCAGGCTCGAAGGGCCGAATGGCCTACTCCTGCTCCTATCTTCTATGTTTCTATGTCTATGACCCCCCAGGTCTCTCTTTTCCTACAACCCCTTTAAAATTGTACCATTTAGTTTATACTGTCTCTCGTCATTTTTCCTTCCAAAATGCATCAAAAATTTTGAGGAATTATGATAGAATAGATAGGGAGAAACTGTTTCCACTGGCAGGAGGGTTGGTAGCCAGAGGACACAGGTTTAAAATAATTGGCAAAAAAGCCAGAGAGGAGATGAGAATTTTATTTTACTTACAGTGGGCTGTTATGATCCGGAATGCACTGCCTGAAAAGGTGGTGGAAGCAGATTCAATAATAATTTTCAAAATGGAATTGCATAAATACTTGAAAGAAAAAAATTGGAAGGCTATGGAGAAACAGCAGGAGAGTGGGACTAATTGGATAACTCTTTCAAAGAGCCAGCACAGGCATGATGGCCGAATGGCCTCCTTCTGCGCTGTATCATTCTATAATTCTATACTGATGCGAACAGATCTTGGTATTTTGATTTAGGACTTATCCATAAATGAGGCAATAGGCCCACAAAATTGAAACAGGACAAGCTAGAAAATAATGAAAAAAACAGCAAATAGGACTGAGTTGCCCAGGGTTCGCGGGCTGGATTGCCGGGGTCACATGTGCTCTAGGGCTGCACAGAGGTGGAGCTAAGGGGAGGCTGGACAAGCATATGAGGGAGAAGGGAATAGAGGGTTATGCTGATATATTTAGATGAGGAAAGACGGGAGGAGGCTCGAGTGGAGCATAAATGCTGGCATGGACTGGTTGTGCCAATGGCCTGTTTCTGTGCCATATATGCTATATAATCCTATGTACAGGAAAAATTTTATTATCCAGCACCAACGGGACTGGCGTGGTGCCAGTTTATCAAAAAGTCCGGATTACAGAGAGGTATAGTTTAAAAGGTATGAGAGCTCCGTACACAGCAACAAATCCAGGCTTCCCTGTTGCTTAGCAACATGTGCAGGAACTCCGGCCACAGAACAAGCATCCCTGTTGCTTAGCAACAAGTGCACGAACCCCAGTTACACAGCCACAGATCCAGGAACTGCCACTAATATGAAGTAAAACTTACCTGAACCTACTCCTGAATTTTGCCGGTTAACAGAGGTTTCCGGTTATTTAGGTGCCGGTTAAAAGAGAGTTCCCTGTAATCCTATGTAAGGTCGAAGGCTGGGGGTGGGGGGTCAAAAGTTGAAGTTCAGATTTGGTCAACTTGACCAACAGAGGCAATAATTTAGGCAAAGGGTCTGGGGGTTGGAGATCTAATGCTTCACGGCTGTGGGCATGGCTGTGACAACGTCCTCCAGTGCTGCATTGGTGTTCGCATTGGCATCAAAACAGCAACACGATTGGGAATTAAAAAGTTAATTGAGCAAATTATTTGCAGTCAGTTTTGACTGTGTCCTGACATAGAACAATTGACCGCAAAGTAATGGGGGGGTGGGGGGGCGGGTCAAGCCGCCACCCGCCCCCACCCCAACCCCCAACGGCTCTGCCACTGGGGTCGTAAGTTCAGTTCCCTGCACCAATTTACTATTTCTTGGAATTGCCAACTTAAAGAGCAGCAGCTGCATTTTGGACTAAGATCCTGTTTATAGTTAAAGGAGTTGCAATTTGACCTATGTTTGTTTGGGCTGTGAGTTTGCAGTGAGCACTGCCAAACCTTCTTAGGAACAGCCTCACACTGGTGCCTGCACATTAATAACTTAGAGTAAATTTTGAACCTGAATTTCCACACATTGTCCAATGCATATCGCTCCTGTCTGACACTTGTCCCCTCCCAATCAGCACCTCAGCAAATAGAAGAAAAGGGAAAATATGATTGCATGCACTGTGCATTCACACACTTCTAATCTTGACTCATGTGTGGCATGCTGGCATGTCCTTGTGCAGATTGGAAACACCGTTGAGCTGGCCATGTATATAAACATGGCATGTCTACTAGGATTCTCTATGTAGAGTCGAATGCTGAGCACAAATTGGCTCAGGGTAAATAAAGCTTTAGATTCGATGTGGGCTGTATTACACCGTCAGCTGTTAGCTCGTAACCAACAGGTGTTTAATGAAGAAGGTCATTCAAAACAGCGATTAAGATAACTATGCATTTCATGTGGTTGGGAAGTATGATAGTCAATCTCATTCAATAGAATCATTGAATCAGTTGTGACTGATTGGAACCCACCATTTGTCCAATTCTCTCCATATCCTGTCTGCACTGACCTAGTCATTGCTTGCCTTCCAAATGGGATGGCGGGGGAATTAATCATTCTATACAGCAGACCCTCATCGACAAATACAACCATGAAACTTTTGATGTCATGGAGAACATCACTAGCATCGGTACGATCCTTCATCAATCCAAAATGGCTGCCTTTGTTTCCAGAATTGATAATGGTGAGCAGATATAGGAAAAGGCACAGCTCAGAGAATCAGTACAGTAAGGAGGAGAAGGCAAAACAAGCCATGGGTCTTTTCTATTTCATTGTGTCCAAACAGATGACATGCTTTAATTAATTATACATTGGTACAGCTAATGTTGCAATTTTGGAGTCGTCTTTGTTGGGCTTCAACAACATATACCTGATATAGGCTAATATTCCTGATTTAGACAAGATATAGGCAAATACCCACAATCTTGTGATAAATACCCATAATCTTGTGACAAATTCTACTTTAAAATGGAAAGAATCCAATGATTAAAACTAGAATTTTGAGTAATTTTTGTACAGTGAACACAGACTCGCCACAGTGAATACAGACTCAGCAGTGAACACAGATGCACTACATTGAAAATAGACACTCCACCGTGAACAGACTCACCACAGTGAACACAGACGCACCGCAGTGAACACAGACGCACCAGTGATCGTAGACACACCACAGTGAACACAGACTCACCACAGTGAACACAGACTTACCACAGTGAACACAGACTCACCACAGTGAACACAGACGCACTACATTGAAAATAGACACACCACCGTGAACACAGACTCACCAGAGTGAACATAGACTCACCACAGTGAACACAGACGCACCGCAGTGAACACAGATGCACCAGTGATCGTAGATGCACCACAGTGAACATAGACTCACCATAGTGAATATAGATGTACCAGTAAAAATTCTGAGGAGGAGGAATTCCTGGAATGTTTTCGGGACGGTTATCTGGACCAATATGTCGAGGAGCCGACTCGAGATCAGGCCATTTTAGACTGGGTATTGTGCAATGAGAAGGGACTTATCAACAATCTTCTTGTACGAGGCCCCTTGGGTCAGAGCGATCATAATATGATCGAGCTCTCAGTCGAGATGGAGAGTGAGGAAATTGAATCAGAGACTAAGGTCCAGAACTTAAATAAAGGGAATTACGAGGGTATGAGACGGGAATTGGGTAAGATTGATTGGGTGGTGTTTCTGGGGGGATTGACAGTGGATAGACAATGGCAAGCATTCAAAGATAGAATGGAAGAATTCCAGAACATGTTTATACCGGTTTGGCATAAAAATAAACCTAAAAAGGTGGCTCAACCGTGGATAACGAGGGAAATTAGGGACAGCATAAAATTAAAAAAAAGGGCATATCAACTGGCAAAAAAAAGCACCAGACCGGAAGATTGGGGGCAGTACAGGATACAGCAAAAGAGGACAAAGGGATTAATCAGGAAGGGGAAAATAGAATACGAAAGTAAACTTGCAGCAAACATAAAGACAGACTGCAAAAGCTTTTATCGGTATATCAGGAGGAAAAGACTGGTAAAATCCCAAGTCGGTCCCTTGCAGTCCGATTCGGGAGAATATATAATGGAGAATAAGGAAATGGCAGACCAATTAAACTCATACTTTGGTTCTGTATTCACAAAGGAGGACACAAATAACCTCCCAGGAATATCGGCAAACATAGGGACTAATGAGAGGGAGGAGCTGACAGAAATTAGTATCTCTAGGGATATGGTGTTGGGTAAGTTGAGGGGACTGAAGGCCGACAAATCCCCGGGGCCTGATAAACTACATCCTAGGGTACTTAAGGAGGTGGCCCTGGAGATAGCAGATGCTCTAAGGATCATCTTCCGGAACTCCATTGACTCGGGAACAGTACCCGTGGATTGGAGGGTAGCTAATGTTACCCCAATATTTAAAAATGGGGGTAGAGAGAAAGCAGGGAATTATAGACCAGTAAGCCTTACATCGGTTGTGGGCAAAATGCTAGAGTCCATTATTAAGGATAAAATAGCGGAGCACTTGACAAATGGGGAAAGGATCGGACAGAGTCAACATGGATTTACAAAGGGTAAATCGTGTTTGACTAATCTGCTGGAATTTTTTGAGGAAGTAACTGGTAAAATAGATGGGGGAGAGCCAGTGGATGTGGTGTACCTTGACTTCCAGAAAGCCTTCGATAAGGTTCCACACAAAAGATTATCATGCAAAATTAAGGCTCATGGGATTGGGGGCAAAGTATTAACGTGGATAGAGAACTGGCTGGCGGATAGAAAACAGAGAGTTGGAATAAACGGCTCGTTTTCGGAGTGGCAGGCAGTGACCAGCGGGGTGCCGCAAGGATCTGTCCTGGGACCCCAGCTGTTCACAATATATATAAATGATCTGGATCAGGGAATTGGATGCAATATTTCCAAATTCGCTGACGACACTAAACTAGGAGGAGGGGTGGGCTCTGATGAGGATGTCAGGAGGCTACAGTGCGATTTGGACAGGTTGGGGGAATGGGCGGATACATGGCAGATGCACTATAATGTGGATAAATGCGAGGTTATCCACTTTGGGGGTAAAAACAGGAGGGTAGATTATTATCTAAATGGCAATAGATTGGGAGATGGGGAAGTGCAGAGGGACCTGGGTGTTCTTGTGCACCAGTCACTGAAGGAGAGCATGCAGGTGCAACAGGCGATTAAGAAGGCAAATGGTATGTTGGCCTTCATATCAAGGGGGTTCGAGTATAGGAATAGGGATACCTTACTACAGCTGTACAAGGTGCTGGTGAGACCGCATCTGGAGTATTGTGTACAGTTTTGGTCGCCCCATCTGCGGAAGGATGTTCTTGCCATGGAAAGAGTGCAGCGGCGATTCACCAGGCTGATACCTGGAATGGCGGGAATGACCTACGAGGAGAGATTGAATAGTTTGGGCTTGTACTCACTGGAGTTTAGAAGATTGAGAGGGGATCTCATCGAAACATATAAAATTATGGCAGGCCTGGACAGGCTGAATTCAGAGAGAATGTTTCCAATGGCAGGGGAGCACAGAACCAGGGGCCACAGTCTAAAAATAGCGGGCAAATCATTTAAAACAGAGATGAGGAAGAATTTCTTCACTCAAAGAGTGGTGAGCCTGTGGAATTCCCTGCCACAGAGGGCTGTGAAGGCTAATTCAATAAATATTTTCAAGAGAGAATTGGATATATTTCTGAAGGCTAAGGGGATTAAGGGTTACGGAGAAAAGGCGGGGACGGGGTACTGAACTGGTAAGATCAGCTAAGATCTCAGACGAAGATCAGCCATGATCTCATTGAATGGCGGAGCAGGCTCGAAGGGCCGAATGGCCTACTCCTGTTCCTATCTCTCTATGTTTCTCTAACACAGACACACAAGTCAACATAGACTCACCAAAGTGAACACAGAATCAACACAGTCAACACAGACTCACCACAATGAACATAGAGCCAACACAGTGAACATAGAATCACCGCAGTGAACACAGACACCACAGTGAAAGCAGAGACACCACAGTGAATGCAGACTCACCACCATGAACACAGGCTAACCAGAGTGAATACAGACCCACCAGAGTGAACACAAACTCACCACAGCGAACACAGTCTCACCAAAGTGAACATAGAATCACCACAACGAACACAGACTCACCACAGTGAACACAGACTCACCACAGTGAACACAGACTCACCACAAATAACAGTCTCACCGCAGCGAACACAGATTCACCACAGTGAACACAGACTCACCGCAGTGAAGACAGATTCACTGCAGTGAAGACAGATTCACTGCAGTGAACATGGACTCACCACAGTGAACACAGATCCACGACAGTGAACACAGACGCACCACAGTGAACACAGACTCAACAGTTAACCGAGACACAACACAGTTAGCGTAGATGCACCACAGTGAATGCAGACACACCACAGCAAACAGTCTCACCACAGTGAACACAGTCTCACCACGGTGAACACAGACTTATCACGGTGAACACAGTCTCACCACAGTGAACACAGCCTCACCTCAGTGAAGACAGATTCACTGCAGTGAACATGGACTCACCAAAGTGAACTTAGGCTCACCACAGTGAACACAGACTCAGCAGTGAACACAGACACACCACAGTGAAAATAGACTCTCAACCGTGAAGACAGACTCACCACAGTGAACACAGGCGCTCCACCATGAAGACAGATACACCACATTGAATATAGACTCACCACAGTGAACACAGACTCACCACAGTGAACACAGACTCACCACAGTGAACACGGACACACCACAGTGAACACAGACACACCAGAGTGAACACAGTCTCACCACAGTGAACACAGTCTCACCACAGTGAGCACAGTCTCACCACAGTGAACACAGTCTCACCACAGTGAACACAGTCTCACCACAGTGAACACAGTCTCACCACAGTGAACAGACTCATCATAGTGAACAGAGACTCATCACAGTGAATAGAGATATACCACAGTGAACATAGACACATCACAGTGAACACAGACTCACCACAGTGAACACAGACTCACGAGAGTGAACAAAGACTCACGAGAGTGAACAAAGACTCACGAGAGTGAACACAGACTCACCACAGTGAACACAGACTCATCACAGTGAACACAGACTCACCACAGCGAACACAGTCTCACCACAGTGAACACAGACTCACCTCAGTGAAGACAGATTCACCGCAGTGAACATGGACTCACCACAGTGAACATGGACTCACCATAGGGAATACAGACTCAGCACAGTGAACATAGGTTCACCAGTGAACACAGACTCACCACAGTGAACACAGACACACCACAGTGAAAAGAGACTCTCAACCATGAAGACAGTCTCAACACAGTGAACACAGGCTCTCCACCGTGAAGACAGATACACGACATTGAATATAGACTCATCACAGTCAACATAGATTCACCACAGTGAACACAGACAGACGCACCAGAGTGAATACAGCCTCAGCACAGTGAACAGAGCCTCACTATAGTGAACATAGACTCACCACAGTGAACACAGACTCACCACAGTGAACACAGACTCACCACAGTGACCATGGACACACCACAGTGAACAGAAAATCACCACATTGAACACAGATTCACGACCGTGAACATAAAATCACCATAGTGAATACAGACTCACCACAGTGTACACAGACTCACCACAGTGAACAGAGACACACCACAGTGAGCATAGACTCACCAGTGAAAAGAGACTCACCACGGTGAACAGAGACTCACCACAGTGAAGACAGGCTCATTACAGTAATCACAGACTCACCACAGTTAACTGAGACACAACACAGTGAATGTAGACTCACCACAGTGAACGCATACTCACCACAGTGAACAAAGCCTCACGAGTGAACACAGACTCACGAGAGTGAACACAGACTCACCACAGCAAACACAGTCTCACCACAGCGAACACAGTCTCACCACAGCGAAGACAGATTAACCACAGTGAACACAGGCGCACCGCAGTGAACACAGACTCACCGCAGTGAACACAAACACACCACAGTGAAAATAGACTCTCAACCGTGAAGACAGTCTCACCACAGTGAACACAGGCTCTCCACCATGAAGACAGATACACCACATTGAATATAGACTCACGAGAGTGAACACAGACTCACGAGAGTGAACACAGACTCACGAGAGTGAACACAGACTCGCGAGAGTGAACACAGACTCACCACAACGAACACCGTCTCACCACGGCGAACACAGTCTCACCTCAGTGAAGACAGAGTCACCGCAGTGAATATGGACTCACCACAGTGAACACAGACTCACCACCGTGAGCATAGCCTCACGAGAGTGAACACAGACTCACGAGAGTGTACACAGACTCACCAGGGAAGACAGGCTCACCACAGTAAACACAGCCTCAGCACAGTGAACACGGACTCAGCACAGTGAACACAGACTCAGCACAGTGAACACAAACTCAGCACAGTGAACACAGACTCAGCACAGTGAACACAGACTCAGCACAGTGAACACAGACTCAGCAGTGAACACAGACT
Source organism: Somniosus microcephalus (assembly GCF_052327205.1). Taxonomy (NCBI): domain Eukaryota; kingdom Metazoa; phylum Chordata; class Chondrichthyes; order Squaliformes; family Somniosidae; genus Somniosus; species Somniosus microcephalus. The sequence continues at coordinate 71,083,339 of NC_140987.1, read as the reverse complement.
CAGCACAGTGAACACAGACTCACCAGAGTGAACACAGACTCACCAGAGTGAACACAGACTCACCAGAGTGAACACAGACTCACCAGAGTGAACACAGACTCACCAGAGTGAACACAGACTCACCACAGTAAACATAGACTCACCACAGTGAACACAGATTTACCACCTTGAATGTAGACTCACAACCGTGAACACAGGCTCATCACAGTGAACACAGACACTCCATGTTAAGTCCGTGAATGATTTAGACATGGACTAGCAGGAGAGAAACAAACAGATGTTTACTGGTGGAAGTCCATAACGAATCTAAATAACCGAGGCTCTCTAGTGCCTTTTCTACAGGGGTGGTCACTGCCGGTACTGCAGTCTGAGACCAGTTATTCTCTTAAAGGTACATACACAACAATTCCTCCCCTTTTAGATAAACAGTACATAACATTCATTTAACAACTAAATGATAACGAATTACAATCACAATTACTGTTACTAGATACAGTGGTTAAGTTTAAGCAATTATAAGTTCAGTCTTTGAGGAGGCTTCCTGATTCTGTCTGGATAATGCCTCTTTGGGGTAACAGGTTCTTCTGGCAATGTTGAGTCGGAATCAATGTCGTTGTTTGGTTCATCTGCTTCCAATATTACTGGTTCTGCGGTAGCTGCAATTGGAACGTCGATTTCATTACCAGGTGTATCAGATCGTGGTATGGACTTGACGTTTTCCAGTGACTCTAGAATCTGGTCAGCATGGCGTCTTACAATGCTCTCCCCAACGTCCACGGTATACATGAGAGGTCCTTATCGTGTACAAATCGTTCCTGGCTGCCATTTCTCAGTGCAGTAGTCCCGGGCCAAAACTGGTTGACCTATCTTAAAACTCCTGGTCGGCCTTTCACTCATATTCTGAAACTGCCTGTTCTCCACATCTCTTCGGACGTTTGGCTTAACCAAATCCAAGCGGCATCGTAGTCTTCGATTGAAGAACATCATGGCTGGAGTTTGGTTGGTAACCGCATGTGTCGCATTCCGGTAGGCAAACAAGAAGTTGTCCACCTTATGTTGTAGGGGTATATCTTCATTACACATTGCCTTGATAGCCTTCTTGAATGTTTGGACAAACCTCTCGGCCAATCCATTAGTGGCTGGATGATATGGGGTAGATGTGTAATGCTTAACACCATTGTTCTTTAAGAACCTCCAGAACTCTTCAGACACAAACTGTGGTCCATTGTCAGAGCAAATCTGTTCAGGCAGCCCATTCCTGGCGAATATGGTTCGTTAAACTGTGATAGTTTTTTCCGTGGTGGTTGAGGACATTTTTATTACCTCTGGCCACTTTGAATGTGCATCCACCGCAATTAAAAACATCGAGTCCATGAAGGTGTAAAGCCTGTGAGTTGTTTAGTTAATTAATACACAGACTACCAGAGTAACTTAAAACAGGACTTTACTATTCGAAGGTCAGGGCGAATCTGCCAAATAAATCCTGACACAGCACTTATATACCGGTGTGGTCACCGTCGGTATTACAGTATACAGAAGCCAACAAAGTAGTGCCACACCTAAAATAGTTCTCTTAAAGGTGAACGGTTACATACAATGGTTTTCTTAAAGGTAGACGGATACACACACTACAATCCTCCCTTTTTAGCTTACAACATACTTAGTCCCCCATTAAACATAACATATATTCAACTTCATGTAAAACAATTCACAGGTATAATCTATGCGGGAAACAGTTTACAGATTCAGTCTCTGCGGGAACAGTTCACAGATTCAGTCTCTGGTCTTGACTCGGTCCGAACAACATCTCTGTGGTGTAGCCGGTTCACATTGCTAGCGTGACTCATCCAATAGTCTTTCCCTTGACTTAACAGCTTGAACTTCCGTCCTGCTGAACCAGCAGTGCTGACTTTTACAAACAGCTGGACTGCCTTGGTAATTTTTCCTACTTGCCAACTGATTTGGCTCCCTTCGTAGGGCCCACGTACATGATCTGGTAGAAGTGATAATGATTTAGATGGTTATCACCTTCTGCTTCGTCTTTTTCTTTTCTGCTTCTTGGAGACTCTCGGGGCTCCCTTATCAGCTGCCAGCTGTAGCGCCACCATCTCCCTATGTTCCTTAGACTTTAAGTGCTTCATCCTGATTTCTGCACTTTGGGAGTTTTCATCACAAGCTGGGCAGACCAAGTCCTCGTAATATTCCGTGTCACTCAACAGGTCATGGTAATATTCAGTGTCATCCTGAACTAGTCTAGCGAGAGGGCCTGCTACTTCTTCCTTACCCAACTGGACGTTAGCCGACTGTTGTTCCCTCCCTAGACATCTTTCCTGAAGAGACTTCTTCATGCGTTCATATTCATCCCGCTCTTCCTGGGTTTCCTGCAAATCCTTCACTAATGACCTCATTTGTGATTTCAACACTTCCCCTTCCATCGGGGATTGATTGATTGGGCTATTCAATCCTTCTACTGGAGCAGCTGTTTCAACATTCTGTTGTTCACATAGACGTGATTCAGCGTACTTTTGGCATCCCAGTAAAATCTGTGTTGCAACCTCAGCTATTTCCATAACTTTTGAGAGCTCCGAACTCCTTCCCTTTGAAGATTGAAGCTCGTGTTCAGATTGTTCCCATTGCAGAGTCTTGTCCCTCAGCATATGAAGGAGTTGGCTGACCGTTAACTCTTCCACGGGAACACTGTGGATCAGAGTCTTCTCCATTTCATCCACCTTTTCCTCCAATGCTTTCACCTTCTTTTCCTCTTGTACTTTGGCTTTCAGCGCTCGGAGAAGTTGCGCCTTGATGCTCTCTAGCTCATGTTCAGGGGCCATTCTTACAGTCTCTGTGTTTCTTACAGTTTCCTTTTCTTCCACTGAAAGGATTCCCAGTTGAATCTGTTCTTCAAGTTGTTGAACCTCGGTCATTGCCGCCTCATATTTGTCATAGAGTCATAGAGTTTTACAGCACAGAAAGAGGCCCTTCGGCCCATCGTGTCCGCGCCGCCCATCCACCCCTGTCCTGTCTAATCCCATTTTCCAGCATTTGGTCCATAGCCTTGTATGCAATGGCATTTCAAGTGCTCATCCAAATGCTTCTTGAATGTTGTGAGGGTTCCTGCCTCTACCACCCTTTCAGGCAGTGAGTTCCAGATTCCAACCACCCTCTGGGTGAAAAAGTTCCTCCTCAAATCCCCTCTAAATCTCCTGCCCCTTACCCTGAATCTATGCCCCCTTGTTATTGACCCCCCTACTAAGGGGAAAAGTTCCTCTTTATCTACCCTATCTATGCCCCTCATCATTTTGTACACCTCAATCAGGTCCCCCCTCAGCCTTCTTTGCTCCAAGGAAAACAACCCCAGCCTGTTTAGTCTTTCTTCATAGCTGAGGCGCTCCATCCCAGGTAACATCCTGGTGAATCTTCTCTGCACCCTCTCCAAAGCAATCACATCCTTCCTATAGTGAGGCGACCACAACTGCACACAGTACTCCAGCTGTGGCCTCACCAGCGTTTTGTACAGCTCCATCATAACCTCCCTGCTCTTATATTCTATGCCTCGGCTAATGAAGGCAAGTATCCCATATGCCTTTTTAACCACCTTATCTACCTGTTCCGCTGCCTTCAGAGATCTATGTACATGTACACCAAGGTCCCTCTGACCCTCTGTACTTCCTAGGGTCCTACCACTCATTGTGTATTCCCTTGCCTTATTTGTCCGTCCAAAATGCATCACCTCGCACTTTTCAGGGTTAAATTCCATTTGCCACTTTTCCGCCCATCTGACCAACCCGTTTATATCGTCCTGTAGCCTGAGGCTTTCCTCCTCGCAATTTACCACCCCACCAATTTTCGTGTCATCTGCGAACTTACTGATCATACCTTTTACATTCTCATCCAAATCATTTATGTAGATCACAAACAACAAGGGACCCAACACCGATCCCTGAGGTACCCCACTGGACACAGGCTTCCAGTCACAAAAGCATCCTTCGACCATCACCCTCTGCCTCCTGCCACTCAGCCAGTTTAGGATCCAACGCGCCAAGGCACCCTGGATCCCCTGGGCTCTTACCTTCTTGACCAGTCTCCTATGCGGGACTTTGTCAAAAGCTTTACTGAAGTCCATGTAAACCACATCCACAGCATTTCCCTCATCCACCCCCCTAGTCACCCCCTCGAAAAATTCAATCAGATTTGTCAGACATGATTTACCCTTGACAAAGCCATGCTGGCTATTCCCGATTAATCCTTGCCTCTCCAAGTGGAGACTAATTTTGTCCCTCAGAATTTTTTCCAATAATTTCCCTACCACAGATGTTAGGCTCACTGGCCTGTAATTCCCTGGTTTATCCCTGCTACCCTTCTTGTATAATGGTACGACATTAGCTGTTCTCCAGTCCTCTGGTACATCCCCTGTGGCCAGAGAGGTTCTGAAAATTTGTGTCAGAGCCCCTGCAATCTCCTCCTTTGCCTCCCACAGCAGCCTGGGATACATCTCGTCCGGGCCTGGGGATTTATCCACTTTTTGGCCTGCTAAAACCGCTAGCACCTCCTCCCTCTCGATGCTAATATGTTCAAGTATGTCACAGTCCCCTTGCCCGATTTCTATGTCTGCATCGTCTCTCTCCATAGTGAACACAGATGCAAAAAATTCATTTAAAACCCCGCCTACCTCATCTGGCTCTACACATAGATTGCCACTTTGGTCCCTAATGGGCCCTACCCTTTCCCTGGTTATCCTCTTGCCCTTAATATACTTATAAAACATCTTAGGATTTTCCTTTATTTTGCTCGCCAGTGTTATTTCATGGCCCCTCCTCGCCCTCCTAATTTCTTTTTTAAGTATGCCCCTGCACTTTTTATACTCCTCTAGGGCTTCTTCCGTCTTTAGTCTTTTGTAACTGCCAAAAGCCCCCCTTTTATTTCTAATGCATTTTTGTATATCCCTTGTCATCCAAGGTTCCCTTTGCTTGTTGGTCCCACCCTTGACCTTTACAAGAACATGTTGGCGTTGTACTCTCTCTATTTCCCTTCTGAAAGTCTCCCACTGTCTTGATGTGGATTTTCCTATAAGTAGCTGCTCCCAGTCCACTTTGGCCAGATCCTGCCTTATCATATTAAAATCGGCCTTCCCCCAATTTAGAACCCTTATTTCCGGGCCGTCTTTGTCTTTTTCCATGACCACCTTAAATCTCACCGAATTATGGTCACTATCGCCAAAATGCTCTCCTACTGACACTTCCACCACTTGCCCGGCTACATTCCCCAGAATTAGGTCCAGTATCGCCCCCTCTCTTGTAGGACTTTCTACATGTTGGCTCAAAAAGCTCTCCTGGATGCACTTTAAGAATTCTGCACCCTCTAAGCCTTTCACACTCTGACTATCCCAATTTATATTGGGGAAGTTGAAATCCCCCACTATTATTACCCTATTATTTTCGCACTTTTCTGAGATTTGACTACATATCTGTTCCTCTATCTCCCCTTGACTGTTTGGGGGCCTATAGTACACTCCCAGCAAAGTGCTTGCCCCCTTTTTGTTTTTAAGTTCTACCCATATGGCCTCATTAGAGGAACCCGCTAATATATCATCCCTCCTTACAGCAGTAATTGACTCCTTAATTAATATTGCAACACCCCCTCCCCTTTTACACCCCCCTCTGTCTCGCCTGAAGATTCTATACCCTGGAATATTGAGCTGCCAGTCCTGACCCTCCCTCAACCATGTCTCTGTGATAGCAACAATATCGTACTCCCATGTGTTCAACAACAACTTCAGTTCGTCCACCTTATTTGCAAGACTCCTTGCATTAAAATAGATGCCTTCCAGCCCTGCCATATTCCCTTTTGCCTTCGCATATTTGCTCTGCCTTGTTTTTTTCTCTGTATTTGGCTGTAAATCACCCCCTGCTATAGCTCCACTCTGTACCCCATCCCCCTGCCAAGTTAGTTTAAACCCCCCCCAGCAGTGCTAGCAAACCTCCCCGCAAGGATATTGGTTCCCCTCTGGTTCAGGTGTAAACCGTCCGACTTGTACAAGTCCCACCTTTCCCAGAAGCAGACCCAGTGATCCAGGAAACTAAAGCCCTCCCTCCTGCACCATCCCTTTAGCCACACACTCATCTGTTCTATCTTCCCATTCCTATACTCACTAGCACGTGGCACCGGGAGTAATCCAGAGATTACAACCTTTGAGGTCCTGCTCTTTAATCCTTCACCTAGCTCCCTAAATTCTTGCTGCAGGACCTCATCCCTCTTTTTACCTATGTCGTTGGTACCAATGTGGACCACGACCTCTGGCTGTTCACCCTCCCCCTCCAGAATGCCCTGCAGCCGCTCAGTGATATCCTTGACCCTGACACCAGGGAGGCAACAAACCATCCTGGATTCACGTCTTGGGTTTCCTTCAATATTTTTATGAGTTCTTGGACATTTTGTCTTTCATGTTCTGCCATGTCTTTCACCTCTAATTTCTCATCTATGGATGGAACTTCTACTGATGAGTCTGTCTTGGCCTTGAGCTCATCAAGAATTTCCTGCAGCCTTTGGACTTCTTGCTCATGTTCAACCTTTAGTTGCTCATATGCTTCTACTGAAACTAGCTTTTCGGAGGTTGCCGAGTTAATCCCCTCCAGGATTGTAGCCTGGGCCTGTTCATACTGTTCCTTCAACTTCTCAAACTCTGCTTGTAAGGAGTCGTAGAGAAGAACGGGAATAAAATCCTGGCTTCCTGAAGATTCCTCTTCATTTGCTCCTTCCTGCAAATATTCTAACTCCTGAACAGCATAAGGGAGATGTGATCGGTAATTGGTCACAATGGCTCTATGATCACTCTGCTTGAGCTAGCTGCTTCTGTTGTCTTTCCAGATTCTCCCATTCGGTGTCATAGAACTTTTTCATTGTTTTCATCTCTTGTTCGAGACGGTAACTCACTTGTTCTACTTGCTGTCGTAATTTGAAATAAAGTTGAGTCCGAGCTCGGTGTTCGTCAGTCATGGATATGTCCGTAAACTGAACAGACTCAGAATTCTCTGTCAAACTATGTTGTCGTTGTTCGGTGGAGTTCTGTTCTGAAACTTTGTTCTTCTCTGGAGCATAAGCCTTTATGCATGCCTTCGTTCTTCCAACCTTAGTCGGCAAGTCCATTTTAGCCTTGTCTTTCATATTTGGGTTGGTCTTATCGTCATCCGTTTCAGAATCTGAGCTGATTGTCTGCACCGAGTCCTCACTTGTTATGGCTTTTAGATAGTGCCATTCCATGTCTATTTTCTTGATCCACTCCCGTCCCAGAAGTGGTGGTCCTCCCTTAGGTAGTACGTATAAGTTCATTCTTGGGTGTTCTTTACCCCCATCTCTCACCTTGACTCTTATCTTCCCCATGGGGTATACTTTATGCCCAGTGTATGTCTGCAATACGAACTTGGTATCTCTTAAGGGTATATGTGAGAATAGCCGGTGGTAATCCCTTCGATTTATGACTGATAGAGCTGATCCAGTGTCCAACTCCATTTTCACTTGGACTCCAGCTATTTTTAGCATGACCCAGATAGTTGGTAGGTCAGCTTCCTTACTCACATTGTGAATTCTCAGACTGCCCAGCTCCTGGCCGTTTGGGTCTGAGTCCGAATTCTGTTCGTCTGAACTCTTCTCAGCCACCTTGTGTACCTTGTTGTACTTTTCCTGTGATGGCTTCCTTTGGTTGTTCGTCTTCTTCCCTGACCGGCATACCTTAGCTATGTGACCCAGTTTGCCACATTTCCTACATTCCTGGTTCTTAAACCAGCATTGGTTCTGGTCGTGTGTTGTCTTCCCACAACGATAGCATTTTGTTGTACTCGAGGTAATTTGATCCACACTGAGTGCCGCTGCCTTAAGCTGCATTTCCGCAGTTCCCTTCGCTGCGGTTTCATGCGATGCTGCAATAAGGACAGCCCTGTCAAGTGTAAGGTCGTTCTCTTCGAGTAGTCGCTTTTGCGTTCCTTCCTTTGACAACCCGCACACGAACTTGTCTCGCAATGCCTCGGTCAGATTCCCTCCAAACTGGCAGTGTTTCGCTAGTCTACGCAGTTCGACCAAGTATTCTGCGTTGCTTTCATCTTTCCTTTGCGTTCTCGCATAGAATTTGAATCGTTCCGCCAACATCAACGGTGTGGGGTTCAAGTGATCCTTCAGAACAGTCACAATATCATCGAAAGTCTGATCCGCTGGTTTAGCTGGTGCTAGTAGATGCTTCAAGAGCCCATATGTCTTCGCGCCCATCGAGTTTAGCAAGGTTATAGCTTTGTCATCTTCTATTTTATTGGCCTCACAATAGATCTCAATGCGTTCCACATACGTGGCCCAGTCTTCTACCTCGGAATTAAAATCGTTGATGTTACCACGCTTAGGCATCTTCCTCTCTTCCTGATAACACCACGAATTATTTCTTTACATTTTCTTTTCTTTTTTTTTCCCAAGATGGCGGTTCCCACGAAAATGGCGGTTTCCCGCGCTTATCTTCTCTCCCCGCCCACTTCAATGGCGGTTTCCCGCTTCTGTCTTCTTCCCCGCCTAATGGCGGCTTCCCGCGTTTCTTCCCTAGCGGGAGGGGTACACTTTCCCCACGGGCGACGGCCGCTGGCTTTCAGGTTCACAGCCTGCGCGTCGGCTTCAGGGCTTTCCCTTTTCTCGGCAGGGCAACCGGCGCTGGGTACACCCCGTTGACGGCGAACAGTTTCAGCCGCTGGGCTGGCTCTCGCTCGGTTCCCCTTGCTCGGGCTCTGTCTCTCTCCCGCTCGCTCGGCTCTACCGGCGCTGGGTACACCCCGTTGACGGAGAACAGTTTCAGCCGCTGGACTGGCTCTCGCTCAGTTCCCCCTTGGTCGGCTCTGCCTCTCCCGCTCACTCGGCTCCCAATCGCACCTCCCAGCCCTGTCGCAGTCCGGTGCTTCCCTCCCCGGCTGCGGCTGAGTTTCTCTTCCCGCGCTTACGCTCCCGGTCGCAGCGCTTCGTGGCTTCGGTCGCTGCCCGGCCTTTTTCGCCGGTCACGGTCTAGCTGTCTCACGACGCCGTTGCGTCCCCCAGCCTGTCTGTACCGCGGCTTCCTTGCTCCACGCTGCCCCAGTCTCAACGCCTCTGGACCCGACTTCTGTCCGGCTCCTTTCCCCCTCGACCGTGGTCGAGTGCACCGCCCTTATCCTCCGGTTATTCTTTTTAATTTCCCTTACACAGTCACCGTGGCCGCCTTGCTTCTCGTGCTGATCGGCTCACTCCTCACCATGGCAGAAGGGACAGTCAGTGCCTGTTGCTGATGGAAGTCTTTGTCTCTAACTTCTTCTTCCTTTCTAGTTCTGCAGCCTCGAGTTTTCTCCCAGCAGAACGACGAGGGCGGTTGCCTCTTCTCGACGCTCGTTAACTGCTTCGGAAGTATTGTTGCCACAGGGTACGATCGGACTCGTCGCCACTGTAAAGTCTGTGAGTTGTTTAGTTAATTAATACACAGACTACCAGAGTAACTTAAAACAGGACTTTATTATTCGAAGGTCAGGGCGAATCTGCCAAATAAATCCTGACACAGCACTTATATACCGGTGTGGTCATCGTCGGTATTACAGTATACAGAAGCCAACAAAGTAGTGCCACACCTAAAATAGTTCTCTTAAAGGTGAACGGTTACATACAATGGTTTTCTTAAAGGTAGACGGATACATACACTACAGAAGGGACCAGCAAAATCAATGTGCACCCTTTGCCATGGAGATGAGGGCCACTCCCATGGATGCAGAGGAGCTTGTGGTGGGGCATTTTGGACCTTCTGGCATCCTGCACAGCTCTTGGCCATCTCTTCGATTTCTCTATCGATTCCCGGCCACCACACAAACGCTCTGGCTAAGCTCTTCATTTTTACCCCACCCAGATGACCCTCATGAAGCTCATTGAGCACTCTATCCGTCAACTTAGGTGGAATTACTACTCTGGATCCACACATCAAGGTTCCTCTGCACACTGACAGCTGTTCTCTTCTCAGCGAGAATGCTGGCAGCAGTGGTTCGCCATGTGCTGGCCATCCCTTCACCGTTAAATCATAGACCCGTGATAGTGTCGGGTCACTCCGTGTTTCCTTTTCTATGTTTGCATTCGTCACAGGGAGACATTCGACTATGGTCGAGTGGAATAACTCCATTGGATCCACTGCAAGGTCTTCTTCTTGCACCGTCGGCAATGGTAGACGTGACAATCCATCAGCATTTCCATGCTGTTTAGTTCCTTTGTACTCGATGTCATATTGGTGTGCCCCTAGGAAAAGGGACCATCTCTGCAGCCATTGTGCTGTGATTATCGGAACGCCCTTCTGAGGGTTGAAAATGGAGACAAGAGGTTGATGATCGGTTAGTAGAGTAAATTTTTGACCGTGCAGATAGTGATTGAACTTCTTCACCCCCCACACTAGGCTGAGGGCCTCTCTGTCAATCTGGGCATAGTTACGCTCGGCAGAAGTTAACGAGCGTGACGCAAAAGCTATCGGCCTCTCCAAACCATCAAGGAATTTATGTGACAGTACCGCCCCAATGCCGTAGGGAGACGCATCACACGCCAGCCTGATTGGCAGTGCTGGGTTGTAGTGAGCCAATACTTCCTTCGAAGTGATTAAGTCCTTACTCTTCTGAAAAGCACGTTTACAATCATCGCTCCATTTCCATGCTACCCCCGTTCGTATCAGGGCGTTCAGTGGGTGCAGAATTGTCGACAAAAACTTATGATAGTAATTCACCAACCCGAGGAATGACCTCAGTTGCGACACATTTTCAGGCGCTGGGGCCTTAACAACCGCTTCAATTTTGTCAGGGGACTTATGTAACCCCTCTTCATCAATCACGTGGCCACAATACGATATCTGTTTCTTAAAAAATTCGCACTTGGGGCGGTTGGCTCGCAGTCCATGTTCCCATAGTCTAGTGAGCACCTGTTCTAGGTTGTTAAGGTATTCACTGTCATCTTCACCTGTTACAAGGATGTCGTCCAAGTAACACTGAGTCCCCGGAATCCCTTGCAGGACTTGTTCCATCGCTCTTTGCCATATCGCCGGAGCCGATGCTACTCCGAATACCAATCGATGATACTGGTAAAGACCTTTGTGAGTGTTTATCGTGAGATACTTCCTAGAGGACTCCTCAACCTCCATCTGCAAATATGCTTGTGCTAGGTCAATTTTTGTAAAACGCTTCCCTCCAGACAGTGAGGCGAAGATGTCTTCTATCCTTGGAAGAGGATATTGTACTGTGTGAAGGACAGGGTTCACCGTCACCTTGAAATCCCCACAGATGCGAATCTTCCTTGGCTCTCCGGACTTATTGCTTAACATTTTCTTCATGACAGGAATGATGGGTGTCGCCCACTCGCTCCAGTCGACCTTAGACAACATGCCCGCCTTCTCCAGATTCTCCAGCTCTGCCTCGACGGCTGGACGAATTGCATATGGTACCGGTCTCGCTTTGAAAAACTTGGGAACTGCATTCTCTTCTATTTTTAACGAGGCAGTTATGCCTTTAAGCGTGCCCAGTTCTTGTCGAAATACCTCTTTGGCGTTAGCTAAGATTGTTGAGAATCGACCAGGAGTGACGTCTTCATCTTTTTTACCGTCCACCGTCATTGCATGAATGGAATGCCAATCTAAGTTTATCTTCCTGATCCATTCCCATCCCAATAACGGTGGTCCACCATTTGACAGTATGTAGAGATACAATTTCCGTATTTTCTTGCCATTGTATTCGACAGGCACCCTTATTTTTCCTCTGGGGTACACTTTTTGCCCTGTATACGTCGTCAAAACGATGGATGTCTCTCTCAAAGGTATGTGTGAAAATAGCCGCTCATATTCTCGTCGATTCATGACAGTTAGCGCTGATCCTGTATCCAATTCCATTTTAACTTGGGACCCTGCTATCGTGAGGGTGACCCAAATGGTTCGGTGATCCTCTTTTGCGATTACATTGTGAAGTTTGAGACAGCTTAATCTCCTGTTCTCGGATTCACTATCGCTCATCTGGTCTTCGGAACTACTGTCCGTCATCTTTTGTACTTTCTTGTACGGTTCCTTAGTAGCCTTTTTGTTGTCACTGGTCTGCTTCCCAGACCTACAAACTCGTGCAATGTGTCCCATCTTCCCGCATTGCCTGCATATTTTGTCTTTGGACCAGCAGTCCTTCTGGTCATGGTTAGTTCTGCCGCAGCGATAACATTTTGCAAATCCCCATGTCATTTTGTGGGTGCTGTATTCCTGTGGTTTTTGTTGAATTTCTGCAGCTCCCCTGGCTGCTGCTTCATACGATACTGCCACGCTGAAAGCCTTATCTTGCGTCAGCTCTTTTTCTGCGAGTAACTTCTTCTGTGTTCCTTCACTCAGGAGTCCACAGACAAATTTGTCCCGTAGGGTATCTGCCAGTCCTGCTCCAAACTGGCAGTGCTTTGATAGCTTGTGTAGTTCCGTAAGATACTCAGCATTACTCTCATCTTTGTGCTGAGTTCTCCTGTGGAATTTAAATCTTTCTGCTATCAACAGTGGTGCAGGGTTTAAGTGCTCCTGTAGAACAGCAACAATTTCATTAAAACTCTTCGCCTTCGGTTTGGCTGGAGTAATCAGATCCCGCAATAGGCCGTATGTTCTAGCGCCCATTACGTTTAGCAATATTGATGCCTTTTTCCCCTCCGCTATTTCATTTGCCTCGAAATATACCTCGACTCTTTCCACATACGTGGTCCAGTCCTCTATTGTATTATCAAAAGCAGTGATACAGCCAGTCTTCGGCATCTTGCAAATCTAAAATGGCGCCTCCCGCGCTTTGCCTTCTTCTCCGATTTAACAAAATGGCGCCTCCCGCGCTTTGTCTTCTTCCCCGCTGTTGTTAGCGCTGCTTTCCACGGTTTCCTGCGCGTTAAATATTAATTCGTTTTCTTTTATTATCTTCCCGTCGTGGAGCGGACCCTCTGGGACACTTCCCTCCCTCTTGTGAGGTCCGAACGCTGCCCAGCTTCGAAACACCAGCCGCGCCCTGTATGCTCCACCCTCTCTCTCTCTCTCCCCTTGCTTCCCGACTCGCTGCCCGGCCCCGTTGAAAGGCCACCCGATCGAGCTTCAGCCCGCCGCAGCCCAGGAAGGATCAGACCACTACCTGCCACCAGCCCGATTAGCTGGGAAACCACGGACCGAGGAACCCAGCCTGGCTCTAGAAAGTCGCTCCTGCAAAGCCTTGAACCCGATGATTGATGGTCGACGCCCGAGTTTCAATGGCCTCTATTTTTTTTCTTTCTTCTGGCTCCGACCTTCAACAACGTCGTCGGAGCTGCTGCTGAGTTGCAGGTAAGTTCATTTCTTTACTCGTCGCCAGTGTTAAGTCCATGAATGATTTAGACACGGACTAGCAGGAGAGAAACAAACAGATGTTTACTGGTGGAAGTCCATAACGAATCTAAACAACCGAGGCTCTCCAGCGCCTTTTATACAGGGGTGGTCACTGCCGGTACTGCAGTCTGAGACCAGTTATTCTCTTAAAGGTACATACACAACACTCCACAGTCAACAGAGACTCACCACAGTCAACATAGACTCACCACAGTCAACACAGACTCACCAAAGTGAACACAGAATCAACAACAGTGAATGCAGACTCACCATCGTGAACACAGGCTCACCAGATTGAATACAGACCCACCAGAGTGAACACAAACTCACGAGAGTGAACAAAGACTCACCACAGCGAACACAGCCTCACCACAGTGAACACAGCCTCACCACAGTGAACACAGACTCACCACAGTGAACACAAACACACCACAGTGAACACAGACACGCCACAGATAACACAGTCTCACCACAGCGAACACAGACTCACCGCAGTGAAGACAGATTCACTGCAGTGAACATGGACTCACCACAGTGAAAACAGACCCACGACAGTGAACACTGACGCACCACAGTGAACACAGACTCAACACAGTTAACCGAGATACAACACAGTGAACGTAGACGCACCACAGTAAATGCAGACTCACCACAGTGAACGCAGACTCACCACAGTGAACGCAGACTCACCACAGTGAACACAGACTCATGAGTGAACACACACTCATGAGAGTGAACACAGACTCACGAGAGCAAACACAGTCTCACCACAGCGAACACAGTCTCATCAGGTTGAACACAGTCTCACCGTCTCACTATAGTGAACACAGACTCACCTCAGTGAAGACAGATTCACCGCAGTGAACTTGGACTCACCACAGTGAACATAGGCACACCAGTGAAAATAGACTCTCAACCGTGAAGACAGTCTCACCACAGTGAACACAGGCTCTCCACCATGAAGACAGATACACCACATTGAATATAGACTCACCACCGTGAACATAGCCTCAGCACAGTGAACATGGACTCACCACAGTTAACATGGACACACCACAGTGAACACAGACTCACCACAGTGAACACAGACACAACACAGTGAAAACAGACACAACAGAGTGAACACAGACTCACCACAGTGAACACAGTCTCATCAAAGTGAACAGAGACTCATCACAGTGAACAGAGACTCATCACAGTGAACAGAGACACACCACAGTGAACAGAGACACACCACAGTGAACAGAGACACACCACAGTGAACACAGTCTCACTATAGTGAACAGACTCACCACAGTGAACACAGACTCACCACATGTGAACACAGACTCACGAGAGTGAACAAAGACTCACGAGAGTGAACAAAGACTCACGAGAGTGAACACAGTCTCATGAGGGTGAATACAGACTCACAAGAGTGAACTCAGACTCACCACAGTGAACACAGATTCACCGCAGTGAGCATGGACACACCACAGTGAAAATAGATTCTCCACCATGAACACAGACTCACCATAGAGAACACAGCCTCACTATAGTGAACATAGACTCACCACAGTGAACATAGCCTCAGCACAGTGAACATGGACTCACCACAGTTAACACAGACACAACAGTGAACACAGACACAACAGAGTGAACACAGACTCACCACAGTGAACACAGTCTCACCACAGTGAACAGAGACTCATCACAGTGAACAGAGACACACCACAGTGAACACAGTCTCACTATAGTGAACACAGACCCACCACAGTGAACACAGACTCACCACAGTGAACACAGATTTACCACATTGAATGTAGACTCACGACCGTGAACACAGGCTCACCACAGTGAACACAGACACTCCACAGTGAACATAGACTCACCACAGTCAACATAGACTCACCAAAGTGAACACAGACTCACCACAATGAACATAGACCAAACACAGTGAACACAGACTCACCAGAGTGAACACAGACACACCACAGTGAAAGTAGACGCACAACAGTGAATGCAGACTCACCATCGTGAACACAGGCTCACCAGAGTGAATACAGACCCACCAGAGTGAAAACAAACTCACGAGAGTGAACAAAGACTCCCCACAGCGAACACAGTTTCACCACAGTGAACACAGACTCAGCACAATGAACACAGCCTCACCACAGTGAACACAGACTCACCACGGTGAACACAGACTCACCACGGTGAACACAGACTCACCACGGTGAACACAGACTCACCACGGTGAACACAGACACACCACAGTGAACACAGACACACCACAGATAACAGTCTCACCACAGCGAACACAGATTCACCACAGTGAACACAGACTCACCGCAGTGAAGACAGATTCACTGCAGTGAACATGGACTCACCAGTGAAAACAGACCCACGACAGTGAACACTGACGCACCACAGTGAACACAGACTCACGAGTGAACACAGACTTACCACATCAAACACACTCTCACCAGAGCGAACACAGTCTCACCACAGTGAACACAGACTCATCACGGTGAACACAGACTCACCTCAGTGAAGACAGATTCACTGCAGTGAACATGGACTCACCACAGTAAACACAGACTCACCACAGTGAACACAGACACACCACAGTGAAAATAGACTCTCAACCGTGAAGACAGTCTCACCACAGTGAACACAGGCTCTCCACCATGAAGACAGATACACCACATTGAATATAGACTCACCACAGTGAACACAGACTCACCACAGTGAACACAGACTCACCACCGTGAACATAGCCTCAGCACAGTGAACATGGACTCACCACAGTGAACATGGACACACCACAGTGAACACTGTCTCACCAAAGTGAACAGAGACTCATCACAGTGAACAGAGACTCATCACAGTGAACAGAGTCTCACTGTAGTGAACACAGTCTCACTGTAGTGAACACAGACTCACGAGAGTGAACACAGACTCACGAGAGTGAACACAGACTCACGAGAGTGAACACAGACTCACGAGAGTGAACACAGACTCACGAGAGTGAACACAGACTCACGAGAGTGAACACAGACTCACGAGTGAACACAGACTCACGAGAGTGAACACAGACTCACGAGAGTGAACACAGACTCACGAGAGTGAACACAGACTCACGAGAGTGAACACAGTCTCATCAAAGTGAACACAGTCTCACCACAGTGAATACAGTCTCACCACAGTGAAAATAGATTCTCCACCATGAACACAGACTCACCAGAGAACACAGCCTCACTATAGTGAACATAGACTCACCACAGTGAACATAGCCTCAGCACAGTGCACATGGACACACCACAGTGAACACGGACACACCACAGTGAACACGGACACACCACAGTGAACACAGACTCACCACAGTGAACACAGACTCACCAGTGAACAGAGACTCATCACAGTGAACAGAGACACACCACAATGAACACAGTCTCACTATAGTGAACACGGACCCACCAGAGTGAACACGGACTCACCAGAGTGAACACGGACTCACCAGAGTGAACACGGACTCACCAGAGTGAACACGGACTCACCAGAGTGAACACGGACTCCCAAGAGTGAACACGGACTCCCAAGAGTGAACACGGACTCCCAAGAGTGAACACAGACTCCCAAGAGCGAAGACAGGCTCACCAGAGTAAACAAAGACTCACCACAGTAAACACAGACTCACCACAGTAAACACAGATTCACCACAGTGAACACAGATTCACCACATTGAATGTAGACTCACGACCGTGAACACAGGCTCACCACAATGAACACAGACACTACACAGTGAACATAGACTCACCACACTCAACATAGACTCACCACAGTCAACACAGACTCACCAAAGTGAACACAGAATCAACACAGTCTCACCACAATGAACATAGATCCAACACAGTGAACACAGGCTCACCAGAGTGAACACAGACACACCACAGTGAAAGTAGACGCACAACTGTGAATGCAGACTCACCATCGTGAACACAGGCTCACCAGAGTGAATACAGACCCACCAGAGTGAACACAAACTCACGAGAGTGAACAAAGACTCACCACAACGAACACAGTTTCACCACAGTGAACACAGACTCACCACAATGAACACAGCCTCACCAAAGCGAACACAGACTCACCACGGTGAACACAGACTCACCACGGTGAACACAGACACACCACAGTGAACACAGACACACCACAGATAACAGTCTCACCACAGCGAACACAGATTCACCACAGTGAACACAGACTCACCGCAGTGAAGACAGATTCACTGCAGTGAACATGGACTCACCACAGTGAAAACAGACCCACGACAGTGAACACTGACGCACCACAGTGAACACAGACTCACGAGTCAACACAGACTCACGAGAGTGAACACAGACTTACCACATCAAACACAGTCTCACCACAGCGAACACAGTCTCACCACAGTGAACACAGACTCATCACGGTGAACACAGACTCGCCTCAGTGAAGACAGATTCACTGCAGTGAACATGGACTCACCACAGTAAACACAGACTCACCACAGTGAACACAGACACACCAGTGAAAATAGACTCTCAACCGTGAAGACAGTCTCACCACAGTGAACACAGGCTCTCCACCATGAAGACAGATACACCACATTGAATATTTCGACTCACCACAGTGAACAAAGACTCAACACCGTGAACATAGCCTCAGCACAGTGAACATGGGCTCACCACAGTTAACATGGACACACCACAGTGAATAGAGACTCATCACAGTGAACAGAGACACACCACAGTGAACACAGTCTCACTATAGTGAACACAGACTCACCACAGTGAACACAGACTCACGAGAGTGAACACAGACTCACCACAGTGAACACAGTCTCACCACAGTGAAGAGAGACTCACCACAGTGAACACAGACTCATCACGGTGAACACAGTCTCACCACAGCGAACACAGTCTCACCTCAGTGAAGACAGACTCACCGCAGTGAACATGGACTCACCACAGTGAACATGGACTCACCACAGTGAACATGGACTCACCATAGGGAATACAGACTCAGCAGTGTACATAGGCTCACCACAGTGAACACAGACTCACCAGTGAAAATAGACTCTCAATCATGAAGACAGTCTCAACACAGTGAACACAGGCTCTCCACCGTGAAGACAGATACACCACATTGAATATAGACTCATCACAGTGAACATAGATTCACCACAGTGAACACAGACAGACACACCACAGTGAACACAGCCTCAACACGGTGAACACAGCCTCACTATAGTGAACATAGACTCACCACAGTGAATACAGACTCACCACAGTGAACACAGACTCATCACAATGAACACAGACTCAACACAGTGAACACAGACTCACCACAGTGACCATGGACACAGCACAGTGAACAAAAAATCACCACATTGAACACAGATTCACAACAGTGAACATAAAATCACCATAGTGACTCATCACAGTGAACATAGACACACCACAGTGAACACAGTCTCACTCTAGTGAACACAGTCTCATCACAGTGAACACAGTCTCACCACAGCGAACACAGACTCACCTCAGTGAAGACAGATTCACCTCAGTGAGCATGGACTCACCAGTGAAAATAGATTCTCCACCATGTACACAGACTCACCATAGAGAACACAGCCTCACTATAGTGAACATAGACTCACCACAGTGAACACAGACTCATCACCGTGAACACAGTCTCACCACAGTGAACAAAGACTCGTCACAGTGAACATAGAAACATCACAGTGAACACAGTCTCAGTATAGTGAACACAGACTCACCACAGTGAACACAGACTCACCACAGTAAACAGAGGCTCACGAGAGTGAACACAGATTCACCACAGTGAACACAGTCTCACCACAGTGAACACAGACTCACCACAACGAACACAGACCCACCAGTGAACACAGACTCATCACGGCGAACACAATCTCACCACAGTGAACACAGACTCACCTCAGTGAAGACAGACTCACCGCAGTGAACATTGACTCACCACAGTGAACATGGACTCACCATAGGGAATACAGACTCAGCACAGTGAACACAGACACACCACAGTGAAAATAGACTCTCAATGATGAAGATAGTCTCAACACAGTGAACACAGGCTCTCCACCGTGAAGACAGATACACCACATTGAATATAGACTCATCACAGTGAACATAGATTCACCAGTGAACACAGACAGACACACCACAGTGAACATAGACACACCACAGTGAACACAGTCTCACGATAGTGAATACAGACTCACCACAGTGAACACAGACTCACCAGAGTGAACACAGACTCACCACAGTGACCATGGGCACACCAGTGAACAAAAAATCACCACATTGAACACAGATTCACGACAGTGAACATAAAATCACCATAGTGAATACAGACTCACCACAGTGAACAGAGACTCACCACAGTGAAGACAGGCTCATTACATTAAACACAGACTCACCACAGTTAACCGAGACACAACACAGTGAATGTAGACTCACCAGTGAACGCAGACTCACCACAGTGAACACAGCCTCACGAGTGAACACAGACTCACGAGAGTGAACACAGACACAATACAGTAAACACAGGCTCACCACAGTAAACACAGCCTTACCACAGTGGATGCAGACTCATCACCGTGAACACAGGCTCACCAGAGTGAATACAGACCAACCAGAGTGAACACAAACTCACGAGAGTGAACACAGACTCACCACAGCGAACACAGTCTCACCACAGCGAACACAGACTCACCACAGTGAACATAGACACACCACAGTGAACACAGACTCACCACAGTGAACACAGACACACCACGGTGAACACAGACTCACCACAGATAACAGTCTCACCACATCAAACACAGATTCACCACAGTGAATGCAGACTCACCACCATGAACACAGACTCACCAGAGTGAATACAGACCCACCAGAATGAACACAAACTCACAAGAGTGAACACAGACTCACCACAGCGAACACAGTCTCACCACAGTGAACACAGACTCACCACAGTGAACATAGACACACCACAGTGAACACAGACTCACCACAGTGAACATAGACACACCACAGTGAACATAGACACACCACAGTGAACACAGTCTCACCACAGTGAATACAGACTCACCACAACGAACACCGACTCACCACGGTGAACACAGGCTCATCACGGTGAACACAGACTCACCACAGCGAACACAGCCTCACCACAGCGAACACAGCCTCACCACAGCGAACACAGCCTCACCACAGCGAACAGTCTCACCACAGCGAAGACAGATTCGCCGCCGTAACCATGGACTCACCACAGTGAAAATAGACTCTCCACCATGAACACAGACTCACTATAGTGAACATAGACTCAGCACAGTGAAAACAGGCTCATCACCGTGAATATAGACACAACACAGTGAACACAGACTCATCACAGTGAACACAGTCTCACTATAGTGAACACAGACTCACCACAGTGAACACAGACTCACCACAGAGAACACAGACTCACGAGAGTGAACACAGACTCACGAGAGTGAACACAGACTCACCACAACGAACACAGACTCACCAGTGAACACAGACTCATCACGGTGAACACAGTCTCACCACAGTGAACACAGACTCATCACGGTGAACACAGTCTCACCACAGTGAACACAGACTCACCTCAGTGAAGATAGATTCACCGCAGTGAACATGGACTCACCATAGGGAATAAAGACTCAGCACAGTGAACATAGGCTCACCACAGTGAACACAGACACACCACAGTGAACACAGACTCTCAACCGTGAAGACAGTCTCAACACAGTGAACACAGGCTCACCATTGTGAAGACAGATACACCACATTGAATATAGACTCATCACAGTGAACATAGATTCACCACAGTGAACACAGACAGATGCACCACAGTAAATACAGCTTCAGCACAGAGAACACAGCCTCACTATAGTGAACATAGACTCACCACAGTGAACATGGACTCACCACAGTTAACATGGACACACCACAGTGAACACAGACACAACACAGTGAACACAGACACAACAGAGTGAACACAGACTCACCACAGTGAACACAGTCTCACCACAGTGAAAAGAGGCTCATCACAGTGAACACAGACTCACAAGAGCGAACACATACTCACAAGAGTGAAGACAGGCTCACCAGAGTAAACACAGACTCACCACAGTAAACACAGACTCACCACAGTGAACACAGATTTACCACATTGAATGTAGACTCACGACCGTGAACACAGGCTCACCACAGTGAACACAGACACTCCACAGTGAACATAGACTCACCACAGTCAACATAGACTCACCACAGTCAACATAGACTCACCACAGTCAACATAGACTCACCACAATGAACACAGACTCACCACAGTGAACACAGACTCACCACAGTGAACACAGACTCACCACCGTGAACACAGACTCACCAGAGTGAATACAGACCCACCAGAGTGAACACAGACTCACCACAGCGAACACAGTCTCACCACAGCGAACACAGACTCACCACAGCGAACACAGACTCACCACAGCGAACACAGACTCACCACAGCGAACACAGACTCACCACAGTGAACACAGACTCACGAGGGTGAACACAGACTCACGACAGCGAACACAGTCTCACCACAGCGAACACAGCCTCACCACAGCGAACACAGTCTCACCACAGCGAACAGTCTCACCACAGTGAGCACAATCTCACCTCAGTGAAGACAGATTCACCGCCGTAACCATGGACTCACCACAGTGAAAATAGACTCTCCACCATGAACACAGACTCACCATAGAGAACACAGCCTCACTGTACTGAACATAGACTCAGCACAGTGAAAACAGACTCATCACCATGAATATAGACACAACACAGTGAACACAGACTCACCACAGTGAACATAGCCTCAGCACAGTGAACATGGACTCACCACAGTTAACATGGACACACCACAGTGAACACAGACACAACACAGTGAACACAGACACAACAGAGTGAACACAGACTCACCACAGTGAACACAGTCTCACCACAGTGAAAAGAGGCTCATCACAGTGAACACAGACTCACAAGAGCGAACACATACTCACAAGAGTGAAGACAGGCTCACCAGAGTAAACACAGACTCACCACAGTAAACACAGACTCACCACAGTGAACACAGATTTACCACATTGAATGTAGACTCACGACCGTGAACACAGGCTCACCACAGTGAACACAGACACTCCACAGTGAACATAGACTCACCACAGTCAACATAGACTCACCACAGTCAACATAGACTCACCACAGTCAACATAGACTCACCACAGTCAACATAGACTCACCACAATGAACACAGACTCACCACAGTGAACACAGACTCACCACAGTGAACACAGACTCACCACCGTGAACACAGACTCACCAGAGTGAATACAGACCCACCAGAGTGAACACAGACTCACCACAGCGAACACAGTCTCACCACAGCGAACACAGACTCACCACAGCGAACACAGACTCACCACAGCGAACACAGACTCACCACAGCGAACACAGACTCACCACAGTGAACACAGACTCACGAGGGTGAACACAGACTCACGACAGCGAACACAGTCTCACCACAGCGAACACAGCCTCACCACAGCGAACACAGTCTCACCACAGCGAACAGTCTCACCACAGCGAGCACAATCTCACCTCAGTGAAGACAGATTCACCGCCGTAACCATGGACTCACCACAGTGAAAATAGACTCTCCACCATGAACACAGACTCACCATAGAGAACACAGCCTCACTATAGTGAACATAGACTCAGCACAGTGAAAACAGACTCATCACCGTGAATATAGACACAACACAGTGAACGCAGACTCATCACAGTGAACACAGTCTCAGTATAGTGAACACAGACTCACCTCAGTGAAGATAGATTCACCGCAGTGAACATGGACTCACCATAGGGAATAAGGACTCACCACAGTGAACACAGACTCTCAACCGTGAAGACAGTCTCAACACAGTGAACACAGGCTCACCATTGTGAAGACAGATACACCACATTGAATATAGACTCATCACAGTGAACATAGATTCACCACAGTGAACACAGACAGATGCACCACAGTAAATACAGCCTCAGCACAGAGAACACAGCCTCACTATAGTGAACATAGACTCACCAGTGAACATGGACTCACCACAGTTAACATGGACACACCACAGTGAACATAGACCCACCACAGTGAACACAGACACAACAGTGAACACAGACACAACAGAGTGAACACAGACTCACCACAGTGAACACAGTCTCACCACAGTGAACAGGGGCTCATCACAGTGAACAGAGACCCACCACAGTGAACAGAGACTCACAAGAGTGAACACAGACTCACAAGAGCGAACACAGACTCAAGAGCGAACACAGACTCACAAGAGTGAAGACAGGCTCACCAGAGTAAACACAGACTCACCACAGTGAACACAGATTTACCACATTGAATGTAGACTCACGACCGTGAACACAGGCTCACCACAGTGAACATAGACTCACCACAGTCAACATAGACTCACCACAGTGAACACAGACTCACCACAGTGAACACAGCCACACCACGGTGAACACAGCCACACCACGGTGAACACAGACTCACCACAGAAAACACAGTCTCACCACATCGAACACAGATTCACCACAGTGAATGCAGACTCACCACCGTGAACACAGACTCACCAGAGAGAATAGAGACCCACCAGAGTGAACACAAACTCACAAGAGTGAACACAGACTTACCACAGCAAACACAGTCGCACCACAACGAACACAGTCTCACCAGTGAACACAGTCTCACCACAGTGAACACAGTCTCGCCTCAGTGAAGGCAGATTCACCGCAGTGAACATAGACTCACCACAGTAAACACAGACTCACCACAGTGAACACAGACACACCACAGTGAAAATAGACTCTCAACCGTGAAGACAGTCTCACCACAGTGAACACAGGCTCTCCACCATGAAGACAGATACACCACATTGAATATAGACTCACCACAGTGAACAAAGACTCAACACCATGAACATAGCCTCAGCACAGTGAACATGGACTCACCACAGTGAATACAGACTCACCAGTGAACACAGACACAACACAATGAACAGAGACTCATCACAGTGATTAGAGACTCATCACAGTGAACAGAGACACACCACAGTGAACACAGTCTCACTATAGTGAACACAGACTCACCACAGTGAACACAGACTCACCACAGAAAACACAGTCTCACCACAGAAAACAGTCTCACCACAGCGAACAGATTCACCGCAGTTAAGACAGATTCACTGCAGTGAACATGGACTCACCCCAGTGAGCACAGACCCACGACAGTGAAAACAGACGACCAAAGTGAACACAGACTCAACACAGTTAACCGAGACACAACACAGTGAATGTAGACGCACCACAGTGAATGCAGACTCACCACAGTGAAGGCAGACTCACCACAGTGAAGGCAGACTCACCACAGTGAAGGCAGACTCACCACAGTGAAGGCAGACTCACCACAGTGAACACACACCCACGAGGGTGAGCACAGACTCACAACAGTGAACACAGACTCACGAGAGTGAACAAAGACTCACCACAGTGAACACAGTCTCACCACAGTGAATACAGACTCACCACAACGAACACCGACTCACCACGGTGAACACAGACTAATCACGGTGAACACAGACTCACCACAGCGAACACAGCCTCACCACAGCGAACACAGCCTCACCACAGCGAACACAGCCTCACCACAGCGAACACAGCCTCACCACAGTGAACACAGCCTCACCACAGCGAACACAGATTCTCCGCCGTGACCATGGACTCACCACAGTGAAAATAGACTCTCCACCATGAACACAGACTCACCATAGAGAACACAGCCTCACTGTACTGAACATAGACTCAGCACAGTGAAAACAGACTCATCACCATGAATATAGACACAACACAGTGAACACAGACTCACCACAGTGAACATAGCCTCAGCACAGTGAACATGGACTCACCACAGTTAACATGGACACACCACAGTGAACACAGTCTCACTATAATGAACAGAGACCCACCACAGTGAACACAGACTCACAAGAGTGAAGACAGGCTCACCAGAGTAAACACAGACTCACCACAGTAAACACAGACTCACCACAGTGAACACAGATTTAGCACATTGAATGTAGACTCACGACCGTGAACACAGGCTCACCACAATGAACACAGACACTACACAGTGAACATAGACTCACCAGTCAACACAGACTCACCAAAGTGAACACAGAATCAACACAGTCTCACCACAATGAACATAGACCCAACACAGTGAACACAGACTCACCAGAGTGAACACAGACACACCACAGTGAAAGTAGACGCACAACAATGAATGCAGACTCACCATCGTGAACACAGGCTCACCAGAGAGAATACAGACCCACCAGAGTGAACACAAACTCACAAGAGTGAACAAAGACTCACCACAGCGAACACAGTCTCATCACAATGAACACAGACACAACACAATGAACAGAGACTCATCACAGTGAATAGAGACTCATCACAGTAAACAGAGACACACCACAGTGAACACAGTCTCACTATAGTGAACACAGTGTCACCACAGCGAACACAGTCTCACCACAGCGAACAGTCTCACCTCAGTGAAGACAGATTCACCGCCGTAACCATGGACTCACCAGTGAAAATAGACTCTCCACCATGAACACAGGCTCACCATAGAGAACACAGCCTCACTATAGTGAACATAGACTCAGCACAGTGAAAACAGACTCATCACCGTGAATATAGACACAACACAGTGAACACAGACTCACCACAGTGAACACAGACTCACGAGAGTGAACACAGACTCACGAGAGTGAACACAGATTCACCACAGTAAACACAGTCTCACCACAGTGAACACAGACTCACCACAACGAACACAGACTCACCACAGTGAACACAGATTTACCACATTGAATGTA
Source organism: Somniosus microcephalus (assembly GCF_052327205.1). Classification (NCBI taxonomy): domain Eukaryota; kingdom Metazoa; phylum Chordata; class Chondrichthyes; order Squaliformes; family Somniosidae; genus Somniosus; species Somniosus microcephalus. Next base: position 71,056,892 of record NC_140987.1, on the reverse strand, counting down.
GACTCACGACCGTGAACACAGGCTCACCACAGTGAACATAGACTCACCACAGTCAACACAGACTCACCAAAGTGAACACAGAATCAACACAGTGAACACAGACCCACCACAATGAACACAGACTCACCACAGTGAACACAGACTCACCACAGTGAACACAGACTCACCACAGTGAATACAGACCCACCAGAGTGAACACAAACTCACAAGAGTGAACACAGACTCACCACAGCAAACAGTCTCACCACGGTCAACACAGACTCAACGCGGTGAACACAGACTCAACGCAGTGAAGACAGATTCACCGCAGTGAACGCAGACCCACGACAGTGAACGCAGACACAACACAGTGAATGCAGACTCACGAGTGAAGACGGACTCACGAGAGTGAAGACGGACTCACGAGAGTGAACAATCTCACCACAGTGAACACGGACTCAGCACGGTGAACACAGACTCACCACAGAAAACAGTCTCACCGCAGCGAACACGGATTCACCGCAGCGAACACGGACTCACCGCAGCGAGCACAGACCCACGACAGTGAAAACAGACGACCAAAGTGAACACAGACTCAACACGGGTGAACGTAGACGCACCACGGTGAACACAGCCTCACAAGAGCGAACACAGCCTCACCACAGCGAACACAGCCTCACCACAGCGAACACAGCCTCACCACAGCGAACACAGCCTCACCACAGCGAACACAGCCTCACCACAGCGAACACAGCCTCACCACAGTGAAGACAGATTCTCCGCCGTGACCATGGACTCACCATAGGGAATACAGACTCAGCACAGTGAACACAGACTCACCACAGTGAACACAGACTCACCTCAGTGAAGATAGATTCACCGCAGTGAACATGGACTCACCATAGGGAATACAGACTCAGCACAGTGAACATAGGCTCACCACAGTGAACACAGACTCACCACAGTGAAGATAGATTCACCGCAGTGAACATGGACTCACCATAGGGAATACAGATTCAGCACAGTGAACATAGGCTCACCACAGTGAACACAGACTCACCTCAGTGAAGATAGATTCACCGCAGTGAACATGGACTCACCATAGGGAATACAGACTCAGCACAGTGAACATAGGCTCACCACAGTGAACACAGACTCACCAGTGAACACAGCCACACCACAGTGAACACAGACACACCACAGTGAACACAGACACACCACAGTGAACACAGACTCTCAACCATGAAGACAGTCTCAACACAGTTTCTCCATTGTGAAGACAGATACACCACATTGAATATAGACTCATCACAGTGAACAGATTCACCACAGTGAACACAGACAGATGCACCACAGTGAATACAGCCTCAGCACAGAGAACACAGCCTCACTATAGTGAACATAGACTCACCACAGTGAACATAGCCTCAGCACAGTGAACATGGACTCACCACAGTTAACATGGACACACCACAGTGAACACAGTCTCACGAGAGTGAACACAGACACACGAGAGTGAACACAGACACACGAGAGTGAACACAGACTCACCAGAGTGAACACAGACTCACCAGAGTGAACACAGACTCACAAGAGTGAAGACAGACTCACCAGAGTAAACACAGACTCACCACAGTAAACACAGACTCACCACAGTAAACACACTCACCACAGTGAACACAGATTTACCACATTGAATGTAGACTCACGACCGTGAACACAGGCTCACCACAATGAACACAGACACTACACAGTGAACATAGACTCACCACACTCAACATAGACTCACCACAGTCAACACAGACTCACCAAAGTGAACACAGACTCACCAAAGTGAACACAGACTCACCACAATGAACATAGACCCAACACAGTGAACACAGACTCACCAGAGCAAACAGTCTCACCACAGCGAACACAGGCTCACCACAGTGAAAACAGACTCATCACGGTGAACACAGTCTCACCACAGCGAACAGTCTCACTATAGTGAACACAGACTCACCACAGTGAACACAGACACACCACATGTGAACACAGACTCACGAGAGTGAATACAGACTCACGAGAGTGAACACAGACTCACGAGAGTGAATACAGACTCACGAGAGTGAACTCACACTCACAAGAGTGAACAAAGACTCACCACAGTGAAGACAGATTCACCACAGTGAAAATAGATTCTCCACCATGAACACAGATTCACCATAGAGAACACAGCCTCACTATAGTGAACATACTCACCACAGTGAACACAGACTCATCACCGTGAATATAGACAACACAGCGAACACAGACTCAGCACAGTGAACACAATCTCACCACAGTGATCAAAGACTCACCACAGTAAACACAGACTCACGAGAGTGAACACAGATTCACCACAGTGAACACAGACTCACCTCAGTGAAGACAGGCTCACCGCAGTGAACATGGACTCACCACAGTGAACATGGACTCACCATAGGGAACATAGACTCACCACAGTGAACACAGACACACTACAGTGAAAATAGACTCTCAATCATGAAGGCAGTCTCAACACAGTGAACACAGGCTCTCCACTGTGAAGACAGATGCACCACATTGAATATAGACTCATCACAGTGAACATAGATTCACCACAGTGAACACAGACAGAGACACCACAGTGAACACAGCCTCAACACAGTGAAAACAGCCTCACTATAGTGAACATAGACTCACCACAGTGAACACAGACACACCACGGTGAACACAGACTCACCGCAGTGAACACAGACACACCACAGTGAACACAGACTCACCACGGTGAACACAGACTCACCAGTGAACACAGACTCACCAGTGAACACAGACTCACGAGAGTGAACACAGACTTACCACAGCAAACACAGTCTCACCACAGTGAACACAGTCTCACCACGGCGAACACAGTCTCACCACGGTGAACACAGACTCGCCTCAGTGAAGACAGATTCACCGCAGTGAACATGGACTCACCACAGTAAACACAGACTCACCACAGTGAAAACAGACACACCACAGTGAAAATAGACTCTCAACCGTGAAGACAGTCTCACCACAGTGAACACAGGCTCTCCACCATGAAGACAGATACACCACATTGAATATAGACTCACCACAGTGAGCAAAGACTCAACACCATGAACATAGCCTCAGCACAGTGAACATGGACTCACCACAGTGAATACAGACTCACCAGTGAACACAGACACAACACAATGAACAGAGACTCATCACAGTGAATAGAGACTCATCACAGTGAACAGAGACACACCACAGTGAACACAGACTCACCAGTGACCACAGACTCACCACAATGAACACAGACTCACCACATTTAACACAGACTCACCACAGTGAACACAGACACACCACGGTGAACACAGACTCACCACAGAAAACACAGTCTCACCACAGCGAACACAGATTCACCACAGTGAACACCGCAGTGAAGACAGATTCACTGCAGTGAACATGGACTCACCAGTGAACACAGACCCACGACAGTGAAAACAGATGACCAAAGTGAACACAGACACAACAGTTAACCGAGACACAACACAGTGAACGTAGACGCACCACAGTGAATGCAGACTTACCACAGTGAACACAGACTCACCACAGTGAACACAGACTCACGAGGGTGAACACAGACTCAACAGTGAACACAGACTCACGAGAGTTAACAAAGACTCACCACAGTGAACACAGTCTCACCACGGTGAATACAGGCTCACCACAGCGAACACAGTCTCACCACAGCGAACACAGTCTCACCACAGCGAAGACACATTCACCGCCGTGACCATGGACTCACCACAGTGAAAATAGACTCTCCACCATGAACACAGACTCACCATAGAGAACACAGCCTCACTATACTGAACATAGACTCAGCACAGTGAAAATAGACTCATCACCGCGAATATAGACACAACACAGTGAACACAGACTCACCACAGTGAACAAAGACTCATCACAGTGAACATAGACACATCACAGTGAACACAGTCTCAGTATAGTGAACACAGACTCACCACCGTGAACACAGACTCACCACAGAGAACACACTCACGAGAGTGAACACAGAGTCACGAGAGTGAACACAGATTCACCACAGTAAACACTGTCTCACCACAGTGAACACAGACTCACCACAACAAACACAGACTCACCACGGTGAACACAGTCTCACCACAGTGAACACAGTCTCACCTCAGTGAACATGGACTCACCACAGTGAACATGGACTCACCATAGGGAATACAGACTCAGCACAGTGAACATAGGCTCACCACAGTAAACACAGACACACCAGTGAACACAGACACACCACAGTGAACACAGACTGTCAACCGTGAAGACAGTCTCACAGTGAACACAGCCTCTCCATTGTGAAGACAGATACACCACATTGAATTTAGACTCATCACAGTGAACATAGATTCACCAGTGAACACAGACAGACACACCACAGTGAACACAGCCTCAACACAGTGAACACAGCCTCACTATAGTGAACATAGACTCACCACAGTGAACATAGACACACCACAGTGAACACAGTCTCACTATAGTGAACACAGACTCACCACAGTGAACACAGACTCACCACAGTGTCCATGGACACACCACAGTGAACAGAAAATCACGATAGTGAATACAGACTCACCACAGCGAACAGAAAATCACGATAGTGAATACAGACTCACCACAGTGAACACAGACTCATCTCAGTGAAGATAGATTCACCGCAGTGAACATGGACTCACCATAGGGAATACAGACTCAGCACAGTGAACATAGGCTCACCACAGTGAACACAGACTCACCACAGTGAACAGAGACACACCACAGTGAACACAGTCTCACTATAGTGAACACAGACTCACCACAGCGAACAGAAAATCACGATAGTGAATACAGACTCACCACAGTGAACACAGACTCATCACAGTGAACAGAGACTCATCACAGTGAACAGAGACACACCACAGTGAACACAGTCTCACTATAGTGAACACAGACTCACCACAGTGAACACAGACTCACCAGTGAACAGACTCACGAGAGTGAACACAGACTCACCACAGTGAACACAATCTCACCACATTTAACACAGACTCACCACAGTGAACACAGCCACACCACGGTGAACACAGACTCACCGTCTCACCACAGCGAACACAGATTCACCACAGTGAACACCGCAGTGAAGACAGATTCACTGCAGTGAAGATGGACTCACCACAGTGAACACAGACCCACGACAGTGAAAACAGATGACCAAAGTGAACACAGACACAACACAGTTAACCGAGACACAACACAGTGAACGTAGACGCACCACAGAGAATGCAGACTTACCACAGTGAATGCAGACTCACCAGTGAACACAGACTCACCACAGTGAACAGACTCACCACAGTGAACACACACTCACGAGGGTGAACACAGACTCACAACAGTGAACACAGACTCACGAGAGTTAACACAGTCTCACCACAGTGAATACAGACTCACCACAATGAACACCGACTCACCACAACGAACACCGACTCACCACGGTGAACAGACTCATCACAGCGAACAGTCTCACCACAGCGAACACAGTCTCACCACAGCGAACAGTCTCACCACAGTGAACACAGGCTCATCACGGTGAACACAGTCTCACCACAGTGAACACAGACTCGCCTCAGTGAAGACAGATTCACCGCAGTGAACATGGACTCACCACAGTAAACACAGACTCACCACAGTGAACACAGACACACCACAGTGAAAATAGACTCTCAACTGTGAAGACAGTCTCACCATAGTGAATGCAGGCTCTCCACCATGAAGACAGATACACCACATTGAATATAGACTCACCACAGTGAACACAGACTCACCACAGTGAACACACACTCACGAGGGTGAACACACACTCACAACAGTGAACACAGACTCACGAGAGTGAACAAAGACTCACCACAGTGAACACAGTCTCACCACAGTGAACACACACTCACGAGGGTGAACACACACTCACAACAGTGAACACAGACTCACGAGAGTGAACAAAGACTCACCACAGTGAACACAGACTCACCACAGTGAACACACACTCACGAGGGTGAACACACACTCAACAGTGAACACAGACTCACGAGAGTGAACAAAGACTCACCACAGTGAACACAGTCTCACCACAGTGAAGACAGACTCACCACAGCGAACACAGTCTCACCACAGCGAACAGTCTCACCACAGCGAACACAGTCTCACCACAGCGAACAGTCTCACCACAGCGAAGACAGAATCACCGCCGTGACCATGGACTCACCAGTGAAAATAGACTCTCCACCATGAACACAGACTCACCATAGAGAACACAGCCTCACTATAGTGAACATAGACTCAGCACAGTGAAAACAGACTCATCACCGTGAATATAGACACAACATAGTGAACACAGACTCACCACAGTGAACACAGTCTCACCACAGTGAACATAGACACATCAGTGAACACAGTCTCAGTATAGTGAACACAGACTCACCACAGTGAACACAGACTCACGAGAGTGAACACAGATTCACCACAGTAAACACAGTCTCACCACAGTGAACACAGACTCATCACGGTGAACACAGTCTCACCAGTGAACACAGACTCACCTCAGTGAAGACAGATTCACCGCAGTGAGCATGGACTCACCAGTGAAAATAGATTCTCCACCATGAACACAGACTCACCATAGAGAACACAGCCTCACTATAGTGAACATAGACTCACCACAGTGAACACAGACTCATCACCGTGAATATAGACACAACACAGTGAACACAGTCTCAGTATAGTGAACACAGACTCACCACAGTGAACACAGACTCACCACAGTGAACACAGACTCATCATGGTGAACACAGTCTCACCACAGTGAACACAGTCTCACCACAGCGAACACAGTCTCACCACAGCGAACACATTCTCACCACAGCGAAGACAGATTCACCGCCGTGACCATGGACTCACCACAGTGAAAATAGACTCTCCACCATGAACACAGACTCACCATAGAGAACACAGCCTCACTATAGTGAACATAGACTCAGCACAGTGAAAACAGACTCATCACCGTGAATATAGACACAACACAGTGAACACAGACTCACCACAGTGAACACAGTCTCACCACAGTGAACATAGACACATCAGTGAACACAGTCTCAGTATAGTGAACACAGACTCACCACAGTGAACACAGACTCACGAGAGTGAACACAGACTCACCTCAGTGAAGACAGATTCACCGCAGTGAGCATGGACTCACCAGTGAAAATAGATTCTCCACCATGAACACAGACTCACCATAGAGAACACAGCCTCACTATAGTGAACATAGACTCACCACAGTGAACACAGACTCATCACCGTGAATATAGACACAACACAGTGAACACAGTCTCAGTATAGTGAACACAGACTCACCACAGTGAACACAGACTCACCACAGTGAACACAGACTCATCATGGTGAACACAGTCTCACCACAGTGAACACAGTCTCACCACAGCGAACACAGTCTCACCACAGCGAACACATTCTCACCACAGCGAAGACAGATTCACCGCCGTGACCATGGACTCACCACAGTGAAAATAGACTCTCCACCATGAACACAGACTCACCATAGAGAACACAGCCTCACTATAGTGAACATAGACTCAGCACAGTGAAAACAGACACATCACCGTGAATATAGACACAACACAGTGAACACAGACTCACCACAGTGAACACAGTCTCACCACAGTGAACATAGACACATCAGTGAACACAGTCTCAGTATAGTGAACACAGACTCACCACAGTGAACACAGACTCACGAGAGTGAACACAGATTCACCACAGTAAACACAGTCTCACCACAGTGAACACAGACTCATCACGGTGAACACAGTCTCACCAGTGAACACAGACTCACCTCAGTGAAGACAGATTCACCGCAGTGAGCATGGACTCACCAGTGAAAATAGATTCTCCACCATGAACACAGACTCACCATAGAGAACACAGCCTCACTATAGTGAACATAGACTCACCACAGTGAACACAGACTCATCACCGTGAATATAGACACATCACAGTGAACACAGTCTCAGTATAGTGAACACAGACTCACCACAGTGAACACAGACTCACCACAGTGAACACAGACTCATCATGGTGAACACAGTCTCACCACAGTGAACACAGTCTCACCACAGCGAACACAGTCTCACCACAGCGAACACAGTCTCACCACAGCGAAGACAGATTCACCGCCGTGACCATGGACTCACCACAGTGAAAATAGACTCTCCACCATGAACACAGACTCACCATAGAGAACACAGCCTCACTATAGTGAACAAAGGCTCATCACAGTGAGCACAGTCTCAGTATAGTGAACACAGACTCACCAGAGAACACAGACTCACGAGAGTGAACACAGACTCACGAGAGTGAACACAGATTCACCACAGTAAACAGACTCACCACAGTGAACACAGACTCATCACGGTGAACACAGACTCATCACGGTGAACACAGTCTCACCACAGTGAACACAGACTCACCTCAGTGAAGATAGATTCACCGCAGTGAACACAGACACACCACAGTGAACACAGACTCTCAACCGTGAAGACAGTCTCAACACAGTGAACACAGGCTCTCCATTGTGAAGACAGATACACCACATTGAATATAGACTCATCACAGTGAACATAGATTCACCAGTGAACACAGACAGATGCACCACAGTGAATACAGCCTCAGCAAAGTGAACACAGCCTCACTATAGTGAACATGGACTCACCACAGTGAAAACAGAGCCACGACAGCGAACACTGACGCACCAGTGAACACAGACTCAACACAGTTAACCGAGATACAACACAGTGAACGTAGATGCACCACAGTGAACACAGACTCACCACGGTGAACACAGACACACCACAGTGAACACAGACACACCACAGTGAACACAGACACACCACAGTGAACACAGACACACCACAGTGAACACAGACACACCACAGTGAACACAGACACACCACAGTGAACACAGACACACCACAGATAACAGTCTCACCACAGCGAACACGGATTCACCACAGTGAACACAGACTCACCGCAGTGAAGACAGATTCACTGCAGTGAACATGGACTCACGACAGTGAAAACAGACCCACGACAGTGAACACTGACGCACCACAGTGAACACAGACTCAACACAGTTAACCGAGATTGTAGTGTATGTACCCGTCTACCTTTAAGGGAACTATTGAATGTAACCGTTCACCTTTAAGGGAACTACTTTAGGTGTGGCACTATTTGTTTGGCTTCTGTATACTGTAATACCGATAGTGACCACACCAGCATACAAGTGTTGTAGCAGGATTTCTGGGGCAGATTCGCCCGGACCTTCGAATAGTAAAGACCTGTTTGTTTGTTACTTCTGAAGTCTGTGTATTTATTAACTGCACAACCCACAGACTTTACAGTGGCAACGAGTCCGATCGTACCCTGAGGCAAGATTACCATAAGCAACGAAGAGCGTCGAAGAGAGACAACCGCCCTCGTCGTGCTACCAAAAGAAAACACGAGGCTGCAACAACAGAAAGCAGGAAGACTAACAACAAAAGCTGTATCAGCAACAGGCACTGACTACCCTTCTGCCGCGGTGCGGAGTGAGCCGACCAGCAAGAAACAAGGCGGCCGAAGAGACTGTGAGTAGGGGAAGGTGTAGAAGCATCCGGAGGATAAGGGCAGAGCACTCGACCTCGGTCGAGGGGGAGCTGTGCCGGCCAAAAGTCGGGTCCAACGGCATCGGGTGACAGCCGGACCGCGATCGGCGGGACAATCGGGGCAGTGACCGCAGCCACGAAGCGCTGAGCCTGCGAGTAGGCGCAGGAAGAGAAACCCAGCCGCAGCCGGGGAGGGAAACACCGGTCTGCGAGAGGGCTGGGGAGGCGAACGGGAACCGTGCGGGTGAGAGCCGGGTGCGGAGAGAGAGACTGCGAGGAGCCGGTCCAGCGGCTGAGCTGTTCTCCACCAACGGGGTACTCAGAGCCGGCAAAACCGAACGTGCGGGAGTGGGTGAGAGACACAGCCGAAAACGGGGTGAGAGACTGCGCGAGAGCCAGTCCAGCGGTGAGCTGTTCTCCACCAACGGGGTACCCAGGGCCGGTAGCACCGAACGTGCGGGTGAGAGAGACAGAGCCGGGTACGGAGAGAGAGACTGCGCGAGAGCCAGTCCAGCGGCTGAACTGTCCTCCGCTAACGGGGTGTACCCAGCGCCGGTAGAGCCGTGCGGGCGGGAGGAAAAGACATAGCCGAGTAAGGGGAGCTGTGCGGTAGCCAGCCAGCGGCTGAACCTGTCCGCTGAGGGGGAAGCGTACCCCTTCCACCGGGAAGAAACGCGGGAAGCCGCCATTAGGCGGAGAAGACGCCAGAAGCGGGAAACTGCCATTGAAGTGGGCGGGGCGAGAAAGGAAGAGCGGGAAACCGCCATTTTCGTGGGAAAACCGCCATCTTGATTGACATACCGCCATTGAAGTGGGCGGGGAGAAAAGGAAAGAGCGGGAAACCGCCGATTTCGCGGGAAAACCGCCATCTTAGAAACAAATAAATAAATAATACTGGTGCTGCTCCCAAGGGAAGAAAGATGCCTAAGCGAGGGAATGTTAACGACTTTAATTCTGAAATAGAAGACTGGGCCACGTACGTGGAATGCATAGAGATCTATTGCGAAGCCAACAAAATAGAGGAAGACAACAAGGCGATAACATTGCTAAACTCGATGGGGGCAAAAACATACGGGCTCTTGAAGCATCTAATAGCACCAAATAAACCAGCGGATCAGACCTTCGAAGAGATTGTGGCTGTGCTGAAGGACCACTTGAACCCCACACCGCTGATGCTGGCTGAACGATTCAAATTCTACGCAAGAACGCAGAAGAAAGACGAAAGCAATGCGGAATACTTGGTCGAACTGCGTAGGCTAGCGAAATACTGCCAGTTTGGAGGGAATCTGACAGAAGCGCTGCGGGACAAGTTCGTATGCGGATTGTCCAAAGAAGGGACGCAGAAGCGACTACTGGAAGAGAATGACCTCACACTGGACAGGGCTGTCCTTATAGCTGCATCGCACGAAGCCGCAGCGAAAGGAACGGCGGAAATGCAACTAAAGGCGGCGGCACTCGGGGTGGACCAAATTACTTCAAGCACAACAAAATGCTACCGTTGTGGGAAGACAACGCATGACCAGAATCAATGCTGGTTTAAGAACCAAGAGTGTAGGAAATGTGGCAAACTGGGTCACATCGCGAAGGTATGCCGGTCCGGGAAAAAGATCAATAATCAAAGGAAGCCACCACCAGAAAAGTACAACAAGGTACACAAGGTGGCTGAGAAGAGTTCAGACGAACAGAATTCAGACTCAGACCCAAACAACCAGGAGCTGGGTAGTCTGAGAATCCACAATGTGGGTAAAGAAACGGATCTACAGGCCATCTGGGTCATACTAAAAATAGCTGGAGTCCAAATAAGAATGGAGCTGGACACTGGATCAGCTCTATCAGTCATCAACCGAAGGGACTACCACCGGCTATTCTCTCACATACCTTTAAGAAATACCAAGTTCACATTACAGACATACACGGGGCATAACGTATACCCCGTGGGGAAAATAAGAGTCAAGGTGAGAGATAGGGGTAAAGAACACCCAAGAATGAGCTTGTACGTATTACCTGAGGGAGGACCACCACTTCTAGGACGGGAGTGGATTAAGAAAATAGACATGGAATGGCATTACCTAAAAGCCATAATGAGGGAGGACTCGGTGCAAGCTATTAGCTCCGATTCTGAAATGGATGATGATAAGACCAAGTCGAAAACGAAGACAGGCAGAAGGACTTATGGTACCAAGAAGAATAAAGCTGCAGAGCAGGACTCCAGGTTGACAGAGAATTCTGAGCCTGTTCAAGCAAAGGATTCATCCATGACGGAAGAACACCGAGCTCGGACGCAAACTTATGTCAAAGTACGACAACAATTAGAACAGTTGAGTGATCGTCTCGTACAGGAGATGAAAAATATGGAAAAGTTCTGGGACACCGAATGGGGGAACCTGGAAAGACTACAGAGACAGCTAGCTCAAGCAGAGAGCGACCACAGAGCCATCATGGTCAAATACCAATCACATTCCCCTGATGCTGTTCAGGAACTAGAATATTTACAGAATGAACCAAAGGAAGAGGAATCTTCAGGGAGCCAGGATTTTATTCCAGTTCTTCTTTACGACTCCTTACAAGCAGAGTGTGAGAAGTTGAAAGAACAGTATGAACAGGCCCAGGCTACAATTCAGAAGGGGGTTAACTCGGCAGCCTCCGAAAAGCTAGTTTCAGTAGAAGCATATGAACAACTAAAGGTTGAACAGGAGCAAGAAGTCCAAAGGCTGCAGGAAATTCTTGATGAGCTCAAGGCCAAGACAGACTCATCGATAGAAGCTCCATCCATAGATGAGCAATTAGAGGTGAAAATCATGGCAGAGCATGAAAGACAGGATGTCCAAGAACTTATAAAAACATTGAAGGACACCCAAGACAAATATGAGGCGGCAATGTCTGAGGTTCAACAACTTGAAGAACAGATTCAACTGGGAATCCTTGCAGTGGAAGAACAGGACACTAAGAATGGTCCCTGAACATGAACTAGAGAGCATCAGGGCGCAACTTTTCCGAGCGCTGAAAGCCAAAGTTCAAGAGGAACGTAAGGTGGAAGTATTGGAGAAAGAGGTGGATGAAATGGAGAAGACTCTGATCCACCGTGTTCCCAGGGAAGAGTTAACGGTCGGCCAACTCCTTCATATGCTGAAGGACAAGACTCTACAAGGGGAACAATCTGAACACGAGCTTCAATCTTCAGGGGGAACGAGTTCGGAGCTCTCAAAAGTCACGGAGATAGCTGAGGTGGCAACACAAATTTTACAAGGATGCCAAAAGTACGTTGAATCACGTCAAGGTGAACAGAAGAAGGTGGAAACCGTTACTTCAGTAGAAGGGTTAAATAGCCTGATAACGCAATTACCGGTGGAAAGGAAGGTATTGAACTCACAAATGAGGTCCGTCGTGAAGGAATGGCAGGTAACCCAGGAAGAGCGGGATGAATATGAATGCATGAAGAAGGCTTTTCAAGAAAGATGTTTAGGGAAGGAACCACCGTCAGCTAACGTCCAGACGGGTGAGGAGGAAGAAGAAGTCTCTCTCGCTGGCCTAACTCAGGACGAACCTGAATATTACCATGACCTGTTGAGTGACACTGAATATTATGAGGATGTGGTCTGCCCAGCTTGTGATGAAAACTCTCAAAGTGCTGAAATCCGGATGAAGCGCTTAAGGTCTAAGGAACATAGAGAGTTGGTGGCGCTACAGCTGGCAGCCGAGAAAGGAGCTCCGAGAGTTTCAAAAAGGCAGAAAAGCAAAAGAAGAAGCAGAAGATAATAACTGTCTAAAATATTAGCACTTCTACCATTCCAGGTGGGACATTACGAAAGGAGCTAAATTAGTTGAAAAACTGGTAAATGTCAAGACAGCCAGTTGGTTGTCAAAGTCCGCACTGCTGGTTCAACAGGACGAAAGTTCAAGCTGCTACATCAAGAAAAAGGCTATGGAGGAGTCACGCTAGCCAGGTGAACCGACTACCCCAAAGAAATGTTGTTCGGAACGAGTCAAGATCAGAGACTGAATCTATGAACTGTTTCCGCAGAGACGGAACCTGTGAACTGTTTCCAACGAGATTATATTTGTAAATTGTTTTATATGACATTGACTCCACCGAGATTATAGCTGTAATTTGTTTTATAGGAAGTTGAAGATATGTATGTTTAACGGGGACTCTAAGTAATAAGCTAAAAAGGGAGGATTGTAGTGTATGTACCCGTCTACCTTTAAGGGAACTATTGAATGTAACCGTTCACCTTTAAGGGAACTACTTTAGGTGTGGCACTATTTGTTTGGCTTCTGTATACTGTAATACCGATAGTGGCCACACCAGTATATAAGTGTTGGAGCAGGATTTCTGGGGCAGATTCGCCCGGACCTTCGAATAGTAAAGACCTGTTTGTTTGTTACTTCTGAAGTCTGTGTATTTATTAACTGCACAACCCACAGACTTTAAAGAGATACAACACAGTGAACGTAGATGCACCATAGTCAATGCAGACTCACCACAGTGAACACAGACTCACAAGTGAACACAGACTCACGAGAGCGAACACAGTCTCACCACAGTGAAAACAGACTCATCACGGTGAACACAGTCTCACCACAGCGAACAGTCTCACTATAGTGAACACAGACTCACCTCAGTGAAGACAGATTCACCACAGTGAACTCGGACTCACAAGAGTGAACTCGGACTCACAAGAGTGAACTCAGACTCACAAGAGTGAACTCAGACTCACAAGAGTGAACTCAGACTCACAAGAGTGAACTCAGACTCACAAGAGTGAACTCAGACTCACAAGAGTGAACAAAGACTCACCACAGTGAACAAAGACTCACCACAGTGAACACAGACTCACCTCAGTGAAGACAGATTCACCGCAGTGAGCATGGATTCACCACAGTGAAAATAGATTCTCCACCATGAACACAGACTCACCATAGAGAACACAGCCTCACTATAGTGAACATAGACTCACCACAGTGAACACAGACTCATCACCGTGAATATAGACACAACACAGTGAACACAGACTCAGCACAGTGAACACAGTCTCACCACAGTGATCAAAGACTCGTCACAGTGAACATAGACACATCACAGTGAACACAGTCTCAGTATAGTGAACACAGACTCACCACAGTGAACACAGACTCACCACAGTAAACACAGACTCACGAGAGTGAACACAGACTCACCAGTGAACACAGACTCACCTCAGTGAAGACAGGCTCACCGCAGTGAACATGGACTCACCACAGTGAACATGGACTCACCATAGGGAATACAGACTCAGCACAGTGAACATAGGCTCACCACAGTGAACACAGACTCACCACAGTGAACACAGACACACTACAGTGAAAATAGACTCTCAATCATGAAGACAGTCTCAACACAGTGAACACAGGCTCTCCACTGTGAAGACAGATACACCACATTCAATATAGACTCATCACAGTGAACATAGATTCACCAAAGTGAACACAGACAGACACACCACAGTGAAGACAGCCTCAACACAGTGAAAACAGCCTCACCACAGTGAACACAGACACACCACAGTGAACACAGACACACCACGGTGAACACAGACTCATCAGAGTGAATACAGACCCACCAGAGTGAACACAGACACACCACAGTCAACATAGACTCACCACAGTGAACACAGACACACCACGGTGAACACAGACACACCACGGTGAACACAGACGCCCCACAGTGAACACAGACTCAACACAGTTAACCGAGACACAACACAGTGAATGCAGACTCACCACAGTGAACACAGACTCACGAGTGAACACAGACTCACGAGAGTGAACACAGACTTACCACAGCAAACAGTCTCACCAGTGAACACAGACTCATCACAGTGAACACAGACTCACCACGGCGAACACAGACTCACCACAGCGAACACAGACTCACCACAGTGAACACAGACACACCAGTGAAAATAGACTCTCAACCGTGAAGACAGATACACCACATTGAATATAGACTCACCACAGTGAGCAAAGACTCAACACCGTGAATACAGACTCACCACAGTGAACACAGACACAACACAATGAACAGAGACTCATCACAGTGAATAGAGACTCATCACAGTGAACACAGTCTCACTATAGTGAACACAGACTCACCACAGTGAACACAGACTCACCACAGTGAACACAGACTCACGAGAGTGAACACAGACTCACCACAGTGAACACAATCTCACCACAGTGAACACAGACTCACCACAATGAACACAGACTCACCACATTTAACACAGACTCACCAGTGAACACAGCCACACCACGGTGAACACAGACTCACCACAGAAAACAGTCTCACCACAGCGAACACAGATTCACCACAGTGAACACCGCAGTGAAGACAGATTCACTGCAGTGAACATGGACTCACCACAGTGAACACAGACCCACGACAGTGAAAACAGATGACCAAAGTGAACACAGACACAACACAGTTAACCGAGACACAACACAGTGAACGTAGACGCACCACAGTGAACACAGACTCACCACAGTGAACACAGACTCACCACAGTGAACACAGACTCACGAGAGTTAACAAAGACTCACCACAGTGAACACAGTCTCACCACAGTGAATACAGACTCACCACAACGAACACCGACTCACCACGGTGAACACAGACTCATCACGGTGAACACAGACTCACCACAGCGAACACAGTCTCACCACAGCGAACACAGTCTCACCACAGCGAAGACAGAATCACCGCCGTGACCATGGACTCACCAGTGAAAATAGACTCTCCACCATGAACACAGACTCACCATAGAGAACACAGCCTCACTATAGTGAGCATAGACTCAGCACAGTGAAAACAGACTCATCACCGTGAATATAGACACAACACAGTGAACACAGTCTCACCGCAGTGAACAAAGACTCATCACAGTGAACATAGACACATCACAGTGAACACAGTCTCAGTATAGTGAACACAGACTCACCACCGTGAACACAGACTCACCACAGAGAACACACTCACGAGAGTGAACACAGACTCACGAGAGTGAACACAGATTCACCACAGTAAACACAGTCTCACCACAGTGAACACAGACTCATCACGGTGAACACAGACTCACCTCAGTGAACACAGACTCACCTCAGTGAAGATAGATTCACCGCAGTGAACATGGACTCACTACAGTGAACATGGACTCACCATAGGGAATACAGACACAGCACAGTGAACACAGACACACCAGTGAACACAGACTCTCAACCGTGAAGACAGTCTCAACACAGTGAACACAGGCTCTCCATTGTGAAGACAGATACACCACATTGAATATAGACTCATCACAGTGAACATAGATTCACCACAGTGAATACAGCCTCAGCACAGTGAACACAGCCTCACTATAGTGAACATAGACTCACCACAGTGAACACAGACCCACGACAGTGAACACTGACGCACCACAGTGAACACAGACTCACAGTTAACCGAGACACAACACAGTGAACGTAGACGCACCACAGTGAACACAGACTCACCCCGGTGAACACAGACACACCACAGTGAACACAGACACACCACAGATAACAGTCTCACCACAGCGAACACGGACTCACCGCAGTGAAGACAGATTCACTGCAGTGAACATGGACTCACCACAGTGAAAACAGACCCACGACAGTGAACACTGACGCACCACAGTGAACACAGACTCAACACAGTTAACCGAGATACAACACAGTGAACGTAGATGCACCACAGTGAATGCAGACTCACCACAGTGAACGCAGACTCACCACAGTGAACACAGACTCACAAGTGAACACAGACTCACGAGAGTGAACACAGACTCACGAGAGCAAACACAGCCTCACCACAGCGAACAGTCTCACCACAGTGAAAACAGACTCATCACGGTGAACACAATCTCACCACAGCGAACACAGTCTCACTATAGTGCACACAGACTCACCTCAGTGAAGACAGATTCACCGCAGTGAACATGGACTCACCACAGTGAACATAGGCTCACCACAGTGAACACAGACTCACCACAGTGAACACAGACTCACCACAGTGAAAATAGACTCTCAACCGTGAAGACAGTGTCACCACAGTGAACACAGTCTCACTATAGTGAACAGACTCACCAGTGAACACAGACACACCACATGTGAACACAGACTCACGAGAGTGAATACAGACTCACGAGAGTGAACACAGACTCACGAGGGTGAATACAGACTCACAAGAGTGAACACAGACTCACCAGTGAACACAGTCTCATCACAGCGAACACAGTCTCACCACAGCGAACACAGTCTCACCACAGCGAACACAGTCTCACCACAGTGAACACAGCCTCACTATAGTGAACATAGACTCATCACCGTGAATATAGACACAACACAGTGAACACAGACTCAGCAGTGAACACAGTCTCACCAGTGAACACAGACTCACCACAGTAAACACAGACTCACGAGAGTGAACACAGATTCACCACAGTGAACACAGTCTCACCACAACGAACACAGACTCACCACAGTGAACACAGACTCACCTCAGTGAAGACAGACTCACCGCAGTGAACATGGACTCACCACAGTGAACATGGACTCACCATAGGGAATACAGACACACCACAGTGAAAATAGACTCTCAATCATGAAGACAGTCTCAACACAGTGAACACAGGCTCTCCACCGTGAAGACAGATACACCACATTGAATATAGACTCATCACAGTGAACATAGATTCACCAGTGAACACAGACAGACACACCACAGTGAACACAGCCTCAACACAGTGAACACAGCCTCACTATAGTGAACATAGACTCACCACAGTGAACATAGACTCACCACAGTGAACATAGACACACCACAGTGAACACAGTCTCACTATAGTGAACACAGACTCACCACAGTGAACAGAAAATCACGATAGTGAATACAGACTCACCACAGCGAACAGAAAATCACGATAGTGAATACAGACTCACCACATTGAACACAGACTCATCACAGTGAACAGAGACTCATCACAGTGAACGTAGACACAGCACAGTGAACACAATCTCACTCTAGTGAACACAGACTCACCACAGACTCACCACAATGAACACAGACTCACCACAATGAACACAATGAGTGGTAGGACCCTAGGAAGTACAGAGGGTCAGAGGGACCTTGGTGTACATGTACATAGATCCCTGAAGGCAGCGGAGCAGGTAGATAAGGTGGTTAAAAAGGCATATGGGATACTTGCCTTCATTAGCCGAGGCATAGAATATAAGAGCAGGGAGGTTATGATGGAGCTGTACAAAACGCTGGTGAGGCCACAGCTGGAGTACTGTGTGCAGTTCTGGTCGCCTCACTATAGGAAGGATGTGATTGCTTTGGAGAGGGTGCAGAGAAGATTCACCAGGATGTTACCTGGGATGGAGCGCCTCAGCTATGAAGAGAGGCTGGACAGGCTGGAGTTGTTTTCCTTGGAGCAGAGAAGGCTGAGGGGGGACCTGATTGAGGTGTACAAAATAATGAGGGGCATAGATAGGGTAGATAAAGAGGAACTTTTCCCCTTAGTGGGGGGGTCAATAACAAGGGGGCATAGATTCAGGGTAAGGGGCAGGAGATTTAGAGGGGATTTGAGGAGGAACTTTTTCACCCAGAGGGTGGTTGGAATGTGGAACTCAATGCCTGAAAGGGTGGTGGAGGCAGGAACCCTCACAACATTCAAGAAGCATTTGGATGAGCACTTGAAATGCCATTGCATACAAGGCTATGGACCAAATGCTGGAAAATGGGATTAGACTGGACAGGGATGGATGGGCGGCGCAGACACGATGGGCCGAAGGGCCTCTTTCTGTGCTGTAAAACTCTATGACTCTATGACTCACCACAATGAACACAGACTCACCACAATGAACACAGACTCACCACAATGAACACAGACTCACCACAATGAACACAGACTCACCACAATGAACACAGACTCACCACAATGACCATGGACACACCACAGTGAACAAAAAATCACCACATTGAACACAGATTCACGACAGTGAACATAAAATCACCATAGTGAATACAGACTCACCACAGTGTACACAGACTCACCACAGTGAACAGAGACTCACCACAGTGAGCATAGACTCACCAGTGAACGCAGACTCACGAGTGAACACAGACTCACGAGAGTGAACACAGACACATTACAGTAAACACAGGCTCACCACAGTAAACACAGCCTCACCACAGTGAACACAGATTTACCACAGTGAATGCAGACTCACCACTGTGAACACAGGCTCACCAGAGTGAATACAGACCCACCAGAGTGAACACAAACTCACGAGAGTGAACACAGACTCACCACAGCGAACACAGTCTCACCACAGTGAACACAGACTCATCACGGTGAACACAGACTCACCACAGCGAACACAGTCTCACCACAGTGAAGACAGATTCACCGCAGTGAACACAGACACACCACAGTGAAAATAGACTCTCAGCCGTGAAGACAGTCTCAGCACAGTGAACACAGGCTCTCCACCATGAAGACAGATACACCACATTGAATATAGACTCAGCACAGTGAACATGGACTCACCACAGTTAACATGGACACACCACAGTGAATACAGACTCACCACAGTGAACACAGACACAACACAATGAACAGAGACTCATCACAGTGAACAGAGACTCATCACAGTGAACGTAGACACAGCACAGTGAACACAATCTCACTCTAGTGAACACAGACTCACCACAGTGAACACAGACTCACCACAATGAACACAGACTCACCACAATGAACACAGACTCACCACAATGAACACAGACTCACCACAATGAACACAGACTCACCACAATGAACACAGACTCACCACAATGAACACAGACTCACCACAATGACCATGGACACACCACAGTGAACAAAAAATCACCACATTGAACACAGATTCACGACAGTGAACATAAAATCACCATAGTGAATACAGACTCACCACAGTGAACATGGACTCACCACAGTTAACATGGACACACCACAGTGAATACAGACTCACCACAGTGAACACAGACACAACACAATGAACAGAGACTCATCACAGTGAATAGAGACTCATCACAGTGAACAGAGACACACCACAGTGAACACACACTCACCAGTGAACACAGACTCACGAGAGTGAACACAGACTCACCACAATGAACACAATCTCACCACAGTGAGCACAGACCCACAACAGTGAACACAGCCACACCACGGTGAACACAGCCACACCACGGTGAACACAGCCACACCACAGAAAACACAGTCTCACCACAGCGAACACAGACTCACCACAGCGAACACAGACACACCACCATGAACACAGACTCATCAGAGTGAATACAGACCCACCAGAGTGAACACAAACTCACAAGAGTGAACACAAACTCACCACAGCGAACACAGTCTCACCACAGTGAACACAGTCTCACCAGTCAACATAGACTCACCACAGTGAACACAGACACACCACGGTGAACACAGACTCAACGCAGTGAAGACAGATTCACCGCAGTGAACATGGACTCACCACAGTGAACACAGACCGACGACAGTGAACACAGATGCACTACAGTGAACACAGACTCAACACAGTTAATCGAGACACAACACAGTGAATGTAAACGCACCAGTGAATGCAGACTCACCACAGTGAACGCAGACTCACGAGTGAACACAGACTCACGTGAGTGAACACAGACTTACCACAGCAAACACAGTCTCACCACAGCGAACACAGTCTCACCAGTGAACACAGGCTCATCATGGTGAACACAGACTCGCCTCAGTGAAGACAGATTCACCGCAGTGAACATGGACTCACCACAGTAAATACAGACACACCACAGTGAACACAGACACACCACAGCGAACACAGTCTCACCAGTGAACACAGGCTCATCATGGTGAACACAGACTCGCCTCAGTGAAGACAGATTCACCGCAGTGAACATGGACTCACCACAGTGAACACAGCCACACCACAGTGAACACAGCCACACCACAGCGAACACAGTCTCACCACAGCAAACACAGTCTCACCTCAGTGAAGACAGATTCACCGCCGTGACCATGGACTCACCACAGTGAAAATAGACTCTCCACCATGAACACAGACTCACCATAGAGAACACAGCCTCACTATAGTGAACATAGACTCAGCACAGTGAACACAGACTCATCACCGTGAATATAGACACAACACAGTGAACACAGACTCACCACAGTGAACAGTCTCACCACAGTGAACAAAGGCTCATCACAGTGAACACAGTCTCAGTACAGTGAACACAGACTCACCACAGTGAACACAGACTCACCACAGAGAACACAGACTCACGAGAGTGAACAGAGACTCACCACAGTAAACACAGTCTCACCACAGTGAACACAGACTCACCACAACGAACACAGAATCACCACAGTGAACACAGACTCATCACGGTGAACACAGTCTCACCACGGCGAACACAGTCTCACCACAGTGAACACAGGCTCACCTCAGTGAAGATAGATTCACCGCAGTGAACATGGACTCACCACAGTGAACATGGACTCACCATAGAGAATACAGACTCAGCGCAGTGAACATAGGGTCACCACAGTGAACACAGACTCACCACAGTGAACACAGACACACCACAGTAAACACAGACACACCACAGTGAACACAGACACACCACAGTGAAAATAGACTCTCAATCGTGAAGACAGTCTCAACACAGTGAACACAGGCTGTCCATTGTGAAGACAGATACACCACATTGAATATAGACTCATCACAGTGAACATAGATTCACCACAGTGAACACAGACAGATGCACCACAGTGAATACAGCCTCAGCACAGTGAACACAGCCTCACTATAGTGAACATAGACTCACCACAGTGAACACAGACTCACCACAATGAACACAGACTCACCACAGTGAACACAGACACACCACAGTGAACACAGACTGACCACAGTGATTGCAGACTCACCACAGTGAACACAGACTCACCACAGTGAACACAGACTCACCAAAGTGAACACAGACTCACCACAGCGAACACAGACTCACCACAGTGAACACAGACTCACCACAGTGAACACAGACTCACCATAGTGAACACAGACTCGTCACTGTGACCATAGACTCACTACATTGATCATTGACTCACCACAGTGAACACAGACTCACCACAGTGAACACAGACTCACCACATTGACACAGACTCAGCAAAGTGAGCACAAACCTCACCACATATAATATTGACTCACCACAGTGAACAAAGATTCACCACAGTTAACACAGACTCACCACAGTGAACACAGACTCACCAGTGAACACAGATGCACCAGAGTGAAAATACACTCACCATAGTGAACACAGACTCACCACAGTGAATGTATATTCACCACAGTGAACACAGACACGCCACAGTGAACACAGACTGACCACAGTGATTACAGAGTCACCATAGTCAACACAGACTTACCACAGTGAACACAGACTTACCACAGTGAACACAGACTCCTCACAGTGAACACAGACTCACCAAAGTGAACAGACTCACCACAGCGCATGCTGACTCACCACAGCGAACACAGACTCACCACAGTGAACACAGACTCACCACAGTGAACATAGACTCCCCACAGTGAACACAGACTCATCACTGTGACCATAGTCTCACCACAGTGATCATTGATTCACCACAGTGAACAGACTCACCACAGTGAACACAGACTCACCACATTGAATATAGACTGACCACAGTGAACACAGACTCACCACAGTGAACGTAGATGCACCAGAGTGAACATACACCCACCACAGTGAACACAGACTCACCACAGTGAATGTATACTCACCACAGTGAACACAGACACGCCACAGTGAACACAGACTGACAACAGTGATTGCAGACTCACCACAGTCAACACAGACTCACCACAGTGAACACAGACTTACCACAGTGAACACAGACTCCTCACAGTGAACACAGACTCACCAAAGTGAACAGACTCACCACAGCACGTGCTGACTCACCACAGCGAACACAGACACACCACAGTGAACACAGACTCACCACAGTGAACACAGACTCACCACAGTGAACACAGACTCACCACATTGAAAATAGACTCACCACAGTGAACATAGGCTCACCACAGTGAACACAGACTCAGCAAAGTGAGTACACAACTCACCACATAGAATATTGACTCACCACAGTGAACACAGATTCACCACAGTGAACACAGACTCATCACTGTGACCATAGACTCACCACAGTGATCATTGACTCACCACAGTGAACACAGACCCACCACAGTGAACACAGACTCACCACAGTACACACAAACACACCAGTGAACACAGACTCACCACAGTAAATGTAGATTCACCACAGTGAACATAGATTCACCACAGTTAACACAGACTCACCACAGTGAACACAGACTCACCAGTGAACACAGATGCACCAGAGTGAATATACACTCACTGCAGTGAACACAGACTCACCACAGTGAACACAGACACACCACAGTGAACACAGACTCACCACAGTGATCACACACTCACCACAGTGAACATAGATTCACCACAGTTAACACAGACTCACCACAGTGAACACAGATTCAGCCCAGTGAACACAGACTCACCAGTGAACACAGATGCACCAGAGTGAACATACACTCACCACAGTGAACACAGACTCACCACAGTGAACATATACTCACCATAGTGAACACAGACACACCACAGTGAACACAGACTGACCACAGTGATTGCAGACTCACCACAGTCAACACAGACTCACCACAGTGAACATAGACTTACCACAGTGAACACAGACTCACCACAGTGAACACAGGCTCACCACAGTGAATACAGACTCACCACAGTGAACACAGACTCGTCACTGTGACCATAGACTCACCACAGTGATCATTGACTCACCAACGTGAACACAGACTCACCACAGTGAACAGAGACTCATCACGATGAACAGAGACTCATCACGATGAACAGAGACTCACCACAGTGAACAGAGACTCACCACAGTGAACAGAGACTCATCACGATGAACAGAGACTCATCACGATAAACAGAGACTCACCCCAGTGAACACAGACACACCAGAGTGAACACAGACCCACCAAAGTGAACATAGCCACACCACAGTGAACATAGACACACCACAGTGAACACAGACTCACCACAGAGAACACAGACTCATCACAGTGAACACAGACTCACCACAGTGAACACAGGCACACCGCAATGAACGGAAACTCACCACGGTGAACACAGACACACCACAGTGAACACAGACTCACCAAAGTGAACATAGATTCACCACAGTTAACACAGACTCACCACAGTGAACACAGAGTCACCAGTGAACACAGATGCACCAGAGTGAACATACACTCACCACAGTGAACATAGACTCACCACAGTGAACACAGGCACACCACAGTGAACACAGAGTCACCAGTGAACACAGATGCACCAGAGTGAACATACACTCACCACAGTGAACATAGATTCACCACAGTGAACACAGACTTACCACAGTGAACACAGACTCATCACAGTGAACACAGACTCATCACAGTGAACACAGACTCACCACAGTGAACACAGACTCGCTACAGTGAACACAGACTCACCACAGTGATCACAGACGTAACCACAGCGAATGCAGACTCACAACAGTGAACACAGACTCACCACAGTGATCAAGGCACACCACAGAGAACATAAACTCACCACGGTGAGCATAGACACACCACAGTGAACATAGATACACCACAGAGAACATAGACTCACCACAGTGAACACCGACACACCACAGTGAACACAGACTCACCACAGTAAACACAGACTCACCACAGTGAGCGTAGGCTCATCACAGTGAACACAAAATCACCACAGTGCACACAGACTTACCACCATGATCACAGACTCACTAACGTTAACAGAGTCTCACCTCAGTGAACACAGATTCTTCACAGTGAACACAGACTCACCACAGTGAACACAGACACACCACAGGGAATATAGCCTCACCACAGTGAACGCAGACTCACCACAGTGAACACAGACTCACCAGAGAACACAGATGCACCAGAGTGAACATAGACTCACCATAGCGATTGCAGACTCACCACAGTGAACACAGACTTACCACAGTGAACACAGACTCACCTCAATGAACACAGACTCACCACAGTGAACACAGACTCATCACTGTAAACCTAGACTCACCACACCAAACATTGACTCACCACAGTGAACACAGACTCACCACAGTGAACATAGAGACACCGCAGTGAACATTGACTCACCACAATGAAAACAGGCTCACCACAGTGAACAGACTCACCGCAATGAACAGAGACTCACCACAGTGAACACTGACACACCACAGTGAACACATACTCACCAAAGTGAACATAGACTCACCAGAATGAACACAGACCCACCACAGTGAAAATAGATTCACCACAGTGAACACAGACTCACCACAGTGAACTTAGACTCACCACAGTGAACACAGATTCGCCACAGTGAACACAGATTCGCCACAGTAAACACAGA
This sequence comes from Somniosus microcephalus, assembly GCF_052327205.1. Taxonomy (NCBI): domain Eukaryota; kingdom Metazoa; phylum Chordata; class Chondrichthyes; order Squaliformes; family Somniosidae; genus Somniosus; species Somniosus microcephalus. Next base: position 71,030,471 of record NC_140987.1, on the reverse strand, counting down.
CTCACCAAAGTGAGCGTAGACTCACCACAGTGAACACAGACTCACCACAGTGAACACAGACTCACCACAGTGAACATATACTGACCACAGTGAACACAGACTCACCAGAATGAACCCGGACTCACCACAGTGAACATAGACTCACCATAGTGAATGTAGACTCACCACAGTGAACACAGATTCACCACAGTGAACACATACTCACCACAGTGAACATAGACTCACCACATTGAACACATACCACAGCGAACGTAGACACACTACAGTGAACACATACTCACCAAAGTGAACACAGACTCACCACTGTGAACGCAGACTCACCATAGTGAACACGGACTCACCACAGTGAACACAGACTCACCACAGCAAGCGTAGGCTGCGAATTTAATAGAGGAGACGGGTTGAAGTCGGGTTGCCTGGTGGGTGGGTTCCGGTCTCACTGCCGGTTTGAGCCGATCCGAAAGTTACATTTTAAATTGAGTGGCCTATTAAGTCCCTTCGTGCGTGCTGCCCTTTCCAGTGACTGGGATCGGGTCTGTTCATCACCTCTGATGACGTCATTGCTGCAGTTGTTTTTAAGGGGCCCATGCAGCCTCAGCCTTTCATTTCTAGTTTCTGCTTGTGTTTGAATGGGCCCAGGGTACAAAGACTGTTGCCAAAGCCAAGGCTAGCCCAAGGTTTAATGAGGACTCCCTCCAAGCTTTTGTGGAGGGAGTAAGAGGGCGCCGGGAGATTCTGCTCCCTCCCGATGGGCGGAGGAAGCCTCCTCAGCAAAGAAAGGCAGCCTGGCGGCACATTGCTGAGGAGGTCAGCGCTAGGTCCATATGTTCACACACCTGGGTCCAGTGCCGGAAACAGTAATCATCAAAAGTGAGTATCTCATCACACTTACCTTCAATCTGCTTCCCTTCTCTTCTCATCACCAGCACTCTGCATTGTCAGCCTGCTCCTCCACATCCCACCTTACCCTTACTTCCCTTGTGCCCTTACCTGTCCCTCTCTCTCTCTGTACTGAATCACTTCACAATCCTACTATGCACCCCTCACACTCACTGTCACTGTAATGCAATGACAACAACTAACAACGCACAGGGAGGCAGCTTCCTCTTGGCACCTCACTCCATCTTGGTCTCCCTCTAAGCTTCAATGTTATGGATTCTTCACAGTCACTCTATCACTCTCGCTGAAACTCCACTTGTGTCCCTCCTTGCAGGAAAAGATAGTCCACAATAAGAGGGAGGGAGCGAAGACAGAAGGAGGCCCACCATCCCTGGCGAGATTGACAAGTGCTGAGGAGGCTGCGCACGAGATCGTGGGAGGTGACGAGGAGCTGGAAGTGGGGGACGGAGAGACGGGTGCACTGGACGAAGCTGGTGACAGAATAGATTTTCAACCCTCGCATTTAGATTTCATGATTGACTGCAATGCATATGATATTCATAGAGATTGACTTTGGATCATCTGCACAAGAGGATGTGTCTGCTACCTAAAAATCAGATGTCTAACTCGTGCCTTTACACTCCCACAGGACCATCGAGAGCCCCCCTCCCCACTGTCCAGGAGGTAGAGCCGGAAGACTCCTCAGAGGAACCTGCAGCCTCTGAGGGAGCAGCGTCACCAGGGCTCAGTGCACCCAGCACCAGCGCAGATACTCACCTCGGCGGGGCCTTCACGACATAGAGTAGTGTTGTCACCTGGTGTATCACAGCTCACAAGTGAGCATCAGCAGATGGTGGAGACAGCGACAGCAGTGGAGAGTCCTCGTCGGATGTCGCAGGATGCTCCTAACTCTGCTCAGCTGCATGTAGACGCTTTGCCTCTGGGACCATCCAGAAAGAGAGCGGTGCTGGAACTCCAGGAACAAGTGCTAGAGTCTCTGACAGGATTTGCCTCCAGGGTAACTGCAAGTGTGGAGAGAATGGAGGAGTCCATCTCCAACATGAGCACTGCTTTTGTGGAGGCAATGGCGCATGAACGTGCTGCCAAGGAGAGGGTGGCAACCTCCATGGAGGACATAAGTCGCCAGACACACGAGAACATGGTGACTCTTCTAAATAGATGGTCTGCTATGGAGGATAGATGGGAATCTATTGAGGAGAGGAACCAGAGGTATATGGACATCCCTGTTATGAGCACTGTCAGTACAGAGACGGGTCCTCATGGCCCCACTGATGTGCAGCAAAGTGCTCTCCAGCCACTTGCTAGTAGTGAAATGTGGGTGACCCATGAGAGGGATGTTGGTGGCAGACAACAAGGAAGTGTGGGCTCCTCTCCAAGCGCTCACATGACCATGCCACTGTGGAGCCCTCGGTCAGAGCCCCAGAGTCCTCACCCAACTGAGATGGCCGTCTCAGCCCCTGCACAGCCGCAGGAAGAGCAGACTGTGGAGGAGCCCTCCCAGGCTCCCAAACCCAGAGGACACCTGCCAAAGGCATCTAAGCAGGCGCAGCATCAAAGTGAGCAAGGTGCCTCTACATTTGCTGAAGCCACAGGGGAAGCACCACTAGAAGCACGCATAAGAGGAAGCTAACACACAAATAGTCACAAGGGTAGTCAGTTGGGTGTTTTGTTCTGTTGTATATTTTTGATTGTCATCCTTTTGTGATGAGATTAAACAAAAGTGATGGCAAACAGTTGAAGTTCTGGACTATGTGTTCTGGGAAATGAAATTTGCTCATTGAGGGCTCAGGGCAACTTGCATTTGTAATGATGGTGCTGAGAGTGATAGGAAAGCACTGTTTATTGGAGAGATGATGTATGGCATGTTAAGAAGGACGTCCACACATTCATAGCCAATTGCCAGGCACCTGTGGTTGAAGTGTAAGCTTACACGAATCTGACATGGATGAGTGCATCCCTTGCATGACGGCCAGCAATGTGCTCGAGTGCTGCTGCATTGGCCACATCCGGCCCCGCAAGGCATGCCTCCTCCTCCTCGTCCTCCTCCTCGTTCTCTTCCTCCTCCTCCTCGGCCTCCCCCTCTTCTTCCAAGGATGCTGTGCGTTGAGCCACTTGTTCCTCAGGCAGCGCTAAGCCACGCTGCTGTGCAGTGTTGTGCAGGGCACAGCAGACAACGAAGATTCTAGACACCGTGGCTGGTGAGTACTGCAGGGCGCCACCAGATCTGTTGAGGCATCGGAATCGCATTTTGAGCAATCTGATGGTTTGTTCTATGATGCTTCTGGTGGATATGTGGCTCACATTGTACCACTCCTCAGCCTCGTTTGATGGCCTCCTCATCGGTGTCATTAGCCACATCATCAGGGGATAGCCCATGTCTCCAAGTAGCCATCCAGAAAGTTAGGTTCGCAGATTGAAGAGCTGAGGCACAGTAGACTGCCGCAGGATGAAGGAGTCATGGCAACTACCAGGGTACTTTGCGTAAACATGCATAATGTTCTTCTTGTGGTTACACATCAGCTGGACGTTAAGTGAGTGGAAGCCCTTGCTGTTGACAAAAACAGCTGGGTTGTGATGAGGTGCCCTAATGCCACATGTGTGCAGTCTATGACGCCCTGCACCCTTGGGAAACCTGCCATATTTGCAAAGCCAACCGCACACGCGGTTGCACTTGCTTCATCCGTGGAGAAGTGGATGTAATTGTGCGCCTTTGCAAAGAGGGCATCGGTAACCAGCGTGATGCAAGTGTGTGTGGCCGACTGGGAGATGCTGCTGATGTGTGCAGCTGATTCCTGGAAGGAGCCTGAAGTAAAGATGTTGAGTGCAGTGCAGTGATGACTTTGACAGTCACTGGTAAGGAGTGCCCACCCGCTCCTCTGGGCTGCAGGTGCTGGTGCAGCATTGCGCAGATGTCAGCAACTACCTCTCGCGAAAGCCTCCACCTCCTTTGGCACTGCTGCTCACTCATGTTGAGGAAGCTTATCCTCTGCCTGTAAAGCTCGGGTTGGGGGTATCTCCTGCGACGAGGTGCAGGCCAGCGCTGACGCTCTCTGCCCTGTGCATCATCAGGTGGCTGAGGAGAAAGTTGGCGCTCCTGTTGTTGTTGCTGCTGCTGTTGTGCTGCTGCCACGGCTGCTCTTCCTCCGAATCTGATGACCAGGATGAGAGGGGATAAATGGTTTCCATCCGCTGATATATATCTCAGTCGAGGAATGGAGCTTGTTTGCGCTCAGACAAAGGGGCCAGACGGTATTCCAAGGCGTTCACACTACACATGGATTTCAGCCACAAGATTAGTAGAGCTGACAAATGTCTCCCAAACCTCAAAGTTGTGGCATGTTAAAGAATGAGAGATTGCAGGACCGCTTTTAAGCTGTTCGAGCAGCTGGCAACAAGTCAGGTGCTCGCTGAACCCGGCTTGATTCACCTGGCGTGTTTTTCTGAAGGCGGGCAGCATGGTGAAAAACCTGCAAAATCCGAACAGGCAGTTAAAATAGGATTATCCAGGCAGTTAACAAGCTGTTAACTGCCTTAACTGCCTGTCCCGTTGTTTGGTGTCGGGTTAGTTTAGGAGCGGCTTACCCGACACTTGCCAAAGTTGCGTGGAGGCGGGTTAGCAGCCCGCCGGCAATTTTCCCGATTTTCGCAACCGATCCGCCTCCAAACCCGCCCTCTGAAGTCAATTAAATTTGCAGCCCCAGTCTTGCCCCAGTGAACAGGGACTCGGCGCAGCGAGCTTAGGCTCACCACAGTTAACATAGACTCGCCACAGCGAGCGTAGTGATTGTAGGCTAACCATAGGTGAGGAGCAACTTCTTGTTTCCACCACCTTGCAATCTTGAGGAGCTGACATTCTCTTTCCCCAGCAACAGCTTTAACTTTCCCGCTGAGTGAGGGGGCTACAAGTGTGGAAAATCGATCAGTTGGTAAGCAGTATTGATGCCTTGCCACTTTCTTGACTGATCCAGTCACAAACTAACTGTCAACACTAGATGGCAATCAGCTGTACCACTGGCAGTAATGTTTCTTCCCCACAAGAAGATTGTACCCAGGACGTCTTGTGAAGCGGTACAAGGTAGAGTTGAGTCAGGTCATTAAGTGTAAAGTAAATTTGATCTTCCATCTAAACAATGAAGATGCCAGCGTGTAAAGTCAGTTAATGCTGTTAATTATGATGGGATGTGATAATTACTGTCGAGTGAATTTCAGTGCATAGGTTGTTGCGGGGCTGAAGTATTTCTAGTCTCGATCCCGTTGAGAAGTGTGATTTCTGTAAGGCGGGCAGTAGCATAGTAGTTGTGTTCTGGAGTAGTAATCCAGAGGCCTGAACTAATGATCCAGAGATGTGAGTTCACATCCCACCATGGCAGCTGGGGAATTTAAATTCAATTAAATAAATCTAGCATCAGTAATGGTGACTGTGAAACTGTTGGATTATCGTAAAAACCCATCTGGTCCACTAATGGTTCACTAGGGAAGGAAATCTGCCGTCCTTACCTGCTCTGGCTTATATGTGACTCCAGACCCACAGCAATGTGCTTGACTCTTAACTGCCCTCTGAAAGGGCCTATCAAGCCACTCAGTTGTATACCACCAGCTTCTCAAGGGCAATTAGAGAAGGGCAATAAATGATAGCCATGCCAGCAATGCCCACATCCCATGAATGGATACAAAAAATGAAGTTTGCTTTCAATAGGCTGGCATCATGTTATTGCTGGGTTACCAGCTTTGCATATTTACTATGGAAGATCTCTGTCTCTATGGTGTCCTATGGCCAATATTTATTCCTTAACCAATGTCACTAAAACAGAGGATCTGGTCATTTGTCTCATTGCTGTTTGTGGGATCTTGCTGTGCGCAAATTGGCTGCCACGTTTCCCTACATTGCAATAGCGGGTAGTAAGAGGCGGGTTGGGGCCTATTAGGGACAAAGAAGGTGATATATGCTTAGCAGTGCAGGGCAAGGCTAGAATACTCAATGAGTACTTTGTATCAGTGTTTACTAAGGAGGTGGATGCTGACAAAATATTAGTAGAAGTGGAAAAGGTAGAAGCAATGGAAGGGGTGAAAATTGATAGACAGAATGTACTAGAAAGGCTGGGTAGGCTTCGAGTGGGTAAGTTGCCTGGTCCAGATGGCTTGCATTCCAGGTTGCTAAGGGAATTGGGGGAGGAGATAGCGGAAGGGTTTGCCATAATTTTCCAATCTTCCCTAGATGCGGGGGAGGTGCCTGAGGATTGGAAATTGGCAAATGTGACACCATTGTTCAAGAAAGGGTATAAGGACAATCCTAGTAACTACAGGCCAGTCAGTTTAACATCAGTGGTGGGTAAAGTTTTAGAAACAATAATCAAGGAAAAAATTAAGGGGCACTTGGAGAGGTTTAAGCTCATTAAGGAGAGCCAACACGGATTTGTAAAAGGCAGATCATGTTTGACTAATCTAATTGAATTTTTTGATGAAGTAACAGGGAGGATGGATGAAGGGAATGCAATGGATGTTATCTACATGGATTTTCGGAAGGCGTTTGACAAAGTACCACATAGAAGGCTGGTTAACAAAATTGAGGCTCATGGAATAGGTGGGTCAGTGGCAGCTTGGATAAGGAATTGGCTTAAGGACAGAAAACAGCAAGTTGTGGTAAATGGCTGTTTTTCAGACTGGACGATGGTAGGCAGTGGTGTTCCTCAAGGATCAGTGCTGGGGCCACTGCTTTTTTTGATATATATAAATGACCTGGACATTGGAATACAGAGCAGAATTTCTAAATTTGCCGATGACACCAAACTTGGGGGTGTGGCAAACAGTGATGATGATACTAATTGACTGTAACAGGACATAGAAAGGCTAGCAGAATGGGCAGACAAGTGGCAGATAGAATTTAATACAGAGAAGTGTGAGCTGATGCATTTTAGCAGAAGGGACAGGGAGAGGCGATATACACTTAATGGCACCGTTTTAAAGGGTATGCAGAGACAGAGGGACCCGGGAGTTAATGTGCACAGGTCCCAGAAGGCGGCAGGACATATTGGCCCTGAAATTAGGATCGGGGGCTTGCCGCGCGTGCAAGCCCCCGATCTGCACTCACCCTGCGCGCCGACATCTGAAGCCCGGGCCTGCTCGCATTTCCTGTCACAGGCCCGGTTCAGATGTCGGCGCGATGTGCTTACCTGATCCAGCGGCGTAGTTAGTGCGATGTGCCGGCTGGGATCAGGTGAGCACTGTGCAGCCAATCAGGGGAGGTGAAACTCATTCATGAGTTTGACAGTAAGAGCTGTCAAACTCATGAAAAGTGTGGGCTGCCAAAACACTACTTTAACTTTAAATAAAATTTTTAAAAACATCCCACTGATTATAATAACTATAAATAAGTTTTTGAAAATGTTTTAAACAATTAATCAATTTTTTGAAAAAAATAAATTAAAAAAAAATAGGGTCTAAAACTAAACTTACCATCCTGTAAATTCTTTAAAAATAACAAACCTGTGGAAAAAAAAATTCTACATTGTACTAAAAGCCCACTTACCTGAAAAACTAAATACTTACGTCTTGTTTTTCCACGCGTAAAGACCGGAGGCCTTTACACGCGCGCAACTCTGAAAAAAAAAAGGAATTTTACTGCGCACGTGCTGCCTGTGCAGTCGCGTGCGTTCTGCCTCTTAACCCCTTGGGTCAGAGGACAGGAAATGCCGGTTTTCAGCGCATGCGCTGTGCATGCTGAAAACCGGCAATTCCTCCGGGCACACGCGTGAGTACCCCATCCGTACTCATGCGTTGTGCCCGGAATTACTGGGCCATTGAGAGAGTGATTAGCAAAGCATATGGGATCTTGGGCTTCATAAATAGAGGTATTGAGTACAAAAGTAGAGAAGTTATGCTGAACCTTTATAAAGCGCTGGTTAGGCCACAACTGGAGTATTGTGTCCAGTTCTGCTCACCACACTTTAGAAAGGATGTTAAAGCAATTGAGAGGGTGCAGAGGAGATTTACCAGAATCGTTTCGGGGATGGGGGATCTTAGCTACAAGGACAGGTTGAAGAAGCTGGATTTGTTTTCATTAGAGCAAAGGAGGTTGAGGGGTGATTTGATAGAGGTGTACAAGATTATGACGGGTTTGGGTAGGCTAGAAAGGGAAACGCTGTTCCCACTAGTTGATGGTACAAGGATTAGGAGACACGGATTTAAGGTTTTGGGCAAGCGATACAGGGGGATATGAGGAAAAACTTTTTTACGCAACGAGTGGTGAGGGCCTGGAACTCGCTGTCGACGGAAGTGGTGGAAGCGGACACACGTTTTCAAGGGGAGACTGGATAGGCACTTGAGGGAAATAAACTTGCAGGACTACGGGGATAGAGCGGGGGAATTGGACTGACTGGATTGCTCTACAGAGAGCCGGCACTGACTCGATGGGCCGAATGGCCTCCTTCTGTGTCGTTATGACACTATGGGGGAAAAATTCAGTTGTTTGCGCTTCCCGTTAGCACCTTAAGAGGGTGCCAATTGGGGCGCAAAGTAACTAGAGGCCGGGCGCGGCGATGTTTGTGCCACTCGCGAAATTAACTAGACATTTTGCGGTGGCGCTAAACACTACCGCCACGAACACCTGCGCCGGCAGATTGTGAAGTCAGTCGAGTGCGCAACGCCCCGTTAGTGCCCTGGACCGGATATTGAGTGGCGCCCCCTGCCTTACCGCCTGCCGCTAGCAGCGACAGGTTGAGGGGAGCGTTAAGCTGTCAGAAAGGGACTGTGGGAGCGCTATTTAAAGGCGACCGCTTCCAGCCTTTTTTTGTCGGTGACATTTTTGCACCACGCATTCTGAGAGAGAGAGAGAGAAACTTCTGGAGAGACTCAACGCTGTGTGAAGGAGTTTTGGGTACTGAGCAGCACTTTGCAGGTTTATTTTGATTTGCCCTTCCTTGCTTCGCCAGCACTCTGAGGTAGCGCCTCACTCCTCGGCGTTTGTGCCTTAAGACAGGTGTGAAGGCCTGATTTAGCGCTCCAATCACCTCCAGGGGCGAAAAAAGCCAAGTTTGCTGTCGGAGGCGATAATTAGCGCCAGGCGCTAAACTTTGCGCACGGCCGATAACGGCGCCCCAAATGGGGCGATACTGAATTTTTTCCCCTATGACTTCAAAAGTATTTCATTGGCTGTAATGCTCTTTGCGTGCCCTGAGGTGCTATATGAATGAAAATTCATTCTAACTGTGATCTTAAAGAACGGCTTCATTCAGTAGCAAAGCTATTTAAAGGACAGGTTTTTATGGGTGTCAAAATGCTTTGATGTACATATTACCATGGAGACACATGATAAAGGAACAATTTTAAATATTAGATTCGAAGGCCTGGTTCAATATGCTGTGATACATCCTACGGTTACCAGTGAGAGTCACTTTGCAATGGTGCCACCATTTTATGTTTGTTCACGATGATAGGATAAATGGCAATAACTCTCTCATGCTTGTGACCTGTTACACTTGTAACTCTGTTCCACTGTCACTGGTCATGCTTGTGACTGTGTTGTACTGTCACTCCATCATGCCTGTGACCCTGTCAGCTCTCTTACATTTGTCACTTTGTCATGCTGTCAATCTGTCATTACATTTTAGACCCTGCCATGTTGTAACTCTGTCACTCCATAAGTCTGTCACTCTGTCATGCTGTAACTCTGTCACACTGTCACTCTGTCAGGAAGTAACTGTAACTCTGTTGCGCTGTAACGCCATCGTACTGACACTCTGTCGTGCTATAGCTCTGTAAATCTGTCATGCTGTAACTCTATAACTCTGTCATGCTGTAACTCTGTAACTCTGTCACACTGTAACTCTGTCACACTGTAACTCTGTTGCTCTGTGAATCTGTCACTCTGTCACGCTGTAACTCTGGCACGCTGCAACTCTGTCATACTTTCAGTCTGTCGTGCTGTAACTCTGTAACTCTGTCATGATGTAACTCTGTAACTCTGTCGCGCTGTAACTCTGTCACTATTTTGCTCTGTAACTCTGTCACGCTGTAACTCTGTCGTGCTGTAACTCTGTAACTCTGTCACTCTGTCGTGCTGTAACTCTGTCACTCTGTCATGCTGTAACTCTGTCACACTGTCGCGCTGTAACTCTGCAACTCTGTCATGCTGTAACTCTGTCACTCTGTCGCGCAGTAACTCTGTCATGCGGTAATTCTGTCACACTCTGACTCTGTCACGGGGTAAATGTAACTCTGTTGCGCTGTAGCTCCATCATACTGTCATTCTGTCGCACTATAACTCTGTAAATCTGTCGCGCTGTAACTCTGTAACGCTGTAACTTTGAAATTCTGTCATGCTGTAACTCTGTAACTCTGTCATGCTGTAACTGTAATGCTGTCATGCTGTAACTCTGTCATGCAGTAACTCTGTAACTCTGTCATGCTGTAACTCTGTCACTCTGTCATGCTGTAAATCTGAAACTCTGTCATGCTGTAACTCTGTAACTCTGTCATGCTGTAACTCTGTCATGCTGTAGCTCTGTAACTCTGTCATGCTATAACTCCATCACGCTGTAACTCTGTTGCGCTGTGGCTCTGTCACTGTGTTGCGCTGTAACTCTGTAACTCTGTCGCGCTGTAACTCTGCAACTCTGCCGCGCTGTAACTCTGTCATGCTGTAACTCTGTCATACTGTCACTCTGTCGTGCTGTAACTCTGTCGCTCTGTAAGTCTGTGATACTGTCACTCTATCATGCTGTAACTCTGCAACTCTGTCATGCTGTAACTGTGTAAATCTGTCACGCTGTAACTCTGTCATGCTGTAACTCTGTAACTCTGTTGTGCTGTAACTCTGTCATACTGTCACTCTGTCATACTGTCACTCTGTCGCGCTGTAACTCCATCATTCTGTAACTCTGTGATACTGTCACTCTGTCATGCTGTAACTCTGCAACTCTGTCATGCTGTAACTGTGTAAATCTGTCACGCTGTAACTCTGTCACCCTGTAACTCTGTAACTCTGTTGCGCTGTAACTCTGTCATGCTGTAACTCTGTCATACTGTCACTCTGTCGCGCTGTAACTCCATCACTCTGTAACTCTGTGATACTGTCACTCTGTCATGCTGTAACTCATGTAATTCTGTCATGCTGTAACATCTGTAACTCTGTCGTGCTGTAACTCTGTAACTCTGTCATGCTTTAACTCTGTAACTCTGTCACACTGTAACTCTGTAACTCTTGTCACACTGTAACTCTGTAACTCTGTCATGCTGTAACTCTGTAACTCTGTCATGCTGTAACTCTGTAACTCTGTCATGCTGTAATTCTGTTGTGCTGTAACTCTGTTACTCTGTCACACTGTCACTCTGTCGCGCTATAACTCTGTCACTCTGTCGCGCTGTAACTTTGTAATATTATCGCGCTGTAACTCTATCACTCTGTGGCGCTGTACCTCTGCAATACTGTCATTCTGTCATGCTGTAACTCTGTGACTCTGTCATGCTGTAACTCTGTCACTCTGTCATGCTGTAACTCTGTCACTCTGTCATGCTGTAACACTGTCACACTGTCATGCTGTAACTCTGCAACTCTGTCACGCTGTAACTCTGCAACTCTGTCATGCTGTAACTCTGTCACTCTGTTGCGCTGTAACTCTGTCACTCTGTTGCACTGTAACTCCGTCACTCTGTCACGCTGTAACTCTGTCACTCTGTCGTGCTGTAACTCTGTCACTCTGTCACTCTTTAATTCTGCAACTCTGTCATGCTGTAACTCTGTCACTCTGTCGCGCTGTAACTCTGTCACTCTATTGCGCTGTAACTCTGTCACTCTGTCATGCTATAACTCTGTCACTCTGTCACGCTGTAACTCTGTCACTCTGTCACGCTGTAACTCTGTCACTCTGTCGTGCTGTAACCCTGTCACACTGTCACTCTGTCGCGCTGTAACTCTGTCGCACTATAACTCTGTCATACTGTCACTCTGTCATGTTGTCTTTGTCACTCTGTCATGCTGTAACTCTGTAATTCTGTTGTGCTGTAACTCTGTTACTCTGTCACACTGTCACTCTGTCGCGCTATAACTCTGTCACTCTGTCGCGCTGTAACTTTGTAATATTATCGCGCTGTAACTCTATCACTCTGTGGCGCTGTACCTCTGCAATACTGTCATTCTGTCATGCTGTAACTCTGTGACTCTGTCATGCTGTAACTCTGTCACTCTGTCATGCTGTAACACTGTCACACTGTCACGCTGTAACTCTGCAACTCTGTCACGCTGTAACTCTGCAACTCTGTTGCACTGTAACTCCGTCACTCTGTCACGCTGTAACTCCGTCACTCTGTCACGCTGTAACTCTGTCACTCTGTTGCGCTGTAACTCTGTCACTCTGTTGCACTGTAACTCCGTCACTCTGTCACGCTGTAACTCTGTCACTCTGTCGTGCTGTAACTCTGTCACTCTGTCACTCTTTAATTCTGCAACTCTGTCATGCTGTAACTCTGTCACTCTGTCGCGCTGTAACTCTGTCACTCTATTGCGCTGTAACTCTGTCACTCTGTCATGCTATAACTCTGTCACTCTGTCACGCTGTAACTCTGTCACTCTGTCACGCTGTAACTCTGTCACTCTGTCGTGCTGTAACCCTGTCACACTGTCACTCTGTCGCGCTGTAACTCTGTCGCACTATAACTCTGTCATACTGTCACTCTGTCATGTTGTCTTTGTCACTCTGTCATGCTGTAACTCTGTAACTCTGTTGTGCTGTAACTCTGTCACTCTGTCACGCTGTAACTTTATAACATTATCGCGCTGTAACTCTGTGACTCTGTCATGCTATAACTCTGTAACTCTGTCACGTTGTAACTCGGAAACACTGTCATGCTGTAACTCTGTAACCCTAGTCACACTGTAACGTTGAAAATCTGTCATGCTGTAACTCTGTAACTCTGTTGCGCTGTAAATCTGTCATGCTGTAACTCTGTAATGCTGTCACGCTGTAACTCTGAAACTCTGTCTTACTGTAACTCTGTCACTCCATCGCACTGTAACTTTGTCGGGCTGTAACTCTGTCACTCTGTCGTGCTCTAACTCTGTTGCACTGTAACTCTGTCATATTGTCAATCTGTAACTCTGTAAATCTGTCATACTGTAACTCTTTAACTCTGTCATGCTGTAACTCTGTCACACTGTCGCTCTGTAACTCTGCAACTCTGTCATACTGTAACTCTGTCATTCTGTTGTGCTGTAACTCTGTCATGCTGTAACTCTGTCACTCAGTCATGCTGTAACTCTGTCACACTGTGACTCTGTCATGGGGTAACTGTAACTCTGTTGCGCTGTAGCTCCATCGTACTATCATTCTGTCACGCAATAACTGTAAATCTGTCGCGCTGTAACTCTGTAACACTGTCACGCTGTAACTTTGAAATTCTGTCATGCTGTAACTCTAACTCTGTCATGCTGTAACTGTAACACTGTCATGCTGTAACTCTGTCATGCAATAATTCTGTAACTCTGTCATGCTGTAACTCTGTCATGCAGTAATTCTGTAACTCTGTCATGCTATAACTCTGTCATGCTATAGTTCTCTAACTCTGTCATGCTGTAACTCTGTCGCGCTGTAACTCTGTCATGCTGTAACTCTGTGATACTGTCACTCTGTCGTGCTGTAATTCTGTTGCTCTGTAACTCTGTGATACTGTCACTCTGTCATGCTGTAACTGTGTAACTCTGTCGCGCTGTAACTCTGTCATGCTGTAACTCTGTAACTCTGTCACGCTGTAACTCTGTAACTCTGTCGCACTGTAACTCTGTAACTCTGTCATGCTGTAACTCTGTAACTCTGTCACGCTGTAACTCTGTAACTCTGTCGCACTGTAACTCTGTAACTCTGTCATGCTGTAACTCTGTAACTCTGTCATGCTGTAACTCTGTCGTGCTGTAACTCTGTAACTCTGTCATGCTGTAACTCTCTAACTCTGTTGTGCTGTAACTGTAACTCTGTCACACTGTCACTCTATCGTGCTATAACTCTGTCACTCTGTCACGCTGTAACTCTGTAACTCTGTCATGCTTTAACTCTGTAACTCTGTCGCACTGTAACTCTGTAACTCTGTCGTGCTGTAACTCTGTAACTCTGTCATGCTGTAACTCTGTAACTCTGTTGTGCTGTAACTGTAACTCTGTCGCACTGTCAATCTATCGTGCTATAACTCTGTCACTCTGTCGCGCTGTAACTCTGTCACTCTGTCATGCTGTAACTCTGTCACACTGTCGCGCTGTAACTCTGCAACTCTGTCGTGCTGTAATTCTGTCATGCTTTAACTCTGTAAATCTTTCATGCTGTAACTCTGTCACTCTCTTGCGCTGTAACTCTGTAACTCTGTCATGCTGTAACTCTGTCATGCTGTAACTCTGTAACTCTGTCATGCTGTAAATCTGTTGTGCTGTAATGCTGTTACTCTGTCACACTGTCACTCTGTCGCACTATAACTCTGTCACTCTGTCGTGCTGTAATTTTGTAATATTATCGTGATGTAACTCTATCACTCTGTGGCGCTGTACCTCTGCAATACTGTAATTCTGTCATGCTGTAACTCTGTGACCCTGTCATGCTGTAACTCTGTCACTCTGTCATGCTGTAACTCTGTCACTCTGTCATGCTGTAACTCTGTCACACTGTCACCTGTAACTCTGCAACTCTGTCATGCTGCGCCGTGGTACAGGGGGCCATTCAAGTGGAGGGAGTAAAAAGAAATTTTGTAGTGGTAGGGGATAGTATCATTAGGGGGATAGATAGGGTTCTCTGCAGTCAAGAGCGGGAGTCCCGAAGGCTGTGTTGCCTGCCCGGTGCGAGGGTTAAGGACATCTCTTCTGGGCTGGAAAGAAACTTGGAGTGGGAGGGTGAGGATCCAGTTGTCGTGGTCCATGTTGGTACAAACGACGTAGATAGGACAAGGAAGACGGTTCTGTTAAAGGAGTATGAGCAGCTAGGGGTCAAATTAAAAAACAGAACCTCAAGGGTAATAATCTCTGGGTTATTACCTGAGCCACGAGCGAATATGGCTAGGATAAATAAAATTAAAGAGTTAAATGCGTGGCTCAAAGACTGGTGTGGGAGAAATGGGTTTTGCTTCTTGGGACACTGGCACCAATACTGGGACAGGAGGGAGCTGTTCCGTTGGAACGGACTCCACTTGGCCAGTGCTGGGACTAGAGTCCTGGTGAATCATATAACTAGGGCTGTAGAGAGGGCTTTAAACTAATTAGTGGGGGGGAGGTTTCTAGAGAGCAAATAATAGAAATGACAACAGAGAAGGTCATAGACTTAGGTAGCAGTGGGGGAATTAAAAAACAGAATGTGTCAGGAAGGGACAGAAGGTATGGAGCAAAAAGTAAAGTACTAAAAAGGGAAAAAAACAGGAACTAAGTGTTACAAAACATATTTGAAAGTTCTTTATCTGAATGCACGTAGCATTCATAACAAAATGAATGAGATAACGGCACAAATAACGACATATGGGTATGATCTTGTGGCCATTACAGAAACATGGCTGCAGGGTGACCATGACTGGGAATTAAACATACCAGGTTATTTAACAATCAGGAAGGACAGGCAGGAAGGGAGAGGAGGTGGGGTGGCTATGTTAATAAAGGAAGGAATCACTATAATACAGAGACATGATATTGGGTCAAAGGAGCAGGATAGTGAAACAGTTTGGGTGGAGATAAGTATTAATAAAGGGAAAAAAACACTAGTGGGTGTAGTCTATAGGCCTCCGAATAGTTGCAACTCTGTTGGACGGAGTATTAATCAGGAAATAGTTGAGGCTTGTAATAAGGGAACAGCTATAATTATGGGGGATTTTAATTATCATATTAACTGGACAAATCAAATTGGGCAGAGCAGCCTTGAGGATGAGTTCATTGAGTGTATTAGGGATGGGTTTCTTGAGCAGTATGTAACTGAACCGACCAGGGGGCAAGCAACCTTAGATTTGGTCCTGTGTAATGAGACAGGATTAATTAAAAATGTCCTAGTAAAGGATCCCCTTGGAATGAGTGACCATAACATGGTTGAGTTCCATATTCAATTAGAGGCTGAGAAGGTTGGATCTCAAACAAGCGTGCTGAGCTTGAATAAAGGAGATTATGAAGGTATAAGAGCGGAATTGATTAGAGTGGACTGGGAAAATAGATTAAAGGGTAAGACGGTACATGATCAGTGGTGTACATTTAAGGAGTTATTTTACAACTTCCAAAAAATATATATTCCACTGAGGAAAAAAGGGTGTAAAAGAAAAGATAGCCATCCGTGGCTAAGTAAAGTAATTAAGGATAGTATCCGACTAAAAACAAGGGCATATAAGGTAGCCAAATCTAGTGGGAGGATGGAAGATTGGGAAGTCTTTAAAAGACAGCAAAAAATAACTAAAAGATTGATTAAGAAAGGGAAGATAGATTATGAAAGTAAATTAGCAAAAAATATAAAAACAGACAGTAAAAGTTTCTATAGTTATATAAAAAGAAAAAAGGTGGCTAAAGTAAATGTTGGTCCCTTACAGGATGAGACCGGGAAATTAATGGTGGGAAACATGGAGATGGCAAAAACACTGAACAATTATTTTGTATCAGTCTTTACAGTAGAGGACACTAAGAATATCCCAACACGGGACAAACAGGGGGCTCTAGGGGGGGAGGAACTAAATACGATTAAAATCACTAAGGAAGTGGTACTTGGTAAAATAATGGGACTCAAGGTGGATAAATCCCCTGGACCTGATGGCTTGCATCCTAGGGTCTTGAGGGAAGTAGCGGTAGGGATTGTGGATGCATTGGTAATAATTTTCCAAAACTCACTGGACTCAGCAAAGGTCCCGGCAGATTGGAAAACTGCTAATGTAACACCCTTATTTAAAAAGGGTAGTAGGCAGAAGGCTGGAAACTATAGACCTGTTAGCCTAACATCTGTGGTTGGTAAAATGTTAGAGTTCATTATTAAGGAGACAGTAACGGGACATTTGGATAATCATAATTTAATAGGACAAACTCAGCATGGTTTCATGAAGGGGAAGTCATGTTTGACAAATTTGCTGGAGTTTTTTGAGGAAGTAACATACAGGGTGGATAAAGGGGAACCAGTGGACATAGTGTATTTAGACTTCCAAAAGGCATTTGACAAGGTGCCACACAAAAGATTATTGCTCAAGATAAAAAATCACGGGATTGGGGGTAATATTCTGGCGTGGGTGGAGGATTAGCACTCTAACAGAAAGCAGAGAGTTGGGATAAATGGTTCATTCTCAGATTGGCAATCAGTAACTAGTGGTGTTCCGCAGGGGTCAGTGCTAGGTCCCCAACTCTTTACAATCTATATTAACGATTTGGAGGAGGGGATCGACTGTAACATATCAAAGTTTGCAGATGATACTAAGATGGGACGGAAAGTAGTGAGTGAGGAGGACATAAAAAACCTGCAAAGGGACATAGACAGGCTAAGTAAGTGGGCAGAGATTTGGCAGATGGAATACAATACTGGAAAGTGTGAGGTTATGCACTTTGGCAGGAAAAATCATAGAGCAAGTTATTATCTTAATGGCAAGAAACTGGAAAGTACTGTAGTACAAAGGGATCTGGGGGTCCTGGTGCACGAAACTCAAAAAGTTAGTATGCAGATGCAGCAAGTGATCAAGAAGGCCAGTGGAATGTTGGCTTTTATTGCTAGGGGGATGGAATATAAAAACAGGGAGGTATTGCCGCAGTTGCACAAGGTATTGGTGAGACCGCACCTGGAATACTGCATACAGTTTTGGTGTCCATACTTAAGAAAAGACATACTTGCTCTTGAGTCAGTACAAAGAAGGTTCACTCGGTTAATCCCGGGGATGAGGGGGTGGTCATATGAGGAGAGGTTGAGTAGATTGGGACTCTACTCATTGGAGTTCAGAAGAATGAGAGGCGATCTTATTGAAACATATAAGATTGTGAAGGGGCTTGATTGGGTGGATGCGGTGAGGATGTTCCCAATGATGGGTGAAACTAGAACTAGGGGGCATAATCTTAAAATAAGGGGCTGCTCTTTCAAAACTGAGATGAGGAGAAACTTCTTCACTCAGAGGGTGGTAGGTTTGTGGAATTTGCTGCCCCAGAAAGCTGTGGAAGCTACATCATTAAATAAATTTAAAACAGAAATAGATAGTTTCCTAGAAGTAAAGGGAATTAAGGGTTACGGGGAGCGGGTAGGAAATTGGACATGAGTCTAGGTTCGGAATGGTCATGGCCCTGTGGGTAGTGGAGTGGGCCCAGGGGCCGTGTAGCCTGGTTCTGCTCCTACTGTGTTCTAATTCTGTGTTAGATTTCAGGAGATGGTTTTATTGCTGTTCCTGGCTGGGGTGGAGATTGCCTTTACAGAAGGTAAGTACTGTAGAAAATATAGGGACAGAGTGATCTCCTGGAAGAATTTCGATCGCCTAGATGGGTCGGAGAGGAATTTCCCAGATTTTTTTCTCCCAAATTGGCCATTGGGTCTTTATTTGGTTTTTCGCCTCTCCCGGGAGATCACATGGGTTCGGGTGGATGCACAGTGATAGAAGATTTGAGGTTAGGATCAGATCAACCATGATCTTATTGAATGGTGGAGCAGGCTCGAGGGGCCGATTAGCCTACTCCTGCTCCTATTTCTTATGTTCTTATGTAACTCTGTCACTCTGTTGCGCTGTAACTCTATCACTCTGTTGCACTGTAACTCTGTCACTCTGTCACGCTGTAACTCTGTCACTCTGTCGCGCTGTAACTCTCACTCTGTCATGCTGTAACCCTGTCACACTTTCACTCTTTAATTCTGCAACTCTGTCATGCTGTAACTCTGTCACTCTGTCGCGCTGTAACTCTGTCACTCTGTTGCGCTGTAACTCTTTCACTCTGTCATGCTGTAACTCTGTCACTCTGTCACGCTGTAACTCTGTCACTCTGTCATGCTGTAACCCTGTCACACTGTCACTCTGTCGCGCTGTAACTCTGTCGCACTATAACTCTGTCATACTGTCACTCTGTCATGTTGTCTTTGTCACTCTGTCGTGCTGTAACTCTGTAACTCTGTTGTGCTGTAACTCTTTCACACTGTCACGCTGTAACTTTATAACATTATCGCGCTGTAACTCTGTGACTCTGTCATGCTATAACTCTGTAACTCTGTGACGTTGTAACTCGGAAACACTGTCATGCTGTAACTCTGTAACCCTAGTCACACTGTAATGCTGAAAATCTGTCATGCTGTAACTCTGTAACTCTGCTGCGCTGTAAATCTGTCATGCTGTAACTCTGTAATGCTGTCACGCTGTAACTCTGAAACTCTGTCTTACTGTAACTCTGTCACTCCATCGCACTGTAACTTTGTCGGGCTGTAACTTTGTCACTCTGTTGTGCTCTAACTCTGTTGCACTGTAACTCTGTCATATTGTCAATCTGTAACTCTGTAAATCTGTCATACTGTAACCCTGTAAGTCTGTCGTGCTGTAACTCTGTCGGGCTGTAACTCTGTAACTCTGTTACAAAGTAACTCTAACTCTGTCACGCTGTAACACTGTCACTCTGTTGTGCTGTAACTCTGTCACACTGTAACACTGTAACTCTGTTGTACTGTAACTCTGTAACTCTGTCGAGCTGTAACTCTGTAACTCTGTCACTCTGTCACTGTCATGCTGTCACTCTGTCATACTCTCAGTCTGTCGTGCTGTAACTCTGTCACGCTGTAACTCTGTAAATCTGTCACTCTGTCACACTGTCACGCTGTCACTGTCATACTGTCATTCTGTCATGTTGTAACTCTGTAACTCTGTCGCACTGTCACTCTGTCATACTGTAACTCTGTCGCGCTGTAACTCTGTCACGCTGTAACTATGTAACTCTGTCATACTGTCACCCTGTCACACTGTCACTCTGTCATGCTGTAACTTTAACTCTGTCATGCCGTAACTCAGTAACTCTGTCATGCTGTCACTCCACGCACTGTAACTCTGTCGCTATGTAACACTGTAACTCTGTCACACTGTAACTCTGTAATTCTGTTGCACTGTAACTCTCTAACTCTATCACTCAGGCACACTGTCATGCTGTCACACACTCATACTGTCATTCTGTCACACTGTAACTCTGTCGCACTGTAACTCTGTCATTCTGTCGCGCTGTAACTCTGTAACTCTGTCATGCTATAACTCTTTAATTCTGTCACGCTGGAACTCTGTAACTCTGTCATACTCTGACTCTGTCATACTGTAAATCTGTTGTGCTGTAACTCTGTAACCCTGTCGCGCTGTAACTCTGTCACGCTGTAACTGTAAATCTGTCACGCTGTAACTCCATTGTACTGTCACTCTGTCATACTGTAACTCTGTCGTGCTGTAACTCTGTCACGTTGTAAATCTGTTGTACTGTCACTCTGTCATAATGTAACTCTGTCGCACTGTAATACTGTCCACGCTGTAACACTACAACTCTGTCATGTTGTAACTCTGTAACTCTGTCATACTGTCACTCTGTCACACTGTCACTCTGTCGCACTGTAAATCTAACTCTGTCACACTGTAACACTGTAACTCTCTCACACTGTCACTCTACGCACTGTAACTCTGTCATTCTGTCGCGCTGTAACTCTGTAACTCTGTCACACTGTATCTCGTAACTCTGTCATGCTGTGACTCTGTAACTCTGTTGCATTGTAAATCTGTAACTCAGTCACTCTGTCACACTGTCATGCTGTTACTCTGTCATACTGTCATTCTGTCATGCTGTAACTCTAACTGTCGCAATGTAACTCCGTCATTCTGTCGCGCTGTAACTGTGTCACGCTGTAACTTTGAAATGGTGTCATGCTGTAACACTGTAACTCTGTCATGCTGTAACTCTGTAACTGTGTCATGCTGTAACTCTGTAACTGTCATGCTGTAACTCTGTCATGCTGTAACTCTGTCACGCTGTAACTCTGTCACACTATCATGCTGTAACTCTGTCGCGCTGTAATTCTGTCGTGCTGTAATTCTGTCATGCTGTAACTCTGTTGTGCTGTAACTCTGTCAGACTGTCACTCTGTCGCGCTGTAACTCCATTGCTCTGTAACTCGGTGATACTGTCACTCTGTCATGCTGTAACTCAGTAACTCTGTCGTGCTGTAACTCTGTAACTCTGTCATGCTGTAACTCTGTAACTCTGTCGCGCTGTAACTCTAACTCTGTCGCACTGTAACTCTGTAACTCTGTTGTGCTGTAACTCTGTCGCACTATAACTCTGTCAATCTGTCGCGCTGTAACTTTGTAATATTATCGCACTGTAACTCTGTAACTCTGTTATACTGTCACTCTGTGGCGCTGTACCTCTGTCATACTGTCATTCTGTCACGCTGTAACTCTGTGACTCTGTCACGCTCTAACTCTGTTGCACTGTAACTCTGACATTCTGTCAATCTGTCAATCTGTAACCCTGTCACTCTGTCATACTGTAACTCTGTAACCCTAGTCACACTGTAGCACTGAAAATCTGTCATGCTGTAACTCTGTAACTCTGTTGCGCTGTAACTCTGTAAATCTGTCATGCTGTAACTCTGTAATGCTGTCACGCTGTAACTCTGAAACTCTGTCTTACTGTAACTCTGTCACTCCATCGCACTGTAACTTTGTCAGGCTGTAACTCTGTCACTCTGTCGCGCTCTAACTCTGTTGCACTGTAACTCTGTCA
This sequence comes from Somniosus microcephalus, assembly GCF_052327205.1. Lineage (NCBI taxonomy): Eukaryota > Metazoa > Chordata > Chondrichthyes > Squaliformes > Somniosidae > Somniosus > Somniosus microcephalus. The sequence goes on along the minus strand of NC_140987.1, from coordinate 71,008,882 downwards.
TACTGTCAATCTGTAACTCTGTAAGTCTGTCATACTGTAACTCTGTCACTCTGTTGTGCTGTAACTCTGTCATACTGTAACACTGTAACTCTGTTGCGCTGTAACCCTGAAACTCTGTCGAGCTGTCACACTGTAACTCTGTCACTCTGTCACTGTCATGCTGTCACTCTGTCATACTGTCAATCTGTTGCGCTGTAACTCTGCAACTCTGTCATGCTGTAACTCTGTAAATCTGTCACTCTGTCACAGTGTCACGCTGTCACTCTGTCATACTGTCATTCTGTCATGTTGTAACTCTGTAACTCTGTCGCACTGTCATTCTGTCATACTGTAATTCTGTCGCACTGTAACTCTGTCACGCTGTAACTCTGTAACTCGGTCATGCTGTAACTCTGTAACTCTGTCATACTGTCACACTGTCACTCTGTCATGCTGTAACTTTAACTCTGTCACGCTGTAACTCTGTAACTCAGTAACTCAGTCACACTGTCACTCCACGCACTGTAACTCTGTCACTCTGTAACTCTGTAACTCTGTCTCTGAGGGTGCCAGTTAGTTCCCTCAGTAACCCCTAGATGGCACCTTCACTTGTTATTTTCCCTTTGCTAATTTTTACTTGTTTCTCCTGTGACTATTACTTAACTGCCTTTTATCAGGTTTATTGGTTTCACCTGTTTTTGCTTGTATTTAAGTTCTGTGGTTTCTTCCCTCTGTGCTCAGTCTTGACAAGCCATTTGCTTAGTGGTAGCTTGTCTTGAGCTCCTATGTTTGTAACTGTTTGCCTGTGTGATTCTAGTAAAGTACTTTTATTTAAGACTGCATACCTGCTTCGTGCCTCATCTGTCTGCACTTGGGTCCAGAACCAGCCTTGCCCTGACAGCAAGACTAAGCCAGTATGGACCCAGCAGTGATGGAGGAATTTCGTTCTATTCTCTCCCATCAAGGTGCTTTCCTCGGCCGTCTTGAGCAACTTCTCCAAAGCATTTCGGAAAAGGTAAATACGTGGACGCAGACCATTCAACACCCAGCCACTGTGGCTTCTGCTCAGGATGTTCCTCCTCAGTCAGTTCCTTTGGGTACTACCCCACCGGTTGCTGACCTCCAGACTCACCGAGAGCCTCGCCTACCCATGCCAAATCGCTATGACGGTCATCCGGGCAAGTGTCGCGGCTTCTTGACCCAGTGCTTCCTAGTTTTTGAACTCCAACCCTCCATGTTCCTATCACCCCGCTCTAAGGTAGCGTTCATCATATCACTACTCTCGGGAAAAGCTCTCGCCTGGGCTACCGCTATCTGGGAGCAGCAATCTTTCATCTGCTCGGACATGGGAAATTAATGGTGGGAAATATGGAGATGGCAAAAACACTGAATGAATATTTTGTATCAGTCTTTACAGTAGAGGACACCAAGAATATCCCAACACTTGACAAGCAGGGGGCTATAGGGGGGGAGGAGCTAAATACGATTAAAATCACTAAGGAAGTAGTACTTGGTAAAATAATGGGACTCAAGGCGGATAAATCACCTGGACCTGATGGCTTACATCCCAGGGTTTTGAGGGAAGTGGCGGTAGGGATTGTGGATGCATTGGTAATAATCTTCCAAAACTCCCTGGACTCAGCAAAGGTCCCGGCAGACTGGAAAACTGCTAATGTAACACCCTTATTTAAAAAGGGCAGTAGACAGAAGGCTGGAAACTATAGACCGGTTAGCCTAACATCTGTGGTAGGTAAAATTTTGGAGTCCATTATTAAGGAGACAGTAACAGGACATTTGGATAATCATAATTTAATAAGACAAAGTCAGCATGGTTTTATGAAGGGGAAGTCATGTTTGACAAATTTGCTGGAGTTCTTTGAGGAAGTAACATATAGGGTGGATAAAGGTGAACCAGTGGACGTAGTGTATTTAGACTTCCAAAAGGCATTTGACAAGGTGCCACACAAAAGATTATTGCTTAAGATAAAAAATCACGGGATTGGGGGTAATATTCTGGCATGGATAGAGGATTGGCTATCTAACAGAAGGCAGAGAGTTGGGATAAATGGTTCATATTCAGACTGGCAATCAGTAAACAGTGGTGTTCTGCAGGGGTCAGTGCTGGGTCCCCAGCTCTTTACAATCTATATTAACGATTTGGAGGAGGGGACCGAGTGTAACACATCAAAGTTTGCAGATGATACTAAGATGGGAGGGAAAGTAGTGAGTGAGGAGGACATAAAAAACCTGCAAGGGGACATAGACAGGCTAAGTAAGTGGGCAGAGATTTGGCAGATGGAATACAATAATGGAAAGTGTGAGGTTATGCACTTTGGCAGGAAAAATCGTAGAGCAAGTTATTATCTTAATGGCAAGAAACTTGAAAGTACTGAAGTACAAAGGGATCTGGGGGTCCTGGTGCACGAAACTCAAAAGGTTAGTATGCAGGTGCAGCAAGTGATTAAGAAGGCCAATGGAATGTTGGCTTTCATTGCTAGGGGGATAGAATATAAAAATAGGGAGGTATTGCTTCAGTTGTACAAAGTATTGGTGAGACCGCACCTGGAATACTGCATACAGTTTTGGTGTCCATACTTAAGAAAGGACATACTTGCTCTCGAGTCAGTACAAAGAAGGTTCACTCGATTAATCCCGGGGATGAGGGGATGGACATATGAGGAGAGGTTGAGTAGATTGGGACTCTACTCATTGGAGTTCAGAAGAATGAGAGGCGATCTTATTGAAACATATAAGATTGTGAAGGGGTTGGATCGGGTGGATGCAGGGAGGATGTTCCAGATGATGGGTGAAACTAGAACTAGGGGGCATAGTCTTAGAATAAGGGGCTGCTCTTTCAAAACTGAGATGAGGAGGAACTACTTCACTCAGAGGGTGGTAGGTCCATGGAATATGCTGCCCCAAAAAGCTGTCGAAGCTACATCATTACATAAATTTAAAACAGAAATAGACAGTTTCCTAGTAGAAAAGGGAATTAAGGGTTACGGGGAGCGGGCAGGAATTTGGACATGAGTCTAGGTTCGGATAGGTCATGGCCCTGTGGGTAGCGGAGCGGGCCCAGGGGCCGTGTAGCCTGATCCTGCTCCTGTTTTCGTCTGTCTAATGCTGTTCGATTCAGGAGATAGTCCTGTCATAGTGGATTGGCGGTTAGGATCAGATCAGCCATGATCTTATTGAATGGCGGAGCAGGCTCGAGGGGCCAATTGGCCTACTCCTGCTCCTATTTCTTATGTTCTTATGTTCTTATGTTCTTATGTTCATTCTCCTTTTCGCCGAACAGATGAGCAAAGTCTTTGACCATCCTGTGAGTGGACGGGAGGCAGCTAAGAGACTTTTGAATCTCCGCCAGGGCAACTGCAGCGTAGCCGACTTCGCCATTGAGTTCCGCACACTCGCTGCAGAAAGCCGCTGGAACACCGAGGCCCTTCTCTCCACATTTCTTCATGGCCTTTCCGAATCTATCAAAGATGAACTGGCATCCAGAGAGGTTCCGGAGGACCTTGACACGCTCATCTCCCTTGCCATCAGAGTGGATAACCGCCTCCGGGAGCATGGTAGAGAGAGGAGATTCACTACTTCCACACAGGTGAGATCTTCCGGTGTTTTGAATCTGACCAAGAGATTCCAAGTACCCCCGAGTCCACCTATTAGCACTGAAGAGGAACCTATGCAACTCGGCAGAACTCGGCTCTCTCAGTTTGAGAGACAGAGGAGATTGAGAGAGGGGCGTTGTCTTTACTGTGGCCTGTCTGGCCATCTCAGAGCCACATGCCCTGAGCTTCAGGAAAAAGCCAGGAGGATTGGGAAAATACTGACAGATCAAATCCCTTCTCCTACCCCTTCTGTCTTCCAAACCCTGCTTCCCGCTCGTCTCTCTTGGGAGGGACAACAGTACCACCACCAGGCGTTTGTTGACTCTGGGGCCGCTGGCTGTTTTATCGATGCCACCCTTGTGTGCAGCCTGAAAATTCCTATCTCCCACCTTGACAAGCCTTTACAAGTCACCGCCCTCGACAGCAGGCCCCTTGGTTCTGGGCGTATTCATCATATCACCAGAGTATTACATGTCCAAGTAGGGGAGAGACATCAAGAGTTGCTGCAGTTTCACATTATCGATTCACCTGAGCTCACTCTCGTTCTTGGACATCCGCGGCTCTCTCTTCACAACCCTCACATTGACTGGACTACCGGGACTGTGCTGGAGTGGGGTCCTTCATGTCTAGCCAACTGTCTTAAGGTCTTCCCTAGTCTGCCCCGTCCTTCCTCTCCCAAGCCAGCTGATCAGCTGGACCTTGCTCATGTGCCCCCTGAATATTCGGACCTCCATGCTGTGTTTAGTAAGAGGCGGTCCACTACACTCCCCTCACACTGGTCCTACGACTGTGCCATTGATCTCCTGCCTGGCACTAGCCCTCCTCGGGGTCGCTCTACTCTCTCTCTGGCCCTGAGAATGTTTCCATGGAAGAATACATCAAGGAAGCCCTCGCTACAGGTTTCATTCGCCCTTCCACCACCCCAGCGGGTGCTGGTATCTTTTTTGTAAAGAAGAAGGATGGTGGTCTCAGGCCTTGCATAGACTATCGGGGGCTTAACAAAATTACCATTAAGAACCGCTATCCTCTCCCTTTGATGTCTTCAGCATTTGAACAGCTGCAGGGAGCTACCATCTTCTCCAAACTTGACCTCCGCAACGCGTACAATCTGGTCCGCATTAGGGAGGGGGATGAATGGAAGACTGCCTTTATCACCCCTAGCGGTCACTGGGAATACCTCGTCATGCCCTTTGGTCTCACAAACGCTCCTGCTGCCTTCCAAGCTATGGTCAATGACGTGCTCCGGGACCTGCTGAACCAGTTCGTGTTTGTTAATTTGGATGACATTCTCATCTTCTCAAAGTCCCCCCAACAGCATGTCCAACACGTCAGATGGGTGCTGCAGAGGCTCTTGGAGAACCGTCTCTTTGTCAAATCCGAGAAATGTGAATTCCACGTCTCTAAGGTCACCTTCCTGGGCTACGTCATCTCCTGTGGAAGCGTCCAGATGGATCCTAGCAAGGTTCAAGCCGTCTTGAACTGGCCACGTCCCACATCGGTTAAGCAGGTTCAGCGGTTCCTGGGATTCGCCAACTTTTACAGACGCTTCATCCGCAACTTCAGCTCCCTTGCCGCCTCCCTCTCTGCATTGACCAAGGGCTCGTCTTTACAGTTCAGTTGGTCTTCTGAAGCGGAACGGGCCTTCCAGGAGCTCAAACAACGCTTCACCTCTGCTCCCATTCTGGTACACCCTGACCCCACCCTGCCCTTTATCGTAGAGGTGGATGCCTCGGATATTGGAGTCAGGGCTGTCCTGTCCCAGCGCTCCCCTAAGGACCAAAAGCTACATCCCTGTGCCTTCTTTTCCCGTCGCCTGAAGCCAGCAGAGAGTAACTACGATGTCGGCAACAGGGAGCTCTTGGCAGTTAAGTTGGCCTTGGAGGAGTGGAGACACTGGTTGGAGGGAGCAGAGCATCCTTTGTCGTCTGGACCGACCATAAAAATCTGACATATATCCAGGACACAAAGCGCCTCAACCCTCGGCAGGCCAGGTGGGCTCTCTTCTTTCACCGGTTCAACTTTCTCCTGTCTTACCGCCCAGGGTCTAAGAACCTCAAACTGGATGCCCTTTCTCGCCAGTTTGACCCCTCGGAAAAGGACCGGACCCCAGAACCTATCATTCCCAGTTCCTGCATCGTTGCTCCTGTCGCATGGGAGATTGAGACTGTGGTGCAAGGGGCCCAATGTCAGGAGGCTGACCCTGGAGGAGGCCCTCCTCATAGCCTTTATGTTCCCAGTCAGGTGCGTGCCCAGGTCCTTCAATGGGGGCACTCTTCTCGATTGACTGGTCATCCTGGGATCCGTCGGGCTCTCGAGTTCCTTAAGAGGAGGTTCTGGTGGCCCTTTATTGAAGCCGACACCCGGGCCTTTTTCTCCGCTTGTCCCGTCTGTGCCCAGAACAAGACATCCCAACAACCTTCGCTTGGTCTCCTGCATCCCTTGCCCATCCCCAGCCGTCCTTGGTCTCATATCGCCCTGGATTTCATCACCGGGCTACTGAGTGTGAGTCAGCAGAGAGTGCTGTGAGTTTGGGTAAGTGTGAGAGTTCTTTAATTGTTATTTCTCTTTAAATCATTCTTGATAAGATTACTTAAGCAGTTTAAGTAAAGGGGAAAAGTTAAATATTTGGGATTCTGTTGGTTTAAGAAGAGTAAAACAAGGTTACACTGCAGTAGGAGTAAATTGGCACAGCAGGCAGTGGAAACCAGTTTTCTAACCAATCAGCAGGGGTGACTCATTTGGCTGCAAACAAACAAACAGTATAGAAAGACCAGTCCTAGTGCGAGCAAGCGCTGAGTGCGAGTCAGCAGAGAGTGCTGTGAGTTTGGGTAAGTGTGAGTTAAGGTAAGTGGGGTGTTAGGTGCTCTTTTCAAACTTTAACTCTGTGGGTTGTAGTTAACAAGGCCTTTCTGGTGCAGAGTGACTGTTGGTAAACCATTTAACTGGTGTAATTAGAGGGATTGATTTAATTTAAATCCAATTAATTAAAGGGGATACTAGCATCTAAAATTGGGCAGAGGGTGTCCATAACTAACAATAAAAAATGTAATCAATTATATAGAATGGAGCAGGTGATGTGTTACTGTTGCGAGATGTGGGAGCCGGTGGACCCCATTGAGGCTCACGGTGATTATGTCTGTGACAAGTGTCTGCTGCTACAGGAACTCCAGCTCTGTGTTGATGAGCTGAAGTCTGAGCTTCAGACACTGCGACACACCAGGGAGGGGGAGAAGTACCTGGACTCTATGTTTCAGGAGGTGGTCACACCTATGAAGTTAATTAATTCAGATGTAGCCCATGATCAGGGACAGGACGGTGTGACTACGAGTGAGGCAGGTACAGGGATCCAGGAGGTAGTGTTGGAGGAGCCGCAGCCCTTGCTCTTGTCCAACAGGTTCGAGGTTCTTACTCCCTGTGGGGACAGGAGCAGGGACTGCAGGGAGGATGAGCAACATGGCCACAGCACCGTGGAATGGGGGGCCATTCAAGAGGGGGGAGTAAATAGAAATGTTGTAGTGGTAGGGGATAGTATAATTAGGGGGATAGATAGAGTTCTCTGCAGCTGAGAGCGAGAGTCCCGAAGGCTGTGTTGCCTACCCGGTGCCAGGGTTAAGGACATCTCCTCTGGGCTGGAAAGAAACTTGCAGTGGGAGGGGGTGGATTCGGTTGTCATGGACCATGTTGGTACAAATGATGTAGATAGGACTAGGAGGCCGGTTCTATTAAAGGAGTATGAGCAGCTAGGGGTCAAATTAAAAAACAGAACCTTAAGGGTAATAATCTCTGGATTATTACCTGAGCCATGAGCAAATTTGGTTAGGACAAATAAAATTAGAGAGTTAAATGCGTGGCTCAAAGACTGGTGTGGGAGAAATGGGTTTTGCTTCCTGGGACACTGGCACCAGTACTGGGGCAGGAGGGAGCTGTTCCGTTGGGACGGGCTTCACTTGGCCAGTGCTGGGACTAGAGTCCTGGCGGATCATATAACTAGGGCTGTAGAGAGGGCTTTAAACTAACTAGTGGGGGGTAGGTTCCTAGAGAGCAAATAATAAAAATGACAATAGAGAAGGTCATGGACTTAGGTAGCAGTGGGGAAATTAAAAACTAGAGTGTGTCAGGAAGGGGCAGAAGGTATGGAGTAAAAGGTAAAGTAATAAAAAGGGCAAAAGCAGGAACTAAGTGTCACAAAACATATTTGAAAGTTCTCTATCTGAATGCATGTAGCATTCGTAACAAAATAGACGAGTTAATGGCACAAATAACTACATATGGGTATGATCTTGTGGCCATTACAGAAACATGGCTGCAGGGTGACAATGCCTGGGAATTAAACATATCAGGTTATTTAACGATCAGAAAGGACAGGCAGGAAGGAAGGGGAGGTGGGGTGGCTATGTTAATAAAGGAAGGAATCACTGTAATACAGAGAAATGATATTGGGTCAAAAGATCAGGATAATGAAACAGTTTGGGTGGAGATAAGGAATAATAAGGGGAAAAAAACACTAGTGGGCGTAGTCTATAGGCCTCCGAACAGTTGCAACTCTGTTGGACGGAGTATCAATCAGGAAATAGTTGAGGCTTGCAATAAGGGAACATCTATAATTATGGGGGATTTTAACTATCATATTAATTGGACAAATCAAATTGGGCAGGGCTGCCTTGAGGATGAGTTCATTGAGTGTATTAGGGATGGGTTTCTTGAGCAGTATGTAACTGAACCGACCAGGGGGCAAGCAACCTTAGATCTGGTCCTGTGTAACGAGACAGGATTAATTAAAAATGTCCCAGTAAAGGATCCCCTTGGAATGAGTGACCATAACATGGTTGAATTCCATATTCAATTAGAGGGTGAGAAGGTTGGATCTCAAACAAGCGTGCTAAGCTTGAATAAAGGAGGCTATGAAGGTATGAGAGCGGAATTGAGTAGAGTGGATTGGGAAAATAGATTAAAGGGTAAGACGATACATGATCAGTGGTGTACATTTAAGGAGTTATTTTACAACTTCCAAAAAATATATATTCCACTGAGAAGAAAAGGGTGTAAAAGAAAAGACAGCCATCCGTGGCTAAGTAAAGAAATTAAGGATAGTATTCGACTAAAAACAAGGGCATATAAGGTAGCCAAATCTAGTGGGAGGACAGAGGATTGGGAAAACTTTAAAAGACAGCAAAAAATAACAAAAAGATTGATTAAGAAAGGGAAGATAGATTATGAAAGTAAATTAGCAAAAAATATTAAAACAGATAGTAAGAGTTTTTATAGTTATAGAAAAAGAAAAAGGGTGGCTACAGTAAATGTTGGTCCCTTAGAGGATGAGACTGGGAAATTAATGGTGGGAAATATGGAGATGGCAAAAACACTGAATGAATATTTTATATCAGTCTTTACAGTAGAAGACACTAAGAATGTCCCAACACTGGACAAACAGGGGGCTAAAGGGGGGAGGAGCTAAACACGATCAAAACCACTAAGGAAGTGGTACTCGGTAAAATAATGGGACTCAAGGCGGATAAATCACCTGGACCTGATGGCTTACATCCTAGGGTCTTGAGGGAAGTGACGGTAGGGATTGTGGATGCATTGGTAATAATTTTCCAAAACTCCCTGGACTCGGCAAAGGTCCTGGCAGACTGGAAAACTGCTAATGTAACACCCTTATTTAAAAAGGGCAGTAGACAGAAGGCTGGAAACTATAGACCGGTTAGCCTAACATCTGTGGAAGGTAAAATTTTGGAGTCCATTATTAAGGAGACAGTAACAGGACATTTGGATAATCATAATTTAATAGGACAAAGTTAGCATGGTTTTATGAAGGGGAAGTCATGTTTGACAAATTTGCTGGAGTTCTTTGAGGAAGTAACATATAGGGTGGATAAAGGGGAACCAGTGGACGTAGTGTATTTAGACTTCCAAAAGGCATTGGTTGTGTCTGTGTGTTGATAGAGACACTGAAGACAGGAGTTGGGTTGATAGGTGTTTACTAAACAAAGTCTGGAGGGGAACTAACGGATACAACACAATACTCAGGCTTATATAGCCGAGTGGCCATTACCGGCATTACAGTACACATGGGGCTCTTAAAGGCACATACACTACAATTCCTCCCCTTTTAGACAACCAGTACATAATATTTGAAGTAATTATTAATTACATGTTACAAGAAAAATAATCTATACATTGCTGCAGTTAATTAATTATAAGTCAGTCTCTCTGGAGGCTTCCTGACTCGGTCCAGATAATGCCTCGGTGGTGTAGTAGTTTCTGGTGGTGCAGTAGGTTCTTTTGGCAAGGCTGATTCGGCTTGAATGCCAGTGTCGGGTTCATCGGGTTCCAGTATCACTGGATCGGAGGTAGATATGGGTATCTCTACTTCATCATTAGGCATATAGAGTTGTGGTGTAGGTTGTCCCTTTTCGGATAACTCTATGATTTGGTCAGCACGGCGCCTTATTATGCTTTCTCCGATGTCCACGGTATACATCAGCGGTCCTAGTCATGTGCAGATAGTTCCAGGCTGCCATTTCTCGGTACGGTAGTCCCGGGCCAAAACTTGTTGACCTATCTGGAAGATTCTAGTTGGCCTTTCATTCATGCCTTGAAATTGCCAGTTCTCCACGTCCCTTCTGATGTTGGGCTTGATCAAATCCAGCCGGCATCTTAGGCTTCTATTGAAGAACATCATGGCGGGCGTTTGGTTTGTAACCATATGTGTTGCATTCCTGTATGCGAACAAGAAGTTATCCACCTTGTGCTGAAGTTTTATGTCTTCATTACCCATGGCCTTTATGGCCTTCTTGAAGGTCTGGACAAACCTTTCAGCCAATCCATTGGTGGCAGGATGGTATGGGGCGGACGTGTAGTGCTTAACACCATTGTTTTTTAAGAACTTCCTGAATTCTTCGGACACAAATTGCGGTCCATTATCAGAACAGATCTGTTCCGGCGGCCCATTCCTGGCAAATATGGTCCTTAATACTGTGATGGTTTTTTCCGTGGTGGTGGAGGACATCTTTATTACCTCCGGCCACTTGGAGGGTGCATCAACCGCGATTAAGAACATTGAGTCCATAAATGGACCAGCAAAGTCGATGTGGACCCTTTGCCAGGGAGATGAGGGCCACTCCCATGGATGTAGAGGGGCTTGTGGTGGAGCGTTTTGGACCTTCTGGCATCCTAGGCAGCTCTTGGTCATTTCTTCAATGTCTCCATCGATACCTGGCCACCATACAAACTCTCTGGCTAGGTTCTTCATTTTCACTCCACCCAGATGCCCCTCGTGAAGCTCCTTTAGCACTTTATCCTGGAGTTTGGGTGGAATCACCACTCTGGATCCACACATCAAGGTTCCTCGGCACACTGACAGCTGTTCTCTTCTTTGCGAGAATGCTGGCAACAGTGGTTCACCATGTGCTGGCCATCCCTTCACCGTTAAGTCGTAGACTCGTGAGAGAGTCGGGTCATTTCTCGTTTCCTTTTCAATGGCAGAATTTGTTACTGGTGGACATTCCACTATGGTTGAGTGGAACATCTCCACTGGGTCTACTGTAGGTGCCTCTTCTACCGTTGGCAACGGTAGGCGCGATAAACCATCAGCATTCCCAAGCTGTTTTGATCCTTTGTATTCTATGATGTATTGGTGTGCCCCTAGAAAAAGGGACCACCTCTGTAGCCTTTGCGCTGTCATAATGGGAACACCCTTTTTAGGGTTGAATATGGAGATGAGGGGTTGATGGTCAGTCAACAAGGTAAATTTTTGTCCGTGTAGGTAATGGTTGAATTTCTTCACTCCCCATACCAGGCTGAGTGCTTCCCTGTCGATTTGGGCATAGTTACGCTCAGCTGAGTTCAATGAGCGTGACGCAAAAGCTATCGGCCGTTCCGAGCCATCAGGGAATTTATGCGATAATACTGCTCCTATGCCGTAAGGGGATGCATCGCACGCCAGTCTGATTGGCAGTGATGGGTTGTAATGAGCCAAAACTTCTTTGGACGTGATTAAGTCTTTGCATTTATGGAAGGCACGTTTACAGTCTTCGCTCCATTTCCAAATTACTCCTGTTTGTAGCAGTTCATTAAGAGTGTGTAGAAGAGTTGATAAGTTCAGTAAAAATTTATGATAGTAATTTATTAATCCCAGGAACGACCTTAATTGTGAAACATTTTCAGGTGCTGGGGCTTTTATGACCGCTTCAATTTTTTCAGGTGACTTATGCAACCCTTCCTTATTAATTATGTGGCCACAATATGATATTTGATTTTGGAAAAATTCGCACTTGGGGCGATTTGCTCGTAGGCCCCGTTCTCTCAGCCTAGTGAGCACCTGCTCCAAATTGACAAGGTGCTCGTTGTCGTTTTCTCCTGTTACAAGGATGTCGTCTAGGTAGCATTGAGTCCCCGGAATCCCTTGCAGGACTTGCTCCATAGCTCTTTGCCAGATAGCTGGAGCGGATGCTCCTCCGAAAACCAGTCGATTGTACTGGTACAGACCTTTGTGTGTATTTATCGTGAGATATTTTTTCGAGGCCTCTTCAACCTCCATCTGTAGATATGCCTGTGCCAAGTCAATTTTGGTGAAACGTTTCCCTCCGGATAGTGAGGCGAAAATATCTTCTATCCTCGGAAGAGGATACTGTACCGTGTGAAGGACCGGGTTTACAGTCACCTTGAAGTCTCCACAGATGCGAATTTTTCTCTGTTCTTCAGATTTATCGTTCTTCAATGCTTTCTTCATGACTGGGACGATGGGTGTTGCCCACTCGCTACAATCTATTTTAGATAATACGCCTGCCTTTTCCAAATTCTCCAGCTCTGCCTCGACTGCTGGACGAATTGTATATGGCACCGGTCTTGCCTTAAAAAACTTGGGAATTGCTGCATCTTCCACTTTTATTGAGGCGGTGATGCCCTTCAAGGTTCCTAGTTTCTCTTGAAACACTTCCTTGGCGTTGGCCAAGATGTCTTTTAATCGTTCAGGTATGACGTCATCATCATTTTTTTCGTTACTGGTCACCGTCAGTGCCTGAATGGAGTGCCAGTCTAAATGTATTTTCCTGATCCATTCACGTCCCAACAGCGGTGGACCACCATCTTGTAGAACGTATAAATACAACTTCTGTATTTCCTTGCCGTTGTACACAACAGGCACCCTTATTTTTCCTTTGGGGTATACTTTCTGCCCCATATATGTTTTCAAGATAATGGATGTGTCTTTTAAAGGTATATGCGGAAATAGCCGCTCGTAATCCCGTCGATTTATGACGGTCAGAGCTGATCCTGTATCTAGCTCCATTTTAACTGGGGACCCTGCTATTGTGAGGGTAACCCAAATGATCTGGTAATCTTCTTTGGCAATTACATTATGTAATTTGAGAGAGCTTAGTCTCTTGTTCCCGGAGTCGCTATTGCTCTTCTGGTCTTCGGAGCTACTGTCCGTCATCATTTGTACCTTTCTGTGCTTTTCCTTATTGATTTTTTTCCTGTTAGTGGATTTTTTGTTTCCAGATCGGCATACACGTGTAATGTGTCCCATCTTTCCGCATTGCCTGCATGCTTTGTCCTTGAACCAGCAGTCCCTCTGGTCATGGGTGGATCTGCCGCAGCGATAACATCTCTCGAAACCCCGTGTCATTTCATGGGTGCCGAAGTCTTGTGGCTTTTGCTGTATCTCTGCAGCTCCTCTTGCACTGAAAGCCTTGTCCAGTGTTAAACCTTTCTCAGAAAGTAGCCTTTTTTGTGTTCCTACACTTAGGAGACCGCAGACGAATTTGTCTCGTAGAGAATCTGCCAATCCTGCCTCGAATTGGCAGTGTAGGGTATCAACAATCTCCTTAAAATTCTTGTCCATCGGTTCGGCTGGAGTGATTAAGTTTCGTAACAGCTTGTATGTCTTTGCGCCCATTAGATTTAGAAGTACTGAAGCTTTTTTTTCATCTTCTATTCCATTTGCGGTGCAATATACCTCCACTCTTTCCACATATGTGGTCCAATCCTCTATCTCGTTATCAAAAGCATCAATATTGCCAGAATTAGGCATTTTAGAAAAGATATGGTGCTTCCCGCGCTTTTCTTTCTTTTCTGCAGAAAAGATATGGCACTTCCCGCGCTTTCCCGCCGCTGCTGCCGATTACAACGCTGTTTCCCGCGGTTTCCGTTCTTTTTTATTTATTTATTTATTTACAGTTGGAGACTCATTCCCGCCGGACTCTCTCTCTAGGTCTGAACGCCGACCTGCTTGCAGCGCCGGCCGTCTCCCGAGTGCTCCCTCCCCATCTGTTACTGCTTGCCTCCGCTTTCACTGCTTGGCCCAGCTGTAGAGCCAGCCGCTGGAGCCCCAGCCTGACGCCCAGGAAGGATTACCGCAGTACCTGCCACCAGCTTGGCCAGCTGGTGAAATGACAGCTTCTTTCACTTCTTGATTCTTCTGGACGCCAGAGGAATCGATGTCCTTGAGGTGCTGCCAAATTGTAGGTAAGTCCGTTTCCACTTCGTCGCCACTGTTGTGTCTGTGTGTTGATAGAGACACTGAAGACAGGAGTTGGGTTGATAGGTGTTTACTAAACGAAGTCTGGAGGGGAACTAACGGATACAACACAATACTCAGGCTTATATAGCCGAGTGGCCATTACCGGCATTACAGTACACATGGGGCTCTTAAAGGCACATACACTACAGCATTTGACAAGGTGCCACACAAAAGATTATTGCTTAAGATAAAAAATCACAGGATTGGGGGTAATATTCTGGCGTGGATAGAGGATTGGCTATCTAACAGAAGGCAGAGAGTTGGGATAAATGGTTCATTCCCAGACTGGCAATCAGTAACTAGTGGTGTTCCGCAGGGGTCAGTGCTGGGTCCCCAACTCTTTACAATCTATATTAACGATTTGGAGGAGGGGACCGAGTGTAACATATCAAAGTTTGCAGATGATACTAAGATGGGAGGGAAAGTAGTGAGTGAGGAGGACATAAAAAACCTGCAAGGGGACATAGACAGGCTAAGTAAGTGGGCAGAGATTTGGCAGATGGAATACAATATTGGAAAGTGTGAGGTTATGCACTTTGGCAGGAAAAATCGTAGAGCAAGTTATTATCTTAATGGCAAGAAACTGGAAAGTACTGAAGTACAAAGGGATCTGGGGGTCCTGGTGCATGAAACTCAAAAGGTTAGTATGCAGGTGCAGCAAGTGATTAAGAAGGCCAATGGAATGTTGGCTTTCATTGCTAGGGGGATAGAATATAAAAATAGGGAGGTATTGCTTCAGTTGCACAAGGTATTGGTGAGACCGCACCTGGAATACTGCATACAGTTTTGGTGTCCATACTTAAGAAAAGACATACTTGCTCTCGAGTCAGTACAAAGAAGGTTCACTCGGTTAATCCCGGGGATGAGGGGATGGACATATGAGGAGAGGTTGAGTAGATTGGGATTCTACTCATTGGAGTTCAGAAGAATAAGAGGCGATCTTATTGAAACATATAAGATTGTGAAGGGGTTGGATCGGGTGGATGCGGGGAGGATGTTCCCGATGATGGGTGTGATATACCTATCAATTCATCCAATGAAAAGCGACGAGTTAAGAAAGTAACTATAGGTTTTTATTGGCTAAATAACAGAGCCCACCCTCGTGGGTGATCGGATCCAACAAGAAGGAATGCCAGCCAGTCGACCACCTTTATACCTGGGCAGGTAGGTGGAGCCATGGGCGGAGTCAGCAGTGGTCAGCCCAGGTATAACAGCGTGACAAGAGGCGACCTCGTATAGTGATACAACAGTGTGAACAGTGATAACCATAGAGTAACGAAATAACAGTGATAACTATAGTGTAACGATAGTGAACGATAAAAGTGGTTTACCACATTCACCCCTTGTTTAGATTTGAGTCCGGCGGGGTGAAGTGTACTACCAGTTCTGGTATGTCAGTCTGTCCGGAGGCCTCGTAAGCCTTTCTGATCGTCGCAGCGGCGGTGTTGCATTATCCGGTGTTAATGCTGGTGTCTGCGTGGTCGGCGAAGGCTCGTGGGGTTCCGGCATGCCGTCTACCTGGGCTGGAATTGGGGGGGTGGTGGGGGGTGGTAAAGGTGGTGTCTCCGGAATGCCCGAGGGTGCGAGGTCTCGTAAGGAGACTGTGTCCTCCCGCCCGTCTGGGTATGCCACATAGGCGTACTGGGGGTTGGCGTGCAGGAGGTTCACCCTCTCGACCAGGGGGTCCGTTTTATGGGCCCTCACGTGCTTTCGCAGCAAGACGGGCCCCGGAGAGGTCAGCCAGGTTGGTAGCGTGGTTCCCGTAGTCGACTTCCTGGGGAAAACAAACATTCGTTCATGGGGGGTGGCGTTAATGGCAGTGCAAAGTAGTGACCGGATGGAATGCAGCGCTGCCGGGAGGACTTCCTGCCAGCGGGAGGTTGGGAGGCCCTTAGACTTTAAGGCTAAGAGGATGGCCTTCCATACAGTCGCGTTCTCTCTTTCCACCTGGCCGTTCCCTCGGGGGTTGTAGCTGGTGGTCCTGCTTGCAGCAATACCTCTCGCTAGTAGGAACTGACGGAGTTCCTCGCTCATGAAGGAGGAGCCCCGGTCGCTATGTATATAGTTTGGGAACCCGAACAAGGCGAAGAGGTCGTTCAGGCATTTAATGACCGTGGTACTGGTCATGTCTGGGCAGGGGAAGGCAAAGGGGAAACGGGAGTACTCATCAACAATGTTGAGGAAGTACACATTACGGTCAGAGGACGGGAGGGGCCCCTTAAAATCGATGCTCAAGCGCTCGAAGGGGCGGGTGGCCTTGATCAGGCTTGCTCTGTCTGGCCTAAAGAAATGCGGTTTGCACTCGGCACAGGTCTGGCAGTTCCTGGTCATGGTCCTGACCTCCTCGATGGAGTAGGGCAGGTTGCGGGCCTTAATGAAGTGGTAAAGTCTGGTGACCCCGGGGTGGCAGAGGTCGTTATGGAGGGTCTGAAGTCTATCAATTTGCGCGTTGGCGCATGTAATTCGTGATAGAGCATCAGGGGGTTCGTTCAGCTTACCTGGCCGGTACAAGATATCATAATCGTAGGTGGAGAGCTCGATTCTCCACCTCAAAATCTTGTCGTTCTTGATTTTGCCCCTCAGCTTGTTATTAAACATAAAAGCGACCGAACGCTGGTCGGTGAGGAGGGTAAATCGTTTGCCTCCCAGGTAATGCCTCCAGCGTCGTACAGCCTCCACGATCGCCTGGGCCTCCTTCTCGACCGATGAGTGTCGGATCTCAGGGCCCTGTAGGGTCCTTGAGAAGAAGGCCACCGGTCTCCCCTCCTGGTTAAGGGTAGCGGCTAGGGCGAAGTCGGATGCATCGCTCTCCACTTGGAAAGGGATGGACTCATCCACCGCGTGCATTGTGGCCTTAGCAATGTCTCCCTTAATGAGGGAGAAGGCTGCGCATGCTTCCTCCGTAAGGGGGAAGGATGTGGACTTCATGAGGGGTCTGGCTTTGTCCGCATAATTGGGCACCCATTGGGCATAGTAGGCGAAGAGCCCCAGGGTTCTCTTCAGCGCCTTTGGACAGTGGGGGAGGGGTAACTCCATGAGGGGGTGCATTCTTTCGGGATCGGGGCCGATGACTCCGTTCTCTACTACGCAGCCGAGGATGGCAAGGCGCGAGGTGTTAAACACACATTTCTCCTTATTGTAGGTGAGGTTCAGCCGTTGGGCCGTACGGAGGAATCTTTCCAGATTAACATCATGGTCCTGCCGGTCGCGGCCGCAGATGGTGACGTTATCTAGATAGGGGAACGTGGCGTGCAGCCCGTTCTGGTCAACCATCCGGTCCATCTCCCTTTGGCGCTGCGAGGGGTATTGCGGTCGGGGTCAGTCCCGAGTCCCAGGGTCGCGAATTACAGTACCTGGAGTACGCCTCGAGGTCCCGATGGGCCACTTCTAGGGAGCGAGCGAGGGCTGCAGCTGTGTTCAGGTCGAGGTCCTTTGCTTCAAACAGTCTTTGCCGTGAGTAGTCGGACCACAGGCCTTTCATGAAGGCATCGCGGATATTATCTTCAGTATTTTCTGCTGCCGTTACCGCTTTAAAGTCACAGTCCCTGCCGAGTGTTTGTAGCGCCCGTAAAAATTCATCTACAGACTCACCTGGCTGTTGCGGGCGGGATCTTAGGAGATGTCTGGCATACATGGAATTTACCGGGCTCTGGTACTGTTGTTTCAGCAGGTTGATGGCGGCCTCGTATGTAGTAAGGTCCCGGATGAGTGCGAATACTTTAGGGCTCACTTGGGCGGTCAGAACTCTTAGCTTGGATCTCTGAGGCACGCCGGACTCTCCCAGGTAGGATTCGAAACAGCTCAGCCAGTGTTCGAAGTCGAGGGCTGAGTTTGCTGCCTGTGGGTTTAGAGCCAGGTACGGTGGTCGGAGGGCTCGCAGCCAGGCCGGCTGCTGTGGCTGTTGTAGCTGGGCGTCTGGCTGGTCATTTGGCTGGTCGTTTGGCTGCTCAAGTAACGACATTTTAAAATTTAGCCAATAAAATTGATATACCTATCAATTCATCCAATGAAAAGCGACGAGTTAAGAAAGTAACTATAGGTTTTTATTGGCTAAATAACAGAGCCCACCCTCGTGGGTGATCGGATCCAACAAGGAGGAATGCCAGCCAGTCGACCACCTTTATACCTGGGCAGGTAGGTGGAGCCATGGGCGGAGTCAGCAGTGGTCAGCCCAGGTATAACAGCGTGACAAGAGGTGACCTCGTATAGTGATACAACAGTGTGAACAGTGATAACCATAGAGTAACGATATAACAGTGATAACTATAGTGTAACGATAGTGAACGATAAAAGTGGTTTACCACATTGTGAAACTAGAACTAGGGGCATAGTCTTAGAATAAGGGGCTGCTCTTTCAAAACTGAGATGAGGAGGAACTACTTCACTCAGAGGGTGGTAGGTCCATGGAATATGCTGCCCCAAAAAGCGGTAGAAGCTACATCATTACATAAATTTAAAACAGAAATAGACAGTTTCCTAGAAGTAAAGGGAATTAAGGGTTACGGGGAGCGGGCAGGAATTTGGACATCAGTCTAGGTTCGGATCGGACATGGCCCTGTGGGTAGCGGAGCGGGCCCAGGGGCCGTGTAGCCTGATCCTGCTCCTATTTCGTGTGTCTAATTCTGTTAGATTCAGGAGATGGTTCTGTGATAGTAGATTGGCGGTTAGGATCAGATCAGCCATGATCTTATTGAATGGCGGAGCAGGCTCGAGGGGCCGATTGGCCTACTCCTGCTCCTATTTCTTATGTTCTTATGTACCTCCATCTGAGGGATTCACTACCATCCTAGTTGTGGTCGATCGCTTTTCCAAGGCTGCTCACTTCGTCTCTCTTGTCAAGCTTCCCTCTGCTAGAGAGACTGCCCAGCTGGTTGTCCAGCATGTCTTCCACCTCCATGGCTTGCCCCTGGATGTCGTCTCTGACCGTGGTCCCCAGTTCTCATCCAGGTTCTGGAAGGCTTTTTGTTCCCTCCTGGGCGCTTCCGTCAGTCTCTCCTCTGGGTTCCACCCACAGTCTAACTGCCCGACTGAGAGAACCAACCAAGATCTGGAGAGGGTGCTAAGAAGCTTTGTGCCCTCCAATCCTTCCACCTAGAGCAAGTATCTGGTCTGGGCGGAGTACGCGCACAATACCCTTCAGAGCTCCTCCACTGGCCTCTCACCTTTCGAATGTCAATATGGCTTCCAACCGCCACTCTTCCCTGAACAGGAGAGGGAGGTAGGAGTCCCGGCTGCCCAGGGGTTCGTCCAATGCTGCCGCTGTACCTGGAGGAGGGTCCGATCTGCCTTGCAGCTCGCTTCTTCTCGGCAGAAAGTGCAGGCTGACCGACACCGCCGCCCAGCTCCTCGGTTCCGGACCAGACAGAAGGTCTGGCTGTCTACCCGGAATCTTCCACTCCATGTGGAGTCCCGCAAGTTGGCTCCCCGGTTCATCGGACCTTTTAGGATTTTGGAAAAAGTAAACCCTGTGGCCTACCGGCTCCTCCTTCCTCGGTCGATGAAGATACATCCCACGTTCCATGTCTCTCACCTCAAGCCAGTACTTACCAGTCCCTTGGTCCCTGCTTCCAGACCTCCCCCCCCACCCCGCATGATTGACAGTCAGCAAGCCTACACTGTCCGACGCCTCCTTGATAGTCGCCGGGTTAGGAGGAGCATTCAATACCTGGTCGACTGGGAGGGTTATGGTCCTGAAGAGCGTTCCTGGGTTCCGGCCCGGGGCATTTTGGATCCTGAACTCATCAGGGATTTTCACCGTCGCCACCCTGATCATCCAGGAGGAACGTCAGGAGCCGTTCCTAGGGGAAGGGGTCCTGTGAGGGTGCCGGTTAGTTCCCTCAGTAACCCCTAGATGGCACCTTCACTTGTTTTTTTCCCTTTGCTAATTATTACTTGTTTCTCCTGTGTTTATTACTTAACTGCCTTTTATCAGGTTTATTGGTTTCACCTGTTGTTGCTTGTATTTCAGTTCTGTGGTTTCTTCCCTCTGTGCTCAGTCTTGACAAGCCGTTTCCCTAGTGGTAGCTTGTCTTGAGCTCCTATGTTTGTAACTGTTTAACTGTGTGATTCTAGTAAAGTACTTTTATTTAAGACTGCATAGCTGCTTCTCGCCTCGTCTGTCTGCACTTGGGTCCAGAACCAGCCTCGCCCTGACACTGTCACACTGTAATACTGTCGCGCTGTAACTCTGTAACTCTATCACTCTGGCACACACACCCATACTGTCATTCTGTCATGCTGTAACTCTGTCGCACTGTAACTCTGTCATTCTGTCGCGCTGTAACTCTGTAACTCTGTCGCGCTATAACTCTTTAATTCTGTCACGCTGTAACTCTGTAACTCTGTCATACTCTGACTCTGTCATACTGTAAATCTGTTGTGCTGTAACTCTGTAACCCTGTCGTGCTGTAACTCTGTCACGCTGTAACTGTAACTCTGTCACACTGTAACTCCATCATACTGTCACTCTGTCATACTGTAACTCTGTCATGCTGTAACTCTGTCACATTGTAACTCTGTAACTTTGTTGAACTGTCACTCTGTCACACTGTCACTCTGTTGTGCTGTAAATCTAACTCTGTCACACTGTAACACTGTAACTCTCTCACACTGTCACTCTACGCACTGTAACTCTGTCATTCTACATAGAAACATAGAAGATAGGAGCAGGAGTGGGCCATTCGGCCCTTCGAGCCTGCTCCACCATTCAACAAGATCATGGCTGATCACCCAAACCCTAGCACCCGGTCCCTACACCGACAGCCATCCCACCCAAGCCCTATCCCAGTAACCCCGTAACCCCACGTATTTAATCCCCCTAACACTAAGGGCCAATTTTTTTATCATGGCCAATCAACCTAACCCGCACATCTTTGGACTGTGGGAGGAAACCGGAGCACCCGGAGGAAACCCACGCAAACACGGGGAGAATCTGCAAACTCCACAAAGACAGTCACCCGAGGCCGGATTTGAACCCGGGTCCCTGGCGCTGTGAGGCAACAATGCTAACCACGATGCCACCATTCTGTCACGCTGTAACTCTGTAACTCTGTCACACTGTATCTCGTAACTCTGTCATGCTGTGACTCTGTAACTCTGTCGCGTTGTAAATCTGTAACTCAGTCACTCTGTCACACTGTCATGCTGTTACTCTGTCATACTGTCATTCTGTCATGCTGTAACTCTAACTGTCATGCTGTAACCCCGTCATTCTGTTGCGCTGTAACTCTGTAACTCTGTCACGCTGTAACTTTGAAACTGTGTCATGCTGTAACTCTGTAACTCTGTCATGCTGTAACTCTGTAACTCTGTCATGCTGTAACTCTGTAACTGTCATGCTGTAACTCTGTCATGCTGTAAGTCTTTCACGCTGTAACTCTGTCACACTATCATGCTGTAACCCTGTTAATTTGTCGCGCTGTAACTCTGTCGCACTGTAACTCTGTCATGCTGTAACTTTGTCAGACTGTCATTCTGTCGCGCTGTAACTCCATCGCTCTGTAACTCAGTGATACTGTCATTCTGTCATGCTGTAACTCAGTAACTCTGTCATGCTGTAACTCTGTAACTCTGTCATGCTGTAACTCTGCAACTCTGTCGCACTGTAACTCTGTAACTCTGTTGTGCTGTAACACTGTCGGGCTGTAACTCTGTCACACTGTAACTCTAACACTGTCACGCTGTAACACTGTAACTCTGTTACACTGTAACTCTGTCACACTGTAACTCTGTCATGCTGTAACTCTGTAACTCTGTCGCACTGTAAATCTGTAACTCTGTCGTGCTGTAACTCTGTAAATCTGTCACTCTGTTGCGCTGTAACTTTGTAACTCTGTCGTTCTGTAACTGTCATTCTGTCATGCTGTAACTCCGTCACTCTGTCGCGCTGTAACTCTGTAACTCTGTTGCACTGTAACTCTGTAGCTCTGACATGCTGTAACTCTGTAACTCTGTTATGCCGTAACTCAGTCACTCTGTCATTCTGTAACTCTGTCATTCTGTCGTGCTGTAACTCTGTAATGCTGTAACTCTGTAACTGCCATGTTGTAACTCTGTAACTCTGTTGTGCAGTAAGTCCGTCGCACTGTCACTCTGTCACGCTATAACTCTGTCACTCTGTCGCACTGTAACATTCTAACATTATGCGCTGTAACTCTGTAACTCTGTCATACTGTCACTCAGTGGTGCTGTAACTCTGTCATACTGTCATTCTGTCGCAATGTAACTCTGTGACTCTGTCACGCTGTAACTCTGTAACTCTGTCATGCTGTAACTCTGTAACTCTGTTGCGCTGTAACTCTGTCGCGCTGTAACTCTGTAACTCTGTCGCGCTGTAACTCTGGCATGCTGTAACTGTCATACTGTCACTCTGTAACTCTGTTGCGCTGTAACTCTGTTGCGCTGTAACTCTGTAACTCTGTCATGCTGTAACTCAGTAAATCTGTGCACTGTAACTCTGTAACTCTGTCACGCTGTCACACTGTCATGCTGTCACTCTGTCATGTTGTAAATCTTTAACTCTGTCATGCTGTAACTCTGTAACTCTGTCATGCTGTAACTCAGTAAATCTGTGCACTGTAACTCTGTAACTCTGTCACGCTGTCACCCTGTCATGTTGTAAATCTTTAACTCTGTCATGCTGTAACTCTGTAACTCTGTTGCACTGTAACTCTGTCACGCTGTAACTCTGTAACTCTGTCATGCTGTAACTCTGTTGTGCTGTAACTCTGTCATACTGTCATTCTGTCGCGCTGTAACTCTGTCGCTCTGTAACTCGGTGATACTGTCACACTGTCATGCTGTAACTCAGTAACTCTGTCATGCTGTAACTCTGTAACTCTGTTGTGCTGTAACTCTGTAACTCTATCGTGCTGTAACTCTGTAACTCTGTCATGCTGTAACTCTGTAACATTATCGCGCTGTAACTCTGTGACTCTGTCACACTGTAACTCTGAAACTCTGTCATGCTGTAACTCCGTAACTCTGCCATGCTGTAACTGTCGCGCTGTAACTCTGTCATGCTGTAACTCTGTAACTCTTTCACGCTATAACTGTAACTCTGTCATACTGTCACACTGTCACACTGTCACTCTGTCGCTCTATAATTCTAACACTGTCACGCTGTAACTCTGTAACTCTGTAACTCTGTCACGCTGTTGCACTGTAAATCTGAAACTCTGTCACACTGTAATTCTGTAAATCTGTCACACTGTAACTCTGTAACTCTGCCGTGCTGTAACTCTGTAACTCTGTCACACTGTAACTCTGTCATACTGTAACTCTGTAACTCTGTCACACTGTAACTCTGTAACTCTGTCATGCTGTAACTCTGTAAATCTGTCACACTGTCACGCTGTAACCCTGACATACTGTCACTCTGTGAATATGTCGTGCTGTAACTTTGTAACTCTGTCACGCTGTAACTCTGAAACTCTGTCATGCTGGAACTCTGTAACACTGTCACGCTGTAACTCTGAAACTCTGTCATGCTGTAAATCTGTAACTCTGTTGCACTGTAACTCTGTAACGCTGTTGTGCTGTAACTCCGTCACACTGTCACTCTGTCACGCTATAACTCTGTCACTCTGTCGCGCTGTAACTTTCTAACGTTATGCGCTGTAACTCTGACATGCCACCAATCTGTAGCATCGTAACTCTGTCATACTGTCATTCTGTCGCACTGTAACTGTGACTGTGTCATGCTGTAAGTCTGTGACTTTGTCGCACTGTAACTCTAACTCTGTCTTGTTGTAACTTTGTCATTCTGTCGTGCTGTAACTCTCTCATACTGTCACTCTGTCACACTGTAACTCTGTCATACTGTCACTCTGTCATGTAGTAACTCTGTCACTCTGTCACGCTGTAACTCTGTAACTCTGTCGTGTTGTAACTCTGTAAATCTGTCGTGCTGTAACTCTGTCACTCTGTCGCGCTTTACCTTTCTAACATTATGCGCTGTAACTATCACACTGTCATATAGTCACTCTGTGGTGCTGCAACTCTGTCATGCTGTCATCCTGTCGTGCTGTAACTCTGTGACTCTGGCATGCTGTAACTCTCTGACTCTGTTGCGCTGTAACTCTGTAACTCTGACATGCTGTAACTCTGTCACTCTGTCGTGCTGTAACTCTGTCACTCTGTTGCGCTGTAACTCTAACTCTGTCACACTGTAACTCTGTCACTCCGTCGTGCTGTAACCCTGTCACTGTCGCGCTGTAACTCTGTCACTCTGTCGCGCTGTAACTCTGTACCTCTGCCACACTGTAAGTCTGTCATACTGTCACTCTGTCATGCTGTAACTCTGAAAATCTGCAATGCTGTACCTCTGTCACTCGGTCGTGCTATAACTCTGTCACTCTGTTGCACTGTAACTCTGTCACTCTGTTGCACTGTAACTCTAACTCTGTCATGCTGTAACTCTGTCACTCTGTCATGCTGTAACTCTGTCACTCTGTCATGCTGTAACTATGTAACTCTGTTGTGCTGTAACTCTGTCACTCTTTCATGCTGTAACTCTGTCACTCTGTCGTGCTGTAACTCTGTCACTCTGTCACGCTGTAACTCTGTAACTCTGCAATGCTCTACCTCTGTCACTCGGTCGCGCTATAACTGTCACTCTGTTGCACTGTAACTCTGTAACTCTGATGCTGTAAATCTGTCACTCTGTCGCGCAACAACTCTGTCACTCTGTTGCACTGTAACTCTGTCACGCTGTAACTCTGTCACTCTGTCATGCTGTAACTCTGTCACTCTGTCACACTGTCACTCTGTCACTCTGTCGCACTGTAACACTGTCACTCTGTCACACTGTAACTCTGTCACACTGTCGCGCTGTAACTCTGTCATACTGGTACTCTTTTGCCCTATAACTCTGTCGCGCTGTAAACCTGTCATACTGTCACTCTTTCATGTGTATCTCTGTCACTCTGTCATGCTGTAACTCTGTCACTCTGTCGTGCTGTAACTCTGTCACTCTGTCACGCTGTAACTCTGTAACTCTGCAATGCTCTACCTCTGTCACTCGGTCGCGCTATAACTCTGTCACTCTGTTGCACTGTAACTCTGTAACTCTGATGCTGTAAATCTGTCACTCTGTCGCACAACAACTCTGTCACTCTGTTGCACTGTAACTCTGTCACGCTGTAACTCTGTCACTCTGTCATGCTGTAACTCTGTCACTCTGTCACACTGTCACTCTGTCACTCTGTCGCACTGTAACACTGTCACTCTGTCACACTGTAACTCTGTCACACTGTCGCACTGTAACTCTGTCATACTGGCACTCTTTTGCCCTATAACTCTGTCACACTGTAAATCTGTCATACTGTCACTCTTTCATGTGTATCTCTGTCACTCTGTCATGCTGTAACTCTGTAACTCTGTCATGCTGTAACTCAGAAACTCTGTCACACTGTAACTCTGTCGCACTATAACTTTGTAAATCTGTTACGCTGTAACTCTGTCGCACTGTAACTCTGTAACTCTGTCTAGGGTTGCAAAATTCTGGGAATTTTTAAAAGAGGAAACTTTCCATGGGAATTTGGGGAATTTATGGGAATTTATGGGAATTTTGAGTTTTTTTGCACACTGATGGTTTTTGTCTCTGACCCTTATATTATCTTTGTCGTCAAAATAGACATACTGTTCCATACAAATAAAAACAGGCTTTCAAAACTTTATTTCGGTTATAATTTTGAACTTTATTGAACCCCCACAAAAAAGACCCATCTAAAATAAAATAAAAAGAGCGTCAGCTTATTTAGCCTGTAATTTGTCCTTATTTTGTCCCTTTGAGTCTTCTACTCATGAGTCTTCTGAGTCTTCTACTCCTCATTGCTGCTCCTGATTCTCTGACTCTGGCTCTGACGTGTCCATTTCCTCCTCTGTGTCAGTGTCTAGCTGTGTGGTGGACACTTCTGTATCTGGCTCAATAAGTTGTAGGTTCACCCGGATAGCCACCAGTTTCTCCACTCTCTTGTTAGTCAGCCTGTTGCGCACCTTTGTATGCGTATTCCCAAAAAGTGACCAGTTTCGTTCAGAGGCCGCTGATGAAGGTGGGATTTGGAGTATCACCGATGCAATAGGTGACAGGGCCTCAGATGCACAAAGTCCCTTCCACCAGGTATGTGCACTGATATGCTTGCATGATTCCCATATCCCATCCCCATTCCAAAGACCTTGCTTGGTAGAGAACTTTGCCAGACTTCCCAGAACTTTGCCCACATCCAGATTGAGATGGTGTGAGAGGGTAGAAATCACACTGTAAGCACTGTTGATCTGTTCTCCAGAAAGTATTGGTCTCCCAACATGCTTTGGGTCCAGCATGTATGCTGCAGCATGAATCGGCTTGACACAAAATTCTTGACGCATCTGTATGAATTGAACAATTGCCTTCTCCTCTGCTTTGAGCAGCAGGGATGTGGGTAAGGCAATGCTGATTTGTTCTTTTAAATCAGTAAAAAGCCTGAGAACATCTGACAAGACAGCGTCATCTCCTTCAATCTGAGCAATTGCAGATGCTACTGGTGAGAGTAGTTTAAGGCTGCTAACCACTCTCTCCCAAAACACATCATCCAGCAGTATTTTCTTGATGGTGGTTTCCATATCCCCAGACTGGGATATTGCCATTTCTTGCAGTGACTCCTTACCCTCCAGAAGGCTGTTGTACATTATGATAACACCACCCCATCTAGTGTTGTTGGGCAGCTTCAGTGTGGTGTTCTTGTTCTTTGTCATTTGCTTGGAGTTGTAGGTTGCTGCAACTACCTGTTTTCCCCTGACATACTTAACAACTTGCTTGGCTCTCTTGTACAGTGCTTCCATGGTTCTCAAACCCATGATGTCCTTGAGGAGCAGGTTAAGCCCATGAGCTGCGCACCCAATAGACGTAACATGAGGGTAAGCCTCCTCCACTTGAGCCCAAGCAGCCTTCATATTCGCAGCATTGTCAGTAACTACTGCAAAGACCTTTTGTGATCCAAGATCGTTGATGACCACTTTCAGCTCATCAGCAATGTATGTGCCTGTGTGTCTGTTGTCCTTCGTGTCTGTGCTCGCTATCGTTTCTTTGAGCTTTCCTTGGACTCTGTTATACTCAGCCTCCAGCAAATAAGTAGACAAAGCATGTCTGGTGGGAGGACAGTATGCAGGGCGAATAACATTGAAAAATCTCTTCCAGTACACATTGGCTGTGAGCATGAGGGGTGAGCCTGTTGCATATACAGCTCGAGCAATGCACTCATCTGCATTCTTCTGGCTATGGTTATCCATTGTATCAAAGAACCTTCCAAGTGGGCCAGGAGTTGCTGATGATAAGGAGCCTGATGCTGAATGAGAACCATCATCTTCTTGAATGGAAGCAGAGGAACTCTGGGCTGACTGCTGTGAGCTTTGAGTGAAGTTGTTGCATTTGGATAAATGCTGCTGCATCTTTGTGGCATTCTTTACATATGGCTTTCTACAGTGTTTGCACATGTACACAGTCTTTCCATCTTTAATGCCTGGGGTAAAATGCTTCCACACATCCGACGGTAAACGTGGCATTGTTCTATGCAGAGAAATAAAGGGCATTCATCTCTGTGTCGAACTGCGGTCGATCAGCACGATTGCAACAGGGTGAGTATATTTTTGCTGATGCTCCATGTGATGGAAGCATGACCTGTACACACACGACGCTACATCACCAATAGTGTATTATTTTGTATATTTTAAATTGAAGGACAACAGAGTTCAACAAGTAACTGGTTTATTTGGTATAAAGTCTGATTTACTTACTGCATCATCACAACATCAGCAGAAAACAAAATGACTTCCCTCAGGCCCCCTAACCTGGATCTTAAAAAAACTATAGCAGTCTTACAGATGCCTGCAGGCCAATCACAATTCGATATGCAAATATTACAAATAGAGGGAGCTAATCGCTCATCCACTCATCCAACCAATCAGGACACATTTGTTCACAGTCACACACAAAACTTGTAATTATTAAAACAAGCCAAGTAAGAAGATAAACATATATTGATTAAGAAATTCCTTAATAATTAAGATTCCATCTCTGTTAGTAATTTTAAGAGAGGACCTGTGGAAAAAAAAGAAAGAAATACAAAAAAAACAACATTATGCTAGCATGTGCTTTTTTGGGCAAAATTCCCAAAATTCCCAAGCTAAACTTCCCATGGAAAATTTCCGGAAATTTACCGGAAATTTACCTGAAACTTTCCACCCCTTTGCAACCCTAACTCTGTCACACTGTAACTCTGTCACTCTGTCACACTGTCATGCTGTCATTCTGTCATGCCGTAACTCTGCCATACTGTCACGCTGTAACTCTGTCACACTGTAACTCTGTCATACTGTCACTCTGTGAAGTTGTAACTCTGTAACGATAGCAAAATACTGCAGATGTTGGAAATCCGAAATAACAACAGAAAATGCTGGAAAAACTCAGCAGGCCAGGCAACATCCGTGGAGAGAAATTTGAGTTAACCTTCTTCAAGAAGACGTTCTTCTTCAAGAAGGGTCCAACCCGAAACATCAACTCAAATTTCTCTCCACGGATGTTGCCTGACCTGCTGAGTTTTTCCAGCATTTTCTGTTGTTATTTTGTAACTCTGTAACTCTGTCATGCTGTAAATCTGTCACTCTGTCGCACTGTAACTCTGTCACTCTTTTGAACTGTAACTCTGTAACTCTGTTGCACTGTAACTCTGTCATACTGTCACTCTGTCATGTTGTAACTCTGTCACTCTGTCACACTGTAACTCTGTTGCACTATAACTTTGTAAATCTGTTACGCTGTAACTCTGTCGCACTATAACTCTGTAACTCTGTCATGCTGTAACTCTGTAACTGTGTCATGCTGTTATTCTGTTATTCTGTCACGCTGTAACTCTAACTCTGTAGTAATGTCACTCTGTCAAACTGTAACTCTGTCATGCTGTAACTGTAACGCTGTCACACTGTAACTCAGTAACTCTGTCGTGCTGTAACTCTAATGAGGTTGCACTGTAAATCTGTAACTCTGTCACACTGTCACGCTCTCATTCTGTCACGCTGTAACTCTGTCATACCGTCACTCTGTCACGCTGTAACTCTGTCACGCTGTAACTCTGTCATACTGTCACTCTATGAAGTTGTAACACTGTAACTCTGTCATGCTGTAACTCTGTAACTCTGTCGTGTTGTAACTCTGTAACTCTGTCACACTGTCATGCTTTCACTCTGTCACATGTTCATTCTGTTGTGCTGTAACTCTGTAACTCTGTCACGCTGTAACTGACATTCTGTTGTGCTGTAACTCTGTCACTCTGTCGCGCTGTAACTGTTGTATCCATGTGTTAATGGAGACACGGAATGCAGGAGTTGGTTTAACAGGTGTTTACTGAACAAAGTCTGGAGGTGAACTAACGGATACAAGACACTATACAGGCTTATATAGCCCGAGTGGCCACTACCGGCATTACAGTACACAGGGGCTCTTAAAGGCACATACACCACAATTCCTCCCCTTCTAGACAACCAGTACATAACATTTTTAAGTAATCATTAATTAACATGTTTACAAGAACAATAATCTACACATTTGCTGCAGTTAATCAATTATAAGTTAGTCTCTCTGGAGGCTTCCTGACTCGGTCCGGATAACACCTCGGTGGTGTAGTAGTTTTCGGTGGTGTAGTAGGTTCTTTTGGCAAGGTCGATTCGCCTTGAATGCCAGTGTCGGGTTCATCTGGTTCCAGTATCACCGGATCGGAGGTAGATACTATGGGTATCTCTGCTTCATCATTAGGTGTATAGAGTTGTGGTGTAGGTTGTCCCTTTTCGGATGACTCTATGATCAGGTCAGCATGGCGCCTTATTATGCTTTCTCCAATGTCCACGGTATACATCAGCGGTCCTAGTCGTGTGCAAATAGTTCCAGGCTGCCATTTCTCGGTACGGTAGTCCCGGGCCAAAACTTGTTGACCTATCTGGAAGGTTCTAGTTGGCCTTTCATTCATGCCTTGAAATTGCCGGTTCTCTACGTCCCTTCTGATGTTTGGCTTGATCAAATCCAGCCGGCACCTTAGTCTTCTATTGAAAAACATCATGGCGGGAGTTTGGTTTGTAACCACATGTGTTGCATTCCTGTATGCAAACAAGAAGTTATCTACCTTATGCTGTATTTTTATGTCTTCATTA
The DNA here is from genome assembly GCF_052327205.1 of Somniosus microcephalus. NCBI lineage: Eukaryota > Metazoa > Chordata > Chondrichthyes > Squaliformes > Somniosidae > Somniosus > Somniosus microcephalus. The sequence goes on along the minus strand of NC_140987.1, from coordinate 70,978,588 downwards.
CCCATAGCCTTTATGGCCTTCTTGAAGGTCTGGACAAACGTTTCAGCCAATCCATTGGTGGCGGGATGGTATGGGGCGGGCATGTAGTGCTTAACCCCATTGTTTTATAAGAACTTCCTGAATTCTTCGGACACAAATTGCGGTCCATTATCAGAACAGCTCTGTTCAGGCAGCCCATTCCTGGCAAATATGGTCCTTAATACTGGGATGGTTTTTTCCGTGGTGGTGGAGGACATCTTTATTACCTCCGGCCACTTGGAGTGTGCATCAACCGCGATTAAGAACATTGAGCCCATAAATGGACCAGCAAAGTCAATGTGTACCCTTTGCCATGGAGATGAGGGCCACTCCCATGGATGTAAAGGGGCTTGTGGTGGGGCGTTTTGGACCTTCTGGCATCCTAGTCAGCCCTTGGTCATTTCTTCGATGTCTCCATCGATACCTGGCCACCACACAAACGCTCTGGCTAGGTACTTCATTTTCACTCCACCCAGATGCCCCTCGTGAAGCTCCTTTAGCACTTTATCCTGGAGTTTGGGTGGAATCGCCACTCTGGATCCACACATCAAGGTTCCTCGGCACACTGACAGCTGTTATCTTCTTTGCGAGAATGCTGGCAACAGTGGTTCGCCATGTGCTGGCCATCCCTTCACCATTAAATCGTAGACTCGTGAGAGAGTCGGGTCATTTCTCGTTTCCTTTTCAATGGTAGAATTTGTTACTGGTAGACATTCCACTATGGTTGAGTGGAACATTTCTACTGGGTCCACTGTAGGTGCCTCTTCTACCGTTGGCAATGGTAGACGCGATAAACCGTCAGCATTTCCACGCTGTTTTGATCCTTTGTATTCTATGTCATATTGGTGTGCCCCTAGGAAAAGGGACCAAATCTGTAGCCTTTGCGCTGTCATAATGGGAAAGCCCTTTTTAGGGTTGAATATGGAGACGAGGGGTTGATGGTCAGTCAACAAGGTAAATTTTTGTCCGTGTAGGTAATGGTTGAATTTCTTCACTCCCCATATCAGGCTGAGTGCTTCCCTGTCGATCTGGGCATAGTTACGCTCAGCTGAGTTCAATGAGCGTGACGCAAAAGCTATCGGCCGCTCCGAGCCATCAGGGAATCTATGCGATAATACCGCTCCTACGCCGTAAGGGGATGCATCGCACGCCAGTCTGATTGGCAGTGATGGGTTGTAATGAGCCAAAACTTCCTTGGACGTGATCAAGCCATTGCATTTATGAAAGGCATGTTTACAGTCTTCGCTCCATTTCCAAATTACTCCCGTTTGTAGCAGTTCGTTAAGAGGGCGCAGAACAGTTGACAAGTTCGGTAAAAATTTATGATAGTAATTTATCAATCCCAGGAACGACCTTAATTGTGAGACATTTTCAGGTGCTGGGGCTTTGATGACCGCTTCAATTTTTTCAGGTGACTTATGCAACCCTTCTTCGTTAATTATGTGGCCACAATATGATTTTTGTTTCTGGAAAAATTCGCACTTGGGGCGATTTGCTCGTAGGCCCCGTTCTCTCAGCCTAGTGAGCACCTGCTCCAAATTGGCAAGGTGCTCGTTGTCGTTTTCTCCTGTTACAAGGATGTCGTCTAGGTAGCATTGAGTCCCCGGAATCCCTTGCAGGACTTGCTCCATAGCTCTTTGCCAGATAGCTGGAGCTGATGCTACTCCGAAAACCAGTCGATTGTACTGGTACAGGCCTTTGTGTGTGTTTATCGTGAGATACTTTTTAGAGGCCTCCTCAACCTCCATCTGTAGATATGCCTGTGCCAAGTCAATTTTGGTGAAACGTTTCCCTCCGGATAGTGAGGCGAAAATATCTTCTATCCTCGGAAGAGGATACTGTATCGTGTGAAGGACCGGGTTTACAGTCACCTTGAAGTCCCCACAGATGCGAATTTTGCTCTGTTCTTCAGATTTATCATTATTCAACGTTTTCTTCATGACCGGGACGATGGGTGTTGCCCACTCGCTCCAATCTATCTTGGATAACATGCCAGCCTTTTCCAAATTCTCCAGCTCTGCCTCGACTGCTGGACGAATTGCGTATGGCACCGGCCATGCCTTAAAAAACTTGGGAATTGCCGCATCTTCCACTTTTATTGAGGTGGTGACGCCTTTCAAGGTTCCTAGTTCCTGTTGAAACACTTCTTTGGCGTTGGCCAAGATGTCTTTTAATCATTCAGGTATGACGTCATCATCATTTTTTTTCTTACTGGTCACCGTCAGTGCCTGAATGGAGTGCCAGTCTAAACGTATCTTCCTGATCCATTCACGTCCCAACAGCGGTGGACCACCATCTTGCAGAACGTATAAATACAACTTCTGTATTTCCTTGCCGTTGTATACAACAGGCACCCTTATTTTCCCTCTGGGGTATACTTTCTGCCCCGTATATGTTTTCAAGATAATGGATGTGTCTTTCAAAGGTATATGCGGAAATAGCCGCTCGTAATCCCGTCGACTTATGACGGTCAGAGCTGATCCTGTATCTAGCTCCATTTTAACTGGGGACCCCACTATCGTGAGGGTAACCCAAATGGTCTGGTAATCTTCTTTGGCAATTACATTATGTACTTTGAGACAGCTTAGTCTCTTGTTTCCGGAGTCGCTATCGCTCTTCTGGTCTTCGGAGCTACTGTCCGTCATCATTTGTACCTTTCTGTACTTTTCCTTATTGATTTTTTTTCTGTCAGTGGATTTTTTGTTTCCAGATCGGCATACACGTGCAATGTGTCCCATCTTTCCGCATTGCCTGCATGCTTTGTCCTTGAACTAGCAGTCCCTCTGGTCATGGGTGGATCTGCCGCAGCGATAACATCTCTCGAAACCCTGTGTCATTTCATGGGTGCCGAAGTCCTGTGGCTTTTGCTGTATCTCTGCAGCTCCTCTTGCTGCTGCTTCGTATGATACAGCTACACTGAAAGCCTTGTCCAGTGTTAAATCTTTCTCAGAAAGTAGCCTTTTCTGTGTTCCTTCACTTAGGAGACCGCAGACGAATTTGTCTCGAAGAGAATCTGCCAGTCCTGCCCCGAATTGGCAGTGCTTTGACAGCTTCCTTAATTCGGTGAGGTAATCAGCGTTACTTTCATTCTTGTGCTGATTCCTCCTGAAGAATTTGAATCGTTCTGCTATCAGCAGCGGTGTTGGGTTTAAGTGCCCCTGTAGGGTATCAACAATCTCCTTAAAATTCTTGTCCATCGGTTTGGCTGGAGTGATTAAGTTTCGTAACAGCCCGTATGTCCTTGCTCCCATTAGACTTCGAAGTATCGATGCCTTTTTATCATCCTCTATTTCATTCGCTGTGCAATATACCTCCACTCTTTCCACATATGTGGTCCAATCCTCTACATCACTATCGAAAGCAGTAATATTGCCAGTCTTAGGCATCCTGAAAAAAAAATGGCGCCTCCCGCGCTTTCCTTTCTTCCCTGCCGAGAAAAAATGGCGCCTCCCGCGCTTTCCCGCCGCTGCCGCTGCTGACAACGCTGTTCTCCGCGGTTTTTATTTATACAGATATTTTAAATAGTTGGAGACTCGTTCCCGTCGGACTCTCTGGGACTTTTCCCTCCCTCTGCTTGGTCTGAACGCCGACCTGCTTTGCAGCGCCGGCCGTCTCCCGAGTGCTCCACCCTCCGTCTCTGTTTGCCTCCGCCTTCGCTGCTCGGCCCCGCTGCAGAGCCAGCCGATCGAGCCCCAGCCCGCCGCCCAGGAAGGATTATTGCAGTACCTGCCACCAGCCCGGCTAGCTGGTGAAACCACAGTTTTTTCCTTTCTTTTTCTTTGACTTTCGTCTGAGGTATCGATCTCCTTGAGGTGTTGCCGAATTGCAGGTAAGTCCGTTTCCAATTCGTCGCCACTGTTGTATCCGTGTGTTAATGGAGACACGGAATGCAGGAGTTGGTTTAACAGGTGTTTACTGAACAAAGTCTGGAGGTGAACTAACAGATACAAGACACTATACAGGCTTATATAGCCCGAGTGGCCACTACCAGCATTACAGTACACAGGGGCTCTTAAAGGCACATACACCACAGTAACTTTGTAACATTATTGCGCTGTAACTCTGTGATTCTGTTGTGCTGTAACTCTGTAACTCTGTCACGCTGTAACTTGGAAATTCTGTCACGCTGTAACCCTGTCGCACTATAACGCTGTAACCCTGTCGTACTATAACTCTTTAACTCTGTCACGCTGTAACTCTGTAACTGTGTCAAGCTGTAATTCTGCCATACTGTCACACTGTAACTCTGTAACTCTTTTGTACTGTCACTCTGTCACACTGTAACACTGTCATGTTGTAACTCTGTCATGCTGTAACTGTAATTCTGTCACGCTGTAACTCTGTCACACTATAACTCTGTAACTCTGTCACGTTATAACTCTGTAACTGTTTCAAGCTGTAATTCTGTCATACTGTCACACTGTAACTCTGTAACTCTGTTGTGCTGTCACTCTGTCACACTGTAATACTGTCGTGCTGTATTTCCGTAACTCTGTCACACTGTAACTCTGTAACTCTGTCACACTGTAACTCTGTAACTCTGTCGCACTGTAACTCTGTAACTCTGTCGCACTGTAACTCTGTAACTCTGTCACTCTGTCACACTGTCATGCTGTCATTCTGTCGTGCTGTAACTCTGCCATACTGTCACGCTGTAACTCTGTAACTCTGTCACACTGTCACTCTACGCACTGTAACTCTGTCACTCTGTCATGCTGTAACTCTGTCACACTGTATCTCTGTAACTCTGTCTCGCTGTAACTCTGCAACTCTGTCACGCTGTAACTCTGTAACTCTATCACTCTGTCACACTGTCACGCTGTCACTCTGTCATGTGTCACACTGACATTCTGTCACTCTGTCATACTGTCATTCTGTCATGCAGTAACTCTGTAACTCGGTCGCACTGTCACTATATCATACTGTAACTCTGTCATGCTGTAACTCCATAACTCTGTCACACTCTAACTCTGTCATGCTGTAACTGTAACTCTGTCTCACTTTAACTCCTTCATACTGTCAGTCTGTCATGCTGTAAATCTGTAACTTTATCACACTGTAACTCTGTCACACGATAACTCTGTAACTCTGTCGCAGTCATTCTATCATACTGTAACGCTGTCACGCTGTAATTCTAACTCTGTCAACTCTGTAATGCTGTAACTCTGTCACACTGTAACTCTGTAACTCTGTCATGCTGTAACTCTGTAACTCTGTCACACTGTATCTCTGTAACTCTGTCTCTGTCATACTGTTACTCTGTCATGCTGTAACTCTAACTCTGCCATGCTGTAACTCTGTCATGCTGTAATTTTAACTCTGTTGTGCTGTAACTCTGTCGTTCTGTCACTCTGTCATACTGTAACTCTGTCACACTGTCACTCTGTCGCGCTGTAACTCTGTCACTCTTTTGAACTGTAACTCTGTCACACTGTCACTCTATGAGCTGTAACTCTGTAACTCTGTCACGCTGTAACTCTGTAACTCTGTCATGCTGTAACTCTGTAACTCTGTCATGCTGTAACTCCGTAACTCTGTCACGCTGTCACACTGTCCTGCTGTCACTCTGTCATACTGTCACTCTGTCACACTGTCACTCGGTCATACTGTAACTCTGTTGTGCTGTAGCTCCGTAACTCTGTCACACTTTAACTCTGTCACACTATAACTCTGTAACTATTTCGCAGTCATTCTATCATACTGTAACTCTGTCGCGCTGTTTTTCTAACTCTGTCAACTCTGTAACGCTGTAACTCTGTCACACTGTAACTCTGTAACTCTGTCGCGCTATAACGCTGTAACTCTGTCATGCTGTAACTCTGTCACACTGTATCTCTGTAACTCTGTCTCTGTCCTACTGTTACTCTGTCATGCTGTAACTCTGCCATGCTGTAACTCTGTCATGCTGTAATTTTAACTCTGTCGTGCTGTAACTGTCATTCTGTCACTCTGTCATACTGTAACTCTGTCATGCTGTAACTCTGTCATGCTGTAACTCTGTAACTCTGTCACACTGTCACTCTGTCGCGCTGTAACTCTGTCACTCTTTTGAACTGTAACTCTGTCACACTGTCACTCTACGAGCTGTAACTCTGTAACACTGTCATGCTGTAACTCTGTAACTATGTCATGCTGTAACTCTGTCATGCTGTAACTCCGTAACTCTGTCACGCTGTAACTCTGTCGCACTGTAACTCTGTCACGCTGTAACTGTAAATCTGTTGCGCTGTAACTCTGTAACTCTGTCATGCTGTCACACTGTCATGCTGTCACTCTGTCATTCTGTCATGCTGGAACTCTGTAATTCTGTCATGCTGTAACTCTGTAACTCTATCACGCTGTAACTCTGTTGCGCTCTAACTCTGTCACGCTGTAACTGTAAATCTGTCGTGCTGTAACTCTGTCACGCTGTCACACTGTCCTGCTGTCACTCTGTCATACTGTCACTCTGTCACACTGTCACTCTGTCATACTGTAACTCTGTTGTGCTGTAGCTCCGTAACTCTGTCACACTTTAACTCTGTCACACTATAACTCTGTAACTATTTTGCAGTCATTCTATCATACTGTAACTCTGTCGCGCTGTAATTCTAACTCTGTCAACTCTGTAACGCTGTAACTCTGTCACACTGTAACTCTGTAACTCTGTCGCGCTATAACTCTGTAACTCTGTCATGCTGTAACTCCGTAACTCTGTCACGCTGTAACTCTGTTGCGCTCTAACTCTGTCACGCTGTAACTGTAAATCTGCCGCGCTGTAACTCTGTAACTCTGTCACGCTGTCACACTGTCCTGCTGTCACTCTGTCATACTGTCACTCTGTCACACTGTCACTCTGTCATACTGTAACTCTGTTGTGCTGTAGTTCCGTAACTCTGTCACACTTTAACTCTGTCACACTATAACTCTGTAACTATTTCGCAGTCATTCTATCATACTGTAACTCTGTCGCGCTGTAATTCTAACTCTGTCAACTCTGTAATGCTGTAACTCTGTCACACTGTAACTCTGTAACTCTGTCACGCTATAACTCTGTAACTCTGTCACGCTGTAACTCTGTAACTCTGTCACACTGTATCTCTGTAACTCTGTCTCTGTCATACTGTTACTCTGTCATGCTGTAACTCTGTAACTCTGCCGTGCTGTAACTCTGTCATGCTGTAATTTTAACTCTGTCGTGCTGTAACTCTGTCGTTCTGTCACTCTGTCATACTGTAACTCTGTCATGTTGTAACTCTGTCACGCTGTAACTCTGTAACTCTGTCACACTGTCACTCTGTCGTGCTGTAACTCTGTCAATCTTTTGAACTGTAACTCTGTCACACTGTCACTCTACGAGCTGTAACTCTGTAACTCTGTCATGCTGTAACTCTGTAACTATGTCATGCTGTAACTCTGTCACGCTGTAACTCTGTAACTCTGTCATGCTGTAACTCTGTAACTCTGTCATGCTGTAACTCCGTAACTCTGTCACGCTGTAACTCTGTCGCGCTGTAACTCTGTCACGCTGTAACTATAAATCTGTTGCACTGTAACTCTGTAACTCTGTCACACTGTCACACTGTCACGCTGTCATTCTGTCATGCTGGAACTCTGTAACTCTGTCATGCTGTAACTCCATAACTCTGTCACGCTGTAACTCTGTTGCGCTCTAACTCTGTCACGCTGTAACTGTAAATCTGTCGTGCTGTAATTCTGTAACTCTGTCATGCTGTAACTCTGTAACTCTGTCACGCTGTAACTCTGTAACTCTGTCACACTGTATCTCTGTAACTCTGTCTCTGTCATACTGTTACTCTGTCATGCTGTAATTTTAACTCTGTCGTGCTGTAACTCTGTCGTTCTGTCACTCTGTCATACTGTAACTCTGTCATGCTGTAACTCTGTCACGCTGTAACTCTGTCACTCTTTTGAACTGTAACTCTGTCACACTGTCACTCTACGAGCTGTAACTCTGTAACTCTGTTGCGCTGTAACTCTGTAACTCTGTCATGCTGTAACTCTGTCATGCTGTAACTCCGTAACTCTGTCACGCTGTAACTCTGTCGCACTGTAACTCTGTCACGCTGTAACTGTAAATCTATTGAGCTGTAACTCTGTAACTCTGTCACGCTGTCACACTGTCACGCTGTCACTCTGTCATTCTGCCATGCTGGAACTCTGTAACTCTGTCATGCTGTAACTCCGTAACTCTGTCACGCTGTAACTCTGTCGTGCTCTAACTCTGTCACGCTGTAACTGTAAATCTGTCGTGCTGTAACTCTGTCACGCTGTCACACTGTCCTGCTGTCACTCTGTCATACTGTCACTCTGTCACACTGTCACTCTGTCACACTGTAACTCTGTTGTGCTGTAGCTCCGTAACTCTGTCACACTTTAACTCTGTCACACGATAATACTGTAACTCTGTCGCGCTGTAATTCTAACTCTGTCAACTCTGTAACGCTGTAACTCTGTCACACTGTAACTCTGTAACTCTGTTGCGCTATAACTCTGTAACTCTGTCATGCTGTAACACTGTAAATCTGTCGCACTGTCACTCTGTCATACTGTGACTCTGTTGTGCTGTAGCTCCGTAACTCTGTCACACTGTAACTCTGTCACACTATAACTCTGTAACTATTTCGCAGTCATTCTATCATACTGTAACTCTGTCGCGCTGTAATTCTAACTCTGTCAACTCTGTAACGCTGTAACTCTGTCACACTGTAATGCTAACTTTGTTGTGCTATAACTCTGTAACTCTGTCATGCTGTAACTCTGTAACGCTGTCACACTGTATCTCTGTAACTCTGTCTTTGTCTCTGTCATACTGTTACTCTGTCATGCTGTAACTCTGTAACTCTGCCATGCTGTAACTCTGTCATGCTGTAATTGTAATTCTGTCACGCTGTAACTCTGTCATACTTTTAGTCTGTCATACTGTAACTCTGTCATGCTGTAAATCTATCACGCTGTAACTCTGTCACACTGTAACTCTGTCATACTGTCACTCTGTCACACTGTCACTCTGTCACGCTGTAACTCTAACTCTGTCACGCTGTAACTCTGTAACTCTGTCACACTGTCACTCTACGCACTGTAACTCTGTCACTCTGTCATGCTGTAACTCTGTCACACTATATCTCTGTAACTCTGTCTCGCTGTAACTCTGCAACTCTGTCGCGCTGTATCTCTGTAACTCTATCACTCTGTCACACTGTCACTCTGTCATGCTGTCATTCTGTCGTGCTGCAACTTGGTAACTCTGCCGCACTGTAACTCTGTCTTTCCATCGCACTGTAACTCTGTAACTCTGTCGCGCTGTAACTCTGTAAATCTGTTATGCTGTAACTCTGAAACTCTGTCATGCTGTACCTCTGTAACTCTGTTGCACTGTAACTCTGTAAATCTGTCGCGCTGTAACTGTAACTCTGTCACACTGTAACTCCATCATACTGTCACTCAGTCATGCTGTAACACTGCAACTCTGTCGCACTGTCACTCTGTCAAACTGTAACTCTGTTGTGCTGTAACTCCGTAACTCTGTCACACTGTAACTCTGTCATACTATAACTCTGTAACTCTGTCACAGTCATTCTATCATATGGTAACTCTGTCGCACTGTAATTCTAACTCTGTCAACTCTGTAATGCTGTAACTCTGTCAAACTGTAACTCTGTAACTCAGTCACGCTATAACTCTGTACCTCTGTAACTCTGTCACGCTGTAACTCTGTAACTCTGTCACACTGTATCTCTGTAACTCTGTCTCTGTCTCTGTCATACTGTTACTCTGTCATGCTGTAACTCTGTAACTCTGCCGTGCTGTAACTCTGTCACGCTGTAATTGTAACTCTGTCGCGCTGTAACTCTGTCGTACTGTCACTCTGTCATACTGTAACTCTGTCATGCTGTAAGTCTGTCATACTGTCACTCTGTCACACTGTCACTCTGTTGCGCTGTAACTCTAACTCTGTCACTCTGTAACTCTGTCACACTGTCATTCTACGCGCTGTAACTCTGTCACTCTGTCGCGCTGTAACTCTGTAACTGTGTTGCGCTGTAACTCTGTAACTCTATCACTCTGTCACACTGTCACGCTTTCACTCTGTCATGCTGTCATTCTGTCATGTTGCAACTCTGTAACTCTGTCACACTGTAACTCTGTCTTTCCATTGTGTTGTAACTCTGTAACTCTGTCACGCTATAACTCTGTAACTCTGTCACGCTGTAACTCTGAAACTCTGTCATGCTGTAACTCTGTAACTCTGTCATACTGTAACTCTGTAACTCTGTCGTACTGTCACTCTGTCACTCTATTGCACTGTAACTCTAACTCTATCACGCTATAACTCTGTAACTCTGACATACTGTCACTCTTTTGCACTGTCACTCTGTCACGCTATAACTCTGTAACTCTGTCACACTGTAACTCTGTAGCTCTGTCACGGTGTAACTCTGTATCGCTGTAACTCTGTAACTCGGTCGTACTGACACTCTGTCACACTGTCACTCTGTCGCGCTGTAACTCTAACTCTGTCATGCTGTAACTCTGTAACTCTGTCACGCTGTAACTCTGTCGTACTGTCACTCTGTCACACATACAGTCATAGAGTCATAGAGTTATACAGCACAGAAAGAGACCCTTTGGCCCATCGCGTCCGCGCCGGCCATCAAGCCCTGTCTAATCTAATCCCATTTTCCAGCATTTGGTCCGTAGCCTTGTATGCTATGGCATTTCAAGTGCTCATCCAAATGCTTCTTGAATGTTGTGAGGGTTCCTGCCTCTTCCACCCTTTCAGGCAGTGAGTTCCAGATTCCAACCACCCTCTGGGTGAAAAGGTTTTTCCTCAAATCCCCTCTAAACCTACTGCCCCTTACCTTGAATCTATGCCCCCTTGTTACTGACCCCTCTACTAAGGGGAAAATTTCCTTTTTATCCACCCTATCTATGCCCCTCATAATTTTGTATACCTCAATCAGGTCCCCCCTCAGCCTTCTCTGCTCCAAGGAAAACAACCCCAGCCTGTCCAGTCTTTCTTCATAGCTGAAGCGCTCCAGCCCAGGTAACATCCTGGTAAATCTCCTCTGCACCCTCTCCAAAGCAATCACATCCTTCCTATAGTGTGGCGACCAGAACTGCACACAGTACTCCAGCTGTGGCCTTACCAGCATTTTGTACAGCTCCATCATAACCTCCCTGCTCTTATATTCTATGCCTCAGCTAATGAAGGCAAGTATCCCATATGCCTTTTTAACCACCTTATCCACCTGTTCTGCTGCCTTCAGGGATTTATGTACATGCACACCAAGGTCCCTCTGATCCTCTGTCTTTCCTAGGGTCTTACCATTCATTGTGTATTCCCTTGCCTTGTTAGTACGTCCAAAATGCATCACCTCACACTTTTCAGGGTTAAATTCCATTTGCCACTGTTCGGCCCATCTGACCAACCCATCTATATTGTCCTGTAGCCTGAGGCTTCCCGCCTCGCTATTTACCACCCCACCAATTTTCATGTCATCTGCGAACTTACTGATCATACCTTTTACATTCACATCCAAATCATTAATGTAGACCACAAACAGCAAGGGACCCAGCACCGATCCCTGTGGTACCCCACTGGACACAGGCTTCCAGTCACAAAAACAACCTTCCACCATCACGCTCTGCCTTCTGCCACTAAGCCAGTTTTGGACCCAATGTGCCAAGGCACCCTGGATCCCATGGGCTCTTACCTTCCTGACCAGTCTCCTATGCGGGACTTTATCAAAAGCCTTACTGAAATCCATGTAAACCACATCCACTGCACTACCCTCATCCACACACCTAGTCACCCCCTCGAAAAATTCAATCAAATTGGTCAGACATGATCTTCCCTTGACAAAGACATGCTGGCTATCCCTAATTAATCCCTGCCTCTCCAAGTGGAGACCAATTCTGTCCCTCAGAATTTTTTTAAATAATTTCCCTACCACTGATGTTAGGCTCACTGGCCTATAATTCCCTGGTTTATCCCTACTACCCTTCTTGAATAATGGTACTATGTTAGCTGTTCTCCAGTCCTCTGGCACATACCCTGTGGCCAGAGAGGTTCTGAAAATTTGTGTCAGAGCCCCTGCAATCTCCTCCTTTGCCTCACATAGTAGCCTGGGATACATCTTGTCCAAGCCTGGGGATTTATCCACTTTTAAGCCTGCTAAAACCGCTAGTACCTCCTCCCTCTCGATGCTAATATGTTCAAGTATATCACAGTCCCCCTGCCCGATTTCTATGTCCACATCGTCCTTCTCCATAGTGAACACAGATGCAAAAAATTCATTTAAAACCCCACCTACATCCTCTGGCTCTACACACAGTTTGCCACTTTGGTCCCTAATGGGCCCTACTCTTTCCCTAGTTATCCTCTTGCCCTTAATATACTTATAAAACACCTTAGGATTTTCCTTTATTTTGCTCGCCAGTGTTATTTCATGGCCCCTCCTCGCTCTCCTAATTTCTTTTTTAAGTATCCCCCTGCACTTTCTATACTCCTCTAGGGCTTCCTCTGTCTTTAGTCCTTTGTATCTGCCAAAAGCCCCCCTTTTTTTCCTAATCCATTCTTGCATATTCCTTGACATCCAAGGTTCCCTGGGCTTGTTGGTCCCACCCTTGACCTTTATGGGAACATGTTGCCATTGTACTCTCTCAATTTCCTTTCTGAAAGACTCCCATTGCTCCGATGTGGATTTTCCTTCAAGTAGCTGATCCCAGTCCACATTGGCCAGATCCTGCCTTATCATATTAAAATCGGCCTTCCCCCAATTTAGAACCTTTATTTCCGGTCCATCCTTGTCCTTTTCCATGACTACCTTAAATCTCACTGAATTATGGTCACTGTCACCAAAGTGCTCACCTACTAACACTTCTACCACTTGCCCGGCCACGTTCCCTAGAATTAGGTCCAGTACCGCCCCCTCTCTTGTAGGACTTTCTACATGCTGGCTCAAAAAGCTCTCCTGGATGCACTTTAAGAATTCTGCACCCTCTAAGCCTTTCACACTCTGACTATCCCAGTTAATATTGGGGAAGTTGAAATCCCTCACTATAATTACCCTATTATTTGTACACTTCTCTGAGATTTGCCTACATATCTGTTCCTCTATCTCCCCCTGGCTGTTTGGGGGCCTATAGTACACTCCCAGCAAAGTGCTAGCCCCCTTTTTGTTTCTAAGTTCAACCCATATGGCCTCATTAGAGGAACCTGTTAATATATCATCCCTCCTTACAGCAGTAATTGTCTCCTTAATTAATATTGTGACACCCCCTCCTCTTTTACCGCCCCCCCCCCTGTCTCACCTGAAGATTCTATACCCCGGAATATTGAGCTGCCAGTCTTGCCCCTCCCTCAACCATGTCTCCGTGATAGCAACAATATCATGCTCCCATGGGTTCATCAACAACTTCAGTTCATCCACCTTATTCATAAGACTCCTTGCATTAAAATAAATGCCACTTAGCCTTGCCCTACTCCCTTGTGCCGTTACATATTTGCTCTGCCTTCCAGTCTGACTTATTTTTTCCTCTATATTTGGCTGTACATCACCCCCTATTATAGCTCCACTCTGTATCCCATCCCCCTGCCAAGTTAGTTTAAACCCCCCCGAACAGTGCTAGCAAACCTCCCCGCAAGGATATTTGTCCCGTTCTGGTTCAAGCGTAACCCGTCCGATTTGTACAAGTCCCACCTTCCCCAGAAGCAGGCCCAGTGATCCAGGAAACTAAAGCCCTCCCTCCTGCACCAACTCTTTAGCCATGCATTCATCTGCTCTATCCTCCTATTCCTATACTCACTAGCACGTGGCACCGGGAGTAATCCAGAGATTACAACCTTTGAGGTCCTGCTCTTTAGTCTGCTACCTAGCTCCCTAAATTCTTGCTGCAGGACCTCATCCCTCTTCCCACCCATGTCATTGGTCCCAATGTGAACCACGACCTCTGACTGTTCACCCTCCCCCTTCAGAATGCCCTGCAGCCGTTCAGTGACATCCTTGACCCTGGCACCAGGGAGGCAACAAACCATCCTAGGGTCACGTCTACGGCAACAGAAACACCTATCTGTTCCCCTTACGATAGAATCCCCTACCACTATTGCTCTCCCACTCTTTTTCCTCCCTTCCTGAGCAGCAGAAGCACCCCTGTGGCCAGGAAGTTGGCTGCTGCTGCCTTCCTCTGGTAAGTCATCCCCCTCAACAGTATCCAAATCGTACTGTCACTCTGTCATACTGTAACTCTGTCACACTGTCACTCTGTCGCGCTGTAACTCTAAATCTGTCATACTGTAATTCTGTAACGCTGTAATTCTGTCATACTGTCACTCTGCCACACTGTCACTCTGTTGCGCTGTAACTCTAACTCTGTCGCGCTGTAACTCTAACTCTGTCATGCTGTAACTCTGTAACGCTGTAACTCTGTCCTACTGTCACTCTGCCACACTGTCAACTCTGTCGCGCTGTAACTCTAACTCTGTCATGCTGTAATTCTGTAACTGTGTTATACTAACACTTTGTCATACTGTAACTCTTTTGCCCTGTAACACTGTCACTCTGTCACACTGTGACTCTGTCATGCTGTAACTCTGTCGTACTGTCACTCTGTCATACTGTAACTCTGTCACACTGTCACTCTGACACGCTGTAACTCTAACTCTGTCGTGCTGTAACTCTAACTCTGTCATGCTGTAACTCTGTAACGCTGTCACGCTGTAATTCTGCCATACTGTCACTCTGCCACACTGTCACTCTGTCGCGCTGTAACTCTAACTCTGTCATGCTGTAATTCTGTAACTCTGTCATACTAACACTTTGTCATACTGTAACTTTTTCACGCTGTAACACTGTAACTCTGTCGTACTGTCACTCTGTCACACTGTGACTCTGTCACACTGTAACTGTCGTACTGTCACTCTCATACTGTAACTCTGTAACTCTGTCTCGCTGTAACTCTGTAACTCTGTCACACTGTATCTCTGTAACTCTGTCTCACTGTAACTCTGCAACTCTGTCGCATTGTAACTCTGTAACTCTACCACGCTGTCACACTGTCACTCTGTTATGCTGTCATTCTGTTGTGCTGCAACTCTGTAACTCTGTCGTGCTGTAACTCTGTCTTTCTGTTGCGCTGTAACTCTAACTCTGTCATGCTGTAACTCAGAAACTCTGTCATACTGTAACTCTAACTCTGTCATGCTGTAACTCTGTCGTACTGTCACTCTGTCACACTGTTACTCTATTGCACTGTAACTCAAACTCTGTCACGCTGTAATGCTGTCATACTGTCACTTTGTCACACTGTCACTCTGTCGCGCTGTAAGTCTGTCATGCTGTAACTCTGTAACTCGGTCGTACTGACACTCTGTCATATTGTAACTCTGTCATGCTGTAACTCTGCCACGCTGTAACTCTTTCGTACTGTCACTCTGTCACACTGTCCTTCTGTCACGCTGTAACTCCAACTCTGTCATGCTATAACTCTGTAACTCTGTCACACTGTCACTCTACGCACTGTAACTCTGTAACCCTGTCACACTGTATCTCTGTATCTCTGTCGCACTGTAACTCTGCAACTCTGTCGCGCTGTAACTCTGTCATGCTGTCATTCTGTCACGCTGCAAATCTGTAACTCTGTTGCGGTGTGACTCTGTAACTCTGTCATTCTGTCACACGGTCATGCTGTCACTCTGTCATGCTGTCATTCTGTCGCGCTATAACACTGTAACTCTGTCATACTGTCACTCTGTCACACTGTCACTCTGATGCGCTGTAACTCTAACTCTGTCATGCTGTAACTCTGTCACTCTATGCGCTGTAATTCTGTCACTCTGTCACGCTGTAACTCTGTAACTCTGTCATACTGTCACTCTGTCACACTGTCACTCTGACGCGCTGTAACTCTAACTCTGTCACGCTGTAACTCTGTCACACTGTCACTCTATGTGCTGTAATTCTGTCACTCTGTCATGCTGTAACTCTGTAACTGTGTCACACTGTATCTCTGTAACTCTGTCTCGCTGTAACTCTGCAACTCTGTCGCACTGTAACTCTGTAACTTTATCACTCTGTCACGCAGTCACTCTGTCATGCTGTCATTCTGTCGTGCTGCAACTCTGTAACTCTGTCGCGCTGCAACTCTGTCTTTCTGTTGCGCTGTATCTCTAACTCTGTCACGCTGTAACTCTGAAACTCTTTCATACTGTAACTCTGTAACTCTGTCACACTGTTACTCTATTGCACTGTAACTTGAACTCTGTCACGATGTAACGCTGTCATACTGTCACTTTGTCACGCTGTCACTCTGTCGCGCTGTAACTCTGTCATGCTGTAACTCTGTAACTCGGTCGTACTGACACTCTGTCATACTGTAACTCTGTCCACACTGTAACTCTGTCGTACTGTCACTCTGTCACACTGTAACTCTGTCACACTGTAAATCTAACTCTGTCACGCTGTAACTCTGTAAGTCTGTCACACTGTAACTCTGCAACTCTGTCGCGCTGTAACTCTGTCATTCTGTCACACTGTCATGCTGTCACTCTGTCATGATGTCATTCTGTCGCGCTATAACTAGGTAACTCAGTCGCACTGTCACTCTGTCATACAGTAAATCTGTCGTGCTACAACTCTGCAACTCTGTCACGCTGCAACTGCGTAACTCTGTCGTCGTGTCACTCTGTTATACTGTAACTTTAACTCTGTCATGCTGTAACTCTGTCGAACTGTAGTTCTGTCATACAGTAACTCTGTTGTGCTGTAACTCTGTCACACTGTAAATCTGTCACACTATAACTCTGTAACTCTGTCGCAATCATTCTATCATACTGTAACTCTGTCGCGCTGTAATTCTAACTCTGCCAACTCTGTAACGCTGTAACTCTGTCACACTGTAAATCTGTAACTCTGTTGCACTATAACTCTGTCATGCTGTAACTCTGCATGCTGTAATTGTAACTCTGTCGCGCTGTAAATCTGTCATACTGTTAGTCTGTCATACTGTAACTCTGTCATGCTGTAACTCTATCATGCTGTAACTCTGTCACTCTGTAACTCTGTCATACTGTCACTCTGTCATACTGTCACTCTGTCGCGCTGTAACTCTAACTCTGTCACGCTGTAACTCTGTAACTCTGTCACAAGGTCACTCTACGCACTGTAACTCTGTCACTCTGTCGTGCTGTAACTCTGTCATACTGTATCTCTGTAACTCTGTCTCGCTGTAACACTGCAACTCTGTCGTGCTGTAACTCAGTCACACTATCACACTGTCATGCTGTCACTCTGTCATACTGTCATTCTGTCATGCAGTAACTCTGTAACTCGGTTGCACTGTTACTCTATCATACTGTCATTCTGTCATGCTGTAACACTGTAACTCAGTCACGCTGTAAATCTGTCACGCTCTAACTCTGTCATGCTGTAACTGTAACTCTGTCGCACTGTAACTCCATCATACTGTCACTCAGTCATGCTGTAACACTGCAACTCTGTTGCACTGTCACTCTGTCAAACTGTAACTCTGTTGTGCTGTAACTCCGTAACTCTGTCACACTGTAACTCTGTCACACTATAACTCTGTAACTCTGTCGCAGTCATTCTATCATATGGTAACTCTGTCGCACTGTAATTCTAACTTTGTCAACTCTGTAATGCTGTAACTCTGTCACACTGTAACTCTAACACTGTCATGCTATAACTCTGTAACTCTGTAACTCTGTCCCGCTGTAACTCTGTCACACTGTATCTCTGTAACTCTGTCTCTGTCATACTGTTACTCTGTCATGCTGTAACTCTGTAACTCTGCCGTGCTGTAACAATGTCACGCTGTAATTGTAACTCTGTCGTGCTGTAACTCTGTCGTACTGTCACTCTGTCATACTGTAACTCTGTCACTCTGTCGCGCTGTAACTCTGTCACGCTGTAACTCTGTCATACTGTCACTCTGTCACACTGTCACTCTGTTGTGCTGTAACTCTAACTCTGTCACTCTGTAACTCTGTCACACTGTCACTCTACGTGCTGTAACTCTGTCACTCTGTCGCGCTGTAACTCTGTAACTCTGTCACACTGTATCTCTGTAACTCTGTCTCACTGTAACTCTGCAACTGTGTTGCACTGTAACTCTGTAACTCTATCACTCTGTCACACTGTCACACTTTCACTCTGTCATGCTGCCGTGCTGTAACTCTGTCACGCTGTAATTGTAACTCTGTCGCGCTGTAACTCTGTCGTACTGTCACTCTGTCATACTGTAACTCTGTCATGCTGTAACTCTGTCACGCTGTAACTCTGTCATATTGTCACTCTGTCACACTGTCACTCTGTTGCGCAGTAACTCTAACTCTGTCACTCTGTCACACTGTCACTCTGTTGCGCTGTAACTCTAACTCTGTCACTCTGTAACTCTGTCACACTGTCACTCTACATGCTATAACTCTGTCACTCTGTCGCGCTGTAACTCTGCAACTGTGTTGCGCTGTAACTCTGTAACTATCACTCTGTCACACTGTCACGCTTTCACTCTGTCATGCTGTCATTCTGTCATGCTGCAACTCTGTAACTCTGTCGCGCTGTAACTCTGTCTTTCCATTGTGCTGTAACTCTGTAACTCTGTCACGCTGTAACTCTGCAACTGTGTTGCGCTGTAACTCTGTAACTATCACTCTGTCACACTGTCACACTTTCACTCTGTCATGCTGTCATTCTGTCATGCTGCAACTCTGTAACTCTGTCTTTCCATTGCGCTGTAACTCTGTCACGCTGTAACTCTGTAACTCTGTCATACTGTAACTCTGTCGTACTGTCACTCTGTCACACTGTTACTCTATTGCACTGTAACTCTAACTCTGTCACGCTATAACTCTGTAACTCTGACATACTGTCACTCTGTTGCACTGTCACTCTGTCACGCTTTCACTCTGTCATGCTGTCATTCTGTCATGCTACAACTCTGTAACTCTGTCGCGCTGTAACTCTGTCTTTCCATTGCGCTGTAACTCTGTAACTCTGTCACGCTGTAACTCTGTAACTCTGTCATACTGTAACTCTGTCGTACTGTCACTCTGTCACACTGTTACTCTATTGCACTGTAACTCTAACTCTGTCACGCTATAACTCTGTAACTCTGACATACTGTAACACTGTCTCGCTGTAAATCTGTCGCGCTGTAACTGTCATGCTGCAACTGTAATTCTGTCACGCTGTAACTCTGTCACACTAGAACTCTGTAATTCTGTCATGCTGTAACTCTGTAACTGTGTCACGCTGTAAGTCTGTAACTCTGTCGTACTGTCACTCTGTCATACTGTAACTTCGTCGTGCTGTAACTCCGTAACTCTGTCAGGCTGTAACTCTGCCCCCCTTTAACACTGTAAATCTGTCACGCTGTAACCCTGTAACTCTGTCGTACTGTAACTCTGTCGTGCTGTAACTCTGTAACTCGGTCGCGCTGTAACTCTGTTGTACTGTCACTCTGTCATACTGTAACTCTTTCATGCTGTAACTCTAAATCTGTCACGCTGTAACTCTGTAACAATGTAACTCAGTCATGCTGAAACTCTGTAAGACTGTCGTACTGTCACTCTGTCACACTGCCACTCTGTCGCGCTGTAACTCTAACTCTGTCATGCTGTAACTCTGTCACACTGTCACTCTACGTGCTGTAACTCTGTCACTGTCACGCTGTAACTCTGTAACTCAGTCGCACTATATCTCTGTAACTGTATCGCACTGTAACTCTGCAACTCTGTCGTGCTGTAACTCTGTAACTCTGTCTCTCGGTCACACTGTCACGCTGTCACTCTGTCACGCTGTAACTCTAACTCTGTCATACTGTCACCCTGTCACACTGTCACTCTGTTGCACTGTAACTCTAACTCTGTCACACTGCAACTCTGTAACACTGTCATACTGTCACTCTGTCACACTGCAACTCTGTCATGCTGTAACTCTGTAACTCTGTCGTACTGTCACTGTGTCATACTGTAACTCTGTCATGCTGTAACTCTGTAACTCAGTCGCGCTGTAACTCCATTGTACTGTCACTCTGTCATACTGTAACTCTTTCGCACTGTAACTCTGTAACTCTGTCGTACTGTCACTCTGTCATACTGTAACTCTGTCGCGCTGTAACTCTGTCACACTGTAACTCTGTCATGCTGCAACTCTGTAAGACTGTCGTACTGTCACTCTGTCACACTGTCACTCTGTCATGCTGTAACTCTGTCACACTGTCACTCTACGCACTGTAACTGTGTCACTCTGTCACGCTGTAACTCTGTCACACTATATCTCTGTAACTGTATCGCGCTGTAACTCTGCAACTCTGTCGTACTGTCACTCTGTCACACTGTCACTCTGTCGTGCTGTAAATCTAACTCTGTCACGCTGTAACTCTGTAACTCTGTCACACTGTCACTCTACGCGCTGTAACTCTGTCACTCTGTCGTGCTGTAACTCTGTCACGCTGTAACTGTAACTCTGTCATGCTGTAACTCCATTGTACTGTCACTCTGTCATACTGTGACTCTGTCGCGCTGTAACTCTGTAACTCTGTCGTGCTGTAACTCTGTCATGCTGTAACTGTAACTCTGTCACACTGTAAATCTGTTGCACTATAACTCTGTAACTCTGTCATGCTGTAATTCTGTCATACTGTCACTCTGTCATACTGTAACTCTGTCATGCTGTAACTCTAACTCAGTCACGCTGTAACTCCGTTGTACTGTCACTCTGTCACACTGTAACTCATTTGCTCTGTAACTCTGTCGTACTGCCACTCTGTCACACTGACTCTGTTGTGCAGTAACTCTGTAACTCCATCACGCTGTAACTCTGTCGTATTGTCACTCTGTCACTCTGTCGCGCTGTAATTCTAACTCTGTCACTCTGTAACGCTGTAACTCTATAACTCTGTCGTGCTGTAACTCTGTAACTCCGTCGTGCTGTAACTCTGTCATGCTGTAACTGTAACACTGTCGCACTGTAACTCCATCGTACTGTCACTCTGTCATACTGTAACTCTGTCGCTCTGTAACTCTGTAACTCTGTCGCGCTGTAACTCTGTCATGCTGTAACTGTAACTCTGTCACTGTCATACTGTAACTCTTTCGCGCTGTAACTCTGTTGTACTGTCACTCTGTCATACTGTAACTCTGTTGCGCTGTAACTCTGTCACACTGTAACTCTGTCACACTGCAACTCAGTAAGACTGTCGTACTGTCACTCTGTCACACTGTCACTCTGTCGCACTGTAACTCTAACTCTGTCACGCTGTAACTCTGTCTCTCGGTCACACTGTCATGCTGTCACTCTGTCAAACTGTCATTCTGTCAGGCTGTAACTCTGTAACTCCGTCTTTCCGCCACACTGTAACTCTGTAACTCTGTCGCGCTGTAACTCTGTAACTCTGTCTCTCGGTCACACTTTCATGCAGTCACTCTGTCATGCTGTCATTCTGTCACGCTGTAACTCTGTAACTCGGTCACACTGTCACTCTGTCATACTGTAACTGTCGTGCTGTAAATCTGTAATTCTGTTGCGCTGTAACTCTGTCATGCTGTAACTGTAACTCTGTCATGCTGTAACTCCGGCGTACTGTCACTCTGTCATACTGTAACTCTGTCGTGCTGTAACTCTTTCACGCTGTAACTCTGTAACTCTGTTACGCTGTAACTCAGTCGTACTGTCACTCTGTCACACTGTCACTCTGTTGCACTATAACTCTAATACTGTCACTCTGTCATACTGTAACTCTGTCATGCTGTAACTCTGTAACTCTGTCTTGCTGTAACTGTGTCATGCTGTAACTGTAAGTCTGTCGCGCTGTAACTCTGGTGTACTGTCACTCTGTCATACTGTAACTCTGTCGCGCCGTAACTCTGTCACACTGTAACTCTGTCATGCTGTAACTGTAACTCTGTCACGTTGTAACTCTGTCACACTATAACTCTGTAACTCTGTCGTACTGTCACTCTGTCACACTGTTACTCAGTTGCACTGTAACTCTAACTCTGTCACGCTGTAACTCTGTAACTCTGTCATAATGTCACTCTGTCACACTGTCACTCTGTCGTGCTGTAACTCTAACTCTATCATGTTGTAACTCGGTAACTCAGTCGTACTGACACTCTGTCATACTGTAACTCTGTCATGCAGTAACTCTGTCACACTGTAACTCTGTCGTACTGTCACTCTGTCACTCTGTCACGCTGTAACTCTTTAACTCTGTCACTCTGTAACTCTATCTTACTGTCACTCTGTCACACTGTCACTTTGTCATGCTGTAACTCTGTAACACTGTAACTCTCTAACTCTGTCATACTGTCACTCTGTCGTAATGTCACTCTGTCGCGCTGTAACTCTGTCACACTGTCGCGCTGTAACTCTGTCGGGCTGTAACTCTGTCACTCTGTCGCGCTGTAACTCTGTCACTCTGTAACTAACTCTGTCACACTGTAACTCCGTCGTATTGTCACTCTGTCATACTGTAACTCTGTCGCGTTGTTACTCTGTCACGCTGTAACTCTTTAACTCTTGTCACTCTGTAACTCTATCTTACTGTCACTCTGTCACACTGTCACTTTGTCATGCTGTAACTCTGTAACACTGTAACTCTAACTGTCATACTGTCACTCTGTTGCGCTGTAACTCTGTAACTCTGTAACTCTGTTGTACTGTCACTCTGTCATACTCTCACTCTGGCGTGCTGTAACTCAGTCACACTGTAAACATGTCGCACTGTAACTCTGTCATGCTATATCTCTGTAACTGTTGTGCTGTATCTCTAACTCTGTCATGCTGTAACTCTGTAACTCTGTCGCGCTGTAACTCTGTCGTACTGTAACTCTGTCATACTGTCACACTGTCACGCTGTAACTCTGTCATGCTGTCACTCTGTCACGTAACTCTGTCATATTGTTACTCTGTCATGCTGTAACTATGTTAGCAGCCGCAAAATGCTTCCAAACAAGATGTTGGAGAAAAGAAGTCTGAAAAAGCACAGTTTACTCTTCAGATAAAATGTCAAACCATATAAAAATGCTTATGGTACATTATTTGATGGGACGGTTTGAGTGCCACTAATGCAGGAATAAGGCAGTTTGTTGCTCTGTTCTGTTGATTATTGTGGACAAACAGCCATTATCTGGAGTTCTCACGCCTCCTGCTGTGACTAAATCATTAGTGTACAGAAAGTAAATAATTGTAGCTGCCACCACCATTATTTCAGCTCCCCCTCCAGAAAAAGAAGTAACACCTGCTTTTTTGCAGCCACTAAATCATTAGAAGTGGATTTTGGGTTTAACACTTGCGTGAAGGTGCATAGTGTCCCCCAGCACTTGAATCTGAATTGCATTGACCTGACTGATTCAGGAACTCAAGCCCTGTGCGAAGTAGCAAACGGCAGGGTGTTGGGGGGTGGGGTGGGAGTGTGGGATAGAAGTTAATTAGCAAAGCAGCTTTTCAGAATTCTGAATCCGTTCTGAGTTTTTGTCTATTAGGTTGCCGGGGGGACATGAAGCTGGCCATTGTCTCTCAAAGAATTTGAACAATTAGCATTTGAAATCAATGTTGAAAGATTAAAATCTAGCAGTTAAACTGCTTACATGTATATCTAGAATTGTGCCTGGATATAATCTAATATGGATATATGTATAGATTCCAATTTAGGAGCTGTTTGTTATTAAATGTCATCCTTTTAAAATGACTGTGATTTTTATCTCTCTTCAATGTCTGAAATGTTCAATCGAAAGGAAGTTGCTGATACTCCTTCCTATTTGTAATTGAAGTTTTGTTACTTGTTGTTTCGGAGCTTGTCTTTCAGTGGACTGTACTGGGTAGTGAGTCTGCATTGTCACTGGTTCCCTTTGTGAAAGATATCTTGCAAGGATAAAAGATTTTTATGAGAGAGACGTATCTGTTTTTTAAGTAGAGTGTCTTCTTAAACTGATTCAGAATGGTGTGTCTCGTGCCTTTGCCTTATAGATCAGCTCAACTATGTAAAAGTCTGAGAAAAGCAGAAGAGAGTTTCAGTAAGTTAGAAAACATTTCCCATCCCCCACTCTACATTGACACAATCTCCATTTTGCTTGAAGCACTCCCTCTCTGCAGTTGGCTGGTGGGGGTAGTGCACTCCATTCAGAGTCAACAAATGTCACAAATGGTTTGGAAGGATAAGTAGCAAGAAGGGGGCCAGGCATGGTTTAAAGCTGGGCTCGGGCTCGGGCTGAGCAGATTATAGCCCGATACAAACCACCTGTTCTGTTAGAGCCAGAGAAATTTTAAAGGCAGGAACGAGCGTAAGGCTTGGCAATAATGTACTTACAAAAGGAGTGTACACTCAAACAGGAAAAACACACCCACTGACTTGTTTTAAATAAAAGTACAAAGACTGCTTTCAGAGAAATGGAAGCATTTTTCTTCAAGATGCAAAGTGGGAGGAATGCTGCTTGTTGGCAGAAACTCAGTACCTGGTGCTGTGGGGAATGTGTGTGTTTGTTCGATTTAATCGGCGGATCCACGTGGGTTGTACCAGTGTGCGTATGTGTGTGTGTGTGGGGGGGGGGGGGCGTGGGGGGAGGTGAATCTTGACATGAGTGGAAAAACTTGCTGACTCTCAGTGTGCTTTAGGACTGAATGTAGCTTTACCACAACACTGACACATGCCTGCAGCCAGTGAGTTCAAACAACAGTCCCTGTGGAAATTAAAGAGGGAGTTTTAGAAGCGGTGTATGTGATGTAAGAAAGGAAGTGGTAAAACATTGCTGGGAAAGAAACAGGAACTTCTCAGAAAACTGCTCTGCAACTTTAAAACTGGATAAAGAATTTCAGAGTCAGGTTCCTAAGTGACTTTTCTTTATCAGTCTGAGAGACTTGGGGGGTGGGTGACTGACTGATCAGAGGGGATTCGGTTACAAGAGTCAGTAGAGGTGAGAGAGCAGTCCTTGTCCAGTGTGCTCCAGTCCAGAGTTTCAATGCAACCTCACTAATGTTCACTATTGTGCAGTTAGAAATCATAGGTCCTTTGTGTTTAAGGACCTAGTAGGGAAATGATTTACAACTACCCAAACAAGCAAACTGATCTTCCTGACAGAGCCCTCACTGGACGGAGCACATGCTAGTCACGTCCACACTTTGAGCTGGGGAAGAGCAACATAGGGGTTTCGTTGGTGATGATAATAGATGTCAGACTGTCATATGAATATTGATGCGAAGGCTAGTCTGCTTTCGTAGAGGAGCAGAAGGAAGCAAGATGGCTGCCCTTTAGGATTTGTTTGAAAGGAGACAGATTGTACTTTGCTGGATTTCTGCGACGCTGAGGGAGATACAGA
This sequence comes from Somniosus microcephalus, assembly GCF_052327205.1. Classification (NCBI taxonomy): domain Eukaryota; kingdom Metazoa; phylum Chordata; class Chondrichthyes; order Squaliformes; family Somniosidae; genus Somniosus; species Somniosus microcephalus. Next base: position 70,953,231 of record NC_140987.1, on the reverse strand, counting down.
GACTGAAGTGATTCTTATGCACCAGTAAGATCTTATGCTTCTTATTTGGCTGTTTTCTTTGAAGTAGGAATGTGTGAACATTTATTTTGCACGATCTCATGAAAGGGGAAAAGGTGGGGGTTTGCAGAAAATTAGCCAAAGCTTCTCCAACATGGCTGACAATATTAGTTTGATAAAGAAAAAAAATACCAGTGCAGTATTTGCCTTCTGTTACCTTTGAAGTATGCAGTCAGGTTTGTAATGCTGCAGTCTGCATTCATTGTGTGATATTTTAGAATTTTAAGCTAAGGAGAATTTATATGATCAGTTTTATCCTTATGTAGTTTTTTCCTCTTTTAGGTTTGAAGTGTTTTTGTGAGAGCACAGTAAAGGGATAGTGGTACCGTGGAACAGGTACTGTGTTTTCACCTCCCTGATGTGTGTGCATGAGCTTTTATGGCGTCCTTTAATAATTTTTTTAAATAATTTGTCATTTGTAATGTGTGCAGTGAAACCAATCTTCTAACGTGCTGGGAAAGTAAAGTTTAAATAAATAAATGAAGGAATTGAAATGACACCGAGACGCAGCTGTGGTGTTATGTATTGATTTTTTTTTGGAGATCTTTGGCTTTTTTGTGCATCAACTTCCATTCGCTTGTTTGGTGACTGACCAGCAGACACAAAGACAGGAGCAGTTAAGGAAGGTTCGCGGATCCCAAGGACTGCAAGGTCAGGGGCAGCGAAGGAAATGAAATATAATCCCGCTGCACCATTAGGGGAGAGGGGGATTTGCAGCGAGCTCTCATTTCTCTCAGCAGTCTCAATTTTCAGCAAGCCCCCGTGTTTCCAATGATGTGCTGCGGACCGATGAGGGCTACACACAGCCATGGCATAGCTGCTTACTTTACTGTTTGCATGCTGGCATTTCCTTGCTGCGGTCTGGTATTGATGGCTTGCTAAAGCTTTCTGATTGCCCCTCTGCCCCATTTCGGTGGGGATATAACATCGCCCACTCAGTGCAGCCCAGACAGCCAGCTTCCTGCGACGTCTTTATTGGATCGAGAATCGGTACTAAACAGGCCAGCTCTTTTAAGCAGAAAGGTTTTGTTTCCAAAAAGGGGTTTGCAGCAATCTCAAAACAGAAAACATGGAGAGGAACAAAAAAGGAGCCCATTTCAGTGAATGAGAGGTTTTTGTTATACAGTGCTATAGAATTCCTCCACTACCTGTACAAACAAGTTACTATCAGTTGTTTTTAGCTTATTGAGAAGGATAAATAGCCGTTAGGATTAGCATTTTAATTGCCTCCTTGAATATTTGTAGGTCATGAATAAAACAGCCTTGTTATCTGTGTATTTAGATTGTGTATTCTTCAGCTTCTGCTTTCACTTCAGGTTAGAATGGTTGAGTTGTGTAAATTTTGCAACAAAAAAAAAGTAGTGTTTTGATGGAAGAATGCAGGCAGGATGAAGCTAATCATTCAGGTGTGCTGAATAAACATGAGGAGAATGTTAGCAGAGACTGTTGGCATAACTGAGAGCAAAGCAACCCAGCACAATTTGCGCAGAAAAAACCCCAATATGGGAACGATGTGAGAAGATTTTTATCCAGCTCACTTTAGTTTGCTCCATAACACTTCTTGTGTTAATGAACTTCAATTGGATTTAAGCAATTATATCACATCTGTTCTGCAGAGGAAAAGATTGTTTAACAAACACTAAGCAACACCTCGTAATAGAAGCAACTTGGTGGGTGGGGGGGGGGGGGAAGAAACTTTGAAACTTCTTCAAATATGTGGAGTAAGTTGGAAACTGTTTTAGTCACATAGTGCAGGTGAACATTAAAACTTTAAAACAAATTATGTTTTTTGATTGAATGTCACCTGTCAGCATGATATCGCAATATGTGCAGCGCTGTATGATTTGATAAATGCATAGCAGTCATCCAATTCCTTTGTGCTGCTTTGAGCAATTATAATTATGATAGTCACATGTAGTTATCAGTAAATAATGTATGCCCGTGACAATGGAGCCTGCTCACTTGGCCAAAGATGCTGCTATTTTAAAGGTTGAGAGGACTTTTTCTTTAGAAAGTAAAAACATTTTTATAGCGACTTTTATATCCTGAAGACAAGTCACAATCAATGAAGTACTTTTGAAGTTGTTTTGTAGGCAAATGTAACAGCCAATTTGAATGCAGCAAGGTCCCACAAACAGCAATGTGTTAAATGAGATGATCTGTTTTAATGATGTTGGTTGATGGGAATAGTGTCATGGGATCTTTTACGTCCACCTGAGAGGGCAGACGGAGCTGAGGTTTAACGTCTTACCTGAAAGACAGCACCTCTGACAGTGCAGCACATCCTCAGTACTGCACTGGAGTTGGGGGGGGCCGGTTGTGGGAGTGGTGGTAATACTTGCACATTAGTATAGATCCCTAGGGAGATAAAAAAGAAAGAGGTGAGCACCAGTTGCTATAAATAAGCATTTGGTTGTGTGTGGGGTCTAACTGTGACAGGAAAATATGAAAAAAATTAATATGATATGTAGGGTGTTAAATTGAGATTGGTAGCGCCCATTGTTTGGGTGCTACAGGTGCTGTTTACATACCAAAATGGTATCCGATGCACGCGCGCACTCTCCTGCCGCGAATCGTGTTGGACGCCATATTGCTGAGGGCGTTAGCGCACGCGCAGCTAACACCTGCCAAAAGTATGCAGAGCAGGCAGATCATGACATTAATCAGTGTGAAATACTGATTTAACGCCAGCGCTGCCATTTTGGAGCTCAACGCTACAGCCAACGCCCCCTCTTAACTTTGCACGGCTGAACACGCGTTAAGCAGCCGGAAGGACCAACCCCCCCACTGTACTATTTAAAGGGATCATCAACTACTTGCAGGTTAGCTGCTGCTTGATTTCTTCTGGCTGTTAATACAATTCTACAAGTGTTTGGCACTTTCCATAGTTCTTTCTAGTTGCAAAAGTCTACCGGGAGTGTTGAAGGACTTTTTCCTGACTTCATCTTTGGCACAAACCAGTTGCTCCCAGACATGGGTGCATTAGTAGGCCTTTCCCTTGGAGTACACCATGACTGGGAGAATGAGCAGAGGCCACGCAGAGCAGGACAAACTGCTAGAAGAGGGAGGAGGAGGAGGGGGAGGCGGGCTCTCAGCAGGAAGCCATATCCACCCAGGGTGTTCACTGAGCTATTCTCCTACCTGAACCTCAGCAAGGAACAATATGTGAGACATCTGCGCTTCAGTAAGGACATCCTCACTGAAATCTGCCACCTGCTGCAGCCACCTCAGAGCAGAGCAAGGACCGCATTGCCAGTGGCTGTGAAGGTGACCGTGGCGATGCATCTGGATCTTTCCAAGCTGTAGCTGGAGATATTTGCAACATCTCGCAGTTTGCTGTCCACTGTCACATAAAGGAGGCCACTGAGGCTCTCTATTCAAAGAGAGCTGCCTACATTTCATTGCCTTTTGCCAGAGAGCAGCAGGCGGAGCGAGCACACGGCTTTGTTGGGATTGCAGGCTTCCCCATGGTGCAAGGGTGCCACTGACTGCACGCACATTGCTTTGCGGCTGCTGCATGTCAACTCTGCCAAGCACTGGAACTGAAAGGGATTCCACTCCCTCAACATCCAGCTGGTGTGTGACCATAGGCAGCGAATCATGCAGGTCAATGCCCGGTATCCTGGCAGCAGTCATGATGCCTTTATTCTGTAGCAGTCCGCTGTGCCATTTGTATTTGAGCCACCATGGCAAACCAGAGGGTGGTTATTGGGCGACAAGGGCTATCCGCTGATGACATGGCTGATGACTCTGGTGTGCAACCCTCGCACGTGTGCGGTATGCACACAATGAAAGCCATGCAGCCACACGAAATGTGACCGAGCACACCACTGAAACAATGCTTCCGCTGCCTGGACTGCTCTGGAGGAGCCCTGCAGTACTCGGCAGAGCGGGTGTCAAGTATCATGTTGATCTTTTGCTTGCTACACAACCTCACTATCTTTAGGGGACAGCCCTTGCCATCAGCTATACGACGAGCAGCTGAGGAGCAGGAGCATGAGGAGGAGGAGGAGGAAGAAGAGGAAGAGGAAGAGAGGAGGCAACCTAAACAGCCCCTTTCTGCCTGGGCTGATGGTGAAGAACTAATTCAAGTGCGATACCAGTAACCACAACCCCAATTCCCCATTCACCACCGCCCCACACCTTACCTGCCATATTGCATACAAACGTAAACCAACCACCCTTGTACATTCCCTTAGTGCCTGTCTTCCATGTGCCTTTGCCTGTCCTACTGCTCCTATTACCCCAGTGGCTGCAGCATGGCTGGTGGAAGGCTGCTGACTTTCAGTGGAGGACACAGCAGATGGCCTTGGAGGATGACCTTGAGCAGCTCTGGGGCTGGAAGGTGCGGACTGCACCATCTCGGCCTGGGCGGCAGCAGTTTAGACTGGATGGCTGACAGGCAACAGCAAGGGCACTGGCGGAATGGCAACTGTGGGAAGACGAACGCTGTCATCCTGAGAGAGGACAGCAGGCTCGTGCTCCATGGAGCCACTGCCACTCTCCAGGGCGGCCAATGAACAGCGCGGTTAGCGCTGGTTGGATGCTGAAATCGTTATAATGAGCAGGCAGCATGAAGTTGGCCTGCTGCCTGCATTGTAACCAATGGGCGTGGGTTCATTGCGCATCACGATCCCAGCGCCTATTTTCGGGGATTATCCAATTTAGCCCCTGTAGTCTGTAATGAGACAATATCTGGCACTGCATATTTTTTCAAATTTTTGCTCAAATCTTTATAATAAAAGAATCCTTGTTATTTTTACCTAAAGACTATCAAGGCAAGGGCCTTAAAAACAAAATGAATGCCGCATGCCATCTGCCCCGCACAATAATGATGAATGCTGGACCATCTATCTGCAGCAAAGTCAGTCCAATGTGAATCAAATAGTGAAAGGAATCACATGCAGGAATTGTAGCACCAAGTTTGAGAAAACCTTGCAGTTTTGACTTTTGTTTTTGTTTCTGATGCTGAATGGCCTATTATGGTCAGTTTATCACCGTCATCTAAACAAAGAGCTTCCCAAATAAGTTACAGTATAATATTGGAATGCTTGACCCAGATAACAGTGAAGAGACACTTTTTTGCTGCTTTGCTGCAGCCCAGGGATAGTAAGGCTATGTATTGTCAAACTCTGTTGAAAGAATGAGGAAATGACGAGTGCTCGGGGTTTGTTTTGACAAGAGAATTCTCAGGCCGCTGTCTAACAGCAGCTGTATGCATGGCGTGCAGTGCGTTGTACTAAAGCTTCCACAGCACTGGGCCGCGGGGGAGAGCCACGTGTCCCCTATCTCGCACACAGACATGCTTCAGGGTACATCCTGAGGCCAAACCAATGGGTGGTGCCTAGCGACTGTGGTTTGGAAATGAGTTTTTTGGTACTGATTAAATTTGAGCACGAGCTAGAGTTTGCTCTGTTAGCCTTCAGCTGCCTAGGCCCTAAGCTCTGGACTTCCCTCCCTAAACCTCTCCACCTCTCTCTCCTCCTTTAACATGCTTCTTAAATCTACCTCTTTGACCAGTCCTAATATCTCCTTATCTGGCTCAGTGTCAAATTTTGTCTGATAACGCAACTGTGAAGTGCCCGAGGGCATTTTCTTAATGTTAAAGGCGCTATATAAATGCACGTTGTTGTTGTTGTTGTTGTTTTGAAACAAGTGATGTTCACTAACGTTCTTTAGGGAAGGAAACCTGCTGTCCTTACTTGGTCTGGCCTATACGTGACTCCAGTCCCACACCAACAGGGTGGAGCCCTAACTGCCCTCGGAAGTGGCCTAGCAAGCCACTCAAATCGCTTAGCTGTTCAAGAAGGCGGCCCACCAGCACCTTCTCAGGGCAACTCAGGATGTGCAATAAATGCCGGCCTTGTCTACATTCCGAGAATGAATTTTTTTTAAAGTAGGTTGGGATTTAGCGTACACAGTAAGACAATATTTTTTGCTGCAAATGATGCTGTAGAGCTCAGTCTTTGACCCTCCATTGCCGAAAGACTTAATTTTGACTAGTGGTCAGCTACAGTATTTCCACTTTGATGCTGCCACTTTGGGAGAGGACTGATACAACAAAAAAGGGAAGGAGTTACATTTGTATAGCACCACATCCAGTCTCTCAGAAAGGCCCCAAAACACTACGCCTACAGTAAATAACTTTTGAAGTCCAGTTATTATGTTATTATGTAGGCAAATGGAGCAGCTATATTGTGCACAGCAAGATCCCACAGTGGGGTGGGCAAGTGAAAGGAATGGGCAATTCACTTGTTTTCTGATGGTGTTGGTTGAGGGCTCAATGTTGACCCAGGACACCGAGAACAACTCCCCTGCTCTTTTTCAAATAGTGCCATGGGATTCTTTTACGGCCACCTGAGAGGGGAGACGGGGCCTCAGTTTAACGTCTCATCTGAAAGACGGCACCTCCGACAGTGCAGCACTCCCTCAGCACTGAACTGGGGATTATGTGCTCAAGTCCCTGGAGTGGGTCTTGAACCCACAACCTTCTGACTCAGAGGTGAGAGAGCTACCCACTGAGCTGAGACTATCACCGTGATGATGGAATGAAAATTTGATGGAATTTAAAACCGGGTGGGTGGCACAACCAATCAGCTCTGCCAAGTTACCGCCCAGATTGCGAAGAGGAAAATAACCCGCAGATTATCTGATTTACCTGCCACAGCATTCTTTGGCATTTAAACCACCTGTAGGTCCGGGAGAAATACCATGGCGGTAGATTCTGAAAGTCTTGCATGGCTGTGTGGCATTTACAGAAAGCAACATTTTGGAAATGAAGCCCAGGGCCATTATTTTCTTGTCCTGCACAGCAGTACATCTATGGGAATGGGGGACTGTAAACAGACTGATACGGTGTGGCTAGTGTTTGGAGTTTGTTGACTCCACGGTGTGAAGTGGGATGGTATTGGCCTGGCTACACCTCTCTGATAACCTTTCCCCCATCCATTCGTGTACAAGGCTTTGCTAGGAACAATTTCTAAACATTAGGCAAAAAAAAAGGCAAACTGCAGCCAAGAGTGAACTCCTTTCCAAGAAGAATGCGTCGTGTTAACTTCTTTTGGCAGGGCCCGGAGTGTGGAGCGTAGGTTTAAAAACTTAAAAAAAGTAACATAGCTTCACACTCATGGAGAAAAAGAAAAGATCTTCATTTTTTGAAAACGAGTGGACAAGGCCCCGTAGCAGGGCTGTTCTGATGAGAGATAAGATAAGATCAGAGCGCCTGGGTCTGATTATTGTAATAGTTATAGAGCAGACTGCCTCAACACCAGTTAGTTGAACCCAGCTGCACTTAAGGATCCCAAACCAAGCTTTGCAAAGTCCAGAAAGTCTGCATTGCATCAGTGCTAAAGTACAACTGTGTCTGAGCAGGAGGAGTTCAAGCATGCTCTGCTGTTCATTGTCTGCCAGAAGATTCACTGATGTGACCTCTCGACAGCTTTAATCAATAAACATCCATGGTATGAATAGAATATCCTGCATGTCACCCGGTCAGGTAAAAAAAGTACCATGTGACCTGACCTCCAGAACCCACTCCTGGCTTTGTTGCTTCTGGTTGATGACGTCAGCTGCCTTGTTGAATATTACTTCATAGAGATCCTCTTTTTTCCCCCAATTTGGCCCATTTCTGTAATTGAGAGATATATGCAAAGCCATGGTAGTGCACGGCTGTGTGATTTAACGAGGCACTAGAAGGGCTAATGTGCTCACTGCGTACCAAGTACCACTGTGCAGATTCATGCACCCGGCACACAGCCCGCTGATTTTTCGTTCCATGGGTGAATCCAGAACGAAAGGGTGAAATATAAGATTGCCACTATCAGATCAGATGAAGAATTTGGGAGGAATTTCTTCACACAGAGAGTAGTGAGAATGTGGAACTCACTGTCAAATGGAGTGGTTGAAGGAGATAGTTTGACAAATTTATGGGGAGTCTTGAAGCATACATGTGGGAGAAGGGAATAGAGGGATCTGAGGGCAGGGTGGGAAGAGGTAATTAGAGTGGGAGGAGGCTTGTGAGCAGTATAAATACCGTCATAGACCAATTGGGCTGAATGGCCTGTTTCTGTGCTGTAGATTCGATGTAATTGAAATGCGTTCTTGCCCAAATTCACAGTATGCGCTCCCATCGTGTAAATCTGTGCCAGGAGTGCAAATTCATGAAGTTTGCCTGTCTCTGACTCTGTAATAGTTCAGACAACCTGAGTATTAACTAAAATAGCTGGTCTGCCACCTTACCTGGGAGTTTTAGTAATGCAAGATTAAAGGCTGCTCAGGCTAAAGTGTGAAGTTTTAAAGGTTTGTGTTTTTTTGCAGACAGCCAATGTAAGGGGTGCCAGCATTGTGGAATGGAACCGTGGCCTATTTTTTGCATCCAGTGTCAGCATCAAGTGCTCCCTGGTCAGACTTAGCACTGGCCAGGTAGAGAGTAAACTTCCCTCTGCACTAGCCAAAGAACGCATCTTAATTTCACGCTCGGAAGCCCACTGGCAATGTGATATGTCCTTACCCCACACTAGGCTCCGTTGTGGCCTTGGTAGGGGAACCATCCAATTTAGTGCCCATGAGAATTGAATTATGGGCTGCTTTGTGTTTATCCGTGTCCACCACAAGAAGGTTTGAAACTGTCTCGGCTCTCACATGAATCTTGTCATTCATGTGGAAATGACTTATGAAATGATACTGGGCGGCCTGCTGGTGGCGCTGTCCAGGGAGAGTATAAATGCTCGGGCATGGGCCCAGCTTGCTCAGGACATTCTTTAACAGGGACTAGTGAAGGACACAACTAGATCTCCATGTTGAAAAACAGTTGATTAAAGCCTTGTTTAATACTCAGACCAAGTGCCGAGTAGTTTTCTTACGTCAGGCTCCTTCCAACTTTACAGGCGGCTGTGTGAAATCTTGGTAAAGCAACACCACATCTGTGGGAGGAACAGCCGAGTCTGTTGTAATTGTGGCAGTTACTGTCCCATGTAGAGCTCTAGAAACCTTTCGCTGGTTGTCAGTGGGTGTGTTTGTCGCCTCTAAGCTTGGAGTAACCTGTAAAGTCTGTGGGTTGTTTAGTTAATTAATACACAGACTACCAGAGTAACTTAAAACAGGACTTTACTATTCGAAGGTCAGGGCGAATCTGCCCAATAAATCCTGACACAGCACTTATATACCGGTGTGGTCACCGTCGGTATTACAGTATACAGAAGCCAACAAAGTAGTGCAACACCTAAAGTAGTTCTCTTAAAGGTGGACGGTTACATATAATAGTTCTCTTAAAGGTAGACGGGTACATACACTACATAACCGGCCTAGAAATTCGCCTCGGGCAGTGACACAAAATGGGCGGCATCAGATCGGCCACCCGTTAGACGCAGAACCTGATACTCAGCTCTATTGTGCAGTCAACGGAATATCAGGCGCTGCGTATAATGGGCGGCCAATCCAATACCGCCCGTATTGTGCCAATACTGCCCGAGACGAATTTCTAGGCCTCACTCTCCTCAGCAGCTCCAGCCCGGATACCTGTCTGCCAGCCCAGCTCACTCAGACTCTGCAAGCAGATTGGCATTTTTTGTTTACTGTTTCTAGTGGTTCAGCAGAATGGAATTGCGATGTGAAATCCTACAGAAATGGGTGCAATAGATTATTGCACATTCAGTAAGGTCTGCACTGGGATCCTAGTCTCGCTTTTACCTTGTAGTAATTGGAGAGAGTTTGCCTAACCTATGAACACATTTTCATTCAGTATAATACAAAAGGAATTGGGAAAAAGACAGTAAATACGAGGGTAAATTCCCCAATCCTAGCAGGGAGATGGGTCTGCAGAGCTCGCAGGCCAGTGAACTAGTGGTAGAGTGTTGCAGTCCTATCTCCGAATTGAGCTCTGAATTTGCACTCCAGTCTTTTTGTTTTATATCCCAACAACAGTCTGGACAAAAATTCTGAAATATTCTCCGGCACAGCCATGCACTGTAGTCCACACAGGTTTAACAGCAGGTTACTGGAAGCACCTTTGACCTAAGGTGCTTCTACGTGCTCCATCAGTGCCATCACGTCCCCTGGCCGTGGCTCGCACGCAGCCAGCTGCACAGACCAAAGGTGAAACTGCCAAGAACTCATTCAGACTGGCTGCTGCGAAGGCCCGTGTTTCTAACGGGTCACAATGTCTTAGGATCTCAGTGGCATTCCAAGTTGACGTGCCAAATCCAAAACAATGAGATGCAGCTTCAAAGCCTTTATATGGAACCGTGAACCCAGCAATTCCCCGTATTCAAATGAAGGCTTGCTTCAATGGCCTTACTTTAGGCAGGTGTCCATCAGTTTACCCCATAGCTCGCTGGTCAGGTTAGTGAGGAGCTGGACCATACAGACCCGGCCAGCCCCAGGTGTGACTCCTAGTCTGTGCTGTGCTAGTTGATTGCAGCCCAGGGTGTCCATAGGGCTACTGCAATTGGCCTCAGCATCCCCTAGTCAATGTCAGGGAGATCCTGCTCCTGATCAATATTCAGCAGCTGCCTGCCTACCAACCCCCCAACCCCGTCCCCTCCCAGAAGTGCCTGTGCATGGATAAAAGGTGAGGACAGGACTCGGCTTAGCTGTGATGTTCCCATAGTTGAATAGTTTACCAAAAGTGCCGCATGCAGAGTCGCCATGTGGGCAAGAGGATGGGAATTGGCAGGAAAGGGCTTGTATTCCCTTTATAGAAGATTAAGATGTGATCTGATCGACGTGTTTAAAATTATAAAAGGATTTGATAGAGTAGATAAAGAGAAACTATTTCTTCTGGTGGGGGGAAATCCAGAATAATTTTAATAATCTAAAAATTAGAGCCAGGCCATTCAGAAGTGAAATCAGGAAGTGCTTTTTCACACAAAGGATAATGGAAATCTGGAACTCTCGCCGCCAAAAGGCTGTGGATGTTGGACCAATTGGAACTTACAAAACTGAGGTCGATAGATTTTTGTTAGGTAAGAGTATCAAGGAATATTGGAGCAAAGACGGGTAAATGGAGTTGAGGTACAGGTCAGCCAGGAGCTAATTGAATGATGAAACAGGTTATGGAGGCTGAATGGCCTACTCCCGTTCCTAAGTCCCTGAGAAGTTGCCTCTGTGCCCCATTTTGACGGTGTTTTCAATACAACCTGAACCTCTCTTCAACATTTGCCGTGCATTCCACAGCAGGGTTTAAAAGAAACAAATTCAGTGCATTAAAATTCACCCTTGTTAACTGGGACATGGCACCTGCCTGAACTCTATCCTATAGTTTGATGCTGACACGCAGCTAGGAAAATAATTCGAGAGCTCGCTGCCGCCTTTACCAGTTGTGCTGGCATTAGCATCGAATGCAGAGGTTTCCTATGGGGTTTGCCCTCTAGATCAGGCAGCGAGCCAGAGCCACTTCACGTGCTCATGTTTACAACACGCACTTCCAAAATTCCTGAAAGCTATCACACGAGCACAGGTGAATTTCAAATTTCTGCAGCCACTTGAATGACCAGAATTCTGTACCTCAGCATTTTAATTGGATCGCACTAGATAGTATCCTAACCTTCAAAGTGCAGCGGTATTGAAACACAATTCAAATTTCCCCTATCACTTGTGCTAAAGTCTGATAATCAGCATATATATTACAATAGCTGCTTTATTCTCTGCGACAGGGCTGGTGCAGAAAGAAGCTGAATTGTCCCAAGGAGTCATTAAACTGTGGTTAAACTTACCAAGGTGTGTCGGGCAGGATTTAGTTTTTTTAACATAGAAACATAGAAGATAGGAGCAGGAGTAGGCCATTCGGCCCTTCGAGCCTGCTCCGCCATTCAATGAGATCATGGCTGATCATCCAAACCCTAGCACCCAGTCCCTACACCGACAGCCATCCCACCCAAGCCCTATCCCCGTAACCCCGTAACCCCACGTATTTAATCCCCCCTAACACTAAGGGCCAATTTTATCATAGCCAATCAACCTAACCCGCACATCTTTGGACTGTGGGAGGAAACCGGAGCACCCGGAGGAAACCCACGCAAACACGGGGAGAATGTGCAAACTCCACACAGTCACCTGAGGCCGGATATTGAACCCGGGTCCCAGGCGCTGTGAGGCAACAGTGCTAACCACTATGCCACCGTGCTGCCCTTTATTTGTAATGACTCAATAAAACGAGATGATAATGTCATAACAGGGATGAGAAAAGACATTTTGTCCCTTCTCAGTGGGTCCCTCTGATCTCTTAAGTCCACATCATTGCATCTCATCAGATTGTCACTAATCCTATGGTTTTTACCTGGACTGAGAGCGTTGCCCAGATTTGACTCTTTTTAGGAAGACATTTTTCATTTGTCCCTATGCTAAATTTACTTATTTCCAATTCCATCCTCTTACCCTCCTTTCATACATTAATTTGCATTAATAATATGAGTTTAAACTTTTCTTGTGCCATTTAATTATTTATATACTTTGATGAGATGTCCCCTCAATGTCCTTCTTCCTAGAGTCTAAAGATTGAACTCGAGCCCTCGTTTAAAGCTCATCCCTTTACACTGGGACCAGTCTCCCAGTTCTTCATGCATGCTCTCCGATCCATATCTTTGTGAGGTGGTGACTAAAACTGCAAATGGTTTTGTAATTTTGTTCTGGCCAGTGCATTGTAAAAGCGCAGCATAATGTCTGTACACTTAAAGTCCACTGATCCACCTCAATATCCTAGGGTTCTGTTTTAGCTTTTATATTTGTTCCCAATGTTTCAATTGCTTGAAAGTGTAATGTGTGCTATTACTCCTAGTCCCCCTCTAAGGTTTACTAATTCAGTTCCATTCACTGTAAGCTTATGTCCCCACAGTTTTTTGACATCACATTTTATATCCATCAATCATTGGCCATATATCTGACCAATTGCATCGGTGATCTAAATGATTTTGCAAATCTTTTGCTGTATCGACCGCTGACCAATTTTTGTGTCATCCTTAAATTCGACAAGCTTACAGTTAGGTTAGTCATCCAAGTCGTTTATGTAGATCATATCCATGTGGACTCTGACATGACGTCCCTGTCCCCTTGAGTACGCTGTGTTCTCCATTTTTTAAGTCCATTTCCATGTCCTTCCCTGGATAATAAGTTACATCATAGGGAGTTCTACTATTTATTTCACTTGGTACTTGCTCAAATCAGTCAACAAGGTTTATAAGAACATAAGAAGTAGGAGCAGGAGTAGGCCATACGGCCCCTCGGGCCTGCTCCGCCATTCAATAGGATCATGGCTGATCTGGATCTAGACTCACGTCCACTTCGCTGCCCACTCCCCGTAACCCCTAATTCCCTTATCTGCTAGGAAACTGTCTATCTCCATTTTAAATTTATTTAACGTTGCAGCTTCCACAGCTCTCTGGGGTAGCAAATTCCATAGATTTACTACCCTCTGAGTGAAGAAGTTTCTCCTCATCTCAGTTTTGAAAGGGCAGCCCCTTATTCTTAGATTATGCCCCCTAGTTCTAGTCTCACCCATCAGTGGAAACATCCTCCCCGCATCCACCCGATCAAGCACCCTCACAATCTTATATGTTTCGATAAGATCGCCTCTCATTCTTCTGAATTCCAATGAGTAGAGTCCCAACCTACTCAACCTTTCCTCATACGTCAACCCCTTCATCTCCAGAATCAACCAAGTGAACCTTCTCTGAACCGCCTTGAGAGCAAGTATATCTTTTCTTAAATATGGAAACCAAAACTGCACGCAGTATTCCAGGTGTGGCCTCACCAATACCCTGTATAACTGCAGCAAGACTTCCCTGTTTTTGTACTCCATCCCCCTTGCAATAAAAGCCAAGATTCCATTGGCCTTCCTGATCACCTGCTGCACCTGCATACTAACTTTTTGTGTTTCATGCACCAGGACCCCCAGATCCCTTTGTACTGTAGCACTTTGCAGTTTCTCTCCATTTAGATAATAACTTGCTCTTTGATTTTTTTCTGCCAAAGTGCATAACCTCACACTTTCCAACATTATATTGCATCTGCCAAATCTCTGCCCACTCACTTAGCCTGTCTATGTCCTTTTGCAGGTTTTTTATGTCATCCTCACTCATTGCTTTCCCTCCCATCTTTGTATCGTCGGCAAACTTGGATATGTTGCACTCGGTCCCTTCCTCCAAATCGTTACTATATTACTATCGATTGTAAAGAGTTGGGGTCCCAGCACTGACCCCTGCGGAACACCACTAGTTACTGATTGCCAGCCCGAGAATGAACCATTTATCCCAACTCTTTGTTTTCTGTTAGATAGCCAATCTTCCACCCATGCCAGTATATTACCCCCAATCCTGTGATTTCTTATCTTGATCAGTAATCTTTTGTGTGGAACCTTGTCAAATGCCTTTTGGAAGTCCAAATACACCACATCCACTGGTTCCTCTTTATCCACCCTGTATGTTACATCCTCAAAGAATTCGAGCAAATTTGTCAAACATGACTTCCCCTTCATAAAACCATGCTGACTCTGTCCTATTAAATTATGTTTATCCAAATGCTCTGTTACTGTTTCCTTAATAATGGACTCCAACATTTTGCCAACCACAGATGTTAGGCTAACTGGTCTATAGTTTCCAGATTTTTGTCTACTTCCCTTCTTAAATAAGGGTGTTACATTAGCAGTTTTCCAATCTGCCGGGACCTTTACTGAGTCCAGGGAGTTCTGGAAAATAATCACCAATGCATCCACAATCCCTACCGCCACTTCTCTCAAGACCCTAGGATGTAGGCCATCAGGTCCGGGGGATTTATCCGCCTTAAGTCCCATTATTTTACTGAGTACCATCTCCTTAGTGATTTTAATTGTCTTTAGCTCCTCCCCCCCCCCCCCCCCATTGCCCCCTGTTTGTCCAGTGTTGGGGTATTTTTAGTGTCCTCTACTGTAAAGACTGATACAAAATATTTGTTCAGCGTTGATAAAGCTATCAATTCATCCAATGAAAAGCGACGAGTTAAGAAAGTAACTATAGGTTTTTATTGGCTAAATAACAGAGCCCACCCTCGTGGGTGATCGGATACAACAAGGAGGAATGCCAGCCAGTCGACTACCTTTATACCTGGGCAGGTAGGTGGAGTCATGGGCGGAGTCAGCAGTGGTCAGCCCAGGTATAACAGCGTGACAAGAGGCGACCTCGTATAGTGATACAACAGTGTGAACAGTGATAACCATAGAGTAACGATATAACAGTGATAACTATAGTGTAACGATAGTGAACGATAAAAGTGGTTTACCACATTCACCCCTTGTTTAGATTTGAGTCCGGCGGGGTGAAGTGTACTACCAGTTCTGGTATGTCAGTCTGTCCGGAGGCCTCGTAAGCCTTTCTGATCGTCGCAGCGGCGGTGTTGCATTATCCGGTGTTAATGCTGGTGTCTGCGTGGTCGGAGAAGGCTCGTGGGGTTCCAGCATGCCGTCTACCTGGTCTGGAATTGGGGGGGTGGTGGGGGGGTGGTGAAGGTGGTGTCTCCGGAGTGCCCGAGGGTGCGAGGTCTCGTAAGGAGACTGTGTCCTCCCGCCCGTCTGGGTATGCCACATAGGCGTACTGGGGGTTGGCGTGCAGGAGGTCCACCCTCTCGACCAGGGGGTCCGTTTTATGGGCCACGGGGGTGGGCTCTGTTATTTAGCCAATAAAATTGATATACCTATCAATTCATCCAATGAAAAGCGACGAGTTAAGAAAGTAACTATAGGTTTTTATTGGCTAAATAACAGAGCCCACCCTCGTGGGTGATCGGATCCAACAAGGAGGAATGCCAGCCAGTCGACTACCTTTATACCTGAGCAGGTAGGTGGAGTCATGGGCGGAGTCAGCAGTGGTCAGCCCAGGTATAGCAGCGTGACAAGAGGCGACCTCGTATAGTGATACAACAGTGTGAACAGTGATAACCATAGAGTAACGATATAACAGTGATAACTATAGTGTAACGATAGTGAACGATAAAAGTGGTTTACCACAAGCGTCTTTGCCATCTCCATGTTCCCCACCACTAGTTTCCCGGTACCATCCTCTAAGGGACCAACGTTCACTTTAGCCACCCTTTTTCTTTTTATATAGCTGTAGAAACTCTTGCTATCTGTTTTTATATTTTTTGCTAGTTTACTTTCATAATCTATCTTCCCTTTCTTAATTAATCTTTTAGTTATTGTTTGCTGGCTTTTAAATGCTTCCCAATCTTCTATCCTCCCACTAGATTTGGCTACTTTATATGCCCTTGTTTTCAGTCGGATACTATCCTTTATTACTTTACTAAGTAATCAAATGGCACCTTCCCTGCTAAACCCATGTGAATCCATCATGATTAATATTTTATCATTAGCGGGAAGTTTTTTCTTCCACTTTGAAAAATAATGTGGTCAGTAAAAATGAGTCAGTTTTACGTGGAGTTTCTGCAGAAACCTGAAGAGAACCTTAAATATAAAGGTAGCTGTACTGTGTGTGACTTGGGTTGTATTTTACACTTCAGATGTTTACAGCATGATTGAGTGGGTATCAGTGGCAGGACATTGTTATAGTGCACTGACACTACTGATGGCTCCATGTGCAAGCTGTGTGTTGGATCTAGAGGGAAAGGGGTGCAAGGTGGAGTTACAGATTATTCAACGTAAACTGCATGTTGTAGTGTATAACACAAAGGTGCAGCAGGTGTGAAGACTTGTCTGAAATTATTCCTGTCAGTAGTTTTACTGAAAAATGTTGGCATGAGTACAAAAGGGGATTTTTCAGTTATATCGCCAATTGAAGGACTGTCTGCCCTTATGTCACCCCATGCCATCAGTGACTCATTTGACTTAGAACAACTGTTTGTTCCATTTGTGCTGCACTTTCTTTGTAGTGTAGTGCTCGCACCAATTTTTAAGTGGAAGGATTGGCAATAAAGTGAAAGGTAGAATCTTTACCAGTTGGAATTGTGTGGGGTTGGGTGGCAGGGCTAGTGAATCCAGCACCACCACTGCCTTCGTACTGGCTATGGATGTGGAATCCATGCAGAAGCAATTTGGTGGTTGAGTTGGGTGCAAAGGATCCCAGGAGCTAATCAAAGAAGAGCAGAGAATTCTCCTGATGACCTGACCAACATTACTCCCTCAACCAACACCACCAGGAAGCGATTCATTGATCATTCATCTCACGGCTACTGGTGGGATCTAACGGTGCAAAATGGTTGTCACGTTTGCCTACATAACAACAGTGAGGATTTCAAAGTAATTCACTTGATGTGGAGTTCTCTGGGATATTTATGGGAGACGAGATAAGCTGCTATATAATTGCAAGACTTTTTTCTTTCAAGAGCTATCACATCTTTCCTCTGATGGCCCAACCCTTACCCCTTCTTCATTTATCAACATGTTCGGCCTCACAATCTCACCGATGCCAAAGGAACCTCCCACACCTTCATTGCGAAACTATCTCAGCAACAACTTATATTTATATAGTGTCTTTAACGTAGTAAAACGTCCCAAAGCAGCACAACCAGACAAAAATTGACACCGAGCTAAAGAAGGAGACAAGAAGCTTGGTTTCTTTTTTCATGCTGAACATTTCTTTCCCCTCAGCAACTGTGGTATTCCTTAGTTCCTTTTAGTCTTTTCTGTCTCCTACAATCGCTCAGCCTTTAAAAACCATGCTTGGCACCATTGAATCTACCAGGTCTTCTCTTTTCAACATTGGTGATGTCCTGCACTGGGGGCCTTGACCTTTCACCTCGCTCTCTCAATTTAAAAACAATGCTCGGAAATCTTACGACTTTAAAATCATTTCTTTTTTATCTAATGGGATTGCTTTTTGAAGAGCGAGTGGCTCTTATGAGAGCTGGTAGCCTTGCTTAAGTTAATGTTCACAGCTTATGATTACAGCACCCCAGTGAGCTAATAGCAGTGGCGACCAGTCGCAATGAAAGAATTGAGCTCTGCCATATTAGGCCTGCAGATGAGCAGGAGATTCATTATAACATGGAGGTCTACAAAGAACTGGAGTACTGTGTACCAGGGTGGGTGGATTAGAAAGACAATATGGCTGTTTGGGTGTTTATTCTGACTGAAATCTCTAAGCAGCAAATGGAATGACTTGCATTTCTTTGCAGGTCAGTGTGTGGTTTCTTTACAAAGGAAGAATGACACAGGAGAAAGGCACAGAAAATAGCAGAATGGTAAAAAAAACTTCCTCATAAAGTCCTTAACTGCGAGTGACTTAAGACTACCCTCAGACAAGAGGTGGGACCTGTGTAAAAATTGAAGTGTAAAGACATCAAGGCAAAGAGGCAAACCATTGAATCGATTTTATTCTCTGGAAAGAGAATGTCATGCTGAGGAAAAATCGAGATAAAAGTGTGCAAGAAGTAAGTTCTGTCCACATGACAACACTTGGACTGTTAAAGGGAAGTGAATTTTTTTCCAGATATCAGAATTACGCTTATTTAGGAAATGGCCAGTGTTTCGGCCAGCATTCTGCACTGTGACAAGTGTTGTTAAGTCTGTGTGTTATAGTGAGAATTACTACACAGACCACAAGAGTAAATTTTAACAGGTCTTTACTAGTCGAAGGTCAGGGCTGCACTACCCAATAAATCATTACACAGCACTTATATACCGGTGTGGTCACCACCGGTATTACAGTATACAGCAGCCAAGATAAAGTAGTGCATCTCTTAAAATAGTTCTCTTAAAGGTGGAACGGTTACATACACCACAATCCTCCCTTTTTAGCTTAACAGTATATATTCCCCATTAAACATAACATAATAACATATATACACAACTTCATGTAAAAACAGTTCACAGATTCAGTCTCTCTGGAGGCTTCCTGACTCGGTCCGGATAACGCCTCAGTGGTGTAGTAGTTTTCGGTGGTGTAGTAGGTTCTTTTGGCAAGGTCGATTCGGCTTGAATGCCAGTGTCGAGTTCATCTGGTTCCAGTATCACCGGATCAGAGGTAGATACTATGGGTATCTCTGCTTCATCATTAGGCGTATAGAGTTGTGGTGTAGGTTGTCCCTTTTCGGATGACTCTATGATCTGGTCAGCATGGCGCCTTATTATGCTTTCACCAATGTCCACGGTATACATCAGCGGTCCTAGTCGTGTGCAAATAGTTCCAGGCTGCCATTTCTCGGTACGGTAGTCCCGGGCCAAAACTTGTTGACCTATCTGGAAGGTTCTAGTTGGCCTTTCATTCATGCCTTGAAATTGCCGGTTCTCTACGTCCCTTCTGATGTTTGGCTTGATCAAATCCAGCCGGCATCTTAGTCTTCTATTGAAAAACATCATGGCGGGAGTTTGGTTTGTGACCGCATGTGTTGCATTCCTGTACGCAAACAAGAAGTTATCTACCTTATGTTGTAGATTTATGTCTTCATTACCCATGGCCTTTATGGCCTTCTTGAAGGTCTGGACAAACCTTTCAGCTAATCCATTGGTGGCGGGATGGTATGGGGCGGACGTGTAGTGCTTAACCCCATTGTTTTTTAAGAACTTCCTGAATTCTTCGGACACAAATTGCGGTCCATTATCAGAACAGATCTGTTCCGGCAGCCCATTCCTGGCAAATATGGTCCTTAATACTGTGATGGTTTTTTCCGTGGTGGTGGAGGACATCTTTATTACCTCCAGCCACTTGGAGTGTGCATCCACCGCGATTAAGAACATTGAGTCCATAAATGGACCAGCAAAGTCGATATGTACCCTTTGCCATGGAGATGAGGGCCACTCCCATGGATGTAGAGGGGCTTGTGGTGGGGCGTTTTGGACCTTCTGGCAGCCTAGACAGCTCTTGGTCATTTCTTCGATGTCTCCATCGATACCTGGCCACCACACAAACGCTCTGGCTAGGTTCTTCATTTTCACTCCACCCAGATGCCCCTCGTGAAGCTCCTTTAGCACTTTATACTGGAGTTTGGGTGGAATCACCACTCTGGATCCACACATCAAGGTTCCTCGGCACACTGACAGCTGTTCTCTTCTTTGCGAGAATGCTGGCAACAGTGGTTCGCCATGTGCTGGCCATCCCTTCACCGTTAAATCGTAGACTCGTGAGAGAGTCGGGTCATTTCTCGTTTCCTTTTCAATGGTAGAATTTGTTACTGGTAGACATTCCACTATGGTTGAGTGGAACATCTCCACTGGGTCCACTGTAGGTGCCTCTTCTACCGTTGGCAACGGTAGGCGCGATAAACCGTCAGCATTCCCATGCTGTTTTGATCCTTTGTATTCTATGTCATATTGGTGTGCCCCTAGGAAAAGGGACCACCTCTGTAGCCTTTGCGCTGTCATAATGGAAACGCCCTTTTTAGAGTTGAATATGGATACCAATGGCTGGTGGTCTGTCAGCAGTGTAAACTTCTTGCCCTGCAGGTAATGATTAAACTTCTTTACTCCCCACACAAGGCTGAGAGCCTCCCTATCTATCTGAGCATAGTTGCGCTCAGCGGAGGTCAATGATCTGGATGCAAATGCGACTGGCCTTTCCGAGCCATTTGGCAACTTGTGTGAGAGTACTGCTCCAATACCATAAGGAGAAGCATCACAAGCTAAACGAATAGGTAGCGTTGGGTTGAAGTGAGCCAACACTTCCTCTGAGGTGATCAATGCCTTGCTTTTGCGAAAGGCCTTCTTAAAGTCCTCGCTCCACTTCCATGGTACTTCTTTCTGCAAAAGAGCATTCAGCGGGTGCAGCACCGTGGATAGATTTGGCAGAAACATATGGTAATAGTTAATCAACCCTAGGAACGACCTCAACTGGGATACATTTTCCGGAGCGGGAGCCTTCACAACAGCTTCGATCTTGTCAGGTGACTTGTGCAGTCCCTCCTGGTCAATGACATGACCACAGTACGAGATCCGTTTCTGAAAGAACTCACATTTCTGGCGATTAACTCGAAGGCCATATTCCTTCAACCTGATGAGCACCAGTTTCAAATTTGCAAGGTGTTCCTCATCGTCATCTCCTGTAATCAGGATATCGTCCAAGTAACATTGAGTGCTTGGAATTCCCTGTAATACCTGCTCCATGGCCCTCTGCCAAATTGCTGGAGCCGAAGCCACTCCAAAAACCAGTCTATTATATCGATACAAGCCTCTGTGCGTGTTGATTGTGAGATACTGGCGCGACTCTTCCTCAACTTCCATCTGTAAGTACGCTTGCGCCAGGTCTATCTTGGTGAAGTGTTTCCCGCCAGACAATGAAGCAAAGATATCCTCAATCCGCGGAAGCGGATATTGCACCGTGTGAAGCACCAGATTAACTGTGATCTTGAAGTCTCCACAGATGCGGACCTTCCCCGGTTCCCCTGGCTTGTTACTCGATGAACGCTTCATGACAGGAACAATGGGCGTGGCCCACTCACTCCAGTCCACCTTAGACAGTACTCCTGAACGTTCAAGCCCTTCCAGCTCAGCTTCCACAGCAGGTCGTATCGCATAAGGTCTGGCTTTGAAAAATTTTGGGTTTGCATGTTCTGCAATCTTGATTTTTGCCTTAATTCCTCTCAGTGTTCCCAGTCCCTGTTGGAACACTTCACAGAAATCACAGAAACCCCACAGTGCAGATAGAGGCCATTTCGGCCCATCGAGCCTGCACCGACACATATCCCACCCGATTCCCGTAACCCCTACACCAACACATATCCCACCCTATCCCCGTAACCCCATGTATTTAATCCCCCTAACACTAAGGGTCAATTTATCATAGCCAATCAACCTAACCCGCACATCTTTGGACTGTGGGAGAAACCGGAGCACCCGGAGGAAACCCACGCAAACACGGGGAGAATGTGCAAACTCCACACAGACAGTCGCCCGAGGCTGGATTCGAACCCGGGTCCCTGGCGCTGTGAGGCAACAGTGCTAACCACTGTGCCACCGTGCTTCTTTAGCCTCATCCAATATTCTGGACAATCGTTCAGGTTTGACATCTTTTTTTTCCGGAATCTACCGTTATTGCTTTTAGGGAGTGCCAGTCCATATTTATTTTCCTGATCCACTCCCGTCCCAGAAGTGGTGGACCTCCCTCAGGTAGTACATATAAGTCCATTCCTTGGTGTTCTTTGCCCTTGTGTATCACCTTGACTTTTATCTTTCCGATGGGGTATACTCTTTGCCCCGTGTATGTCTGCAATACTATCTCCGTATCCCGTAGGGGAATATGTGTGAATAACCTTTTGTAATCTTGCTTATTCATGACCATCAACGCCGACCCGGTGTCCAATTCCATCTTCACTTGGACTCCTGCTATCTGCAGTGTGACCCAGATAGTGTGTAGGTCAGCTTCCTTACTCACATTGTGAATTCTCAGACTACCCAGTTCCTTGCTGTTGGAGTCTGAATCCGAATTCTGTTCATCCGAACTCTTCTCAGCCACCTTATGTGCCTTTCTGCACTTTTCCTGCGGTGACTTTTTGTTGCTGGTCTTCTTTCCTGACCGGCATACTTTAGCTATGTGACCAAGCTTGCCACATTTTCTACATTCCTGGTTTTTAAACCAGCATTGGTTCTGATCGTGTGTTGTCTTTCCACAACGATAACATTTCGTTGTACCCAAAGCCATTTGATCTACGCTGAGTACCGCTGCCTTCAGCTGCATTTCTGCAGTGCCTCTCGCTGCGGCTTCGTGCGATGCTGCAATAGTGACAGCCTTATCAAGTGTAAGATCATTCTCTTCAAGCAGCCGCTTTTGTGTTCCTTCTTTCGACAATCCACACACGAATTTGTCTCTCAGTGCCTCTGTCAGTCCTTCCCCAAACTGACAGTATTTCGCTAGCTTACGCAGTTCAATTAAATACTCCGCGTTGCTTTCCTCTTTCAGTTGCGTTCTCGCATAAAATTTAAATCGTTCCGCTAACATCAGCGGTGTGGGGTTCAAGTGACTTCTCAGGACAGCAACAATCTTAGCGAAAGCCTGATCCGTCGGTTTAGCTGGTGATAGAAGATGCTTCAATAGCCCGTATGTCTTCGCACCCATTGAGTTTAGTAAGGTTAGTGCTTTATCTTCATCTGATATTTTATTTGCCTTACAATAAATCTCTATGCGTTCTACATACGTGGCCCAATCTTCAACATCGGAATCGAAATCGTTGATGTTACCACGCTTAGGCATCCTCGCAATCTTCTTGAGAAACAAAAAGAAATTTTTCTTTTCTTTTTTTTTCAAAATGGCGGTTTCCCGCGCTTGTCTTCTTCCCCCGCCTATGAAAATGGCGGCTTCCCGCGTTTGCCTTTCTCCCCCGCTGGCTGTAATGGCGATTGCCGTATTGCTGCGTTCGCCCTCCCCAGCGGTTCTCAAATCGTGCCTCCCAGCCCCTCTTGCAGTCCGGTCCTTTCCCCCGGCTGCGGCTGAGTTCTCCGCGGTTTTTAAAAAAAAAATTCTCCCGTGCCTTACGCTGTCCCGGTCGCTGCGCCTCGCGGCCTCGGTAGCTGCCCGGCCTTTTTCACCGGTCGCGGTCGAGCTCTCTCTCGACGCTGTTGCGTCTCCCAGCCCGCTTGCAGCCCGGTCTTTTACACCGGCTGCGTTTGCATTCACCGCGGCTCCCGTGCCTTACGCTGCCCCAGTCTCAGCGCCTCTGGCCCCGACTTCTGACCGGCTCTTTTCCCCGGCCATGGTTGAGTTCTCCGCCCTTATATCCTCCGTTTTTCCCTCCCCTACTTCACAGCCAACGTGGCCGACTTGCTGCTCGTCGCTGATCGGCTTACCCACCACCGTGATAGAAGGGATGATCACTGCCTGTTGCTGATGGAAGGCTTCGTGTCAGGATTCTTCCTTTGCTCTTCAGACCCGCGTCTTTTCTCAGCAGGATGATGAGGGCGGATGCCTCCTCTCAATGCCCGTCAAACTGCCTTGGATGTATCTCTGCCGCGGGGTAAGATCGTACTCGTCGCCACTGTTAAGTCTGTGTGTTACAGTGAGAATTACTACACAGACCACAAGAGTAAATTTTAACAGGTCTTTACTAGTCGAAGGTCAGGGCTGAACTACCCAATAAATCATTACACAGCACTTATATACCGGTGTGGTCACCACCGGTATTACAGTATACAGCAGCCAAGATAAAGTAGTGCCTCTCTTAAAATAGTTCTCTTAAAGGTGGAACGGTTACATACACCACAAGTGTCGTGAAGCCATTTCATCTTATTCCTCAGTGTCGTTTGTGGCGCCAAATTTTCACCCCTCCCCATCATGGTGTAACACCAGACCCCTCACCTTGTTATCGCCACCCCCCAGTTTCGATATCAGGGACAAGAGGCAGCCGTCGGGTTTACCCTACAACTACACCACTAGTGATGGATGCAAACCTGGCTAGGTAACCAGATTACTATAAAGAAATAGTTAACAGCAATGTTTCCTCAAAGTTGCACACGGCCACGCAGTAATCTGCAAAATCCCGTGCAAGCTGCTCAAGCTTTTACACTGGAAATACCGAGAGACGCTCCACGAAAAAACTTTCGGTTTTCAGAGCTTTTCGATTTTCGGAATTGCGAATAAGGGATAGTTAACCTGTAGTCTTAATGAAGGCGAGGATATGAGGTCAGAAGCTCAGCTCAGGGTGAAATAGGATGCCGAGGTTGACAACAGGCTGGTTCAGCCTCAGACAGTGGCAGGGGATGGGGATAGAATCAGTGGCGAGGAAACGGAGTTTGTGGCGGGGGCTTAAATTGATGGATCGATCTTCCCCATGTTTAATTGGAGGAAATGCAGCTCATCCAGGATTGGATGAGTCTGACAACACAGAGCTAATGACAAAAATGACGCTCAGTTCTTCAACAACCAAACGATTGAAATTCCCTCTCCCCAGCAGTAACAGTTCCTTCCTTCAAATTTATAATTGTAGTTTGAATTCTTTGATGGCCATGCCCCACTCTGAGTGTTGTTAATGATTAGTACAGTACATGCAATGTTTTTCAGCCACGTTCCCAAATAAATCTGTGTTTTCATACCACAACACATTTTAATCAAACTCTTAAATGGCATATGGGAGCAACAAAATGAGAGAAAATTAGTTCCTCATTTAACCAGAATACAGTGTACCTTTTAGGCTTCTAGTTTTGGAATGGGACCATATATTGATCCCACTTAAAAAGCTAGGACTACATTTGTAACCCAACCTGTACACACCCACACTGGTTAGCACTTTTCACCCTCCTCCTGCAAGTGCTTCGCCTGCAACAATCTGTAGAATCATTTCAGCAGTTAAGTATGGAAAGAGGAGGGTGTTCGCCCTCTCCAGCGTTCCTCCCATGTGTGTAGTGCACACAAAGACCTCAGCTATCCTCCTTCACCTTGGGTAACCCATCTGGGAGCGGTAAAACTCGCTGCAGGCTGAATACCAGTCGTAACACGTCTGGTTGGGAATCAGTGCTGTTTCAAAGATCAGTTTGAGAGATCGCCAAAAATATCAAATGGAGCAAAAACAAAACCTTTTGGGCAATGTCTGTTTAACCAGGAGTGTGTGAGGATTAAACTGAAGGTAAGAAGGACTGTTCATCACTGCTGCAGCGTTGTAACTGAAAAGAAAAAGAGAAGACTTGCATTTATATAGCTCCTCAGGTCGTCCCAAAGCGTTTTACAGCCAATGAAGTACTTTTGAAGTGTATTCGTTGTTGTAATGTAGGAAAGAAACATGGAAGTCAATTTGCGCACAGCAAGCTCCCACAAACAAAAATTATATAATGGCCAGATATTCTGTTGTTTAGCGATGTTGATTGAGGGATAACTATTGGCCAGGCCACCAGGGATAACTTCCTTGCTCTTCTTCGAAATAGTGCCGTGGGATCTTTTACGTCCACCTGAGAGAGCAAACAGGACTTCGATTTAATGTCTCTTCTGAAAGACGGCATCTCCGACACTGCAGCACTTCTTCAGTACTGTATTGAAGTGCTAGCCTAGATTTTGTGCTCAAGTCTTTGGAGTGGGACTTGAACCCACGGCCGTTCTGACTCAGAGGTGAGAGTGCTACCACTGAGCCATGGCTGACTGCTTGAGCTTTGGAGAGTCACGATGTAATTCATTGTGAAGTGCGATTATATTTTGTACCCATCAAGATAAGGGATGTGAAATGTGAAAGCTGCTAAATGCAACATTCCTTTGCTTTTGATACTGAATGGAAACGTGTTCAGTACTGATCTCGTTAAATTGCTTTTCTTTCAGGGGACACCAACTACTACGTCCCTATTGGCTTATGTTGTGAGGTGTTTGATTCACAGTGTCAGGAAGTGTTTTTTCACCTGCTCAGACATTGAATTGTAGAGTTTTCCGTTGATCATTGGAAAGGTTTTGAGTCTCTGCTCAGCTTTGCTCTTGTTGTTTGCAGTGTATGGGGCACATTTTTCATCTTACAGTGCTCAGGATCCCCATACGCATTCCCAGGGTATGACATACTGTCCCAGGGCTATTAACGGCAAAAATTAGGTAAATGTTTCATTAAAAGGGTGGATTTTGATTTTCAAATCAGTCAAACCCCAGCAAAGATATAAATAGAGGGGTGACTGGTGAATTTGACCTTTCACCTCAATGCACACTGATGGGATAAGAGTCCCGTTTCTATTTTCTGTAAAGGTTTGGACAGTCTCAACTAAGTTATTAATGGACATGGACCCATAGCACAAAAGTGCCCCAATATGGTGCTGATTGAGAGATGCTATAAGTTGGGGACATGAGACTGTCATTCTGGTGGCGTAGGAAAAGTCTGTCTGAAGTTTGAGGTGAGGTATATCACTGAGGCAGGCTAGAGGGAGCTTAACTCTGCCCCTGTCTCATGCTATACAGGACCTGTGTGCTTGATGCTGACACAGGGTGCCTGAAATAGGGAAATATCTCATTCCGCAATGCTAAAATGGAGCAGTAATGGGATGGAACATTGGAGAATGCTTTGGAGCTGTGAGATGGAGTGGTGGGATGGACAGTAGGGGATGGACAATCGGAGATGGGCAGTCGGAGATGGAGGAGTTGGAGGTGGAAGAGTTGGGAGTTGACAGTAGGAATCCTCCAGGAATCAAACAAGACGTGTGAAATGGTTGTTGATGAATAAATAATAGCTGAATCATATCTGGCAGTGTGGGCTTCATTGTGAAAGAACTTGAAAACTTAAAGGAAGCAGGGTGGTATATAATGGATCCTTCTGGCAACTGTAAGGATCCAATGTAAAATGATTCTGTGTTATTTGAACCCAGTACCTGAAGGAACAGAGCTAAAACTGGATTGATAATCTAGAGAAATCCCACCATGGAGAATTTGAATTCAGTTCAAAAAAAATCTGGAATTTAAAAGCAAGCGTCAGTAAAAGTAACCATGAAACTATCGGATTGTCATAAAAACCCAGCTGGTTCACTAATGTCCTTTAGGGAAAGAAAGCTGCCATCCTTACCCGGTCTGACCTATATGTGACTCCAGTCCCACAGCAATGTGGCTGACTCTGAACTGCCCTCTGAAGTGGTCTGGCAAGCCACCCAGTTGTATCAAATTCACTTCACCACACAGACTGCAGCAGTTCAGGAAGAAGACCTACCACCTTCTCAACTAGGGATGGACAATAAATGGCAGCCTTGCCAGGGATACCTACATCCCGAGAATGAATAAAAAGTACAAGCTCATACAAATCATCCCTGTAGCTTTACTGCCAGTCAAAGCCCTGCAGCTGTAATCAGAATTGGGAGGTCTGGCTGATGTGAAGATAAGCACAACTCTCTGTAGCATTGAAAAATAACTTGCATTTATATAGCACCCTTCAGGATGTCCCAAAGAGTTTCACAGCCAATGAATTACTTTTGAAGGGCAGTCGCTGTTGTTATGTCGGCAAATGCAGCAGCCAATTTGCGCACAGCAAGATCTCAGAAACCACAAATAAATGAATGACTAGATAATTGATTCATTGTGGAGTTAGGTACAGAGAGGACTGTTAGTCGGGAAACACCGGAGAACTGCCTGCTCATTTCCGAATGGCGCCATGGGATCACTTCAACAGTGGCCTAACCAATGTTCTTCTGTGAGTTCACACCCATCATATGAATGCATTCATAATTAGTTTCCTGCAATCAGACCACCTGTGGAATTGCTGTCCTTAAAGCAATGTATGTGTTATACCATGTGATGCACAATGAACAATCAGGGCCACTGAATTTTTATTCTAGCTGACCTGTCCTTGCTTTTGATTTGCAGTTACTCAGTTCTGATTTGCAGTTGTTTTACTTTGAGCCCATCGACAAAATACAACGACTGAAGTGTGACACTGCAGTGTAACAGGAAGTAAGTGTCAAATCTAAAGCAAGCCCTCCAAGGGCATTGCTCACATTAAGTTGCATGATGAACTATTTTCTAGTAAGAGGAGAAAGTGTAACATGAAGTATGTATGACTCTCAGTGGAAGTGTGTGCTACATGCTGGACTTTTAATATATAATAGACTACATAAGCAGTGGCAAACATTTAAAGAAATATTCCAAAATATACATTCCATTGAGAAATAAAAACTCTATGGGAAAGTGATTCATCCATAGCTAACTAAAGTTAAGGATAGTATTAGATTAAAAGAAAAGGCTTATAATGTTGTGAAGAATAGTAGTAAGCCTGAGTATTGGGAGAGCTTTAGAAACCAGCAAAGGATCAGCAAAAAAATGATAAGAGAGAAAACAGAATATGAGAGTAAACTAGCAAGAACTATAAAAACAGATTGTAAGAGCTTCTACAAGTATGTAAAAAGGAAAAGAGTAGCAAAAATAAGCATTGGTCCCTTAGTGGCTGAGACAAGAGAAATTATAATGGGGAAAAAAAGAAATGGCAGAGACTTTAAACAAATATTTTGTATCTGTCTTCACAGTAGAAGACACAAAAACTGTACCAAAAATAGTGGGGAACCAATGGACTAATGAGAGTGAGGAACTTAAAGTAATTAAGATCAGTAGAGAAATAGTACTTGAGAAACTAATGAGACAAAATTCGACAAATCCCCTGGACTTGATGGCCTACATCCTAGGGTTCTAAAAGAGATGGCTGAAGAGATAGTGGATGCATTGGTTTTGATCTTCTAAAATTTCCTAGATTCTAGAATGGTCCAAGCGGTTTGGAAGGTACCAAATGTAACCCCGCTAGTCAAGAAAGGAGGGAGAGAGAAAACAGGGAACTACAGGCTAGTTAGCCTGACATCAGCCATTGGGAAAATGCTGGAATCCATTATTAAGGAATTGGTAACAGGGCACTTAGAAAATCATGGTATGATTAAACACAGTCAACGTGGTTTTATGAAAGGGAAATCATGTTTGATATATTTATTAGAGTTTTTTGAAGATGTAACTAGCAGGGTAGACAAAGTGGAATGTAGTATATTTGGATTTACAAAATGCATTTGATAAGGTGCTACATAAAACATTGCTACACAAGAAAAGGGCTCATGGGGTTGGGGATAATACATTAGTATGGATAGGGAATTGGTTAACGGACAAAAAACACAGAGTAGGGATAAATGGGTAATTTTCCAGTTGGCAGGCTGTAACTAGTGGGGTGCCGCAAGGTTCAGTGCTTGGGCCTCAGCTATTTACAATCTATATTAATGACTTAGATGAAGGGACCAAGTGTAATATATCCAAGTTTTCTGATGATACAAAGCTAGGTTGGAAAGTAAGCTGTGAGGAGGACACAAAGGCCTAGAAATTCAGTTGGTTGCGCCAGCCGCTAGCGCCTTAGGAGGAGTAGATGTCGGGCGCTAGGCGGCTAGCGCCCGGGCGCAGCACGATCTGCGCCTCGCCCCAACTTCACTAGAGATTTAGCGGCGGCGCAAAGTCTTTGCGCGCGCTCAGCTGCGCGCGCAGATCATGACGTCATTTACTCATGCAACGCCCTTTGTGCGCCCCGAACCGGAACTTCAGTGGCAACGCCCCATTGTGCGCCTGGCGCCCCTAGCGACTGTTAGAGTGGAACGGTGCTCAGCCGATGCGGGGCGCGGGGGGCGCAAATTAAAGGGCACTCCTCCTGCACTATAAAAGGCTGCCATTTTGCAGCACTCCTTCTTGAGAAACGGATCTTTGGAGAGAGACCAAGGTAGATAGCTTTCTGCTTTGGCCCAACACTCGGACAGGTACTTCTGGCTTCAGGCCACAGCTTTCCACTAGTCTTTGCCTTCATTGACATCTCATTGTTTGCCAGCATATTATGGGGGCTGCAATGGGTGTCAACGCTGGCTTTCTCAATTACATCCAAAGGGCTCACAGACGCCGTGAGAGAGTGGCAGCCCTGGCTAGACGGAGAGGGGGCAACAGGCGTCGGCAAAGGAGGCCTTACCCACCCAGGGTATACCGCCAGCAGTTCTCCTATCTCAACATGTCTGAGGAGCAGTGTGTTCGGAGGCTGCGATTCAGAAGGGACGTGGTCACAGAGATCTGCCAACTGCTTGGCGGTGATCTGCAGCCACAGCTGAGGAGCAGGACGTCTCTGTCGGTGGCAGTGAAGGTGACGGTGGCTCTCAACTTCTATGCCACCGGCTCCTTCCAATCCGCTGCTGGGGACATTGCCAACATCTCCCAGTTCGCCGTGCATTGCTGCATCCGCCAGGTCACCAATGCCCTTTTCAAAAGGAGACGTCAGTTCATCTCCTTCTCCATGGCCCTTGCCAAGCAGCAACAGCGTGCAATGGGCTTTGCAGCATTCGCGGGCTTCCCCATGGTGCAGGGCGCCATTGACTGCACGCATGTGGCTTTGCGGGCACCTCTGGAGAATGCCGAGGATTACCGCAACCGGAATGGCTACCATTCGCTGAACGTCCAGCTGGTGTGTGACCACAGGCAGCTCATCCTAGCTGTCAATGCCCACTTTCCAGGCAGCAGCCACGATGCCTTCATCCTGTGACAGACTTCTGTGGCAGACATGTTCCAGGCACAGCCTCACCCACGAGGATGGCTTATCGGGGACAAAGGCTATCCTTTGTGTACCTGGCTGATGACCCCGCTCTGTGCGCCCAGCACCCCTGCTGAAGAGGGATACAACGAGAGCCATCAAGCGACCAGGAACATCATCGAACAAACAATCGGCGTCCTGAAGCAACGGTTCCGCTGTCTGGATCGTTCCGGTGGAGCCCTACAATATTCGCCGGAGTCTCCCATTTCGTGGTCGTTTGCTGCATGCTGCACAACCTGGCTATCCGCAGGACTCAGCCACTGGCACCAGAGATTGGAGGACCACCTCAGGAGGAGGAGGTGGAGGAGGAGGAGGAGGACCAGCACAGGAGGGAGGCACAAAGTGCAAGGGCCGCCCGTCGCCGGCTTATTGAACGTCGGTTCTAGGCCCCCTCTCAGGGAATGGCTTGTGCCAATGTCAGCAGATGAATGTAGCCGCTCCACAAGCCCTCAGCCGAGCAGGGCAACCAGGACTTAACCAAAAAACCATGCACACTGCAATTTAACCACAATAATTTATTGAAAACCTCTGCCCTTCCCACATTGCATGCTCATGTGGAGAAGGCCCCTCCAAAAACACAAAACTACCAGTCTCGGCCTTACAAAAAGAAAGAAAGACACCAGTCTCGGCCTTACAAAAACACAACAGGCATTTGAGCATACCTTCTACTTTTTGCCCTGCAAGGGCGATGCCTTTCGCATCCTTGCCTGGCCCCTGCCCGCCCTGCAGCTCCTCCTCAATGGGAGCCCAGTGGCTGCAGCAAGGCTGGGGGGAGGCTGCTGAGGGGCAGATGGCGTGACGGCAGATGCCCTTGGAGGTCGGCCTGCACCAGCTCTGGCCTTGGAGTGGCCGGCTGCTGACTGCTCCAACTCTGGCTGGGCGGCAGCAGTCTGCCCAGCGGCTCGTGGCAGCTGCAATGGTGGAGTGGCAGTGTCGGCTGCAGGAATGGTGCCAACCTGGCAGATCGCAGGTGCTCGCTGGTCGCCTGATACAGTGGCACTCGCACAGGCCAGCACTGCAGCATGCGCAGCAAACAGCTGAAGGATAGACTGCTGGGCTGCTGCTGCGCGGCGGGTGCCCTGGCAATGCCTGGCTGATCCAGCGAGGGTGGCAGCAGTTAGTGCCCGTGTGGCCCTGGTCTGTGTCCGCATGACACCAGCCAGTGAATGGATGGCACGACTGAGCACTTGGCTAGAAGCCGACTGTGCTGCCGCGAAGTCCTGCAGACTCCTGGCCTGTGCTGCACTGAATTGTTGCAGACTCCTGGCCTGTGCTGCTCCAAATTGCTGCACACTCCTTGACAGAGACTCTATGGAGTCAGGCATCCTTGCCACTGCAGCCATGAGCTCAGTGTGCCTGCGCTCAGCCTGGATGGCCATTTCCTCTAGGAGGCGCACCTCCTCTGCGCTGACCGTCGCAGGACTGGAGGCCGCACTCACCCTCTGGGGAGAAGTCCGCCGAGCTTCCCCACCCCTCCCGCGTTGCTGCAGGCCGCTGGGCCCCGGAGCTTCACTCTCCTCCAACCCTTCCCCCCGGCTCCCCTCCAGGGAAGACGTGTCCCCTACATCGCCATGGGCTGGCGCGGCTGAGGGTGGCACTGATGGGCCGGCTTCCTCTTCCTCCTCCTCGTCTTCCGAAGGGCTGACAGTGGCAGCTTGAGGGCCCGCCTCCTCACCTGGCGATTCACCATCTGAAAGCAGGAAGGCACAAGAGTAGCTTTAGAGTGAGGACAGGGCAGCAGCGAGGGAGGCATGAGTGCTGCCATTCACCGCATTGGTCGGACAGTGGCAAAGGATGGTGATCTCAGGCGCAAGTGGAACGAGAGAGGTCCAAAAGGTGATGCCCTTACCATTGGTGCCCAGAACAGGGTCGGCATCTCCACTGGCGACGGGGCCAATCAGCCGGCCTGCCATAATGCGCTCCACACGCTGGTCGAGGTCGGAGAGCTCTTTGAGGTCAGGACGGCCTCCCCCGGTCTCAGTTCGGTTGCGCCGGTTGTGCGCCACCTTGGCCTGCAAGAGAAAGGACGGCCTCTAAGTACAGTGTGAAGCCCTGATCTTGTCTGCACTGCCTCCCATGGTCGAATAGCTTGTACAGTGTGAAGCCCTGATCTTGTCTGCACTGCCTCCCATGGTCGAATAGCTTGTACAGTGTGAAGCCCTGATCTTGTCTGCACTGCCTCCCATGGTCGAATAGCTTGTTAAGTGTGTAAAGTGCTGAATGTGCAAGTGATTTTCATGCCAGTCCCATAGCTGCTGGATGAGGGCTGGCCATTAGGGCTTTCAGGTCCCTTTGCCCATAAAGTGAGGTGCACATGCAAGGATGAGGAGGACACTGGAAAGGGTACTCACCCTGACAACCCGAGTGAGGTCGTTGAACTTCTTCCGGCATTGCACAGGAGTCCTGGCAACCACGCTGTTGGAAGACACCCTGTTGGAGACCTCCCTCCAGGCTTTCCAGTAGGCACTGGGCAGCGGCCTCTTGCCACCTTCTGGGAACAGAACATGGCGCCTGCGCTCCACTCCGCCAACCAGCAGCCTCAGGTCACCGTCGCTGAAGCGCTGCGCTCTCTCCCTGGCCTTCTCCATAGCCCTGGGCGTTGTGCTGGTGAAGCTGAAGTGGTCAGGCCTAGGTTGAGGGCTGCAGTGTGCAGGGCGTGGCAGGCAAACAAATCCACCCTCCCCCTTTAAGAGCTGACCGGCGCCAGAGTGTCTGCCGTCAATCAAGAACTCGCCGCACCGGCGCTGCGCCCGGCCTCGGGGGTATCGCTCAGCACTGCCGGCTTCGCGCCTAAAGATAGTCGTGCATCGCCTGTTTTAGCGCAGCAGCAACCTCTTGGGGCGATGCAACTGAATATCGGCGAAGGGGGCGCGACTTTGCGCCGGGCGCAAACTTTAGCGGCCGCCCGACTTTAGCGCCCCAAAAGTGGCCATACTGAATTTCTAGGCAAAAGAGTCTGCAAAGGGATATAGACAGGTTAAGTAAGTGGGCAATAAGTTGGTAGATGGAGCATAATGTGGGGAAATGTGAGGTTATTCACTTTGGTAGGAAGAATAGAAAAACAGAATATTTTTTAAATGGTGAGAGATTGGGAAATGCTAGTGTTCAGAGGGACCTGGGTGTCCTTGTACACGAATCACTGAAAGTTAATATGCAGTGTTGGTGTTTAGAGAGATTTAGGTGGCCTTGTACAGGAAACACAGAGGCCTAGAAATTCAGTTCGGACGCTATTGCGGCGCTAAAGTCGGGCGCTCGTCAAATTTAGCGGCCGCCGGAAAGTGCAGGCGAGCTCGCCGAAATTCAGTAGATTTGGCCAACCTTTTGGCCGAGCGCTGCAAAAGGCGTTGGAACCCTGTGTTCAGGCGCTAATCCGGCGATGCAGCCTGATAACGCCGATTCCGGGCGCAGCGCAGGTGCGATCATGTGGTGAGTGTCAGCAGACACCCTGACGCCGGCCAGCTCTTAAAGGGGGAAGGGTCAACTTTGACTGCAGCCACGCCCTGCATGCTGTAGCCCTGCAACTAGGCCTCAGGACTGGTTGTGTGCCATATCAACGCCTGGAGGTCATGGAGAGGGCCCGTGAAAGAGCCCAGCGGTTCTCTGAGCATGCGCTGGGTGTGCTCCTTCATGGGGTGCGCAAAAGAAGACGGGTCGTGTGCCCGGCTAGTGGCAGGAAGGCTCCCAGGAGCCAGTTCAGGGAGGCGTGGACCAAAATTGCCCGGAGGGTCTCCTCCAACTCCGATGTTCCCAGGAGTGCGGACCAGTGCCGCAAGAAATACAATGACCTATGTCGGCTGGTCAAGGTGAGTACCCTTTCCAATGTCCCCCTCATCCTTGCATGTGCACCTCCCATTAGGGCCAAAGGGACATCCAAGGTCTAATGCCCAGCCCTGCTGCCGCTGCAATGGCACTTGCATGTTAATCAATAGCTCTTTCTGCACTTACCACACTGTGCAAGCTATTCCACCATGGGAGGCCTCACACACAGCTACAGGGCACCACACTGTGCAAGCTATTCCACCATGGGAGGCCTCACACACAGCAACGGGGCACCACACTGTGCAAGCTATTCCACCATGGGAGGCCTCACACACAGCAACAGGGCACCACACTGTGCAAGCTATTCCACCATGGGAGGCCTCACACACAGCAACGGGGCACCACACTGTGCAAGCTATTCCACCATGGGAGGCCTCACACACAGCAACGGGGCACCACACTGTACTTAGACGCCCTCCTTTCTCTTGCAGGCCAAGCTGGCGAGGAACGCCAGGAGCCTGCGTGTCACTGGTGGAGGCCCTCGCGATTACCAGGAGCTAACGGCTCTGGAAGAGAGGGTGGCCCGACTGCTGCGTCACCCGGTGATTGGGCCTGTGGCGCTCGGCGACGCCGACCCTATACTGGAACCCACTGGTAAGGACAGGACCGGGTGCACCTCTCTCCTTGCCCTCGCGCATCAGATCTACATCCTTCCCCACTGGCCGAAAAATGCGCATAATGCACCAGTGCGGCCTCCCTCGCTGTCGGCCTGTCCTCACTCTAAAGAAACACTTGTGCCTTCCTGCTTTCAGCTGGTGAGGAGGAGGTGCTCCCTGAAGCCCACACAGCCAGGCCCTCGGAGGAGGAGGACGTCGAGGAGCAGCAGGAAGGCGCCACCTCGGGGGAACCCTCCTCCGCTCCAGGAGATGGCAATGAAGGGGAGACGTCTGGCGTGCCGGAGAGCCAGGGGGAGGCGGGGGAGGGGAGCCCCGAACCTGGTCCCAGTGGCATGGACGCACGCGGCAAGGCTCCGGCGGCACACCAGCCTTCTGCCCAGAGGGGGGAGGCGGTGGAGGGGAGGGCAGAACCTGCTCCCAGTGGCGTGGCCGCACGCGGCAACGCTCCGGCGGCACGCCAGCCTTCTGGCCAGAGGGTGGAGGCGCCCTCCAGTCCGGACTCGGACGTCGCCCAGGAGGTGCGCCTCCTGGACGAGATGTCGGCGGCGTCGGAGCGCCGGCACGTCGAAATCATGGAGGTGGTGGCACAGATGCCTCACGCCATCGAAAGCCTCGCTCAAAGTGTGGTGGCTTTCGGCCAATCCCAGGCCAGGGGCCTAGAGCTATTCGCAGCAGCGCACGCCAGGGGGGTGGAGCTCCTTGTGGCAGCGCATGAGAGGGGGGTCGAACAACTCGAGGCAGCGCAGCACGCCAGTCGCCAGCTGAGAGGTGCTGTGCAGACAATGGCACTGCAGATGCGGGGACATGCCGGCGCAGTTGGGGCACTGACTTCTGCCACCCTCGCACTGGCGCGGAGGCGTCACCAGGCCAGCCGCCGCCCTGCTGCCGCACACCGGTCTGGCGACCAACAGTTTGGCGCGCTTGCTCCCCGGCCAGGCCGGCCGAGTGCACGTGTGTCTTGCGACCAGCGCGCGCCTGGCATCACCCACCTTGTCCCCATTGGTGCAGGCGAGCCTGCGACTCCCCCAGCCAGGGTGCAAGGAGCTACTGCAGCCAGTGAAGAGGGCCACCCACAGCTGCAGCAGCCACCAGCCGGCCCCTCCCGGGCCCGCCCTCGTGTAGGCCGACCCCCAAGGGCATCTGGCGAGACGCCTTGTCGCTCTGAGGATCCTTCCCCCAGCCTCGCCACAGCCTCACGGCCCAGCTTGAGGCGCAGCAGCAGGACGGGCCGGGGCAAAAGACGGCTGTCGACGGACTCGCCCTCTCGCCACACCGAATAGAGTGTGTTGAGCGAGGGTTTGGGTGATGCGGGGGCTTCTGTTCTGGGGGGCATTATGTGGTTTGGTTTTATGGGGGTCTTTGTGTTGTGGGGGGGGCTTGTTTTTGTTAGGCCAGTGACGAAGGCCATTTGGATGGTGATGTTATGTTAGTCCTCCCCAGGTTTTGGGAGTGACAGAAGTTTGTTACTGTTTTTTGGGGGTCTTCTCTGTTTTGCTCTTCCATGTGGGAAGGGCCCTGAGTTTTTGAAATAAAGATGTTTATTTATTCACCATGTGCAGGTGTCATGTTTCAAGTGGTTGTTGGGTTAACCGGCTGAGGGCTTGCGAAGCGGCTGCGTTCAGTGGGCCAGGCCATTCCCTGACAGGGGGCCTAGAAGTGTCGAGCAATAAGCCCCCGGCGGACGGCCCTTGGACCTTGTCGCTCCCTCCTGGCCTGGTGCTCCTCCTCCTCAGGGTCCTCCTGCTCGTCCTCCTGAGGTGGTGGGGCAATGTCAGGTGGCAGTGCCTGAGTCCTGCGGATAGCCAGGTTGTGGAGCATGCAGCACACCACGACGAACTGGGAGACTCTATCCGGCGAATACTGAAGAGACCCGCCCGAACGATCCAGGCAACGGAACCGTTGCTTGAGGACGCCTATCGTTTGCTCTATTAGGTTCCCTGTGGCTTGATGGCTTTCGTTGTATGCCAGCTCCGCTGGGGTCCTGGGCGCGCGGAGCGGGGTCATGAGCCATCTGCACAAAGGGTAGCCCTTGTCCCCGATAAGCCATCCCCTTGGTGGAGGCTGTGCCTGGAACATGTCAGCCACAGTAGTCTGGCGCAGGATAAAGGCATCGTGGCTGCTTCCTGGGAAGCGGGCATTGACAGCTAGGATGCGCTGCCTGTGGTCACACACCAGCTGCACATTTAGGGAATGGTAGCCCTTCCGGTTGCGGTATTGCTCGGCATTGTGGATAGGTGCCCGCATAGCCACATGCGTGCAGTCAATGGCGCCCTGCACCATGGGGAAGGCCGCGATCCTGGCAAATCCAAATGCACGCTGCTCCTGCTTGTGTTGGGTCATGGGGAAGGAGATGAATTGGTGCCTCCTCGCGAAAAGTGCTTCGGTGACCTGTCGGATGCAGCGATGCGCGGCGAACTGGGAGATGTTCGCGATGTCCCCAGCAGCGGCTTGGAAGGAGCCGCTTGCATAAAAGCTGAGAGCCACCGTGACCTTCACTTCCACCGAGAGAGACGCCCTGGACATGAGCTGTGGCTGCAAATCTGCATGAAGCAGCTGGCAGATCTCTTCAACCACCTCCCTTCTGAAGCGCAGCCTCTTAACACAATGCGCCGCAGTCATGGTGAGATATGAGACCTGCTCCCGGTATTGCCTGACTGGGTAAGGCCTACGTTGGCGACGCCTAATGGCCCCTCTGCGTCTAGGCATGCCTGGCCCTCTCTCAAAGCGTCTGCGAGCCCTTCGCACAAAATGTAGGAACTGAGGGTTGGCCCCCCATGCAGCCCCCATTACAAAGTTCCAAACAGCAAAATCACAAGGATGCAAATGTCAAAGCACTGGCTAGAAGCCAAAAATACCTCTCCTATGGTGTCCGAAATCAGTAATCTCTGTGCCTTGCTCTCTGTGCAGAAATCCAAACCAGTCAAGTCATTGCAGCGAAATGGCTGGCTTTTATGGGTGAGTGGATGTGCCCTTTAATTAGCGCTCCCCGAATCCCACAGGGCCTCTGTTGAGTTCCATTTCACAGTTCTTAGCAGCGCCACGGCCACATCGGCCGGGCGCCACTGAATTTCCGGTTTGGGGCGCACAAACGGCGTTGCACGACGGAATGACGTCATAAGATGCGCGCGCAGCTGAGCGGGCGCTAACACTTTGCGCCGGCGCTAAAGCCCAGCTGAATTTCGGCGTAGGCGCAGATCCGGCGGTGCCCGGGCGCTAAGTGGATAGCGCTGGAAATCTGGCGCTAACGGCTGGCGCAAACAGCTGAATTTCTAGGCCAGAGAGTTAGCATGCAGGTACAGCAAGCAATTAGGAAGGCAAATGGCATGTTGGCCTTTATTGCAAGGGGGTTGGAGTACGAGAGTAAGTCATAGAGTCATAGAGTTGTACAGCACAGAAAGAGGCCCTTCGGCCCATCGTGTCCGCACCAGCCATCAAGCCCTGTCTATTCTAATCCCATTTTCCAGCACTTGGTCCATAGCCTTGTATGCTATGGCGTTTCAAGTGCTCATCTAAATGCTTCTTGACTGTTGTGAGGGTTCCTGCCTCCAGATTCCAACCACCCTCTGGGTGAAAAAGTTTTTCCTCAAATCCCCTCTAAACCTCCTGCCCCTTACCTTGAAACTATGCCCCCTGGTTATTGACCCCTCTACTAAGGGGAAAAGTTCCTTTCTATCTACCCCATCTATGCCCTTCATAATTTGTACACCTCAATCAGGTCCCCCCTCAGCCTTCTCTGCTCTAAGGAAAACAACCCCAGCCTGTCCAGTCTCTCTTCATAGCTGAAGCGCTCCTGCCCAGATAACATCCTGGTGAATCTCCTCTGCACCCTCTCCAATGCAATCACATCCTTCCTATAGTGTGGCGACCAGAACTGCACACAGTATTCCAGCTGCGGCCTAACTAGTGTTTTGTACAGCTCCATCATAACCTCCCTGCTCTTATATTCTATGCCTCGGCTAATGAAGGCAAGTATCCCATATGCCTTTTTAACCACCTTACCTACCTGTCCTGCTGCCTTCAGGGATCAATTCAATTCAATTCAATTCAATTTTATTTGCCATATGTAACTAGTACTAGTACAAGTACAATGGAATGCTTACTCCCCGTAGGGACACGTCAGTTATTCTTACAGCGCCGTGTTCAGAAAGTCAATTCAATGGCACCCAGTGGCAGTGGGAGCATGATGTCCCTCAGCCGCTCCGTCCTCCTCGTCACCGCGGCCTCCTCCTCACTGTTGCTGGCTCCACGTGTGGTGGCCTGCTTCTCCCGCTCACAATCCGACCTCTGGCCACCATGCCCGACTCCCCTCCTCCCAGTCGGACTGCGAGCTTCCCGCCAATGAGCTGCCGGCCGACGTGCTGTAGCGGGTCGTCGTGGCTGCTGCTGCTGCTCGTTGCGCTGCGCTGCCTCCGCCCGACTCGCCTAACACATCGTCGGGATATAAATGCTCCGGTCACCGCGGCCTCCTCCTCACCGTCGCCAGCTCCACAGTCCAACGGCCCGGGGCCTGCTTCTCCCGCTCACGGTCTGGCCTCTGGCCGCCATGCTCGGCTCCCCTCCTCCCAGTCGGAATGCCTTCCCGCTGGGGAGCTGCCGGCCAACGTGCTCTAGCGGGT
The DNA here is from genome assembly GCF_052327205.1 of Somniosus microcephalus. Taxonomy (NCBI): domain Eukaryota; kingdom Metazoa; phylum Chordata; class Chondrichthyes; order Squaliformes; family Somniosidae; genus Somniosus; species Somniosus microcephalus. The sequence goes on along the minus strand of NC_140987.1, from coordinate 70,913,246 downwards.
TGTCGTGGCTGCTGCTGCTGCTCATTGCGCTGCGCTGCCTCCGCCCGACTCACCGAACACTTCGCTCCGGTTGCGGGAGCGAGCAGCGAGAGCAGGCCGCCCGAAGCAGGGAGAGCGTGCTTAGCACCGGACCGTCTCGGCCACTCTATGTACATGCACACCAAGGTCCCTCTGATCCTCTGTCCTTCCTAGGGTCCTACCATTTATTGTGTATTCCCTTGCCTTGTTAGTCCTCCCAAAATGCATCACCTCACACTTTTCAGGGTTAAGTTCCATTTGCCACTGTTCTGCCCATCTAACCAGCCCGTCTATATCGTCCTGTAGCCTGAGGTTTCCCTCCTCGCTATTTACCACTCCACCAATTTTCGTGTCATCTGCGAACTTACTGATCATACCTCCTACATTCATATCTAAATCATTAATGTACATTACAAACAGCAAAGGACCCAGCACCTATCCCTGCGGTACCCCACTGGACACAAGCTTCCAGTCACAAAAACAACCTTCGACCATCACCCTCTGCCTCCTGCCACTAAGCCAATTTTGGATCCAATGTGCCAAAATGCCCTGGATCCCATGGGCTCTTACCTTCTTGACCAGTCTCCCATGCGGGACTTTGTCAAAAGCCTTACTGAAGTCCATGTAGACTACATCAACTGCACTACCCTCATCCACACTAGTCACCCCCTCGAAAAATTCAATCAAATTGGTTAGACATGATCTCCCCCTGACAAAGCCATGCTGACTATCCTTGATTAATCCTTGCCTCTCCAAGTGGAGACTAATTCTGTCCCTCAGAATTTTTTCCAATAATTTCCCTACCACTGATGTTAGGCTCACTGGCCTGTAATTCCCTGGTTTATCCCTACTACCCTTCTTGAATAAAGGTACTACGTTAGCTGTTCTCCAGTCCTCTGGCACCTCCCCTGTGGTCAGAGAGGTTCTGAAAATTTGTGTCAGAGCCCCTGCAATCTCCTCCCTTGCAAGGAAGTCTTGCTACAATTGTACAGGGCTTTGCTGAGACCACACCTGGAGTACTTTGCACAGGTTTGGTCTCCTTATCTGAGGAAGGATATACTTGCATTAGAGGTGGTGCGACAAAGGTTCACTAGATTGATTCCTGGGATGAGAGGGTTGTCCTATGAGGAAAGATTGAGTAGATTGGGCCTATACTCTCTAGAGTTTAGAAGAATGAGAGGTGATCTCATTGAAACATATAAGATTCTGAGGGGGGTTGACAAAGTAGATGCTGTGAGGTTGTTTCCCTTGGCTGGAGATTCTAGAACTAGGGGGCATAGTCTCATGATAAGGGGTCGGCCATTTAAGACTGAGATGAGGAGGAATTTCTTTACTCAGAGGGTTGTGAATCTTTGGAATTCTCTGCCCCAAATGGCTGTGGATGCTGAATTTCAGTGCTGAGATAGATAGATTTTTGGACTCTTGCAAAATCAAGGGATATGGAGATTGGGTGGGAAAGTGGTTTTGAGGTCTAAGATCAGCTATGATCTTATTGAATGGCGGCGCAGTCTCGTGGGGCTGTATGGCCTACTCCTGCTCCTAATTCTTATGTTGTTATGCTCTTACTCAAGTAGTATTAATTGGGTTGGTCATTTAATCCACCAGGCTTCCTTAATAAAGCAAAATGTATTAATTAAATAAAAACAACAGCCCTTTAATGACCTTTGGGTCACCATTTTATATGCAGGAGCAATGGGCTGCAAGTTGAATAATTAAGTAAATATTTGTTTTAATACTGCCTGGACCCTTCTGCTAATCAATTAATTTAATAAAAGGCATTAAGGGGGTCGAACCTTGTTGGTGGGGGGGTCCTTATCTCCTACTGTAACTTTGGCAGAAGATGGGCAGAAACCATGGGGAAATGGCAGGAGATTGCAAGATCCCCTCTGTGGAAATTACTGGCATAAGTGTGACAAAGATGAAATTTGCAGCCGACACCCGCTTTCTAATATCTTATAAATAGCTGATGATGTTGATGAGGAAGCTGTGCAATGGGATAGGTTTGTATATTGTAAACAGCAAAGATAGTCCTGTACCAAAACAAAGTTAAAAAGCTGGATGCACCAACTGAATTTAAAAAAATATATTATTCATTCTTGGGATGTGGGCATCGCTGGCAAGGCCGGATTTATTGCCCATCCCTAGTTGCCCTGAGAAGGGGTAGTGAGCCTCCTTCTTGAATTTGATACAACTGAGTGGCTTTCTGGGCCACTTCAGAGGGCAGTTAAGAGTCAACCACATTGGCGTGGGACTGCAGTCACAGAAAGGCCAGATCGGGCAAGGATGGCAGGTTTCCTCCCCTAAAGGATTTTTCCTCCCCTAATGGTTTTTTTTCTGGGAAAAATTGTGAAACCCGGGGAAGTGATGCTTCTCCCAAACCAGATGAGCAGCTGAGACACTCTCCAGCACTAGCAGTTACCTGACAGTGTGTGGTAGGGTATGAGGACCAAGAGAGTACTATTGTTGTTGCATTGCTCACCTTACTTGACCCACAATGACCTGGTATTTGTGTGGAACAAGCGCTAATCTAAAAACAATTTTTTTTAAAGTGTTGGTGTAGTGTTGACAATTGGAGCCTCATGGGGCCTGTGTCAAAAGAGCGCACAGGAGCACAGTGCAAGCACGTTGAACTTTTGTATGGGGACCTGTTCATTTTAATCCATTTCAAATAAAACAGGTTAATGCCTGTGTAAAAATCAGTACCTCTACCCTCTTATTTTTTGCAGACTGCAACTTGACGATCACTAGACCTTTGAATCATGTAACACTGCTCTCAGTGAGTTCTGTAGATCTACAAATTTACAAGAGATCAAAGTGTCACTGGCCACAGTCAGGATTAATTTTTCGATTTGCAAAGCAGTGACAATAAAAATGATCGATCTCCAAGTTTCTACTATTTCAGCCGTTGTGTTGTAGCAACAGCAGTCGTTTGGATTCTACGCAATGTACTGGTGCTGACTTTTCCTGGTATCCATGAGATTGCTTGTGTAAAGCTCCAGTACTTCAGAAAAGATGAAGAAAAGAATACAAAATTTAATTTAAAAAGGCTAGTGGAATATTGGCCTTTATCATAAGAGGGCTGGAATACAAAGGGGTGGAAATTATGTTACAACTGTACAGAGATCTGGTTAGACCCCATCTGGAGTACTGCATTAAGTTCTGGGCACCGCACCTCAGGAAGGGTATATCGGCCTTGCAGGGCATGCAGCGAAGGTTCACCAGAATTATACCGGGTCTAGAAGAGTTAAATTATGAGGACAGGTTGCATAGACTAGACTTGTATTCACTTGAATACAGAAGATTAAGGGTGATCTAATTGAGGCGTTTAAGATGATTAAAGGATTTGATAGGGTAGATAGAGAGGAACTATTCCCTTTGGTGGGAGAGTCCAGAACAATGGGGCATAAGCTTAAAATTAGAACGAGGCAGTCCAGGAGTGATGCCAGAAAGCACTTCGTCACACAAAGGGTAGTGGAAATCTGGAACTCCCTCTTCACCAGAAGATTGTAGAGGCTAGGTCAATTGAAAATTTCAAAATTGAGATTGATTTTATTAGGCAAGGGTATTAAGGGTTATGCAATAAATGTGGGTAGATGGAGTTAAGATACAGATCAGCCATGATCTAATTGAATGGCGGAACAGGCTCAAGGGGCTGAATGGCCTACTCCTCTTCCTATGGCCCTAGAATGGGGTCACAGTCTCAGAATAAGGGGTCGGCCATTTAGGACTTGGATAAGGAGAAATTTCTTCATTCAAAGGGCTGTGAATCTTTGGAATTCTCTACCCCAGAGAGCTGTGGATGCTTAGTCGTTGAGTATATTCAAGACAGAGGTTGATACATTTTTGGGAACTAAGGGAATCAAGGGATATGGGGATAGTGCGGGAAAGTGAAGATGAGGTAGAAGATCAGCCATGATCTTATTGGATGGCGGAGCAGGCTCGAAGGGCCAAATGGCCGACTCCTGCTCCTATTTCTTATGTTCTTATGTTTACGATACAATACGAGGAGACATTAGATTTCACAGAGGACTACGAGTCACTGAAATATGGAATAAATGATGGCTGTATTGGAGTTTATTTCTTTGGAGTTTATTTTAAATAGTGACTTTATTAAATTGAGAAATCAATTACTTGGAACCTGGGTTCTATGACTTCTCTTCCCCCATTGTTGGCACAGATATCAGGTCGAATCTTACCTTATAGTAAGAACATAAGATAAGAAAACAGGAAAAGAGAAATAGGTCATTCAGCACAATGAGTCTGTTCCTTCCATGTATAATCCCCTCTGGCATAGACTCTATTCACCTCATTTAATCTCCTCAATAAAGGTTCTGCAACTTTCCCTTGATTCTTAGAAGTAGATGACACAAAACTCCAGAATGTCAATCTTTTAACCCAACCGACATTTTATATCCCAGACCCTATGGGTAACTTTAGGAAATTGTGCATTTGACAGGGAGCTTTGTCCACTGAAGTGCACATCAGCAATCAGTTTACCCAATGATGTGCTTGATATCATTGAGTTTAGGCAGTGATGTGTATGATGTCACTGACCTCACGCAATGATGTGTTTGATGTCATTCGGGGTGAAATTCCATACCGCTGAAAAACGGGCATAGACACCGCGATGCATGATATGCCTGCACCCGGTCAAGGAGCACAACCAGCATGCCAAGTTCATGCTGCCTGCTAATTATAATGATTGTAGCGCACAGCCCAACGCTGAGCATGTTGCTGACGGGCTGTGCGTTCAGCAGGGGGCCAAAGCTCCCGAGGTTCGAGCAAGGCGAACTTTACTTAAAGCTAGCCTGCGCCTTTTAAAGGCAGTCTGCACCTCTTCAAGGTGAGCTGCCTTCTGCTGGTCAAAAATGGTAAACGTGCTTCAGCACTAACCCAAGTGGGTCAACAGGCCAGGGAAAAGGGCACCCAGGGTCTTGGATGCAGCACTCCAGCTTTGTGCAGGGGGTGAACACTCGAAGAGAGGGCCTCTACACACAGTGGGCCAGGAGGGCCTCCAGAAAGAAGGATGTGGGGCCAGATTCACTGCCAGCAGTGTCGCCTGCAGGACCTGGCTCCAGTGCCCAAAGAAGTTTCATGACCTCAGAGGCGTGGTCAAGGTCAGTGAATGCATCTTCAAAAGCCATCTCCTACTAACTGCACCACTCGCCTCACACACTGCTCAATGCATGACCCCCTCTCACCCCACTCCCGCCCATCACTCACCTACCAATAATCTCTACCAAACATGAGGCACACCTCACATTCCTAGCCTCACCTCACCCCCTTGGAGTAGACGGTGCTGGCTATTCTTGGCAGGGGCATGGCTGAGCCCTTGGCCAGTGGCGGGGCTAAAGGAATACAAGATGCTGGTATCCTCATACGTTATCCTCCTTCTCACATCCCACTTCCCCCTCATCCCACAATATCTTCTGATTTACAAGCTGCACATTGTGTAAGCATGCACCTCTTGCTTTACCCCCCTCCCCTCACCAGAACCCTACCCTTGTACTTTCCTCATTCCAGAAACCCAAGAAATCCAGCCTGCCCTTTGGGTCAACAAGAAGAGTGAGAGGAGAGTGAAGAAGAAGAAGAAACACTCTCACTCAATTTCACACTCCCTAGCCTGTTGGGCCATTTGGGTTAGTTCCTTGAGGTCGTCCTGCAAGGCCATCTGCAGTGTCCCCCACTGAAAGTCAGCAGCCTTCCACCAGCCATGCTGCAGCCACTGGAGTAGCACTGCATAAGACCACTAGGATATGCAAAGGCTAGACTCTCACAAAGGGAATGCACAAGGGTGATTAGTTGATTTTTTTGATGTAATATTGGATGCATATATGGATAAAGTTGGGTTGGAATGTTTGCTTTGTGGTGGCTTTTATTTCAGCATTGTAGCCAAGAGGACACTGTGATGGTCAGTAACGGAGGGAAGGTAAGGTGTGAGACAAATGTTGAAAGGGGAATTGGGGTTGTGTTCACTGGTACCGCAGGCGGATGATTCGATTTTGGACATCCCAGCCAGAAAGGGGCTGCCTGGGTTGATTCCTTCCTTCCATTTCCTCCACTTCTGCTTCCTCCTCTACTGCTTCCTCCTCCTCCCTCTGCGAGCAGCTTGGGAGTGGCGATGTTACAGAGGGAGAAATAGGTGGTCTTGGTGATAGAGAGGATATGAGGTTGGAAGCTCATCTCAGGGTCAAATAGAATGCCGAGTCTGCTTCAGTTAGTGGCATGGAGTCAGTGGCTAGGGAACAGAGTTTGTGGTGGGGACCGAAGACAATGGACTAGAAATTCAGTGGCGCCCCGTTTGGGGGCGCCAGCCTCGCCAGGGCGCCGGAAGTACTGCCCCGGAAGTAGTCGCGGCCGCCCGCCGCAAATTCACTTTCAGCGCCCCAGAGGGAAGCGCGGCGCTACTCGAGGTGCCCCGCATCCTCTTGGGGCGCTGCAACTGAAGATCGCAGCGCAATGTGCCACAGCGCCACACGCTGCGGCACGGCGCGCTGCAGGCCTTCCTCCCCTTCTTAAAGGGGAGGGGCCTGCTGCAGCACGCTCAAAGAGCGCGAGTGCCGGCAAAAGAGCCCGGCACCAAGGAGAAGTGCTGGGCTCTTGGGACACGACCGGCACTACATCGGGGGGGGGGGTGGAGGGGGGCTCAGGAGGCCAGGGACGGCAGCACGGAGAAGTGCTGGCAGGCGGCCAGCAAAAAAAATGGCCACCCCGCACCTCAGCGCCTCTACTGCTGCAGGTAGGCCCCCCTGAACCGGTCGCAAATTGCGACCGGCGTTAAAGCAGGGGGCACTACTAAATTTCGCGATCGGGGTGGTAGCGGGGCGCTGCGCACACCGATGATGTCATCGGTAGCGGCGCAGCGCTAACGGCTAGCTCCGCCATTAGCGTCCCGCTAAATTTAGCGGGAGGCGTGGCCAGTGGCGTACAACCCACTAAGTGCCCTCTTAGGGCGCTAACGGGTGGCGCAGCCCACTGAATTTCTAGGCCAATGACTTCAGCCATCGCAATATTTAATTGGAAGAAATCTCTGCTCGTCCAGTACTCAATGTCGGACAAGCAGCGTGACAAATCAGATGAAGCGAAGGGATCGAGAGAGGTGGTATTTGAGGTGGAGCTGGGTGTCGTCAGTGTACATATGGAACTTGACATTGGCCCTGAAACTGTGGTAAGAGTACGCCGTCGTAATCCATTTGAAAGACCCCGCAACTTGTGGGTTTCCGCATGAGCTTGTGCATCCGCGAAATCCAGAACTTGTGATTTGTCAAGGTACGGCTTGACAGAGCATCCAAACCACCTGAAAAATGAGTATTGCTGGTGCAGAGTTGGGCTATTTGCCTAACAACTGCCCAGCAATTGCCCACACAACTCTTACGGCTGGTAAAAGCAGGGGTAGGGCCTGCTTTCATCAGCGTAAGGGTATATATAAGCCTAAATAAAACATTTAAAAATCCAAAATTATGCACATACACTTTAAATAAGTTTGTGCAAATATTGGCCCAGATTAAGATATTTAAAATTATTTATCAAAAAATGTAATTTTTGTTGAGGTTGGTGCAATGAAGGAACTTATGAATAAAATTGTAATTCAGTACATTTATATTTATTAGAATTCTGTACATTGTATAATTATTTGGGGGGTTCCATTGCATATCATTATGGGGTTCCCTTTGTAAATGATTGCAACAGAATTCTCCTTTGTCGTTGGAGGACCGGGCCCACATGATCCCAGGAATGCTTCCGAACTGCCCGCATCCCTGAGATTTGTGGGCCTTTACGCAGCCATATGCCTGGAGGCCCGAGACTGCAATTCTTCACAGCCTGAACGCCAGGAGGTACTTTCGGAATTGTTTCGCAGGTCGGAGACATACACCGGAGGTACGCCTCGCAATTTCCATACTGTTATGTTTCCGGATGATGTTGCTGAGGGGTAGCATGTAGATGAGAACTAGGAGGCAAATATTTAGTTAATCTGTTCTGGTTAAGAGATAAATGTTGACCAGGATATCTTCTAGCTCTTCTTCAGATAATGCCATAGGATCTTTTACATCTTCCTAAACAGGCAATTGGGACCTCAGTTTAACATCTCATCCAAAAGTCAACACCTCGAAAAGCACAGCACTCCCTCAGTACTGCACTGAAGTATCAGCCTAGATTATATGTTCAGAGTTTGAAGTAGGGCTTGAACCCACAAACTTCTGACTCAGTGAATAGAGTGCTACTAATTGAGGCAAATTGACAGCCATGAGGTGCTGCAACCGTACCCAAGTTACTGTAGTCAGGACAGGAGGAGCGAAAAGAGAAAGAAAGCAACCTATATCCATTTAGTAGCGAGTCTGGGGTACAATCGCCATAAAGCACAGTCCCTGATGCTCATAATCCCTTATTGGCTATTTACACAGTTTCAGCTTGGTAGCCCACTTGTCTTTGAGTTAGGTGGTCCTGGGTTTAAGCCTCACTATGCACTTGAGCAAATAATCTAGGGCAGTGGCTCTCAAACTGTTTTGGTTGAAGGACCTTTTCAAATGGATTAGTAATCACAGACCCCCATCTAAATTATACTATAAACCTGATGCGCTATCAATCACTCAAAAGACTGAGGTTAAGCGAGTAACTAACAGGCTTTTATTAACAAGAGAATGAAGGTGTGCCTCGAGTGGTCGACCAGTCCAGAATACAGAGGGACTGTGGAGCAGTCACCTTTATACCTGGACTCGTGGGAGGAGTCAGCCGAGGCATGTACAGACATGTACACAGTGGAATACAAACAGTGGTTTACCACATTCACCCCTTGTTTAAAAATGAGTCCGGCGGGGTGAAGTGTATTAAAAGTTTGTGTATTGGAGTCTCTCCGGAGGTCTTGTCTGCCGCTGTGATCGACGTGGCGACGGCAGGGGTAGTGAAGCTTCCGGCGTCGAGTCCCGCGTAGGCTGGGGCACTGGTGTGTAGTCCTCATGGGTGTCAAGCGGGTCGCGGGGCCCAGGCGTGCCGTCTGCTGGGGTTGGATATTGGATCGTGGGGGGGGGGTGGTAGTGGGTAGTGGGTTACTGGGGCCCCCGAGGGTGCGAGGTCTTGTATGGAGACTGTGTCCTCCCACCCGTCCGGGTACGCAATGTAAGCATACTGGGGGTTGGCGTGGAGGAGGTCGACCCTCTCGACCAGGGGGTCCGTTTTATGGGTCCTCACGTGTCTTCTCAGTAGGACCGGCCCTGGGGACGTCAACCATGGCGGTAGCGATGTCCCCGATGTGGACTTCCTTGGGAAGACAAACATTTTCTCATGAGGGGTGGCGTTAGTGGCAGTGCAGAGCAGTGACCGAATAGAGTGGAGCGCATCGGGGAGCACTTCCTGCCAGCGGGAGGTCGGAAGGCCCCTAGACTTTAAGGCTAGCAGGGCGGCCTTCCAAACTGTCGCATTCTCTCTTTCCACCTGTCCGTTCCCCCGGGGGTTGTAACTGGTGGTCCTGCTTGTGGCAATACCCCTAGCGAGCAGGTACTGGCGGAGTTCGTCGCTCATAAACGATGAGCCCCGGTCGCTATGGATATAGCTGGGGAAACCGAACAGGGTGAAGAGGTCGTTCAGACATTTAATGACCGTGGCACTGGTCATGTCCGGGCAGGGGATGGCGAACGGGAAACGGGAGTACTCATCAATAATGTTGAGGAAGTACACATTGCGGTCGGAGGAGGGGAGAGGCCCTTTAAAATCAACGCTCAGGCGCTCGAAGGTGAGCCCTGTCTGGTCTATAAAAGTGCGGTTTGCACTCAGCGCAGACTTGGCAGTTCCTGGTCATGGTCCTGACCTCCTCAATGGAGTAAGGCAGGTTGCGGGCCTTGATGAAGTGGAAGAACCTGGTGACCCCCGGGTGGCAGAGGTCATTGTGGAGGGCCCGCAGTCTATCGATCTGCACGCTGGCGCAGGTGCCACGCGATAGAGCATCCGGGGGTTCATTGAGCTTCCCGGGCCGGTACAAGATCTCGTAATTGTAGGTGGAAAGTTCGATTCTCCACCTCAAGATCTTGTCGTTTTTGAATTTGCCCCTCTGCTTGTTGTTAAACATAAAAGCAACTGAACGCTGGTCAGTGAGCAGGGTAAATCGTTTTCCGGCCAGGTAGTGCCTCCAATGACGCACAGCCTCCACAATAGCCTGGGCCTCCTTCTCAACAGCGGAGTGTCTGGTCTCCGGGCCCTGGAGGGTTCGTGAAAAGAAGGCCACGGGTCTCCCCGCCTGATTAAGGGTGGCGGCCAGGGCAAAGTCGGACGCATCGCTTTCCACCTGGAAGGGGATGGATTCGTCCACTGCGTGCATGGTGGCTTTGGCAATGTCTTCCTTGATACGCTGGAAGGCTAAGCGGGCCTCTGCTGTCAAGGGAAAAGAGGTGGACTTGATCAGCGGACGGGCCTTGTCCGCATAGTAAGGGACCCACTGGGCGTAATAGGAGAAAAACCCTAGGCACCTCTTCAGGGCCTTGAGGCAGTGGGGCAGTGGGAGTTCCATAAGGGGACGCATCCGGTCGGGGTCGGGACCGATGACTCCGTGTTCCACAACACAGCCAAGGATGGCGAGGCGGGTTGTGCGGAATATGCACTTCTCCTTGTTATACGTCAGGTTCAGGAGTTGGGCGGTGCAGAGGAATTTTTCAAGGTTTGCGTCGTGGTCCTGCAAGTCATGGCCGCAGATGGTCACATTGTCCAGATATGGGAAAGTGGCCTGCAACGCATTCTGATCGACCATCCGGTCCATCTCCCTTTGGAAGACGGAGACCCCGTTGGTGACGCCAAAGGGAACCCTAAGGAAGTGATAGAGGCGGCCGTTTGCCTCAAAGGCAATATACTGGCGGTCCTCAGGGCGGATAGGGAGCTGGTGGTACGCTGATTTCAGGTCAATGGTCGAGAAGACGCGGTACTGCGCGATCTGGTTGACCATATCAGCTATGCGGGGGAGTGGGTAAGCGTCCAGCAGGGTGTAGCGATTTATTGTCTGGCTGTAGTCGATGACCAGGCGCTGCTTCTCGCCGGTCTTAACGACCACAACCTGGGCTCGCCAGGGGCTGGTGCTGCCCTCAATAATCCCCTCCTTCAGGAGCCGCTCCACTTCGGTTTTAATGAAAACCCTGTCCCCGGCACTGTATCGCCTGCTCTTTGTGGCGATGGGCTTACAGTCGGGGGTGAGGTTAGCAAACAGTGGAGCGGGGGGGGGGGTGACTCTGAGTGTGGAGAGGTTGCACCTGGTGCGCGGCGGGCAACTTGGAAGCTGCTGGCTGCGGACTGTGAGTGGGGGGAGGGGTCCACCGTACGCCATCGTAACACTTTTAAGGTGGCACTGAAAATCTAACCCCAGTAGAACGGCAGCGCAGAGGTGGGGCAGGACCAGAAGTTTAAAATTATCGTACACAGTCCCGTCTACTAAGAGTGTCACCACGCAGTAGCCGCCAATGTCCGCCGACTGGGACTCGGAGGCCATAGAAATCCGCTGGTGCGCAGGCAGGACTGGGAGAGAGCAACGCCGCACCGTGTCGGGGTGGATGAAGCTCTCCGTGCTCCCAGAGTCAAAAAGGCAGATTGTTTCGTGACCATTTACCTTAATGTCCATTGTGGACCGGGCCAGTTGGTGCGGTCTCGCTTGGTCCAGCGTAACGGAGGCCAGCGTAGGGGTCGGTGTGTCGTTGCGGGTATCAGATGAGGTGGTGTTGGGGGCCTGCTGCGTCCCGGCTGGCGTCCAAGATGGCGGCGTCCATGATCCCCATGTGGCTGGAGGCGTCCAAAATGGCTGCTGTTCCGGTGGTTCGCACATGGCTGGGGAGGCCCAAGATGGCGGCCCGCACGGCCCACACGCGGCGCTGCTGGGGTTCGGGGTGGCTTTGGCCCTGCAGACGCTGGCGTAGTGTCCCTTCTTCCCGCAGCCTGAGCAGATCGCATTTTTCGCCGGGCAGCGCGCTCTGGGGTGTTTGGCCTGGCCACAGAAGTAGCATTTCTGGCCTTGGGACACTGCTGTGGTAGTTGGGCCGTTGCTGGGATGTGGCTGGGGTGGCACGGCGCTATGAGACGGTCCTACCGTGTCCCAGGCTGTCGTTCCCCGCGGCGTCCACGGTGCAGAGAAGCAGGCATCCATGCCCCAGTAGGCTGCATCCAATGATAGTGCGAGTTCAGAGGCCTTGTTGAGGTCGAGGTCACTCTGCTCCAACAGTCGCTGTCGGGTGTAATTGGACCTGTGGCCCGCTACAAAAGCATCCCGGATAAGTTCCTCTGTGTACACGGTGGCTTTTACATCCTTACAACCACAGGCCCGGCCAAGCACAGACAGTGCCTGAAGGTATTCCTCGGTCGATTCCCCAGGTTGTTGTTTACGACTCCCCAGGAGGTGCCTGGCGTACACCTCATTCACTGGGCGCGTGTACTGGTCCTTGAGGAGCTTGATAGCAGCTGTGTACGAGGTCGCGTCCTGGATGACCGAGTACGCTCGGTGGTTCACTTTGGAGGTCAGGACATCCAGTTTGTCCTCATCCGATTTGACCGTTGCAGCGGAGGCGATCAGGAATTTTTCAAAGCACCTAAGCCAGTGAGCAAACTTGGTGGATGCGTCCGCCTCCCGATGGTCTAAGTCTAGGCATGCTGGTGTGAGGATCTTCTCCATTATAAAAAATCTTGTTAATAAAATTGATGCGCTATCAATCACTCAAAAGACTGAGGTTAAGCGAGTAACTAACAGGCTTTTATTAACAAGAGAATGAAGGTGTGCCTCGAGTGGTCGACCAGTCCAGAATACAGAGGGACTGTGGAGCAGTCACCTTTATACCTGGATTCGTGGGAGGAGTCAGCCGAGGCTTGTACAGACATGTACACAGTGGAATACAAACAGTGGTTTACCACAAAACCCCTTGCATATTTACATTTCTGAATGTAAAGTTCATCAGTGTCCTGTTAAAAGGACTTGCGTGAAATTTGCCAGGGCTGTCCGATATGGTAAACATTAATGTGATTGGTGATGTGAAAACTTTTATCTTCCTTTCAGTTGAAAGGCAGCCCTACAGGTTCAGCAACATGCCTGTTGAGTACTTCACCGCACGACCCCGCCCTGTTCTTCCAAGAATGGGATTGGGTTCGGTGGCTCCTGTTGGGTACGCTGGCACCATTTCAGGTGTAACCCTCCACCGCCCGCCTACTCACTGTACAGCTGCTGAGTGTTTCAGGGTTTTTCCCCTCCCGCACTGCTGTTGGTCAGCCTGTCTGCGCAGATCCTAGTTTGAGAACCACTGGATTATTCTTCCATTATCCAAATGTGTGGGAGGCCTGTGGTCATATCCAATTAGCAAATTACAACAACAAGATTGTTCTGATTGACCTTGGGCAATGCTACATTATCGGATGCTGGCATATAAAGTCACTTCAGTTAACTGGACGTGTGGGCTTACCTACAGGAGTGATTTTTGACACTGAACTCAAGACAACCATCTGGTGCAGCCTAAAAACTTGAACACCCTCCTTATCGCCCTCCTCTTTCCTGTCCCCCAATCCATTTATCAGTCTCCTCCCTTCTCCTTCCCTTCTCTCCCCTCCCTCCTTTGTCTCTTTCCCTTTTCTTTCTCCCCTTTGCCTCCCCAACCCCTCTGGTTTCTCTCTTCTGCCCCCTCTTCCATTCTCTCTGCCTCACATCTCTCTGTACCTCCATCTCTCTCCCCCGCCACCCCCGTCACTCTTCCACATCTCTCTCTCTGTACTCCCATCGCTCCCTTTCCTCTCTGTACCTCCATCTCTCTCCACCCATCACTCTTCCACATCTCTCTCTATACTTCCATCTCTCCCTTTCCTCTCTGTACCGCCATCTTTCTCTCTCATTCCTCTCTTTGTACCCTCATCTCTCTCTCTCTCTCTCACTCTCCCGATCACTCTTCCCAATCTCTCTCTGTACTTTCATCTCGCTCCCCTATCTCTCCCATTCCTTTCTCTGTACCTTCATCTCTCGTCCCATTCCTCTTTGTACACCATCTCTGTCCCTGTCACTCTTCCCTATCGCTCTCTCTCTCTCTCTGTGCCTCTATCTCTTTCTCCATGTCACTCTTCCCCAATCTCTCTCTCTCTCTACTTCCATCTTTCTCCCATTCCTCTCTCTGTACCCCATCTCCCTGTCACTCTCCACCATCTCTCCTACCCCCACCCAAGTCTCACCCTCACGAGATCACACTCGCTGACTCTGTCGAACTGCTCAAACAACAGCTGGACCTTGTCCCGCCACACCTCTGGTGGCAGCTTGCCCACGAAGAGCTTCACCAGCCTTGCCATGCGAGCAGGTGATCAGTACCATCACAACGCAGCTCGGTCTGGGAAAGAAAGAAACCCAGAGCCGCGGCCCAACTCCAACCGCCCCCAGTATACAAAATGGTGGCTGGGGCACCATCTTCCTTGCTCTTCCATTGGCTACTCCCTGTTACTTCGCTTTGTGATTGGTTGCCTCTGCTGTCAATTAACTGCCAGACCCTCGAACAGCTGTCAAAGAATCTTATAGCTGATAGGCTGTCAACCAAGCATCCGCTTGCCCTCCCTCCTCCTCCTCCTCTTCCTGCAGCGCACAGCCGCTGCTGCCATGGTAACCTGGCCACTCCTCACCAGCTTGCTCTTCATCACTGATTGAGGTTTTTATTGCTGACCCCCCTCCCCCGAAAGTCTCTACGGACCCCCCGGGGGTCCACAGACCCCATTTTAAGAAACACTGATCTAGGTGATACAGCAGTGCAGTCAAGAGGGACGCTGCATTGTCGGAGATGCCATTTTTTGGATGAGAAATTAAACTGAAGCCCATCTGCTTGCTCAGGTGGATGTAAAAGATTGTGTGATAATATTCGAAGAAGAACTTGGGAATATCCTGGTTACCTTGCCAACATTTACCCTTCATCAAATAAAAATGATTATCATTTGCTGTTTGTAAGTCCTTGAAGTGCTCAAATTGGCTGCTGCATTTATCCACATAACAGTGCCTATACTTCTAAATAGTCGATTGGGTGTGAAAATTAGTTGATTGGTCGTGAAGAGCTTTGGGATTTTCTGAAGATATGATAAGGTGCTATATAAATGCACATTGTTTGTTTCTAGTTTCCAAATAAGGGGAGCCACACAGTCCAAAGTGTAGGGGCACACACTACTACTGAACGAGGGGACATTGCAGTCACAAACAGTCTGTTATTTCTAGATTTAGAAGATTTCGAAACTCTTGAAAACTGTTGCTATTTGGACAACAGAACAATTTAATGGCCTTTTGTCCATGTGAACCCTTGGGGGAAGGAAAAGCAAGACAATAGGACATTTAAATGTAGCTGAAAGACCAGGCAGCACAATATCCATGTGGCATTACTTGACCTTTGTGCTACTAGGATAGCCCCAATCTAGAGCAATAGCTCATTATCCTGTCACTGACTGAATTTGAACTTGAACAGCATGAGTGACTGTCGGTCTCATTACACGGTGACGTTGCACACTCCTTTCAGTGCATTGAAACCACTCCAGCCACCGATACTTTGTGTGTGTGTCTGTACCTGTGTGTGCATGTATGTGTAAATGTGCACATGTTTGTGTGTGTGTGTGTGTATATGTGCATCTGTGTCAGTGTCTGTGCGTGTGTGTGTGTGTGCGATTGTGTGTTTGTGCATCTGTGTGTTAGTACACGTGTGTGTGTGTGTGTATATATATATATGTGTGTGTCTGTGTGTGTGCGCTTTTGTTTATGTTTGTTTTGCTGTACATCTGTGCGTGTTTCTGCATCTGTGTGTGTTTGTGTGTGTATGTTTGTGCTTTATATTCATGCACATACGTGTGTATGTGTTTGTGCATTTGTGTTTGTGTCTGTGTGTGTGTGTTTGGGTGTGTATGTTTGTGTGTGCATCTGTGTGTGTTTGTGTGTGCACATGAGTTCGTATATACATGTGTGCATGTGTATGTGTGTCTGTGTATTTGTGCGTGTTTGTGTGCATGTGCGTAAGTACGTTGGTGCATGTGCATCAGTATGTGTTTGTGTATGTGTACTTGTATATCTGTGCTTGTGTATATATAGCTGTCTGTGTATGTCTGTGATTGTATGTCTGTGTGTGTACATCTGAGTCTGAGTGTGTGTCTGAGTGTATATGTCTGCATGTGTGTGTGTGTCTGTGCATGTCTGTGTGCGCGTGTGCATGTCTGTGTGTCTGTGAGTGCATGTGTCTGTGCGTGTTTGTGTGTGATTGTATATCTGTGCATGTGTATGTATATCTGTCTGTATGTGTCTGTGATTGCGTGTCTGAGTGTATGTGTCTGTGCGTGTATGTGCATGTCTGTGTGTCTGAGTGTGCGTCTGAGTGTATGTGTCTGTGCGTGTATGTGAATGTCTGTGTGCATGCATCTGTCTGTTTGTGTGTCTGTGCATGGGTGTGTGTGTGTATATGTGTGTCTGTGTGTGCATGTCTGTATGTGCATCTGTCTGTCTGTGCCTGTGAGTGTGTGTTTGTGTGTCTGTGTGCGTGTGTGTGTGTCTATCTGTGTGTCTATGTACATCTGTGTGTGTGTCTGTGCGTGTCTGTGTGTGTGTGCGTGCATGCTGCAGTAAGAACACTGCACATGTGACATTAAGTAAATTATCCTGAGCTGACCTCCAGATCCCAGTGTTTACTGTGTAAGTAGCAAACTCTTGCAGCCTTTTCTTTCACTGAGAATTTTGTGCAGATGTTTCTGTTGTCACATTTTACAGCATAATACACACGTGTTTACTAGGAAATGTCACCAGACCGGTTCTGAAATGGATAATTTGCTGCAAATATGGAAAAAAAATGTTGCTTCCGTGTGCTAACCTGATCAGGCTGGATTTCAAATGGCACAGCAGCCACATTTACATAGCGACTCCTTCTCATTATGTTGAAGGTGAAATATGCAAATGCCATGAAGGAACATGAAATTGGAACTACCCTCCGGAAAATCAGTTTGTGATCACACAGCAGCCAATGGGGCAGTCGTATTTCTTTATACAGAATAATAATTCATAATGACTGCTATCAACCAATGCCCTTGCTGCAATTCAGAAATGAATTCCTTTTTGTTAACTGGTTATCCAAATGTAGGTTTATCAATAGAACATAGGAACAGGAGGAGGCCATTCAGCCCCTCGAGCCTGCTTCACCATTCAGTTAGACCATAGCTGATCTGTACCTCAACTCCATTTATCCATCTTAGCTCCATATCCCTTGATACCCTTATCTAACAAAAATCTATCGATCTCAGTCTTGAAAGCTCCAATTGTCCCAACATCCACAGCCTTTTGGCAGGGGCGGTGGGGGGAAGGGTTCCACATTTCTACTACCCTTTGCGTGAAAAAGTGCTCCTGATTTCACTCCGAAATGGCTTAGCACTAATTTTAAGATTATGTCCCCTTGTTCTTGATTCCCGCACCAGATGAAATAGTTTCACTGTATCTACCTTTTATAGAATCCTTTTAACATTTTAAACACCTCGATCAGATCACTCCTCAACCTTCCATATTCAAGGCAATACAAACCAAGTTTATCCAACCTTTAAATATACGTTGCAGGTCCGTGGGTCTCCACTTCAGCACCAGCCAGGGAATCAGAGCGAGCTTGTCACTTCTCCGCAGATGGGGCGGTATGGGTATTGCCTCAGAGCAGGTTACCAGCCTTATCTTTCAATTGGGGTAGTGTGTAGGACTAAACAGTTGGTGGGAGAGTAGGAGTAAACCATACAGTGTTGTAGAGATAGAGGGTAAGCGGTCGTGAGCAAAGATTTGCTGCAGTTACAGGTTCTTAATTCCTCTCCCCCCCGCCACCCACTCCACCCCATGTGTTCCATGTATTAATCACTCTATGTGTGAAGAAGACTTTCCTGGCATCAATCTTAAATTTACTTTTTGCTAGGCTGAACCTGTGTGCCTTAGTCCTACTCTCGCAATTTAATCTAAAGCGATATTCCGGATTTGACTTTTCCATTCCCTTAACGATCTTACAGCCTGCCATAAGACACCTCTCAGACCCCTCCTAGCCAGGATGAAAAGCCCATGTATCTTCAGTCGTCCCTCATAACTCAGACCTTTGACATTAGCGTTCAGCTTCATGTCATCTCTCTGCACTGCTTCCAGTGCTTGAATGTCTCCCTTGTGCCTCACTGACAGAGTTGGACAGAGTGTGCAAGGTGTGGTCTGACCAGTGCACTGTACAGTTTGCCCATTATCTCCTCTGCATTGTAATAAACTGTTTTGACTGATGTAGTTCAATGTCCTGTTGGATTTGTTGATTGCTGCTTTGCGTCGGTTGGACATATTGAGCATTGAGTCTACTGAGACTCCTTGATCTCTTTCAGCTTCATTCTTAGCTATTTTCAACATGGAGTATGTGTGCCACCCATTTTCAACATGATACACGGAGCATATGTGTGTCGTCCATTTTTCCTATGATTTACATTTGCCTACAGTAAATTCCATCTGCCATTGTTCTTCCCACTTATATATTTTGTCCAACTCATTCTGTAAGTTCTGAAACCTCCGATTCAACTCCCCTTCTTAGTTTGGTACCATCTGCACATCTGAACAGTTTGCATTGAGATTCTGAATCCAAGTAATTGATGTAAATAAGGAACAGTAATGACCCTAACACCAAGGCACTCTGCTCAGTACTTCCCCCCCCCCCATCCTGATAGAACTAGGGATAGGATGAGGGGAGTGAACCACTTGTTTGTTCTAAACATTCGAACTGCTTCAGGTGATCGTCCCCCCTCCCCCACATGGTTTGTGGCAGACAGATAATCATAGGAGTGGTATAAATTGGTATAAAATGATTTTCAACTGATATAACCTGATGATGCATTATGGGATGCAGCCAAGACTTAGTAAGCACGATGATGTTTTTACCTGTTACACAAACACTGTACATTGTCACACTGCGCAGTCCTTCAGCTAACTGCTGTCACAGCTACTTTGATGCGAGCAAGTGATGACAACTTGCAGCCGAAACCACTTTGCCCCAACACTAAACTCGTAGTGTGAATGAAGCCCTTAAAAGAAGTTAGTTTAAGTAAGTTTAAATGAAAGTCTCGGGGTGTCTAACTGAGAAGAGTTTCAAGGTAATGTCAGTGTTTGTGCTTCTAAAGTGTCAGTGTGGCTCAGTGGTAGTGCTCTCGCCTCTGAATCAGAAAGTCATAGGTCCATATCCCAATCCAGAGGCTTGAGCACATAATCTAGGTTGACACTGTCGGAGGTGCCGTCTTTCGGGTAAGAAGTTAAACTAAGGCCCCATCTGCTCTCTCAGGGGATGCTAAAGATTCCACGGCACTACTTGAAGAAGAGCAAGGGTGTTCCCCTGGTGTCCTGGCCAACATTTATCCCTCAACCAATACCTAAAACAGATGATCTGGTCATTTATTTCACTGTTGTTTGTGGGACCTTGCTGTGTGCAAATTGGATTCTGCGTTTCCTGCATTACAACATTGACTACATTTCAAAAGTACGGTATTGGTTATAAAGCACTTTGTACGTCCTGAGGTCGTGAAAGACACTTTATAGACGCAAGTTCTTTCTTTCTTGAATAGTGTTTATCTACTCGAATCTCCTCCTTGCAAAGACCCATCTGGGAATAGTAGAGTTGGTCTGTAGCTTCCTGGCATAAACAGCAACAGTTCTGGATTGTCTAAGGTTGTTTACAGTCAGTAGATATTCTGGTGGATCTGTAGAATGATATGTATTGGGTTGGACTTAGTCTACAGATCAAGTACTTAAAGATTGGTAAATGTAGAACTAAAAACAATGACCTGTAACCAAACAGTTGAGTTCTGCCCTTTTTGAAAGGTTATATCTTTTCATACCTATTGCAGGATGTCAATGACAGCGAGTGTTTTGTTGCCGGCTCCCCAACGATGATTGAAGTAAGTGATGTCATTGACTTTACTGGGAAGATGAGGGAGACGAGATGTTTAAATGTGGCCAGTGTTAGCTGCCAGTGGCTGGGTAAACTTCTTTTTTGGAGTTCATGCAGTAAAATGCAGTTTAAAAAAAGAACAAAAATCCCTAGTGTATAGTTTGGGGATGATCCGCGATCTCGTTGGAGTTGGAGTGTGAGTACAGCTACATTGATGTTACCTGCACTGCTTCCACATCCTAGGCAGGGCGGAACTGGAAATTTCAGCACAGCTGCTCCGTAATGAGGTAATTCTGCAGAGAATTCATCGACTGGCTCGTCAAATTGATGTATTACTGTAACAATAGAGAGCGACTTTAAGAATACATGTTGACGATCGAGAGGGTTAGGCAGGTTAAAAGGTTTTAATAGTTTAAACAAGAGCCAGTGAGCAAATGGATAACTACAACTGGCCATTTCTAGTTGACTAGACACTAGTCTGTTGCACTACAAACGCTGAGGTATTTCAATTCCTTTTTTTAGCGGGGCATTGGTGCAAAATGTACAGTGCTGTATCAAAGCAGTTCTAATTTAAGCACACACCACTCAGTTACTCAGCCTTTGTTATCTCATGTGTAGGGAGACATTTCTGTGGGTGTAACCAGCTGTGACATGAAAGTCCAATCCTCCCTAAACCCTGGCATGGATCTAACTGCCTGGAATCTGGCTTTGCAATGCCTATAAATAGCAGCACTGCTGGCGGTCCTCTTATCAGTCAAAGTGCATTAGCGGGGATTCCCCTCTGACGTTTAATTGCACCACACTTGACACATCAGCCTAGAACTTGGTCAGAAGGCAGACGGGATTTCGGGACTGATGTCTCGCTGACCGAGATACAGGGTTTAAAGGCTCTCCGTCAGTTCTTTTGCCCAGAGCGAGAAAGGCCAAGCCATGTAGACAGTGCTGTTCGCAGGTACTTGCGACTGATGTAGCAACACCCTTACATGCACAGTGAAGCCTTGTCATATTCTTCAAAACAGTATTACAGGGTTCAATATGATTAAAGAAATGTGAGCTGTTCAGCTATGTTTATGAATCCTGAAAGTTGCCAGTCTCATTTGTCACTCAACCTGTCAAGCCTCACTCATTTTGGTTTAAAAAATTACCTATTTTGATGTATCTTAGTCGAGGAACATAGGAACTGGAGTAGGTCATTCAGCCCCTCGAGCCAGCTGCACCTTATAATTAGCTCATGGCTGATCTGTACCTCAATTCCATTTACCCGTCTTTGCCCCATATCCCTTGATACCCTTACCTGACAAAAATCTATTCATCTCTGTCTTGAACACTCCAATTTTCCCAGCATCCACAGTATTTTCAGGCATAGAGTTCCAGATTTCTACTACCCTTTGTTTGAAAAAGTACTTCCAGGTTTCCCTCCGAAATGGTCTAGCTTGAATTTTAAGATCATGTCCTCTTGTTCTTGATTACCCCACTAGAGAAAATAGTTTTTCTGTATCTACCCTATCGAATCCTTTTAATATTTTAAACACCTCAATCAGATCACCCCTCAATCTTCTATACTCAAGGGAATGCAAGCCAGGTTTATGCAACCTGTCCTCATAATTTAACCCTCTTAGCCCCAGTAGCAAGCTGGTGAATCTACGCTGCAGCCCCTCCAAGGCCAATATATAATTCCTGAGGTGCGGTGCCTAAAACTGAACGGACTACTCCAGATGAAGCCTGGCCAAGGATCTGTACAGCAACATACTTGGCCAAATAACCACAGCTTTGTGCTTTTAAGTGGGTTTGCGACCCACTGCATGCTTTCTGATCATGCTCTCACGCCAAACAGCTCTCCGATGCTGCTAACTCTGTCACTAAAAGTAAATAATTCTGAATCCAATGTGATGCAGAAGCCAACAAAATTAGGTTAGAGGAGAGCTTTAAGTGTCAGTTTGGCTCAGTTGATAGCACTCTCACCCCCACCCCCCAGCACACACCCCCGCCCGCCTCCCATGAGTTAAAAGGTTATAGGGGAAAAATTCAGTTGTTTGCGCCTCCCGTTAGCGCCTTAAGAGGGCGCTAATGGGGCGCAAAGCAACTAGCACCCGGGCGCAGCGATGTTTGCGCCACTCGCGAAATTAACTAGACATTTTGCGGCGGCGCTAAACACTACCGCCACGATCTCTTGCGCCGGCAGATCGTGATGTCAGTCGAGTGCGCAACGCCCCGGTAGCGCCCCGGACCAGATATTGAGTGGCGCCCCTGCCTTACCACCTGCCGCTAGCAATGACAGGTTGAGGGGAACGTTTTGCAGTCAGGAAGGGACTAGGGGAGCACTATTTAAAGGCGACCGCTTCCTGCCTTTTTTTGTTGGTGACATTTTTGCACCATGCATTCTGAGAGAGAGAGAGAGAGACTTCTGGAGAGATTCAACGCTGTGTGAAGGAGTTTTGGGTACTGAGCAGCACTTTGCAGGTTCATTTTGATTTGCCCTTCCTTGTATCGATTTAGAAGAGACTGTGGGGGCTGCACTCTGAGCTCTTTCCCTGGGTCTCTCCATTGTTCTTTCCAGCAGATTTGATGTACAGGTCTCTCCAGGCTGAGATTCAAGGCTGCAATGAGCAGGATGTGGATGGAGTGCAAAATCAACCCTCCCCTTTAAGATAAAAACAAAAAAATGCTGGAGAAACTCAGCAGGTCAAGCAGCATCTGTGAAGAGAGAAACGTTTCAGGTCGATGACCTTTTGTCAGACCTCCCCTTTAAGAACTGGCCGGCACCAGTGTGTCTGTGTTCTATTGCTGACTGACATCACATAAGCTTCGCCAGTGCTCTGAGGTAGCGCCTCGCTCCTCGGCCTTTGCGCCTTAAGACAGGTGTGAAGCGTCTGATTTAGCGCTCCAATCACCTCCAGTAGCGATAAAAGCCAAGTTTGCCGTCGGAGGCGATAATTAGTGCCAGGCGCTAAACTTTGCGCACGGCCGCTAATGGCGCCCCAAACGGGGCGATACTGAATTTTTCCCCCTATGAGTCCAAGGAAGAACATTAAAGCCACAGAGAGCTACAGTGTAGGTTCACCAGGATGATACCAGGGATGGGAAACTATAGTTATAAGGAGAGACTTTAGATCCTGGAACTGTTTCCATTGGAGCAGAGCAGGCTAAGGGAAGAAATTGTAATTTTTCTTTAAATTATGAAGGATCTTGATAGAGTGAATAGGGAAAGACTATTTCTTCTGGTTGGGGAGTCATTGATGAGGGGTCATCAATTTAAAATTGTCACTCTGAAAGTGTGGAGCATGGAATGCTTTTCCAGAGGAAGTGGTTGAGGCAGAGACCATTGCACCTTTTAAGGAAAAAGTAGATACACATTCGAAGCAGAGTATGAAAAGAGAGTGTGGCAGTGGGATTAGTTTGTGGATTCCTCTAGCAAAGAGCCAGGGCAGAAACTATGGGCCGAATGGCATTTTTCTGCATGTAAATTTCTATGTGGTGTGTGTGTGTGTTTGCACACACACGCATGTATGTATGCATGTGCACGTATAAACATGTGGACACGTGTCTGTCTGTCTGTATGTGTGTGGATGTATGTGTGTAAGGGGTTGGATTGGAGAGGTGGAGATCACACAAGATCGAGTGATATAGATGGGGAGAGTGTGTGGAAGAGCAGGAGAGGATAGAGCTGTGGATGAAGGTACGATGATCTTGATCAATTAAGATCAGCTGTACCCTAAAAACTAAGATAAAAATACAAGAACTACATTGCAAGGTATGTGCAGCAGATACTGTGATTATAAGAAAGAAAGAGCCTTTCATATCTCAGGACTTCTCAAAGCCCTTCACAGTCAATAAATTACTTTTGAAGTTCAATCATGGTTATTTTGTAGGAAAATATGGCAACTAATTTGCACACAAGCAGCAATGAAATAAATCACCAGTTAATCTATTTGTTTAGTGGAATTGGTTGAGGGATTTATGTTGGACAGGACACATCTTGAAACAGTGCCGCAAGATGTTTTCATCCACTTGAACAGGTAGGCAAAGCCTTAGTTTAATATCTCATCCAAAAAACAGCACCTCCAACAAAATAGCCTCAAACTGCCTCAGTACTGCCCTGGAGTATCGGCCTCAATTACATGCTCAAGGCCTGGAGTGGGGCTTGAACCCACGACCTTCTGACCCAGAGGCAAGAGGCTACCAGTGAGCCACGCTGATGCTCAGAGTGTGAGCATGAACTGCTCTAGCAGTCAGCGTGGCAGAATCTAGCTGTGCCTGCCCAAGCCCTCCCTAAACAGCCAGAAGTTCACCTTTCATACATGTTAATGAGATAACTGCACCTTTTACGAAGGGCAACTGTGTGCAGGATGTTTTTGTAACACGCTCTCATCACGGGGCGTCAGTGGGATAAAGATAGCAGTTCATTGATTGAGATTGTACAGTAAATATGTTGAATTTGTTTTTGATTGTGAGAGCCTCGCTGGACCTAGTCCTCTCTTTTCTATAAATAAACATGTTGCTATATCAGCAAACGAGACCTACACACAGCAGGGCTTATAAACAGGAGATCATAGCTCTGGCGGGGACTAAACAGGGCACATAGAGCCTACAAAATATACTGAACACAATTTTTGAGGAGGGACTTGAATGATTGGCAGGAGGCATTTGTTTAGTCTAACCCCTCCTACCTGCACTGTCCTCCATCACGGATGAGAAGGAGGAGCCTTCCATAGACGTTGCCAGTGACACTCCTTACTCAATCTAACAGGAAGCACGCTGGACTATTTACTCCCTTGAAACACAGGACATGTTCTACTGTTCTGGTCAAGGGAAAATAGCTTGTCATGGTCTACATTATCTAGTCACTTTAGAATCCAAAAAACAGCAAATGCTCTGGCTGTGTTGTTTTTACATGACCTCTGTCCTCACTAGCCGTTACAAACACAGTTATGCTCTGTTAAGAGGCCACACTTAAAGCAGTGTTGTGCATTGTGTTATCCCATTCTTTGTTTGTTTGTCAAAGAGGTCATTCTGCAAGATTCTGCTGCCAACATGCAGCCTCACTGGTAGCAAGTTTCTGTCCAAAAACCAGCCTTACGGTCTTGTAACCCGCTGGGCTGAGTCTCTCAGAGTCACCCCTCATGTTCGTACCAGTGTCAGCACTTTGCTCAGTGGCAGCACACGCACCTCGGAATCAGAAGGTGTTCAAGCCCTACTCCAAAAACTTGAGCACAAAATCTAGGCCGATACTTCAGTGCAGTACTGAGGGAGTGCTGCACTGTCAGAGCTGGCATCTTTCGGATGAGACGTTGAACCAAGGCCCCATCTGCCCTCTCAGGCGTAAAAGATCCAATGGCACTATTTCGAAGAAGAGCAGGGGAGTTCTCCCCAGTGTCCTGGTCAATATTTATCCCTCAACCAACATCACTAATAACAGATTATCTAGTTATTATCTCATTGGTGTTTATGGGATCTTGTTGTGTGCAAATTGGCAGCCGTGCTTCCTACATTACAACAGTGACTACACTTCAAAAGTACTTCATTGGCTGTAAAGCGATTTGGGACGTCCTGAGGTTGTGAAAGGCGCTATAGAAATTAAGGGCCTTTCTATTTTTGCTATGATCAGTTTCCTGAAGGTTTCAGACTCTCATCTGCTCTATTTCAAATAACACTTTGAAACAAAGCCAAGTTCCCTGTTACTCCCGGTGGTTTCCCTGTGGGCGTGAGCTCCACTTAGGCTGTTTACAGATTAATAAAGAGTAACAAAAATAGCACCTTTTTTTTATATTAATTCCTGGGATGTGGGCGTTGCTGGCAAGACCAGCATTTATTGCCCATCCCTAATTGCCCTGAGAAAGTGGTGATAAGCTGCCTTCTTGAAACATCTGCGTGGCTTGCAAGGCCATTTCAAAGGGCAGTTAAGAGTCAACCACATTGCTGTGGGTCTGGAGTCGCAACTATAAGTGGCGGATATAACTTCTGACGAGGCAGTGATAAAATGGTTTGATTGAGCACAAAGCTTCACGTGTTTAGTAAGGGGCAGAAGATGGAAAAAATCACAGTGGCCGCTAATCAGGGTGCTGACTTCCGATTCCCCCCATTCGGGGCAGAGCCCCACGCCGGGAGCATTCAGTGTAAAATTTGCCTCTTGCATTTCTTGACTTGACTGCCATACACAGCTACATACAGCGCCGGTGAAGCCTGGCAGATCCCCCAGTTGAGTTTTATTCGGAGCTCAGTTTTACTTTGACTGAACACCATCTTGATTGCTGTTTGTGGGATCTTGCTGTGTCAAATTGGCTGCTATGTTTGCCTACAGAGCAACAGTGACTGCGCTGTTCATTCAGTAATTCATTGATTGTAATCGGACGGATGTGACGAATCACTGTATAAATGCAAGCTCTTAACTTCTGTTGTCAGGCTTTCTTCCCACCAACGTGCAATGCTTTAGGAATGTCATAGCAAAAGGCTATTTAGTTCTCAGCAACAGATCAGTTGCTTTTGCAGTGGGTTTATCAGGGGCAAGCTTGATTCGCATTAAATGCAAATGATGTGACAGGCTGCCCCTACTGTTGTGCATTACATCATCGTGACTAAGATGATGTATGATTCTTTTGTCTCCTACCTAGCACAGGAGCATGTGAACAGGAGTAGGTCATTCAGCCCCTGCTCCATCATTCTATTAGATCATGGCTGATCTGTGACCTCAACTCCATGTACCCGCCTTAGCTCCATATCCCTTGATATCGTTACCCAACAAAAACCTATTGATCTCAGTCTTGAAAGCTGCAATTGACCCAGCATCCACAGCCTTTGGGGGGAGAGAATTCCAGATTCGTACAACCCTTTCTCTGAAAAAGTGCTTCCTGATTGCCCTCCTAAATGGCTTAGTTCTAATTTTAGCATGATTTCCCATCACTGTTGATTCCCCCATGAGAGGAAATAGTTTCTCTGTATCTACCCTATCAAATCTTTTTTAACATTTTAAATACCTCGATCAGATCACCCATTAAATCTTCTATACTCAAGGGAATACAAGTCAGGTTTGTGCAACCTGTCCTCATAATTTCAACCCTCTAAGCCCGAATATCATTGTCAACAAACAAAGGTTTTCCAAATACTATTTGATGGGGACAGAGCAAAGCTGCCCTTCCTCTGTCCTATAATGAGATAAACCAGCTGACAGGTCCTTGCGTTACACTGAGTTTCTGCTGTGTCCGCCTGTCAAATCCTGGTGTTATGTTAAAAAACCAGAAGTGACTGGAGGTTTTGTGAACTGGAATGGTACCTCAGAGTTATTTCTTCCTCAGAGCTTCATCCTGGGAGAGCTTGGTCATTCCCAGTGAGGCGCAGAGATGTCCCAAGCAACCAATCTTCCAGTAGAAACAAAAAGCTTTACTCATGCAACTGTGCAAGCGGGGGAAAGCAATGAAGATAATTCAGAAACATCCCTCCATTTTAAGAGTTAGTTCCAGACCAAGAAATGAAGCAATATCCTGGACTCAACTTTAATGAAGTGAAGACAAAATGGGGTCACCTTCAGACAAGAAATAGGAATTGCGACAGTACAACTGCTGAAACCACAATTTTTTTTACCAATGGTATGTGACCTTTCATTTAGCATAAATATATAATTAGGGCATAGATGTCTTTGAAATATAAACAATGTGACTGTTTCCAGTCAAGGTTTCTTGTGGCTTCATTGTTAAG
Source organism: Somniosus microcephalus (assembly GCF_052327205.1). Classification (NCBI taxonomy): domain Eukaryota; kingdom Metazoa; phylum Chordata; class Chondrichthyes; order Squaliformes; family Somniosidae; genus Somniosus; species Somniosus microcephalus. The sequence goes on along the minus strand of NC_140987.1, from coordinate 70,885,662 downwards.
CGTTCTTGTTTGTTCTCCCTTTTGATAGTGCTGGAGTAATCAAAGAATTGAGAAAAATCCACAAACTTTAAACAAATGTGGTGAATTATGAGACAAAAAAACTACCACAATCTGAACGTACTGGATTTAAATATAGTAAAAAGTACTTGATTTAGCAGCAGAAATAAATGACTGTGGTTTAGAAATGGCAGTTAGATATTTAGGAGTGTGAATTATGCACAGAATTTCCACATGTATTTTATTGCAGGTGAGAGAACATCAAGAGTAGCATCGTGTGGCAGCTTTGGCTCATTGGTAGCATTCTCATCTCTGAGTCAGAGGTTGTGGGTTCAAGCCCGGTGCCAGAGGCTTGCGCACAAAATTCAAATGACACTTCAGTGCAGTACTGAGGGAGTGCTGCACTGTCAGAGGTGCTGTCTTTTTGATGAGATGTTAAATTGAGGAGCCGTCTGCCCTCTCAGATGGACGTAAAAGATACCACTGCACTATTCAAAGTATTGCGGGGGAGTTCTTCTCGGTGTCCTGGCCAACATTTATCCTTCAACCAACATCACTAAAAATAGATTATCCAGTCATTATTTCATTGCTGATTGTGGAATCTTGCAGTGCGCAAATTTGCAGCTGTGTTTCTTACATTACAGCAGTGACTGCACTTCAAAAGTACTTCACTGGGTGTAAAGCACTTTGGGATGTCCAGAGACTGTGAAAGACACTATATAAGTGCAACTTCTTTGTCTAATAGGATCTTATGTCCAAAGCAGGTCACTTTAATGTAGCGATGAACATTTTCAGTATGAAAGATAACTTTTAAATAACAATTCTGATCTTAATAAAAATTAAAGAGGCTGTTTGTGGTCAGGGAGGTGATCTGCTGATTGGCCGATTGTGACACAACGTCCAACTGTACCTTTTCGATCAGCATCTGAACTTTTGACATTTGTATCAAACACTGATCTGTAAACTGTTGGAAAAACAACAACCATCGAATGAAAATATGACAAGCGTTAAACCTATTTTCAATGCATTCAAAGGCTTGCACTTCACTTAACTTCAACACATCTTCAGGCTAAGCAATTGCAGCCATGCCTGTGTACCATCTTGTCAATCAGATTAGCTATTTCAGTTTTCTTATTCAAATGACGAGGAAGTACTGGAAGGAATTACAACCCACCCTCCCAATCTCTGCGTTCCTCCGACTCTGGCTTTGTGCTTTCTACCTCCTCGCCCTACCATAGGCCCCATACTTTGGGATTCCCTCCCTAAAACTCTTTGCTCTTCCACCTGCTGCATCTCCTTTAAGACTCTCCTTAAAACACACCTCTTTGGCCTAAATTTGGACACCCCTCCTACTGTCTCCTTGTCTGGCTCGGTGTCCTTACACCCCTGCGAAGCACCTTGGGATGTTTAATCTACATTAGAAGCCCTGTGTAAATGCAGGTTGTTATTTGAATTGTGCCTCCTATTTTCGCTGGTTTCAATTTCCCTCCTGCCTCTATCTCCTTCCTACTCCAGTTTCTTTCATTGATCGCCCCAAATGTACCTCTACCTCTCTGAGCCCTCACTGACTGGAACTTGGAATGGATTGTAGCACCAAAATAATCAAAGATCAAACCACTTTTCTTTCATGTGAAGTGAGATGCCAAAACAAAGTGGCCTGTTGAAAACTAAATGCACTGAATACTGTGCTACTGAGCAATGCAAGCAGTCCGAGATTTTACCTTTTGATCTGTGCTGAGTTAGTCAATCTCTGCCAGGCACAAGTGACACGATGGGCTTGTTACCTTTGACCTGAGCATTCTTAAGATTAAGAAAGGGAAAGATAAGATGTGCTAGGGTCCTGTTCCTGACCCCTATCCACTGACCTCTGTTGGAAGGCACACATGTGTGGACTTTGGATGAGGGCAGGTTTATGCTCATTTGTGATGCTTCAATAGTCAAATTGCCTGCCAGAATTCACTCTCTCAGCTCATACTTGAGGGTATATTTTGTGAACTTGCACTCCTGATGCAGAGCATCGCCCATTCAGAGAGCAAATCTGGAGTTCACGTGCAGAGGCCAGTGGGCACCGCACGATGTTCTACCCATAATCCTGCTGACTCTCATGTCTGAATCCCTGCCATGCACTTCCAGCGGCTCTGTGTCGGGAGCACAAACTCATAAAATGTGCCCAAATTTGGGCAAGAACCGGAGAGGCACTACTCGTAGGTGCCAAGGCCAGCAGGCCCTCGGGATATTCCATCCAAAACGGGCAAAATTATGGACAGCCACCATTACTGCCATAAGCTGCTGTCTTATGGGGAGGAGCAGTAGTATGGAAAAATCTGAGGCAAAATTATAGGGCCAGCACAACAAGAATGAGCTTCTTTTTATACGGTGCCTTTTAATTATTTTTATGGAGCACAGTCACTCTTATTATGCAGGTATATGTGGCAGCCAATTTGCACACAGCAAATGCAAAGAATGACCAATTAGTCTGTTTTTCTAGGGGTGTGGGTTGAGAGAGGAATGTTGGCCAGGACAACTCCTTGCTCTTCTTCCAATCATGCCACAAGAGCTTTTATATCTATCTGAGCAGGCAGGGCCTCGATTTAACGTCTCATCCAGAAGGCGATACCTCCAACAGTGCAGCGCTCCCTCAGTGCTGCACGGAAGTGTCAGCCTAGATTATGTGCTGAAATGCTGGAGTGAGGCTTGAACCCACAACTGTCTGATTCAGTGGCAAGCATGTAACCACTAAGCCAAGGCTGACGCTATGGAAGCAGAATATACAGGAGGACAGTGGTGAAGTATAGATGCAAAGCCACATCCAGCCTAACTCAGTGATGTACTTATTGGCATTTACCAGTTCTCAGTGTGTGTCCTCTATATATCCCACAACACTTCCTGTGGCTGTGAAGTTCAGCATTGACACATAGTATGTTTCAAAACAAAACAATCTACTGTGAGTTCAATAAGAGGATCTGTTTGCAATGTCCATGTCCCTGTGCCTGCTCAGGTGCCTGTATTTCTCAGCACCCAGTCCCACAGCCATGGGCTCACACTGTCATTCAAGACTGATAGACCAAAGGAAAGGAGCTTTCAAACTAATTACAAAACACCCTATTTACAGAGATGTCAATATACAATGAATGGGGTGGTGCTGTCTTTCAAAGGTGTCTGGTTTCTATGCAGCAGGCAAGGACTTGTAGAAGCAAGTTTAACATTGCACCTCCCTGCAAATATCCTCAGCAACAGTGCTGTGTCACAATACGTAGTTATGGGGAACGTGGGTTTCAAACTTTAAACCTCCAGCGTGCGCATTGTTGTCAATCAGGATACATCATAACAGGAACAACTTGTTTTTTCGGAACAGATTTGCCAACTCAAATTTGCAATACGGCATGCTGCTGCCAATTGGGCAGATCCCAGCGAGCCTCAGTGTAAAACAGTAGGGCATCACAAGTTAAGTTCAGCGATCCCGCACAACAGTGACTCCACTTCAAAAGTACTTCATTGGCTGTAAAGCGCTTTGAGATGTCTGGTGGTTGTGAAAGGTGCTATATAAATGTAAGTCTTTCGTTTTTCAATGGAAGGCTGCACACGAAGGAGTGCAGGTTGGAGATGGGGCTGCATCGTAGCCTCAAGTTTCCCACCCCATTCTCCTTTGAGAGGGAGCTCCTCCCGAAGAGCGCGGGAGCACAGAGACAGCAGTAACAAGGATGGATGATCTTGGCGGTTGTTGGAAATACCAAACAACTTGGAGGGATTGTACAGGGACACCAAGTGACAACAGGTTTCTAGTACAGGCTCCAGCAACCTTGATTCAACAATGTAATCTTTCTGTAATGATCAACATTTTCAAGGCAGTGCCTATCAGGGATCCAGAAAAACCTTCATAAATATACATTCCCTTTTATAGTCTGATGTTGAGGAGCTCTGATAACAAGCAATGGGCTTCAGTAACTAAGGATTCCACAGCCTGTTAACAGCAACTACAGTGCCATGTCACTCCAAACTTGGCTGCGTGATGAAGGTCACAATAACTAGAGCACAACAGCATACTTACAACACACCATGCACAGGGTGGGTTATTTTAATACGTCGGAGACTATTTTGTTGTGACAATGGCTAAGGGGCTATTCCAATCTGCTTCTAATTATGAAGAAAGTAACCAATACAACAACTTGCATTTATTTAGCGGCTTTAATGTAGAAAATTGGCCCATAGAACTTCACAGAGGCATAATCAGAAAGGAGATGTTAGAAGGGGTGACCAAAAGATTGGTCAAAGAGGTAGTTTTAAGGAGGGTCTTAGAGGAGGAGAGGGAGCTAGCAAGGCAGATGGAGTGAGTGGTACAGAATACAGTAAGGTGCTGGTTTCTTCAAGGCCACTCTGACCTGCCTGGGTTTGTGGGACATTTACAGAAACAGAAGAGGGGCATCTGTTAGATTGCCGGCTGCAAGACACCCCTTCAAGTTGGCATTGAAGTATTATCAGGCACTGAGGCCTGAGGCATTCTGCACATCCCAAAGTGGGCAGCAAAGGCCAAAGGGAACAGGGTGCTCGGTGGCTCAGTGGTGGAAATTCGTCAACCACCCCATAATGTAGCTGGTGCACCTCATCCTCTAACCACCTCTTTGGAACAGGTGCTGAAGAGGAGGTCACGTTGTTGGCAAAAAAAACCTGGCCACCCCTCGCCACTTCTTGCTCCCTGTTATCCCTACCCCCCTTGCCCAGTGCCTCCTGTGCTTTTTCTGCCCCATGGCCAATGACTCACCCTCTCCTCCCTCCCGCATACTGGAAAATTGCCTGGGGCATAACAGGCAGACAAGAATCCTCCACTGACTGCCAATACTCAACATTGCGGCCCTGGCCACTGTTCAGTTTGGTCACGGCTTCCTCTGATTTGTATCCTACTGTATTGGCCGATTTAGTTCAACATTCTATTGGCTTTGTTGATTGGTGCTCTGCATCGGTTGGACATGTTGAGCATCAAGTCTGAGGCCCCCAGGTCTCTTTCAGCTTCTTCCTTAACTATTTCAACACCATTCATAGAGTATTTCTGTTGCCCAGTTTTCCTTTCTATCTGTGCTATTGTCCATTAAAAAAAGTCCTCGGAATCTCCATTGCAATATAAGGGGAGCAAATGACGTAAGTGGACTCCGCCCCCTTTTTCTCTCTGTAGCAACTGGGAAATAAGGAATATTGGAGCCATGGTATCTAAACCCCTGCTGATTATTCACTCTAGCTTCTGCCCTCTTCAGATCAATGATAGTATCAAAAGTAAAATGCACAAGTGCTTTCATTGCTGTAAGTTGGTGGTTTCCAATGACTGGATTCATGTCTCACTCAGTTTTTGAACATCAGGATGACATTCAGTCATTAGCTGCAACTTCTATATTTATGGAGCTCCTTAAAGTATTAAGCAGGGACACTCGAACATCTTCACTTATCTCCCTGAGGATTGTGTGATGCATCCCATCCAATTCAAATGCCCCATGGATATTCAATAAGTTGTCTGTTTTTCTCTTAGCACATGCTTTACTGATGTCTATTTGAGATAAGATATACAAATCAATTGATCCAGATCTTGAACAGTGAGGCAGACGTGAAAGAATGAGTTCATTTTCTGATATCCATAATATTTCATTGCAACTATATCTTAAAGGACCAATCTAATTCTTAAGGTTCTTCTTGCCTTTGACAATCTGTTCTATTAGCCCCTTATCCTTTCTAATACTTGTATTTATTTCCAGCTGAGTCTTGTTCTCACTATTAGGCCGCGATTTTGCCGGTGCTCAGTGGACCCAATTGGTGGCGGGTCCGCTGTGAAAATGTGCACACCTGCATTTGCTGATGTCGGGTCTGCCAGTGCTGAGCAGGCCCAACAGGCAGCGGCGGGGGACCCGATTCAAATCATTACTAGCTTGTTTACAGCCACTTAACAATGCTTTTTTCCCAGCTTTTTGAATTTAGCAGGTCGCCCACCAGTTTCCCGTTGTGTCTAGACCTCGCTTGTGAAGCTGAGGCAGGAGGTCACTTGCCATTGAATCAGCTGATGAGTTGACAGCTTCAAATGTCAAGTTAAAGTTCCCAGCTGATTGAGAAATGTTCCCTTAACCACTAGCTTCTCTAAACTGCATTTCCACTACAGATTCAGAATGCTGCAAGTCTTTACACAAGTCTCCATCCAGTCTGACCTCATTACCTCTCCCGCCATTGACAGATTGCTTCTGTCATCTCGACTTCACCTGCCATCTATTCCATCAGCATGGGTGCACTTTATACTCTCTCACCTTGGTCCTCAGAAACTGACCATGATCAGCCCCAATACCAGCATCACCAGGCACACCAGCAGCACCAACAACCACACCAACCTTCTCCGAAATTACCTGATGCTGCACAGGACACAGGGCATCAGCACCCAACCACATTGCTGCCTGGGACGCCAGGGATGGCCTCACCATGGCCAGATTTACTTCACTTGATGCTGCACACCCTGGCTGCCACATGATGCGCTAGGTTGGTACCACCCCACACCAACAACATAAAACATCCCTACAATGCCCAAGCCATTCTTTTCACACTCATCACCATTGTGGGGGGTACCGTTATGTCTCACCATTCACTGCAACTCACTAAGCCACATCCAAAGGTGCACACAAATCTGTCCAAGAACGCAAAGTGTTGAAAATAAAGATTTCAATGTTTGACAGCACATTAGCAGAAACTTCACATGAACATTGGCTAAAACACACAAGTGCCTTGTGTGTTGTTAGTTGGTATGATTGAACTAGTGGCGGATGAGTGTGAGGGGTAGCTAGTGGGATGGGGAAGTGATAATATAGATAGAGAGGGATGGGTGGAAGTGCAAGGTAAGTTGGTGTGAGTAAGGATGTGCAGGAGTAAGGTAGGGAAGGCAGAGTGATGGGGATGTTGAGAGTGGCACAGCAGGATGAGGTTGAGTGTGGCTTTGCAGTAATATTTCGTGATCGACTGAGATCATTGAAAGGTTTGCGCCACTGCAGCCTGGTCTTCCTGACGACATCCCTGCTTGTGTCCTCCTGTGCAATGTGCAACCAGGCTGCGTTGATCTCCTGGGGAGGTCTTTTCTGCCCATTGGAAGGGAAGAGAACCTCCCTGCGTGCTGTGACTCCCTCCATAAGCATATGGAGGGAGTCATGGGAAAGTCTGGGTGCAGTCCTGCACCTTTGTGCAGTGATTGCCAGTGTTTGCAGCACCTCAATGCTGTAGAACACTGACAGCACAAATGTCAAAGTAAATTTGGACATGGTTCCTTTAAGGAAACCGGCTGATGACATGATGTCATCAGACCCGCTTCCTTCAATTGGCCGGGATACGCACTGGGTAGGCTTAACAAGCCCAATCAGGGGAAAGTCATGTCCGATGCCGGGATGAAGCCAGCAGTGGGGCCGCGACCCACCACCAATGTCGCCTGCCACGGACCCGCCAAGGTAGGGAAAATTTTGGCCTTAGTTTTTAAAAGTGATTCTTCATACCCTATGTTTGAGTCCTTTTTTTTTTACTCAGGGATGCATGGAGTAAATATTTCCAGCTTCAGCTCCTGGGAGCACCTTAGTGCTTCAAACAATATCAAATCTAATGATGCAATGATCAGTAGAGTCAAGTGTCCAACCATCTGCTAGTTAGTAATCATTCCTGGTGAATTGCTAAATGTTAAACGTAACATTGCGTCTAACCGAGTTTCTGCATCATCGTGTTAGTCACTTATTACCTCTGTGAAATAGTTTGCACTTTCACCCCTCGCTTTTGACTTGTCATCGACCCCTTGTCCCTGATTCACCCACTATTACATTCAGACGGGTCATGGGAAACCGGCACAGCGACGCCAAAGACTCAACTCCTCAGGCATGTGTGCCATCTGCTCACCTTGCAAGAGAAAGCAAGGTGCACTCATTAAATATTTTCATGGCTCTCCTGACAGGCAGCGCATGATACGCCGGGAGTGCCACAGAGGTCAAGGGTCAGGATCCCAGCAGCTAGTAAAGAGCTGCTGACCGCTCCCCAAAGGCCTAGCAGTTTTTGGGACGCGCAAATCCCTTTGACAGATTGGAATTTGGGCACGGTCCTCTTAGAAGGACAGGGCCACATAGACAAAAAAAAACAGTCCATCTACTTCTTCTACCGTCCTGGTAGTCGCATGATACAACAATAATGGAGTTGTTGAAGAAAATAGTGATTTTTTTGAACAGGCATCCTGCTGAGGAGCCCATTTTAGACATAGGAGCAGGAGTGAACCATTCTGCCCCTCGAGCCTGTTCCGCCATTCAATTAGATCATGGCTGATCTGCAGCTCAACTCCGGGCAGTTGGTGTCCAGAATGTCACCCAAGCAACATACACATTATTTTGGCCAATTTTAAATTGAAACTGGAGGTCTGATAGGATGGGCCCTGACGCTCAAAACACTGATGAGAAACCTCTTGGGATGTGTCCAACTGGCAAGTCTTGTAACAGCAGATAACTGCAGTGCTCCAGCCCTCAACATCACACCAACAGCCCCATTGTGTTAGCCTGCAGCTCATTCTTCATGTTTTAAATCATATCAACCTGTTCACCTAGAACCAGTGGCTAACCCTAGTTGTTTTCACTTTGTAGTCCTTGTCATTACTCATTTCTGCCTACATTGTTTTGGCTATCTGCTGTTACAAGAGTTGCCAGTTGGGCGCATTCCAAGAGGTTTTTCATCACATGACTTAATGGCTTGAGCTACTCGAAACTCACTTACTACGGTGCGAGCAGTTTGTCCCCAGTGGAAAATTAAGGAGCAACGTGCGGATCAGACTTCTCATGTACATCAGTAGACCAATAACATGGTTGAGGGAGGGCAAATGCGCGTTGCCTTGACATTTCAAACATTTTCTCCCAGGTTGCCTATTGCAGTGTCTGGGAGATCAACCTTTAATTCCAGGAGACTCCAGGGCAATCCAGGAGGGTTGGCATCGCTAACTGTCATATCTACACTTTTTCAATAGCAGCCCTGCCCCGTCCCCCACTCCTCCACCTCACTTAACAACTCTTTTTGTATAAATTGTCTGCATTTTCTTTAGTCCTTCACTTTCTCAGAGCTGTGTTCCTGTGTTAGCGACAGCAGGGTGAGGATCATGTGGGTCCCTGTGAGCAGTGACAGTGTAAATTAAGATTGCTCCTGCTTGGTATTAGGGTACAGTAGTGTAGTGGTTATGTTACTGGACCAGTGATCCAGAGGCCTGGATAGATAATCTAGAATGAACATGAGATCAAATCTTTGGAAGCGCAAAGCTGCTATCAGTAAAAGTGGCTATGAAACTGTCGGTTTGTCATAAAAACCCAACTAATGTCCAATAGGGAAGGAAACCTGCTGTCCTTACCCAGTTTGGTCTATATGTGACTCCAGTCCCACACCAACATGGTTGACTTTTAACTGTCCTCTGAAGTAGCCTAACAAGCCACTCAGTTGTATCAAACCGCTACCAGCAGTTCAAGAAGAAGACCCACAACCATCTTCTGAAGGATGGGCAATAAATGCCAGCCTTGCCAACAATGCCCACATCCTGAGAATTAATTTTAAAAATTTGCAGCGAAATTGCAAACATTCAAAAGAATTCACCGACGATTTGGACAGAGATCATCTCCATCACCCCATCATGTCACCACATCAAGTGCCAAGAAATCCCTAACAGAGTTTTTTTCATTTCTCATTGCATCTGTTCCTTGCTTTGGCTTAAAAACATTTAAGGAGTAAATTTTACCAGGTCATCAACTAACAACCTTTCTCCCCAAAGGATGTTAATTAGATTTGAGTGAACTAACTTCGCTTTAGCAATTAATTAAAAAGGTGCTTTCTGAATTAGCGGGGAGGCCATGGAGGGCTTTGAACATGAGGAAGAGATTTTTAAATTTGAGGTGTTGGTGGACTGGGAGCCAATGTAGGCCAGTGAGCACAAGGGTGATGGGTGAACGGGACTTGGTGCGAATTAGGATAAGGGCAGCCGAGTTTTGGATGAACTGAAGTTTATGTAGGGTGGAAGATGGGAGGCCAGCCAGAAGAGCAATGGAATAGTCGGGTCTAGAGGTAACAAAGGCATTTAACTAAACAATGCACTTGAAGAGGATAATGGAGGGACAACCGTACTATTGGCTCGACGCGTACTTCAATCTTGATTTCTTAAGGTAGCACCTTTACGCAGCCTAACTTGCCCAACAAAAACAAAAGCTAAGATTTCCAATACCGCCTGGCCCAAATGAGTTGGTAAACAAGGTCGGCAGCTGCCAACAATGCTTTATTTTTAGACGCCTGAACATGAGCTGGCCTGTTTGGAGTCTGCCGGCTGTTTCTAAAAAGCTGACAGACATGAAGGGCAGCAGCTGTATCAGGCCACAGTGTAGTATTACAGTCATTTCCAGGGAGCTCCAGTCCAAGCAACAAAAGGGATTTGCTGGTGGCATTTAGTCCTTGTGACTGCAGCACCCATTACAGCTTCAAGATAGATCTGTCTTGCAAGGTACAAAATTAGGAAGGTGCACATCATTCTGCATTGCTCCATTTTAATTCCACTATGATATTCTACACAGTGAGACTGTGCTGTCAGTGCATTGCCTCACTAGGATAGAGCACAGAGAATTGGCATTTTATAGCAATCAGTTTAGGAATTTGTGCTCGGAACTTTTCTTGCCCACAGGGCCCATATTGGGAATTCAGGCATGTTCCCGTATTCCCGACATGTGATCCCCAAGGGAGACGCTCTGTACTGGGAACACAACTTCCTAAAATTACCCCTGTAGCCTGTTTCTGACCCATACTTTCATGCGTGTCAGTCTTGACTCATTGGTAGCACTCTTGCCTCTGAGTCAGATGATCGTGGATTCAAGTCCCACTCCAAACATTGAGCAAATCGTGCCTGTGCCAGCTCTTTGAAAGAGTCCCACTCTCTTGTTCCTTTGCTATAGCCCTGCAAATTTTTCATTTTCAAGAATTTATTCCCTTTTAAAAGTTATTATTGAATCTGCTTCCACCGCCCTTTCAAGCATTGCATTCCAGATCATCATAACTAGCTTAGATTAAAGAAAATCTCCTTATCTGCCCTCTGGTTCTATTGCAAATTATTTTAAATCTGTGTCCTTGGTTATTGACCCTCCTGCCAGTGGAAACAGTTTCTCCCTATTTACTCTATCATTCATAACTTTGAACACCTCTATGAAATTTTCCCTTAACTTTCCCTGCTCCAAGGAGAACAATCCCTGCTTCTTTAGTCTCTGTGCATAACTGAATTCCCTCAACCCTGATACCATTCTAGTAATTCTCCTCTGCTCCCTCTCCTTGATATCCTTCCTAAAGTGCGGTGCTCAGAATTGGACACAATACTCCAGCTGAGGCCCAACCAGTGATTTATAAACTTTTAACATAAATGCCTTGCTTTTGTATTGTGCCTCTACTTATAAACCCAAAGGATATGACAAGCGATGCCTGACCAGTGCATCATGTAGCCTTAGAATCACCTCACCAGACACTGTTCCAACTACATACCCTAGCTTTTTTTAAATTGTCTCACACGGTGTCGAGACTTTGACGGTGACAAGTGCATCATTGCTTGGTTCCATTTCTTGAGACAGCCTCTGCTAATTCATTTTGCATTTGTGTCACGTGTTACTTCGTTCGATGTGAAACACTGTGCAACTGTCTCTGCTAGACAAGCATCTGCCACCTGTCTGCGCCATTTGCATAAACATTCCAAATGCTTAGCCGTCTCCTCCTGATAGGCTGCTAGACACGGGACACAGAATTGCGGCCCCGTTATTGTCTGTCTACAACCTGTGCCTGCGTCTCGTGATGTCAGCGGAGCCTGATGGTTTCTGACTTTCAGGGCCATTTGACAATTTGACAATCTTGCAGTTGGTTTCAAATCTGTGTCATTTATGTAACGGAGAAACAGCAGAGGTTAAAGACTGAGCACTTGCAGTACTTCACACAACCCTTCCCCCCTAAGCCTGACAATACATCTCTCTCTAGTGCTTCCTATTTCTCATCTGTTACACAAATTTTGTACCCAATTCCATACTCTTCCCCGAATTCCCATGCTGTCCGGCTTAATGAGATGACTTTCTTGCAAATTCTTCACAAAGGTTTCTGCAACTCCAAATCAAAGGCAACACTAGAACTTCTTACCATTTACCTTTTCTTCTAACATCCTCAAAAAGGTCAAGAAGGTTTGATAGGCAGGATCTTCCATTTTGAAACCCACGCTGACTATTTATGATTACGGTATTTCCATACAGCTCCTCCTCCAGCCCGCCCATTAAAATAGTCTGTATGTTGCCAGATTTAGAGGTTTGGCTAGCTGTCATGTAAGTGTCTGGATTCAATTTGCCTCCTTTCAAAAATATCACATCTCCCTGCTGCCAATCTGGTCACATCTCACCAATACCCAGTGACCTTCTCAGTATCTCACCAACACCCAGTGACCCTCTCAGTATCTCACCAACACCCAGTGACCTTTCAGTACCTCACCAACACCCAGTGACCATCTCAGTATCTGACCAACACCCAGTGACCCTCTCAGTATCTCACCAACACCCAGTGAACCACTCAGTACCTCAGCAACACCCAGTGACCCTCTCAGGATCTCACCAACACACAGTGACCGTCTCACTCCCTCACCAACACCCAGTGACCCTTTCAGTATCTCACCAACACACAGTGACTGTCTCAGTCCCTCCCCAACACCCAGTGACCCTCTCAGTATCTCACCAACACCCAGTGACACTCTCAGTATCTCACCAACACCCAGTGACCCTCTCAGTCCCTCCCCAACACCCAGTGACACTCTCAGTATCTCACCAACACCCAGTGACCCTCTCAGTCCCTCCCCAACACCCAGTGACACTCTCAGTATCTCACCAACACTCAGTGACCCTCTCAGTCCCTCCCCAACACCTAGTGACCCTCTCAGTATCTCACCAACACTCAGTGACCCTCTCAGTCCCTCCCCAACACCCAGTGACCCTCTCAGTATCTCACCAACACTCAGTGACCCTCTCAGTCTCTCGCCAACACCCAGTGACCCTCTCAGTATCTCACCAACACCCAGTGACCCTCTCAGTATCTCACCAACACTCAGTGACTCTCTCAGTATCTCACCAACACTCAGTGAACCTCTCAGTATCTCACCAACACCCAGTGACCCTCTCAGTATTTCACCAACACACAGTGACCCTCTCGGTATCTCACCAACACCCAATGACCCTCTCGATATCTCACCAAAACCCAGTGACCCTGTCAGTAACTCACCAACACCCAGTGACCCGGTCAGTCCCTCACCAACACCCAGTGACCCGATCAGTCCCTCACCAACACTCAATGACCCTCTCAGTATCTCACCAACACTCAGTGATCCTCTCAGTATCTCAGCAACACTCAGTGACCCTCTCGGTATCTCACCAAGACACAGTGACCCTCTCAGTATCTCACCAACCACCAGTGACACGCTCAGTATCCCACCAAGACACAGTGACCCTCCCGGGATCTCACCAACATCCAGTGACCCTCTCAGTCCCTCACCAACACCCAGTGACCCTCTCAGTTCCTCACCAACACCCAGTGACCCTCTCACTCCCTCACCAACACCCAGTGACCCTCTAAGTATCCCACCAACACTCAGCGACCCACTCGGTATCTCACCAACACCCAGTGAACCTCTCAGTCCCTCACCAACACCAGTGACCGTCTCAGTATCTCACCAACACCCAGTGACCCTCTCAGTATCTCACCAATGCTCAATGACCCTCTCGATATCTCACCAAAACCCAGTGACCCTGTCAGTATCTCACCAACACCCAGTGACCCTGTCAGTAACTCACCAACACCCAGTGACCCGGTCAGTCGCTCACCAACTCCCAGTGACACTCTCAGTATTTCACTAACACCCAGTGACCCTCTCAGTCCCTCACCAACAGCCCGTGACCCTTTCAGTATCTCACCAACACCTAGTGAGCCTCTCAGTATCTCACCAACACCCAGTGACCCTCTCAGTATCTCAGCAACACTCAGTGTCTGATGCGCTATCAATTACTCAAAAGACTGAGGTTAAGCGAGTAACTAACAGGCTTTTATTAACAAGAGAATGAAGGTATGCCTCGAGTGGTCGACCAGTTCAGAATACAGAGGGACTGTGGAGCAGTCACCTTTATACCAGGACTCGTGGGAGGAGTCAGCCGAGGCATGTACAGACATGTACACAGTGGAATACAAACACCCACACATTCACCCCTTGTTTAAAAATGAGTCCGGCAGGGTGAAGTGTATTAAAAGTTTCTGTATTGGAGTCTCTCCGGAGGTCTTGTCTGCCGCTGTGATCGACGTGGCGACGGCAGGGGTAGTGAAGCTTCCGGCATCGAGTCCCGCGTAGGCTGGTGCACTGGTGTGTAGTCCTCGTGGGTGTCGAGCGGGTCGCGGGGCCCAGGCGTGCCGTCTGCTGGGGTTGGATATTGGATCGTGGGGGGGGGGTGGTGGTAGTGGGTAGTAGGTTACTGGGGCCCCCGAGGGTGCGAGGTCTCGTATGGAGACTGTGTCCTCCCGCCCGTCCGGGTACGCAATGTAAGCATACTGGGGGTTGGTGTGGAGGAAGTCGACCCTCTCGACCAGGGGGTCCGTTTTATGGGCCCTCACGTGTCTTCTCAGTAGGACCGGCCCTGGGGACGTCAGCCACGGCGGTAGCGATGTCCCCGATGTGGACTTCCTTGGGAAGACAAACATTTTCTGATGAGGGGTGGCGTTAGTGGCAGTGCAGAGCAGTGACCGAATAGAGTGGAGCGCATCGGGGAGCACCTCCTGCCAGCGGGAGGTCGGAAGGCCCCTAGACTTTAAGGCTAGCAGGGCGGCCTTCCAAACTGTCGCATTCTCTCTTTCCACCTGTCCGTTCCCCCGGGGGTTGTAACTGGTGGTCCTGCTTGTGGCAATACCCCTAGCGAGCAGGTACTGGCGGAGTTCGTCGCTCATAAACGATGAGCCCCGGTCGCTATGGATATAGCTGGGGAAACCGAACAGGGTGAAGAGGTCGGTTAGACATTTAATGACCGTGGCACTGGTCATGTCCAGGCAGGGGATGGCGAACGGGAAACGGGAGTACTCATCAATAATGTTGAGGAAGTACACATTGCGGTCGGAGGAGGGGAGAGGCCCTTTAAAATCAACGCTCAGGTGCTCGAAGGGGAGAGTGGCTTTTATCAGGTGAGCCCTGTCTGGTCTATAAAAGTGCGGTTTGCACTCAGCGCAGACTTGGCAGTTCCTGGTCATGGTCCTGACCTCCTCAATGGAGTAAGGCAGGTTGCGGGCCTTGATGAAGTGGAAGAACCTGGTGACCCCCGGGTGGCAGAGGTCATTGTGGAGAGCCCGCAGTCTATCGATCTGCGCGCTGGCGCAGGTGCCACGCGATAGAGCATTCGGGGGTTCATTGAGCTTCCCGGGCCGGTAGAAGATCTCGTATTTGTAGGTGGAAAGTTCGATTCTCCACCTCAAGATCTTGTCGTTTTTGATTTTGCCCCTCTGCTTGTTGTTAAACATAAAAGCAACTGAACGCTGGTCAGTGAGCAGGGTAAATCGTTTTCCGGCCAGATAGTGCCTCCAATGACGCACAGCCTCCGCAATAACCTGGGCCTCCTTCTCAACAGCGGAGTGTCTGGTCTCCGGGCCCTGGAGGGTTCGTGAAAAGAAGGCCACGGGTCTCCCCGCCTGATTAAGGGTAGCGGCCAGGGCAAAGTCGGACGCGTCGCTTTCCACCTGGAAGGGGATGGATTCGTCCACTGCGTGCATGGTGGCTTTGGCAATGTCTTCCTTGATACGGTGGAAGGCTAAGTGGGCCTCTGCCATCAAAGGAAAAGAGGTGGACTTGATCAGCGGACGGGCCTTGTCCGCATAGTAGGGGACCCACTGGGCGTAATAGGAGAAAAACCCTAGGCACCTCTTCAGGGCCTTGAGGCAGTAGGGCAGTGGGAGATCCATAAGGGGACGCATCCGGTCAGGGTCGGGACCGATGACTCCGTGTTCCACAACACAGCCAAGGATGGCGAGGCGGGTTGTGCGGAATATGCACTTCTCCTTGTTATACGTCAGGTTCAGGAGTTGGGCGGTGCAGAGGAATTTTTCGAGGTTTGCGTCATGGTCCTGCAAGTCATGGCCGCAGATGGTCACATTGTCCAGATATGGGAAAGTGGCCTGCAACGCATTTTGATCAACCATCCGGTCCATCTCCCTTTGGAAGACGGAGACCCCGTTGGTTACGCCAAAGGGAACCTTAAGGAAGTGATAGAGGCGGCCGTTTGCCTCAAAGGCAGTATACTGGCGGTCCTCAGGGCGGATAGGGAGCTGGTGGTACGCTGATTTCAGGTCAATGGTCGAGAAGACGCGGTACTACGCGATCTGGTTGACCATATCAGCTATGCGGGGGAGTGGGTAAGCGTCCAGCGGGGTGTAGCGATTTATTGTCTGGCTGTAGTCGATGACCAGGCGCTGCTTCTCGCCGGTCTTAACGACCACAACCTGGGCTCGCCAGGGGCTGGTGCTGCCCTCAATAATCCCCTCCTTCAGGAGCCGCTCCACTTCGGTTTTAATGAAAACCCTGTCCCCGGCACTGTATCGCCTGCTCTTTGTGGCGATGGGCTTACAGTCGGGGGTGAGGTTAGCAAACAGTGGGGGGGGGGGGGTGACTCTGAGTGTGGAGAGGTTGCACCTGGTGCACGGCGGGCAGTTTGGAAGCTGCTGGCTGCGGACTGTGAGTGGGGGGAGGGGTCCACCGTACGCCATCGTAACACTTTTAAGGTGGCACTGAAAATCTAACCCCAGTAGAACGGCAGCGCAGAGGTGGGGCAGGACCAGAAGTTTAAAATTATCGTACACAGTCCCGTCTACTAAGAGTGTCACCACGCAGTAGCAGCCAATGTCCGCCGACTGGGACTCGGAGGCCATAGAAATCCGCTGGTGCGCAGGCAGGACTGGGAGAGAGCAACGCCGCACCGTGTCGGGGTGGATGAAGCTCTCCGTGCTCCCAGAGTCAAAAAGGCAGGTTGTTTCGTGACCATTTACCTTAATGTCCATTGTGGACCGGGCCAGTTGGTGCGGTCTCGCTTGGTCCAGCGTAACGGAGGCCAGCGTAGGGGTCGGTGTGTCGCTGCGGGTATCAGATGAGGCGGTGTTGGGTGCCTGCTGCGTCCCGGCTGGCGTCCATGATCCCCATGTGGCTGGAGGCGTCCAAAATGGCTGCTGTTCCGGTGGTTCGCACATGGCTGGGGAGGCCCAAGATGGCGGCCCGCACGGCCCACACGCGGCGCTGCTGGGGTTCGGGGTGGCTTTGGCCCTGCAGACGCTGGCGTAGTGTCCCTTCTTCCCGCAGCCCGAGCAGATCGCATTTTTCACCGGGCAGCGCGCTCTGGGGTGTTTGGCCTGGCCACAGAAGTAGCATTTCTGGCCTTGGGACACTGCTGCGGTAGTTGGGCCGTTGCTGGGATGTGGCTGGGGTGGCACGGCGCTATGAGACGGTCCTACCGTGTCCCAGGCTGTCGTTCCCCGCGGCATCCACGGTGCAGAGGAGTAGGCATCCATGCCCCGGTAGGCTGCGTCCAATGATAGTGCGAGTTCAGAGGCCTTGTTGAGGTCGAGGTCACTCTGCTCCAACAGTCGCTGTCGGTTGTAATTGGACCTGTGGCCCGCTACAAAAGCGTCCCGGATAAGTTCCTCTGTGTACACGGCGGCATTTACATCCTTACAACCACAGGCCCGGCCAAGCACAGACAGTGCCTGAAGGGATTCCTCGGTCGATTCCCCAGGTTGTTGTTTACGACTCCCCAGGAGGTGCCTGGCGTACACCTCGTTCACTGGGCGCGTGTACTGGTCCTTGAGGAGCTTGAGAGCAGCCGTGTACGAGGTCGCGTCCTGGATGACCGAGTACGCTCGGTGGTTCACTTTGGAGGTCAGGACATCCAGTTTGTCCTCATCCGATTTGACCGTTGCAGCGGAGGCGATCAGGAATCTTTCAAAGCACCTAAGCCAGTGAGCAAACTTGGTGGATGCGTCCGCCTCCCGGTGGTCTAAGTCCAGGCATGCTGGTGTGAGGATCTCCTCCATTATAAAAAAATCTTGTTAATAAAATTGATGCGCTATCAATTACTCAAAAGACTGAGGTTAAGCGAGTAACTAACAGGCTTCTATTAACAAGAGAATGAAGGTGTGCCTCGAGTGGTCGACCAGTCCAGAATACAGAGGGACTGTGGAGCAGTCACCTTTATACCTGGACTCATGGGAGTAGTCAGCCGAGGCATGTACAGACATGTACACAGTGGAATACAAACACCCACAGAGGCAGGTATAACAGTGGTTTACCACAGTGTCCCTCTCAGTATCTCACCAACACTCTGTGACCCTTTCAGTATCTCACCAACACCCAATGACCCCCTCAGAATCTCACCAACACCCACTGACCCTCTCGATATCTCTCCAACACTTAGTGACCTTCTCAGTATTTCCCCAACACTCAGTGACCCTCTCAGTCCCTCCCCAACACCCTGTGACCCACTCAGTATCTCCCCAACACCCACTGACCCTCTCAGTATCTCACCAACACCCACTGACCCTCTCAGTATCTCACCAACACCCAATGAACCTCTCAGTATCTCACCGACATTCAGTGACCCTCTCAGTATCTCACCAACACCCAGTGACCCTCTCAGTATCTCACCAACACCCAGTGACCCTCTCAGTATCTCACCAACACCCAGTGAACCTCTCAGTTCCTCACCAACACCCAGTGATCCTCTCAGTCCATCACCAACACTCAGTGAATCTCTCAGTATCTCACCAACACTCAGTGACCCTCTCGGTATCTCACCAACACCCAATGACTCTCTCGATATCTCACCAAAACCCAGTGACCCTCTCAGTATCTCAACAACACCCAGTGAACCTCTCAGTCCCTCAGCAACAGCCCGTGACACTCTCAGTATCTCACCAACACCCAGTGACCCTCTCAGTATCTCACCAACACCCACTGCCCCTCTCAGTATCTCACTAACAGTCAGTGACCCTCTCAGTATCTCACCAACATTTAGTGACCCTCTCAGTCCCTCACCAACACCCAGTGAACCTTTCAGTATCTCACCAACACTCACCGACCCTCTCAGTATCTCACCGACACTCAGCGAGCCTCTCAGTATCTCAGCAACACTCAGTGTCCCTCTCAGTATCTCACCAACACTCAGTGACCCTTTCAGTATCTCACCAACACCCAATGACCCTCTCAGTCCCTCCCCAACACCCTGTGACCCACTCAGTATCTCCCCAACACCCACTGACCCTCTCAGTATCTCACCAACACCCAATGAACCTCTCAGTACCTCACTGACACTCAGTGACCCTCTCACTCCCTCACCAATACCCCAGCACCTTCTCAGTATCTCACCAACACCCAGTGACCCTCTCATTATCTCACCAACACCCAGTGACACTCTCAGTATCTCACTGACAATCAGCGACCCTCTCAGTATCTCACCAACACCCAGTGGCCCTCTCAGTCCCTCTCCAACACCCAGTGACCCTCTCAGTATCTCACCAACACTCAGTGACACTCTCAGTATCTCACCAACACCCAGTGAACCTCTCAGACCCTCACCAACACCCAATGACCCTCTCGATATCTCACCAACACCCAGTGACCCTCTCAGTATCTCACCAATACCCAGTGACCCTCTCAGTATGTCAACAACACCCAGTGATCCTCTCAGTCCCTCACCAACAGCCCGTGACCTTCTCAGTATTTCCCCAACACTCAGTGACCCTCTCAGTCCCTCCCCAACACCCTGTGACCCACTCAGTATCTCCCCAACACCCACTGACCCTCTCAGTATCTCACCAACACCCACTGACCCTCTCAGTATCTCACCAACACCCAATGAACCTCTCAGTATCTCACCGACATTCAGTGACCCTCTCAGTATCTCACCAACACCCAGTGACCCTCTCAGTATCTCACCAACACCCAGTGACCCTCTCAGTATCTCACCAACACCCAGTGAACCTCTCAGTTCCTCACCAACACCCAGTGATCCTCTCAGTCCATCACCAACACTCAGTGAATCTCTCAGTATCTCACCAACACTCAGTGACCCTCTCGGTATCTCACCAACACCCAATGACTCTCTCGATATCTCACCAAAACCCAGTGACCCTCTCAGTATCTCAACAACACCCAGTGAACCTCTCAGTCCCTCAGCAACAGCCCGTGACACTCTCAGTATCTCACCAACACCCAGTGACCCTCTCAGTATCTCACCAACACCCACTGCCCCTCTCAGTATCTCACTAACAGTCAGTGACCCTCTCAGTATCTCACCAACATTTAGTGACCCTCTCAGTCCCTCACCAACACCCAGTGAACCTTTCAGTATCTCACCAACACTCACCGACCCTCTCAGTATCTCACCGACACTCAGCGAGCCTCTCAGTATCTCAGCAACACTCAGTGTCCCTCTCAGTATCTCACCAACACCCAATGACCCTCTCAGTCCCTCCCCAACACCCTGTGACCCACTCAGTATCTCCCCAACACCCACTGACCCTCTCAGTATCTCACCAACACCCAATGAACCTCTCAGTACCTCACTGACACTCAGTGACCCTCTCACTCCCTCACCAATACCCCAGCACCTTCTCAGTATCTCACCAACACCCAGTGACCCTCTCATTATCTCACCAACACCCAGTGACACTCTCAGTATCTCACTGACAATCAGCGACCCTCTCAGTATCTCACCAACACCCAGTGGCCCTCTCAGTCCCTCTCCAACACCCAGTGACCCTCTCAGTATCTCACCAACACTCAGTGACACTCTCAGTATCTCACCAACACCCAGTGAACCTCTCAGACCCTCACCAACACCCAATGACCCTCTCGATATCTCACCAACACCCAGTGACCCTCTCAGTATCTCACCAATACCCAGTGACCCTCTCAGTATCTCAACAACACCCAGTGATCCTCTCAGTCCCTCACCAACAGCCCGTGACCCTCTCAGTATCTCACCAACACCCACTGACCCTCTCAGTATCTCACCAACACTGAGTGACCCTCTCAGTATCTCACCAACACTCAGTGACCCTCTCAGTTTCTCACCAACACTCAGTGACCCTCACGATATCTCACCAACACCCAGTGACCCTCTCGATATCTCACCAACACTCAGTGACCCTCTCAGTACCTCACCAACACCTAGTGACCCTCTCAGTCCCTCACCAACACCCAGTGGCCATCTCAGTATCTCACCAACACTCAGTGACCCTCTCGGTATCTCACTAACACCCAATGAACCTCTCGATATCTCACCAACACCCTGTGACACTCTCAGTATCTCACCAACACCCACTGACCCTCTCAGTATCTCACCAACACCCAGTGACCCTCGCAGTCCCTCGCCAACACCCAGTGACCCTCTCAGTACCTCACCAGCATCCAGTGACACTCTCCATCCCTCAGCAACACCCAGTGACCCTCTCAGTATCTCACCAACACACAGTGACCCTCTCAGTATCTCACCAACACCCAGTGACCCTCTCAGTATCTCACCAACACCCAGTGACCCACTCAGTATCTCACCAACACCCAGTGACCCTCTCAGTATCTCACCAGCACCCAGTGACCCTCTCAGTATCTCACCAACACTCAATGACCCTCTCAGTATCTCACCAACACCTAGTGACCCTCTCAGTATCTCAGCAATACTCAGTGACCCTCGCAGTCTCTCGCCAACACCCAGTGACCCTCTCAGTATCTCACCAACACCCAGTGACCCTCTCAGTCCCTCAGCAGCACCCAGTGACCCACTCAGTCTCTCACCAACACCCAGTGACCCTCTCAGTCCCTTTTCAGCACCCAGTGACACTCTCAGACCCTCACCAACACTCAGTGACCCTCTCAGTATCTCACCAACACTCAGTGACCCTCTCAGTATCTCACCAACGCCCACTGACCCTCTCAGTATCTCACTAACACTCAGTGACCCTCTCAGTATCTCACCAACACTTAGTGACCCTCTCAGTCCCTCACCAACACGCAGTGAACCTTTCAGTATCTCACCAACACTCAGCGACCCTCTCAGTATCTCACCGACACTCAGCGACCCTCTCAGCATCTCAGCAACACCCAGAGACCCTCTCAGTATCTCACCAACACTCAGTGACCCTCTCCGTCCCTCACCAACACCCACTGACCCTCTCAGTATCTCACCAACACCCACTGACCCTCTCAGTCCCTCACCAACACCCAGTGAACCTTTCAGTATCTCACCAACACTCAGCTGTTAAGTCTGTGTGTTATAGTGATAATTACTACACAGACTACAAGAGTAAATTCAACAGGTCTTTACTGGTTGGAGGTAGGGACTATACTGAATACAATATTACTACACAGTGCTTATATACCGGTGTGGTCACCACCGGTATTACGTATACAGCAGCCAGAGAAAGTAGTACATCTCTTAAGGTGGAACAGGCTTAAGTTCTCTTAAGGTGGAACAGGTTACATACACCACAATCCTCCCTTTTTAGCTTAACAGTCATATCCCCATTTAACATAACATAATAACATATATACATATGTAACTTCAGGTATAACAGTTCAAAGGTTCAGTCTCTCAGGAGGCTTTCTGATGCGGCTTGGATAACGCCTCTCAGTAGTCTCTGATTCTTGTTGTTGAGGTGCCTCCTCTATTTGGTTTCCAATGTATTGGGTGTCATCATCATCAAGTACATTCCCTGCCGAGGTAGATGCTTCAGGTTCATTAACGTCTTCCACAGTTGTCTCTGTCACAGCCATGGGTTCGACCCTTGCTCTCGACTCTACCAGTTGATCCGCATGACACCTTATCACATTATGACCAATATCTACTGTGTACATCAGAGGTCCTTGTCTGGCCTGAATTGTTCCGGACTGCCATTTTTCATTTCCATAGCCCCTTGCCAACACTGGTTGTCCTACGTCGAAAGTTCGAGTGGTCTTGTTGTTAATATGCCGAAACTGTTTGTTTTCCACTTCCCTCCGCACATTTGGTTTTAACAAGTCCAACTTGGACCGCAACCTCCTGTTATAAAGCATCATGGCAGGACTTTGGTTAGTCACTGCATGATCGGCGTTTCGATATGACATCAGGAACTTGTCTACCTTGTGTTGCAGCGGAATCTGATCATCGTTCATGGCCTTAATTGCCTTTTTGAATGTCTGGACAAATCTTTCAGCCAACCCGTTTGTCGCCGGATGATATGGGGCAGAGGTATAATGTTTTACTCCATTCTTCTTTAAGAATTGTTGGAATTCTTCCGATACAAACTGTGGTCCGTTGTCCGAACAGATCTGTTCTGGCAATCCGTTCCTTGCGAATATTGTTCTTAACACTGCAATTGTCTTTTCTGAAGTAGTGGTCTTCATCTTGATGACTTCTGGCCATTTGGAATCTGCGTCCACCGCGATTAGGAACATGGAGTCCATGAATGGACCAGCAAAGTCAATGTGTACGCGTTGCCATGGGGCTGAAGGCCATTCCCATGGGTGTAGCGGTGCTATCGGAGGTGCATTTTGCACTTTTTGGCACCCATCGCAGCTTTTCGTTAACTCCTCAATCTGTTGGTCAATACCCGGCCACCATACATAAGCCCTAGCAAGACTTTTCATTTTAACTCCCCCCAGATGACCTTCATGCAGTTCGTTTAAAACTCTTTCCCTTAACTTGGGAGGAATAATCACTCTTGTCCCGTACATCAAGGTACCATGGCAGACGGACAGCTGGTCTCGCCTTGCCGAAAATGCCGGTAACAGAGGATCACCCCGTGTTGGCCATCCTTTCACTGTCACCTCGTAGACTCTGGACAGTGTCGGGTCGTTCCTGGTTTCTCTTTCAATACTTGCATTGGTGACTGGTAAACACTCGATGATGGTCGAATGAAATAACTCAACAGGGTCAACTTTCGTCGTGTCTTCTTCTTCAGGTAGTGGCAGGCGCGACAGCCCATCAGCATTGCCATGCTGTTTCGTACCTTTGAATTCTATTTGATATTGATGTGCCCCTAGGAAAAGAGACCATCTCTGGAGACGCTGCGCTGTCATCACCGAAACACCCTTCTTAGGGTTAAAAATGGATACCAACGGTTGATGGTCTGTCAGAAGTGTGAATTTTTGGCCCTGCAGGTAATGATTAAACTTCTTCACTCCCCATACAAGGCTAAGAGCCTCCCTATCGATCTGCGCATAGTTGCACTCAGCGGAGGTCAATGATCTGGATGCAAACGCGACTGGCCTTTCCGTGCCATTTGGCAACTTGTGTGAGAGTACTGCCCCAATACCATATGGAGAAGCATCACAAGCCAACCGAATAGGCAGTGTCGGGTTGAAGTGAGCCAACACTTCCTCTGAGGTGATCAATTCTTTGCTTTTGTGAAATGCCTTCTTACAGTTTTCGCCCCATTCCCATGGTACCCCTTTCTGTAAAAGAGCGTTTAACGGGTGCAGTACCGTGGATAGATTTGGCAGAAATTTATGGTAATAGTTAATTAATCCTAGAAACGACCTCAACTGAGAGACATTCTCTGGAGCGGGAGCCTTTACAACTGCCTCAATCTTGTCAGGAGACTTATGAAGCCCCTCCCGGTCAATGACATGGCCACAGTACGAGATCCGCTTCTGGAAGAACTCACATTTCTGCCGATTTACTCTAAGTCCATACTCTTTCAGTCTGTTGAGCACCAGTTCCAAGTTTGCGAGATGTTGTTCATCACCATCACCTGTGATCAGAATATCGTCCAGGTAACATTGTGTGCCTGGAATTCCCTGTAATACCTGCTCCATGGCCCTCTGCCAAATTGCTGGAGCCGATGCCACTCCAAAAACCAGCCTATTGTACCGGTACAACCCTCGATGCGTGTTGATCGTGAGGTATTGGCGTGACTCTTCCTCAACCTCCATCTGCAAGTACGCCTGCACCAGGTCTATCTTGGTGAAGTGTTTCCCGCCAGACAATGAAGCGAAAATATCCTCAATCCGTGGAAGCGGATACTGCACCGTGTGAAGCACCGGATTAACGGTGATTTTGAAATCTCCACAGATGCGAACCTTCCCTGGATCTCCTGGCTTGTTGCTCGCAGGACGTTTCATAACGGGAACAATGGGCGTAGCCCACTCACTCCAATCTACCTTAGACAGTACATCTGAACGTCCTAGTGCTTCCAGTTCTGCTTCAACAGTAGGTCGTATTGCATAGAGTACCGGTCTGGCTTTAAAAAATTTTGGTTGTGCATGTTCATCAATCTTGATGTTTGCCGTAATTCCTCTCAGTGTTCCCAGTCCCTGCTGGAACACCTCTTTAGCATCATCCAATATTCTGGACAATCGTTTAGGTTTGACATCTGTTTCCCCGGAATCTACCGTTAGTGCCTTCAAGGAGTGCCAGTCCATATTCATTTTCCTAATCCACTCCCGTCCTAGTAGTGGTGGACCTCCTTCAGGTAGCACATATAAGTCCATTACTTGGCTTTCTTCGCCCTTGTGGACCACTTCTACCTCTATTTTTCCGATGGGGTACACTCTTTGCCCCGTGTATGTTTTCAATATAATCTCCGTATCCTGTAGGGGAATATGTTGGAATAACCTTCTGTAATCTTTCTTATTCATGACCGTCAATGCCGATCCAGTGTCCAATTCCATTTTTACTTGGACTCCTGCTATCTGAAGAGTGACCCAAATTGTCTGGAGATCTGCATCCTTACCAACGTTGTGTACTCTTAAGCTATCCAGTTCATTACTGCTAGCGTCTGAATCTGACTTCTGTTCGGTCAAACTGTTCTTTGTCACCTTGTGTACCTTTGCGTATTTTCCTTGCGGTGACTTTTTGTTGCTGGTCTTCTTTCCTGACCGGCATACTTTAGCTATGTGGCCAAGCCTGCCACACGTTCTGCATTCTTGGTTTTTAAACCAACATCGGTTCTGATCGTGCGTTGTCTTTCCACAATGATAACATTTGACAGAACTCAAACCCAATTTGTTTGTACCGAGTTCCGGTGACCGTAGCTGCATTACTGCCGTGCCTCTCACTGCGGCTTCGTGTGCTGCTGCCATAGTGACCGCCTTCTCAAGCGTCAGCTCATTCTCCTCGAGCAGTCGCTTTTGTGTATCCTGTTTAAATAAACCACACACAAATTTATCTCGTAGTGCCTCTGTCAGTCCCGTTCCAAACTGACAATATTTTGCTAGTTTACGTAATTCCATCAAATATTCAGCATTGCTTTCATTCTGCAGCTGCCTTCTGTCGTAAAATTTAAATCGTTCCGCTAGCATCAGCGGCGTGGGGTTTAGATGATTTTTCAGGACAGTAACAATCTCCTCGAACGTCTTATCCGCCGGTTCATCTGGTGATACAAGGTGTTTCAATTGCCCGTATGTCTTCGCACCCATTAAATTTAATAATGTTAGTGCTTTATCTGCATCAGGAATTTTATTTGCCTTACAATAATTTTGTATCCGTTCTACATACATGGCCCAATCTTCGATGCCACTATCAAAGGTATTAATGTTCCCATGTTTAGGCATCGTTGCAATTTATTGTATTTTTATGTTATCCAAGATGGCGGCTTCCCGCTCTTGTCGTCGTCCTCCGCCCACAAAATGTCGGTTTTCCCGCACTTGGCGGTCTTCAACCGTCCCCCGACGCTGTCTTCGCTTCACCGCGGCTTTCGCGCCTTCAGTTTCCCCAGACGCTGCGCCTTTTAGCCCGAATGCGGCCCTTATCTCCGGTCGCGATCGATGTCCCCGCGCTGCGCCTCTCGCTCGAAAGCGGCCCGGCCCTTATCTCCGGTCGCGATCGATCTCACCGCCCTTATTCCTCCGTTTTCCCAGCCCCGTCTGTACAGCCAACGCGGTTGACTTTCTGTCGCATCGCTGCCCGGCTTACCCACCACCGAAGCTGACAGTCGCTGATGGAGGCTTCGAGGTCAGGATGTCTTCTGCACTCCGGTTTCTCGATGCCTGCCGCTCGACGTGTCTTCCAGTAGGGTGATGAGGGTGGAAACCTCTCTTTGATGTCCTGTCTGTGGACGAAGCCGCCGTGGAAATAACTGCCGCAGGGTAAGAATCGGACTTGTCGCCACTGTTAAGTCTGTGTGTTATAGTGATAATTACTACACAGACTACAAGAGTAAATTCAACAGGTCTTTACTGGTTGGAGGTAGGGACTATACTGAATACAATATTACTGCACAGTGCTTATATACCGGTGTGGTCACCACCGGTATTACGTATACAGCAGCCAGAGAAAGTAGTACATCTCTTAAGGTGGAACAGGCTTAAGTTCTCTTAAGGTGGAACAGGTTACATACACCACATCAGCGACCCTCTCAGTCGCTCATCAGCACCCAGTGACTCTCTCAGACCCTCACCAACACCCAGTGACCCTTTCAGTCCCTCACCAACACCCAGTGACATTCTCAGTATCTCACCAACACTCAGTGACCCTCTCAGTATCTCACCAACACCCAGTGACCCTCTCAGTATCTCACCAACACTCAGTGACCCTCTCAGTATCTCACTAACACCCACTGACCCTCTCAGTATCTCACTAACAGTCAGTCACCTTCTCAGTATCTCACCAACACACAGTGACCCTCTCAGTATCTCCCCAACACCCAGTGACCCTCTCAGTATCTCACCAACACCCAGTGACCCTCTCAGTATCTCACCAACACCCACTGACCCTCTCAGTATCTCACTAAGTCAGTCACCTTCTCAGTATCTCACCAACACCCAGTGACCCTCTCAGCATCTCAGCAACACCCAATGACCCTCTCAGTCCCTCATCAACACACAGTGACCCTCTCAGTATCTCCCCAACACCCAGTGACCCTCTCAGTCCCTCACCAACACCCAGTGACCCTCCCAGTATCTCAGCAATACTCAGTGACCGTCGCAGTCCCTCACCAACACCCAGTGACCCTCTCAGTACTTCACCAGCATCCAGTGACACTCTCCGTCCCTCAGCAACACCCAGTGACCCTTTCAGTCCCTCACCAACACCCTGTGACCCTCTCAGTATCTCACCAACACGCAGTGACCCTCTCAGTATCTCACCAACACCCAGTGGCCCTCTCAGTATCTCACCAACACGCAGTGACCCTCTCAGTATCTCACCAACACCCAGTGATCTTCTCAGTCCATCACCAGCACCCAGTCACCCACTCAGTATCTCACCAACACCCAGTGACCCTCTCAGTATCTCACCAACACCCAGTGACCCTCTCAGTATCTCAGCAACACCCAATGACCCTCTCAGTCCCTCACCAACACCCAGTGACCCTCTCAGTATCTCACCAACACCCAGTGACCCTCTCAGTATCTCACCAACACACAGTGACCCTTTCAGTATCTCCCCAACACCCAGTGACCCTCTCAGTATCTCACCAACACCCAGTGACCCTCTCAGCATCTCACCAACACCCACTGACCCTCTCAGTATCTCACTAACAGTCAGTCACCTTCTCAGTATCTCACCAACACCCAGTGACCCTCTCAGCATCTCAGCAACACCCAATGACCCTCTCAGTCCCTCACCAACACCCAGTGACCCTCTCAGTATCTCACCAACACCCAGTGACCCTCTCAGTATCTCACCAACACACAGTGACCCTCTCAGTATCTCCCCAACACCCAGTGACCCTCTCAGTCCCTCACCAGCACCCAGTGACCCACTCAGTATCTCACCAACACCCAGTGACCCTCTCAGTCCCTCACCAACAACCAGTGACCCTCCCAGTATCTCAGCAATACTCAGTGACCGTCGCAGTCCCTAACCAACACCCAGTGACCCTCTCAGTACCTCACCAGCATCCAGTGACACTCTCCGTCCCTCAGCAACACCCAGTGACCCTTTCAGTCCCTCACCAACACCCTGTGACCCTCTCAGTATCTCACCAACACGCAGTGACCCTCTCAGTATCTCACCAACACCCAGTGGCCCTCTCAGTATCTCACCAACACGCAGTGACCCTCTCAGTATCTCACCAACACCCAGTGACCCTCTCAGTATCTCACCAACACCCAGTGATCTTCTCAGTCCATCACCAGCACCCAGTCACCCACTCAGTATCTCACCAACACCCAGTGACCCTCTCAGTATCTCACCAACACCCAGTGACCCTCTCAGTATCTCACCGACACCCAGTGACATTCTCAGTATCTCACCAACACTCAGTGATCCTCTCAGTATCTCACCAACACCCAATGACCCTCTCACTCCCTCACCAACACCCAGTGACCTTCTCAGTATCTCTCCAACACCCAATGACCCTCTCAGTATCTCACCAACACTCAGTGACCCTCTCAGTATCTCACCAACACTCAGTGACCCTCTCCGTATCTCACCAACACCCAATGACCCTCTCACTCCCTCACCAACACCCTGTGACCCTCTCAGTATCTCATCAACACCTAGTGACCCTCTCAGAAACTCACCAACACCCCGTGACCCTCTCAGTATCTCACCAACACCTAGAGACCCTCTCAGTATATCACCAACACTCAGTGACCCTCTCAGTATCTCACCAACACCCAGTCACCCTCTCAGTATCTCACCAACCACCAGTGACCCTCTCAGTATCTCACCAACACTCAGTGACCCTTTCAGTATCTCACCAACACCCAGTGGCCACCTCAGTATCTCACCAACACCCAGTGATCCTCTCAGTATCTCACCAACACCCAGTGACCCTCTCAGTATCTCACCAACACACAGTGACCCTCTCAGTATCTCCCCAACACCCAGTGACCCTCTGAGTGTCTCACCAACACCCAGTGACCCTCTCAGTATCTCACCAACACCCAATGACTCTCTCAGTCACTCATCAGCACCCATTGACACTCTCAGTCGCTCATCAGCACCCAGTGACACTCTCAGTCGCTCATCAGCACCCAGTGACCCTCTCAGACCCTCACCAACACCCAGTGACATTCTCAGTATCTCAGCAACATTCAGTGACCCTCTCAATATCTCACCAACACCCTGTGACCCTCTCAGTATCTCACCAACATTCAGTGACCCTCTCAGTATCTCACCAACACCCAGTGACCCTCTCAGTATCTCACTAACAGTCAGTGACCCTCTCAGTCCCTCACCAACACCCAGTGAACCTTTCAGTATCTCACCAACACCCAGTGACCCTCTCAGTATCTCACCAACACTCAGTGACCCTCTCCGTCCCTCACCAACACCCAGTGACCGTCTCAGTATCACACCAACACTCAGTGACCCTCTCAGTATCTCACCACCACTCAGCGACCCTCGCAGTATCTCAACAACACCCAGTGACCCTCTCAGTCCCTCACCAACAGCCCGTGACCCTCTCAGTATCTCACCAACACTCAGTGACCCTCTCAGTATCTCAGCAACACCCAATGACCCTCTCAGTATCTCACCAGCACCTAGTGACCCTCTCAGTATCTCACCAACACCCAGTGACCCTCTCAGTATCTCACCAACACCTAGTGACCCTCTCAGTATCTCACCAACACTCAGTGACCCTCTCAGTATCTCACCAACACTCAGTGACCCTCTCAGTATCTCACCAACACCCAAAGACCCTCTCAGAATCTCACCAACACTCAGTGACCCACTCACTCCCTCACCAACGTCCCGTGACCCTCTCAGTATCTCACCAACACCTAGTGACCCTCTCAGTATCTCACCAACACCCAGTGACCCTCTCAGTATCTCACCAACACCCAGTGACCCTCTCAGTAGCTCACCAACACCCAGTCACCCTCTCAGTATCTCACCAACACCCAGTGACCCTCTCAGTATCTCACCAACCACCAGTGACCCTCTCAGTATCTCACCAACACTCAGTGACCCTCTCACTATCTCACCAACACCCTGTGCCCCTCTCAGTATCTCACCAACACTCAGTGACCCTCTCAGTATCTCATCAACAATCAGTGACACTCTCAGTCCCTCACCAACACCCAGTGACCCTCTCGGTATCTCATCAACACTCAGTAACCCTCTCAGTGTCTCACCAACAACCACTGACCCTCTCAGTATCTTACCAACACTCAGTAACCCTCTCAGTATCTCACCAACAACCAGTGACCCTCTCAGTATCTCACCAACACTCAGTGACCCTCTCGGTATATCACCAACACCCAATGACACTCTCGATATCTCACCTACACCCTGTGACACTCTCAGTATCTCACCAACACCAATTGACCCTGTCAGCAACTCACCAACACCCAGTGACCGGGTCTGTCCCTCAGCAACACCCAGTGACCCAGTCACTCCCTCATCAACACTCAGTGACACTCTCAGTCCCGCAATACCACTCAGCGACCCTCTCAGTATCTCAACAACACCCAATGACCCTCTCGGTATCTCACCAACACCTAGTGACCCTCTCAGTATCTCACCAACACCCAGTGACCCTCTCAGTATCTCACCAACACCCAGTGACCCTCTCAGTATCTCCCCAATACTGAGTGACCCTCTCAGCATCTCACCAACAGTCAGTGACCCTCTCAGTATCTCACCAACACCTAGTGACCCTCTCAGTATCTCACCAACACCCAGTGACCCTCTCAGTCCCTCCCCAACACCCTGTGACCCTCTCAGTCCATCACCAACACTCAGTGTACCTCTCAGTATCTCACCAATACTCAGCGACCCTCTCAGCATCTCACCGACACTCAGCGACCCTCTCAGTATCTCACCGACACTCAGGACCCTCTCAGTATCTCACCAACACCCAGTGACCCTCTCAGTATCTCACCAAAACCCAGTGACCGTCTCAGTATCTCACCAACATCCAGTGACCCTCTCCGTCCCTCAGCAACACCCAGTGACCCTCTCAGTATCTCACCAACATCCAGTGACCCCCTCCATCCCTCACCAACACCCAGTGACCTTCTCCTTCCCTCACCAACACCCAGTGACCCTCTCAGTATCTCAGCAACACTCAGTGACCCTCTCAGTCCCTCCCCAACACCCTGTGACCCTCTCAGTCCCTCACCAACACTCAGTGACCCTCTCAGTATCTCACCAATACCCAGCGACCCTCTCAGTATCTCAGCGACACTCAGTGACCCTCTCAGTCCCTCCCCAACACCCTGTGACCCTCTCAGTCCCTCCCCAACACCCTGTGACCCTCTCAGTCCCTCACCAACACTCAGTGACCCTCTCAGTATCTCACCAATACCCAGCGACCCTCTCAGTATCTCAGCGACACTCAGCGACCCTCTCAGCATCTCACCGACATTCAGCGACCCTCTCAGTATCTCACCGACACTCAGGACCCTCTCAGTATCTCACCAACACCCACTGACCCTCTCAGTATCTCACCAATACTCAGCGACCCTCTCAGTATCTCACCAACACTCAGCGACACTCTCAGGCCTAGAAATTCCGTTGTTTTCGCCAGCCGCTAGCGCCTTAGGAGGAGGAGAAGTGGGGCGCTAAGCGGCTAGCGCATGGGCACGGTGCGATCTGCACCTCTCGCGAACTTCAGTTAAGATTTAGCGGCGGTGCAAAACCTTTGCGCGTGTTCAGCTGCGCGTGCAGATCCTGACGTCATTTCATGGTGCAACGCCCTTTGTGCGCCCCGAACCGGAAATTCAGTGGCGCCGGCCTATTGTGCGCCTGGCGCCCCTAGCGACTGGTAGAGTGGAAAGGTTCTCAGTCGCTGCAGGGCGCGAGGGGCGCTAATTAAAGGGGACTCCTCCTGCAGTCTAAATGGCAGCCATTTTGCACCACTCCTTCTTTGTGAGAGACAGATCTTTGGAGAGAGACAAAGGTAGAGAGCTTTCTGGTTTGGCGCAACACTCGCACAGGTACTTGTGGCTTCAGGCCACAGCTTTGCACTTGTCTTTAACTTCAGTGTCATAGCATTGATTGGAAACATATAATGGGGGCTGCAATGGGTGAAAACGTTGGGCTTCTCCATTGCATTCAAAGGGCTCAGAGACTCCGTGAGAGAGTGCCAGTCATGGCCAGATGGAGAAGGGCCAACAGGCGTCGGCAAATGAGGCCTTACCCACCCAGGGTATACCGCCAGCAGTTCTCATATCTGAACATGTCTGAGGAGCAGTGTGTTCGGAGGCTGTGATTCAGAAGGGCGGTGGTCACTGAGATCTGCCACCTGCTTCGCGGAGATCTGCAGCCACAGCTGAGGAGCAGGATGTCTCTGTCGGTGGCAGTGAAGGTGACGGTGGCTCTCAACTTCTATGCCACCGGCTCCTTCCAATCCGCTACTGGGGACTTTTCCAACATCTCCCAGTTTGCGGTACATTGCTGCATCCGCCAGGTGACCAATGCCCTTTTCAGAAGGAGACGTCAGTTCATCTCCTTCCCCATGACCGTTGACAAGCAGCAAGAGCGTGCAATGGGCGTTGCAGCATTAGCGGGCTTCCCCATGGTGCAGGGCGCCATTGACTGCACGCATGTGGCTTTGCGGGCACCTCTAGAGAATGCCGAGGATTACCGCAACCAGAAGGGCTACCATTCGCTCAACGTGCAGTTGGTGTGTGACCACAGGCAGCTCATCCTAGCTGTCAATGCCCGCTTTCCAGGCAGCAGCCACGATGCCTTCATCCTGCGCCAGACTTCTGCGGCAGACATGTTCAAGGCCCAGCCTCACCCACGAGGATGGCTTCTCGGGGACAAAGGCTATCCTTCGTGCACCTGGCTGATGACCCCGCTCCGTGCGCCCAGCACCCCTGCTGAAGAGGGATACAATGACAGCCATCAAACAACCAGGAACATCATTGAGCAAACAATCGGCGTGCTGAAGCAACGGTTCCGCTGTCTGGATCGTTCCGGGGGAGCCCTACAGTACTCACCTGAGCGAGTCTCCCATTTCGTTGTCATGTGCTGCATGCTGCACAACCTGGCTATCCGCAGGACTCAGCCACTGACATTGGAGGACCACCAGAGGAGGAGGAGGAGGAGGAGGACCAGCACAGGAGGGAGGCAGAAAGTGCAAGGGCCGCCCGTCGGCGGCTTATTGCAAGTCGGTTCTAGGCCCCTTCTCAGGGAATGGCTTGTGCCAATGGCAGAAGATGAATGTAGCCGCTCCACAAGCCCTCAGCCGAGCAGGGCAACCAGGACTTCCAAAAGAAAGCATGGACATTGCGATTTAAGAAAATGTTTTACTGTGATACCTCTGTGCCCTTCCCACATGACAAACTAATGGAGAGAAACCCCCCCCAAAAACACAAATACACCAGTCTCGGCCTTTACAAGTAAAACAAATATACCAGTCTCGGCCTTTATATATGAAACAAATATACCAGTCTCGGCCTTTAAATATGAAACAAATACACCAGTCTCGGCATTTAAATATGAAACAAATACACCAGTCTCGGCCTTTATATATAAAACAAATACACCAGTCTCGGCCTATAAATATGAGACAAGTACAGCAGTCTCGGCCTTTAAATATGAAACAAATACACCAGTCTCGGCCTTTATATATAAAACAAAACATTTGGCCACACCTTCTACTTTTTCCCCTGCGAGGGTGATCCATTTCGCTTCCGTGACTGGCCCCTACCCGCCCTGCAGCTCCTCCTCAATGGAACCCCAGTGGCTGCAGCAAGGCTGGGGGAAGGCTGCTGAGGGTCAGATCATGAGACGGCAGATGCCCTTGGGGGTTGGCCTGGACCAGCTCTGGGCCTGGAGGGGCCGGCTGCTGACTGCTCCAACTCTGCTTGGGCGGCAACAGTCTGTCCAACAGCTGGTGGCAGCTGCAATGGAGGAATGAGAGTGTTGGCTGCAGGAATGCTGCCAACCTGACAGATCACAGGCACTCCCTGGTCGGCTGATACATTGGCATGCGCACGGGCCAGCACTGCAGCATGCGCAGCAATCTGCTGAGGCACAGACTGCTGGGCTGCTGCAGCATGGCGAGTGCCCCGGCGATGCCTGGACGATCCAGCGAGTGTGGCAGCAGTTAGTGCCCGTGTGGCCCTGGTCTGTGTCTGCATGAGACCAGCCAGTGAATGCACGGCACGACTCAGCACTTGGCTAGAAGCCGCCTGTGAAGCAGCAAAGTCCTGCTGACTCCTAGCCTGTGCTGCCGCGACGTCCTGCAGACTCCTAGCCGGTGCTGCACTGAATTGTTGCAGACTCCTGGCCTGTGCTGCACTGAATTGTTGGAGACTCCTGGCCTGTGCTGCCGCGACGTCCTGCAGACTCCTGGCCTGTGCTGCCCCGAATTCCTGCACACTCCTTGCCAGTGATTCTATGGAGTCAGGCATCCTTGCCACTGCAGCCATGAGCTCAGTGTGCCTGCGCTCAGCCTGGGCGCCCATTTCCGCTAGGAGCCACACCTCCTCTGTGCTCACCGTAGCAGGACTGGAGGCCGCACTCACCCTCCGGGGAGAAGGCCGCCGAGCTTCCCCACCCCTCCTGCGTTGCTGCAGCCCGCTGGTCCCCGGAGCTTCACTATCCTCCGACCCTTCCCCCCTGCTCCCCTCCAGGGAAGACGTGTCATCATCATGGCCATGGGCTGCCTCGGCTGAGGGTGTCCCTGATGGGCTGGCTTCCTCTTCCTCCTCCACTATGTCTGACTCGGACACAGTGCCAGCTTGAGGGGCCGCCTCCTCACCTGGCGAGTCACCATCTGAAAGCAGGGAGGCACAAGAGTTGCTTCAGAGTGAGGACAGGGCGGCAGCGAGGGAGGCATTAGTGCTGCTGTGCACTGCATTGGTTCGATAGTGGCAAAGGATGCTGGTGTGAGGCGCAAGTGGAAAGGGAGAGGTCAAAAAGGTGATGACCTTACCATTGGTGCCCAGAACAGGGTCAGCATCTCCAGTGGTGACGGGGCCACTCAGTCGGCCTGCCAAGATCCGCTCCACTCGCTGCTCGAGGTTGCTCAGCTGTTTCAGGTCAGGACGGCCTCCCCTGGACTGTCACTGCTGTCTTCTGTTATGCACCAGCTTGGCCTGCAAGAGAAAGGACAGCCTCTAAGTACAGTGTCAAGCCCTGATCTTGCCCGCACTGCCTCCCATGGTCGATTAGCCCTGACAGTGTCAAGCCCTGATCTTGCCCACACTGCCTCCCATGGTCGAATAGCCCTGACAGTGTCTAAAGTCCTGAATGCGCAAGTGCTTTTCATGACAGTCCCATAGCTGCTGGATGAGGGCTGGCCATTAGGGCTTTCAGACCCGTTTGGCCATAAAGTGAGGTGCACATGCAGGGATGAGGAGGATACTGGAAAGGGTACTCACCCTGACAACCCGAGTGAGGTCGTTGAATTTTTTCCGGCACTGGGTTGATGTCCTGCCAACCACACTGTTGGACGTGACCCTGTTTGCCACATCCCTCCATGCTTTCCGATATTCGGCGGGCAGCGGCCTCCTGCCACCCTTAGGGAAGAGGATATGGCGCTTGCGGTCCACTGCGCCAACCAGCAACCTCAGGTCACCCTCGCCGAAGCGCTGCGCTCTCTCCCTGGCCTTCTCCATTCTCCTGGGCGTGGAGCTGTTCCAGAAGCAGTGTTCAGGCCTTGCCTTAGGGCTGCAGTGTGCAGGGCGTGGCAGCCAAGCAATTCCACCCTCCCCCTTTAAGTGCTGAGCGGCGCCTGACTGTCTGCCCTCAATGAGCAACTCGCCGCACCTGCGCTGCGCCCGCCTTCGGTGTTTGCGCCCCGGATCGCCGGTTTGCGCCTAATGATAGTCGTGCATCACCTGCTTTAGCGCAGCAGCAACCTCTTGGGGTGATGCAACTGAATATCGGCGAAGGTGGCGCTAAGTTGCGCCGGGCGCAAAAGTTAGCGAACGCCATGCTGTAGCACCCCAAATGTGGCTATACTGAATTTCTAGGCCTCAGTCCCTCACCAGCACCCAGTGACACTCTCAGTCTCTCACCAACACTCAGTGACCCTCTCAGTATCTCACCAACACCCAGTGACCCTCTCAGTATCTCACCAACACCCAGTGACCCTCTCAGTCCCTCACCAACACCCAGTGACCCTCTCAGTCTCTCACCAACATTCAGTGATCCTCTCAGTATCTCCCCAACACCCAGTGACCCTCTCAGTATCTCACCAACACCCAGTGACACTCTCAGTCTCTCACCAACACTCAGTGACCCTCTCAGTATCTCACCAACCACCAGTGACCCTCTCAGTCCCTCACCAACACCCAGTGACCCTCTCAGTCTCTCACCAACATTCAGTGACCCTCTCAGTCCCTTTCCAGCACTCAGTGACCCTCTCAGTGTCTCCCCAACACCCAGTGACCCTCTCAGTATCTCCCCAACACCCAGTGACCCTCTCAGTATCTCCCCAACACCCAGTGACCCTCTCAGTCTCTCACCAACACCCAGTGACCCTCTCAGTCTCTCACCAACATTCAGTGACCCTCTCAGTATCTCACCAACACCCAGTGACCCTCTCAGTATCTCACCAGCACCCAGGGACCCTCTCAGTATATCACCAACACCCAGTGACCCTCTCAGTATCTCACCAACACCCAGTGACCCTCTCAGTATCTCACCAACACCCAGTGACCCTCTCAGTCCCTCACCAACACCCAGTGACCCTCTCAGTCTCTCACCAACACCCAGTGACCCTCTCAGTATCTCACCAGCACCCAGTGACCCTCTCAGTCCCTCACCAACACCCAGTGACCCTCTCAGTATCTCACCAACACCCAGTGACCCTCTCAGTCTCTCACCAACACCCAGTGACCCTCTCAGTATCTCACCAGCACCCAGTGACCCTCTCAGTATCTCACCAACACCCAGTGACCCTCTCAGTCTCTCACCAACACCCAGTGACCCTCTCAGTATCTCACCAACACCCAGTGACCCTCTCAGTATCTCACCAGCACCCAGTGACCCTCTCAGTCCCTCACCAGCACTCAGTGACCCTCTCAGTCTCTCACCAACACCCAGTGACCCTCTCAGTCCCTCACCAACACCCAGGGACCCTCTCAATCCTTCACCATTGATTGCGAAGCAGTTTGAGACATCCTGGTGATGTGAACAGCACTATATAAATGTTAGTTGTATCTTTTCTTTCCACAAAAGCACAATTCCACAATAATGTCAGTGATCTTATAGAATTCATTCATTGTTATCCTTTTCTTTCTACCTTTGCTGATAGGTTATGTTACTGCTAAAATAATATTAAGGTATTTCGTGTGTTCAGGACTATCTCTGATCTGTAAAGTAGTTTATTTTCTGTTGACCTGCTAAATTAAAAGTGAAGAATCAAAGGCTGAATGTTGCACATCAGTGCTCCTGGTGCACTCTGGGAAAGGATATTTGAAAATTCTACACCTCAGCGTGTGATTCTCTGGCTATTAATTTTAAGTGTACAATTTCCCGATATGTGATCCCAGTGTGGGCCAGGAATAGTAGAGTGGAAAGTTCCAGGCCTATGTGTACAAAGGCTTATGTTTAGCATGTGCCATATCTGTCACATCTCAGACATCATACCTACATCCGTTTCACTCATAAGATAGGAAACAATTACGGCTGAGGAGGTTGTGAATGTACCAATGTGCAAACAGAAAGCAGGAATGAAGACTACATGCCCCAAGTTCAAACATTGTTAATCAATATTCCACAATCAGCAAAAGCGAACCATTGAAATTGCTCCAAATACTTATTCAAAAACTTTTCAGCTGCCATCTTGGTTTCTCACTGGGCTGAAGTCTTGGTACCAGAAATAAGGTTTTAAATGTAAAAGTGACAGAATTCACAATATAATAATTAAACTTATCTTTACAGTTGCCTTCTTGTGGTTGAAATGACTCTAACATTGTTTCAGTTGGTGGCCTAGATTTCCCAGTGAAGCCTGGGCCTTGAGTTGTCCCAGAGCTATCGCTGTTTTGATTGAATGAAGAGGATCAACTAAGTAGTAGACCAGTCCCAGAAAGTATCAGGGTGACTCTATGCAAGCACTCTGTGAACAGTGCTCCAGTGTCATTCTGTCAGCAATTTGTCCATCACAACATCCAGAATTACATTTAAGATTGCTTGGCCTAGAAATTCGGTATAGCCGCGTTTGGGGCGCTAGTCCTGGCGATGCGCAAAGTTTAGTGGCAGGCACAATTTAGCACCACCTAGCGCGATATTGGGTTGCAGCGCCCCTAAAGGTGATTGCGGCGCTAAATCAGGCGCTCCACGCTACTCTTAAGGCGCTAACCCGGCGGCGCAACCCAATTTCATGGCGGCGGGGCGCAGCGAGGGTGCTGTCAATAATCACTTTCCCTGAGACACACTGGCGCCAGCCAGCTCTTAAAGGGGCAGGTCAATTGGCATCACCAGACACACTCACTGCTTTGTAGGCCTTCAAAGCAGTGGGAGCCTACCTGTGGCGCACCAGCCTAGCAAGACATGGAAAGGGTGAGGCAGAGGGCGGAATGCCTCACTGATGGGGCATTGGATGCTTTGGTTGGCGCAGTGGTATCAAGGCCAAGGAAGATGGTCAGAATGTGATTTATGTTTTGGACAGTCTCCCGGGTGTGAGATGCAGTTATGTGTCAGTGTATTAGTTTTGCTTTCTGTTGCCGTAGCTTTCTCA
Organism: Somniosus microcephalus; assembly: GCF_052327205.1. Lineage (NCBI taxonomy): Eukaryota > Metazoa > Chordata > Chondrichthyes > Squaliformes > Somniosidae > Somniosus > Somniosus microcephalus. Next base: position 70,846,068 of record NC_140987.1, on the reverse strand, counting down.
TGTTTGAAGGAACCACATTTTGTGTAATGAAACACTTTCTTCATTTACAATGGCCATGCCTTCTATTTACATGCATCTTGCCCTTCACAGGCTTGGGGGTATCAGACCGGTTCCATTCCTGTTCTTGAAATGGCAGCAAGCATTCCGTGAGAGGGGCCTAGAAGCTACTTCTGATCAGCCTCTGACGCGCAGCCTGAGAAGAGCCGCTCGCGTAGAAGTTCAGGCCAGCAGGCATCTTCTCAGCCACCAACAGAGATGTCCCGCACCTTATCTGAGGCTGCAGATCTGGCTGAAGCAGCTGGCACAGCTCAGTCACCACCTCCTTTCTAAATTGCAGCCTTCTGACACACTGCTCCTCCGGCATGTTCATGTACGAAAACTGCTGTCGGAAAACCCTGCCAGCGTAAGGTCTGCTGTGGCGACGTCTGTTGGCCCTCCTCCATCTGGCCATGCCCGCCCCCCTCTTCCAGCGTCTCAGTGCCCTTTCCAGATGATTCAGCAGCAGGACGTTCCCCTCCAATGCAGCCCCCATAATAAGTGCCCACAGGAAGGTTCCCCGTTGTCAAGGCTCACCAACAGCAAGGTGATGGTTAGAAGGCTGAAGATCATCTGCCTGCACTGGCTCAGTGGTCAAATGGCTCTCAGTGTGCAGCTCAGCAACTCTTTGTAGCTCTCGAGGAAGTTGTGCTCCAAAAATGGCTGCCGCTTTTAAACCACACCAGTCCCCTTTAAATAACGCTCCTCCAGCCCGAGAGCGACTTGGTAAGGTCCAGGTAAGCTGTCACTATTAGCGCCAGGCGCTACGGAGGGGGGCGCCACTGAATTTCCGGTCCGGGGCGCCCAAAAGGCGTTGCACACTCAAATGACGTCATAATCAGCCTGCGCCCATGAGCGGGCGCTAGCCAGCGCTAAATGCATGCTCAATATGGGGCGAGGCGCTAGGTGCCTTGCGCCCGCCCGGAAATTGGCTACCGCCCCACTTCTCGGCCTCTTTAGGCGTTAATCGGTGGCGCTAACAACCGAATTTCTCCCCCCCTTTCTTCAAAACCTAATGAACAACACCACACTTTCAAGCTGTGGGGGAAACACATTGCTTAGCACACCAGAATTGCTTTATAATTGAAAACCAGACTGGCCATTCACCAAGTGTGCCATGACTTGCTGTTGGCTGGCTTCAGCTGTTCCCTGCCATTCCCAGTGCATTGAAGCCAGTCTTTAAGGTGTTATTTTGTTTTTGCTAAAAACATCACAACAAAGTAAAACGAACATGGCGAGAGGAGCTAGTGGAAACTGAGAGGCAGAATGAGAGGAGCTAGTGGAGGGTGGTGCTTAATAAATAGTGAATGAATCAGTGTGATACATGCAGTGATGGAATCTGTTGTAATAAGTAAATTGAATTAATTAGTCATGATAAATACAGTGAAATAATCAATCTTGATAACAATTAAAGACTTAATTGTGATAATGGTGAAAGAATCAATCGTGATAATACATTTGGTAATGCATTTGGGGAGGGCTAACAAGGCAAGGGAATACACAATAAATGGTAGGACACTGAGTAGTGTAGAGGAACAAAGGGACCTGAAGGTAGCAGGACAGGTAGATAAGGTGGTTAAGAAGGCATATGGTATACTTTCCTTTGTTAGCCAAGGCATAGAATATAGAGCGGGGAGGTTATACTAGAGCTGTATGAAACACTAGTAAAGCCACAGCTAGAATACTGCGTACAGTTCTGGCCATCACATTACAGGAAAGATGTGATCGCACTAGAGAGAGTACAGAGGAGATTTGCGAGGATGTTGCCAGGACTGGAGAATTTTAGCTATGAGGAAAGATTGGATAGGTGGGGTTGTTTTCTTTGGAGAAGAGGAGGCTGAGGGGAGACTTAATTGAGGTGTATAAAATTATGGGGGCCTAGATAGAGTGGATAGGAAGGACCTATTTCCCTTAGCAGAGAGGTCAATAACCAGGGGGCATAGTTTTAGAGTAATTGGTAGAAGGATTAGAGGGGAGTTGCCTGAAAGGGTGGTAAAGGCAGAAACCCTCATCATATTTTTAAAATACTTGGATATGTGTAATGTTCGTGTGTAATTGAGACACGGACTACAGAAGTCGGTTATAACAGGTGTTTACTGAATGGAGACAATACTGGAACTACTATACAAAGTTACTGCACAGGCTTATATACAGGGGTGGTCACTACTGGTACTGCAGTATACAGGGGCTGCAGAATATAGTTCCTTCTTCAAGGTACATACACTACAATTCCTCCCCTTTTAGCTAAACAGTACATAACATTCGATTAATAATTAAATAACATATTTACAATTACAGTTGCTATATACATTAGCTGAAGTTAATCAATTATAAATTCAGTCTTTGAGGAGGCTTCCTGATTCTGTCCGGATAACGCCTCTTTGGGGTATCAGGTTCTTCTGGCAAAGTTGATTCAGGATCAACGTCGTTGTTTGGTTCGTCTGCTTCCAATATCACCGATTCTGAGGAAGATGCAATTGGTACTTCGGTTTCATCACCAGGTGTATAGGATCGTGGTGTAGATTTGACGTTTTCCAGTGACTCTAGAATCTGGTCAGCATGGCGTCTTACAATGCTCTCTCCAACGTCCACGGTATACATTAGAGGTCCTTGCCGTGTGCAGATCGTTCCTGGCTGCCATTTCTCTGTGCAGTAGTCCCGGGCCAAAACTGGTTGACCTATCTTGAAACTCCTGGTTGGCCTTTCATTCATATTCTGAAACTGCCTGTTCTCCACATCTCTTCTGATGTTTGGCTTAACCAAATCCAAGCGGCATCTTAGTCTTCGATTGAAGAACATCATGGCTGGAGTTTGGTTGGTAACCGCATGTGTCGCATTCCGGTAGGCAAACAAGAAGTTATCCACCTTGTGTTGTAGGGGTATGTCTTCATTACACATTGCCTTGATAGCCTTCTTGAATGTTTGAACGAACCTCTCAGCCAATCCATTGGTGGCTGGATGATATGGGCCGGATGTGTAATGCTTAACACCATTGTTCTTTAAGAACCTCCGGAACTCTTCAGACACAAACTGTGGTCCATTGTCGGAGCAAATCTGTTCAGCCAGCCCATTTCTGGCGAATATGGTTCGTAAGACTGTGATAGTTTTTTCTGTGGTGGTTGAGGACATTTTTATTACCTCTGGCCACTTTGAATGTGCATCCACTGCAATTAAAAACATCAAGTCCATAAATGGACCAGCAAAATCAATGTGTACCCTTTGCCATGGAGATGAGGGCCACTCCCATGGATGTAGAGGGGCTTGTGGTGGGGCGTTTTGGACCTTCTGGCATCCTGTGCAGCTCTTGGTCATCTCTTCGATTTCTCTATCGATTCCCGGCCACCACACAAACGCTCTGGCTAAGTTCTTCATTTTTACCCCTCCCAGATGACCCTCATGAAGCTCATTGAGCACTCTATCCTTCAATTTGGGTGGAATTACTACTCTGGATCCACACATCAAGGTTCCTCGGCACACTGACAGCTGTTCTCTTCTCAGCGAGAATGCTGGCAACAGTGGTTCGCCATGTGCTGGCCATGCCTTCACCGTTAAATCATAGACCCTGGAGAGTGTCGGGTCATTTCTTGTTTCCTTTTCTATGTTTGCATTCGTCACAGGTAGACATTCAACTATGGTCGAGTGGAATATCTCCACAGGATCCACTGCAGGTGCTTCTTCCACCGTCGGCAACGGTAGGCACGACAATCCATCAGCATTCCCATGCTGTTTAGTTCCTTTGTACTCGATGTCATATTGGTGTGCCCCTAGGAAAAGGGACCACCTCTGTAGCCGTTGTGCTGTCATTATCGGGACGCCCTTCTTAGGGTTGAAACTGGAGACAAGAGGTTGATGATCAGTTAGTAGAGTAAATTTCTGTCCGTGCAGGTAGTGATTGAACTTCCTCACCCCCCACACCAGGCTGAGGGCCTCTCTGTCAATCTGGGCGTAGTTACGCTCGGCTGAAGTTAACGAGCGTGACGCAAAAGCTATCGGCCTCTCTGAACCATCAAGGGATTTATGTGACAGTACCGCTCCAACGCCGTAGGGAGACGCATCACACGCCAGTCTTATCGGTAGTGATGGGTTGTAGTGAGCCAATACTTCTTTTGAAGTGATCAGGCCTTTACAATTCTGAAAGGCCCGCTTACATTCATCGCTCCATTTCCATGCTACTCCAGTTTGTAGCAGGGCGTTCAGTGGGTGCAGAATTGTGGACAAATTCGGCAAAAACTTATGGTAGTAATTCACCAATCCGAGGAATGACCTCAGTTGCGACACATTTTCAGGCGCTGGAGCCTTAACTACCACTTCAATTTTGTCAGGGGACTTATGTAACCCCTCTTCATCAATCACGTGGCCACAATACGATATTTGTTTCTGAAAAAACTCGCACTTGGGGCGATTGGCTCGTAGCCCATGTTCTCTTAGTCTAGTGAGCACCTGCTCTGGGTTGGCAAGGTGTTCACTGTCATTTTCACCTGTCACTAGGATGTCGTCCAAGTAACACTGAGTCCCCGGAATCCCTTGCAGGACTTGTTCCATCGCTCTTTGCCATATAGCCGGAGCTGATGCTACTCCGAATACCAGTCGATTATACTGGTAAAGACCTTTGTGAGTGTTTATCGTGAGATATTTTCTAGAGGATTCTTCAACCTCCATCTGCAAATATGCTTGCACTAGGTCAATTTTTGTAAAACGTTTCCCTCCAGATAGTGAGGCGAAAATATCTTCTATCCTCGGAAGAGGATACTGTACTGTGTGAAGGACTGGGTTCACAGTCACCTTGAAGTCCCCACAGATGCGAACCTTCCTTGGCTCCTCAGACTTATTGTTTAACGTTTTCTTCATGACAGGAACGATGGCTGTCGCCCACTCGCTCCAGTCTACCTTAGATAATACGCCTGCATTCTCCAGATTCTCCAGCTTTGCCTCGACGGCTGGGCGAATTGCATACGGTACCGGTCTTGCTTTGAAAAACTTGGGAATTGCATTCTCTTCTATTTTTATCAAGGCGGTTATGCCTTTAAGAGTTCCCAGTCCTTGTTGAAATACCTCTTTAGCGTTAGCTAAGATTTTTGACAATCGTCCAGGTGTGACGTCGTCATCCTTTTTACCAGCCACAGTCAGTGCCTGAATGGAGTGCCAGTCTAAACTTATCTTTCTGATCCATTCACGTCCCAGTAATGGTGGTCCACCATCTTGCAGTATGTACAGGTACAATTTCTGTATTTCCTTGCCGTTGTATTCGACAGGCACCCTTATTTTCCCTCTGGGGTATACTTTCTGCCCCGTATATGTCTTCAAGACAATGGATGTGTCTTTCAAGGGTATGTGTGAGAATAGCCGCTCGTAGTCTCGTCGATTCATGCCAGTCAGGGCTGATCCTGTATCCAATTCCATTTTGACTTGGGACCCTGCTATCGTGAGGGTGACCCAAATGGTTCAGTGATCCTCTTTTGCGATTACGTTGTGTAGTTTGAGACAGCTTAGTCTCTTGTTCCCGGATTCACTATCGCTCTTCTGGTCTTCGGAACTACTGTCCATCATCTTTTGTACTTTCCTGTACTTTTCCTTAGTAGTCTTTTTGTTGTCGTTAGTCTTCTTCCTGGACCTGCAAACTCGTGCAATGTGTCCCATCTTTCCGCATTGCCTGCATGTTTTGTCCTTGAACCAGCAGTCCTTCTGGTCATGGGTTGTTCTGCTGCAGCGATAAAATTTTTCAAATCCCCGTGTCATTTCATGGGTGCCGTATTCCTGTGGCTTTTGCTGTATTTCCGCAGCTCCCCTTGCTGCTGCTTCGTACGATACTGCCACGCTGAAAGCCTTATCTAGTGTCAGCTCTTTCTCCGAGAGTAACCTCTTCTGGGTTCCTTCACTCAGGAGTCCACAGACAAATTTGTCCCGTAGGTTATCTGCCAGTCCTGCTCCGAACTGGCAGTGCTTTGATAGCTTGCGTAGTTCCGTAAGGTAATCAGCATTGCTCTCGTCTTTATGCTGATTTCTCTTGTGGAATTTAAATCTTTCTGCTATCAGCAGCGGTGTAGGATTTAGGTGTTCCTGTAGGATATCAACAATTTCGTTAAAACTCTTCCCCATCGGTTTGACTGGAGTAATCAGGTTCCGCAATAGGCCGTACGTTCTTGCGCCCATTAAGTTTAGTAGTACCGATGCCTTTTTCTCATCGGCTACTTCATTTGCCTTGCAATATACTTCGACTCTTTCCACATATGTGGTCCAGTCTTCTACTTCATTATCGAAGGCAGTGATATTGCCAGTCTTCGGCATCTTGGAGATCTAAGATGGCGCCTCCCGCGCTTTGCCTTCTTCCCTGATTGAACAAAATGGCGCCTCCCGCGCTTTGCCTTCTTCCCCGCTGGATTAAGATGGCGCCTCCCGCGCTTTCTGTCTTTTCCGCTGCTGCCAGCGCTGTTGCTGGCGTTTTTATGCCTTGATGGCGACGCCCTATGGTCTTCGCGTGCTTCCCCCACGCTGCTGCCAACGCCGCTCTCCGCGGTCCCCATGGCAAACTGCAGCTCCTCGCGGCTTTCTGCGCTTCTAACTTCTTTTTCCTTTATTTTAATTACTGTTCCCATCGTCAGAGCAGACCCTATGGGACACTTTCCTCCCTCTTCTCGGGTCTGTACGCTGCCCGGCTTCGTAGCACCGGCTGCGCCCTGTGTGCTCCACCCTCTCTCTCTCTCTCTCCTCTTTCCTGACAACGCTGCTCGGCCCCGTTGAAAAGCCACCCGATCGAGCTCTAGCCCGCCGCAGCCCAGGAAGGATCAGTGTACTACCTGCCACCAGCCCGATTAGCTGGAACACCATAGGCTGGAGAACCAAGCCCAGCTCTCGACAGCCTCTCCTGCAAATCTTCGAATTCGATGAATCAGAGGGCGGTTGCCCACAGTCGACGCCCGTTTCCTCTGTCTGTTTTTTTTCTTTTTGGATTTCTTCCTTCTGGCTTCGACCTCCAATAACTTCGCTCCAGGGATGGATCCCCGTGAGGTGGTGCAGAACTGTAGGTAAGTTCGGATCTGTTCGTCGCCAATGTAATGTCCGTGTGTAATTGAGACACGGACTGCAGAAGTTGGTTATAACAGGTGTTTACTGAATGGAGACAAAACTGGAACTACTATACAAAGTTACTACACAGGCTTATATACAGGGGTGGTCACTACTGGTACTGCAGTATACAGGGGCTGCAGAATATAGTTCCTTCTTCAAGGTACATACACTACAATATGCATTTGAAATGCTGTAACCTACAAGGCTACGGACCAAGAGCTGGGAAGTGGGATTAGGCTGGATAGCTCTTTTTCAGCCGGCGCAGACACAATGGGCCGAATGGCCTTCTTCTGTGCCATAAATTTCTATGATTATATGTTTCTATGAATACAGTGAAAGAATCAATCATGATAATAGTGAAAGAATCAATTGGGGTAATACAGTGAAGGAATCAGTTGTGATACTTTCCACGGAGCTGCTTTGAAAGTCAGAATTAAAACTGTAGCATTCCGTTCAGCTCAGGACCGCAGTGAGCCATTGTGAGTGGTGCCTTTATTTTAATATACTTGTACCTTGTATCTCATCAATTGTGTGGCAGTAAGTCCAGTAGCCGGTTGCACTAATGAGGCAAAGATTGTGCAGCCTCATTAATTGCTGCACAGATGTTGCAGCTACTGCTGTGTAAATTAATTATCCTACAATGAGATGATAACATCAAGCTCGCTGTGCTTTGTCCTCCAACTGGAACATGAGTTGCAGTCACAAGACCTAAACAACCAGCTTATCAGCCTTTATATCAATGGGTTTCATGTTTGGAGGAAGCTAGAATCGTCCTGTTGAGTTAATCATCCTATTCTGTTCCTACCTCAAAAGACAATTTTCTTTTACACATCTTTACAGATTGAGCCTTCATGAGCTCGACCAGTATCCGCACTGTCTGTATTAACCCTCATTGGCTACTGACGATGTAAACACCTGCTTAAACCCAGTGGACAAATCCACATGTAGCAGTCTGCAGGTTGATGCAGTGAGAGTTCCTTAACGTCATGTTTATCACCACCCCCCAACCCTCTGTTGCTACTGTACATGGTGGGAGGGGGAGGAGGTTCAAAATGTTTAAATCATTCACAAAAGCACTGAATTGGCTGAAAGGACAGTTGCCCAGCTCCATCAATGTGAACAGCAAAAGCTCTTTTTGCTGTAGTTGCATAGTTTCAGTGTGGAAAGCACCAGACTTTTGCTCTTATGGGTGAAAACAAAACAAAGTAGATTGCTGAATGTTTCGACAGGCTGTTCTAGAAGGCATCTCGAGAATGTCTCAGATATCAGCGTGAGCAACTAAACATTGTCTTATATTGATATTGTGCATTGCTGAAATTCAACGGTTTGGAACAAACATTTAGGTTTTTTTAATTCATTCTCGGGATGTGGGCATCATGTAGTGAAGGTGCTCCAGGATTTCCAGGATTCTGAACCAGCAACGATGAAGGAATGGCCATATATGTTCAAGTAATATCAGACTAGGAACATCTGCTTGTAAATCGCCATAATGAGCACCTTTTTATTAGTCAAAATCAGATCCATCATGGACAATGTAGAGGAAGCTTTACTCTGTATATAACCTATGCTTAACCTGCGCTGGGAGTGTTTGATGGGACAGTGTAGAGGGAGCATTACTCTGTCTCTAACATGTGCTGTACCTGCCCGAGGAGTATTTGATGGACAGTGTAGGGGGAACATTATTCTGTATCCAACACGTGCTGTCCTTACCCTAGGAGTATTTGTTGGGACAGTGCAGAGGAATGGCCATATATGTCCAAGTAATGTCAGACTAGGAACATCTGCTTGTAAATCGCCATAATGAGCACCTTTATTAGTCAAAATTAGATCCATCATGGACAATGTAGAGGAAGCTTTACTCTGTATCTAACCTGCATTGGACCTGCGCTGGGAGTGTTTGATGGGACAGTGTAGAGGAAGCTTTACACTGTATCTAGCCTGAGCTGTACCTGACCTGGAGTGTTTGATGGGACATTGTAGAAGGAGATTTACTCTGCATCTAACCTGGGGTGTACCTGACCTGGGCGTGGTTGATGGGACAGTTTAGCGCGAGCTTTACTCTGTATCTAGTCTGTGTTGTACCTGACCTGGGATTGTTTGATGCGATATTGTAGAAGGTGATTTACTTTGTATCTAACCTATGTTGTACCTGGCCTTGGTGTGTTTGATAGGACAGTGTAGAGGGAGCTTTACTCTGTATCTAACCTGCATTGTATCTATGCTGGGGCTGTTTGATGGGGCAGTGTAGAGGGACCTTTACTCTGTATCTAATGTGTGCTGTACTTGCCTGGGAGTGTTTGATGGGACAGTGTAGAGGGAGCTTTACTCTGTATCTAACCCGTGCTGTACCTGACCTGGAGTATTTGATGGGTCATCGTAGAGGGAGATTTACTCTGCATCTAACCTGGGGTGTACCTGACCTGGGCATGGTTGATGGGACAGTATAGAAACATAGAAACATAGAAGATAGGAGCAGGAGTAGGCCATTCAGCCCCTCGAGCCTGTTCCGCCATTTAATGAGATCATGGCTGATCATCCAAATTCAGTTCGCTGTCCCTGCTTTCTCACCATATCCCTTGATCCCTTTAGCCTTAAGAAATATATCTAACTCCTTCTTGAATATATTTAATTAATTGGCCTCAACTGCTTTCTGTGGTAGAGAATTCCACAAGTTCACCACTCTCTGGGTGAAGAAATTCCTCCTCATCTCAGTCCTAAATGGCTTACCCCTTATCCTTAGACTGTAACCCCTGGTTCTGGACTCCCCCGCCATTGAGAACATCCTTCCTGCATCTAGTCTGTCTAGTCCTGTTAGAATTTTGTAAGTTTCAATGAGATCCCCTCTCATTCTTCTAAACTCCAGCGAATACAAGCCCAATCGATCCAATCTCTCCTGATACGTCATTCCTGCCATCCCAGGTATCAGTCTGGTGAATCTTCGCTGCACTCCCTCCATGGCAAGAACATCCTTCCTCAGATAAGGCGACCAAAACTGCACACAATACTCAAGGTGTAGTCTCACCATAGAGCGAGCTTTACTCTGTATCTAACCTGCGGTGTACCTGACCTGGGCATGGTTGATGGGACAGCGTAGAGCGAGCTTTACTCTGCATCTAACCTCCGCTGTACATGTGCGTGTTTGATTGGAAAATGTAGGGGGAGCTTTACTCTGTCTCTAACCTACGCTGTACCTGCCCTGGGATTGTTTAATGGGACAGTGTAGAGGGAGCTTTACTCTGTATCCAACATGTGTTGTACCTGACCCAGGAGTGTTTGATGGGACATTGTAGAGAGTGATTTACTCTGTATATGCTGTCCCTGACCTGGGAGTGTTTGATGGGAAAGTGTAAAGGGAGCTTTACTCTGTATCTAACCTGTGCTATACCTGTCCTGGGAGTATTTGTTTGGGACAGTGCAGTGGGAGCTTTACTCTGTCTCTAATTATGCTGTACCTGACCTGGGAGTGTTTGACGGATCTGTGTAGGGGGAAGCTTTACACTGTATCATGCTTTGCCTACACTGGGAGTGTTTGATGGGACAGTGTAGAGGGACCTTAACTCTATATCTAATGTGTACGGTACCTGCGCTGGGATTGTTTGATGGGACAATGTAGAAGGAGCTTTATCCTACTGTATACTAATGTGTGGTCTACCTGACCTGATGGGAGTGTTTGATGCTTGAGAGCTAAATATTGGCCAGGACTCCCCTGCTCTTCTTCAAAATATTGCCATGGGATATTTTACGTCCACCTCAGGGGACAGACGGAGCCTCGGTTTAACATCTCATCTGAAGGACGGCACCTCTGACTGTGTAGCATTCCCTCAATAAGCTACTTGAATATAATAATATGTGCATTTTATGGCAATATTTACATTTTGACGGCTGTATGATTAATAAATGTTTACCATTATTCAGTTGAAGGTTGAAACTGCAGCTGTGGCAAGTGATGGTACTGGCTGTGAGTACAGATGTGGTAATGGAACAGGATCAGGACAAATCATTCATGTAACAAGAAGTCACAAGAAATGACTTCATTCTTACTCAACTAAAAAGTGAACCGAATGATGGAAATCTAAAGTGTTTGGGGTCAGACTCTTCAGCAGAACTGGTGCTACCTAGAACATGAGTCTACCTTTTCCAGACACACTGCTGGGAGTTTCCAGTATTTTCTATCTGTATTTCCGCTATCATTCAGTCTACAGGAATTAGTATAGTGGGTGCAGATCAAAGATGATTCAAGTTTTTCAATTTCTGTTCACTTAACAGAATTAGTAACTTATCAGATTTTGCTATAATTTTCTTAAATAACTGCCACAGATTCCCAGACATTAACCATCAATTCTCCAAAGGCTCTTTGGAAGCTCTCTGGTTGATTAATACTTGTGACACTGATCAAAAAAACAGTTTTTAAAAAGGGGGTTGTATTTTAAAATATTTTCTTTAATATCTTATGTGTTTTTAGGAAGGATTGAATCATGAGGAGAAAATGGAAAAGAAAAGAGAGAATTGCATTTCTTTGCACCTTTTCACATTTCTCAGACTCGAATCCTTAATTTGAGATCAAATTAGTGAGTACTTAAAGATGCATGAGATAATTGAGGACAGCCAGCACAGATTTGTTAAAGGCAAGTTGTGTTTGACAAATTTAATAGAAGTTTTTATTGAAGTGACCGATTGGATATATAAAGGGAATACTGTAGGTATAGTGTGTATGGATTTTCAGAAGCATTTAATAAGGTGTCTCACAACAGGCTTGTTACAAAAATTCAGGCATATGGTATAAGAGGCGATGTAGCAGTTTGGATAGAAAGCTAGTTAATGGACAGAATACAAAGTGTTAGGGTTAATGGGTCTTGCTGCGATTGGAGAAGGGTTGGAAGTGATGTACCCCAAGAGTCAGTGTGACATCTACTTGTTAGCGATAAATACCGTTGATTTGCACTTGGGTATAGGAAGCACAATCTCAAAATTTGCTAATGGCGCAAAGGTAGGGGCTTGGCCAACAGCAAGGAGGATTATTTTAGAGACAGAGGAAGCAACAAAAGCTTCATCACGGCAGTTTGACATCACGGTTATTTGACACTGCCCTGAGTTAAAACTCCACGATGTTTGGGGAAACCTGCCCTTCCTGACCATGACTCCTCCCCCGCTCCGAAACCCCACCCCAGTGAATATCAAGGCCTTGGTGACCAGAACTGGTCATGGTGCAGTTTGACCAGAGTACAGTTTAATCCTGATTTCCTCTGACTTACATTCAACTATTTTGACTGCTGTAGTTCAACATTCTATTGGATTTGTTGATTGCTGCTCTGCATTGGTTGGACATGTCGAGCATTGAGTCTAAGACTCCTTGGTCTCTTTCAGCTTCATCCTTAACTATTTCAACACTATTCATGGAGTATGTGTCCTACCCATTTATTCCTCCTTTGTGCTGTATTGGTCTGCATTCAATTCCATCTGCCATTGTTCTACCCATTTACTTATCTTGTCCAAATCACGCCGTAATTTCTAAGCTGATTCCGCTGCCCCATCTGATTTGGTACTGACTGCCGATTTGACAAACTTGCATTGAGTTTCTGAGTCCAATGTAAAATCAATTTTGCCTGGGCACAAGTTTTGCTCCCCTCCATATATATATTTATTGGTTTCTTGCTGTACCACACAGGAGGTGGTCAGAATGTGGAATTCTCTGCCACAGACTGTTGTTAAAGCAGAGCCCATAAATGAAAGGGATTAGAGAGTTACTTGCAAAAAAGGGAATATTAAAGGGTACAGGGAGTGAGCAACAAAGTGGGATTAAACTAGGAGGCTCATGTGGAGAACAACACTGGTGCAGATTTGACAGGCCAAATGGCCTGTTTGATTGCTGCAAGGGTAGTAGAAATTTGTAAACCTCTCCACCAAAAGGCTGTCAATCCTAGGATAATTGATGCTTTCAAGATGGAGATAGATAGATTTTTGTTGGGTAAGGGTATCAAGGGATATGGACCAAAGGTGGGAAAATTTATGGGGCTAAAAATTTGGTGGCGCCGCGTTTGGGGTGCCAAGCTCACCTGGGCGTTGGAATTTGCACTCGGGGCGGAGCCGCTTGCGCCCTCCCGATATTCAGTTGGAGCGCCCCAAGAGGGACTCGGGGCGCTGCTCGAGGCTCCCCGCACCCGCTTGGGGCGCTCAAACTGAATATCGCAGTGCTAGGTGCCGCAGCGCCACATGCTGCGGCACGGCGCGCTGCGGTACTGCAGGCCTTCCTCCCCTTCTTAAGGGGGAGGGGCCTGCACCAGCGCGATCACCGATCGCGAGTGCCGGCAAAAGAGCCCGGTACCGAGGAGAAGTGCCGGGCTTTCGGGACACAGCCGGCACTGCCTGGGGGGAATCAGGAGGACGGGGAGGGCGGCGCGAGGAGGTGCTGGAAGGCGGCCAGCGAAAAAAATGGCAGCCCCCCACCTCCACTTTAATTTGCGCCACTACTGCCACAGGTAAGCCCCGTGAACCGGTCGCGATTTGCGACCGGCGTTACGGGGGGGGGGGGCGCGACCCAATATCGCGTTCGGGGCGGTAGTGCGGCGCTGCGCACACCGATGACGTCATCGGTGGCGGCGCAGCACTACAGGCCAACGCCGCCATTAGTGCCCCGCTAAATTTCGCGGGAGGCGTGGCCAGTGGCGCTAAAGAACATAAGAACATAAGAACATAAGAAATAGGAGCAGGAGTAGGCCAATCGGCCCCTCGAGCCTGCTCCGCCATTCAATAAGATCATGGCTGATCTGATCCTAACCGCCAATCCACTATCACACAACCATCTCCTGAATCTAACAGAATTAGACACACGAAGTAGGAGCAGGATCAGGCTACACGGCCCCTGGGCCCGCTCCGCTACCCACAGGGCCATGACCGATCCGAACCTAGACTCATGTCCAAATTCCTGCCCGCTCCCCGTAACCCTTAATTCCCTTTACTTCTAGGAAACTATCTATTTCTGTTTTAAATTTATGTAATGATGTAGCTTCGACAGCTTTTTGGGGCAGCATATTCCATGGACCTACCACCCTCTGAGTGAAGTAGTTCCTCCTCATCTCAGTTTTGAAAGAGCAGCCCCTTATTCTAAGACTATGCCCCCTAGTTCTAGTTTCACCCATCATCGGGAACATCCTCCCCGCATCCACCCGATCCAACCCCTTCACAATCTTATATGTTTCAATAAGATCGCCTCTCATTCTTCTGAACTCCAATGAGTAGAGTCCCAATCTACTCAACCTCTCCTCATATGTCCATCCCCTCATCCCCGGGATTAACCGAGTGAACCTTCTTTGTACTGACTCGAGAGCAAGTATGTCCTTTCTTAAGTATGGACACCAAAACTGTACGCAGTATTCCAGGTGCGGTCTCACCAATACCTTGTACAACTGAAGCAATACCTCCCTATTTTTATATTCTATCCCCCTAGCAATGAAAGCCAACATTCCATTGGCCTTCTTAATCACTTGCTGCACCTGCACGCTAACCTTTTGAGTTTCGTGCACCAGGACCCCCAGATCCCTTTGTACTTCAGTACTTTCCAGTTTCTTGCCATTAAGATAATAACTTGCTCTCCGATTTTTCCTGCCAAAGTGCATAACCTCACACTTTCCAGTATTGTATTCCATCTGCCAAATCTCTGCCCACTTACTTAGCCTGTCTATGTCCCCTTGCAGGTTTTTTATGTCCTCCTCACTCACTACTTTCCCACCCATCTTAGTATCATCTGCAAACTTTGATATGTTACACTCGGTCCCCTCCTCCAAATCGTTAATATAGATTGTAAAGAGTTGGGGACCCAGCACTGACCCCTGCAGAACACCACTAGTTACTGATTGCCAGTCTGAGAATTAACCATTTATCCCAACTCTCTGCCTTCTGTTAGATAGCCAATCCTCTATCCATGCCAGAATATTACCCCCAATCCCGTGATTTTTTATCTTAAGCAATAATCTTTTGTGTGGCACCTTGTCAAATGCCTTTTGGAAGTCTAAATACACTACGTCCACTGGTTCCCCTTTATCCACCCTATATGTTACTTCCTCAAAGAACTCCAGCAAATTTGTCAAACATGACTTCCCCTTCATAAAACCATGCTGACTTTGTCCTATTAAATTATGATTATCCAAATGTCCTGTTACTGTCTCCTTAATAATGGACTCCAAAATTTTACCTACCACAGATGTTAGGCTAACCGGTCTATAGTTTCCAGCATTCTGTCTACTGCCCTTTTTAAATAAGGGTGTTACATTAGCAGTTTTCCAGTCTGCCGGGACCTTTGCCGAGTCCAGGGAGTTTTGGAAAATTATTACCAATGCATCCACAATCCCTACCGCCACTTCCCTCAAGACCCTAGGATGTAAGCCATCAGGTCCAGGTGATTTATCCGCCTTGAGTCCCATTATTTTACCGAGTACCACTTCCTTAGTGATTTTGATCGTGTTTAGCTCCTCCCCCCCTTTAGCCCCCTGTTTGTCCAGTGTTGGGATATTCTTAGTGTCTTCTACTGTAAAGACTGATATAAAATATTCATTCAGTGTTTTTGCCATCTCCATATTTCCCACCATTAATTTCCCGGTCTCATCCTCCAAGGGACCAACATTTACTTTAGCCACCCTTTTTCTTTTCATATAACTATAAAAACTCTTACTATCTGTTTTTATATTTTTTGCTAATTTACTTTCATAATCTATCTTCCCTTTCTTAATCAATCTTTTTGTTATTTTTTGCTGTCTTTTAAAGTTTTCCCAATCCTCTATCCTCCCATTAGATTTGGCTACCTTATATGCCCTTGTTTTTAGTCAAATACTATCCTTAATTTCTTTACTTAGCCACGGGTGGCTGTCTTTTCTTTTACACCCTTTTCTTCTCAGTGGAATATATTTTCTTTGGAAGTTGTAAAATAACTCCTTAAATGTACACCACTGATCATGTATCGTCTTACCCTTTAATCTATTAATAAAGCCACTGAGTGCCCTCTTTAGGTGCTAACTGGTAGCGCAGCCCACCGAATTTCTAGGCCATAGTGTCAAATTTTTGTCTTATAATACTCCTGTGAAGCGCCTTGGGACATTTTACTACGATAAAGGCACTGTATAAATACAAGTTGTTGTTGTTGTTATTGAAAATGGAGTTGAGGTGCAGGCCAGCCATGACCTCATTGAATGGTGGTACAGGCTCGAGGGTCTGAATGGCCTACTCCTGTTCCTAATGCTCCTAACTTTTTATGTTTCTACATGAAGCTAAGACAGCAGCTAACCTCTTGCAAGGCCTCTCCCTATGCTTCAGCAGTGCTGGGTGTTAGTGAGTGCCTGAGAGGAGCCTAGTTTTGTTTCTCTTTGTGAGAGCATGCTAAGTCTCTGCTCAGTTCCTGCATAATTGCGTGGCTCAGATTGGCAGGATGGCAGACTTTCAACCTGACCAATCCAAGGACAATGTGTAGCTGAAATTAAAATGGTGTTTTTTCGACTGAAGAAAGCCAAATGTCCTCATTGTGCCCATTGAAATGTGGTGAACGAGGAAGATCGGACTTCAATAAGCCATTCTTTATTGGCTTGGCTGAAGCAAAGTAGGACTTGGCACGGTTGTAAAAGATGCTATCGATTAAATTACAGCTCATTAGGAATGTCTTTTAGAATGTTTAGAACTCTAGCAGCATTTAAAATGATCGGCACCAAATGATGGGCCAAACTCCACCATGGTGCTGAGTGAGGTAAAGTAACTGGCCCCGAAATTGCATGGGTCACAAACCCCGGAGGCTATGCCAGGACGGTGTTTGCCGATACCCACCAGTGCTGGCACCACTGAAGTTTGCAGCTTGTGCTTGTGGGAATGCTGACACAAGCGCCACTTCAGCCATTTGTCTTAGTGCCTGCCTACCCATGTTGGCCGAAACTCCAGCAGCCGCCCACCTCTGGTGGTGCTTTGGGGGGTTTGGGGTAGGGGGGTGGAGGGGGTCTCCCACTCCCAACCTCAGCCATCAACCCCTCAGCCTCCTGAGCAAAGGGGTTCAATCTACAAAAATCCTGTTATCTGCTTTCCTGGGGCCCACGTGCATCTTTTTGGAGGCCAATACTCTTCCACTCACTCTGCGCACCACTGGAGCCTAAAGAGCAGAAACTCCTGGTTTTGGGAGTCTCCGTCCCAGGTGTCATTTGCCTTCTATGGGGTAGGTGGAAGCTCCACCCCTTACAAAGCAACCAGGAAACTCCCGGAGATGGAGGAGTCCCAGTGCCACCATCATTTTCAGAGGGGTTCTGCTGGTCTCCTGCTGGAGTTACGATGGGAGACCAGCAGAATCCCGGCGGGATTTTGAGCCCACTGTATCTTTTATTTGTTCCTGGGATGTGGGTCCATTGAAGTTGCTTTTGCAAGTGAGTGGCATTTTAAACCTGCTCCTGGTTAAGAGTCAAGAGCCAGTGAGCGGTGAAATTGACAGGGGGATATGATGTGAAAATCACCAAGTTTGTTACAGGACATTGCACCATAATAAATCACTTGCCTTATGTAAGAGTTTACCTCTCACGAAGCATGCAACTTTCTGGCACCTTTTAAAGCTGGCAGGTATTGCACCACACTGCAGGATAATAAGGGTTTACAGCTGAATGACTCACAACCGGCTTCTTAAAGTGGCAGATGAGATATGTGTGAGTGAGTGTCGGGCAGTGAGAAGTGGTAAAGCCTGCTCGACGCCAACAGATTTTAATTGCAATCAACAACACAGGAGACTATCATCTGACTCATTCAATTCAGATCCACTCCCCCTAATAATGTTATTTGAGCCAATCGTGATTTTTTTTGCCCTAAAGTGTGACAACTATTTTTGAGGTGTGATGTCCTCCAGACACTCACCAGGGGCCGATGCTATGAACATGCACACCTGTTGACCTGTGGATAGCTGGATAGTATGAGTGCTGCTCATACTTTTCCATTCATTGAAATTACTGGATGGAATATTGTACGCAGCATACACGGGACTTTCCCATTACACAAGACTCCAAACTTGTAATGCACATTCATAATATTGGCCCTGCCATGCCAGGCTTTGATATAGAGAGACATATCTCATATTCAAACAATTGATGTGAAAACCATCGGGAAGTGTGCCAGACAGGGTGGTGGGTTCTGCATTGGTGCCTATAATTTTGTACTGGAGCTGCAACTACCAGCAGAACTCACCAAATGGTGTCAACGTTCCCTTCAAAAGTCCACAGATAATCGTACATGATTTGGGTTGATCTGAAGTTGATCGTTGCACGGACCGTAATTTGGGAAATCAAGGGGGTCAATATTGAGTGTACTCATCTGGCATTAACGGGGTGGTAACGGCCTCAAAATGGGGTTGGAAGACTTACCGCCCCTTTAACACCGGCGGTGCGGCCGGCTCCATTTTAATAGGGGCCTATCACCAGATGTTCAAAGTGTCCACCTGATTCAGGCGCTAGGCCCTTTTCACATGGAAATTGGGGTTCTAGTCATGCATAGGTCCCCGATTGCCATACTTGAAGCCTGCACAGTGCAGCCTCTGATAAGTTCCACGGGTGACGGGAGAGAACAGGCCCAGCAAAGGCAAGTCTTGAATTATTTTTGTAGTTTCAGTTAGGATTTGAGACAAGTTGTCTGCGAATTGTTTGAAGTCTTTTATTTTAATGGGAAAAAAGAGGGACATTAAGCAGAGCCCATTGGTATTTTAAATTGAAGTAAAGGAAAATGAACAGTGCAAGGGTTAACACTTGCTAAAGTGGGAGATTTGGAATTCCATGCTCAGCGAGCCTGACCTAAGCTCTAGTTTCCTATGACTTTGATTACAAACACCACTCTGTTATTTACAACATCAGGAGGATCCACCACATTCTGCTCCTCTCACAGGAACTAAGAGAGTAATTTTCTCATCTGTCCCCATTTTTATATCAATCTGCCAATATACTTACCATCAAAGGTCAATATTTATTGGCCCAGTTACGCTGCAGGTTCTGTGCTATTTCAATGCGCATTTTACGTTACAACGATGCAGAGACTTTAGTATAACTGAGGCTTGAAATTAGCAATTCTGACTGCAGTTAGAATTTTGGCATGAAATACATTTGGGTATATTTTATGAGTTAACGTTCTTGGAGGAGAGCATTGCGTGACGAAACACAAGTCAGGAATTCGGGCACAGACGTCAGCCAACCCCATTAACAGCTCGGACAGTTTACTATGAAAATGAATGGTTGGAAAATCATATCGCCCACCTGAATTGGACCTGAATTCGCAATATGATTTTCTGTCATATAGCAGGAGCACTACCTTGTAAAGTTTAGGGGGCGACTTTGTTAATGGGGGCACGTTGGAGGCAGGACTGCTGCTTGGCGGGTCGATGTCCCGCCTCCATCGATTTGTGGCCAACCCACGCTATTTTTCCTTCATTGACCTTGTTAAGCTTGCCCAGCAGGCTCAGCAGGCCAATTAAGGGAAAGCCGGTTGCAGAGTCCGTCAGCGTATGACGTTTCATCTGTCAATAATTTTTTGACAGATGAATTGTCATCGTTTGACAACTCTCTGAAGCTATCAAACACTGCCATTCTCTGTAGGTTGATGAGGTCTTGACTTCAAGACCTCATCAAACTTCGTTCTTTTACAGAAATGAGATGGTTGTTGCATCTGAGAATGCAACGGCCATCTCTCATCTGCAACATGGAGGTTCGAGACTCTCTGCATACAAACCGACTGAAGCCTGCAGGAAGAAATAAAGGTAAGTACACTTTTACTAACACTTTGCACTTACCTCAGATACTCACTTCTACACTCTTGCACCCATCACTTACCTTCACAGCACACTTTTGCACCCCCATGACCCCCGCAAGCCCAGTACTCGCCTCGCTGACCTGGCGGGATTTAGGGCCTTCGGGAAGCCTGCACTTGTGAGGGCAAAAAGGGGATAATCCTACTTTCTGCCTGTTAACAGGCAGTTAATAGGCTTTAATCCCGTTCCCGCCTCCAAGGAGACGGGTCCCGGTGCAGGACGGCTATCCGCCTCCTAGGAAGATGGCACGGAGGTGGGTTGGGCACCTGCCCCCAAATTCTGCCATTTTCCCGGCAGTCCCATCTGCATACCCGCCTCCCCAGGGCTGGCAAAATCCCTTAGTGTCAACTTTGGCTCAATGGTAGTATTCTCACCTCCAAGTCGGAAGATCATGTTTTTTTTAAATGTGTTCATGGGATGTGGGCGTCGCTGGCAAGGCCAGCATTTATTGCCCATCCCTAGTTGCCCTTGAGAAGATGGTGGTGAGCCACCTTCTTGAACCGTTGCAGTCCGTGTGGTGAAGGTACTCCCATAGTGCTGTTAGGTAGGGAGTTCCAGGGTTTTGACCTAGCGACGATGAAGGAACGGTGATATACTTCCAAGTCAGGATGGTGTGTGACTTGGAGGGGAACTTGGAGGTGGTGGTGTTCCCATGCGCCTGCTGCCTTTGTCCTTCTAGGTGGTAAAAGGCGCGGGTTTGGGAGGTGCTGCTGAAGAAGCCTTGGCGAGTTGCTGCAGTGTATCTTGTAGATGGTATACACTGCAGCCACGGTACGCTGGTGGTGGAGGGAGTGAATGTTTAAGGTGGTGGATGGGGTGCTTTGTCTTGGACGGTGTTGAGCTTCTTGAGTGTTGTTGGAGCTGCACTCATCCAGGCAAGTGGAGAGTATCCATCACACTCCTGACTTGTGCCTTGTAGATGGTAGAAAGGCTTTGGGGAGTCAGGAGGTGAGACACTCGCCACAGAATACCCAGCCTCTGACCTGCTCTTGTTGCCACAGTATTTATGTGGCTAGTCCAGTTAAGTTTCTGGTTAGTAGTGACCCCAGGGTATTGATGTTCAAGCCCCACTGCAGGATTTGAGCACACAATCTGGGCTGACACTTCAGTACACTACTGAGAGAGTGCTGCATTGTCGGAGAGAAGACATTAAACTGCTTGCTCAAATGGCTGCAAAAGATCACGTGACATTATTCAAAAAGAAGAAGGGAGTTCTCTCGGTGTCCTGGCCAACATTTATCCCTCAACCAATACCACCAAAAACAGATTAACTTGTCTTTCATCTGATTTCCTGTTTGTTGGATCTTGCTATGGACAAAATGGCTGCTGCACTTGTCTATGTAGCAACAGTGACTATGCTTCAAAAGGTTTTGTTGATATGTTTTGGAATACCTTGAAAATGTGAGAAGGTGCTATATGATTGCAAGTTCTTTCTTTCACTATCTACTCTATAACTGCAGCTGCTCTACGTCACCTATCCAAACTTTGGTCCTGAAATTCCAGAGGATAAATTTTATGGCATAAAGGCCTCAAAATTCCATGAGGGGTCTCCCGACCTCCCCCTGTAAATTTGGCAGGATATCAGTGGAACAGTATTTACATCATTTCTCTGGGGGTTCAGCCAGTCTCCTGTCAAAGTTACAACAGGAGATTGGGAGATCCACCACAGAATTTCCAAGCCTTTACATCTTAAAATTTGCCCTCTGGTGCCATTCTGAAATGACACCGAGAAATAAGATTCACAAGTGATACTTTAAAATTACCTTGCTCGAAATGTTCTGCACACACTGAAACAGTAATCCCACATTTCTGACACAGCGGAAAGAAAGAAAACAAACAAAACAAAACCAACATTTATATAGCACCGTTCATGACCTCAGGACGTCCCAAATCACTTTACAGCCAATTAAACACTTTTGAAGTGTAGTCACTATCGTAATGTAGGAAACACGGCAGACAATTTGCGCACAGCCAAGTCCCACAAACACCAATGTGATAATGACCAGATAATCTGTTTTTATTGATGTTGATTGAGGGATAAATATTGACCAGGACATCGGGAGAACTCACCTGCTTTTTTTTAAATAGTGTCGTGGGATATTTTACATCCACCTGGGAGGGTAGACGGGGCCTTTGTTTAACGTCTCACCTGAAGGACGTCACCTCCAATAATGCAGCACTCCCTCAGTACTGCACTGAATTGCCAGCCTAGATTATGGGCTCAAGTCTCTGGAGTGGGACTTGAAACCATAACCTTCTGACTCAGAGGTGAGAGTGTTACCATTGAGCCATGGATAGCAATGTCAGACTTCCAATGGGTTCTATTATCTAGCCATCTAGAAACCAATCTCAGGTCTTTGGAATAAGAGACCTCTTCAAAGTGGGTGCGACAGGCTAATCTGAGGTGGCTGACCATTCATATATCACACACTAACAATTTACATCTGTATAGCATCAGTAATGTAATGAAAGGTCCCAAAGTGATAGTCATATGTCCCGAAGAAAATCAGACACTGAGCAGCAATGAGAGGAGGTGGGTTGGAGGGTAGCTAATGTTACCCCACTATTCAAAAAAGGTGGTAGGGAAAAAGCGGGGAATTATAGACCGGTAAGCCTGACATCGGTAGTGGGGAAAATGCTAGAGTCTATTATAAAAGATGTAATAGCAGAGCACTTGGAAAGCAGTGACAGAATCGGACAAAGTCAACATGGATTTACAAAAGGTAAATCATGCTTGACGAATCTACTGGAATTTTTTGAGGATGTAACTGGTAAAATAGATAAGGGTGGATGTGGATGTGGTGTATTTGGACTTTCAGAAGGCTTTCAATAAGGTCCCACATAAGAGATTAGCGTGCAAAATTAAGGCACATGGGATTGGGGGCAAGGTATTGACTTGGATAGAGAACTGGTTGGCGGACAGAAAGCAAAGAGTTGGAATAAACGGGTCGTTTTCCGAGTGGCAGGCAGTGACTAGTGGGGTACCGCAAGGATCGGTCCTAGGACCCCAGCTGTTCACAATATATATTAATGATCTGGACAAGGGAATTGGATGTAATATCTCCAAATTTGCAGATGACACAAAGCTGGGTGGGAGGGTAAGCTGTGAGGAGGATGTCGTGAAACTCCAGTATGATTTGGACAGGTTGGGTGATTGGGCAGAAACATGGCAAATGCACTATAATGTGGATAAATGTGAGGTTATCCACTTTGGTGGCAAAAACAGGAAGGCAGATTATTATTTGAATGGCAATAGATTGGGAGAAGGGGAAGTGCAAAGAGATCTGGGTGTTCTTGTGCACCAGTCGCTGAAGGTAAGCATGCAGGTGCAGCAGGCGGTTAAGAAGGCAAATGGTATGTTGGCCTTCGTAGCAAGAGGGTTTGAGTACAGGAACAAGGATGTCTTGCTACAGTTGTACAGGGCCTTGGTGAGACCGCACCTTGAGTATTGTGTGCAGTTTTGGTCGCCTTACCTGAGGAAGGACGTTCTTGCCATGGAAGGAGTGCAGCGAAGATTCACCAGGCTGATACCTGGGATGGCAGGAATGACGTATGAGGAGAGATTGTGTCGATTGGGCTTATACTCACTGGAGTTTAGAAGATTGAGAGGGCATCTCATCGAAACCTATAAAATTCTGTCAGGCCTGGACAGAATAGATGCAGGATGTTTCTGATGGCCGGGGAGTCCAGAACCAGGGGTCATAATCTAAGGATAAGGGGTAAGCCATTTAGGACTGAAATGAGGAGGAATTTCTTCACCCAGAGAGTGGTGAACCTGTGGAATTCTCTGCCACAGAGGGCGGTGGAGGCCAGTTCATTAAATATATTCAAGAAAGAGTTGGATATATTTCTTAAGACTAAAGGGATCAAGGGATATGGGGAGAAGGCAGGGACAGGGTACTGAATTTGGATGATCAGCCATGATCTCATTGAATGGCAGAGCAGGCTCGAAGGGCCGAATGGCCTACTCCTGCTCCTATCTTCTATGTTTCTATGTGAAGATGTGGTGGAAGAAGTAGGTACTGAGCAGGTGATCAGATGTAGGATGAGATGACGTAAGACTTAGTGAGAGTGCAGGTTGTGATCCCTGAACCCTCTGCCACTAATGAGATGGGATCGGGGAGAGAGGGATGTCCAAACTAAAAAGAGCAGAGGACGCAAGCTGGGATGGAAGAGCTTGCAATGTTGAGATGGGGGGAGGTTATGGAGTAGATTGAAGATGAGGATAAGGCTTGTGAAATCAGTGCATTGATGGATGGGAGCCAGTGGAGCTTGTGGAGGGTGGGGTAACAGGTAACTGGACCTTATGATTCACTGGCCTAGAAATTCGAGCACATCCATTTTAGGTGCGCGTAGCGGGGAGGCAGGGGTTGGGGGGAGGGGTGCGCGGTGATGGTGTTGCAGTGAACGATCCCTGCATCTGAATGGTGAAGCTGGAGGCACCCTTCATATTGGGTCTCAGAACTCATTTCCATCAAGCTGGTGCCGGCTGCCTCAAGGCAAATCAATCTTGCAGTGAGGGCCTCAACCAGGCATTAAGCCCCTTACTTGCACATTCAAAGGGACTAAGGCCTGTTTTAGGCATGGACCCGGCACAACTACTTTTTGTCCTTTCCCAATATGGCAGGCAGCACACTTTCAGCCAGAAATGTCCGCACGCTTCCTGCCCGCCACATTGGGGGCTTAGTAGGCCCTTTAGTGCTTGAAGAATGAACACTGCGCCGCGGAATTTCTTAGCCAGTGTGTTACTGTGCCACTCATGTATCTGGTTGAAGCACAAACACTAACGTTGAAAAAGATAGCAGCCACTCGTATTCACTCATATCCTAAAGTGTTGAACTATGTCTCACTAAAAATATGAGTGTGCTGTCCTTGCTTGGGAAATTACATGGTTACGTAGAGTTACATAGAGCTTACAGCACAGAAACAGGCCATTCGGCCCAATGGGTCTATGCCGGCATTTATGCTCCACACGAGCCTCCTCCCACCTTTCTTCACAACATCATAAGCTGTTGTGAAATTGGGAATTGCAAAAGAACAGATTTTTTCCCCTTGTATAATGCTTCTTGCACATAGTAAATGGTAAAAGTACAGATTTTCAAAATGGTGATGAAAACTTAGCACATCAGATTTCTGTGAGTTGAGCAGTTTATTGAGAGCATGATATTTGTTTGTTGTGGATTTGTCAGGCTTTGAGCATTTACAGATACAGCTGGCATCTGTGATGTGTGACCTCACATCTGTAAGAAGTAAAGTGAATACAAGGGGAATATTGAAGTGTTTAATGTCTGTCTTTAATTTGGCATAGATTAGATGAACCTCAAACCTATGTCACGCCTCCAGTCATAAGCTGACTTGAGGGAGATGGTGTGTTACACAAATGCTTGCATTTTGCTACTTCAGGAATTTTATCAGCTGTTTGGCCATGTAAAATAATATTTTTTTTCCCCCTTCAGATACGTTCAGTGGGTAACCTTGTGGATGGCCCTCAAGCAGACCAGATGGAACAGGAAAGAGCCAGTCATGTCGAGGACAAGAGACTGAGTCCAGTATTACCGATCCATTATCATTCTCCAGAGCATCACACTGAGAGCCTGACAGTGAAAGTTGAAAATGGAAGAGAGTTACACCAACTGCCAGAAGTAGAGCAACACCAGGTCAATGGAGATTGCAAATGGGACGGTGTGAAAAGCAGCTACATAGAGAGCCACGCTCAGGAAAACGAGGAAAACTGTGACAGTCCCGAGCCTCAGCAAGAAAAGCTAGAATTGTCCAAGTGTGTGCAGAATGGTGGCGTGAAGCATGTCCTCAGTGAGCCTTCATTGTATGGGCTTCAACAATGTAAGAAAATCAAGTTGGATGAAGAGCCAAATGGACAAGACCCAGACTTAGAGAATCAGGAGACCAAACTGAAAGGGTGTATCTGGGGTAAAAGTGAATTATGGGAGTTCGAAGGACAGAATTCGCCAGGAGACACGATCAAGCCTTCAGGTTACCACAGTGAAGGTTCTGGATGTTTCCAGCCACAACCGAACGAACGCAACAAACTGGAAAAGAAAATTGCCAGTTACAAAAACGGGAACATTCTCTCCCTCCTCGAAAGCAAGCAGGTGCCAGTTCCAAACGGTGCTACAAGTTCCACATCTTCCATAGATATCCAGCAAGGTGATCTCCGAGGCAAAGCAGTGTCTCCGTGCTATCCAGAGTACTTGTTTACTGCAGCACACAATGTTACATCTCATGAATACACCAGAACAACTCATACCATCACAGAGCTGTCGTGGAGGACAGCTCCCACATCACATACCTCAGGGCTGACAGCTTCCCCGTGGGCCTCCACCTCTGGACCACCTCAGGTGGCAGCTGGAGTGACCACAGAGACATACGTCACGGGGAACTGTCGCGTCTCCCCGGTGCTATCAGGTGTGTATTCGTTGAAGGCAGAAGGGCAGCAGATGCATCAGCTGCCAGCGACCAAGAGCCAAGAGCCGCAGAGCTCCGCGGGGCAGGTGCCTGGTCAGAGTTACCCCGTGGCATCTACCAAGTGTTTACACCTGCAGACCAGCAGCCCAAGCGCTGTGTGCTTCACAACGGCGTCAGAAGCCTCTGACACCTTTCCCAGGGAGAGTACAACGTTTATTGGTGCTACAGGTGGATCAGAGAGTTTCTTGCAGGGTGCTGAGGGGCATCGTTTACATCCCGACCGACGCACTGGCAATGCCAGCAACAGCCGCCGTGTAACCGGTTACCTGCGCCAACTAGAGCTACCGAACAGCAGACAGTCGCCAGAGCAGGCAGCCTCGGGGGAGCTGGAACCTGCACGGCCAAAGTCACCCTGCAAAGAGCCGGAGCAGCACAGCCTGACTGAGAATGGTGCCATTTCTTCTCAGCGGCTAACACAGTACCACTGCGCCGGTGCACAGGTCGGAAAGCCAGCTCAGCAACTGCTGCACGATGTTTGGCTGCAGCACCAGTATGAATACCAGCTGCTCCACCAGCAGAGGCAGCTTCACCAGCAGCAGCAAGATCAAGACGGTCAGGAGAATCCCCCTCCGTGGCCCAACCCAGAGGGCTGTGTGCAGCAGGCTCCCTCACAGCCACAGCAACTGGAATCTCCGCCATCTTCCCAGGAGTGGAGAAGTCCACCTTTGAGTGTGCAGCACCCGCACCGGCTACAGATTTCCCCGGATCAAGGGTCGGCTCACCTGCATTCACTAAGGAGGCAGGAGTACATGTGCAGCAATGGGCAAGCAGCTGGCACGCAGCAGGCAGAGCCAGAGGTCCAGCTTCAAAGGCAGGTGCCAGGAATGGAACCGGATCCAGCCGAGCCTGCAGGATCGGAGATACAACAGTATCGCCCGCAGTCTGCCCCGCAGCGACTCTTCCACGGCCACCAGGACAAGTCGGAGACCCTGGCGGAGAAAAGGTCACTGCTGCAAAATATGACTCAGAGCCGACCCCATTCGGTCCCACAGCAGCAGGGCATCGTCGTCGTGAAGCCCCTCCTCCAGACCCGGCACTTACAACAAAATGCACTGGCACAGGAGCAGCGGGCACCGGTGCTAACGGGGGGGCCCGATCCCCACCTGTGGCCGCACGGTCAACAAGCACAGATGCTGAACATCCAACAACTGCAGCTTCCTCCGGATCCCGGCCAGAATATGGTGCCAACTATTAAATGTAACGACTATCGCTATCAAAGTAGCGCCGAGCAACAATTTGATTATAGCTTAAAGCCAGTGGAGCGCATCAAAATGGAAAACCCAGTGGGAATGTCGAGTGACCAGCAGTCTTATCCAATGCAGAGGCAACAGGGCCCGCCTTACAATATCTGCAGTAACAGTCCCCTTCATAGAAAACTTATCGAGTCTCAGTTAAACAAGCTCATCCCGACTAATTGTAGCAACAGGCAACTCACCCAAGAGGGAGCAGGACCACTCTACAGGGCAGAAACCAGTGTGAGCCAAGGTCTTCACCTGCCAAACAAAGGCACTGATTTGCAGCAAGTTCAATACACTCAGCAGGGTTCAGGGCAAGCTCAGCAACTAAAGCAACAAGCGCACCACATGTCTGTTATCCAACAGACCCAGCGGCCACTGACACA
Source organism: Somniosus microcephalus (assembly GCF_052327205.1). NCBI lineage: Eukaryota > Metazoa > Chordata > Chondrichthyes > Squaliformes > Somniosidae > Somniosus > Somniosus microcephalus. Next base: position 70,818,064 of record NC_140987.1, on the reverse strand, counting down.
TCAGCAACATTCACAGGTACAAACCGAAGTGATCCAGCGAGTTTCTGCCCACAGAATGGAACAGGACTATTCAGTCCCACAATCGCATCCAACACCAGGGCAAATGCTCCGAGGCTCACAAAGCCCTCAGTGTCCATCCAGCATTCAGAAGGAAGAGGAGTTTGAAATAAATGCAGCACTTAAATCACATTTATTGCAACAGGAAGGCTTTCAAAGGAGAATATACCAACAAAGAATGCAGGATTTCAAAGGACTTCAGAAAGTAATCAAGGTTGAGAAGGAATCTCCACCAGTCCCTTCCATGATACTACCCAGTGCCCAGCTGAAAGATGACCCTGAGATAGTGAACCTTATTAAACAGCAGAGCCAGCAATTCAGCTGTGATCACCAGAAGCAAGAAAGGAGCATCATTGAAGCACTGGAGCAGCGCTTCAAAGAGTACCAGCTCTCCTCCCCCTTTGAGCGACAGTCATGTGTCATCAAATCATCCAAGCAAGTGAAGGTCGAAATTTCAGGACCTGTCACTGTTTTGTCTGCCACTGCAGACTTCGAGTCAGATATGGGCGGTGACTGTAACTCAGCACTACAAACGAGCTCATCCACTGAAGCTACGCCAACAAAAAGGCGGCCAGGGTCCACACTGAGTAATTTTTTAGAGTCGCCCATGAAATATTTAGACACCCCTGTAAAAAGCTTATTGGACACCCCGAAAAAGACCCAGTATGACGTCCCAGTGTGCAGCTGTGTTGGTAAGTATTGTCATTTTGCTTCTTCATACAGCTTTCAACTGGTTGATGAATACAGAAACATGGCATACCGCACAGAGCCATGTACCCACAGAGCCATGTACCCACAGAGCCATGTGCCCACAGAGCCATGTACCCACAGAGCCATGTACCCACAGAGCCATGTACCCACAGAGCCATGTACCGCACAGAGCCATGTACCCACAGAGCCATGTACCCAAAGAGCCATGTACCGCACAGAGCCATGTACACACAGAGCCATGTACACACAGAGCCATGTACCCACAGAGCCATGTACCCACAGAGCCATGTATCCACAGAGCCATGTACTCACAGAGCCATGTACTCACAGAGCCATGTACCCACAGAGCCATGTACACACAGAGCCATGTACACACAGAGCCATGTACACACAGAGCCATGTACACACAGAGCCATGTACCCACAGAGCCATGTACACACAGAGCCATGTACCCACAGAGCCATGTACCCACAGAGCCATGTACACACAGAGCCATGTACTCACAGAGCCATGTAACCACAGAGCCATGTACACACAGAGCCATGTACTCACAGAGCCATGTACCCACAGAGCCATGTACCCACAGAGCCATGTACCCACAGAGCCATGTACCCACAGAGCCATGTACCCACAGAGCCATGTACCCACAGAGCCATGTATCCACAGAGCCATGTACTCACAGAGCCATGTACACACAGAGCCATGTACTCACAGAGCCATGTACCCACAGAGCCATGTACACACAGAGCCATGTACACACAGAGCCATGTACCCACAGAGCCATGTACACACAGAGCCATGTACCCACAGAGCCATGTACCCACAGAGCCATGTACACACAGAGCCATGTACTCACAGAGCCATGTATCCATAGAGCCATGTACCCACAGAGCCATGTACTCACAGAGCCATGTACCCACAGAGCCATGTACCCACAGAGCCATGTACCCACAGAGCCATGTACACACAGAGCCATGTACACACTGAGCCATGTACCCACAGAGCCATGTACACACAGAGCCATGTACTCACAGAGCCATGTACCCATAGAGCCATGTACCCACAGAGCCATGTACTCACAGAGCCATGTACCCACAGAGCCATGTACCCACAGAGCCATGTACACACAGAGCCATGTACCCACAGAGCCATGTACCCACAGAGCCATGTACTCACAGAGCCATGTACCCACAGAGCCATGTACTCACAGAGCCATGTACCCACAGAGCCATGTACTCACAGAGCCATGTACACACAGAGCCATGTACCCACAGAGCCATGTACACACAGAGCCATGTACTCAGAGCCATGTACCCATAGAGCCATGTACCCACAGAGCCATGTACCCACAGAGCCATGTACCCATAGAGCCATGTACCCACAGAGCCATGTACCCACAGAGCCATGTACCCACAGAGCCATGTACCCACAGAGCCATGTACCCATAGAGCCATGTACTCACAGAGCCATGTACCCACAGAGCCATGTACTCACAGAGCCATGTACCCACAGAACCATGTACTCACAGAGCCATGTACCCACAGAGCCATGTACCCACAGAGCCATGTACCCACAGAGCCATGTACCCACAGAGCCATGTACACACAGAGCCATGTACCCACAGAGCCATGTACCCACAGAGCCATGTACACACAGAGCCATGTCCACACAGAGCCATGTACCCATAGAGCCATGTACCCACAGAGCCATGTACCCACAGAGCCATGTGCCCACAGAGCCATGTACCCACAGAGCCATGTACACACAGAGCCATGTACCCACAGAGCCATGTACCCACAGAGCCATGTACCCACAGAGCCATGTACCCACAGAGCCATGTACTCACAGAGCCATGTACCCATAGAGCCATGTACCCACAGAGCCATGTGCCCACAGAGCCATGTGCCCAAAGAGCCATGTACCCACAGAGCCATGTACCCATAGAGCCATGTACCCACAGAGCCATGTGCCCACAGAGCCATGTACCCAGAGTGTCATGTACCCACAGAGCCATGTACCCACAGAGCCATGTACCCACGGAGCCATGTACCCACAGAGCCATGTACCCACAGAGGCATGTACCCACAGAGGGATGTACCTAGAGTGTCATGTACCCACAGAGCCATGTACCCACAGAGCCATGTGTCCACGGAGCCATGTACCCACAGAGCCATGTGTCCACAGAGCCATGTACCCACAGAGCCATGTGCCCACAGAGCCATGTACCCAGAGTGTCATGTACCCACAGAGCCATGTACCCACAGAGCCATGTACCCACGGAGCCATGTACCCACAGAGCCATGTACCCACAGAGGCATGTACCCACAGAGGGATGTACCTAGAGTGTCATGTACCCACAGAGCCATGTACCCACAGAGCCATGTGTCCACGGAGCCATGTACCCACAGAGCAATGTGTCCACAGAGCCATGTACCCACAGAGCCATGTGTCCACGGAGCCATGTACCCACAGAGCCATGTGTCCACAGAGCCATGTACCCAGAGTGTCATGTACCCACAAAGCCATGTACTCACAGAGCCATGTACCCAGAATGTCATGTACCCACAGAGCCATATACCCCCAAAGCCATGTACCCACAGAGCCATGTACCCAGAGTGCCATGTACCCACAGAGCCATATACCCCCAAAGCCATGTAATTACAGAAGAGTTCAACAACGTTTTTAAAAGAGCAGATGGGCCCCACGAGGAAAGCTTACACGCCCCCTGCTACGATCTTGTTCCCCTCCTTTAGGCAGGTAGGGTTAAAATCATGCCTTTACTGTTTACAGAATTCCTGATGTTACCAGAATGACTGTACATGACTGTTTACAATCTGACAGAGTCGACCATACCCTGTTTGAATCAGTGACAAATATTGTTGCAAGACTTGGGATTCCTTTCTTTCCTGATTTCTGATGTCATGTATTAACTTATTCAACTTTCCAAATGAACACTGTCAGGAACAGCAGTGGAATGAGACTGCTATTAGTACCAACAGAAAAAGGAAGCAAGACCTTGCCAACAAGGGGAAAGCAAATATCTATTAGTATAGACTGGAGGAAGTTACTTTCTTATCAAGAATTACTTCACAGCAAGGAAGCAAGAGGTCATAGAATCATACAGCATAGAAGGCGCCATTCAGCTCATTATGCCGGCTCTTTGAGCTATCCAATTAGTCCCACTCCCAGACTCTTTTCCTATAGCCCTGCACATATTTCCTTTTCTAGCATATCTCCAATTCCCCTTTGAAAGTTATTAGTGAATCTGCTTCCACCAAACCTTACTGCGCCTGAGGACTGGGAGTGATGGGATTCTAGGACTGAGTGCAGGTGAGGACTGGGAGTGATGGAATTCTAGGATTGAGTGCAGGTGAGGACTGGGAGTGATAGGATTCTAGGATTGAGTGCAGGTGAGGACTGGGAGTGATGGGATTCTAGGACTGACAGTGATGGGATTCTAGGACTGAGTGCAGGTGAGGACTGGGAGTGATGGGATTCTAGGATTGAGTGCAGGTGAGGACTGGGAGTGATGGGATTCTAGGATTGAGTGCAGGAGAGGACTGGGAGTGATGGGATTCTAGGATTGAGTGCAGGTGAGGACTGGGAGTGATGGGATTCTAGGATTGAGTGCAGGTGAGGACTGGGAGTGATGGAATTCTAGGATTGAGTGCAGGTGAGGACTGGGAGTGATGGGATTCTAGGATTGAGTGCAGGTGAGGACTGGGAGTGATGGGATTCTAGGATTGAGTGCAGGAGAGGACTGGGAGTGATGGGATTCTAGGATTGAGTGCAGGTGAGGACTGGGAGTGATGGGATTCTAGGACCGAGAGTGATGGGATTCTAGGACTGAGTGCAGGTGAGGACTGGGAGTGATGGGATTCTAGGATTGAGTGCAGGTGAGGACTGGGAGCGATGGGGGTGCAGGACCTTGTGTGGGTGAGGACTGGGAGTGATGGGAGTTTAAAGGTTTATGCTGCTCCCTGGTACTGAACACAGAACAAAACCCTCGATCTACATACAGGAAGAAGGAGAGTGACAAGTAACATAGGAATCTGGGAACATATAGAAACAGAAAAGACACTATTGGCTGTTAAAATCCAGGCCTTAATTGCTGAACTAAAGTTACAAAGAATATCTGAGAAAGGAATGCCATGATGAATATTTATTTCCCTCCCAATTGACCCTATCCACTGGCCAGAGATGATTTTGTGACCTCATTCACACAAGACGGAGCAATGATTGTATATGGTAATATTACGGGGCTGGAGCACCTCAGGCTGCTGTGGGCCTACTGGAGCTCCCTCCAGTGGCTGTAAGATGGTAAGAACATAAGAATTAGGAGCCGGAGTAGACCATATGGCCCTTCGAGCCTGCTCTGCCATTTATTAAGAGATTGGCGTGCAAAGTTAAAGCACATGGGATTGGGGGTAAGGTACGGACTTGGATAGAGAACTGGTTGGCAGACATGAAGCAAAGAGTTGGAATGAACGGGTCTTTTTCCGAGTGGCAGGCAGTGACTAATGGGGTACCGCAGGGATCGGTGCTAGGACCCCAGCTATTCACAATATATATTAATGATCTAGACGAGGGAACTAGATGTAATATCTCCAAGTTTGCAGATGACACAAAGCTGGGTGGGCGTGTGTGCTGTGAGGAGGATGCAGAGAAACTCCAGTATGATTTGGACAGGTTGGGTGATTGGGCAGATGCATGGCAGATGCAGTATAATGTGGATAAATGCGAGGTTATCCACTTTGGTGGCAAAAACAGGAAGACAGATTATTATCTGAACGGCAATAGATTGGGAAAAGGGGAAGTGCAACGAGACCTGGGTGTCCTTGTGCACCAGTCGCTGGAGGTAAGCATGCAGGTGCAGCAGGCGGTTAAGAAAGCAAATGGTATGTTGGCCTTCATAGCAAGAGGATTTGAGTACAGGAGCAAGGATGTCTTGCTGAAGTTGTACAGGGCCTTGGTGAGACCACACCTTGAGTATTGTGTGCAGTTTTGGTCGCTTTATCTGAGGAAGGATGTTCTTGCCATGGAGGGAGTGCAGCGAAGATTCACCAGACTGATACCTGGGATGGCAGGAATGACGTATGAAGAGAGATTGGGTCGATTAGGCTTATATTCGCTAGAGTTTAGAAGAATGAGAGGGGCTCTCATTGAAACTTATAAAATTCTAACAGGACTAGACAGACTAGATGCAGGAAGGATGTTCCTGATGGCGGGGAGTCCAGAACCAGGGGTCACAGTCTAAGGATAAGGGGTAAGCCATTTAGGACAGAGATGAGGAGGAATTTCTTCACCCAGAGAGTGGTGAACCTGTGGAATTCTCTACCACAGAAGGCAGTTGAGGCCAACTTATTAAATATATTCAAGAAGGAGTTAGTTAGATATATTTCTTAAGGCTAAAGGGATCAAGGGATATGGGGAGAAAGCAAGGACAGGGTACTAAATTTGGATGATCAGCCATGATCTCATTAAATGGCGGAACAGGCTCGAGGGGCCGAATGGCCTACTCCTGCTCCTATCTTCTATGTAATAAGATCATGGCTGATCATCGACCTCAACCCCACTTTCCCGCCCGATCCCCTACTGTGATGTTTCAATTTATTGCGCTTGATGATCTCCACAGAAATGATTCACCAGATGGCAGACCCTGAAGCAAAGGCTCATAGAGGGCTGGCCACCAATGGTGAGGCACAGGAAGTAGGGGACAATAGATAGTGGCATAAATGGTGAGTGCAGTGACCTAAAGTGAAAGCAGACCACTAAAGTAAAGTGAGGACAAGAAAATTTGAATGTCAAGTATGAACTTATTCAACGTTCCAAATGAACACTGCCATGAGCAGCAGTGGAATGAGACTGCTGTTAATACCAACAGGAAAAAGAAGCAAGACCTTACCAACAAGGGGAAAGCAAACTTGTATTTGTATAGCCTGGAAAAAGTTATTTTCTTATCAAGAATTACTTAAGGGTCGAACAGCCTCCTTGTGTGCTGTATGATTCTATGATTCTAAATTCTTCCCTTTGACATCCATCTGAACAGGTAGTGGACTTTGATCTAACAGCTCATCTAAAAGACTGAGACAGTAGAATAGGAGACAGTATGAGGGTATTATACAGGGCACAAGGAAAGGGGAAAGTACATGGTGGGATGGCGTAACATGCTTGTAAAGTGAAAGATGGATGGCTTGAGGTCATCCCTTGTGAGTTGTGTTTGGTTTTACATTATTTTGTGTATGCAGAACATAGTTTAAAGAATGAGGGCAGTTGGCAGGTTTTTTTTGGGTGTGCGGCCTTTTTTAAGGGCCCATGCAAAATACCACACATGCGTGGTTTTTCCTATTTAAAAGCCGGTGAGCCGGCTGAGCGGGAGCTGCAGAGCGCTGTGCTACCGCGCAGCTTAAAGGGAACATTGGTTGTCAACTTTCCTAAGCATCCTGTTTTTTTAGGCCGGGAATTTCCTCATTGCTGAGGATATTCCATTGAGAACCTCTAAATAGACTCAATTTACAGCCTTGATCAATTTGTTTCACACTCTGTGAAGCTGTGATTAATGTCGCACTGGAACCTCTTAATTAAAGCTGGGTGGAATTTCCAATCGGCAAATGTCTTGGGCACAGGAGTAAACTGTTGGTATTTCCTATTGCCAAAGTCACGTCAGAGTTCTGAATGTTAACAGGAGAGTACCGTTCGTCTGACTTATTGCCAGGAATGACTTTTGGCAACAGTTTCAATGAAACATGGTTTTGGGACTCTGGCTTTTATCCAAACATTACAACATGAGAAAAGGTTTTAATGCCTTTTATTTGCCGTATTAGAAAAGCTACAGTAAATTTGGCTCCTGTATGTGAACATGTACACAGTATCCCTTTAAATGAGGGCAAGGCTGAGAACTCAGCAAGTGTATTAGGAGATTAAAAATACTTTTATTTTAAATTGCTGCTTCGAATCATATAAAAGTCATATACAGTTACACATTTTAAAATTTACTCTAATTAGGTAGAAATAACTTGCATTTGTGTAGTGTCTATCAGCACCTCAGTACATCCCAAAGCGCTTCACAGCCAATAAAGTACTTTTGACATGTAGTCACTATAGGGAAACACTGCAGACAATTTGCGCACAGCAAGATCCATCAGCTTTGAGATTAATGACTAAATAATCTGTTTTTAGTGATGCAATGAGAACTCCCCTGCTCTTCTTTCAGTAGTGCCAATGGAAGCTTTTGTGTCTACCTGAGAGTGCAGCTGGGGCCTCAATTTACTGTAACATGTCATCTCCTCAGTAGTGCACTGAAGTGTCAGCCTGGGTTGTGCGTTCAAGTACCCGGAGTGGGGCTTGCACCCACAACCTTCTGCCTCAGAGGTTGGTGCGAACCCAGAAACTATGCTGCGGACTGTGACACCGCAGTCTCTCTTTCTTTCTCTCTCTGTTGTCAGTTGTATTGTGTACATTCAGTCAATAGAATTACTAATTATGATTTCTTTATCATTGAGAAATGTGATTTATGATTTCTTTGTTATTTATATTTCATTGATAAACTCAACCAGTGTAGATACTGTCTTGTCAGAAAAACTAGAAGTTTGGCATAAGCTTACCTTTTACATTTGAATTAACAGAACAAATTAGTGAAAAAGATGAAGGTCCTTACTATACACACCTTGGAGCAGGCCGCAACATAGCGGAAATTCGAGAGCTAATGGAAAACAGGTACAATCTTAAACTAAGTGAGAGTATATAATACATAAAATATTAAAAGCTTTGATATCTACTATGAATACTGTGGTGTATAATTCTGTTAATCGATAAACCTTTTAATCCAGGCTCATGGGCTACACATTAAGCCCTCGAAGCACAGACACCTCAGTTCCATTCAGGCTTATCTTCCTTAATCGTTGGCTGTTTGAATTCGGTAGGCCTGGAGGTTTGAGAAAGGGCGATTTTTAGCACTGTTGCCTCACTGGTGAATGAGACTGCCTGGAATTACAACACCGAGAGCTGTTAGTATTAGCAACTGCAAATTAATGGGAACAGGGATTTAATCTTCATACATGGTCCTAAGACTCCATAGCATGCACCTATGCGGCCTGTGAAAACAAAAACCTGGACACCAGCGTTTAAATACTTCTGGGTAGAAATTGTTATATGTAGCATCCATTTCAAGTGTAAAATGGGCACATACCAATTTAGCAGTGGAACGGCCTGCACAGGCGTTGGTCCCACCGCTAAACTCATGGGGCCTTTTTTTTTAGGCGTCCCGGGTGGATGCCTGCAACTGGCATCAGGACCCTTAACTATGTAAATTAGGGGCCAAACGCCGATTGAAGGACCCCAGCGAGAAATTAGTCAGCAATGAGCAGGGTAGGCGTCGGACCTGTTCCGCTCAGGATTCTTCAGCACCCCAGAGCTAAAGGGAGGCGAAGGACTGCTTTATGGAAAAGTTAAGCACTGATTGTGGGCCAAGAGAAGCAGGAATGCTTCCACCCAGCTCACCAAGCATACCTGCTTCCCTGCCCGCCATCGGACACCCACCCCCCCCAGGATCAGATCCTCCACCAAGATCGGACCCCCCCGCCCCCAGGGATCAGATCCCCCACCCTCAGGATCAGACCCCCAGGGATCGACAATCACACCCCTCCCCACCCCTCCCCCCCCAAGATCCAGAGCCTACAACACTTGCTAAATTGGATGGAAGCTTTTCTTCAGCATTAATTAGAATGCTTGCGACTGCTGGAGTATGGCTGGCAAGTGTGATGTGTGGCAGGGGTGTCCAGTCACTCTTCGAAAGCACAGCATGGAGCCGGGAGTCACTGTGAATGCTCAGATTTCATCCATGCAATGTCACAAGCCATCTTGGGCAATCTTTAATTTTAGAGTAAAATCCGTGCCGTCAAGTTTTGTTTTCACATGGCCTGAAGTATTTACACACACAGGGGAGGGGAAAACTTGAGAAGAGCTCAGGGTGTCATTTAAAGGGATTAATTCACTTTACAATACATGTAGCCAACCATGAATAGAAAGGGCATGGGAACTATTATCATGGGTTGGATGAGTTAACAGAATAATAATGAAACACGAGAGTGCAGATCAGTGTGAGCGTGGCAGATGATCGGTAGTTCATTCATGTTTTGTCTTTGAATGTAGATGTGGAAATGTTTTCTGATTGCACGAAGCTGGATGTGTCAAAGGAATCTTATCATCACCAATTTCTGGCTGAAAGACAGAAATTTCTGATGTAAACAAATTGCCCTACTTGGCAGCGGTCAACATGGAGACCTGTGTTACTCTTTTCAAAGTTACTACTTTCAAATAATTGTCCTGATTGAGGTAAGTACAGAAAGGGTGAGATTAGGAGAAACTTTATCTCGCAGAGTTATTGGACTTTGCTTTGGCACAAATTGGGATTGAGGCTTCCTCGAATACAGCATTGAAAAAATGTTCTAGATAATGCTCCGGAAAGGAGAAAAAAAAGAAAAGAAAATGGGATTAGATTGAAGGAAATTGGACTGTGTAAAATAAGGTGCCGAGACGGGCCTAATCCGATCGCAGGCAAGAATGGCTTCCTCCTGTGCTAAGATGTCTACATAAAGCACCAATTAATGAGAAAATGAAACTCTAAAATGGGTCTTGTCTACACTGGCACCAGGTCAGCAGCCTATCAACCCGCCCAAATAGGCTGCACTTCAGAAACTCCTTTCCAGCCCAATTCAAATGTGACTTTGATAGGGTAGATGTAGAGAAGATGTTTCCACTTGTGAGGGTGTCCAAAACTAGGAGCCATAAATATAAGATAGTCACCAATAATCCAGAGAATGGTTAGAATGTAGAACTTACCACAATATGGAGTAGTCGAGGCATAAATAGCATAAATGTATTAAGGGGGAGCTAGATAAGTACATAAGGGAGAAAGGAATAGGCGGATCTGCTGATAGAGTTCGATGAAGTAAGGTCGGAGGAGGCTCATGTGGAGCATAAACACCAGCATAGACCTGTTGGGCCGAATGGCCTGTTTCTGTGCTGTAAATATTATTTAATACTATGTAATCTGACTTCCTAAGCCTAGCACAACATTGGCATAATGCTAATTAAGTACTTTTCAAGTGTGGTCACTGTTGTAATGTAGGAGACGCAGCAGCAAATTTACACACAGCAAAATCCCAAACATAGCAATGAGATTATGACCAGATAATTCGTTTTAGTGATGTTGGTTGAAGAATAAATATTGGCTCAGACACCAGGGAGAACTCTCCTGCTCGTCTTCAAAATAATGCCACGGGATCTTTTACGTCCACCTGAGAGGGCAAGCGGGGCCTCGGTTTAACATCTCATCCGAAAGATGGCACCTTTGACAGTGCAGCACTCCCTCAGTATTGCACTGAGGTGTCAGCCTGGATTATGTGCTCAAGTCCTGGAGTAGGAACTTGAAGTCACGACCTTCTGACTCAGAGGTGAGAGTGCTACCAACTGAACTAAACTGACATAATGGCTGTGTCGATAATCATTAATAGCAATCTTTTTGAAGTTAGATTTTTTTTGAGTGGTTCAATGTTGTTATTGGAAGAGACTGCTATGGATGCCATGTGACTCAGTGAACACCAACATAGTGGCTTCTTCTAATTTGCTCTTGTGGGGTTCCTGTCCTGGAAGATGAAAGGTGTCTCATAATCAGCAGCTTCTTTATTGCTTCCTATTAGTGTATGCTAATTCAGAATATCTCCTTCAGGGCACTTTTATTTCCTGTATTTTCTTACTTTCCACCCCTTGGTGTAATAACAAAATTGTAATTACATTTCCAGTGTGACTGCTGCAATGTTTAAGCTCAGTGCTTCAGTGGGAAGGGGGAGAGAATGAGAGAGGTGAAATGGCTGTCAGAAGTGCATCAGGCCTGGTGCTCATTTCCTCCTCCTCCCTGAGTTTCATACTCTGTAAATCAGGGACCAAATTTCTTTTCCCATCATTTTCTTATTTCAATATTATCTTCAGACGCTGAGTAACATTACGATGCCACCAAAATGGGAGGTTGGACCATCTTGGGTCTCAAACCTTGCTGCAAATTTGATCCCATGGGGATCTTGTGCTGTGTCATTAGAACGATTCTGTCCATACATTTATGTCCTGTATTCACCGCATTTAAATGACACACGGGGAACACTGAAATACACAGAGCTTCAATCCACAAACAGCACGCACTGTAGTGCTCTGTCATAGAGACTCAAACTGCACTAGGAACTAGGTGCTGTCTGGGTACCTGTACACTCCGAACTCCTGCTTATACCAAATGAATTGACTTAAAGGCGATTGGAAATCGAATGTTAGACTCTGTATAAAAGGTGTTTCTAATTCTGTGACCTTGGTTAATCTTTTGCATAATGTTTTTTTCCTAGGTTTAGCGAGAAAGGCAGTGCTATCAGAATCGAGAAAATTATTTATACAGGGAAAGAGGGCAAGAGCAGTCAAGGATGCCCGATTGCAAAATGGGTGAGTTGTTCAATTTTATTTCGCCAATGCTTTGTACATGTGACAAGGACGCAGCCATTTCTAGTGATTTGCGTTCAATTGTTAACTTATTGGGTCAGATTTTGTGGTCAGAGGCAAACGAGCCAGCCATTCGTTACACTTGCACTTGTCCATAGACATAGGCTTTTGCACTGGAAGTTCCTGTCAGCCAGCTATCCAAAAAACGCAGCGCCCTCTGCAGAGCATCCTGAACCTGTGTGAACAGAGCAAGTAACTATGTATCTCTTTAATCAATTAGATTGAAGAATCGCTAATAAGCAACACAGAGACTGAATCAGGAAGTGTCAATTAGAATATTTAATTTGATGTCAAATCAGGTAGAAAGTGAAGTAGAGGGAAAGAATGATTAGATTGAGAGATAAAAGAGAGGTTTTTTTTAACTAACAATAATTAAAATCTAAAGGAATGAGACTCCACACTTGTTAAAGTTAATTTTCAGTGCCAGAGACGTTATTTGGCAGTATTAAGACTTACCACACCATTAAAAGGCTACATACAGTGGAATAGACAAGCCCCAACTTTTTCTGGTCAGTTTAGTCCGTATATACTGTATCACATAAGTACAGCAACTTCACGCCGTTCCATGTATTTAATGCAGAGTCTCTCAGTGAGATACTGTTAAAGTGCAGCTTCTGGAGGAGCAGAGCATCTTGGACAGCAACTACATGATTTCTGCGTTTAACTGTGCATGTGCGGGCGCTGGAAGTTGCTGTCCGATTTCCACGTAAATAACGGTGAGCATCGTTAGAGGGTGGAGATTGAGTCCAATGACACGAGCACCAATCAAGTGAACTGCTCTGTCCTAGATGGAGTAGAACTTCTTGAGTTGTACCCATCCAGGTGAATGGTAAGTATTCCATCACATTTCAGATTTGTAGGTGGTAGAGTGGCTTTGAGGGGTCTGCAGTTATACCACTGGTCACAGCATACCCAGCCTCTGACCTACGCCTGAAGCCACAAGTGTTGATGAGCTTTCTGGTCTAACCCTACTGCTCACTCCCCATAACCATTAATATTCTTCTTTTTCAGGATGCATATTATTCATATAAAAAACAGCCATTGTATTTGAAATTCGATACAGAAAATAAATGTGTGTTTAGTTGTCAAAATGGCATTTATTTAAAAGAAATAATTACTGACTATAAAGTTCTGAAGTGCTTGACTAAATCTGCTATACAGTGGAAAGAGAGTTATCGGTTCATAGAATCTTCAGCAGAGAAGGAGGCCATTCAGTGTCTGTGCCGGCTCTTTGAAAGAGCTCTCCAATTAGTTCCACTGCCCCGATCATCCCCCACAGCCCTGCAAAAGTTTTCTTTGCAAGTATTTATCCAATTCCTTTTTGAAAGTTACTATTGAATCAGCTTCCACCACCCTTTCGGGCAGTGTATTCCAGATCATCATAGCTCACTACGTACATTTTTTTTCCCCTAATCTCCCCCTGGTTCCTTTCCCTTTAGCTGTCACATATTTAATGGAAAACATTGTCCAATAATAGGAAGGATTGATCCAATGCCTTCAGGAAAAGAGCAATGGAATGACTATTGAAGTTTAAGATTGGATTTTGAAATAAAGGCGGGTAAATGGAGTTAAGATACAAATGAGCCACAATCTAATTAAATGGGGGAATAGGCTCGAGGGGCTGAATGGCCTACTCTTGTTCCCGTGTTCCTAAAGGGACAAGAATGAGCTGAAACAAAAGCGTTTGCGAGTGGAGGGTTGAATGTTCAATCATTGTGCCTTTCTTTTTGGTGACACCAGGTGATTCGGCGAAGCTGTGACGAAGAGAAGTTGCTCTGCCTGGTCCGGGAGCGAGCCGGTCATTCCTGTGACACGGCGGTGATTATCATCCTGATCCTGGTGTGGGAAGGAATCTCTTTGTCACTTGCTGATAGACTGTACATGGAGCTCACCGACACCCTGAGGAAGCACGGCGCCCTGACGAGCCGCAGATGTGCACTAAACGAAGAGTAGGAAATGCAGCATTTTGCAGACTTTTGTCCATTTTCAATGCCTTGCTGCGCAGTGCTGTTTGTAAATAGGTCAATTTGGACAGCGGGCGGGAGGGTAACTGAGTGGCCCAGTAGGTTGGAGGCTGGCCTTTCTCCTCTGGGACCTGGGCTAAAATCCAGCCATACTGATGTAATGAAAAACTCCTCTGTCTGCTGGCTGTGAGGGTCCTGTGTGCAACAAGCAGTTCAGTCTAGCATGGGTTCATAGCCCCAAACAGCTCTACTGAGGCTAGGACTGGGCTGGGCTGGGGCTGGCCCATGGCGTTTGGGGTTCGCTCTGCCTCCAGTTTTCCTGGGGGTGCTGGATGCTGACACCAGGTTCCACAAAAAAAAGTAAATTCTGCAGCACTTGGTTATGTACTTCAAGGATTGTGTTGCTGATTTTCTGCTAGATTTTGAAGCTCAGAAGCGTAAAAGGTCCATTTAACCATGCTGTGTCTCAGCACCGACCCTCATTTGACTGGTGCGCAGATACATTCCGATTCCAGGACCCACACTCCCTTCAATCGAGGCTCCATGTTGTGAGTGTAGCATCGATGAACAGATTTTTCAACGGCGAAGTAGAAAAAAAGTTTTATAATGTAATGTGAGAATGTGGGCAGCAGAGTCCACAAGGAGCACACGTCAGGAGATCGCGGGTCGTGAACTTCTATCGGTTTTCCAAGGTGTGTCCACTGGGAGTGCCAGATCGCGGATTCCACCCCCCTCCCCTATGCTCTACGTGTGGCAAAATTGTAAAAGCAATCTTTATAAACAGGCTCGCACTTTGGTTACACATGGTGCAGAGAGCAATCCTTCCCCCATCCTTGTACTTACGGGGTGCGGATGTTCCTGTAATTCACTGTCAGTAGTAACATGGCGATTCCCCTTCACATCCTACACCAAGAAGCACTCCGAGATATCACTGCTATTAGGTATGGAAACTCTGGGTCATGTCAACACAAATCCACATCACTTTCATTTGAAGTAGTCAAAACTGGCACACAGTCCTTCTGGTTCTTCTCTCCCCCCAAACAAAAACTGCCCAACTCTTGGTCAAGTTTGACTACCGCAGTCAATGATGTCCGCAGTCCACACCTCTGATTGGATGACTGTCCTGCAACTCACATAATACACACGATAGCAGGGTTGTCCAACATGCAGTCCCTGGGCCAATCCAGCCCACAAGCTCCTATTATCGAGCCCAGAAAACTCACATAAACTCAGAAAAGTGGTCCCTAATTGACTACAGCTCAGCCTTTTAAAGAACCCAGGCCCAGAGAACTGGATAAGTGCTGCTCCCTGATTGGTGGATTTAGACCAATCAAGAAGCAGCCTTTATACACCAATCCAGAATTTACCTTGATCTACCCTCCAGGCCCAATAGGCTTAATGGGGAGGATGAATTTTCCCACTTTATATGTTTTTCCAAGAGGAGGAGAATGTAGGCATGAATGAGACAGGGAAAGATGGCAGGAAGGATCGGGAGAGCTGGAGAATGGGGGAAGGATGAGGAGGGTCAGAAGGATGGGGAGTGTCAGAAGGAGGGGGAGGGGTAGAAGGATGGGGGAAGAATGAGGAGGGTATGAAGAATGGGGAAAAGAAGGTGACGGGAAAAAAGATAGGAGAAAAATAGATAGGACGGGGAAAGGATGGGCACAGATAGAAGGATGAGGAGGGGCAGAAGGGTGGGGAAAGAATAGGGAAGGACAGAGGCAAAGATGGAGAGAGCTGGAAGGATGGAAAGGAATGACGAAGGAAAGATCGTGGAGGTAAAGAATGGTAGAGGAACGATGGGGTGGAAATAAACAGGAGAAGGAAGATTGTGGGGGGCAGCAGGGGAAGGGAAAGATGTGAGGGGAATGATCATGGGGAGGGACACGGGAAGAAGATGAAGGAAGGACAGGACTTGAGATGTTTGTCTTTTTGTATATGGGGGGTGGGGGGTACTGGGATTTCTGTGTTGAGTCCAACCAGTGGTTGTGACACGTTTCTAGCCTCCAGGCCCCAGCCTCAGCCTCAGATGCTTCCACTTCGCTGCACTGTGGGATAAAATGTTCGGATCTAGTGCTGTTGGAGCAGAGGCTCGCACAATGTGGCCACATACTGAGAATTTAGCAACATCCGATCTGCCGGCCCCACGATGCTCCAATTATTAATTTTAATAGTTGTCAATCAGGGGCACTGAGCTCGGCACCTGATTTACTAATTTGCCCTTCTATTGTGCAAAGTTTTGCAACGGCAGTACTAAGTTGTGAAACGTTTCCCTACGTGGGTTACTCCCCAGCAATCTCCTGAAAGGCACAACTCTGTGCCTGTCTTTTGTTGAGCTTAAACATCATTAACCCATCATTTCTGCCCATCATTCCAGTGCTAGAGGCAATTACCACATCAGAAGAACTCATGCTGAACATAAAAAAGTACAGAGAATATCGGTGGAGGGCCCAAGTGCCTCAGTGTTTATACAAGCTGCTCCTTCTGAAAAGTATATTCTTGTAAATACATGTCTCTCTTCACTAAAGAAAAACAGACAGCAGTCAAGCTTCTGCACTGATCTGACTCACAGACAATCAACAACAATGTGCACACCCCTCCATGAGAAGCTTCAGGAAGTGAATAAATAACACGTGGAGCCTGAAATTTCTGAGTCTCTGCTTCAGCTATCAGCACCTGAGGACATTAACCCTACGCCCGCCTGTCGCCTTCCAGATTCCAAGGGCGGGGTCATTTTAATAATCTGGAAGGGAAGCTCGCACCTGTACAGGTGCAACAGAGGCATCCTTCTGCAATGACGGAGAGAGCTCATGGCCCCTTTCAGAAGAAGCGAGCACCACTAATTTTTATTTTCTCTGCAGGGATAAAGTTAGAAGATGATCGGCCCCTCTGGGATCCTTCTGCGATTGATTGTTTTTCACCCTTCACATTTCTGGGGCCCTTGTTGGCACAGGTTGGAACCCAGGACTGTTTTGGGCAAGTTTGGCTCCCACTGGGCCTAGCCAGGGCATGCTGGGCAGAATTATTGGGGAAGCAGGAGATTGCCCTCCGACATGCCCCCGCTCCCCCCAAAACTGACAGTGGGCTGCCCATCGAGGCCTCCTTCCCATTTGGAATATGGGATGCAATGTAAACAGGGCAAAATCCTGACGGGAACTGGTTCCACCACACCATCTGGCCTCTCCACCTCCCCCAAGGGCGCTGTACCCATTACCCACTTTCCTATCCCAGTTTCCAGTCTTTTCATTTTATGGGTCAGAAATCGTGGGGTGTGCGGACACGATTTTCAGCTTCCAGCAGAGCAGGCAAGGCTCTGTGTTGAGGGAAAAAATTACTCTCCAGTATGTAACATTCTGTAGAGCGCCTTTATTCCACTGTATTAATTTAATAACCAACGACTACATTGAACACACATCTCCAAAGTTTTAGTGATGTCACTGGGATATTTCAGCATAAAGTCAAACCTTGTCTCTCTCTTCAAAAGAAAAACTCAGTAAAAGAGTGTTTTAGCTGACCGAAGTTCACAGCTGGAAACTTGTTCTTTCTTTTTTTATATAAAGAGTTTCCAAGCTGAAAATTTTGAAGGTTTTCAGTTTTACCAACTTTTCAGATTTTGAAAATAGGGAGATGTCAGCAAACAAATAAAGCAGTGGGCATCACAGTATCCTAGCTCCAGGAAATTGTTCAGGACTGCACTCTAATCTCAACTGTTGGGTTCTTCATTTACTGTCTGTAATAGATTGAAATGCATGGGCAGCAGACCCACAAGCTCCTGATACACACGCCCAAAGAAAGAAGCTTTGCATCGAACCCTCACAATCAAACATTTACCCTTTTATAGGGTTTACAGAACTCCCTGCCTAACAACAACCCCCCTCCCACTCACTAACACTCCACTCCACACCAAACCCCCCCCACACACCACCACCCCCAACACCAGCCCTCTCCCACTCACCAAACCCCCACACACACACACACCAACCCCCCCCCCGACAGCTGAACGCAGTTGGAAAATTGCCCCTTACGTGATGTCCTCAGTCAAGCTCCAGCTTCTGCCACATAGAAGCAATGGTCACATATTAGCACTTAAATGGGGTATGATTAAATTCATTAATTTTTTTATTATTCATTATTGGGATGTGGGTGTTGCCATCCCCAGTTGCCCTGAGAAGATGGTGGGTGAGCCTTGTTCTTGAATGGCTGCAGTCCATGTGGTGAAGGTGCTCTCACAAATGCTGCTAGGTGGGGAGATCCAGGATTTTGACCCAGCAATGATGAACGAAATAACAATATATGTCCAAGTCGAGATGGTGTGTGACCATTTGAAATCCTAATGCCAGACACAAAGTCAAACTCCAACGAGTTGTAAATCTGACCTTTTCCTGCAGACGAACGTGTGCTTGCCAGGGGCTGAACCAAGACACTTGTGGAGCCTCGTTTTCCTTCGGCTGCTCCTGGAGTATGTACTATAACGGGTGTAAGTTTGCAAGAAGTAAAGCTCCCAGGAAATTCAAGCTGCTCGGTGACGAACCCAAAGAGGTCAGTGGTAACTCTCGGCGTGCATTTCCACCCACTAGTGGTCATTTTGTGCGGCTCCTTCTGCCAGTGGCACACACAGGTCAGAATTTTGAGTGGAATTCCATCATTGGCGTTCCAGGCGCAAAGTCTCGCCCACCAAAAATGCATTTCAGGAGGTGGTGTGCATGCAGCTCTGGTTTTCCATCCATTAGTTTTAACAGGTCAAAATGCAAGTGCTTTGTGGCCACAATTTCCTGATTTGCCACCCTACGCAGACGAGGCCTCGCACCTGGAGCACTGAGGTAGAACATTCAAATCTCTCCTGTCATAGTTCTACCTGGCACTGCACTTGTTTCTAGTGAGGTACCCAGCAATCCCGTGTTGCCAAACTATTCAAAAGGTGCAGGGTTTGAACCCTGCTCCAGGCAGTCCCGACGAGTGGAGACCGGAGCTCCTGCTCTAAATTCTGGGTTGACATCCAATGGGATACCCACATCCGCTGTGGGTGATCCCTCCCGCCCTCCCTCGTCATGTGGGTTGCGGAAGACCATAGAACTCTCCTGCCGTATAGGACTAACCACCCTATCGGCCAGCATAAAGATGGTTACAGCCATAGAAGGCACGTTGTCAAGACTGTTAATCAGCCTGTGAATCCTTCCACTACAAAACAAAAACAGCAATTTAAAGGGGTAATTCTACAATTGGTGCACTGCCCTCAGGGAGCACATCTTGGCAAATGAGAAGTGCCCAGTCAATAATTTTCCACCCAAATCATGGGCTGCTGCCCTGTGATTTCCCAAGAGTTACTCCCTATGAGCACCACTCCCTACCAGGAGTGCTGGATTGTGAAGTATGAATCTTTCAGTCGTTTCTTTTCTAATGATTAATTTATGTCTTTCTATTCAGGAGGAAAAACTAGAGGCAAATCTGCAAAACCTGGCAAGCTTATTGACACCTGTTTACAAGAAGCTTGCTCCAGATGCATTCAACAACCAAGTGAGTGGCTGCCTTGTTTAATTTCAGATACACACCTCTTCCACGCATATACGGTCAATGTTTCGAGACTTCATTGTCAGGAACGCCAATGGGAGAACAGGGTGTGGAAGCAGAGTCTTGGAAAATTTACCCTAAAATCCTATCAGTTTCAAGACTAGTGGATACATGACAAATACTTTGACATAACGGGGGCTATTTTTAAAAAATACTTCTAGTTGGCTTAGGACATAGTGGGGTTAATTTTGACTTTGGGTAATACTCTAAAACCGGTGATATGGATTGAGCCGCCTGTTATACATTCCTCCCGACGTTGAAGTCACTGAATAACTGGTGGCTAAATCGATAGTGCCTGTTTTACACTATCGTCCAAAGTCAAAATTACTCAAGTAAGCCTGACAAGTTTTAAGGAGTTAAAGCAAAAAACTTCAGGGGGCATAACTTTAAAATTAGAGCTAGGCCATTCAGGGTGATGTCAGGAAGCAGAATAGGCTGTTACGGTCAATAGAAAATTTCAAGACTGAGATTGATAGATTTTGGTTGTTAAGGGTATTAAGGGATATGGAACCAAGGTGGGTAAATGGAGTTGCGAAACAAGATCTAATTGAATGGCAGAACAAGCTCGAGGGGCTGAATGGCCTACTCTTGGTCCTTTAAAAATCCTCTAGATAAATTTAAAAAGAATTCCTTATGGACTATAAGATCCACAAGTCTGAATGGGATACTTTGCTTTGTGTTTTCATGTTCCAGGTGAGTACTGTTTGATGCATCACTGTATACTGCTTATAATCAGCTAGCCCGGATTAATGTGGAGGAGCCTGTGAGAAAGCTGCATGTTACATGTCTCACATCTCAGTGGGTGCAGCCTGAGGTCCCTGGTGGAAGCTGGCACTCCACAGCATGCTTCCTGTAAGTACAATGAGCTCGCAGGCAAAATTGATCAAATTCCGCTTTGCCTTGTCTGTGCGTTCAGATGAAAACGAGTGTTTTGAGGAGAAATTTCAGCAAGGTGTACATTTTACATTTGCCTCAACCTTAGAATATTCTGATGATTATGTTGTGAAGAGTAGTACAACTGGATCGTCTATAGTGACCCATCTGTACGATGGGCCTGATAGCCAAGTTGGAGGAGCTGGGGAAGACAGAAGTTTTTGCAGTACATTATAAGTACGTTGCCTATCTTCTAAGTTGTGGAAGGCGACAGATGCCTTAACTCAGTATTAGGAACAGCATGTCTGAGTTGCGTGCTAATTTTGGTGAGTCGGATGTCATTTAACAAATCCAACTGGAGTCCAAGTTGACCAAGACTCACTTCTAAAGTTGCCCTTAGTCTCAAGCCAACTTGTGGGTCTAAGTTGGATGTAATGTTTGGGTTACCGATTGGATTAGCCTGGCAGTAGCGCTGTAGAAATGTGGGGAGTAGGTGCAATGTTTTTCAACTCCTTCTACTTTACCACGAATGAGGGGCCAACAAAGAAACAAATGATTCAACTGAAAAGCTTGTTGAGCTTGCGGTGTTAGAGCAGGAGCTGTAGCCTTTGCAGCTGATGAGTGGGCCTACAGTGCATTTTCAGTGCAAGATTTATTCCTGTAATCCTCGATACGACGTTGTTTATGAATGAAGAAGATCAAGGAGAGTGGGGGTCTCAACCATGAAGCAAACATCAGAGGAGGACCTCTCCTATCTGGACCTCTGCAAGGAGGAGTCATGCTGCTGAAGACTCTCACTTTATCAGGGAGGTAGTCACCGAGCTCGGCCATTTCCTGCTGCCACTTACCTGGAGGTGCGGTCAAGCACCAGGGCTGCTATAACCGATGCACTGAAAGCGACATTCACGTAAATTCTTCACCTTGCAACTATGTTCAAGCAAGATCGTGGGTATAAGCAAAGATGCTGTCAAGCACAGCAGCCGAGAGATCCCAGATACCCTCCACTGAAATCGCAGCACAATCACCGAATATCACCAGAAGTCGCAGGAGAGAGGCACCAATTTTGTGGCTTCCCTAGAACCTGAAGCACAATAGACTGCGTGCACATGACCATTTAAACATCAAGATGCAATTCCACATCTTTATATTGTGTTCCATGAATGTTCAGATCATCTGCGTCCTCAACCTCGAAGTCGTACTTGGTGCAGGTTCCTCTGTCACCACTCAGGATGGTGTCATCTTTCCAGGTGAGGAGAGGTTGGAAGACTGAAACTTGACGCCTGTACATTACCCTCAAATCCCAACACAGAACAGGTACAATAGGCCCAGATTTAACTGACAGTGGAAGCCGAGGTAGTTGGGAAACCATCCAGCCATCCACGAAGTGAGGCCTGGGACATTTGAACTCCCGAGCTTCATCTTATAGGCCCCATCATTCTCCCACCTGAAACCAACAGGAAGCACTGGATGGCCAGATGGTAGGAGTGGGATTTCGATCGGCAGGAGGCTACCACCGGAGACCCAAAGGAATGGTCACCAGCAGTCAAGTAAGTAGTTAGGAGGGGGTTTGGATGGTATCGCAGTCAGGGGGAGATGAAGGGAAGCCTTGGGCAGAGGAGGCCCAAGGCTTCCTTGTGTGACCCGGAGGATACCTCCTGCTCCTCTTGGCCTGCAAGGAAACATTTTTTTTTTTTAAATAGCTTACCCTTTCGGAGCCTCTTCTGGTCCTGTATCCACTTTCTGCCAGTTTGGCCTGGCAGGGAAGCCACAACGGCTCTCCCCGTATAGGCCTTGTGTTAAAATTGCAGTCGGGCCCCAAAGGCGATATCAGAGCCCGATCTGCATATTTAAAGACCCCTGCTGGTTAAAATTGCTACCTGCAGGAAGGCGGCGCGATCGGGGTGGTGGGGGGAGGTAAGTCACTGCGGCCATTTTATCTGCCCACTCTGCCCGGTTTCCATGGAGTTAAAATCGGCTCTAATGAATCACTCAGGTGCCGGTGGATTTCAGAAGAAATCTTTGGGTTTTGAAGCAGTGCTTTCGATTTATAGTTGTACTTTGAGCACTGCACAGTGGCACAATTGACAGAGGCCTACTCATGGACTTGAGAGAGGAGCAGCAGCAACACATGGAGGAGGAAGTTGAAGATGAAGATGTGCAGTAGTCACCTCCAGCAGAGATGCCTGGGTTTGAGGGCAAATCAGCTTACCAATCTCTGACAACTCTCTCGACTGTTGAACGACCTTTTCCTCTACCTGTGCTGTTGTTGCTTCTTATTCCCACTTCAACCCTCATCAGCATCAGCACATACCAGAACATGCCTCAATGGACTGGGGTTGCGCAGTTCCGCAGTATGCTTTTCTGGCTTGTGCCAGGAGCACAGAAGAAGAATTCTCTTAATTGTAACAATAAAATGATTGACTGCCGGACACTGATGCAGTTGAATGTTGTTATTGGTGTGAGAGTGAGTGTAGGGAATAGAAGTATAGAGATATGCTTCCTGTGCTAGTGGTCCTTGACCTCATACTCATTCGAGGGGAGTAAACACCCAGCGGAAAGCTTCCGGCGCTGGGCCTGGCTCCAAGGTCTGCGTACTCGCTCCTTAAGACTCCGCTGACCAGCTTGTGCCATTGAGGGTCAGCAGCTGCTGCAAGGATGTCCGATGCCGCTATAAAGGGGCAAAACATGTTGTGGGAACAATGAGATGTCACTTGTGCAGAGCCAGAGGCTGAGACGAGAGGCCAGTTTGTGATGCTGGATACACGCTGCTACTTGAGGGGAGGTCCTCACAGTGATCAGTGCTCTGCGTGAGCAGAGAGCAATGTAATGCCACAAAGCCCCTCAACCCCTTCTTAATGCTTGTCTTCCACTTTGTTCCAAGTGTCTTGAAGCTGCAGACTATGGCATCTTGCAGCAGCAGAAAGGTCTCAATGACAATATTTGTGCATGTACCCCAGCCTCCATTGTAGGTGCCACTGATGTGTCAGTTTGCTGGTCAAGGTACATGTTCCATCATGACATCCTTAAAGTTTTTCATGGTATTAGTGATCTGGATGCATGGCTCATAATTCCAGCAGCTAATGCAAGTAGGCAAGCAGCTGACTCCTCTATTCTTCTTCTGCTTAAGCAGTCCCTCAGAACCGAAGATGACTTGCTTCCACATTAAAAATGAGTTCTCAGGTGACTGATGAGTCCAACGCGGGAGCTGCAGTCTCTGTCACAGGTGGGGCAGACGGTGGTTGAAGGGGCGGGTGGGCGGGGTGCTTGGGTTGACGTGCGCTCCTTGCGCTGGGCTTCCGCTTGCTCCCGGTGAAGAGACGCGAGGTGTTCGCCGCCTTCCCGGATGCTTCTTCTCCACTTTGTGCGGTCTTGTGCCAGGGATTCCCAGGTGTCAGTGGGGATGTTGCACTTTTTTAAGGAGGCTTTGAGGGTGTCCTTGAAGCGTTTCTTCTGCTCACCTGGGGCTCTCTTGCCATGCCGGAGCTCTGAGTAGAGCGCTTGTTTTGGGAGTCTCGTATCGGGCATGCGGACGATGTGACCCGTCCATCGGTGCTGATCGAGCATGGTCAAAGCTTCGATGCTGGGGATGTTGGCCTCAGCGAGAACATAACGTTGGTGCGCCTATCCTGCCAATGAATTTGCAGGATTTTGTGGAGGCAGCATTGGTGGTACCTCTCCAGTGCTTTGAGATGCCTGCTGTATATGGTCCATGTCTCTGAGGCATACAGGAGGGCAGGTATCACAGCTGCTCTGTAGACCACTCTCTTCCTCAGGCGACTGAAGGCTGCACTGGCACACTGAAGGCGGTGTTGGATTTAGTCATCGACGTCTGCCCTTGTTGACAGTAGGCTCCAGAGGTATGGAAAGTGGTCCACGTTGTCCAAGGCCTTGTCGTGGATTTTGATAATCGGGGGGCAGTACTGTGTGGTAGGGGCAGGTTGGTAGAGGACCTTTGTCTTACGGATGTTTAGTGTAAGGCCCATGCTCACGTACGCTTCGGTGAAGGTGTTGACAATGGTTTCGAGTTCGACTTCCGAGTGAGCGCAGACGCAAGCGTCGTCTGCATACTGTAATTCGACGACAGAGGATGGGACGACTTTGGATCTGGACTGGAGGCGACGGAGGTTGAACAGTTTCCCGTTTGTTCTGTAAATTAGCTTCACTCCAGCGGGGAGCTTACTGAGGGTGAGATGGAGCATTGCAGCAAGGAAGATCGAGAAGACCGTTGGTGCGATGACACAGCCTTGCTTGACCCCGGTTCGTACGTGAATTGGGTCTGTGGTGGAACCGTTGGTCAGGATCACAGCTTGCATGTCATCGTGAAGCAGGCGGAGGATGGTGACAAACTTTTGAGGGCAGCCGAATTTGAGGAGGACACTCCATAATCCCTCACGGTTGACAGTGTCGAAGGCCTCCGCTATTGGTGCATTAAAGATTGTTCCTTTATATACCAGGCACGGTGAGGTCTGAATGCCTGAGCATTACTGCACAAGTGGCCATGGCTGACGCTTCCTTGTAATAGCACCAACTATTACAAACCATCAATCTCCCATCATACCTACCCTTACAAACCCTCAATCTCCCATCATACCTCCCCTTACAAACTCTCAATCTCCCATCATACCTCCCCTTACAAACCCTCAATCTCCCATCATACCTCCCCTTCCAAACCCTCAATCTCCCATCATATCTACCCTTCCAAACCCTCAATCTCTCATCATAGCTACCCTTCCAAACCCTCAATCTCCCATCATATCTACCCTTCCAAACCCTCAATCTCCCATCATATCTACCCTTCCAAACCCTCAATCTCCCATCATATCTACCCTTCCAAACCCTCAATCTCCCATCATACCTACCCTTCCAAACCCTCAATCTCCCATCATATCTACCCTTCCAAACCCTCAATCTCTCATCATATCTACCCTTCTAAACCCTCAATCTCCCATCATATCTACCCTTCCAAACCCTCAATCTCCCATCATATCTACCCTTCTAAACCCTCAATCTCCCATCATATCTACCCTTCCAAACCCTCAATCTCTCATCATAGCTACCCTTCCAAACCCTCAATCTCCCATCATAGCTACCCTTCCAAACCCTCAATCTCCCATCATATCTACCCTTCCAAACCCTCAATCTCCCATCATACCTACCCTTCTAAACCCTCAATCTCCCATCATACCTACCCTTCTAAACCCTCAATCTCCCATCATACCTACCCTTCTAAACCCTCAATCTCCCATCATATCTACCCTTCTAAACCCTCAATCTCCCATCATATCTACCCTTCCAAACCCTCAATCTCCCATCATATCTACCCTTCTAAACCCTCAATCTCCCATCATATCTACCCTTCCAAACCCTCAATCTCCCATCATAGCTACCCTTCCAAACCCTCAATCTCCCATCATATCTACCCTTCCAAACCCTCAATCTCCCATCATACCTACCCTTCCAAACCCTCAATCTCCCATCATATCTACCCTTCCAAACCCTCAATCTCCCATCATATCTACCCTTCCAAACCCTCAATCTCCCATCATACCTACCCTTCCAAACCCTCAATCTCCCATCATATCTACCCTTCCAAACCCTCAATCTCCCATCATACCTCCCCTTACAAACCCTCAATCTCCCATCATACCTCCCCTTACAAACCCTCAATCTCCCATCATACCTCCCCTTACAAACCCTCAATCTCCCATCATATCTACCCTTCCAAACCCTCAATCTCTCATCATATCTACCCTTCCAAACCCTCAATCTCCCATCATACCTATCCTTCCAAACCCTCAATCTCCCATCATATCTACCCTTCCAAACCCTCAATCTCCCATCATATCTACCCTTCCAAACCCTCAATCTCTCATCATACCTCCCCTTACAAACCCTCAATCTCCCATCATACCTCCCCTTTCAAACCCTCAATCTCCCATCATATCTATCCTTCCAAACCCTCAATCTCCCATCATACCTCCCCTTACAAACCCTCAATCTCCCATCATACCTCCCCTTCCAAACCCTTAATCTCCCATCTTATCTATCCTTCCAAACCCTCAATCTCTCATCATACCTCCCCTTCCAAACCCTCAATCTCCCATCATACCTCCCCTTATAAACCCTCAATCTCCCATCATACCTACCCTTCCAAACCCTCAGTCTCCCATCATATCTACCCTTACAAACCCTCAATCTCTCATCATATCTACCCTTTCAAACCCTCAATCTCTCATCATATCTACCCTTTCAAACCCTCAATCTCTCATCATATCTACCCTTCCAAAACCCTCAGTCCTACCCTTACAAACCCTCAGTCCTACCCTATACTGGAACATGTCCTGAATCTCCTAGTAAATTTTATTGACCACATTCCCCTCATCAATCTTGAAATAATTTCATCAGATGTTTCTCACAACTAAAGGCACTGGTTTGTGGTTTTCATGGACACCTTGGAATCCATGAAATAGAATGGTATTTCGATATATTCAGTTGGTGTAAACCAGCTGTGCTACTTACGGCCTCTGCTCTCATTAGAAAAATATGAATTGTTGGGAGGGCGCTGAGGACCTGCTTCAGTGCTGTCAGGCTAACTGGTCTGTAATTTCTACTTGCTTAAAATCTGTTACATCTGTAACATTTTCCAGTTCTGATGAAAGGTCATAGACCTGAAACATTAACTGTGATTCTCTCTCCACAGATGCTGCCTGACCTGCTGAGTATTTCCAGCATTTTCTGTTTTAATTTCAGATTTCCAGCATCAGCAGTATTTTGCTTTTGTAATTTCTGGGATTCTGTCTCATTTCACCCCAGAGACTTGAGTACACAATCGAGGCTGTCACTTCAGTACAGTACTGAGGGAGTGTTGCACTGTTGGAGGTGCCGTCTTTCCGATGAGATGTTAAAATGAGATCCCATCTGCACTTTCCGGTGGACGTAAAAGATCCCAAAGCCCTATTCAGTGAAGGGCAAGGGAGTTCTCCCAGTATCCTAGCCAACATTTATCCCTCAACCAACACCTAAAAAAAAGATATTCTGGTCATTTAGTTCATTGCTGATTGTGGGACCTTGCTATGCACAAATTGGCTGCTGTGTTTCCTACATTACAACAGTGACTACACTTCAAAAGTACTTCATTAGCTGTAAAGTGCTTTGGGGCATCCCAAGGTTGTGAAAGGTGCTATTTAAATGCAAGTCTTTCTTACTTTTTCCAGGCAAATACACATTTGTTTCTCAGTATAAACCTTAATAAGATCTTAACAAGCAGATTTTATTTCACTACTCTCCTCACACCCATTTAGGCTGTAAGCATAAGTGCGAGTAGCAGTTGTAATGGAAGAGAAGCCCTTTCTGCTTTTACTTCCCAGTTTATTAACAGCTATCTTTCTCACCATCCAGACCAAAACACACCCATTAAGGTGCAATAGTTCTGTCTGATGGCCCTTTCTCATGCCCTCCTGAACACTTCCCTTCTAATGTTTTAATTGTGGGATCCCGGATGTTCCTTGACTTCTACGTTACACGCCAGACTTTGTTCATTAGTGAAGATTAGATCCAACATAGATTTTTACTTCACTGGCTGTTCAATAAGCTCAACAAGGAAACAATCCTACACAATCTCCTCTAGTCAGGCAAACCTCAGGGTTCCCAGATCCATGCACTATTGTCCAGAATGGTTTACTCTTGCCCTAAAGTCAACTTGTTTTTCAGAAATCCTACTTGGTGTCATAGTATTTTGATCTCCCTGTCAATTTCCTGGCTTAATAAGGTCTCTGTCCTGCACGTCTTTCTTCAGCTCGTATATTTCCAGTTCTGCTGTTTTCCCAGTTAATACCTAGTCATCCATTCTTCTTTCTCCCACCATTCATTTCCCCTTAAGTATATCCTCCTTACTTCATCCTCACCTTCCTCAGAAACACCTTCCATGTTATCCAGTATCTGGAACCTGTTTGAAACTTTGTTTTCCTGCATTAATTCCCTCCTCTCTTACCGCTTTTCTTTACTGTTACCTATTGACAGTCCCCTCACCCCATCTCTTTCCTCTATCATTTTCCTAGCAGGCACCTCTTGCTGGTCAACCCACTCAGCTGCCTAAGCTACTGAGACCAGGATCAGCCATGCATCATCAATGGTCTGCTTACACTCACTGATCTGCTCTCAAAACCAATACCTGTTCCTTCAGAATCTTAATTAGCAAGGTTCACAGAACAATCCAGAGTGACCGCCACAACTCTTGCTACAGTAAGAGTTATCACAACACACACAGATCATTGGTCACACATTATACTCCAGCTCCTGTGTCACTAAGAGTATATTTACACACACACAAGCCACTGGTTTATCTTCATATACTCCATCCCGTAGATTTGTGCTCTTCTCCGTATGCCAGCTGCCAGTGATACTGAGGTACAGAGCAGTGAAAGGCCATGCAGAATGATAGGCTACAATTTACAAGAACAAATTTACAACCATCAATGCATATTTTGTCGTTCATTTGCATCTTATCTAGAAAGTTCCACAGGACAGTGAAACAATGGAAACCAGAAGTATTGATTTTGTGCTATGCATAAAATCTAAATGCAGGACACTTTTTTCCTGATTCAATTAAAAAATATGCAAAAAAAATTCTAATTAGATTGGGGTACAGTAGTGAGTTCCTTGGTAAATTTAAAAGAAAAAATCATGCAAAAACTTTCAAAACGTTCTTAGTAGTGTCCTTGCAACCAAAAGTTCCAGCTTAATTTTTTAGAGACTCCTCAAAGGCCTGCAAACGAGTGCAATTAGAGGAAACTCCCAATGGTGATTAACTCTTCCTGGGGGTGTGGCCAGTTTTGTGGGCGGGGCCTTCTTCGAGCGCAAAAGATTGTGGAAAGTCGATTTGCACTAAACGCAATTTGCACTTAAGATTCCACAATCTTTTGCACCAGTTACGCCGATATCGGGGGAATTGTGCCGAAAAAAAAGCGCAATCGAGTGGAAATTCCAGGCCGCAGCAATATTCTATTTGCAAAAACCAGAAGGGTGGCCATTACTGGGTTGTGCCTTCCAGGTACATCAGCGTTCTGATAGTTCCAGCTAAGCCAAGCACCAGAGACACACACTCTGCACAGAAGCATCAGCAGCTTTGCAGATTTAGGCTCTGTTCGCAGTTTAACAAATGGCTCCACAATATAATTGCAGTTGTGTTCTGATTGGCTCATCCATTGTGCGTGCATTCCAATGAATTTAATTTCATGCATTCCTAAAAGCTGTGACTAGACCAACGGAAAGAAACTTGTCTTTTTTTCTGGTATAAAAAGAGTTTCACTCCCACTCAGTATCACCCGTTGTGCTGCAGACTTCTGATGCAGGAAACTCAGTATATGATTGAGCACACAAAACGCCAGGGGAGAATTAAACAGAAGGAAACTACAATGGGCAAGTTGTACAAGAAATGGTTGTGTTTTATTGCAAATGAATAATGCTTTATACTTTTCTTTGCAGGTTGAATTTGAGCAGAGGGCACCAGACTGTCGGCTTGGCCAGACGGATGGCCATCCATTCTCAGGGGTGACTGCTTGTGTAGATTTTTGTGCCCATGCTCACAGAGATTTGCACAACATGCAGAATGGCAGCACAGTGGTATGTACAAATTCACTTCTTAAGCATTTTGTTCCAATCACAGACCTTCCAACTTACTCACCCGCACTTAAGTCACTTACCTGCTCTTAACTCAATCTGCCACATTTGTAGAACTCAATCACGAGCACGTAACTGAATCACCTCCTATTAACCCAATCACTTGTACTTCACTGAATCACCAGCACTTAACCATTATCATTTAACTCAAATCACCCAGATTTCATTCAATCACCTGCACTAACCCAATCACCTGCACTAACCCAATCACCTGCACTAACCCAATCACCTGCACTAACCCAATCACCTGCACTAACCCAATCACCTGCACTAACCCAATCACCTGCACTAGCCCAATCACCTGCACTAACCCAATCACCTGCACTAGTCCAATCACCTGCACTAGCCCAATCACCTGCACTAACCCAATCACCTGCACTAACCCAATCACCTGCACTAACCCAATCACCTGCACTAGCCCAATCACCTGCACTAGCCCAATCACCTGCACTAGCCCAATCACCTGCACTAGCCCAATCACCTGCACTAGCCCAATCACCTGCACTAGCCCAATCACCTGCACTAGCCCAATCACCTGCACTAGCCCAATCACCTGCACTAACCCAATCACCTGCACTAACCCAATCACCTGCACTAGCCCAATCACCTGCACTAGCCCAATCACCTGCACTAGCCCAATCACCTGCACTAGCCCAATCACCTGCACTAACCCAATCACCTGCACTAACCCAATCACCTGCACTAGCCCAATCACCTGCACTAGCCCAATCACCTGCAGTAGCCCAATCACCTGCACTAGCCCAATCACCTGCACTAGCCCAATCACCTGCACTAGCCCAATCACCTGCACTAGCCCAATCACCTGCACTAGCCCAATCACCTGCACTAACCCAATCACCTGCACTAACCCAATCACCTGCACTAACCCAATCACCTGCACTAGCCCAGTCACCTGCACTAACCCAATCACCTGCACTAGCCCAATCACCTGCACTAGCCCAATCACCTGCACTAGCCAAATCACCTGCACTAGCCCAATCACCTGCACTAACCCAATCACCTGCACTAACCCAATCACCTGCACTAGCCCAATCACCTGCACTAGCCCAATCACCTGCACTAGCCCAATCACCTGCACTAGCCCAATCACCTGCACTAGCCCAATCACCTGCACTAGCCCAATCACCTGCACTAGCCCAATCACCTGCACTAGCCCAATCACCTGCACTAACCCAATCACCTGCACTAGCCCAATCACCTGCACTAGCCCAATCACCTGCACTAACCCAATCACCTGCACTAGCCCAATCACCTGCACTAACCCAATCACCTGCACTAGCCCAATCACCTGCACTAGCCCAATCACCTGCACTAACCCAATCACCTGCACTAGCCCAATCATCTGCACTAACCCAATCACCTGCACTAGCCCAATCACCTGCACTAACCCAATCACCTGCACCAACCCAATCACCTGCACTAGCCCAATCACCTGCACCAGCCCAATCACCTGCACCAGCCCAATCACCTGCACTAGCCCAATCACCTGCACTAGCCCAATCACCTGCACTAGCCCAATCACCTGCACTAGCCCAATCACCTGCACTAACCCAATCACCTGCACTAGCCCAATCACCTGCACTAACCCAATCACCTGCACTAGCCCAATCACCTGCACTAGCCCAATCACCTGCACTAACCCAATCACCTGTACTAGCCCAATCATCTGCACTAACCCAATCACCTGCACTAAACCAATCATCTGCACTAACCCAATCACCTGCACTAAACCAATCATCTGCACTAACCCAATCACCTGCACTAGCCCAATCACCTGCACTAGCCCAATCACCTGCACTAGCCCAATCACCTGCACTAACCCAATCATCTGCACGAGCCCAATCACCTGCACTAGCCCAATCACCTGCACTAGCCCAATCACCTGCACTAACCCAATCACCTGCACTAACCCAATCACCTGCACTAGCCCAATCACCTGCACTAGCCCAATCACCTGCACTAACCCAATCACCTGCACTAACCCAATCACCTGCACTAGCCCAATCACCTGCACTAACCCAATCACCTGCACTAGCCCAATCACCTGCACTAGCCCAATCACCTGCACTAGCCCAATCACCTGCACTAGCCCAATCACCTGCACTAGCCCAATCACCTGCACTAGCCCAATCACCTGCACTAACCCAATCACCTGCACTAGCCCAATCACCTGCACTAACCCAATCACCTGCACTAACCCAATCACCTGCACTAACCCAATCACCTGCACTAGCCCAATCACCTGCACTAGCCCAATCACCTGCACTAACCCAATCACCTGCACTAACCCAATCACCTGCACTAGCCCAATCACCTGCACTAACCCAATCACCTGCACTAACCCAATCACCTGCACTAACCCAATCACCTGCACTAGCCCAATCACCTGCACTAGCCCAATCACCTGCACTAGCCCAATCACCTGCACTAACCCAATCACCTGCACTAACCCAATCACCTGCACTAGCCCAATCACCTGCACTAGCCCAATCACCTGCACTAGCCCAATCACCTGCACTAGCCCAATCACCTGCACTAGCCCAATCATCTGCACTAACCCAAACACCTGCACTAACCCAATCACCTGCACTAGCCCAATCACCTGCACTAGCCCAATCACCTGCACTAGCCCAATCGCCTGCACTAACCCAATCACCTGCACGAACCCAATCACCTGCACTAGCCCAATCACCTGCACTAACCCAATCACCTGCACTAACCCAATCACCTGCACTAGCCCAATCACCTGCACTAACCCAATCGACTGCACTAACCCAATCACCTGCACTAACCCAATCACCTGCACTAGCCCAATCACCTGCACTAGCCCAATCACCTGCACTAGCCCAATCACCTGCACTAACCCAATCACCTGCACTAGCCCAATCACCTGCACTAGCCCAATCACCTGCACTAGCCCAATCACCTGCACTAGCCCAATCACCTGCACTAGCCCAATCACCTGCACTAGCCCAATCGACTGCACTAACCCAATCACCTGCACTAGCCCAATCACCTGCACTAGCCCAATCACCTGCACTAACCCAATCACCTGCACTAACCCAATCACCTGCACTAGCCCAATCACCTGCACTAACCCAATCGACTGCACTAACCCAATCACCTGCACTAACCCAATCACCTGCACTAGCCCAATCACCTGCACTAGCCCAATCACCTGCACTAGCCCAATCACCTGCACTAACCCAATCACCTGCACTAGCCCAATCACCTGCACTAGTCCAATCACCTGCACTAGCCCAATCACCTGCACTAGCCCAATCACCTGCACTAGCCCAATCACCTGCACTAACCCAATCGACTGCACTAACCCAATCACCTGCACTAGCCCAATCACCTGCACTAACCCAATCACATGCACTAACCCAATCACCTGCACTAACCCAATCACCTGCACTAACCCAATCACCTGCACTAGCCCAATCACCTGCACTAGCCCAATCACCTGCACTAACCCAATCACCTGCACTAGCCCAATCACCTGCACTAACCCAATCACCTGCACCAGCCCAATCACCTGCACCAGCCCAATCACCTGCACTAGCCCAATCACCTGCACTAGCCCAATCACCTGCACTAACCCAATCACCTGCACCAGCCCAATCACCTGCACCAGCCCAATCACCTGCACCAACCCAATCACGTGCACTAACCCAATCGCCTGCACTAGCCCAATCACCTGCACTAGCCCAATCGACTGCACTAACCCAATCACCTGCACTAGCCCAATCACCTGCACTAACCCAATCACCTGCACTAGTCCGATCACCTGCACTAACCCAATCACCTGCACTAGCCCAATCACCTGCACTAGCCCAAACACCTGCACTAACCCAATCACCTGCACTAGCCCAATCACCTGCACTAACCCAATCACCTGCACTAGCCCAATCACCTGCACTAGCCCAATCACCTGCACTAGCCCAATCACCCGCACTAACCCAATCGCCCGCACTATCCCAATCACCTGCACTAACCCAATCACCTGCACTAGCCCAATCTCCTGCACTAACCCAATCACCTGCACTAGCCCAATCACCTGCACTAGCCCAATCACCTGCACGAGCCCAATCACCTGCACTAGCCCAATCACCTGCACTAACCCAATCACCTGCACTAGCCCAATCACCTGCACTAACCCAATCACCTGCACTAACCCAATCACCTGCACTAGCCCAATCACCTGCACTAGCCCAAACACCTGCACTAGCCCAATCACCTGCACTAGCCCAATCACCTGCACTAGCCCAAACACCTGCACTAGCCCAATCACCTGCACTAGCCCAATCACCTGCACTAGCCCAAACACCTGCACTAGCCCAATCACCTGCACTAGCCCAATCACCCGCACTAGCCCAATCACCTGCACTAGCCCAATCACCTGCACTAGCCCAATCACCTGCACTAGCCCAATCACCTGCACTAGCCCAATCACCTGCACTAACCCAATCACCTGCACTAGCCCAATCACCTGCACAAACCCAATCACCTGCACTAGCCCAATCACCTGCACGAGCCCAATCACCTGCACTAGCCCAATCACCTGCACTAACCCAATCATCTGCACTAACCCAATCACCTGCACTAGCCCAATCACCTGCACTAGCCCAATCACCTGCACTAGCCCAATCACCTGCACTAGCCCAATCACCTGCACTAGCCCAATCACCTGCACAAACCCAATCACCTGCACTAGCCCAATCACCTGCACGAGCCCAATCACCTGCACTAGCCCAATCACCTGCACTAACCCAATCATCTGCACTAACCCAATCACCTGCACTAACCCAATCACCTGCACTAACCCAATCACCTGCACTAGCCCAATCACCTGCACTAGCCCATAGCCCAATCACCTGCACTAACCCAATCACCTGCACTAGCCCAATCACCTGCACTAACCCAATCACCTGCACTAACCCAATCACCTGCACTAGTCCAATCACCTGCACTAGTCCAATCACCTGCACTAACACAATCACCTGCACTAGCCCAATCACCTGCACTAAACCAATCATCTGCGCTAACCCAATCACCTGCACTAGCCCAATCACCTGCACTAACCCAACCACCTGCACTAGCCCAATCACCTGCACTAACCCAATCACCTGCACTAACCCAATCACCTGCACTAGCCCAATCACCTGCACTAACCCAATCATCTGCACGAGCCCAATCAGCTGCACTAGCCCAATCACCTGCACTAACCCAATCACCTGCATTAGCCCAATCACCTGCACTAGCCCAATCACCTGCACTAGCCCAATCACCGGCACTAGCCCAATCACGTGCACTAACCCAATCACCTGCACTAGCCAAATCACCTGCACTCGTCCAATCACCTGCACTAGCCCAATCACCTGCACTAGCCCAATCACCTGCACTCGCCCAATCACCTGCACTAACGCAATCACCTGCACTAGCCCAATCACCTGCACTAGCCCAATCACCTGCACTAGCCCAATCACCTGCACTAGCCCAATCACCTGCACTAGCCCAATCACCTGCACAAACCCAATCACCTGCACTAGCCCAATCACCTGCACTAGCCCAATCACCTGCACTAACCCAATCATCTGCACTAACCCAATCACCTGCACTAACCCAATCACCTGCACTAGCCCAATCACCTGCACTAGCCCAATCACCTGCACTAACCCAATCACCTGCACTAACCCAATCACCTGCACTAGCCCAATCACCTGCACTAGCCCAATCACCTGCACTAGCCCAAACACCTGCACTAGCCCAATCACCTGCACTAACCCAATCACCTGCACTAGCCCAATCACCTGCACTAGCCCAATCACCTGCACAAACCCAATCACCTGCACTAGCCCAATCACCTGCACTAGCCCAATCACCTGCACTAGCCCAATCACCTGCACTAGCCCAATCACCTGCACTAACCCAATCACCTGCACTAGCCCAATCACCTGCACTAGCCCAATCACCGGCACTAACCCAATCACCTGCACTAGCCCAATCACCTGCACTAGCCCAATCACGTGCACTAGCCCAATCACCTGCACTAGCCCAATCACCTTCACTAACCCAATCACCTGCACTAGCCAAATCACCTGCACTCGTCCAATCACCTGCACTAACCCAATCACCTGCACTAGCCCAATCACCTGCACTAGCCCAATCACCTGCACTAACGCAATCACCTGCACTAGCCCAATCACCTGCACTAGCCCAATCACCTGCACTAGCCCAATCACCTGCACGAACCCAATCACCTGCACTCGCCCAAACACCTGCACTAACCCAATCACCTGCACTAGCCCAATCACCTGCACTAACGCAATCACCTGCACTAGCCCAATCACCTGCACTAGCCCAATCACCTGCACTAGCCCAATCACCTGCACGAACCCAATCACCTGCACTCGCCCAAACACCTGCACTAACCCAATCACCTGCACCAGCCCAATCACCTGCACTAACCCAATCACCTGCACTAGCCCAATCACCTGCACTAGCCCAATCACCTGCACTAACCCAATCACCTGCACTCGCCCAAACACCTGCACTAGCCCAATCACCTGCACCAGCCCAAACACCTGCACTAGCCCAATCACCTGCATCAGCCCAATCACCTGCTCTAACCCAATCACCTGCACTAGCCCAATCACCTGCACTAACCCAATCACCTGCACTAACCCAATCACCTGCACCAGCCCAATCACCTGCACCAGCCCAATCACCTGCACCAGCCCAATCACCTGCACCAACCCAATCACCTGCACTAACCCAATCACCTGCACTAGCCCAATCACCTGCACTAGCCCAATCGACTGCACTAACCCAATCACCTGCACTAGCCCAATCACCTGCACTAGCCCAAACACCTGCACTAACCCAATCACCTGCACTAGCCCAATCACCTGCACTAACCCAATCACCTGCACTCGCCCAATCACCTGCACTCGCCCAATCACCTGCACTAGCCCAATCACCTGCACTAGCCCAATCACCTGCACTAACCCAATCACCTGCACTAGCCCAATCTCCTGCACTAACCCAATCACCTGCACTAGCCCAATCACCTGCACTAGCCCAATCACCTGCACTAACCCAATCACCTGCACGAGCCCAATCACCTGCACTAACCCAATCACCTGCACTAACCCAATCACCTGCACTAACCCAATCACCTGCACTAGCCCAATCACCTGCACTAGCCCAAACACCTGCACTAGCCCAATCACCTGCACTAGCCCAATCACCTGCACTAGCCCAATCACCTGCACTAGCCCAATCACCTGCACTAGCCCAATCACCTGCACTAACCCAATCACCTGCACTAGCCCAATCACCTGCACTAGCCCAATCACCTGCACTAGCCCAATCACCTGCACTAGCCCAATCACCTGCACTAACCCAATCACCTGCACAAACCCAATCACCTGCACTAGCCCAATCACCTGCACTAGCCCAATCACCTGCACTAACCCAATCACCTGCACTAGCCCAATCACCTGCACTAGCCCAATCACCTGCACTAACCCAATCACCTGCACTAGCCCAATCACCTGCACTCGCCCAATCACCTGCACTAGCCCAATCACCTGCACTAGCCCAATCACCTGCAGTAGCCCATAGCCCAATCACCTGCACTAGCCCAATCACCTGCACTAACCCAATCACCTGCACTAACCCAATCACCTGCACTAACCCAATCACCTGCACTAACCCAATCACCTGCACTAGCCCAATCACCTGCACTCGCCCAATCACCTGCACTAGCCCAATCACCTGCACTAGCCCAATCACCTGCAGTAGCCCATAGCCCAATCACCTGCACTAGCCCAATCACCTGCACTAACCCAATCACCTGCACTAACCCAATCACCTGCACTAGCCCAATCACCTGCATTAACCCAATCACCTGCACTAACCCAATCACCTGCACTAGCCCAATCACCTGCACTAGTCCAATCACCTGCACTAACCCAATCACCTGCACTAGCCCAATCACCTGCACTAACCCAATCACCTGCACTAGCCCAATCACCTGCACTAACCCAATCACCTGCACTAGCCCAATCACCTGCACTAACCCAATCATCTGCACTAGCCCAATCAGCTGCACTAACCCAATCATCTGCACTAGCCCAATCAGCTGCACTAGCCCAATCACCTGCACTAACCCAATCACCTGCATTAGCCCAATCACCTGCACTAGCCCAATCACCTGCACTAGCCCAATCACCTGCACTAGCCCAATCACCTGCACTAGCCCAATCACCTGCACTAGCCCAATCACCTGCACTAGCCCAATCACCGGCACTAGCCCAATCACGTGCACTAGCCCAATCACCTGCACTAACCCAATCACCTGCACTAGCCTAATCACCTGCACTCGTCCAATCACCTGCACTAACCCAATCACCTGCACTAGCCCAATCACTTGCACTAGCCCAATCACCTGCACTAACGCAATCACCTGCACTAGCCCAATCACCTGCACTAGCCCAATCACCTGCACTAACCCAATCACCTGCACTCGCCCAAACACCTGCACTAGCCCAATCACCTGCACCAGCCCAATCACCTGCACTAACCCAATCACCTGCACTAGCCCAATCACCTGCACTAGCCCAATCGCCTGCACTAACCCAATCACCTGCACTAGCCCAATCACTTGCACTAACCCAATCACCTGTACTAGCCCAATCACCTGCACTAGCCCAATCACCTGCACTAGCCCAATCACCTGCACTAGCCCAATCACCTGCACTAGCCCAATCACTTGCACTAACCCAATCACCTGCACTAGCCCAATCACCTGCACTAACCCAATCACCTGCACTAACCCAATCACCTGCACTAGTCCAATCACCTGCACTAACCCAATCACCTGCACTAGCCCAATCACCTGCACTAGCCCAATCACCTGCACTAAACCAATCATCTGCGCTAACCCAATCACCTGCGCTAGCCCAATCACCTGCACTAACCCAATCACCTGCACTAGCGCAATCACCTGCACTAACCCAATCACCTGCACTAACCCAATCACCTGCACTAGCCCAATCACCTGCACTAACCCAATCATCTGCACAAGCCCAATCAGCTGCACTAGCCCAATCACCTGCACTAACCCAATCACCTGCATTAGCCCAATCACCTGCACTAGCCCAATCACCTGCACTAGCCCAATCACCTGCACTAGCCCAATCACCTGCACTAGCCCAATCACCTGCACTAGCCCAATCACCTGCACTAGCCCAATCACCTGCACTAGCCCAATCACGTGCACTAGCCCAATCACCTGCAC
Organism: Somniosus microcephalus; assembly: GCF_052327205.1. Lineage (NCBI taxonomy): Eukaryota > Metazoa > Chordata > Chondrichthyes > Squaliformes > Somniosidae > Somniosus > Somniosus microcephalus. The sequence goes on along the minus strand of NC_140987.1, from coordinate 70,778,344 downwards.
TAACCCAATCACCTGCACTAGCCTAATCACCTGCACTCGTCCAATCACCTGCACTAACGCAATCACCTGCACTAGCCCAATCACCCACCTGCACTAACCAAAGCACCTGCACTAACCAAAGCACCTGCACTAGCCCAATCACCTGCACTAACCCAATCACCTGCACTAGCCCAATCACCTGCACTAGCCCAATCACCTGCACTAGCCCAATCACCTGCACTTGCCCAATCACCTGCACTAACCCAATCACCTGCACTAACCCAATCACCTGCACTAGCCCAATCACCTGCACTAGCCCAATCACCTGCACTAACCCAATCACCTGCACTAGTCCGATCACCTGCACTAACCCAATCACCTGCACTAGCCCAATCACCTGCACTAGCCCAATCACCTGCACTAACCCAATCACCTGCACTAGCCCAATCACCTGCACTAGCCCAATCACCTGCACTAGCCCAATCACCTGCACTAGCCCAATCACCTGCACTAGCCCAATCACCTGCACTAGCCCAATCACCTGCACTAACCCAATCACCTGCACTAGCCCAATCACCTGCACTAACCCAATCACCTGCACTAGCCCAATCACCTGCACTAGCCCAATCACCTGCACTAACCCAATCACCTGCACTAGCCCAATCACCTGCACTAGCCCAATCACCTGCACTAGCCCAATCACCTGCACTAGCCCAATCACCTGCACTAGCCCAATCACCTGCACTAGCCCAATCACCTGCACTAACCCAATCACCTGCACCAGCCCAATCACCTGCACTAACCCAATCACCTGCACTAGCCCAATCACCTGCGCTAGCCCAATCACCTGCACTAACCCAATCACCTGCACTAGCCCAATCACCTGCACTAGCCCAATCACCTGCACTAACCCAATCACCTGCACTAGCCCAATCACCTGCACTAGCCCAATCACCTGCACTAACTCAGTCATTTACATTGAACTAAATCAGAATCACTCACATTTAAATCAAAAACCACATTTAATTCAATCACCAGCATTAATCATCTGCACTTAAGCAATCACAGGCACTTAACTTAAACACCCATATTTAACTCAATCACTTGCACGTAACTCAACCAACACCATTTAACTCAGTCAGCCATATTTAATTCAGTCATCAAAAATTAACTCAATCGTCTGCACTTATTTGAAGCCCCCATATTTAATTCGATCACCAGCATGTTTTAATGTAATAGACTTCATAGAATCATAGAAATTTACAGCCCATCGTGTCCATGCCAGCCGACAAAGAGCTATCCAGCCTAATCCCACTTTCCAGCTCTTGGTCCGTGGCCCTGTAGGTTACAGCACTTCAAGTGTACATCCAAGCACTTTTTAAATGTGGTGAGGATTTCTGCCTTTTCCATCCTTTCAGGCAGTGAGTTCCAGACCCCCACCACCCTCTGATCTCCTCTACACTTCCTACCAATTATTTTAAATCTATGCCCCCTGGCTATTGACCCCACTGCTAAGGGAAATAGGTCCTTTCTATCCACTCTATTTAGGCCCCTCATAATTTTATACGCCTCAATAAGGCCTCCCCTCAGCCTCCTCTGTTCCAAAGATAACAAATCCAGCCTATCCAATCTTTTCTCATAGCTAAAATTCTCCAGTCCAGGCACCATCTTCATAAATCTCCTCTGTACCCACTCTAGAGCAATCACATCTTTCCTGTAATGTGGTGATCAAAGTTGCACACAGTATTCTAGCTGTGGCCTAACTAGTGTTTGATACAGTTTAAGCATAACCTCCCTGCTCTTGTATTCTATACCTCAACTAATAAAGGCAAGTATTCCGTATGCCTTCTTAACCACTTTATCTACCTGGTCTGCTACCTTCAGGGATCTGTGGACCTGCACTCCAAGGTCCCTCTGATCCTCTACATGTCTCAGTATCCTACCATTTAATGCCTTGTTAGCCCTCCCCAAAATCATTACCTCATACTTCTCCAGATTGAATTCCATTTGCCACTGCTCTGCCCACCTGACCAGTTCATTAATATCTTCCTGCAGTCTACAGCTTTCTTCTTCATTATCAACCACACAGCTGGTTTTAGTATCATCTACAAACTTCTTTATCATACCCCCTACATTCAAGTCTAAATCATTGATATATACCACAAAAAGCAAGGGACCCAGTACTGAGCCCTGCAGAACCCCACTGGAAACAGCCTTCCAGTCACAAAAACACCCATCAACCATTACCCTTTGCTTCCTGCCTCTGAGCCAATTTTGGACCCAACCTGCCACTTTGCCATGGATCCCATGGGCTTTTACTTTTGTGACCAGTCTGCCATGTGGGACCTTATCAAAAGCCTTGCTAAAATCCATATACACTATATCAAACAAACTACCCTCATCGACCCTCCTTGTTACCTCCTCAAAAAATTCAATTAAGTTAGTCAGACACGACCTTCCCTTAACAAATCCGTGCTGACTGTTCTTATTTGATGACTTAGATTACGGGTAGATTGTGTATAAATCTGTAGAGTTTGTGACAGTCCAGAACCTCTATAAATGTTGAGTAGTTCCTGAATCTCAATTACCTGCACTAACTGAATCACCTACAGTGATGTGTAGTTATTGTGGCTACACTTTGGGCAATTGGCAGCCTTCACCCTCATTAAATTTTTCTTGGTTAGAATCACCACAACCATCTAAAATGTTTCAGTTACAGGGCAACTTTGAGTTACACTTTGCAGCCCTGCATTCAGTGTGCGCACATGGAGACCCTGATGTTAAAAGTGGCTTCATAAAAGAGCAGAACTGAATGGGTTTCTCTTTATAGCAAGTGCTAAAGTAATATTATTCAGTGTCAAACACATGATGGGAGGGGTGAAAATTTAACATTTTTACCTTTTTTACCACCCTGGGCCACGCAACATTCATTAAAGAGACAGTGTGTATTTACAATCTCTCCATGGAGACATGTTTTAAATTTAAGTGTGGAACTGTTACGTCAGGCTTTCTGGAAGGCCTGCCAATGCACCAAGCATTTCATTATGCATACATATTAGCGTTCTTCTGTAGATCGCCCCATCAAAGTCCACATCTGAGTCCTCTACAGGAGAACTCGTGTGCGACTTCACCTTCCAGGGAGCTAGCACCAGCACTACCCTTGCCCCCTGCCCTGGCTGCAGGCCACTCATGTCTGGTGTCTCACCACATGCAGATCCCGCCTCTAACCTATCCTCTAAACTACTTGGAGTGTCAGTATCTGAGCTGATGGTTGCTATTGTGAAATCGAGTGATGGTGCTATGTCTTCTTCATCAGTGCCTTGGTGTTTTTCTATTTCATGTTCCTCTATCCGTGCTTGGCCAGGTGTCAGTTCTTGGTTATCTGAAAGGAGAAAGGCACAAGGGTAAGGTTGTTGTGGGGGGGTGGCGGGGGGTGGGGGGGAAGCAAGAGGTGCATGCCTACACCATGTGCAGCTTGTAAATCAGAAGGTTGTGGGATGAGGGGGAAGTAGGATATGAGAAGGAGGATTACGTATGAGGATACCGGCATCTTGTATTCTTTCAGCCCCGCCGCTGGCCAAGGGCTCAGTGATGTGCCGTGGGGGTCAGGTTATGCTGGCATGCCTGTCCCCCGCAGGTTAGGACCTGCTGGCGCTGGTTGTGAGCCACCCTTTCCTGCAAGAGAAAGGAAAGTGTGTCAGTGAGTGTGGTGCAATGTGTTTGGGTGATATGCCTGTCATGTTGGAATAGCTGACAGTGTGTGCATGTGAAATGTGGGTGTGAGGCTCGCAGCAGTGGTAAGTGTGAGGGTGAGGTGAAACAATAAATGTGAGGTATGAGTCATGTTTGGTAGAGATTGTTGGTAGGTGAGTGATAGGGGTGTGGTGCATTGGGCAGTGTGTGAGGTTAGTGGTGCAGATGGTGGGATATGGCATTTGAAGATAAATTCACTGACCTTGACCACTCATGTGAAGTCATAAAAATTCTACCTGCACTGTGTCCAGGTCCTCAGGGCTATACTGCTGGCATTCACCACAGCAGCTATCTGCACCCATTGGATTTTACACATTTGTCTGGCCCCCAGTGGAAACAGGACCTCTCAAGTTGACTTCCTGCATCACCTCCAGTGCAGCATCGGAGAACGTTTGTGCACTCTCTCTCCCTTGTTGTGACATCATTGGTGTTTTTTCCTCCTCTCACTCTCTTCTCCAGCCAATCGAATGAGCTGCTGCAGGCAGAATGCACCTCCCCTTTAAGAGGTGCAGACTGCCTTTAAGAAGTGCAGGTTAGCTTTAATTGGTGCTAGCCTCACACGAACTTGGGCCCCCTGCTGAGCGTTCAGCCACTCAGCAGCGCGTTCAGTGCTGGGCTGAATGCCACAATCATGCTAATCAGCAGGCAGCACGAAGTTAAGTGCTACCTGCATTCCTTTGAACAGGCGTGGGTTGATCACGCATCATGATTCTGGGGGCAAATGAATTTTTAGCCTAAAATCACCAAAGTTCCTTGCTGTGTGACCTCTCCCTCATGTTTTTCACAATGATTTCAAAAGAAGTTGTTTGGCAGTATTACTAAGAAGGTGAAGGTGTTTTCCGCTCCTAGGTTGGATTTTTCCCACTGTTAGGAGCACAGAATCCCATTTGGGCTCAGATACAAGTTAAGTTGTACAACAAAGATATTTATCAATGAAAAAAAATATGTTGAATGCTGTTTTTCACTAACACGCGCAGGTTTGTACACTTACCAAAGAAGACAATCGGGTTATTGGCCAAATACCAGACGACGAACAGCTCCACGTGTTGCCTTTGTACAAAATCTCTCCTACCGATGAGTTTGGAAGCGTGGAAGCTCAGGAGGAAAAGATCAAACAAGGTGCTATTCAGGTGCTAAACTCCTTCCCCCGTGTGGTGAGAATGTTGGCCAATCCTGTCAAGACCGGGCGACAAAAGAAGGAAGCCAAGAAGGCGGCTGCAGCGGCCGCAGCAGCGGAGAGGCTCTTGCATCAGGAGAACAGCGCTGCGAAAGCAGAAAAGGGCCATTCAACAGCAGCACGATCGAATCAGACCGGCTCGGAGAAGGCAGCAGCCAACCAGCAGATGCCAAGTAATTTAGGTAAAACCAATTCCAGATTTTCAGCCACTCTCTCTAGACTTGCCTGGAGTTGTATTTTAAACATTAAATGCCTGCCTTCCCCACGTGACATTTAGATGTTTCGACGTTTCCCTGATGTAGCACAATACCATAATTGGAGGATTACTGTCATCTATGGACATGAAGTCTTTTAAGAATGTGAGCCCTGAATTGACAGCGTGAAACACTAACAAGAGAAAGCTCAACATGTTTGTCTGAAATTCAATTCTCTGCTGTTTGAGCTGAGGTCCTAGCCCATCTAAATTAAATGGGTTAACTCCTCTATTAAAACAGCAGAACGGGAACTTCAAACAAATACAGTAAGCATTAGTTTCCCACGGTCTAAATTCAGAGCCATGTAATTTAATAAATTATTCACAATTTAATAAATAATTTGTGTAATGCCTTTAAAATCAATAATGCATTCGATATATTTTGGCTTCATGCTGCAGTATGACTTATTATTTCCTTTCTCTCTTTTCTTCGCTGTACAGCACTGTCTTTCACTGTACATCATTAATTCTTCATTGTACTTCACAGTACTTCAATGTACAGTACATCACATTCTTCAATACACTCCACTATACATCATTATACTTCACTGTACTTCTTCAGTGTATTCTGTATCTATATTTCTTCACTGTACTTTTTAAGCTGTGCTGCTTTACCAAAGCGTCAGCCATGGCTCAGTGGTAGTACTTTCACCTCTGAGTCAGAAGTCATGGGTTAAAAGCCCCACTCCAGAGACTTGAGCACATAATCTATGCTGACACTCCAGTGCAGTACTGGGAGAGATTATCACTAAAACAGGTTATCTAGTCATTATCACATTGCAGTTTTCTGGACCTTGCTGTGCACAAATTGTCTGTCACATTTCTTACATTACAATAGTGACTACACTTCAAAAGTTCTTCTTGGCTGTGAAGAACTTTGGGATAGTCTGAGGTCTTGAAAGGCGCTATATAAATGTAATTTCTTTTTTACTTCAAGATGCCTCTTCACTGTGCTTGACCTGAAATGGATTAACAAACAAATTAAGAGCTAAATATAGAGGAAAAATAAGCTCTACAAATACAGCAGGAAGAAAAGGGAAGGGATTCACTGGGATGAAAAGGAAGGAACACATTAAAAGGGCAATCAGAGGGGCAAAGAGGAACCATAATAGCAGAGACTGAACACAACAGTAACGAGCAGTCCAGGAAGAGGTGACAAGCCTAATCTTGAAGTAAAAAAGAAATTACATTTATATAGCACCTTTCAAGACCTAAATGAGCTTGAAACTATCTAACATCATTGTGGGATCCCCACCATTATAAGGACTGCAGCAGTTCAAGGAGAAGGCCCACCCCCACCTTCTGAGGGCAATTAGGAATGGACAATAAATGTGTCTTTTCTGGTTTCACCCACATCCCAAAACTAAACTGAGGAGGATTACAAAATCATAAATATTCAAAATGATTTCAAACTCCAATTATTCACAAGGAAAGACATAAGTAATATGCCCTCATCAAACAGAAATAACCAAAGTAAAACCAGTAAACGATATAAAGAGACGGAAATCCTAGATAGGCTAAATGGGCTTAAAACAAATAAATCCCAAGTGATAGATTGTCTTTACTCCAGAGTGCTTAGACTATGGAGAGCATCTATGGAGAGACCTGGCTCAAAAAAGAACAGGATTAGTTATTAAATATTTCTGGATATAAGGGCCTAGAAATTGAGTGGGGTTAGCGCCCAATTAGAGGCGCTAGAGGGCCTTGCGCCGGAATTATAGCCGCTTCGGAAATTGATTTGGGCCCTACCATCGGCGTTAGCCGGTAGCGCTGCACCGGCACCGATGACGTCATCGGTGTGCACAGCGTCCCGGTTGCCGTGGTAACGCGGCCGGACGCCGAAATTCAGTTGCGGCCGCCTCGCCCGTGGCAGCCGCAACCAACGATTTTTCAAAAGTTTCTTGCTGGACTTAGCGCCGGCGCATTAAGGTGGCGCAGCGGCCGGCCGCTTTCCCGGCGGCCGCCTGCCCGCACCTCCCTCCCCGGACTCCTCCACCACCCCCCCGCGGCACAGATGTGTGTGGGCCTCGAGCCCGGCACTTCTCCGAGGTGCCGGGCTCATTTTTCGTGCGATTCCACCGGCCAGCGGTCGGCTGCAGGCAGCTCCTCCTTAACAGAAGGAGGAGGCCTGCAGTACCCCAGCCTGCCGCACCGCAGCGGGGGATTAGCGCCGCAATCCTGCATTCAGCGCCCATTGCGAGGCGCTGACACCCTCCATTAGCGCCCGCAGCCGTCTGGGCGCGGCGCAGCTGAATTTTTGGCGGGCGCAGCGGCAATTAACGCTGGCGCTAAATTTCGGGCGCTACAGCCCTGGCGGAGGCAAACTCAATTTCTAGGCCCAGGTGTTCAGGAAAGAAAGGAGGTGGGGTGGCAGTATTGGTTAAGGAGAATGTTACAGTGCTGGCGAGAGAGGATGTCCTGGAGGGGTCAAGGACGGAATCTATTTGGTTAGAGTCAAGAAATAATAGAGGTGCCATTACACTACTAGGTGCATTCTATAGGCTGCCAACTACTGGGAAGGATTATAGAGGAGCAAATTTGCTGGGAAATTACAGAGAGGTGCAAGAACTATAGAGTTGTGGTAATGAGGGAATTCAACTATCCTGATATAGACTAAGATAGTAATAGTGTAAAGGGCAGAGAGGGGGGAAGAATTTCTTAAGTGTGATCAGGAGAACTTCTTGATCAGTACGTTTCCGGCCCAATGAGGAAGGAGGCATTGCTGGTTCTGGGGAATGAGGTGGGACAAGTGGAGGAAGTGTCAGTTGAGGAACATTTAGGGGACAGTGATCATAGGTTTAGATTAGCTATGGAAAAGAACAAGGAGCAATCTAGAGTAAAAATATTTAATTGGAGGAAGGCCAATTTCAGTGGGTTGAAAAGGGAACAATGGGCTGCCTTTAAAGAGGAGATGGCTCGGGTACAGTTGAGGTACATTCCCACGAGGGGAAAAGGTAGGGCAACCAAAGTCAGAGCTCCCTGGATGGCAAAAGAGATAGAGAGTAAGATGAAGCAGAAAAAGAAAACGTATAACAGATGTCAGGTTGGGAATACAAGTGAGAATCAGGCTGAATATAGAAAGTTCAGAAGAAGTGAAAAAGGAAAAGAGGGGCAAAGAGAGAGTATGAGAATAGGTTGGCAGCTAACATAAAAGGGAATTCAAAAGTCTTCTATAGGCATATAAATAATAAACAGGTAATAAGAGGAGGGGTGGGGCCGATTAGGGACCAAAAAGGAGACCTATGCATGGAGGCAGAGGGCATGGCTGAGGTACTAAATGTGTACTTTGCATCTGTCTTCACCAAGGAAGAAGATGCTGCCAAAGTCATGGTGAAAGAGGAGGTAGTTGAGATACTGGATGGGATAAAAATTGATAAAGAGGAGGTACTAGAAAGGCTGGCTGTAATTAAAGTAGATAAGTCACCAGGACCGGATGGGATGCATCCTAGGATGCTGAAGGAAGTTAAGGTGGAAATCGCGGAGGTACTGGCCATAATCTTCCAATCCTCCTTAGATACAGGAGTGGTGCCAGAGGACTCGAATTGCAAATGTTACACCCTTGTTCAAAAAAGGGTGTAAGGATAAACCCAGCAACTATAGGCCGGTCAGTTTAACCTCAGTAGTGGGGAAGCTTATAGAAACAATAATCAGGGACAAAATCAACAATCATTTGGACAAGTTTGGATTAATTAAGGAAAGCCAGCATGGATTTGTTAAAGGCAAATTGTGTTTAACCAACTTGATTGAGTTTTTTGATGAGATAAGGGTTGATGAGGGCAATGCGGTTGACGTGGTGTACATGGATCTCCAAAAGGTGTTTGATAAAGTGCCACATAATAGGCTTGCCAGCAAAGTTGAAGCCCATGGAATAAAAGGGACAGTGGCAGCATGGATACGAAATTGGCTAAGTGACAGGAAACAGAGAGTGGTGGTGAATGGTTGTTTTTTGGACTGGAGAAAGGTATTCCCCAGGGGTCGGTTCTAGGACCACTGCTTTTCTTGATATATATTAATGACTTGGACTTGGGTGTACAGGGCATAATTTCAAAATTTGCAGATGACACAAAACTTGGAAGTATAGTGAACAGTGAAGAGGATAGTGATAGACTTCAAGAAGACATAGATAGGCTGGTGAAATGGGCGGACACATGGCAGATGAAATTGAACGCAGAAAAGTGTGAAGTGATACATTTTGGTAGGAAGAATGAGGAGAGGCAATATAAACTAAAGGGCACAATCCTAAAGGGGGTGCATGAACAGAGAGACCTGGGGGTATATGTACACAAATCGTTGAAGGTGGCAGGGCAGGTTGAGAAAGCAGTTAAAAAAGCATACGAGATCCTGGGCCTTATAAATAGAGGCAGAGAATTCAAAAGCAAGTAAGTTATGATGAACCTTTATAAAACACTGGTTTGGCCTTAATTGGAATATTGTGTCCAATGCTTTCGGAAGGATATGTAGGCCTTAGAGAGGGTGCAGAAAAGATTTATGAGAATAGTTCCAGGGATGAGGGACTTCAGTTACGTGGATAGACTGGAGAAGATGGGGTTGTTCTCCTTAGAGCAGAGAAGGTTGAGAAGAGATTTGATAGAGGTGTTCAAAATCATGATGGGTCTAGCCAGATTAGATAGAGAGAAACTGTTCCCATTGGCAGAAGGGTCGAGAACCAGAGGACACAGATTTAAGGTGATTGGCAAAAGAACCAAAGGCGACATGAGGAAAAACGTTTTTACGCATTGAGTGGTTAGGATCTGGAATGCACTGCCTGAAAGGGTGGTGGAGGCAGACTCAATCGTGGCTTTCAAAAGGGAATTGGATAAGTACCTGAAGGAAAAAAATTGCAGGGCTATGGGGAAAGTGGGACTAGCTGAAGTGCTCTTGCAGAGAGCTGGCACGGGCTCGATGGACCAAATGGCCTCCTTCTGTGCTGTAACCATTCTATTATTCTATGATTTATGATTTGTAAGGCACTGACAAATCATTATGAGGTTGTCACTGGACTCTGGGAAGAGACCGGTAGATTGGGAATGTGATACCCATATTCAAAAAAAGGGGGACAAAACAAACACAGGCAACTGCAGACTCCATAGTCTTACTTACATTCTGTGTAACACAATGGAATCAATTATCAGGTGTAAACTTGAGAACTATCTGTACAATAACAATCTAGTAAACAGTAGTCAGCATGGCTTCAGTAGGAGAAGATCCTGTCTGACCAACATACTCAGTTCCTTAAAACAAGTGACAGCCCAAGTTGACTCTGGAAGCTCTGTGATGTAATGTACTTAAACATCTAAAAGGCATTTTATGAAGTTCCACTTTTGGTTAAACTCAAAGCTGTGGAAATTCAGAGTAAACCTTGGGAATGGAAAAGAAATTGACTGAGGTGTAGAAAACAATGAATACTCAATAGAAGAGTTATGTCAGAATGGGGTGGCGGGGGAGGGGGGGAGTACTGAGTGGGGAGCCTTTGGGCTCAGTGTTGGGGCCATTCTTGTTTCAAATTTACATAAATGACCTGATTCAGAAACTCAATGCAAAGTAGCCAGATTTGCAGATGAAACCAAACTAGAAGGGGCAGTGGAATCAGCGGAGGTAACATAGAAATTACTAGAATGAGTTGGATAAAATACATATGGGGGCAGATGGAATTTAATGCAGACAAGTGTAAAGTACACGTGCTCTATGAATGCTGTTGAAATAACCAGGGATGAAACTAAAAGAGCTATAAGTCTTCATAGACTCAACACTCAACATGCCAAATCAATGCAGAGCAGCAGTCAGCAAAGCCAGTAAGATGTTGAACTATGTAGCCCAAACAGCAGAATACAAGTCAGAGAAAGTCGTGACCAAACTGCTCTGGTCAGACTGCACCTTGAGTACTGTGTCTAATTCTGGTCACTGAGACACAAGGAAGCCATTCACGTGCTGCAGTGCAGAGAAAAGCCACAAGGCGAGTCCCTAGGCCTAGAAATTCAGTGGCCTGCGCCACCAGTTTGCGCCCAAAGAGGGCTTTTGCGCCACTGTGCAAACCTACCGCAATATTTAGCGGGGCGCTAATGGCGGCATTAGCCAGTAGCGCTGCGCCGCCACCGATGATGTCATCGGTGTGCGCAGCGCCCCGCTATCGCCCCGCTGGCCATATTTGGTTGCTGCCGCCTCCCCCGCGCCGGCCGCAAACAGCGACCGGTACACGGGGCCTACCTGTGCCAGTAGTGGGGCGAGTTAAGGTGAAGGTGCGGCCGGCCGCTTTGTCGGCGGCCGCCTGCCCGCGCCTCCGTCCCCGGCCTCCTACACCCCCCCCCACCCCGCGGCATTGCCGGCTGTTTCCAGAGAGCCCGGCACTTCTCCTTGGTGCCGGGCTCATTTGCCGGCACTCGCGAGTGGGGATCGCGCTGTTGCAGGCACCTCCCCCTTAAGAGTGAGAGGAAGGCCTGCAGTACCGCAGGCTGCCGTGCCGCAGTGGGTGGCGCTGCGGCACTTTACACGCCGATATTCAGTTTCAGCGCCCCAAGCGGGGCGCCGAAACCCTTCTTTAGCGGCCGGCTTCCACTTGGGGCGCTGAAACTGAATTTCCCGCTGGCGCAAGTGGCTCCGCGCGCAGCGGTAATTTCGGCGCCCAGGCAAGCTGGGCGCCCCTAACTGAATTTCTAGGCCCTAATGTCAAAGGTCTAATTGTGGTTCTTCACTTTATCTAATTGTAAGAAGTCACACAACACCAGGTTATAGTCCAACAGTTTTATTTGAAATCACAAGCTTTCGGAGCGCTGCTCCTTCATCAGGTGAAGTGGGGAGATGCATAAAGACACAGCTTATATAGTCAGAGAATAATGCCAGATGATTACAGGTAATCTTTCTAACTGCCATTTATCACACCTCGGCAGAGAGATAATCACAGCAATCAAAGGTGTGAATGGTGTCCAAACAGGTTAGTCAGGAAAACATTACATCAAAGAACAATGAGGTGGGGTCACAAGGGGTAAAATGTTACAGATGCTGGCGTCTGCATGAAAAACAAAAAACAGACAAGAAAACAATTTTTTTGCTGGAAATCACAGCAGCTCCGGCCGCATCTGTATAGAGTGAACAAGCCAACGATGACTCGGGTCTGGATGACCCTACGTCAGGTGGGGTTACATGTAGCGTGACATGAACACAAGATCTCGGTTGAGGCTGTCCTCATGAGCCGGACCTGCTGTGATTTCCAGCAAAAAAAATGTTTTCTTGTCTGTTTTTTGTTTTTCATACAGACCCCAGCATCTGCAACATTTTACCCCTTGTGACCCCACCTCATTGTTCTTTGATGTAATGCTTTCCTGACTAACCTGTTTGGACACCATTCACACCTTTGATTGCTGTGATTACCTCTCTGCCGAGGTATGATAAATGGCAGTTAGAAAGATTACCTGTAATCATCTGGCATTATTCTCTGACTGTGTAAGCTGTGTCTTTATGCATCTCTCCACTTCACCTGACGAAGGAGCAGCGCTCCGCAAGCTTGTGATTTCAAATAAAACTGTTGGACTATAACCTGGTGTTGTGTGACTTCTTACATTTGTCCACCCCAGTCCAACACCGGCATCTCCACACCATTATCTAATTGTGCTTCTTCACTATTCTTCACTTTATCTAATTGTGCTTCTTCACTATTCTTTACTTTATCTAATTGTGCTTCTTCACTATTCTTCACTTTATCTAATTGTGCTTCCACAATATTCTTCACTTTATCTAATTGTGCTTCTTCACTATTCTTCACTTTATCTAATTGTGCTTCTTCATTATTCTTCACTTTATCTAATTGTGCTTCTTCACTATCCGTCACTTTAGCTAATTGTGCTTCTTCACTATTCTTCACTTTATCAAATTGTACTTCTTCACTATTCTTCACTTTATCTTATTGTACTTCTTCACTATTCACTTTATTTAACTGTGCTTCTTCACTATTCTTCACTTTATCTAATTGTGCTTCTTCACTATTCTTCACTTTATCTAATTGTGCTTCTTCACTATTCTTCTCTTTATCTAATTGTGCTTCTTCACTATTCACTTTATTTAACTGTGCTTCTTCACTACTCACTTAATCTAACTGCTTATTCATTATTCTTCACTTTATCTAATTGTGCTTCTTCACTAATCTTCACGTTATCTAATTGTGCTTCTTCACTATTCTTCACTTTATCTAATTGTGCTTCTTCACTATTCCTCACCTTATCTAATTGTGCTACTTCACTATTCTTCACTTTATCTAATTGTGCTTCTTTGTTATTGTTCATTTTATCTAATTGTGCTTCTTCACTATTCTTCACTTTACTTAACTGCTTCTTCACTATTCTTCACTTTATCTAATTGTGCTTCCACACTATTCTTCACTTTATCTAATTGTGCTTCTTCGCTATTTTTCACTTTATCTAATTGTGCTTCTTCACTATTCTTCACTTTACCATATTATGCTTCTTCACGATTCTTCACTTTATTTAACTGTGCTTCTTCACTATTCTTCGCTTTATCTAATTGTGCTTCTTCACTATTCTTCACTTTATCTAATTGTGCTTCTTCGCTTTATCTAATTGTGCTTCTTCACTTTATCTAATTGTGCTTCTTCACTATTCTTCACTTTATCTAATTGTGCTTCATCACTTTATCTAATTGTGCTTCTTCACTATTCTTCACTTTATCTAATTGTGCTTCTTCACTATTCATCACTTTATGTAATTGTGCTTCTTCACTATTCTTCACTTTATCTAATTCTGCTTCTTCACTTTATCTAATTGTGCTTTTTCACTATTCTTCACTTTATCTGATGGTGCTTCTTCACTATACTTCACTTTATCAAATTGTGCTTCTTCACTATTCTTCACTTTATCTAATTGTGCTTCTTCACTATTCTTCACTTTATCTAATGGTGGTTCTTCACTATTCTTCACTTTATCTAATTGTGCTTCTTTGTTATTCTTCACTTTATCTAATTGTGCTTCTTCACTATTCTTCACTTTATCTAATTGTGCTTCTTCACTATTTGTCACTTTATCTAATTCCGCCACTTCACTATTCACTTTATCTATTTGTGCTTCTTCACTATTCTTCACTTTATCTAATTGTGCTTCTTCACTATTCTTCACTTTATCTAATTGTGCTTCTTCACTATTCTTCACTTTATCTAATTGTGCTTCTTCATTATTCTTCACTATCGAATTGTGCTTCTTCACTATTATTCACTTTATCTAATTGTGCTTCTTCACTATTCTTCACTTTATCTAATTGTGCCTCTTCACTATTCTTCACTTTATCTAATGGTGCTGCTTCACTATTCTTCACTTTATCTAATTGTGCTGCTTCACTATTCTTCACTTTATCTAATTGTGCTTCTTCACTATTCTTCACTTTATCTAATTGTGCTTCTTCACTATTCACTTTATCTAATTGTGCTTCTTCACTATTCTTCACTTTATCTAGTTGTGCTTCTTCACTATGCTTCACTTTATCTAATTGTGCTTCTTCATTATTCGTCACTTTACCTAATTATGCTTCTTCACGATTCTTCACTTTATTTAACTGTGCTTCTTCACTATTCTTCACTTTATCTAATTGTGCTTCTTCACTATTCTTCACTTTATCTAATTGTGCTTCTTCACTATTCTTCACTTTCTCCAATTGTGCTTCATCACTTTATCTAATTGTGCTTAGAAACATAGAAACATAGAAGATAGGAGCAGGAGTAGGCCATTCGGCCCTTCGAGCCTGCTCCGCCATTCAATGAGATCATGGCTGATCATCCAAATTCAGTACACTGTCCCTGCCTTCTCCCCATATCCCTTGATCCCTTTAGCCTTAAGAAATATATCCAACTCTTTCTTGAATATATTTAATGAACTGGCCTCCACCGCCCTCTGTGGCAGAGAATTTCACAGGTTCACCACTCTCTGGGTGAAGAAATTCCTCCTCATTTCAGTCCTAAATGGCTTACCCCTTACCCTTAGACGATGACCCCTGGTTCTGGACTCCCCAGCCATCAGAAACATCCCTCCTGCATCTAGTCTGTCCAGGCCTGACAGAATTTTATAGGTTTTGATGAGATCCCCTCTCAATCTTCTAAACTCCAGTGAGTATAAGCCCAATCAACACAATCTCTCCTCATACGTCATTCCTGCCGTCCCAGGTATCAGCCTGGTGAATCTTCGCTGCACTTCTTCCATGGCAAGAATGTCCTTCCTCAGGTAAGGTGACTAAAACTGCACACAATACTCAAGGTGCGGTCTCACCAAGGCCCTGTACAACTGTAGCAAGACATCCTTGTTCCTGTACTCGAACCCTCTTGCTACGAAGGCCAACATACCATTTGCCTTCTTAACCGCCTGCTGCACCTGCATGCTTACCTTCAGCGACTGGTGCACAAGAACACCCAGGTCTCTTTGCACTTCCCCTTCTCCCAATCTATTGCCATTCTAATAATAATCTGCCTTCACCACAAAGCGGGTAAGTGATTGGTTGGTAAGTATTTCTCCCTTTTTAAGCTTAAATCTCCTTGGTTTATAGTTTCTAAGGTGTGATATTCACCATCTAGAATCGAGGCAGAGGGTATTTAGGAATAATATTAATAAATTTAATTAATTACATAGAATGGGAGATCAGGCGATGTGTTGCTGCTGCAATATGTGGGAGCTGGTGGACACCAATGATGCTCACGGTGATCACATTTGCAGTAAGTGTTGGCTGCTCGAGGAATTCCGGCTCCGTGTTGAAGAGCTGGAGTCCAAGCTTCAAACACTGAGACACATCAGGGAGGGGGAGAGTTACCTGGACTCTGTGTATCAGGAGGTAGTCACACCAATTAGATTAATTAATTCAGATGTATTCCGTGGCCAGGGTCAGGATGGTGTGACTAGAAGTGAGGCAGGTACGGGGATCCAGGAGGTAGTGTTGGAGGAGCCGCAGCCCTTGCACTTGTCCAACAGGTTCGAGGCTCTTAATCCCTGTGAGGATGGGAACAGGGACTGTGGGGAGGATGAGCAACCTGGCCACAGCACCGTGGAGCGGGGGGCCATTCAAGTGGGGGGAGTTAAAAGAAATGTTGTAGTGGTAGGGGATAGTATCGTTAGGGGGATAGATAGAGTTCTTTGCAGCCGAGAGTGAGAGTCCCGAAGGCTGTGTTGCCTGCCCGGTGCCAGGGTTAAGGACATCTCCTCTGGACTGGAGAGAAACTTGGAGTGGGAGGGGGAGGATCCAGTTGTCGTGGTCCATGTTGGTACCAACGACATAGATAGGACAAGGAAGGAGGTTCTGCTGAGGGAGTTTGAGCAGCTAGGGGCCAAATTAAAAAGCAGAACCACAAGGGTAATATTATTACCTGAGCCACGAGCGAATTTGGCTAGGACAAATAAAATTAGAGAGTTAAATGCGTGGCTCAAAGACTGGTGTGGGAGAAATGGGTTTTGCTTCCTGGGACACTGGCACCAGTACTGGGGCAGGAGGGAGCTGTTCCGTTGGGACGGGCTTCACTTGGCCAGTGCTGGGACTAGAGTCCTGGCGGATCATATAACTAGGGCTGTAGAGAGGGCTTTAAACTAACTAGTGGGGGGGAGGTTCCTAGAGAGCAAATAATACAAATGACAACAGAGAAGGTCATAGACTTAGGTAGCAGTGGAGAAATTAAATACCAGAGCATGTCAGGAAGGGGCAGAAGGTATGGAGTAAAAGGTAAAGTAATAAAAAGGGCAAAAGCTGGAACTAAGTGTCACAAAACATCTTTGAAAGTTCTCTATCTGAATGCACTTAGCATTCGTAACAAAATAGATGAGTTAATGGCACAAATAACTACATATGGGTATGATCTTGTGGCCATTACAGAAACATGGCTACGGGGTGACAATGCCTGGGAATTAAACATACCAGGTTATTTAACGATCAGGAAGGACAGGCAGGAAGGAAGGGGAGGTGGGGTGGCTATGTTAATAAAGGAAGGAATCACTGTAATACAGAGAAATGATATTGGGTCAAAAGATCAGGACAATGAAACAGTTTGGGTGGAGGTAAGGAATAATAAGGGGAAAAAAACACTAGTGGGCGTAGTCTATAGGCCTCCGAACTATGGCAACTCTGTTGGACGGAGTATCAATCAGGAAATAGTTGAGGCTTGTAATAAGGGAACATCTATAATTATGGGGGATTTTAACTATCATATTAATTGGACAAATCAAATTGGGCAGGGCTTCCTTGAGGATGAGTTCATTGAGTGTATTAGGGATGGGTTTCTTGAGCAGTATATAACTGAACCGACCAGGGGGCAGGCAACCTTAGATCTGGTCCTGTGTAACGAGACAGGATTAATTAAAAATGTCCTAGTAAAGGATCCCCTTGGAATGAGTGACCATAACATGGTTGAATTCCATATTCAATTAGAGGGTGAGAAGGTTGGATCTCAAACAAGCGTGCTAAGCTTGAATAAAGGAGACTATGAAGATATGAGAGCGAAATTGAGTAGAGTGGATTGGGAAAATAGATTAAAGGGTAAGGCGATACATGATCAGTGGTGTACATTTAAGGAGTTATTTTACAACTTCCAAAAAATATATATTCCACTGAGAAGAAAAGGGTGTAAAAGAAAAGACAGCCATCCGTGGCTAAGTAAAGAAATTAAGGATAGTATTCGACTAAAAACAAGGGCATATAAGGTAGCCAAATCTAGTGGGAGGATAGAGGATTGGGAAAACTTTAAAAGACAGCAAAAAATAACAAAAAGATTGATTAAGAAAGGGAAGATAGATTATGAAAGTAAATTAGCAAAAAATATAAAAACAGATAGTAAGAGTTTTTATAGTTATATGAAAAGAAAAAGGGTGGCTAAAGTAAATGTTGGTCCCTTAGAGGATGAGACCGGGAAATTAATGGTGGGAAATATGGAGATGGCAAAAACACTGAATGAATATTTTATATCAGTCTTTACAGTAGAAGACACTAAGAATATCCCAACACTGGACAAACAGGGGGCTAAAGGGGGGGAGGAGCTAAACACGATCAAAATCACTAAGGAAGTGGTACTCGGTAAAATAATGGGACTCAAGGCGGATAAATCACCTGGACCTGATGGCTTACATCCTAGGGTCTTGAGGGAAGTGGCAGTAGGGATTGTGGATGCATTGGTAATAATTTTCCAAAACTCCCTGGACTCGGCAATGGTCCCGGCAGACTGGAAAACTGCTAATGTAACACCCTTATTTAAAAAGGGCAGTAGACAGAAGGCTGGAAACTATAGACCAGTTAGCCTAACATCTGTGGTAGGTAAAATTTTGGAGTCCATTATTAAGGAGACAGTAACAGGACATTTCGATAATCATAATTTAATAGGACAAAGTCAGCATGGTTTTATGAAGGGGAAGTCATGTTTGACAAATTTGCTGGAGTTCTTTGAGGAAGTAACATATAGGGTGGATAAAGGGGAACCAGTGGACGTAGTGTATTTAGACTTCCAAAAGGCATTTGACAAGGTGCCACACAAAAGATTATTGCTTAAGATAAAAAATCACGGGATTGGGGGTAATATTCTGGCATGGATAGAGGATTGGCTATCTAACAGAAGGCAGAGAGTTGGGATAAATGGTTCATTCTCAGACTGGCAATCAGTAACTAGTGGTGTTCCGCAGGGGTCAGTGCTGGGTCCCCAACTCTTTACAATCTATATTAACGATTTGGAGGAGGGGACCGAGTGTAACATATCAAAGTTTGCAGATGATACTAAGATGGGGGGAAAGTAGTGAGTGAGGAGGACATAAAAAACTTTCAAGGGGACATAGACAGGCTAAGTAAGTGGGCAGAGATTTGGCAGATGGAATACAATACTGGAAAGTGTGAGGTTATGCACTTTGGCAGGAAAAATCATAGAGCAAGTTATTATCTTAATGGCAAGAAACTGGAAAGTACTGAAGTACAAAGGGATCTGGGGGTCCTGGTGCACGAAACTCAAAAGGTTAGTATGCAGGTGCAGCAAGTGATTAAGAAGGCCAATGGAATGTTGGCTTTCATTGCTAGGGGGATAGAATATAAAAATAGGGAGGTATTGCTTCAGTTGTACAAGGTATTGGTGAGACCGCACCTGGAATACTGCGTACAGTTTTGGTGTCCATACTTAAGAAAGGACATACTTGCTCTCGAGTCAGTGCAAAGAAGGTTCACTCGGTTAATCCCGGGGATGAGGGGATGGACATATGAGGAGAGGTTGAGTAGATTGGGACTCTACTCATTGGAGTTCAGAAGAATGAGAGGCGATCTTATTGAAACATATAAGATTGTGAAGGGGCTGCATCGGGTGGATGCAGGGAAGATGTTCCAGATGATGGGTGAAACTAGAACTAGGGGGCATAGTCTTAGAACTGGCTGCTCTTTCAAAACTGAGATGAGGAGGAACTACTTCACTCAGAGAGTGGTAGGTCCATGGAATATGCTGCCCCAAAAAACTGTAGAAGCTACATCATTACATAAATTTAAAACAGAAATAGACAGTTTCCTCGAAGTAAAGGGAATTAAGGGTTACGGGGAGCGGGCAGGAATTTGGACATGAGTCTAGGTTCGGATCGGTCATGGCCCTGTGGGTAGCGGAGCGGGCCCAGGGGCCGTGTAGCCTGATCCTGCTCCTATTTCGTGTGTCTAATTCTGTTAGATGCAGGAGATGGTTCTGTGATAGTGGATTGGCAGTTAGGATCAGATCAGCCATGATCTTATTGAATGGCGGAGCAGGCTCGAGGGGCCGATTGGCCTACTCCTGCTCCTATGTCTTAAGTTCTTATGTTCTTATGCCTTCCTGTTTTTGCCACCAAAGTGGATAACCTCACATTTATCCACATTATAGTGCATTTGCCATGTTTCTGCCCAATCACCCAACCTGTCCAAATCGTACTGGAGTTTCACGACATGCTCCTCACAGCTTACCCTCCCACCCAGCTTTGTGTCGTCTGCAAATTTGGAGATATTACATCCAATTCCCTCGTCCAGATCATTAATATATATTGTGAACAGCTGGGGTCCTAGGACCGATCCTTGCAGTACCCCATTAGTCACTGCCTGCCACTCTGAAAATGACCCGTTTATTCCAACTCTTTGCCTTCTGTCCGCCAACCAGTTCTCTATCCAAGTCAATACCTTGCCCCCAATCCCATGTGCCTTAATTTTGCACGCTAATCTCTTATGTGGGACCTTATCGAAAGCCTTCTGAAAGTCCAAATACACCACATCCACTGGTTCTCCCTTATCTATTTTGCCAGTTACATCCTCAAAAAATTCCAGTAGATTAGTCAAGCATGATTTACCTTTTGTAAATCCATGTTGACTTTGTACGATCCTGTCACTGCTTTCCAAGTGCTCTGCTATTACATCTTTTATAATAGACTCTAGCATCTTCCCCACTACCGATATCAGGCTTACCGGTCTATAATTCCCCGCTTTTTCTCTACCACCTTTTTTGAATAGTGGGGTAACATTAGCTACCCTCGAATCCATGGGTACTGTTCCAGAGTCTATCGAGTTCTGGAAGATGACCAGCAATGCATCTACTATTTCCAGGGCCACTTCCTTAAGTACCCTGGATGTAGATTATCAGGCCCTGGGGATTTATCGGCCTTCAGTCTCATCAATTTTCCTAACACCATTTCCCTACAAATACTGATTTCTTTCAGTTCCACCCTTTCATCAGACCCTATGTTTCCCAGCATCTCTGGGAGGTTATTTGTGTCCTCCTTTGTGAAGACAGAACCAAAGTATGAATTTAGTTGGTCTGCCATTTCTTTGTTTCCCATTATAAATTCCCCTGATTCTGACTGCAAGGGACCTATGCTTGACTTCACCAATCTTTTTCTCTTCACATATCTATAAAAGCTTTTACAGTCAGTTTTTATGTTCCCTGCTAGCTTACACTCATATTCTATTTTCCCTTTCTTAATTAATCCCTTTGTCCTCCTTTGTTGAATCCTAAACTGCTCCCAATCCTCAGGATTATTGCTTTTTCTGGCCAATTTATATGTCCTCTCCTTGGATCTTATGCTATCTCTAATTTCCCTTGTTAGCCACGGTTGAGTCACCTTTTTTGTTTTATTTTTATGCCAAACTGGGATGAACAAATTCTGTAGTTCATCCATGTGGTCTTTGAATGTTTGCCATTGCCTATCCACCGTCAACCCATTGAGTGCCATTCACCAATCAACCCTACCCAACTCGCTCCTCAGACCATCGTAGTTTCATTTAAATTGAGGACCCTAGTCTCTGAGTCAACTACTTCATTCTCCATCTTAATGAATATTCGATCATATTATGATTGCTCTGACCCAAGGGGCCTCTTCACTTTATCTAATTGTGCTTCTTCACAATTCATCACTTTATCTAATTGTGCTTCTTCGCTATTCTTCACTTTATCTAATTCTGCTTCTTCACCTTATCTAATTGTGCTTCTTCACTATTCTTCACTTTATCTAATGGTGCTTCTTCACTATACTTCACTTTATCTAATTGTGCTTCTTCACTGTTCACTTTATCTAATTGTGCTTCCTCACTATTCTTCACTTTATCTAATTGTACTTCCTCACTATTCTTCACTTTATCTAATTGTGCTTCTTCACTATTCTTCACTTTATCTAATTGTGCTTCTTCACAATTCATCACTTTATCTAATTGTGCTTCTTCGCTATTCTTCACTTTATCTAATTCTGCTTCTTCACTTTATCTAATTGTGCTTCTTCACTATTCTTCACTTTATCTAATGGTGCTTCTTCACTATACTTCACTTTATCTAATTGTGCTTCTTCACTGTTCACTTTATCTAATTGTGCTTCCTCACTATTCTTCACTTTATCTAATTGAACTTCCTCACTATTCTTCACTTTATCTAATTGTGCTTCTTCACTATTCTTCACTTTATCTAATTGTGCTTCTTCACTATTCTTCATTTTATCTAATGGTTGTTCTTCACTATTCTTCACTTTATCTAATTCTGCTTCTTCATTATTCTTCACTTTATCTAATTGTGCTTCTTCACTATTCTTCACTTTATCTAATTGTGCTTCTTCACTATTCGTCACTTTATCTAATTGTGCGACTTCACGATTCACGTTATCTATTTGTGCTTCTTCACTATTCTTCACTTTATCTAATTGTGCTTCTTCGCTATTCTTCACTTTATCTAATTGTGCTTCTTCGCTATTCTTCACTTTATCTAATTGTGCTTCTTCATTTTAGCTAATTGTGCTTCTTCACTATTCTTCACTTTATCTAATTGTGCTTCTTCACTATTCTTCACTTTATCTCATTCTGCTTCTTCACTATTCTTCACTTTCTCTAATTGTGCTTCTTCACTTTATCTAATTGTGCTTCTTCACTATTCTTCACTTTATCTAATTGTGCTTCTTCACTATTATTCACTTTATCTAATTGTGCTTCTTCACTATTCTTCACTTTATTTAACTGCTTCTTCACTATTCTTCACTTTATCTAATTGTGCTTCTTCACTATTCTTCACTTTATTTAACTGTGCTTCTTCACTATTCTTCACTTTATCTAATTGTGCTTCTTCACTATTCTTCACTTTATCTAATGGTGGTTCTTCACTTTTCTTCACTTTATCTAATTGTGCTTCTTCGTTATTCACTTTATCTAATTGTGTAACTTCACTATTCACTTTATCTCATTGTGCTTCTTCACTTTATCTAATTGTGCTTCTTCACTATATCTAATTGTGCTTCTTCACTATTCTTCACGTTATCTGATTGTGCTTCTTCACTATTCTTCACTTTATCTAATTGTGCTTTTTCACTATTCACTTTATCTAATTGTGCTTCTTCGTTATTCTTCACTATCTAATTGTGCTTCTTCACTTTATCTAAGTGTGCTTTTTCACTATTCTTCACTTTATCTAATTGTGCTTCATCACTTTATCTAATTGTGCTTCTTCACTATTCTTCACTTTATCTAATTGTGCTTCTTCACTATTCTTCACTTTATTTAACTGTGCTTCTTCACTATTCTTCACTTTATCTAATTGTGCTTCTTCACTATTCACTTTATCTAATTGTGCTTCTTCACTATTCTTCACTTTATCTAATTGTGCTTCTTCATTATTCTTCACTTTATCTAATTCTGCTTCCTCACTATTCTTCACTTTATCTAATTGTGCTTCTTCACTATTCTTCACTTTATCTAATTGTGCTTCTTCACTATTCTTCACTTTATCTAATTGTGCTTCTTCACTATTCTTCATTTTATCTAATGGTTGTTCTTTACTATTCGTCACTTTATCTATTTGTGCTTCTTCACTATTCTTCACTTTATCTAATTGTGCTTCTTCACTATTCTTCACTTTATCTAATGGTGCTTCTTCACTATACTTCACTTTATCTAATTGTGCTTCTTCACTATTCTTCACTTTATCTAATTGTGCTTCTTCACTATTCGTCACTTTATCTAATTGTGCGACTTCACGATTCACTTTATCTATTTGTGCTTCTTCACTATTCTTCACTTTATCTAATTGTGCTTCTTCACTATTCTTCACTTTATCTAATTGTGCTTCTTCGCTATTCTTCACTTTATCTAATTGTGCTTCTTCATTTTAGCTAATTGAGCTTCTTCACTATTCTTCACTTTATCTAATTGTGATTCTTCGCTATTCTTCACTTTATCTAATTGTGCTTCTTCACTATTCTTAACTTTATCTAATTGTGCTTCATCACTATTCTTCACTTTATCTCATTCTGCTTCTTCACTATTCTTCACTTTCTCTAATTGTGCTTCTTCACTTTATCTAATTGTGCTTCTTCACTATTCTTTACTTTATCTAATTGTGCTTCTTCACTATTCTTCACTTTATCTAATTGTGCTTCTTCACTATTCTTCACTTTATTTAACTGCTTCTTCACTATTCTTCACTTTATCTAATTGTGCTTCTTCACTATTCTTCACTTTATTTAACTGTGCTTCTTCACTATTCTTCACTTTATCTAATTGTGCTTCTTCACTATTCTTCACTTTATCTAATGGTGGTTCTTCACTTTTCTTCACTTTATCTAATTGTGCTTCTTCGTTATTCTTCACTTTATCTAATTGTGTAACTTCACTATTCCCTTTATCTAATTGTGCTTCTTCACTTTATCTAATTGTGCTTCTTCACTATATCTAATTGTGCTTCTTCACTATTCTTCACGTTATCTGATTATGCTTCTTCACTATTCTTCACTTTCTCTAATTGTGCTTTTTCACTGTTCACTTGATCTAATTGTGCTTCTTCGTTATTCTTCACTATCTAATTGTGCTTCTTCACTTTATCTAAGTGTGCTTTTTCACTATTCTTCACTTTATCTAATTGTGCTTCTTCACTTTATCTAATTGTGCTTCTTCACTATTCTTCACTTTATCTAATTGTGCTTCTTCACTATTCTTCACTTTATTTA
Organism: Somniosus microcephalus; assembly: GCF_052327205.1. NCBI lineage: Eukaryota > Metazoa > Chordata > Chondrichthyes > Squaliformes > Somniosidae > Somniosus > Somniosus microcephalus. Next base: position 70,753,761 of record NC_140987.1, on the reverse strand, counting down.
ACTGTGCTTCTTCACTATTCTTCACTTTATCTAATTGTGCTTCTTCACTATTCACTTTATCTAATTGTGCTTCTTCACTTCTTCACTTTATCTAATATTGCTTCTTCATTATTCTTCACTTTATCTAATTCTGCTTCCTCACTATTCTTCACTTTATCTAATTGTGCTTCTTCACTATTCTTCACTTTATCTAATTGTGCTTCTTCACTATTCTTCAGTTTATCTAATTGTGCTTCTTCACTATTCTTCACTTTATCTAATTGTGATTCTTCGCTATTCTTCACTTTATCTAATTGTGCTTCTTCACTTTATCTAATTGTGCTTCTTCACTTTATCTAATTGTGCTTCTTCACTATTCTTCACTTTATCTAATTATGCTTCTTCACTATTCTTCACTTTATCTAATTGTGATTCTTCGCTATTCTTCACTTTATCTAATTGTGCTTCTTCACTTTATCTAATTGTGCTTCTTCGCTATTCTTCACTTTATCTAATTGTGCTTCTTCACTTTATCTAATTGTGCTTCTTCACTATTCTTCACTTTATCTAATTGTGCTTTTTCACTATTCTTCACTTTCTCTAATTGTGCTTCTTCACTTTATCTAATTGTGCTTCTTCACTATTCTTCACTTTATCTAATTGTGTAACTTCACTATTCACTTTAACTAATTGTGCTGCTTCACTTTATCTAATTGTGCTTCTTCACTATTCTTCACGTTATCTGATTGTGCTTCTTCACTATTCTTCACTTTCTCTAATTGGGCTTCTTCACTATTCACTTTATCTAATTGTGCTTCTTCGTTATTCTTCACTATCTAATTGTGCTTCTTCACTTTTCTAAGTGTGCTTTTTCACTATTCTTCACTTTATCTAATTGTGCTTCTTCACTTTATCTAATTGTGCTTCTTCACTATTCTTCACTTTATCTAATTGTGCTTCTTCACTATTCTTCACTTTATTTAACTGTGTTTCTTCACTATTCTTCACTTTATCTAATTGTGCTTCTTCACTATTCACTTTATCTAATTGTGCTTCTTCACTATTCTTCACTTTATCTAATTGTGCTTCTTCATTATTCTTCACTTTATCTAATTCTGCTTCCTCACTATTCTTCACTTTATCTAATTGTGCTTCTTCACTGTTCTTCACTTTATCTAATTGTGCTTCTTCACTATTCTTCACTTTATCTAATTGTGCTTCTTCACTATTCTTCATTTTATCTAATGGTTGTTCTTCACTATTCGTCACTTTATCTAATTGTGCTTCTTCACTTTATCTAATTGTGCTTCTTCACTTTATCTAATTGTGCTTCTTCACTATTCTTCGCTTTATCTAATTCTGCTTCTTCACTATTCTTCACTTTATCTAATTGTGATTCTTCACTATTCTTCACTTTATCTAATTGTGCTTCTTCACTTTATCTAATTGTGCTTCTTCACTATTCTTCACTTTATCTAATTGTGCTTCTTCATTATTCTTCACTTTATCTAATTATGCTTCTTCACGATTCTTCACTTTATTTAACTGCTTCTTCACTATTCTTCACTTTATCTAATTGAGCTTCTTCACTTTATCTAATTGTGCTTTTTCACTATTCTTCACTTTATCTAATTGTGCTTCTTCGTTATTCTTCACTTTATCTAATTATGGTTCTTCACAATTCTTTACGTTATTTAACTGCTTCTTCACTATTGTTCACTTTCTCTAATTGTGCTTCTTCACTATTCTTCACTTTATCTAATTGTGCATCTTCACTTTATCTAATTGTGCTTCTTTACTATTCTTTACTTTATCTAATTGTGCATCATCACTTTATTTAATTGTGCTTCTTCACTATTCTTCACTTTATCTAACCGTGTTTCTTCACTATTCTTCACTTTATCTAATTGTGCTTCTTCACTATTCTTCACTTTATCTAACTGTGTTTCTTCACTATTCTTCACATTATCTAACTGCTTCACTATTCTTCACTTTATCTAATTGTGCTTCTTCACTATTCTTCACTTTATTTAACTGTGCTTCTTCACTATTCTTCACTTTATCTTATTGTGCTGCTTCATTATTCTTCACTTTCTCTAATTGTGCTTCTTCGTTATTCTTCACTATCTAATTGTGCTTCTTCACTATTCTTCACTTTATCTAATTGTGCTTCTTCACTATTCTTCACTTTATTTAACTGTGCTTCTTCACTATTCTTCACTTTATTTAACTGTGCTTCTTCACTATTCTTCACTTTATCTAATTGTGCTTCTTCACTATTCTTCACTTTATTTAACTGTGCTTCTTCACTATTCTTCACTTTATCTAATTGTGCTTCTTCACTATTCTTCACTTTATTTAACTGCTTCTTCACTATTCTTCACTTTATCTAATTGTGCTTCTTCATTATTCTTCACTTTATCTAATTCTGCTTCCTCACTATTCTTCACTTTATCTAATTGTGCTTCTTCACTGTTCTTCACTTTATCTAATTGTGCTTCTTCACTATTCTTCACTTTATCTAATTGTGCTTCTTCACTATTCTTCATTTTATCTAATGGTTGTTCTTCACTATTCGTCACTTTATCTAATTGTGCTTCTTCACTTTATCTAATTGTGCTTCTTCACTTTATCTAATTGTGCTTCTTCACTATTCTTCGCTTTATCTAATTCTGCTTCTTCACTATTCTTCACTTTATCTAATTGTGATTCTTCACTATTCTTCACTTTATCTAATTGTGCTTCTTCACTTTATCTAATTGTGCTTCTTCACTATTCTTCACTTTATCTAATTGTGCTTCTTCATTATTCTTCACTTTATCTAATTATGCTTCTTCACGATTCTTCACTTTATTTAACTGCTTCTTCACTATTCTTCACTTTATCTAATTGAGCTTCTTCACTTTATCTAATTGTGCTTTTTCACTATTCTTCACTTTATCTAATTGTGCTTCTTCGTTATTCTTCACTTTATCTAATTATGGTTCTTCACAATTCTTTACGTTATTTAACTGCTTCTTCACTATTGTTCACTTTCTCTAATTGTGCTTCTTCACTATTCTTCACTTTATCTAATTGTGCATCTTCACTTTATCTAATTGTGCTTCTTTACTATTCTTTACTTTATCTAATTGTGCATCATCACTTTATTTAATTGTGCTTCTTCACTATTCTTCACTTTATCTAACTGTGTTTCTTCACTATTCTTCACATTATCTAACTGCTTCACTATTCTTCACTTTATCTAATTGTGCTTCTTCACTATTCTTCACTTTATTTAACTGTGCTTCTTCACTATTCTTCACTTTATCTTATTGTGCTGCTTCATTATTCTTCACTTTCTCTAATTGTGCTTCTTCGTTATTCTTCACTATCTAATTGTGCTTCTTCACTTTATCTAATTGTGCTTCTTCACTATTCTTCACTTTATCTAATTGTGCTTCTTCACTATTCTTCACTTTATTTAACTGTGCTTCTTCACTATTCTTCACTTTATTTAACTGTGCTTCTTCACTATTCTTCACTTTATCTAATTGTGCTTCTTCACTATTCTTCACTTTATTTAACTGTGCTTCTTCACTATTCTTCACTTTATCTAATTGTGCTTCTTCACTATTCTTCACTTTATTTAACTGTGCTTCTTCACTATTCTTCACTTTATTTAACTGTGCTTCTTCACTATTCTTCACTTTATCTAATTGTGCTGCTTCACTATTCTTCACTATCTAATTGTGCTTCTTCACTTTATCTAATTGTGCTTCTTCACTATTCTTCACTTTATCTAATTGTGCTTCTTCACTATTCTTCACTTTATTTAACTGTGCTTCTTCACTATTCTTCACTTTATTTAACTGTGCTTCTTCACTATTCTTCACTTTATCTACTTGTGCTTCTTCACTATTATTCACTTTATTTAACTGTGCTTCTTCACTATTCTTCACTTTATCTAATTGTGCTTCTTCATTATTCTTCACTTTATCTAATTATGCTTCTTCACGATTCTTCGCTTTATTTAACTGCTTCTTCACTATTCTTCACTTTATCTGATTGTGCTTCTTCACTTTATCTAATTGTGCTTCCTCACTATTCTTCACTGTATCTAATTGTGCTTCTTCACTATTCTTCACTTTATCTAATTGTGCTTCTTCGTTATTCTTCACTTTATCTAATTATGCTTCTTCACAATTCTTCACTTTATCTAATTGTGCTTCTTCACTATTCTTCACTTTATCTGATGGTGGTTCTTCACTTTTCTTTACTTTATCTAATTGTGCTTCTTTGTTCTTCTTCACTTTATCTAATTGTGCTTCTTTGTTCTTCACTTTATCTAATTATGCTTCTTCACTATTCACTTTATCTAATTGTGCTTCTTCACTTTATTTAATTGTGCTTCTTCACTATTCTTCATGTTATCTAATTGTGCTTCTTCACTATTCTTCACTTTATCTAATTGTGCTTCTTCACTATTCTTCACTTTCTCTAATTGTGCTTCTTCACTTTATCTAAGTGTGCTTTTTCACTATTCTTCACTTTATCAAATTGTGCTTCTTCACTATTCTTCACGTTATCTAATTGTGCTTCTTCACTATTCTTCACTTTATCTAATTATGCTTCTTCACTATTCTTCACTTTATCTAATTGTGCTTCTTCACTATTCTTCGCTTTATCTAATGGTGGTTCTTCACTTTTCTTCACTTTATCTAATTGTGCTTCTTCGTTATTCTTCACTTTATCTAATTGTGCTTCTTCACTATTCACTTTATCTAATTGTGCTTCTTCACTTTATTTAATTGTGCTTCTTCACTATTCATGTTATCTAATTGTGCTTCTTCACTATTCTTCACTTTATTTTACTGTGCTTCTTCACTATTCTTCACTTTATCTAATTGTGCTTCATCACTATTCTTCACTTTATCTAATTGTGCTTCTTCACTATTCTTCACTTTCTCTAATTGTGCTTCTTCACTTTATCTAATTGTGCTTCTTCACTATTCTTCACTTTATCTAATTGTGCTTCTTCACTATTCTTCACTTTATCTAATTGTGCTTCTTCGTTATTCTTCACTATCTAATTGTGCTTCTTCACTTTATCTAAGTGTGCTTTTTCACTATTCTTCACTTTATCTAATTGTGCTTCTTCACTATTCACTTTATTTAACTGTGCTTCACTATTCTTCACTTTATCTAATTGTGCTTCTTCACTATTCTTCACTTTATCTAATTGTGCTACTTCACTATTCACTTTATCTAATTGTGCTTCTTCACTTTATCTAATTGTGCTTCTTCACTTTATCTAATTGTGCTTCTTCACGTTATCTAATTGTGCTTCTTCACTGTTCTTCACTTTATTTTACTGTGCTTCTTCACTATTCTTCACTTTATCTAATTGTGCTTCTTCACTATTCACTTTATCTAATTGTGCTTTTTCACTATTCTTCACTTTATCTAATTGTGCTTCTTCACTATTCTTCACTTTATCTAATTGTGCTTCTTCACTATATCTGATTGTGCTTCTTCACTATTCTTCACGTTATCTAATTGTGCTTCTTCACTATTCTTCACTTTATTTCACTGCGCTTCGTCACTATTCTTCACTTTATCTAATTGTGCTTCTTCACTTTATCTAATTGTGCTTCTTCACTATTCTTCACTTTATCTAATTGTGCCTCTTCACTATTCTTCACTTTATCTAATTGTACTTCTTCCTTTTACTTCATTGTCCCTCATCACTATAATTCAGCCAGGAAGTTGGAGTTGATTAAACCATGGATTTCCCCAAACAATTTCTCTTTAGTCTCAATTGGCTGGAGGTGCAGTTAGAGAAGCACAGTAGGGTTTCTGACAGTTCCTCTTTTACCCCATGAAGAAGCATCCTGACATGAGTCACTCTGTCCAGGAAGTCAGACAAGAACCTCCTGAGCAACTCCTGAAGAGGATAGACATACACCAATATCAAATCAAATCATCCTGGGATTCAAACCCAGATCCTCTGAATGGGAGCCCGTTCCTCTACCACTGGAGCTACCGAGCCACTCAGCTTATGGCTGGTTAACACTGGTTATTTGGAATTGGTAGTAGAATATACTTCATGTGTATGCTCCAGGATGGGAGATTCATGCCTGGGGTTGAGTTGCAGTTAGCAACTAATGTCAAGTGAAAAACCCATACTTGTTAAGAACAAAACTCCCCATACAAGTTGGGGATCTTGAGGTTTATGCTGTTGAAGAAGGCTATGAACTTTTAGGTATGTAGAATGGGGGTGATATAAATTGCTCCATACGGGCAGAAAGGGTAAACTGGGAGGGCTGGCATTTTATGTGAAGAAAGACACAATGATAATACAAGATAGAGAAATCTGGCTCTGGTGCAAAGTGGAAACCTTGTGCACTAAGGTAAGTGACATTAAGGGGAAAAAGTTATTGGGGTTTGTTATAGGTACCGAAGCAAGAAGACAGACAAGACTTAGAACGTTATACTCAAATAATGGGAGTGTGTGAATGGTCAAATATAATTGTTATGGATGACTTCGCTTTACCAGGGATTAATTGGGATAATCAAACACATCCTGGCAAGCATTACTCATTGGAAACAGTAATAGTGTCCAAAGATTAGAGAAAGACAAACACAGTGGGGGTCATTTTGACTTTGTGCAATAGTGTAAAACGGGTGAAAGCAAATCGTCAGCCCATTTTACATCTCTCCTGGTTACAATGAAATTAACAATCAGGAGAGATGTAAAATGGGCTGCCGATTTGCTTTCATCCGCTTTACACTATCACACAAAGTCAAAATTATCCCCAAAGCCAATTTATAAAAAGGTCATGAAGGTAACTCTGAGCTACAAGGCAGTAAGCCAGACATTAGTGGTTGGTAAAAAAAAAATTAGAAGGCATGCTGGAGAGGAAATAATGAGAAACATGGAATAATAAGAGGGAGTCTGGATGGGTTGCATGAGAGAGAACATATCGAACAAATTTATTGGACCATTGAAGAGATAGCGCACTTAGTGGATAAAGGGAACTTGAGACCTAAGCAACCCATTATTCCTCCCCTATGTGCTTGAGAGCACATCTGCCATTAGTATTACTGTCCTCTCTGGTTAACATGATGCAAAATGTCCTGGCAGATGCCTTGACTAGGTCCAACAATGTGAATGGACCCATCATGTAAAGACAACTCACATGGTCTTCAGCAGGAGGATTACCAGGATAATATCCAGAGTACAGGCCTCATGGCAACTTTTCATAACAATGGAGGTAAAAGACTTGCTGCAGGAGCCATGATAATTGAGCTGCTGTTCAAGTTTCAGTTTACTGGGTGGGGAGGCTCCTATATGTCTTCCTCTTGTTTTCCCTCAGTCCCAGGATTGTCAAGAAGATCCAAGCAGAGTAATTCTGGTGACTCCAAGGCAGCTGAAGAAGGAATGTTAAAACTGATCACTGACTTTCCCTTATGATCCCTTCATGTGGAGGGTTTGATAAACTGTAGCTTTCTCAGAAACTGAATTTGATGGTTTGGCTTTCAAAGTGATCAACTGTAGGTACTTCATGCACATGATAGAAAGCATCAACTTTAAAAGCTTCCAATGCTACGTAGAAACAGTTTGTTCATTGATGCCGGCATAAAGAATACAGCGCACATGGTGTGATAGTCAAACTGTTGTAGCTTCCCATTGCTTGCTCAAAGGAAGAATATAAAAGGATATGGGCAAAGAGCAGTGGAATGGAATTAGAATAGAGAGCTCCAGTTGAAGAGCTAGTACAGGCACAATGAAAGAAAGACTTCCATTTATACAGCGCCTTTCACGACCACCGGACGTCCCAAAGCGTTTTACAGCCAATTAAGTACTTTTTGAAGTGTAGTTACTGTTGTAATGTAGGAAACACGCAATGGGCCGAATAACCTCCTTCTCTGCTTTAAATTCTGACCTGTCATAGTATCTCTTTTGGTGGTGCTGTCTCTGTACACGTTTTGCATGCACTTGCTTGCAGCTGACGACCTCTGGCTGCAGCTGCTGGTTGGTGCTTGGAAGGATTGAGCGAAGTCTGCGGCTCATCAACAGCTGTGCTGGTGACTTGAAGTTGTCAACCGGAGTGTTGCGGTACTCAAGGAGACAGATGTAGGGGTCTCTTTTGTCCGCTTTGGCTTTGTTCATGAGTGTTTTTGCAATCTGGACAGTTTTTTCAGCAAGACCATTACTTTGAGGGTAATGTGGGCTTGATGTGACATGTATGAAATCCCATGCCTTGGCAAACGACTCAAACTCTTTTGATTTGTATTGGGGCCCATTGTCTGAGACTAAGGTCTCTACAATGCCATGCCTGGCAAAGGCTGCCTTTAGCTTGTGGATCACAGCTGCAGATGTGGTGCTGTGAAGCTTGTCCAATTCAAAAAATCTGCTGTAGTAATCAACAGTCACTATGTAGTCCTCGTTGTTCCATGTGAACAGATCCGTTGCCGTGACCTGCCAGGGCCTGTCTGGGATACGGTGAGGTATCGTGGGCTCTTTGACATTTGATGGGCGGCGTTCTAGACAAATGGAACATTTTCCGACAATATCCTCAATGTGTTTGCACATTCCGGGCCAAAACATAATGTCACGTGCTCTTTGTTTGCATTTTTCCATGCCCATATGTCCAGCATGAATTTTTGTCAACATCTCTTCTCTGAGACTGGTAGGAATGATGATTTTCTCCCCTTTGAAGACGATTCCATTGATTTGTGACAGTTCGTCTCTGTGGTTCCAGAATTCAGATATGCTCTGAGGGCATTTCCTCCTTTCCTCAGGCCATCCTTCATGTATGACTTTGCTCAGCAGTGTGAGTTGTGAATCTTTCTCTGTTCCTGCTCGGATCTCCTTCAGTTTTGAGTCACTCACAGGTAAGCTGTTGTACACCATGTGAACCTGCACAGCCATGCCTTCACTGAGGCTGCTGTCCTGGTAGCTAAGAGACTTTCTGGAGAGCGTGTCTGCGACAGGAATGTCTTTGCCTGGACGGTGAATGATTGTGAAGTCATACTTCTGTAGCTGAAGGATCATTCTATGTAGCCTTGGTGGGGCTGCGGCTAGTGGTTTCCTCATGATTGACTCGAGGGGCTTGTGGTCGGATTCCACAATGACTTGTTGGCCATAGACGTACTGGTGGAAACGCTTACATCCAAACAGAATTGCATATAGCTCTTTCTCGATTTGAGCATAGTTGATTTCACTGTCTGGGAGAGATCTGGAAGCGTAGCCGATGGGCTTTCCTTCTTGCAGTAATACTGCGCCTAGTCCATACTTTGACGCGTCGACTTGTAGTCTAAGCTCTTTGTTGGGGTCGAAATAGGCAAGAACTGGTCCTGGTTCTCTGGTGATTAGGTCTTTCATTTTCTGAAATGCTGTGTCATGTTGTTTGTCCCACAGGAACTCATTGGATTGTTTGAGCAACTGACGCATGGGTGCGTTGATTTCGGAGAGGCTCGGGGCAAACTTGGCTAAGTAGTTAACCATGCCTAGTACTGTCTCTAGCTCTGCGCGGTCCTTCGGCGGCTCCATCTTCTTGATGGCGGAGATTTTCTCTGGATCCGGCTTAATGCCATCAGTTGAGAGGCGATGCCCGAAATAACTGATCTCGGTGGATCCGATTATGCTTTTCTAGGGGTTGAGCCGGATACCTTTCTCCCGTGATCTTTATAGCATCACACGGAGGTTCCTGTCATGTTCCTCTCTATTCCTGCCATAGATGAGGATGTTGTCTACGATTGCGACTACTTCGTCGAGGCCTTCATAGGTTTCGTCGATCTTCCGCTGGAATTCATCCTGAGCTGAGATAAGACCAAATGGTAAACGCAGAAATCGGTAGCGTCCAAATGGTGTGTTGAACGTTGTTAGCTTAGGTGACTCTTCCGTGAGCTTGATAATAATAATAATCAACTTTATTGTCATTGTTAGTGCACAAGTGCAGTACAACGAAATGTAGGCTTGCGGCTCCCGAGAGTGTACATTTAGATTAAGACATTTAACATTCAACATTCATTTGGCTTGTAATACATAAACATAAACATAATAAAGTGCATTGGCAGATGTGCAGGCTTTAGAGTTTATTTGTAGAGTTCAGTAGGATGACAGGCCTGGGAAAGAAGCTGTTCCTAAATCTGGTCGTTCGGGTGCGAATGCATCTGTAGCGTCTCCCAGATGGCAGGGGGGGCGAACAAACTGTGGCTGGCGTGGGTCCATTACACTGAAGTAACGTGCTCCCACTAGCTTGGGTGTGATGTCATCTAGCGTTGGTAGAGGGTAGTGAGGGCGTTTGATAGCCTTGTTCAAATCTCTGGGGTCGAGACAGACTCTGAGCTTGCCTGTACATGGTTTCTCAACCACTACTAACGCGTTGACCCACTCTGTCGGTTCTGTTACCTGGACGATGATTTCTGTATTCTCCATGCTCTGCAGCTCCTCCTTCAGGCGACTATGTAGAGCAAGGGGTATCCTTCTCGGTGGGCAAACCACAGGGGTTGCTGCTGGGTCAAGATGAATAGTGCATTCACCTGGGAATAGTCCGATTCCTTTGAAAACATCAGCAAACTCCTCCATGACTGTCTGCTTCTCAACTGGTGCTGTCAATGATAGCACTAGCTTGACGAGGTCCATGTCTAAACATGCCTTTAGACCTAGCACTGGAGGTGCTTGAGTGTCAATAATGTAAAAGTCCAGCATCATGTCGCTTTCTTTGTACTTGCATTTCATCACGCATGTGCCTTTTACAATGAGCTGCTCACCTCCATAGCCGGTCAGTCTGCGTGAGGTGGGCTGTAGCTCACACTCATCCTTCAAGCTGTGATACTCACTCAGAGGAATTACATTAACCTGAGATCCAGTGTCTAGTTTAAACTTAAGCTCTTTGCCCTGTTTTCCTATCTCAATATCGGCAAAAGCTTGCTCAGTCTCTGAAATCTGTTTTTTCTGTGACACAGAATCAATAAACAGTTCCTCTGCATTTGGCTCTCTATCTGGCATTTGGCTGTCACTGTGTTTACTGCTTTTCCGAAAACAGTCTTGCAAACTTTAGCAAAGTGGTTCCGTTTACCACATTTAGTACATTGCCTTCCTTTGGCAGGGCAGTACTTCTTTTCTCCATGCCAGTTGTTTCCACAATATCCACAGTTTTTGAAGTGTTTTATGTCTGTGTCACCCATTTTTAGAACTCTTGCTGTTCTTTCTGTTCTGAAACACGCTCTCTGGGCAGTGTTCTTTGGTGTGTATCTATTAACTGCGTGCACTGTCTGTTCACTTGAGCTGCTCATGGTGCCGGTTATGGTTTTCAACTGTGCTTGGGCTATCTCGTGCGATCTAGCTATGTCTATAGCTTTGTCCAGCGTTAGCCCGGACCCAACATTCAAAAGTTTCTCTCTCACTTTAGCTGAATGTATTCCAAACACGATGCGGTCTCTGACCATCTCATCTTTATCTGCATATACACAGTCTTTTACCAGCAGTTTTAACTCAGTCACGAACTGTTCAAACGACTCACTAGCTCCTTGTACTTTCTCCTGAAACTTGTACCTAGCGAATATCGTATTTGTCTTGGGCAAAACGGTCAAAATAACTTTTCAGTACCTTTGCTTCATCCGCGGTGAGAGACCATGTGTTAAAAATGTCTCTCCCTTTTTCTTCGACCCACAGGAGTAGGTAGCTGCATTTTTCTTCCTCCCCTTTTCTTTTCAACGGACCCGAGAACATTAACTCCACGTGTTGCTTGAACTTGCACCATTCTCTATATGTAAGTTCAAGGATTCCCAATTCATTCGAGGTAAAGGAGTTCCAACGATGTCCATTTCAAATCCCTGTTCTGACACCATGTCTTATTTTGCACACTTTGTACAAAAATAATAAATTGCAGGACAACGGAGTATTACAGTTCAAACTCTTTTAATGAAGTAGGGTCTGTGAACTCAAACATACATACATCACCGTGTGGACAAGATGGAGTTAGGACCCCGGGTCTTCTAAACAATAGCAGTCCTTACAGATGCCTGCAGGCCAATGACAACTCAGCATGTGATCACATGTGAATATAATAGGTATTCCTTACAGATGCCTGCGGGCCAATGATAATTCAGTATGCAAATGTTACAACTATTACCACAACAATATAAGACAATGGCCCAGAAATTGAGGTCGGGGACTTCCCGTGGGTGTAAGCCCCCGACCTGCACTTACCTTGCGCGCCGGCCGTTGAGCTGTAGGGCCCCGTGGAATTCCGCTCCGGGGCCTGGCCCAGCTGCCGGCACGCTGTGCTTGCGTGTCCCAGGGGCGTAGTTAGTGCGATGCGTCCCCTGGGATCACGTGAGCCATGGGCAGGAGGAGGGAAAAGCCCATTCATAAGATTGACAGGTAGACCTGTCAAAACTTATAAATACTACAGGCCCAAAATAGCAGTAAACCTTCAAATAATTTTTTTTTTAAATCACACTTTTTAAATAAACTATAAATTACATTAAATAACTATTTTAAACAATAATTTAAATTTTTGAAAAAAATAATTTTATATTATAACAGGGCTAAAAATAAACTTACCTTGCTTTAAAGTATTTAAAAATAATAAACCTGTGGAAAAAATGTTTTACTTTTAATTAATTGACGACTTACCTTGCAAAAAGCAGGCCTTACGCCTGCTTTTTAAATGTGTAAATCCTGCAGGCTTAACCTCGCGTGAAAACCTGCAAAAAAAAACTAAGTTCAAAGCGCACGCGCAGCCTCCCCTGCGCGCGCGTTCGACCTCTGAACCCCTTCGTTCAGAGGATCGGAAGTGCCGGTTTCCCGCGCATGCGCAATGCATGCAGGAAACCGGCAATTCCATTCGGCCTACGGGTGAGTACCCCGTGCGTACTCACCCGGGGAGAGCCGAATTTCTGAGCCATTATTAATTTAGAGACACTCTGTCATTCTGTGCTTCTGTTTGTTGCAGTTATCTATATCATATTGCAATTTTGTGTTTCAACTCTTTTAAATCTGATTTTCATAATAGTGTCTCCAACACAACTCCACTTTGTATTACGATTTCAACAGTGAGTTTGTACACAGGAAGCTTTACACCCAGTCAGGAAGCTATCCATGGTGCTGAGCTGCAAGCTCCTTTTGTTCCGACCAATTGCGATCGCCTAAATACAGGGGTGAAACAAACTTACAATTTCTGTAATAAAAACAGAAAATGCTGGAAATACTCAGCAGGTCAGGCAGCATTTGTGGAGAGAGAAACAGAGTTAACGTTTCGTCAGATTTCCAGCATCTGCAGTGTTTTGATTTTGTATTACAATTTCTGTAGCCTTTGTATGAGGGGCTGAAATGTGAAGGCAGGTATCTGAATCATCAGTAAGATATTCCGCTCGATTTTAAGTTCCAATTTTTATTTGGGCAGTGACACTCACCATAAAGTTCTGCATCATCCTTACTGAACTGCCAATAAAGGGAAATCAGAAGTGCAACAGGTTAGCAAACTGTCCTTTCACTTCTGAGATCTGCTGAGATCTGTCAGCTGGTAATAATATGATCAAGCAGTTTCAATCTCAGAGCAGTTGGTAGTAAATCCATTGCACAGACTACCCATAATTTAGCTCTAAATTGGCCATCTCTTTTCAACAAGGCCACAGAGGTGGAAAATGGAACATTTGTTCACTTTCTGTATTAAGTATTCCTACGTCAGTTACAGATTCAGAACACATCTCCTTCTACAGTATTCAACAAAAGTGGCCCAGTGCCAGTCTCAGAAGGCTACAACTGCTGCACCAGTATGATTTTTTTCCATTCATATTACTCTATTAAATTAATGTAATGTAGTAGCAAGAATATATACTGTCAGGATATTTCTTATTATAATCTTTCTTTCATGTCACGGTCCCTTTTTTCACTATCCTGTATACTGTCGCTAATACAAATGCGTAGATTACTGATGAAGCTGTTCCTGTTGTCGACCAATTTATATGAAACTTTTATTTACATATTGACGTACTTTGTATGAAAGAATTCTGCTATATTTGCTAAACAATGCTTTAGGAAGGGAGAAGAGATACAGGAGGTGGGGGTGGGGTGAGGGGTTAGTTTTAATACAGGTCAGATGCCTGTTTTACACCCCCTTTTTGACATCAATGGAGCGTAAAATCGGGTGGGGTGTAAAAGGGGCATCCACCATGAAGTCACTCTGTTCCTGCCAGGCGGGATAGGTTACAATTACCCTACTTAAGGTCTCAGAGCTGTAAGTTATGTACTGAGCTAAACTTGTTTTCATTGAACAGCAGAAGATTGGATGGGGTCTTTAAGATCCTTATGGCCATAACAGACTATGGGGGTGATTTTCACCTTTACCCTTAGCCAGTAAACTGGTCGAGCAGATTGTCTGCCCATTATAGAACCCACCTGATTTTCATTTCCTTTGAAATCAATGGGGGTGAAAATGAGGCAGGTTCTGGAACAGGCAGGTGATCTGCACTTCCAGTTTACTGCCTCAGCAGTGAAGGTGAAAAGTACCCTCTATTTGTCTTCAACTGTAAACACAGACTGGAAGACACAGGTTCAGATTTGACATGCCCCAAGGGAGTTTACAAATTCTTTATCTTCGCAGAGTAATGGAATTGACAGACTATAAAAATAGTTGACAGTAAGTTGATTACGTCTGTCAAAAAAGGGCTGAATAAATATCTGATTGGGAGCAATATTGAAGGTTATAAAGGCAGTACTAACAGAAGTAATAAAATATTCTACAGCATATGATGGCTTCTGAACTCTTGGGGCTGTAGAGTATTGCCAACCTAGCTAATGCTGAATAGTTGAGCTATGGGGATGGTTAGATATTGCAGAGTTTGCCTGATTGCCTTTCAGGATTAGGGAACGTATACATATACCTCATAAGATGAAATAAGTGGGTAGACTCCATAATAGGGTAGACTGCACATGGCTTGCGGAAGAAATGGGCTTGATGAACTAAATGGCCTTCTCTTGTTCCACAGCCTCTTAAAATCTGACTGTTTCAAAGAGCCATGTTGTATTGAACTGTACAATGTTTAGTTTCTTACTTATATAGTAAGTCCCCACTGCTGCACACAGCTTTGTATGATGGGTGAGCTGTTTCCTGAAAAGTTGAACTGTACAATAAAATTATATAATGCTTAGAAATAAGAAAGATGTGAGCAGATTATGAAAGTCTTCCTCATGTGTTCGTTAGGATCCTGTTACCTACTGCTGTTGAATACAATGTGTTAGCCTATTGAATTAAACCAACTATTGAATAGAAATACCTAGTATTCTAAACATCTTTTATTGTTTTGTTTTGACTGTAGGTCACGTCATTCCTCCAGCTATTCAACAACATCCAGTGCCCAATTTCTACCAATCTGCCCCAACAAGCACTTACCCAGGTTACCAGTGTAATGGAAGCACACCTATTGACAATTTTCACCATTATATGGGGTCTTACTATCCCTCACTTGCACACCATATGGACATGTATCGTTATCAGGTTCCAATGAACAAACTTACCCTGCCACCAATTCAGACTCTCTACCAACAGTTTTCAAATTCTTACAGGTATGGCAATAATCAGATGTGTATGGGCAGATTTTGTAACTATGGTGACTATGGCATGTCAGTTAATGGCTACAACGGTTGCCAGATTGATAACAGAATACCAAACATCCAACAAATGAGGGCTTATCCTCATTACGATTCTTCCCCTCAAGTTGAGACCCAACTTATGGAATCTGCTTCTAAATCAGTATCCAATTTGAGTCATCAGACTTTGGATCATGCGGCAGTAGCTCATAGCAGCCAATTCCCTTCATACACAAGCCCATACCGAGCCAGTGATCATCATCCTGCTAATTCTTTCCAGATAGAAAATAAAGAAAATGAACTTAATATGCTTGGAGCTAATGGTATTTCGAGACTTCCTCCATCGATTAATTATGACATGGCTAACACTTCGCAAGCAGAAGTAGCTGCAACCGTCAATCACAGTGTTCCAGAAAACACCTCTCATATGCCTTCAGAAAATGGTGTACCTGTTCCAGAAGAGCCTCAGGAGGTCTGGTCAGACAGTGAACATAACTTCCTAGATAAAGATATCGGAGGGGTCGCAGTGGCACCATGCCACGGGTCCATTCTGATTGAGTGTGCAAAACGCGAACTACATGCAACAACCCCATTGAAAAACCCCAACAGAAATCACCCAACAAGGATATCTCTTGTATTTTACCAACATAAGAGTATGAATGAGCCAAAACATGGATTAGCACTGTGGGAGGCCAAGATGGCTGATAAAGCCAGAGAAAGAGAAGAAGAGGCAGAGAGACTTGGTGTGGATTATGTGCCTACCAAATCTTATAACAAAAAAGCAAAACGAGAGGTCCCAGAAGCGCATGAACCCATAGAACCACCGCAAATACGCTTTATGAAGACTCTTGCACAAAGGACTACGACTTTTACAACAAACTCAGTAACTACAGCGTTCCCATATGCCTTCACACGGGTTACAGGGCCTTACAATCGATGGATATAGCTTCATACTTACATGGGTTACCTCATATTCTGTCTAGCATTTGGCAAGGCAGCTGTGCTATACCCAATGGTGTAAATAAACAGTGTTTGATGGAGCACTGGCAAAAAGAGTAACACACCAGCAAATGGAGACAACCTACAAAATACTTACCCTGTATCCTAGCTCAATTTTTAAAGAGTGTTCACAGTAAGGACCAAGCCGAAAAGTGTCCTATGCAAAAAGTGTTGTTTCAGAACATCATTCTGGAATATAGATACATGCAGAGTCTTTCTGTAAATTAATTTAATCTAAATATTTATGCCAGACACAAGTGACCTCTTATGTCATTAATGAGCCTATACTTTGGAAGCAGGGCAGGAAGAGAAGCTAATCCTCTGGTGCTGAGTATCCATACTGTTACCAGGGCAACATTTAAAAACTACACATTACCAACATGTAGTTTTTGTTACAAAAAATGTAAATCAAACTCTTAGCAGTTTGTTCTGCCTTTCTCTATATATTGTTTGCAGATAGCAGTCGACTCAAACAGCTAGAATCGATTTTAATTGATTAGTCAGGAAAAAAACACTGAAAAGTTTGAAGATCATGGTGCTATGAAAAGTTTGAAGATCATGGTGCTATATTTAGAGGATTTTTAACATCTTTGATGTAAATCTCAAATGCCATTTAAATGGTTTCATAATAATTAACATTTTTCAATTGATTAATGGATGCTGAGGTGTCCTCTCGTATAGTTTAGCTTAAAGCCACAGCTGTGTAAAAATAAATGCCTACATTTAAAATGTAGTAAAGTACTTTGGAGGGTCAGCGAATTCTGATTCCATAGTAAGGATCCTCAAACTGAATTTTACGGAATATTTTGTAAGATTTTAGTGTTCAAAAAGCACTTTGAATATTTTAAGCTTTGACAACTTGAAGGGTGATAGGGTACCAAGGCATTAAGAGATTTACTGTAAAATAAAAACCTGTCAAAGTACTTTATAATATCCTAGCCATATGTCAGATGATAGGCTATGTATACTTTTTAAGTGTCATTGATTACCTTACAGTTTGGGATTTACTGGACACAAGGGGAAACCTTAACAGAACTTCACATGAAACACTGATTCTGGTGCTCGCATACAGTATGCAGCTATATTTGTTATGTTAAAATATAACAGTCCATACTAAATCACTAAAGTGATTGTGCAGTTTTAGATCCTAGGCTTTCATATTAACACTTATCTCACAGCATGTTTAGACAATAATACTATGGTTATCCTAGACCAATTAAAACATTTATAAATGAATTATATATTCACTCAATAGATTTGATTTGCGATGAGATGTTAATGTTCGGGTAGAAATGTAATGTTTTTTACAGTTACAATGTAAGCAGTGTCTTTAAGAGAGAGAACTGATAACATGCCAGGGAAGATGAAAACAGGGTTAGTTGTATTCAAATGGAGAAATCAGGCAGCTGGCTTGCTGTGGTAATGTTTAAATCATTAATTTGTAAATATAAAAATACAAAAAATACAAAAAAAGATTAAAAACGGTGTACAGTAAATTAATTTGTAAACAGAATTTTCTTTTTTTTACTTAACGCTTTTACTATTTTAGTACAGTACTGTAATATTTTCCTAATACTTTTTTTTAAGCTTTTTTTTCAGAATGGTGCTACTCAATCTGCTACAGTTAAAATGTGAGTTTAGGAAGTGTAAAGGGGGTTGGAGATGTTCCTACTTGTCATATACCTCAGCTCTTGTACTGGGCAATAGGAAAATGATGATTCAGTAGTCAGTAGTGTTTTGTACACCATCATTGTTTAATTTAAAATAGTCTTTATGACATAAACATGCATTTTTTTTCATTTTGATACTTGTTAACTTGAAACTCAAGCTTTTGTTATACAAGATGATCAGGGATATTACAACTCTTATATTCTCCTTATGCCAATACATCACCTGTGTTTTAATATCACCCTTTTATTTTAATTTTCAGGGATACCTTCACTTTGTTTAATCCCTATTTGGATTTTACGTGTATAGTGGGATACATGTACTTGATGCTTCTAAAATAAGCGTTTGTAAAGCAATGGCTTTGTTTTTCATTCTAAGCGAGAAAGTACGTAATAGTTCTTTTTTCTTTAAGAATTTGGATGATGTATGCACTGAGCTGATAAAAGGGAAGAAAAAGAAAAGAAATGAGAAGTTTGTTATTTTCATGGGGGTGGGGAGGGAGGGGGGTAAGAATTGATATCTCATATGAATGAATGAACTTGTGCCACTTGTTGTACAGGGCCCAGCTTCAGTAGCAACATGTCTGTCGGAAGTAAAGTGCACGTATAGGGTATTGGGTTGATGCTAGCCATACTTGAAGATGCTTCAGAGTGGTGTTGACATTACTTGAATTTAATTTCAGCTTGATTGACGCACAGCAGTATATATTGTTCACTTCTCAAGCTAGAGGTTAATGTATACTCAAGTGTAGGTTACTTAGCTGAATTTGACACTAAAAATCAGTTTTGGTGTGCATTTCGTATGCGTTCTGTTCTGTATTTTACTTTAGCTTTGCTCTTTACTGAAAAATTGGATATGTTGAAAAAAGATAAATGAGGCTGGTTATAAATACTGTAAGTAATGTACTAAAAGCGGAAAGTTATTTGAAAGCTGTTTATTATATCATTCCTGATAATGCTGAGATGTGGGTGTTTTTAATAAAATTTATATTTATTTAATGCAAACATATTAAAGTTGTGTGCTTCTTTCGCAAAGGTAACTGTTCTAGGTTACTAAAATCCCATAGCAAATGCACCATGA
The DNA here is from genome assembly GCF_052327205.1 of Somniosus microcephalus. Classification (NCBI taxonomy): domain Eukaryota; kingdom Metazoa; phylum Chordata; class Chondrichthyes; order Squaliformes; family Somniosidae; genus Somniosus; species Somniosus microcephalus. The sequence goes on along the minus strand of NC_140987.1, from coordinate 70,734,449 downwards.
GAAACACTAATTTAGTCATAATATTGATGTCCAAACCTGGCAGTTCAGCAACATTTGTGGAGAATCAAATTCCTACAATGTGGTATCCTTTCCAATACTTTGACTGTAGGTGATAACAAAGAGCAGCCAAGAAACTCAACATCAGTCATTCACTTTAACTAGAAGATTACATTCTACAAGAATTTATAGAATAATTTGTACTTGTATAGTGTCCTTAGTGTAGAAAAACATCCCAAGGTGTTGGGGAAAAAATGGGCACTGAGCCAAAGACGGGGATATTAGGAAGGGGTAACTAAAAGCTTGGCCAAATGTAGTTTAAGGGAGGGACTTAAAGGAGGTGAGGGAGGTGGAGAGGTTTTGTGAGGAAATTAGAGAGTAGGGTTGAGGCAGCTGAAGGCACAGCTACCAATGGTAGGGCAAAAGAAGGAGACGATGCTATGGAGCCAGAGTCAGAGGAATGGAGAGATCAGGGATGGGGAGTTGTAGTGCTTGAGGAGGTTACGGAGATAGGAAGAGGTGAGGCCGTGGAGTGATTTAAACAGGAGGATAAGAATTTTAAATTTGAGATGTTGAGGGACAGGGAGACAATGTAGGTCAGTGAGGAGAGGGTTAATGGATAAGAGGAACTTGCCGCAGGATAGAATACGGACAGTAAAGGTTTGGATGAATAATCTGACCTATAAGTACATCTATAATTTGGCTGTCACCTCTGAGTCAGAAGGTTGTGGGTTCAAGCCCCACTCCAGAGACTTGAGCACATAATCCAGGCTAACATTCCTTCAGTACTGCACTGTCAGAGGTATATTTTGGATGAGACATTAAACCGAGGCTCCGTCAGCTGATTGTTAAAGATCCATGACACAACTTGAAGATCAGGGAGTTCTGCTGTCCTGCCCAAAATTTATCCCTCAACCAGCACCACCAAAACAAAATAACTGGTCATTTATCTCATCTGCTACTTGTGGGACATTGCTGTGAACAAATTGACTACTACTTCTGTCTACATAACAACAGTAACTACAAAAGTACTTTATTGGCTGAGAACATCTTGAGGACGTGAAAGGCACAATATGAATTCAGGTTCTTTCTTCTTTCTGAATGTGTGCCAATGTAGAATAAGGGTGGTTATGTTTTAGGCTTTACTTGCATATTTTCCTTGTGCTCAGCCCCAAAGACTACTCCCGTAAGGAAGCTCTCACTCCCTACAGGTGTCAGCCTTGGCTCAGTGGTAGCATGCTCACCTCTGAGTCAGAAGGTTTTGGGCTCAAGTCCCAGTCTAGAGACTGGAGCACACAATCTAGGCTGACATTCCAGTGCAGTACTGAGGGAGTGCTACACTGTTGGATGTGCCGTCTTTCAGATGAGACGTTAACACCGAAGCCCCCTCAGATGGACATAAAAGATCCCATGGCACTTTTCAAAGCAGAGCAGAAGAGTTCACCCTGGTGTCCTGGCCAATATTTATCTAAAAAAATAAATTATCTGGTCATTATCTCATTGCTGTTTGTGGGACCTTGCTGTGTGCAAATTGGCTGCCTTGTTTCCTACATTACAACAGTGACTACACTTCAAAAGTACTTAATTGGTTGTAAAGTGCTTTGGGGTGTCCTAAGGTCGTGAAAGGCACTGTAAAAGTATAAGTTCTTTCGTTCTTTACAGACCTGACTGTGACTTTGTACGCACAATAACAGATAAGTTGGTAATCATCTATGAGGCAAACAGAAACTGTTACTATAAGAGCTAACTGCATTGAAACAAGCCCCCCAATCCCTCCCTGATCTTCTCCTAATCCTCAAATAGCAGAGGAATAAGCACAGTGTCAGACCATGTGACTTAGGCTAAGAGCTACAAATTCGTTTTTTGAAAGTAAATAATAGCCAGCAGAAAATCAATTCAGCAATTTCACTTGATTACAGAATGTTTAACTTGCACCTTCTTGGCTGCCAAAAAAAATCAAAAGGCATGATGCTTTGCTAACTTTCTTATTAATACTAAACCTGGAGCAACATCTGTAACATAAAACTTAACCCATAAGGTTTCACTTAACCATCACAGAGTCTGTAGGTGATTATCTCTATCTTGATGAACCCAGAAGAACAGCCAGGGATATGCCTGTCATATGCTTTGAAGTTCAAAAATTGGATTCTAGAACGGTCCCAACAGATTGGAAGGTAGCAAATGTAACCCCGCTATTCAAGAAAGGAGGGAGAGAAAAAACAAGGAACTACAGACCAGTTAGCCTGACATCAGTTGTCGGGAAAATGCTGGAACCCATTATTAAAGGAGTGGTAACGGGGCCCTTAGAAAATCATAGTATGATTAGGCAGCGTCAACATGGTTTTATGAAAGGGAAGTTGTGTTTAACAAATTTATTAGAGTTTTTTGAGGATATAACTAGCAGGGTAGATAAAGGCGAACCAGTGAATGTAGTATATTTGCATTTCCAAAAGGCATTCGATAAGGTGCCACATAAAAGGTTGTTACACAAGATTAGGGTTGGGGGTAATATATTAGCATGGATAGAGGATTGCTTACTGGACAGAAAACAGAGAGTAGGGATAAACGGGTCATTTTCCGGTTGGCAGGCTGTAACTAGTGGAGTGCCTCATGATCAGTGTTTGGGTCTCAGCTATTTACAATCTATATTAATGACCTGGATGAAGGGATTGAGTGCAATGTATCCAAGTTTGCTGATGATACAAAGCTAGGTGGGAAAGTAAGCTGTGAGGAGGACACAAAGAGCCTGCAAAGGGATATAGATAGGTTAAGTGAGTGGGCAATAAGGTGGCAGATGGAGTATAATGTGAGGTTATTCACTTTGGTAGGAAGAATAGAAAAACAGAATATATTTTAAATGGTGAGGAACTATTAAGTGTTGGTGATCAGAACAGTGTTCTTGCTCAGGCCAACATCCCCAGCATCGAAGCTTTGACCACGCTCAATCAGCTCCGATGGACGGGTCGCATTGTCCGCATGCCCGATATGAGACTCCCAAAACAAGCGTTCTAGGTGGGCAGAGGAAACGCTTCAAGGACACCCTCAAAGCCTCCTTGGAAAAGTGTAACATCCCACCGACACCTGGGTTTTCCCTGGCCCAAGACCGCACAAAGTGGAGGAGAAGCATCCGGGAAGGCGCCGAACACCTCAAGTCTCTTCGCCGGGAGCAAGCGGAAGCCAAGCGCAGGCAGCGCAAGGAGCGCACGTCAACCCAAACACCCCACCCACCCACCCCTTCAACCACCGTCTGCCCCACCTGTAACAGAGACTGTAGGTCCCGCATTGGACTCATTAGTCACCTGCGAACTCATTTTTAACGTGGAAGCAAGTCATCCTCGGTTCCGAGGGACTGCCTAAGAAGAAGAAGGTGACCAAAGAGATTTAGGTGTCCTCGTACAGGAAACACAGAAAGTTAGCGTGCAGGTAGAGCAAGCAATTAGAAAGGCAAATGGCATGTTGGCCTTTATTGCAAGGGGGTTGGAGTACAAGAGTAAGGAAGTCTTACTACAATTGTACAGGGCTTTGATGAGACCACACCTGGAGTACTGTGCACAGTTTTGGTCTCCTTATATGAGAAAGGACATACATGCCTTAGAGGCGGTGCAACGAAGGTTCACTAGATTGATCCTGGGATGAGAGGGTTGTCCTATGAGGAGAGATTGAGTAGATTGGGCCTATACTCTCTGGAGTTTAGAAGACTGAGAGGTGATCTCACTGAAACATACAAGATTCTGAGGGGGATTGATATGGTAGATGCTGAGAGGTTGTTTCCCCTGGCTGGAGAGTCTAGGACTAGGCGGCATAGTCTCAGGATAAGGGGTCTGTATTTTTAGACTGAGGTGAGGAGGAATTTCTTCACTAAGAGAGTTGTGAATCTTTGGATTTCTCCACCCCAGAGAGCTGTGGATGCTCAGTCATTGAATATATTCAAGGCTGAGATAGATAGATTTTTGGACTCCAGGGGATATGGGGATCGGGCGGGAAAGTGGAGTTGAGGTCGAAGATGATCTTATTGAATGGTGGAGCAAGCTCGAAGGGCTGTATAGCCTACTGCTACTCCTAATTTTTATGTTGGTATGATAATCTCAGAATTCCAAATGTACTGAAAATATTAAATTTGGTTATTTTATATACTGCCTTCCATAAACTTTTCAGACACATCTATGCAGAAAACGGCACAAACATAAACCAGCAGTTCCCCTTAGTGCGCTATCTTTAATGAGTTTGTTGCAGGTTTTCACATTGTGACAAAAGGAACGTGAGGTTTGGAATGCGCAATTAATTGACTGAATCTTTGGCCGGGACTTTCCTCACCTCGGCGGGTCCGGGGCGGGCGATGTCGGTGGCGGGTCGTGGCCCCGCTGTTGGCTCCCTCCCCCTCTGGAAACTGAATTTATGCTGATGGGGCTTGTTAAGCTCACCCAGCGTGTTTCAATTCAATTCAATTCAATTTTATTTGTCATATATGCAGCAGATGTGTGTACTGCACAATGAAATGTTGATTTTTACGAGTCCTCCCGGCTCAATTAGAGGAAGCGGGTCTGGTGACGTCATTCATGAGATGTCATCAGCCGGTTTCCTTAAAGGGACCATGGACAACTTTCTTTTGACATTTGTGCTGTCAGTGTTCTACAGCATTGAAGTGCTGCAAACACTGACAATCACTGCACAGAGGTGCAGGGCTGCACACAGGTTCTCCCATGACTCCCTTCATATGTTCCTGGAGGGAGTCAGAGCACGCAGGGAGGTTCCCTTCCCTTCTGATGGGCGAAAAAGACCTCCCCAGAAGAACAAAACAGGCTTGTTGCACATTGCACAGGAGGGCACAAGCAGGGATGTCGTCAGTCGGACCTGGGTGCAATGGTGCAAACCTTTCAATGATCTCATTAGATCACAAAACGTTAGTCCAAAGCCACATTCACCTTCATCCTGCTGTGCCTCTCATCACATCCCCATCACTCTGCCTTCCCTACCCTACACATCCTTACTCACACCAACTTACCTTGCACCTCCACCCATCCCTCTCTATCTACATTATCACTTCCCCATCTCACTAGCTATCTCTCACACTCACCCTCATCCTAGTGCAATCATACCAAATAACAACACACAAGCGTAGCCACTTGGGTGTTTTAACCATTGTTTATGTAAAGTTTCTGTTAATGTGCTGTCAAACATTGAAACCTTTATTTTCAAGACTTTGCGTTCTTGGACAGATTTTTGTGCACCTTTGGAAGCCTCTGCAGGTCAGGTCGGATCGGAGATCACACACGCGCCTGTGGGAAAGGCACGTTGCGGTGGGCTGACAGCGGGGTCCCGACTTGCTGTCAAAAAATCAAATTTCCCACCCGACCGCCACCGATCCCGCCTGTTGATCCCCTGGAAAATTCCGGCCCTTGGCCCCAAACGCACACCGCTATCTGTTGAGTGCAATACATAGCAAATTGTCTAGGTTATACTGCCAGTTCAGAGTCAGGAAGCTTTGTGCAATGCTTACTCTCAAGCCAGTTTACTTTTAAGAGAGCCAGCATTAGTATCCACTTTTCCACTTCCTTCAAACATTAAAAATATTCCAAAGTAAATTTATAAAATGCCTAGTATCTCTACCTAGACCCTTTTTAAATGTGGCCTCACAAATGGGATTTAAAGTGATTCTGCTCCTGGTCCTGCTCTCACATCTCCCAGTTTCAATGCGAAATATTTCATTCGACTATAATTGAATGCTTGCCAGTAACTTACGCTGGTATAGAGAAGGAGACCCGAAATGACCCGACACTGTCTCGGGTATATGATTTGACGGTGAAGGGATGGCCAGCACATGGCGGCTCACTGTTGCCAGTATTCTCATCCAGAAGAGAACAGCTGTCAGTATGCCAGGGGACCTTGATGTGTGGATCCCGAGTGGTAATTCCACCCAAGTTAAGGGAGAGAGTGCTCAATGAGCTTCACGAAGGCCATCTGGGAGGGGTGAAAATGAAAAGCCTTGCTAGGGCTTATGTGTGGTGGCCAGGGATCAATCAGCAAATCGAGGACCTGACAAAGAGCTGCTCAGGATGCCAGAAGGTCCAAAATGCACCACCACATGCCCCTCTACACCCATGGAAGTGTCCCTCATCTCCATGGCAACGGGTGCATATTGATTTTGCTGGTCCATTCATGGACTCAATGTTTTTAATAGCCGTGGATGCGCACTCGAAATGGCCTGAGGTGATCAAAATGTCCTCCACCACCATGGAGAAAACTATTGTAGTCCTACGGACCATTTTTGCTAGGAACGGCTTGCCAGAGCTGATTTGCTCTGATAACGGACCACAGTTTGTGTCCGAAGAGTTTCGAAGATTTATGAAAAGGAATGGGGTAAGGCATTACACATCCGCCCCGTATCATCCAGCCACAAATGGATTGGCTGAGAGGTTCGTACAAACCTTTAAAAAAGCAGTAAAGGCCATGTGCGATGACGACATTCCACTGCAGCATAAGGTGGACAATTTCCTGTTAGCCTACAGAAATGCGACACATGCAGTCACCAACCAGGCCCCGGCCATGATGTTCTTTAACCGAAGGTTGAGATCTCGTCTGGATTTGCTCAGACCAAATGTACGAAGAGATGTTGAGAGTAAGCAATTCCAGCACATCAATGAGAAGTCGACAAGGAGCTTCAATGTAGGGCAACCAGTCTTGGCCCGCGACTACCGAACAGAGAAATGGCAACCAGGAACGATATGCACACGGTAGGGGCCACTAATGTACACAGTGGATGTTGGGAAGAACATTGTGAGACGCCATGCTGACCAGATCCTAGAGTCACAGGAACGAGTCAACCCCATGTCTCGGCCATACGTACCTGGTGAGGAACCCGACGTACAGGTCGCATCTACCTCAGAAACAATAGCATTGGAAGCTGATGAATCAACTGATGACAGGGTGCTAGAATCGCCTCCGCACCAAGAGCGAGACACTCGGGAAAGGCGTTATCCAGAAAGAATCAGGAAGCCTCCCCAAAGACTGAATTTATAAATAGACTATTTTCAGCTAATGTTGCATGTTAAAAGTGTTAATTGTAATTAGTTTGATATTTAATTGTTAAATGAGTGTTATGGTACTGTTAATCTAAAAGGGGAGGAATTGTAATGTATGTACCTTTAAGGGAGAGAACTACTTTTTACAGCTCCTGTATACTGTAGTACCGGCAGTGACCACACCTGTATATAAACCCTGAGTAGTGATCTGTACAGTTAGTTCTAGAGTAACCCTCATTCAGTAAACACCTGTTGATCGTTCCCTGCAGTCTGTTGTCTGATTATTGAAGGACACAGCATTAAGATACACGGATATAACAAATGGAACCTCACATACATCCAATCAGATAACTATCTCCAGCTGCAGGTCAAGTTGTTTCAGGCCTGTTACCTGACCTGTCCATGACTTCCACCAAATTCCTCTTTATCAATACCCTCTTTATCAGTCTCCTGTTACTCACCTAATTATGAACATATGAACAATGACGGACAGGAAAAGACCCTCTGGTCCATCCAGCCTGTCCTACATAATTGTGATACCTTGTATATCAAAATATATACACTCTCCACCCCACGCAAAACCATGTGATCTCATGGGAGAGGCAGAAACTCAGCTAAAAACCCAGACCAATTTGGGGGGAAAAAAATCTGAGCAATTCCTCTCTGACCCAGCCTCCCCCCACCCCCCGCCCGTGGTGATCAAAACTAGTCCAGGAGATCACTCTGGCCCTGATAATTCTATGCAGTACCTACCTTTTGTACGAGGTAATCTCCATCTCAGCCAGAAACAGGTTCAGATCTCTCTTGATGGAATTCAGCGAATTGGCATCCACCACACGAGTCAGCAGCCTGTTCCAGAGGTCCACTATACCCTACCCTGGGTAAAGAACCACCTCCTGACATCTAACCTAGACCTGGCCTTGTGCAACTTAAAATTGTGACCTCTGTATAGAGTCCCAGCTCTTTTAGCCCACCTTGATAACAAAAGATGTTTCAAACTGGGAATTAATCTAGTGACCTCCTCTGCACTCTTTTCAAACTCTCAATATCACCCACCATGCGAGAAGACCAAAACTGGACACAGTATTCTAACTGAGGCCTGACCCAGTTCTTGTACAAGGACAAAAACAGTTTGATAGTCAATTGTCCTATAAATGCACTCCACCACCCTATTCGCTCTATTGATTCACAGCTTTGCTCATCAACCTTCAGAGATCTGTACACTAGAACACCCAGATCTCTTTCTTTCTCTACCTGCTTTAATGCTTTTCCCTGAAGGGTGTATGCATGTTCAGCATTCACCCAGCCCATATGGATAACATTATACTTTTCCAAGTTAAACATAATTTGCCAGTCACAAGCCCAATCCCCCAACACATCAAGATCCACCTGAAGACGTCGAGAATCGTCTAGTCCTGACACTAGCACAAATCTTCGTATCATCTCGTGCCCCCAACCTTACATCTAGATCATTGATAAAAATAGTAAAGAGCAACAGTCCCAACACTGATCCCTGCAGGACACCAATGGTCTCCTAACAGATCTAAATCCATTTGTAACTACTTTCTGCCTACAACCTTCCAGCCTGTTCTCAATCCAGCTCAAAATATTACCACTAATATCAGAGGCTTCAATTCTGCAGAGAAGCCTCTGATGCGGTACCTTGTTAAAAGCTTTCTGAAAGTCTGAGTAGACAAGGTCTACTGGGCTTCCCTCATCCACCATCTTGTTGACTTCTTCAAAAAATACAATCAAATTTGTAAGACATGACCAATGTTCTCTGTAAGCTGAGCTTTGTTCTGCACGGGCTGTTTCTTTTAATGCATAGTTCCTTTAAATTTCTGCGCATGCGCGGTATTTACAATGCAAAAGCCGGCGAGCGACCTGCGTGGGATCTTTCCCATTACTGTGTGGCCGCACCAATTAGAGGACATGACCTTTTTTTGAAGTCATGTTGTGTGTCCCTAATATGTCCCTATCTAAGTAATCATATAATGGTCCGTATTTTCCGACCCCCCACGGGTGTGTACGCATGTGCTGAAAACCGGCACTTCCGATCTGTCAAGAATTCTCTTGACAGATTACCCGCCTGCCCGGGAGAAGGGCCTCCACAGGTGGAGAGTTCCGCTTTCTGCACAACCTCCGCCCGCTGAAAACCTTTAAAGATCTTACGCCTGGTAAAAGCCCTGCTTTTACCAGCATAAGAGTTTAAAAAAGTAAAAAAATAAAAAAAAATTCACTCATTTATAATTTTAAAATACTTTTAAAAAAGGTAAGATTATTTTTAGCCCCGTAAAATTTTTAATTATTTTTTCAAAAAATTAAATTTTTGTTTAAAATATTTAATTTAATGTAATTTTAACTAATTTTAAATACGTGATTTAAAAAAAAATTATTTAACGTTTTAGTGTGTTTTTTGAGTGATCCCCATTCATACTTTTGATAGGTCTATGCAGAGAGACCTGTCAAAAGTGTGAAGGGGGATTCCCTTCTTTGATTGGTTCCCCATGGCCCACGTGATCCAGGGACACTTGCGAACCGCCTGCGCCCCTGGGATACCCGGCCTCTGCACGCGCGGACCAGGAGAGGCCCAGGATTGGAAATGTCGGGATCTACGGAGCCAGCAGGTAAGTTCGTAGATTTCTCCAGATCAGAGGCATCCGCACGCAGGAAGCCTCCAATCGGAAAATCCAGCCAATTATATCCCTAATGATTCCCTCAAGCAACTTTCCTATTACTGATGTCAAACTAATTAGCCTATAGTTACCTGGGTCTACCTTCTCTCCTTTTTTAAAGGTGAGGACTACATTAACCTCCTTCCAGGCTATGGGAATTGTTCGAGAGTGCAGTGAGTTATTAAAAATACCAGCAAGTGGCTCGCACAGCACGTGTCCCATCTCCCTGAGGACCCACGGGTAGATATCATCCAGCCCAGCTGCTATATCTATTTTCAGGTTCTTAGTTCCATCCAAAATAATATGTTCATCTATGTTAATATTACCAGTTTTATTATAAACATTAAATTCTACCTTCAGTACTACAATTTAAACATTTAAACAGGGCACAGAGAGATGTGATATCCTGCTAACAAGTTGCAATTAAAATCAAGCACCTCATTGTTATTGCTTGGTAACTAGTTGACTCATAGCCTGGACACTTTAGTACACAGAACCTCATAACAATTCACATGCATAAAAGCTGAAACATTGCCTCCAGTAAGAACTGTAAATATTTAATGTTAGCCACATTACAATTTATTGCTGATTGGGACGTTTTACTACGTTAAAGGCAATCTATATATATGGAAGTTGTTGTTGTTCTTGATTGCAAGGTCCCATAAACAGATAATCTGTTTTAGTGATGTTGATTGAGGGATAAATATTAGCCAGGACACCAGAACTCCTTTGCTTTTCTTCGAATAGTACCATGGGATCTTTTATATCCACCTGAAAGAATAGAGGGGCCTGTTTTTTTAATTCATTCTTGGGATGTAGGCGTCGCTGGCAAGGCCAGAATTTATTGCCCATCCCTAGTTGCCCTTGGGAAGGTGGTGGTGAGCCGCCTTCTTGAACCGCTGCAGTCCGTGTGGTGAAGGTACTCCCACAGTGCTGTTCGGGAGGGAGTTCCAGGATTTTGACCCAGCGACGATGAAGGAACAGCGATATACTTGTAAGTCAGGATGGTGTGTGATTTGGAGGGGAACTTGGAGGTGGTGGTGTTCCCATGCGCCTGCTGCCCTTGTCCTTCTAGGTGGTAGAGGTCGCAGGTTTGGAAGGTGCTGCCGAAGAAGTCTTGGTGAGTTACTGCTTGTAGATGGTACACACTGCAGCCACGGTACGACGGTGGTGGAGGGAGTAAATGTTCAAGGTGATGGATAGGGTGCCAATCAAGCAGGATGTGTCTTGGATGGTGTTAAGCTTCTTGAGTGTTGTTGAAGCTGCACTCATCCAGGCAAGTGGTGAGTATTCCATCACACTCCTGACTTGTGCCTTGTAGGTGATGGCAAGGCTTTGCGGAGTCAGCAGGTGAAACACTAGCCGCAGAATACCCAGCCTCTGACCTGCTCTTCTTGTCACAGTATTTTTGTGGCTGGTCCAGTTAAGTTTCTGGTCAATGGTGACCCCCTGGTAATGGTAATGCCGTTGAATGTCAAGGGGCATTGGTTAGACTCTCGCGTGTTGGAGATAGTCATTGCCTGGCAATTATGTGCCGTGAAAGTTACCTGCCAATTATCAGCCCAAGCCTCAATGTCATCCAGGTCTTGTTACATGCAGACATGGACTGTTTCATTATCTGAGTAGTTGCGAATGGCACTGAACACTGTGCAGTCATCAGCAAACACCCCTACTTCTGACCTTATGATGGAGGGAAACATAGAAACATAGAAGATAGGAGCAGGAGTAGGCCATTCGGCCCTTCGAGCCTGCTCCGCCATTCAATGAGATCATGGCTGATCATCCAAATTCAGTACCCTGTCCCTGCCTTCTCCCCATATCCCTTGATCCCTTTAGCCTCAAGAAATATATCCAACTCTTTCTTGAATATATTTAATGAACTGGCCTCCACCGCCTTCTGTGGCAGAGAATTCCACAGGTTCACCACTCTCTGGGTGAAGAAATTCCTCCTCATTTCAGTCCTAAATGGTTTACCCCTTATCCTTAGACTATGACCCCTGGTTCTGGACTCCCCGGCCATCCGAAACATCCTTCCTGCATCTAGTCTGTCCAGACCTGACAGAATTTTATAGGTTTCGATGAGATCCCCTCTCAATCTTCTAAACTCCAGTGAGTATAAGCCCAATCGACACAATCTCGCCTCATACGTCATTCCTGCCATCCCAGGTATCAGCCTGGTGAATCTTCGCTGCACTCCCTCCATGGCAAGAACGTCCTTCCTCAGGTAAGGTGACCAAAACTGCACACAATACTCAAGGTGCGGTCTCACCAAGGCCCTGTACAACTGTAGCAAGACATCCTTGTTCCTGTACTCGAACCCTCATGCTACGAAGGCCAGCATACCATTTGCCTTCTTAACCGCCTGCTGCACCTGCATGCTTACCTTCAGCGACTGGTGCACAAGAACACCCAGGTCTCTTTGAACTTCCCCTTCTCCCAATCTATTGCCATTCAAATAATAATCTGCCTTCCTGTTTTTGCCACCAAAGTGGATAACCTCACATTTATCCACATTATAGTGCATTTGCCATGTTTCTGCCCAATCACCCAACCTGTCCAAATCGTACTGGAGTTTCACGACATCCTCCTCACAGCTTACCCTCCCACCCAGCTTTGTGTCGTCTGCAAATTTGGTGATATTACATCCAATTCCCTCGTCCAGATCATTAATATATATTGTGAACAGCTGGGGTCCTAGGACCGATCCTTGCAGTACCCCATTAGTCACTGCCTGCCACTCGGAAAACGACCCGTTTATTCCAACTCTTGGATTTCTGTCCGCCAACCAGTTCTCTATCCAAGTCAATACCTTGCCCCCAATCCCATGTGCCTTAATTTTGCACGCTAATCTCTTATGTGGGACCTTATCAAAAGCCTTCTGAAAGTCCAAATACACCACATCCACTGGTTCTCCCTTATCTATTTTACCAGTTACATCCTCAAAAAATTCCAGTAGATTAGTCAAGCATGATTTACCTGTTGTAAATCCATATTGACTTTGTCCGATCCTGTCACTGCTTTCGAAGTGCTCTGCTATTACATCTTTTATAATAGAATCCAGCATTTTCCCCACTACCGATGTCAGGCTTACCGGTCTATAATTCCCCGCTTTTTCTCCACCACCTTTTTTGAATAGTGGGGTAACATTAGCTACCCTCCAATCCATGGGTACCATTCCAGAGTCTATCGAGTTCTGGAAGATGACCAGCAATGCATCTACTATCTCTAGGGCCACTTCCTTAAGTACCCTGGGATGTAGACCATCAGGCCCTGGGGATTTATCAGCCTTCAGTCCCATCAATTTTCCTAACACCATTTCCCTACAAATGCTGATTTCTTTCAGTTCCTCCCTTTCATCAGACCCTATGTTCCCTGACATCTCTGGGAGGTTATTTGTGTCCTCCTTTGTGAAGACAGAACCAAAGTATTTATTTAGTTGGTCTGCCATTTCCTTGTTTCCCATTATAAATTCCCCTGATTCTGACTGTAAGGGACCTACGCTTGACTTCACCAATCTTTTTCTCTTCACATATCTATAAAAGCTTTTACAGTCAGTTTTTATGTTCCCTGAAAGCTTACTCTCATATTCTATTTTCCCTTTCTTAATTCATCTCTTTGTTGACTCCTAAACTGCTCCCAATCCTCAGGATTATTGCTTTTTCTAGCCAATTTATATGTCCTCTCCTTGGATCTTATGCTATCCCTAATTTCCCTTGTTAGCCACGGTTGAGTCACCTTTTTTGTTTTATTTTTATGCCAAACTGGGATGAACAAATTCTGTTGCTCATCCATTCGGTCTTTGAATGTTTGCCATTGCCTATCCACTGTCAACCCTTTGAGTGCCATTTCCCAATCAATCCTACCCAACTCGCTCCTCAGACCATCGTAGTTTCCTTTATTTAAATTGAGGACCCTTGTCTCTGAGTCAACTACTTCATTCTCCATCTTAATGAAGAATTCGATCATATTATGATCGCTCCGACCCAAGGGGCCTCATACAACAAGATTGCTAATGAATCCTTTCTCGTTACATAATACCCAGTCTAAAATGGCCTGATCTCTGGTTGGTTCCTCGACATATTGGTCCAGGAAACCATCCCGTAAACACTCCAGGAATTCCTCCTCCACAGTATTGTTACTAATTTGGTTGGCCCAATCTATATGTAGATTAAAGTCACCCATGATGACTGCTGTGCCCTTATTGCACGCTTCTTTAATTTCCCTTTTAATGCCATCCCCAACCTCCGCCTTACTGTTTGGAGGTCTATATACCACTCCCACTAATGTTTTTTTCCCCTTAGTATTTCTCAATTCTACCCATACAGATTCCACGTCATCAGAGCTAATATCCTTCATTACAATTGTATTAATCCCTTCTTTAACCAGTAATGCTACCCCACCTCCCTTTCCTTTTTGTCTATCTTTCCTGAATATCAAATAACCCTGGATGTTGAGTTCCCAGTCTTGGCCATCCTTGAGCCACGTTTCCGTAATTCCAACCAAATCATATCCGTTTACCTCTATTTGCACAGCCAATTCATCCACCTTATTACAAATGCTCCTCGCATTAAGACACAAAGCCTTCAGGCTTGTTTTTTTAACGCTCTTAGACCTATTAGAATTATTATTTACTGTGGCCACGTTTGATTTAAACCGTTGATTTCTCTGACTGCCACTTTTGTTTTTCTCCTTCCTATCTTTTGCTTTTATCCCTGTTTTCCTTTCCTCTGTCTCCATGCTCAGGTTCCCAACCCCCTGCCATTTTAGTTTAAACCCCCCCGAACAGCACGAGCAAACACTCCCCCTAGGACATCGGTCCCGGCCCTGCCCAGGTGCAAACCATCCCGTTTGTACTGGTCCCACCTCTCCCAGAACCGGTTCCAATGTCCAAGGAATTTGAATCCCTCCTCCTTGCACCATTCCTCTAGCCACGTATTCATTTGAAATATCCTCCTATTTCTACTCTGACTAGCACGTGGCACTGGTAGCAATCCTGAGATTACTACCTTCGAGGTCCTATTTTTTAATTTACCTCCTAACTCCCTATATTCTGCTTTTAGGACCTCATCCCGTTTTTTACCTATATCGTTGGTGCCTATGTGCACCACGACAACTGGCTGTTCACCCTCCCCCTCCAAAATGTTCTGCAGCCGCTCCGAGACGTCCTTGACCCTTGCACCAGGGAGGCAACACACCATCCTGGAGTCTCGATTGCGGCCGCAAAAATGCCTATCTATTCCCCTTACAATTGAGTCCCCTATTACTATAGCTCTTCCACTCTTTTTCCTCCCAGCCTGTGCAGCAGAGCCACCCATGGTGCCAGGAAGTTGGCTGCTGCTGCCTTCCCCTGATGAGTCATCCCCCCAACAGTATTCAAAGTGGTATATCTGTTGGAGAGGGGGATGGCCGCAGGGGATTCCTGCACTACCTGCCTGCGCCTCTTACTCTGCCTGCTGGTCACCCATTCCCTCCCTGCCTGTACACCCTTTACCTGTGGTGTGACCAACTCACTATATGTGATATTCACAACGTCCTCAGCATCGCGAATGCTCCAAAATGAATCCATCCGCAGTGCCAGTGCCGCAATGCGGTCTGTCGGTAGCTGCAGCTGGACACACTTCCCGCACATATGGTCGTCAGGGACGCAGGAAGCATCCCTGATTTCCCACATAGAGCAGGAGGAGCACACTACGGGGCTGGGCTGTCCTGCCATGACTTACCCTTTAACTAATTAATTAAAATTAAATGAATCCCACCAATTTCACTACAGTTAAATGAAATATTTAAGGGCCCTGGTTTACAAACTGTCCCCGCTACACCACAGCAACCTTAAAAACTATAAACCACAGGCTTAAAGTTTTAAAACGAGAGAAATACTCCAACCAATCACCTACCTGTTTTGTGGTGACGTCACACCTCGAATACTTTTTACCTCTCTCCTTGCCTGAGATTGGAGATTGGTACGCCTACCTGAGCCTCTGGGTCATTGATGAAGCAGCAAAAGATGGTTGGGCCTAGGACACTGCCCTGAGGAACTCTTGCAGCGATGTCCTGGGGCTGTGATGATTTGACCTCCAACCACCACAACCATCTTCCTTTGTACTAGGTATGACTCCAGCCAGTGGAGAGTTTCTCCCCCCCCCCCCCCCCCCCGATTCCCATTGACTTCAGTTTTGCTAGGGCTCCTTGATGCCACACTCGATCAAATGCTTCCTTGATGTCAAGGGCAGCCACTCTTACCTCACCTCTGGAATTCAGCTCTTTTGTCCATGTTTGGATCAAGGCTGCAATGAGGTCTGGAGCCGAGTAGTCCTGGTGGAACCCAAACTGGGCATTAGCAAGTAGGTTATTGGTAAGTGCTGCTTGATAGCACTGTCGATGACACCTTCCATCACTTTGCTGATGATCGAGAGTAGACTGATTGGGCAGTAATTGGCCAGATTGGATTTGTCCTGCTTTTTGTGGACAGGACATATCCGGGCAATTTTCCACATTGTCGGATAGATGTTAGTGTTATAGCTGTACTGGAACAGCTTGGCTAGAGGCACAGCTAGTTCTGGGGAACAAGTCTTCAGCACAACAGCTGGTATGTTGTTGGGGCCACAGCCTTCGCTCTATCCAGTGCGCTCAGCCGTTTCTTGATATCACGTGAAGTGAATCGAATTGGCTGAAGTCTGTGATGGTGGAGGCCTCAGGCGGAGACCGATATGGATCATCCACTCAGCACTTCTGGCTGAAGTTGGTTGCAAACACTTCAGCTTTGTCTTTTGCACTCATGTGCTGGGCTCCACCATCAATGAGGATGGGGACATTCATGGAGCCTCCTCCTCCCGTTAGTTGTTTAATGGTCTACCACCATTCACGATTGGATGTGGCAGGACTGCAGAGCTTTGATCTGATCCGTTGATTGTGGGATCGCTTAGCCCTGTCTATAGCATGCTGCTTCCGCTTTTTAGCATGCATGTAGTCCTGTGTTGCAGCTTCCCCAGGTTGCCACCACATTTTTATATATGCCTGCTCTTCTACACTCCTTATTGAACCAGGGTTGGTCCCCTGGCTTGATGGCAATAGTAGAGTAAGGGATATGCCAGGCCATGAGGTTACAGATTGTGCTGGAATATAATTCTGTTGCTGCTGATGGCCCACAGTGCCGGTTTTGAGCTGCTAGATCTGTTCTGAATCTATCCCATTTAGCAGGGTGTCCTCAGTGTGAAGACGGGACTTCGTCTCCACAATGACTGTGCGGTGGTCACTGCTACCAATGCCGTCATGGACAGATGCATCTGCGACAGGTAGATTGGTGAGGTCAAGTAGGTTTTTCCCTCGTGTTGTTTCTCTTACCACCTGTCGCAGGCCCGGACTGGCAGCTATGTCCTTCAGGACTCGGCCAGCTCGGTCAGTAATGGTGCTACCGCGCCACTCTTGGTGATGGACATTGAAGACCCCACCCAGAGTACATTCTGTGCCCTTGCTACACTCAGTGCTTCTTCCAAGTGGTGTTCAACATGGAGGAGCACTGATTCATCAGCTGAGGGGGAGCAGTAGGTGGTGATCAGGAGGTTTCTTTGCCCATGCTTGTCCTGAAGCCATGAGAATTTATGAGGTCCGGAGGCAATGTTGAGTATTCCCAGGGCCACTCCTTCCCAACTGTATACCACTGTGCCGCCACCCCTGGTGGGTCTGACCTGCTGGTGGGACAGGACATACCCAGGGATGGTGATGGAGGAGTTTGGGACATTGGCTGAAGGTATGATTCTGTGAGTATGAATATTTCAGGCTGTTGCTTGACTAGACTGTGGGATAGCTCTCCCAATTTTGGCACAAGTCTTCAGATGTTGGTGAGGAGGACTTGGCAGGGTCAACTGGGAATGGGAGGGCATCAGGAGTTGGAGGGCGATCGGGAGTTGGAGAGAGCTAGGAGTTGGGAGTCGCGGGAGCCTCGGGAGTTGGGGAGGGGAGGCATCGGGCGTCAGAGGAAGTTCAGGAGTTGGGAATCGGGAGGCCTCAGGAGTCGGGCAACTCAGGAGTTGGGGAGAGAGGGAGACAGGGGAATGGGGTTGATGGAAGAGAGGGAGTCGGAGGATGGGGGTTAGGGAATAGGGATCAGGGAGAGAGGGTAACTGCAAAATGGGGGCTATGGGAGAGTGGTAGACTGGGGGCCGGGGGCTTCAGCGGGGGCAGAGAGGGAGAATGGGGAATGGGTTGGACGTGGAGATCAATATTTTCTGCAAAGCCAAGAACAGCAGCAATGCATTAAGCGGGAGCAGCGCCGAGAGAGGAGCAGCTAGTAAAGTGGTAAGTGAAACCTTGGGAGCTTACTGTGGGTAAAATTAAGGGGGAAGGGAAGGGTAAGATTCTTGAACTTAGGGCTGTTAAACCATGGGATGCCTCACCACAAGTGGCCATTGAGGCAAACTAGACCGTCCTTTAAAAGGGAATGGGATAAATGTTTAAAAAGGAGGAATATAAAAGGATCTAGGGAGGGAATGGGGTTACAGGAGAGAGCGCCAGCGCCAGCACAGGCAATGGGCTCCTGTGCTGTCATTTCTATCATTCTATATGAAAGCTCTCCTTTATTGAGTCTGAGCCCAGGAAATGGTTTAGAAATGTTGATGCTGTGCTGAGTTTAGGACAATGTGCCCTGTGAGACGTGCCCCAAAGACTGAACCCACAGCCCTTCGATCTCTCGGTTTGGTGCCGGCCAGAATCTGCTCTGACTCAGGCTCCCAGTTCAGAGAACTTCACACAGAACTCAAATTCAAACTAGACTCCTAAGGAGATAGGGAGAGATCGGGCCTATTAAAAGTAGCATTGATGGGGGAGCCTGATCACATCTCTTGCAGTGCAGGGGATTCTGGCTGTAATTTCAGGGTGAGTATCAGTGGGTTATAGGATTACTACTAGTTACAGGTAGGATATTGGGACATTACACCTATTACTACAAGTTACATATAGACTATCACTGAGTTATTGTATTACCATTGGTTATGAGGGAAATCTGAGCATTACGAATATTACTGTCAGTTATCGGTGCAATTTCAGTGAGTTACTGGTGGAATCAAAATTTCTCCCACCTCTAGTCTGCCCCCCCCCACCCACCCCGTGAATTGTTGCCCCGCCCTTGGTCACAGGTACAATCACAGATTACGAGATTAATCAGAGATTATAAGAACACTTTGTGACAGGCATACTTGGGGCACCAACTTAGCATCAAAAGCTATTTTGCAACCTTACCATGGTAGTTTTCTTAGTGTGCACCATCTTCTTTGTGATCTACATTCAAGTCTTCTTGGTAGTGTAGACAGCAATGAACCTGCCAGGCTTGCTGTAACTATCTGTTTTTGTGGAAATTGCCCTATTTTCCCAGCTAGCACATTCTTGCTTTCCTGCACTTCCTGCAATGGCCACAATCCAATATGGCATTTTCCTGCTCCTCATTTTCTGACTTTCTTTTTCCCTCCCTGTTCATTTCTTTACACCGCATAAGCAGCAAGAACAAATAATTAAAGTCAAAGACTGGCAGCCGGGAAAAGATCATGGAAAATGCGTGTATGGACTGGGCGGTGTGGCCAGAAAGCCTAGAAATTCAATGGCGCCATGCCTGTTTTTCATGCGCAGAACGGGCACCTAACATTGGGTCAGCTACGTTCAGGGACACCAGGTCTGCTTGTGGCCTAGCTGTCGCCAAACCACGGGCCATTGCAGCCACCACTTGCCACACCTCACAATTGACCCCTAACATGATCAACTCTCTCCCAGTTTCTCTCCCCTCTCCCCATCACCCACTCCCTCCCGATCGTTTCCCGCCCCCCTTTTGAAGACCTACCTGCAGGTGGCTGCCATGGCCTGAAATTCCAGAGGTCATCACCGGAGAGCCGCCTGGGGACTCCCAGCAGGTGTCTGCACCTTGCTGTCTGATAATGAGGTCCAAGGCCCAATTTCGGACATGCCTCGGGCCTACCCATTCTGGCACAGGGATTGTGCCACTCGAACAAATTTCTAGGCCACTATCTGAGATCTGGAAATGCACAGCAGGTTAATCAGCATCTGTGGAGAGAACAAATACTTAACATTTCAGGCTCATACCCTTCTTCAGGACTGAAAAATAAGAAATGTAGAAGCATATTCAAAAGATCAGAAAAAGGTGGAGGAGTATAATTTTAAAATCAAGCAGAAATATTCACGGTAAAGTTGCTGCATAATGGAACAGATCATCTCAGTCAAGTAATAGACAGAAGCATTAAAAAAAAACTCGTTAAAGAAACAAAGGTCGTGTAAATAGCTGAGGAGGTGGGAGACCTAAGGAAAAAGCGAGAAAATGGGAGAGATGGAAAACCTGGTGTTGGTTTTAAAGCAGATTTGAGATCCTGATTCCATTAATTTCTTGACTGTCTTTATTTTTCAGTTCTGAGGAAGGGTGCACACCTGAAACATCATTTGTCTCTCTACAGATGCTGATTGAGTTGTTGTCACCCTCTCTCCCCTTTTTCTGTTGTTTTTTTCTCAGATTTCCAGCATCACCGGGTTTTTGCTTTTTATTCTTATCGGCATGAAATCTGGGGCAATGGGAACATGTCACTCCCCTCATGTGTCCAGTGCTTCTGTGAACAAAGGGCCTCTGGAAACTTTAAAGGCTTTGTGACACTGAGAATAATGTGTGACTATTATTTATGATATTGTTGGTGTGAAGACGCAAGGATATCCCAGCAAACTCAGACTGAATACCCAGGATTTCCCAACAAGTACAACCAGTTGCCAAAGGTCTGTTTGTAATTTTTCTTCTGGAAAATGTAATTTTGTTATTGATGATTGAGACTTGGTTCAGTAGTACCATGGGGAGTCAAGACAAAGTGCAATCTTCAGGTCAAGTAGGGTTAGAGAGTTGGGTATAATCGCACCAGGGACGAGGGAGGCCTGTGACACTGGAGGCCAGAAGAGGAAGGTACAGTGCGTTTTGAGGATGGGGGTGGCATGAATAAGGTAGAGCATGGTGAAGAGGTTGGAGGCAAGACAGAGGTTAGAGCAGACCTAGAGGCCAGGGGTGGAGTGGAGGAAGATAAAACAGGGTTATAGACCATTAGCAGATGGGTAAATTATTGCAGGGTTAGAGGCGAGGGAAGAAGTAAAGCTATCAGAGGCCAGGGTGGAAGGAGAAGATAAAGCAGGGCTTTAGGCCGGGGGAGTGGGTGAGGGGGCAGAGAAAGGAGCATTAAGGGGAGAGATGGTAAGGTAGAGCATGGCTTGAGGGGAGGGGGAAAGTACAGCTAGAGGAAGGAGAGACAAGGGAGAAGGCAGAGCAGGATTAGAGGCTAGGGGAAGGAAGAGCTGGTAAGGTAGAGCAGGGGGTGAAGGCCTCGGGGACAGGGAAGACAAAGCAGGGCTAGAAACTGGGATGAGGGGAGAGAGGGAAGATACAGCATAGTAGCAGGCCAGTGGAAAGTTAGAGGCCCAGGGATTGGGAAGAGAGAATCAAAGGCAGCCAGAAGATGCTGGAGCGGGACTGGAGCCCAGAGGAAGTTGCTGCATTTCTGGAACCAGTGACATCAGTACGGTGAGCATGGTCAGAGCAGGAGTAAGGGGAGGGATGGGTGGAGTGAAAGAGAGAGGGCAGAAAAGTCATAGAGGAGGCAAGAGAGGATAAGGGGAGAGGGTCAAAGGGGTACCAGTAACAGCATGAATGGCCCCAGGATGGGTCATGGACCTGCGGTGGTGGAACAGCAGGAAGAAGTGCTGCAGACTGCCAAGAGTGGGAAGAATTGCTGCCAAGCAACAGACCACAATGCTGTGTAAGTGGCCAATTGATATGGCAGGAGAGATCAGTGGCAAGAACAGCCTGACCTGGGGGGCAATGGCTGTCAATAATGTAACCAAGGCTGACCCATTGCAGCAGGGAGCAGCAGGAGGCTTGAAGCAGGGTAGAACAATGGTTGGGTGGTGAGGCGGGGGTGGGGGAAGTCCAATAATTCTTTAACTAATTAGAGGGAGAAAATCAAATATTAAGAAATAATATTTAAAGCAAAAAATATTTTTTATTAAAAATTGAAAACAAACCTACCAAATACTGTAGTAGTAATCACTTTGAGAAGAGCCAAGATGTATGGCGTTTAAGGTGGGAGAAACAGTCCAGAAATTTGGTTCACAAAGCCATCAAAGTTGCACAATGACAAGTTTACATATGGCAACCATTATAAATGGGAGCCTGGAAACAGCTGACACAAACCAAGTTTTTAAATTTAAGTGAGGCAAACTTCAAACTGACCAAAATAAACTGTAAAGTATTCAAAGCAGCTTTTGGTACAATACAAAACAAGTACATACTCCTAAAAGGAAAAGGCTCCACTTATGTAGATAAGCAACCATGATCGACAAATGAGGTAAGAGACAGTATCAAGCTAAAAGAAAAGGCTTACACAAATACAAAGGAAATCCAGCAGACTGGGAGAGCTATAAAAGCCAACAAAGAGAGACAAAGAAAATAATAGGTTCAAAAAGGGAATATGAAAAAAAAATTACCAGTTATATCAAAGGTAACAGCAAAAGTTTAAAAATATATATTAAGAGAGAGTGTGGTAAGGGGGAATGTAGGCCAATTACAAACAGATGAAACCATAATGGATAATAAAGAATTGGCAGAGTTGTTAAATTAATACTTTGTATCTTTGTGTCAAATTTTTTGTCTTATAATACTCCTGTGAAGCGCCTTGGAACGTTTTACTGCGTTAAAGGCGCTATATAATTAAAGTTATTGTTGTTGTATCCGTTTTCACAGTGAGGACAAAATACCAGCAGTACAGGGGAACCTAAAAATAAATTAAGGCGAGGAAATTAATGTATTTAATAGAAGTTAAAAAATGAAAATGGATAAAATAATGGGACTTATGATAGACACATCTCTAGGACCTGATGGTTTCCACTCCAGGGTTTTAAGATAGGCGAGGAGATGCATTAGTCATAATTTTCCAAACTCTCTATACTGTATTTGGAAATTGTGGTTTTGGATTTGAAAACTGCAAATGTTACTCCATTATTTAAGAAGGGAGGGAGGAAGAACCCAGGTAACTACAGACAGTTTAACATTGTGGGGATGTTACTGGAATCTAGCATCAAGGAAAGAGTGACTGAGCACTTGAACAAGTATGAGCTGATCAAAGAGATGGATTTGTGAAGGGTAGGCCATATCTGACTAATCTACTTGAATTTTTTGTATGACAGGCGGCTGATCCACTATTGCCTATTTAACACTATCGACCAAAGTCAAAATTACAGCCCCCCCCCCCCGATGTCCTGATGTAAAATGTACTTGCTCACCTTTAACTGGGAGGGGAACTGTCCTGTTTTAAATCAGGACTGGGAATAGAGTGAGGGTCTAGGAATAGATATTGAGAGTCCTCGCCTGTGGTTAGATCTCTGTCCTGCTGTGAGGGCAGATATGAAAATCGCTGGTATGCTGCCTGCAATTCTCAGCTTATTGATTTCACAACGGACATGAAATCATGAGCAACACACAACAATAACAACTTGGCGCCTTTAACATAATAAAATGTCCCAAGGCACATCACAGGAGAGTTATCAAAAAAGGAATTTGACACCGAGACATATAAGGCAATGTTAGGGCAGATAACCAAAAGCTTGGTCAAAGAGGTAGGTACTAAGAAGCGTCTTAAAGGAGGAAAGAGAAGTGGACTGGCAGAGAGATTTAGGGAGGGAACTGTAGAGCTTAGGACCTAGGCGGTTGAAGGCACGACCGCCAAGGGTGGAGCGATTAAAATCGGGGATGTTCAAAAGGCCAGAATAGGTGGAGCGCAGAGGACTAGGGATTATAGGGCTGGAGGAGATTACAGAGATAGGGAGAGGCGAGTCCATGGAGGGGTTTGAAAACAAGAATGAGAATTTTAAAATTGAGGCATTGCTTAACTGGGAGCCAATGTAGGTCAGCAAGCAAAGGGGAGATGGGTGAGTGGGACTTGGTGCGAGTTAGGACACATGCAGCAGAGTTTTGATGGGTAGAACTAGGGAGGCCAGCCAGGAGTGCGTTGGAATAGTCAAGTCTATAGGTGATAAAGGCATGGGTGAAGGTTTCGGAAGATAGGTTGAGGCAAGGGTGGAGATGGGCGACAGTACAAAGGTGGAAATGGGCGGTCTTAGTGATAGAACGGATATGAGGTAGGACCTCAATTTGTGATCAAATATGACACCAAGGTTGCGAAGAGACTTGGTCAGCCATAGACAGTTACCAGGGAGAGATCGAATCAGTGGAAAGAGAATGGCATTTGTGGCGTGAACCGAAGACAATTCCTTCGGTCTTCCCGATATTTAATTGGAGGAAATTTCTACTCATGCAGTGCTGGATGTCAGATAAGCAGTCTGATAGTATAGAGACGGTGGAGGAGAGGTAGAGCTGAGTATCATCACCATACATGTGAAAACTCACGTTGTGTCGCCAAATGATGTTTCAGAGGGGCAGCATGTAGATGAGAAATAGGAGGGGGCCAAGGATAGATCCTTGAGGGACACCAGGGGTGACAATGTGGGATCGGGAAGAGAAGCCATTGCAGGTGATTCTATGGCTACGGCTGGAAAGATAGGAATGAAACCAGGCGAGTGCAGTCCCATCCAGCTGGACGATGGTGGAGAGGCGTTGAAGAATTTTGTGGTCAACCGTGTCAAACGCTGCAGACAGGTCGAAAAGAAGGGATCGTTTACCTGTATAGCAGTCAATTAGGATATAATTTGTGACCTTGGTAAGAGCCATTTTGGTACTGTGGTGAGGTTGGAAGCCTGATTGGAGGGATTCAAACAAGGAGTTCTGGGAAAGATGGGCACGAATTTGAGAGGCGACAACACATACAAGAACTTTGGAGAGGAAAGGGAGGTTGGAGATGGGGCAATAGTTTGCAAGGACAGTGGGGTCAAGGGTTGGTTTTTGAGAGGGGTGATGACAGCAGATTTGAAGGAAAGGGGAAGAATACCTGAGGAGAAAGAACCGTTAACAATATCCGCTAACATGGGAGCCAGGAAGGGAAGTTGGTGGTCAGCAAATTAGTAGGAATAGGGTTGAGAGCAGATATGGTTTCATTGACAAGATGAGCTTTGAAAGGGCAAGAGGGGAAATATGCAAATTTAGGGTTAGCGCAGGGGGAAAACAGAGAGGAAGTAAGGCGTGGTGGGCTAGGGGAAGGGAGGAAAGTATCAGAGGCAGTTGAACGGATGTTGTCAATCTTTTTAACAAAGAAGTCCATGACATTTATTGTTGGAAGTGAAGGAGGAGGAGGTAGGGGAGGGTGGTTTGAGAAGACCGTTAGTGGTGAAGAGAAGCCTGGTGTTTTCTTTGCTGTCCTGGATGATCTTAGAATAGTGGGTGGTTTTAGCAATGGAGAGCAGGAACCGGTAGTGCTTTACATGATCTAGCCATATCTGGTGATGGATGATTAGACCAGTTGCCCGCCAAAGACGTTGAAGTCTGCGTCCCTTGGATGTAAGGGAGTGGAGGTGAGGGGTATACTGGGGGAATGTTGAGGGCGAGAGAGTGTAATGATTTTAGTGGAGACAAGGGCATCAAGGTGGTGGAGGGGGTGTGATTTTGCAAATCACTAGCTGCAGGAATGTCATGAAAACTTGTAGGCCAAAGGCTAGATAGTTGGGAATTAGAAAGTGCAGCAGTAAGAAACTTGAAAGAGAGTTTTTTCCAGGGCCAGACACAAAAAGAAGTGGGGTTGGGTGGGGGAAGGGGAATATGGGTAGAGATTGATATTAGGAAATGGTCGGAGATTGCCTTTTCCGTGATGGTTACGGTGGGAACAGCAAGGCCATGTGAGATGTTAAGATGGAGAGAGTGGCTGTGTATATGGGTGGGGGCGTTTACATGAAGGGAGAGATTAAGGGAGGAAATGAGGGCAGTGAACTCAGAGGAAAGGGATTAAGAGTTGAGGTGGAGGTTGAAATCACCAAGGATGAGAAGTCGCTCGGTGCAGAGGCAGAGGGAGAAAAGCAGAGAAGATATCTCAGTGAGAAAATTGGTGTGGTATTTGATTGGGCGGTACAGAACAAGGATTTTAAAAAAGAGGGACATGAGGGGTGGAACAAGGTGAGATGCTTGAAGGAGAAGTTGCCGGAGGAGTAGGGAAGCACACCAAGGTGTGATTTAGAGATAAGGGCTACACCGTCACTGCAGCGGTTTGGGAGTGGCATATGGTGGAATGTATAGCCAGGTGGGGTAGATTCATTAAGGGGAAAGGTGTCATCACCCCTCAACCATGTTTCCGTCAATGCCATGATGTCAATTTGATCATCCACAATAAGGTCATGGATGGCAAGGCCCTTATTTACAAGTGAACGTACATTTTGAAGGGAAATGCGGAGAGGGGCGATGATACCTAATTTACTGGTGGAGTCCAAAGGGGCAGAGCAGGGAGGGTCCGGGAGGAGATTGGCAAGATTAGCCCACAGCAGACGCATAGGGCGGTGAGAGAATAAGATAGGGCAATTGGGGTTGCTGCTCACTAGAAGGCAGCGACGAGTGCCTCGATGGGCTTTTCAAAGGATGCCAAGTGAGGTATAGAGGGAAGCTGTGGAATTATTTAGGAGGGAGTCAAGCCTTGAGGGGCAGCAGGTGAGTAGGAAGAACGATGAGTAGTGGAGAATAGGGGCTAGTGAAGGTAGAGTACCAGAAGGTGGAGAAAGAGCAAAGAAAAAAAGAGGAAAAAGGGAGAGATAGAAGTGATGGACTCGGGTCCGGAGCAGCAGCCAAAATGTGCACGCGGATGGACGTGGGGATTAACCTACAAAGGCATGATTAAATGTTAGATTATAAAGCATGATTTGAATTAGTCTGAAAAAGTTGATATAGTCAGTGACCCATAGATGTCAGGAGCCGGAGGGGGATTGACAGGATAGATGCCAAGAGTTTGGTTCTCCTGGCTGGAGAGTCTAGAACTGGGGGCATAGTCTCAGGATAAGGAGTCAGTCTTTTAAGACTGAGATGAGGAGGAATTTCTTCACTCAAAAGGTTGTGAATCTTTGAAATTCTCTACCCCAAAGGGCTGTGGATGCTGAGTTGTTGAGTATATTCAAGATAGAGATAGATAGATTTTTGGACTCTAGGGGAACCAAGGGATATGGGGATCGGATGGGAAAGTGGAGTTGAGGTCGAAGATCAGCCATGATCTTATTGAATGGCAGAGCAGGCTCGAGGGGCCGTATGGCTGACTCCTGCTCCTAATTCTGCTGTTCTTATGAGCTGGGACACTGATTTAAAGTATTTCTTGAGGTCAAGTAGAACCAGTTACTGTCAGTTGTCAATGGCGGCTGGTCAAAAGATGCAGTGGGAAATCGCCGTTCCAATCAATGTGGTTCCAACTGTCAATAAGGTAAGGCCCTTGTGAAGATTTTATAAAAAGAGACAGTCTAAAAAAAACATTTTGAAGCAAGTTTCTCAGAAACAAACTAAAATTGCTCAACATCCATGGAAGAAAGCAGAAATTGACAGGAGCCGAGGCCCAGATCAATATCAATAGCAACATCAGTTTCAAAGCGATGCAGCAACAGCCAAGGTGAAAGTAATCAATGACAGCGCTCCCGTTAAATAACTGACAAAGTAAATAACTGATAGAAAAAATTGGTCTTCTTCTTCTGGATCCCCTTGATCCTGGCGAACCCTTTCCCGGAGGATGCGTGTGGTGGGCTGGGGGGAGCCTGGCCACGATCACCTCCGGACTTCATTCAGCCGTTGAAATCTAAAGTAACATCGGGTACCCGCAACAACAAAGTCGGTTTCTGCAGCTGACGATTCCCACGCTATCCCCACAGACCCAACCACACAGGATGATTTTGACAAGTTTCTCAGATTTTTTATTCAGTCCTTCTCACTCGGGAGTTGGGAATCAGCAATTTAATTATTTATTTCATCGGACCACTGACAGAATTGGGCTGCTCGTTACCGCTGCCGTTTTTGAATGCAGACCCACATTTCCGCTAACATGGGTACCAACTAGTAACGTATACTCGTAGAATTAAATCCTGCATAATCTTGGATAGAAACAGTATCAAGACAAGTACCACAAACGATGACCATAAACTGTATATTAATGACTGCAAGGTATCTAAAAGCCACTCTAAACACGGCTTTTGACTGGGACAATGGAAAATGAGTCCAAGTGTGCATCTTTTATTTACAAAATGTATTACCACAGAGAAATGCAGAGCCAATAACACAGGAAAAATAATTACTTAACATCACAGTTTGGAAGTATTAAAAAGTAAGAAATCAATCTTTGACAAATAGTATCCACGCAGGCTGGTCAATACCTCTCTCAGCAGTTTGCATGGCTGCACCTTTCGATCATCAAGCATAAGCAATGGCTGGTTGTCAATCAGGGCTTCTTCTCGAGGATTCTGTAGACTGTATCACTGATCAATTTCAGGCATTTATGCTTTCAGACATTTCGGATTATAATTGGTTTACAGAAGTAAAACAGGATTTGTTCTTTCATGTGTTGATGTGGACAACGTTTACTTGCTGAGGAAGTACCACTTGTTCACTGGAGAGAGAAACCTGTGTAAGATCATTTCTGTCACTCAAAATAAAGAGTGGTGTGTCTGGCGCTAATTCCAGATGCTCGTCAAGAACTGCAATAGCTACACTGTTTCTTAAAGGGGAAACCGTATCTGCCAAGTAGCCATGCCTAAACATTGCTCATCCTTCATGTTTATTTCTTCAAATCCTATCTATTGCCATCTTATGGTGGGCTCCTGCTATATGGTAATGAATTGACAAATACATTCTCGGCATAATGTTCAAATCAAGTATAAGGCATTTATTTCCTCTATTGTGCAATGTGTGAAAGTCAGTGGCTTGGGTTGGCATGGTGCTGTCTACTTGTGCTTATGCTTTGTTTCAGATGTGGGACACTTAACCGATCACTCCCTGGCAGGCTCAGGATTTCACTAACAGCTTGTTGCTGGGATTCTGGTTGCCCTAGGCCATCTTGGGCTGTGCATTACAAGGGCCCTGACTGTGAGTCAGCCTAATTCAGGACCGAGGTGACAATAACTTTCAGCCAGCTTTTTCTGTACCTGGTGCATCACAATAAGAGGGGGCATTAATCCCACAAATAGTGTGCTGCCACTCCCTGAATTCTGCAGTAGATCTTGCAACACCTCACCTGTGAAACTGGCATTGCTCACCCAAATTCTATAACAATGTTGCTGAGTAGACATCTGGCTTTTGCTGTCTTAGTACAGAGGTTCCCGAACTGGGGGAGGTGGGGGGTGCAACAAGGTTATCAGGGGGGCCCAAGCAGGACAGTCTGGGATAAGAGCAAAATAGCAAAGTCCACCGACTCTGCCTCCTCCAGCAGCAAGTCGCTGGTACGCTTCCTCTTATCGACACCATGAACAGACTTACAGCACTGCAACCACTAGTTGCAATTAAGTTATGTTTAAAAAGCACACATTTCAGTTTAGTACAAACAAATGGGTACAAAATGAAAACAAACATGAAACATGAAAGTAGGATTCCACTCGCTTGCTCATCCAAAAAGTCTAAGCTTGAAGGGAAAAGAAAAACAAAATCCATGGAGTTCAGTCCACTCAATCAAGATGGGGTGTGCCCATTTTCACTGTTAAAAATGAAACCTTACTCTGCTGATGTTGGTGAATATCCACGTGGAATTAAGCCATACAGATCAGGAAGGTCCTTGCCTCCTATATGGTTCAGAAGGTATGTTGCTATCAGATCTTGACTGGACCACCATAGATTTATAGAATGATACAGCACAGGAGAAAGCCATTTGGCCCATCGTGCCTGCTCTTTGAAAGAGCTCTCCAATTAGTCCCACTCCCCTGTTCTTTCCCCATAGCTCTGCAAATACTTCTCATTCAAGTATTTATCCAATTCTCTTTTGAATGTTACTTTTGCAGCTGCTTCCACCACCCTTTCAGGCAGTGCATTCCAGATCACAACAACTTGTTCTTGTGCCAATGACCTGCAATATGTGTCCTCTGGTTACCGACCTTTCTGCCACTGGAAACAGTTTCTCCTTATTTACTCCCTCAAAACATGATTTTGAACACCTCTATCAAATCTCCCCTTAACCTTCTCTGCTCTAAGGAAAGCAATCCTGGATTCTCCACCTAACTGAAGTTTTTCATCCCTGGTACCATTCTAGTAAATCTCCTCTGCACCCTCTCTAAGGCCTTGGTGTTCCTAAGATGTGGTGCCCAGAATTGGACACAATACTCCAGCTGGGGCCTAACCAGTGTTCTATAAAGGTTAAGTGTAAATTCCTTTCTTTTGTACTCTATGGGCTGGATTTTCATTGAGGAGTCAGGTAGGAGGCGGGACTACAACTTTCAGGGTTGTAGTCCCGCCTCCATCGAGTTCTAGCCAACCCACGCGATTTTGACTTGATTGACCTTGTTGAGCCCGCCCAGCGGGCTCAGCAGGCCAATTAAGGGCCACCCGGCAACAGGTGACGTCACAGATTGATATTTCATCTGTCAAGACCTTTTGACAGATGAAATATCAGCATTTCACAGCTGTTTGAAGCTGTCAAACACTGACAATCTGTAGTCCAAGTTAATTCCTTCCTGTCAGGATGATTTAGAGATCTCCCCGGAACAGAAAGCTGAATGCTGGAACTTTTGACAGATCGCGGCCATTCTGCTTTCTGTGCCGGTGAGATGAGGGACTCCCGAGACCTGAGGGAAGGAAGGCTGTAAAGGTATGTAAATGTAAGTAAAACTTCTTTAAACACACCAAACACACTTACCTCTGCACTCATGCACCCATCACTCACCTGAACACCGGACATCTCGACCCCTCCAAGCCTTCATCCCGACGGCCCGCCTTGCTAACTTGGCGTGGTTTGGAGCCATCGGGAATCCCACATTTCAACAATGAAAATAGGGATTAGGCTAAAAACTGCCTGTTAACTACCTGTTAACAGACAGTTAATTGGCACTAATCCCCTTCCCGCCTCGGGGAGGCAGGTTCCAGTGCAGGTAGGGTACCCGCCTCCTTTGAAACTGGCATGGAGGCAGGTTGGGGGTGGGATGGGTTTGTGCCCCCCCCGCCCGATTTCGGGATTTTAACCCCCCATACGCCTCCAATCCCGCCTCCACGGCCCAATGAAAATCCTGCCTAATGCCTCTATTTATAAAGCCAAGGATTCCGTAGCCTTTTTAACAGCCTTTTCAACTGGTCTTGTCACCTTCAAAGACTTGTGTACACACCCACCCAGGTCTCTCTATTCCTGAACCCCTTTAAAATTGTACCAATTAGTTTATATTGCCTCTCCTCATTGTTTCCACCAAAATAAAAGAAAAGAAACTTTCATTTATATAGCTCCTTTCACGACCACTGGACATCCCAAAGCGCTTTACAGCCAAAATGAATCAATTCACACTTCTGTGTTAAGTTTCATCTGCCTTGTGTCTGCCCATTTCACCAATCTGTGTCTACATCCTCCTGAAGCCCATTACTATTCTCCTCACTATTTACTACATTTCCGAGCTTCATGTCATCTGCAAACTTTGAAATTATGCCCTGTATACCCAAGTACAGGTCGGTAATATATATCAAAAAGAGCAGTGGTCCCAACACTGATCTCTTGACAGTGTCAGCTGTGGCTCAGTTGGTAGCACCCTTGCCTCCGAGTCAGAAAGTTTTGGGTTCAAGTCCCTGGAACACAAAAATCTAGCTGACACTCCAGTGCAGTACTGAGGGAGTGCTGCACTTTTGGAGGTGCCGTCTTTCAGATGAAGCCGTTAAACCGAGGCCCCGTCTGTTGTAGCCAATATTTATCCCTCAATCAGTATCACCAAAAAACAGATTATCTGGTCACATTGCTGTTTGTAGGAGCTTGCTGTGCGCAAAATGGCTGCTGCATTTCCTACATTACAGCAGTGACTACACTCAAAAGTACCTCATTGGCTGTAAAGTGCTTTGGGGCGTCCAGTGGTCATGAAAGGTGCTATATAAATGCAAGTCTTTCTTTAAACTCTTAAAAATGCTCATACAGTGCTGCTAAGCCTGAGAATGCCAACATCCCTACCCACCCAACAAACTACATCCCAAATGGAAGACCAGCAGACAGGAGGCCCTCAAGCTGCCCCTTCTCAGGCTCATGGCCATGTCTCCAGCATCCCTTTACAGTAAGTCCTCGATTCGGTGGCCACCAATGCTACTGCATCTAACCTCCCTGAATCTGGATGTTGCTGCTTCTTTCCACTTGCCCCAGTGCCAGTAGTTGCAGACACAATCAGGTGAGTGAGACAAACACAGTAGAGCAAGAAGGTAATAAAAAAGGGAAAGTTAAAATATATAAAAGAAAAGGGAGAAAGCGAGATTGAAAAAAACAGAAATGGATGAGAGAATCAGAAATAGAGGAGTGTGAAAGAGTTAAGCAGGAGAAAAGAGCAAAGTCCAGAAATGAAGGAGCGAGACAGACAGAAAGGAGTGAGAGATATAAACAGACAGATATGGAGGAAAGAGAGACAAATACAAATGGAGGGGAATGCACTTTTCTCCTTTGGAGTAATAAACCAGGAAGAAATCTGCAGGCTTATAAGGTAAATTTACTGAAAACACTATACTGGCATCATACCTTCGTCTGGGATACTGCTTGGTTTGACATATTCTGGTGCCTGTAAAACAAAATACAATTAACATTTCCCTTGTGTACTGACTTACCCAGTTGAGCTGTAACTTTACAGCTGAATATTGCACTTGAGCTGGCTCTGTATTCTTTTGCCTATTATTATCTGCATGTAAGTAGATGGTGCAAAAAGAACATTGCTTAAGTAGCTGGTGCAAAGTGTAGGCTGGGTAAGGTCTGTCACTATTAATAATATAAAAAAGTTATCACACTTCCATGAATCCTCCTCCCGAGGTCAGGGGAACTTGAGCAGCCTGCAGATTTCTTCCTGGTTTATTACTCCAAAGGAGAAAAGTGCATTTAGCGGATAATATAATAGGTTAGTACCACTCCCTCTCCTGCCTTGAAACACTCTTCTGCACCACATCTTGTAACCCAGTGAAGAACCTGGAAACTCATCATGTGTGGCAGGCACACTTCCTTGTGATTCTTGAAGGATTTTGTGATCAGGAACTATTTTAAAGGCAAACAGGTCTAAAGAAGGTAGGTCCCAAAAACTGTGGCCATTCTGTAGGACTCCTGCCGCGAGTTCAGCGGGAGTTTGCTGGAATGGCTACAAACCTGCCAGGGGTCCAGCCACAAAGCAGAGTTTCCTGTATGGCCTTGTGGGGGCTTCCACTCATCCCTACAAAATAATTGATGTCAGGGATACGGGACCAGAGACCTTCTAAGTAGGCAGTTCCCACTTCAGGGGACGGGCAGGGGGCGCTCCTGTCGGGTTCTTCCTCTGACACCATGAACTTAGGTGGGGTCAGTGACGGAATTCTGTTGCAGGTGCGATCCCAAGGTGGATCTTAGCCTTACTTAACTGTCAAGTACTGATTATAAACTACAACGCATGCAACCATGGAAGAGAGGTTACAGGTTATAAATATGAGGTCTTTTGCCCCTGCATCATATTCAGTTTCTTTCAACCACCGAGGCAGTATATTAGCATAACTCACCTTGGGAATCACATTAACTGGACCAGCCATATTAACACCATGGTTAAAGAGCCAGGCAGAGGCCCAGTGGACAAGTGGCTCACCTCCTGACTGCTCAAAGCTTCTCCACCATCTACGAGACTCAAGTCAGGAGTGTGATGGAATACTCACCACCCGTCCAGATGGGTGCAGCTATAAAAACACTCAAGAGGCTCATCATCGTGCTGGACAGGATAGTCCACTTGATCAACAGCCCTGCCACTGAACTTAATACCCATCTCCTCCAATACCAGCACACTGTGGCTGCAATATGCACATTCTGAATGTAATGCAGCAATTCACCGGGCTTACTTTGAAAACATCCCCCAGCCCCAGAACCTTTCCCCACTAAGGAGGACACGATCACCAACACCATTGGTTCATTACCACCTGCAAGTTCCCCTCCAAATCACAAGCCATCCTAACTTGGACGCATATTACCTACCGTTCCATCATTATTTCTGGGTCAATATCCTGAAATTCCCTAGCTAACATCAGCATTTGAGCAGCATCATCACAAGGAGTGCAGCTGTTCAAGGAGAAGGCCCAGGGATGGGCAATAAATGCAGCTTTGTCAGCATCACCTGCAACCCGAGGACAAATTTTTAAAAGCATGAGGCGTGTTGGTCAAGGTTTGAAGAGTTATAAGTGCAAATTTTCCCAATGGGTAGTGTGGCAAATCACACTCACCCAGCCTGCAGAGCGCTGAACGTATACTTACAACAAGGGTCGGGCTCATTTTAATTGTGTGGTTGGTAGCTTGCCCGCTGGTGGACGGGGCATCACACACACATCCAAATTACATCATTGCAACTTCACTGAAATATTACAATGAAGGTGGGAACTTCCTCCTCCCTTCAGCACCAGCTGCACAAAATGGGCTGAAATCTGGCATTATTGATTTCTAACCCATTTCTGGTTGGTAATGCCCATTATACACCCAAAAATTGGGCATGAGCAATCAGAAGATCTAACCTGTAATCTCTATGTACCACATGATCCTGAAATCTAATCCATTTCTGCACATTTTAAACAAGTTCTGATGAACCTACTTGCAGAGAGGGTGGAGTGCCTCCAGTTTTGGTTATCAGTGACAGCATTTGTCATCAAATTATGCTTACTAGTTATTCAGAACCTAAACTAAATTTTTTGCTGCCATTAACATGAGTACAGTAGCCTAGAGGTTATGTTACTAGATTTGTAATTCAGAGGCCTGGACTAATGAGCTCAAATCCCACCACGGCAATTAAATAAAATCTGGAATAAAAAGCTAGTATCAGCAATGGTGACCATGAACCTGCTGGATTGTCGTAAAAATTCATCTGGTTCACTAATGTCCTTTAGGGCAGGAAATCTGCTGTCCTTACCCGGTCTGGCCTCTATATGACTCCAGACCCACAGCAATGTGGTTGACACTTAACTGATCTCTGAAATGGCCTAGCAAGCAGTTGTATTCAACCCATCTTCTCAAGCAATGGGCAATAAATGCTGGCCTTACCAGTGATGCCCACAACCCATGAAAGAATTTTTAAAAAACAACTTGCATTTATATAGCGCCTTTAACATAGTAAAATATCCCAAGAAGCGCTATCAAAGAAAATTTGACACTGAGCCACATAAGGAGATATTAGGACAGATGACCGAAAGCTTGGTCAAAAAGGTAGGTTTTATGGAGCATCTTAAAAGGAGGAGAGGTAGCGGGTTAGGGCAGGAATTCCAGAGCTTAAGGTCTAGGCAGCTGAAGCCACGGCCGCCTATGGTAGAGTGATGAAAATTGGGTATGTGCAAGAGGCCAGAATTGGAGGAATGCAGAGTTCTCGGAGGGTTGTAGGACTGGAGGTAGTTATAGAGATAGGGAGGGGCGAAGCCATGGAGGGATTTGAAAACAAGGATGAGAATTTTAAAATCGAGGTGTTGCCAATGTAGGTCGGTGAGCACAGGGTGATGGGTGAACAGGACTTGGTGAGAATTAGGACACAGGCAGCAGAGTTGACAGCTATGATTTATTTGCAACAAGGCTAATATCAGCTTTTCCACCCTTGAGACAGAACAGTAGGGCTGGGGTTACGAGAAGGATGAACTTTGATGGGCCAAATGGCCACTGCCCCACCTTTGGTGTTACTAATGTTCTGACACTTCATTTCATAGCATGGCACAGTCAAGAACTGGTTAAATTCACCTGAGAATCTGATCGATTCAATTCCCTAGGCAACCTAGAACATTAGTTCCCCACTTTTATTAATGAAGAAATACAGTCATTATCCATCTGAACGGTGCAATGTCACTGACATTGGTCTTTATAACCAAAGCTGGTAAACAAACTATGGGCTAGATTTTCAGTTGCTTGGGGCAGCAGTTAGCGCCTTAAGAGAAGTGATTTTCGGGCGCTATGCGTGTAGTGCCCGGGCGCAGCGCAGTTTGCGCCCCGCCCCAAATTAAGTTGCCCGTTAGCGCCGGCGCTAAGTTTAGCGGCCGCCCGGATGCGCGCAGAAAATGACGTCACATCCTCATGCAACGCCCTTTGGCCGCCCCAAATACAAACTTCAGTCGGACCGCCATATTGTGCGGCTGGCGTCCAGAGCGTTTGTAAAAATGGAACGCAACACACCCTGGGGAGCGCTAATTAAAGGGCACACCTCCTGCACTATACAAGGCGGTCTGCATGTGTTGTGTGGAACCTCCTCCTCCTCCTCCTCCTCCTCAAAAAACACATGCACCCTTCCCCTTTAAGAGCTCACTGGCACCAGAGTGTCTGCCGTGCGCTGCGCCCGAGCTCGGGTGTTGCGCTCTGCACTGCCGGCTTAGCGCCTAAAGATAGTAGTGGAACGCCTCTTTTAGCGTTCCACCAACCTCTTAGGGCGAAGCCACTGAATTTCCGGCAACGGGGCGCTACTTTGGGGCGGGCGCTAAGGTTAGCGCCCCAAAACTGTCTATACTGAAAATCTAGCCCTATAACTTTACTGCATTACTGTGTTCTTAAACAGACTTCTACTTACTGAATGTACAATCGATTCTGCTTCTTCGTGACTACAATGGAAGGGGCTGTCACTGATTGACACATTTTTGCTGAGGTTAAAAAAAGAGATGATTACAAAGTTAGCTATATAAAGTTCAAACAAGAACATTTACAAGTAGAGCTATGAGACTTAAAAATGATTAATGGTTGATTCATTTTCCAAGGTACTGCAGAGCTCATAATAGATCAACAATTCATATCTCCCTACTGGTTGGAATGCACATTTTTGAGGTCAAATTCACAGCAAGGAATAGATATTTTGAATTGTCCTATATACTATTAAAGAAAATTAAACCTAAAAATGGAAAGAAGTGAAACAAATTAACAAACAAACAGGAGCCATAGCACTGTGGTAATTAAGGTATTACATAGAATTTACAGCATAGAAACAAACCACTCGGCCTATGCCGATGTTTATGCTCCACACTAGCCTCCTCCCATTCTCTTTATTCATCTCACCCTATCAACATATCCTTCTATTCCTTTCTCCCTCATGTACTTATCTAGCTTCTCCTTAACATGCACCTATGCTATTCATCTCAACCACTCCATGTGGTAGCAAGTTGTACATTCTCACCACCTGTAAGATGCAGCAGGTCAATTTTCCCTGGGAATAATAAAGATGGCTCCAGGTATCAGGAATTAAATTTAGGACCAAAGATTAATATTAGTATAAGTAATCTTTGGAAAAGAAGAGACTTTGAGGTGACCTAATTGGGATACACTATGTATTATCACAAATATTTGTTCCTTAAAAAGATTTAAAAAGTTTACAACCATACCACTGTTGTAGTTAAATATTATTCAAACTCACCAGTTAATATCGCCCCCGTCAGTCTTCTTGTAGATTAAAGACTGCCAGTACTGATGAGTAGACTTAATCACTCCAATTGTAA
The DNA here is from genome assembly GCF_052327205.1 of Somniosus microcephalus. Taxonomy (NCBI): domain Eukaryota; kingdom Metazoa; phylum Chordata; class Chondrichthyes; order Squaliformes; family Somniosidae; genus Somniosus; species Somniosus microcephalus. Next base: position 70,697,229 of record NC_140987.1, on the reverse strand, counting down.
AATCCTACAAACATAAAGTGCAAGCATTATGTTTATATGTCTGTATGACTCTGAATGGTCTAACTTAGCAGTAAAGTTGTTTAAAAGTGGTAAGAAAAGAGGAACAACAGTCCTAAAAGGGAATGATTTCTTCAACTCTATGGGCTAGATTTTACCAGCCCTGAGGAGGCGGGTTTGGAGGTGGGACTACTGGGAAAATTGGGAGAGAGTCCCAACCACGCTCCCAACCCGCCTCCGAACCATCTTCCTGGGAGGCGGCTCCCCGACTTGCGCAGGGACCCATCTCCTAGTGGCGGGAAGGGGATTAGAGCCAATTAACTGCCTGTTAACAGGTAATTAACAGGCAGTTAAGAGGCTTTTCCCCATTTTCCGCCTGCTGATGCGGGCTTCCCGATGTCGGGAATCCCTGCCAGGGTCAGCGCGGCGAGCTGTGGGTCTGCTGCAGTGTAAGTGTGCAAATGACAGCTGCAGAGGTAGTGTGATGGTGCACAGGTAAGTATGACCGGTGAGAGAATATAATGAGAAATATTTTTATTTTGTTTATATGTATCTGCAGGTGACAAGATTTGATGTTTCTGTGATGCCTCATCTGATCGGGAGAACTGACAGATGGCTTCTGCAGTCTCACATGCAGCTGCCATCTGATTTCTCCTAAGGAGAGAGTCATTGGTGGGCCTGGGTGCAAGGGCTCACCTTTGGACAGTGATTGTCAGTGTTTGACAGCACCTCAATGCTGTCAAACACTGACAATTCATAGAAACATAGAAGATAGGAGCAGGGGTAGGCCATTCAGCCCTTCGAGCCTGCTCCGCCATTCAATGAGATCGTGGCTGATCATCCAAATTCAGTACCCTGTCCCTGCCTTCTTCCCATATCCCTTGATCCCTTTAGCCTTAAGAAATATATCCAACTTCTTCTTGAATATATTTAATGACCTGGCCTCCACCGCCCTCTGTGGCAGAGAATTCCACAGGTTCACCACTCTCTGGGTGAAGAAATTCCTCCTCATTTCAGTCCTAAATGGCTTACCCCTTATCCTTAGACTATGACCCCTGGTTCTGGACTCCCAGGCCATCAGAAACATCCTTCCTGCATCTAGTCTGTCCAGGCCTGACAGAATTTTATAGGTTTCGATGAGATCCCCTCTCAATCTTCTAAACTCCAGTGAGTATAAGCCCAATCGACACAATCTCTCCTCATACGTCATTCCTGCCATCCCAGGTATCAGCCTGGTGAATCTTCGCTGCACTCCTTCCATGGCAAGTACGTCCTTCCTCAGATAAGGTGACCAAAACTGCACACAATACTCAAGGTGCGGTCTCACCAAGGCCCTGTACAACTGCAGCAAGACATCCTTGTTCCTGTACTCAAACCCTCTTGCTACGAAGGCCAACATACCATTTGCCTTCTTAACCTTCAGTGACTGGTGCACAAGAACACCCAGGTCTCTTTGCACTTCCCCTTCTCCCAATCTATTGCCATTCAAATAATAATCTGCCTTCCTGTTTTTGCCACAAAAGTGGATAACCTCACATTTATCCACATTATAGTGCATTTGCCATGTTTCTGCCCAATCACCCAACCTGTCCAAATCGTACTGGAGTTTCACGACATCCTCCTCACAGCATACCCTCCCACCCAGCTTTGTGTCATCTACAAATTTGGAGATATTACATCCAATTCCCTCGTCCAGATCATTAATATATATTGTGAACAGCTGAGGTCCTAGGACCGATCCTTGCAGTACCCCATTAGTCACTGCCTGCCACTCGGAAAACGACCCGTTTATTCCAACTCTTTGCTTTCTGTCCGCCAACCAGTTCTCTATCCAAGTCAATACCATGCCCCCAATCCCATGTGCCTTAATTTTGCACACTAATCTCTTATGCGGGACCTTATCGAAATACACCACATCCACTGGTTCTCCCTTATCTATTTTACCAGTTACATCCTCAAAAAATTCCAGTGGATTAGTCAAGCACGATTTACCTTTTGTCAATCCATGTTGACTTTCTCCGATTCTGTACCTGCTTTCCAAGTGCTCTGCTATTACATCTTTTATAATGGACTCTAGCATTTTCCCCACTACCGATGTCAGGCTTACCGGTCTATAATTCCCCGCTTTTTCTGTACCACCTTTTTTGAATAGTGGGGTAACATTAGCTACCCGCCCATCCGTGGGTACTGTTCCAGAGTCTATCGAGTTCTGGAAGATGACCAGCAATGCATCTACTATTTCTAGGGCCACTTCCTTAAGTACCCTAGGATATAGATTAGCAGGCCCTGCGGATTTATAGGCCTTCAGTCCCATCAATTTTCCTAACACCATTTCCCTACAAATACTGATTTCTTTCAGTTCCACCCTTTCATCAGACCCTATATTCCCCGGCATCTCTGGGAGGTTATTTGTGTCCTCCTTTGTGAAGACAGAACCAAAATATGTATTTAGTTGGTCTGCCATTTCTTTGTTCCCCATTATAAATTCCCCTGATTCTGACTGCAAGGGACCTACGCTTGACTTCACCAATCTTTTTCTCTTCACCTATCTATAAAAGCTTTGAGTCAGTTTTTATGTTCCCTGCGAGCTTACTCTCATATTCTATTTTCCCTTTCTTAATTAATCCCTTTGTCCTCCTTTGTTGAATCCTAAACTGCTCCCAATCCTCAGGTTTATTGCTTTTTCTGGCCAATTTATATGTCCTCTCCTTGGATCTTATGCTATCCCTAATTTCCCTTGTTAGCCACGGTTGAGTCACCTTTTTTGTTTTATTTCTATGCCAAACTGGGATGAACAAATTCTGTAGTTCATCCATTCGGTCTTTGAATGTTTGCCATTGCCTATCCATCGTCAACCCTTTGAGTGACATTCCCCAATCAATCCTACCCAACTCGCTCCTCAGACCATCGTAGTTTCCTTTATTTAAATTGAGGACCCTAGTCTCTGAGTCAACTACTTCATTCTCCATCTTAATGAAGAATTCGATCATATTATGATCGCTCCGACCCAGGGGACCTCGTAAACAAGATTGCTAATTAATCCTTTCTCGTTACATAATACCCAGTCTAAGATGGCCTGATCTCTGGTTGGTTCCTCGACATATTGGTCCAGGAAACCATCCCGTAAACACTCCAGGAATTCCTCCTCCACAGTATTGTTACTAATTTGGTTAGCCCAATCTATATGTAGATTAAAGTCACCCATGATGACTGCTGTACCCTTATTGCACGCTTCTTTAATTTCCCTTTTAATGCCATCCCCAACCTCCGCCTTACTGTTTGGAGGTCTATATACCACTCCCACTAACGTTTTCTTCCCCTTAGTATTTCTCAATTCTACCCATACAGATTCCACATCATCAGAGCTAATATCCTTCATTTCAATTGTGTTAATCCCTTCTTTAACCAGTAATGCTACCCCACCTCCTTTTCCTTTTTGCCTATCTTTCCTGAATATCGAATACCCCTGGATGTTGAGTTCCCAGTGTTGGCCATCCTTGAGCCATGTTTCCGTAATCCCAACCAAATCATATTCGTTTACCTCTATTTGCACAGCCAATTCATCCACCTTATTACGAATGCTCCTCGCATTAAGACACAAAGCCGTCAAGCTTGTTTTTTTAACGCTCTTAGACCTATTAGAATTATTATTTACTGTGGCCACGTTTGATTTAAACCGTTGATTTCTCTGACTGCCACTTTTGCTTTTCTCCTTCCTATCTTTTGCTTTTCTCCTTGTTTCCCTTTCCTCTGTCTCCCTGCTCAGGTTCCCAACCCCCCTGCCATTTTAGTTTAAACCCTTCCCCAGAGCACTAGCAAACACTCAATCTGTCAAAAAATTATGGTGCCTGTCACTTTAACAACACCAGCAGATGAAGCATCATGCACTGACGTCATCTGTAAGCAGGGCGGGCTTAACAAGGCCAATCAGGGGAAAATAGCATCAGGTCGTCAGGTGTCGCTAGGGGTAGGACTACAACCTTGAAACCAGCAGTCCCGCCCCCAACGCGCCTCCTCAGGTAAGATCCCGGCTTTTATTTTTAAGCTGTATGTGCTCGGTATTGCACAAGAAATGTTTTCTATTTGATATTTAAGTTAGCAAGGAAAATGGGAAAAATGATCAAAGTTGCAGAAGTGAGAGTTTGCTTTACAGATAACTGCCACTTTCACAATGTGACTTCTCGGAATATATACTACAATTGGGAGCCAGCATTTCCTTTGCAATTTGAGCAAAGTTCTAAATGTGTAATAAAAAAGAGAGATTAACCATTTTGGAACTAGTAGCACACAGCGGAAACCTCACTGACGGTCACATTTCTGGATTTATTTGACCATTTTTCCACAGACAGGAGTTATTTTAAAATGTGCTTTCAAATTAAAGCTTGTTTTAAATTCACAAGACAGCAGGGCTGACAGGTAAATATTAAGTTTCAGGTGAGGTGCCTGAACTCAACATCCTGGTAGACAATGAAAGATAATTAGACATTCCAGCAACTGTTCACACTCATTGCTGCTGCAACAGTCCTAATAATTTGGACTCAGCAGGGGTCATTGTGGACTCTGCTCTTGGTGGGGTGGGGTGGGGTGGGGGGGTGCGGTGGGGGGGTGCATTCAGGAGTCAGTTTTGAGTTAGGTTTTAAACAAAAACAGAAAGCAAATTTTAGTTTGGCTTTTGGAAATAGGATTGCACAGTCAGTCAGTCAGGTAACAAAGTGCAGCAGGAAGTTTGAAAAGGCAGTGAGGGAGGCTCTGCCCTGGTTTTTTTTTTAATTCATTGATGGGATGGGGGCGTCGCTGGCTGGCTAGGCCTGCATTTAGTGCCCATCACTAATTGCCCTTGAGAAGATGGTGGTGAGCCGCCTTCTTGAACCGCTGCAGTCCATATGGTGTAGATTGTTTTTACGTAGCGGTTGTTTACAACTGAGTGGCTTGCTAGGCCATTTCAGAGGGCATTAAGAGTCAACCACATTGCTGTGGGTCTGGAGTCACATGTAGGCCAGACCAGGTAAGGACGGCAGATTTCCTTCCCTAAAGGACATTAGTGAACCAGATGGGTTTTGCAACAATCGACAATGGTATCATGGTCGCCATTACTAAAACTAAGGTAGATGTAGAGAGATTATTCTGTTTAAACTAAGTAAGACGGCCTACTGGAGTGGGGTAGTGTTGCGTGTTCCTTATTATATTACATGGATACAAGTTTACCAATTGAACAAAGCAACTTTGATCACACTTGTTGCTCTGTATGCTTCACCTTACTGTGGAATAAAGAAGCTTACTGATTCGACCCAAACTTTGCCTCATATAATGTTAACTCAATTCGCCTTCAGATGGATTGAAGAAACAAACATGCAAAAGACACAGAGATCTGCTGCAGATCACAAGGGAATTCTACTATTACTCCTCCAAGTCCCACTAGCAGGCAAGTAGGTATAGGGCAGCATGAGCATTAGCACACAGAGGAAACCTCCCTGACAAGTTAGTAAAAGACGACCTGCAATAGCACACAGAGAAAGGCTCACTGACAGACTAGTAAACAGTAACCTGTAAAATTATTCTGTTTCCACTTAACGAGATCCTGCAAAAAATTTAAAATCAGGTTTTAGGAAAAGAAAATTGCTGCCAAATCATAAACCAGAAAAATTATACATGAACTCGCACCTATTACCTCTGCTAAAAATTTCTCTTTTGAGGGGTTTGGAGAAGTGTTAGTGCTTCTGTAGAAAAGTTTCACTTTTAGTAGTACTGTAGCATGAAGTTCTTATGCAAGAGCAGAAAAGAAACGCAGTAAACATGGAGATCAAATGTTAGACCTGCTCATGCCCCTTCCAGTGTATCCCCCAACCCTCCCACCAATGATTCATCTACACTGTAGAAGATGCAAAGGACTCTACATTAAATACAGAGCATACCCGGTCTTTGAATTCTCCATTGAACCCGAACTGGTTTTCCGGCTTTCCATTAGGAACCTTGTACATTTTAAACCAATTAACTGTGGCCTCCAGGTAGCCTGGTTTGTATTTCCTGACATCATTAATGTCTGTGGGTTGTAAATGAAAAATGTAATTCATAATAAAAGCAACATTTCCACAATGGGTCATAATGACATTCATTAATGGCTTTACTGCATCATGTCCTTTCTATAAAAAATAAATCCAATATTTCTCTATGTGCTATATCTTTCTGAATAAAGCAGCCAGTCCTCTGGCACTATTCCCTTTTCTATTGAATTTTCATATTATATATAAATAAGAATATATATATATAAAAAATATCTATGCACGGATGCAATCTATCTGGACCTGGGGTTTTATCCTCTCTAAATTTGGCTAGTTTACCATTTTCTTACTTTAGAATTTTTGGTTCACATACCTTACATCACCATCACAGATGAGGACCGACTCCCTGTGCTTGAGGGTATCTTCGCTATCCTTGACATTGATATGTTTTTGCAAACACACCCAGGATAATGAACAGAATAACCTTTGCCAATTGCTTTTAATTACTGGAATTATTTTATGTCTCCAGACTTCAGTGAACAATAGCATCACAACATAAGATCTTGCTTTAAGTTTAAATTATTAAGGGAATTTATTTTTAACAGATGAACAAGCAAATAACTAAATAAATCTGTTTACAGTAAAAACCATTCCTATTCATCTTCTTGAAGTTGCTATTATGTCAAATACTTTATTTATTTGCAGTGGTTTTTTTCTTATATTTCTTACCACTGCAACAACTTACACTGATCTCTTGAGAATACTCGTCTCTCAACTTCACCCAACTCAATTCTTCTCTTTAAACATCTCTGAAAAAAATGTTACTGAGACATCCTGCATTTTTGAGTAAATAAAGAAAGACTTGCATTTATATAATGCCTTTCACGACCTCAGGACGTCCCAATAAAGTACTTTTGAAGTGTAGTCACTGTTATATTGTAGGAAACACGGCAGTCAACCTGCGCACAGCGAGCTCCCACAAACAGCAATGTGATAATGACCAGATAATCTGTTTTAGGGATGCTGAATGAGGGATAAATATTGGCTAGGTATAACTGCCCTGCTCTTCTTCGATATAGTGCCATGGGATCTTTTACGTCCACCTGAGAGAGCAGACGGAGCCTCAGTTTAACGTCTCATCCAAAAGACAGCACCTATGACAATCAGCACTTTCTCAGTACTACACTGGAGTGTCAGTCTAGATTTTTGTGCACAAGTCTCTGGAGTGGGACTTGAACCCTTCTGATTCAGAGGCGAGAGTGCTACCCACTGAGACACATGTCAACCACGTTCAAAAATAAGGGGCTGTCATATGGATAAATGAGCGAATTGTTTGAATTTGTTTTAAAGTTGCTCGGTAACTCAACTCCCTCAACTTTACAGACCACTAAACTTGATACAATTGTACTGATTGTAAGTTTGGGCTAAGACTCTGGCTGCAACTATTTATTTTGAACTTATGTTCCTGTGCTCAGCCACAGCACAGCACTCATTAAATTAACTTTCATTTATCGCAACTGATGTTGCTCCAAAACTTCAAGGCATCACATGAGCTAGATGAGCAAATTATGGGAATTTACAGTGCTCAGATGTGATATGCCAAATGGCTGCAATTTTTTTTTTAGCCATTTAAACTCTATTCTGTAACCATTACAGTTTAAAACAATTAAGGCACATAGTGCAATCACCCTCATCTTCCTGATTTATTAAAAAGTGTACTATTTGACTCAGTGGTCGCACTCTCACCTCTAAGTCTGGGTTCAAGCCCCACTCCAGATACTAGAGCACATATCTAGACCGACAATGTTGAGGGAGTCCTGCACTGTCAAAGGTGCTGTCTTTTGGATGAAACATTAATGCGTGGCCCCGTCTTTTATTTTTATTAGTTCAAGAAACTTTGGTTTATCCAGAGGTTGTATGTCCGGAAACCTCGATCTACCGGCAGAAATCAGGAGCCGTTTTGTTAGGTTTTTTTTCTTCTCGTGGCTTTTTTCTTCTCGTGGCTTTTTTTTCCAACAGTCAGGCTCTGGAAAGTCTCTCTGAAGCTGTTGCTAAGCTACAGAGATGCTTCTAAGGTACGGGCCGACTGTTTAGAAGCTGTTGCTAAGCAAGTGTTTGTTGTCAGATACGGAGGTGAAAACCTCCATATGCTTCAACATTAACGCTGGTATGTCTGGCAGTTTTGAAAGATCGGCAACAGCTCGATATAACAAAGTCTCCTGTTTATGGGATGTGGGCATTGCTAGCAAGGCCAGCATTTATTGCCCATCCCTAATTGCTTGAGAAGGTGGTGGTGAGCACCTTCTTAAACCACTGCAGTCCATGTGGTGAAGGTGCTCCCACAGTGCTGTTAGGTAGGTAGTTCCAGGATTTTGAACCAGTGACGATGAAGGATCGGCGATATACTTCTAATTCAGGATGGTGTGTGACCTGGAGGTGAACTTGGAGGTGGTGGTGTTCCATGCGCCTGCTGCCCTTGTCCTTCTAAGTGGAAGAGGTCGCGGGTTTAGGAGGTGCTGCCGAAGAAGCCTTGGCGAGTTGCTGCAGTGCATCTTGTAGATGGTACACACTGCAGCCATGGTGGTGGTGGAGGGAGTGAATGTTTAAGGTGGTGGATGGTGTGCCAATCAAGCGGGCTGCTTTGTCCTGGATGGTGTCGAGCTTCTTGAGTGTTGTTGGAGCTGCACTCATCCAGGCAAGTGGAGAGTATTCCATCACACTCCTTATTTGTAGATGGTGGAAAGGCTTTGGGGAGTCAGGAGGTGAGACACTCGCCGCACAATACCTAGCCTCTGACCTGCTCTTGTTGCCACATTATTTATGTGGCTGGTTCAGTTAAGTTTCTGGTCAATGGTGACCCCCAGGATGTTGATGGTGGGGGATTTGGCGATGGTAATGTCATTGAATGTCAAGGGGCGGTGGTTAGACTCTCACTTGTTGGAGACAGTCATTGCCTGGCAATTGTGCGGCGCGAATGTAACCTGCCACTTACCAGCCCAAGCCGGAACGTAATCCAGGTCTTGTTGCGTGCGGGTATGGATTGCTTCATTATCTGAGGAGTTGTGAATGGCACTGAATACTGTGCAGTCATCAGCAAACATCCCCATTTCTGACCTTATGTTGGATGAAGGTCACTGATTAAGCAGCTGAAGATAGTTGGGTTTCAGACACTGCCCTGAGGAACTCCTGCAGCAATGTCCTTAGGCTGTGATGATTGACCTTCAACCACCACAACCATCTTCCTTTGTGCTAGGTATGACTCCAGCCAGTGGAGAGTTTTCCCCCCCGATTCCCATGATCTGGGCTTATACTCACTGGAGTTTAGAAGATTGAGAGGGGATCTCATCAAAACCTATAAAATTCTGTCAGGTCTGGACAGACTAGATGCAGAAAGGATGTTTCTGATGGCCGGGGAGTCCAGAACCAGGGGTCATAGTCTAAGGATAAGGGGTAAGCCATTTAGGACTGAAATGAGGAGGAATTTCTTCACCCAGAGAGTGGTGAACCTGTGGAATTCTCTGCCACAGAGGGTGGTGGAGGCCAGTTCATTAAATATATTCAAGAAAGAGTTGGATATATTTCCTGAGGCTAAAGGGATCAAGGGATATGGGGAGAAGGCAGGGACAGGGTACTGAATTTGGATGATCAGCCATGATCTCATTGAATGGCGGAGCAGGCTCGAAGGGCCGAATGGCCTACTCCTGCTCCTATCTTCTATGTTTCTATGACATCAGTTTTACTAGGGCTCTTTGATGCCACACTCGGTCAAATGCTGCCTTGATGTCAAGGGTAGTCACTCTCACCTCACCTCTGGAATTCAGCTCCTTTGCCCATGTTTGGACCAAGGCTGTAATGATGTCGGGAGTCGAATGGTCTTGGCGGAACCCAATCTGGGCATCAGTGAGCAGGTTATTGGTGAGTAGGTGCTGCTTGATAGCACTGTTGATGACACCTTCCATCACTTTGCTGATGATTAAGAGTAGACTGATGGGGTGGTAACTGGCCGGATTGGATTTGTCCTGCTTTTTGTGGGCAGGACATAGCTGGGCAGTTTTCCATATTGTCGAATAGATGCCAGTGTTGTAGATGTACTGGAACAGCTTGACTAGAGGCGCGGCTAGTTCTGGAGCGCAAGTCTTCAGCACGACAGCCGGGATGTTGTCAGGGCCCATAGCCTTTTCTGTATCCCGTGCGCTCAGCTGTTTCTTGATATCATGTGGTGTGAATCGAATTGGCTGAAGACTGGCTTCTGTGATGGTGGGGACCTCAGGAGAAGGCCGATATTAATCATCCACTCTGCACTTTTGGCTGAATATGGTTGCAAACGCTTCAGCCTTGTCTTTCGCACTCACGTGCTGGGCTCCACCATCATTGAGGATGGGAATATTCATGGAGCCTCCTCCTCCCGTTAGTTGTTTAATGGTCCACCACCATTCACGACTGGATGTGGCAGAACTGCAGAGCTTTGATCTGATCCGTTGATTGTGGGACCGTTTAGCCCTGTCTATAGCATGCTGCTTCCACTTTTTAGCATGCATGTAGTCCTGTGTTGCAGCTTCCCCAGGTTAGCACCTCATTTTTAGGTATGCCTGGTGCTGCTCCTGGCATGCTCTTCTACACTCCTTATTGAACCAGGGTTGGTTCGCTGGCTTGATGGTAATGGTAGAGTGAGGGATATGCCGGGCCATGAGGTTACAGATTGTGGTGGAATACAATTCTGCTGCTGCTGATGGCCCACAGCACCTCATGGATGCCCAGTTTTGAGCTGCTAGATCTGTTCTGAATCTATCCCATTTAGCATGGTGGTAGTGCCACACAAAACGATGGAGGGTGTCCTCAGTGTGAAGACAGGATTTCATCTCCACAATGACTGTGCGGTGGTCACTGCTACCAATACTGTCATGGACAGATGCATCTGCGACAGGTAGATTAGTGAGGACGAGGTCTGCCCTCTCACGTAGATATAAAAGTTCCCAATGACACTATTTGAAGAGGAGCAGGGGAATTCTCCAGTCTCCTGGGCAATATTTATGACTCAACCAGCAACTAAAAAACATGATCTGGTCATTTACCTCACTGTTATCTGTGGGACCTTGCTGTGCGTAAATCGGCAGATGAATTTGTTTACATTACAACAGTGACTACACTCCAAAAGTACATAATGAGCTGTAAAGCAATTTGGGATGTCCTGAGGGCTTGAAAGGCACTATGTAAATGCAAGTTGTTTCTTTCAAAGTGTACTTCAAGTGTAATAACCTTATTTTAGTGCTCCCTACTGGCATAAATAAACATACATGTTCAGACCAAATATCATCTTCACTTCAATCAGTTTAGAAAAGGAAGAACTACCATAGCTGCAATTAAAAGCCTAAATATCACTCAGACAATGCAGCCTTTGAAAACCAGCTGTGTTTAGCAACAGCTGAACACACACTAACCATGTGTAGTACACTACACTTGTATCACATTCACAGGATACTTATACAGACTTCTTTGTGCAGCTCGCATTGAAAACAAGTGAGGTACACACAGCAATCTGAAGGTTTGCAGTCTTCAAGTATCGGGACACTAACAACAATGACGACTTACATTTATATAGCGCCTTTAACGTAGTAAAATGTCCCAAGGTGCTTCACAGGAGTATTACAAGACAAAAAATTTGACACCAAGCCACATAAGGAGAAATTAGGGCAGGTGAGTCAAAGCTTGGTCAAAGAGGTAGGTTTTAAGGAACATATGGAAGGGATTGCAAAGAGCTTAAGTCTTCCTGAAAACCGTTTTACACTTGTCAGCATTTTAGTTTTATTATTTTGATCCTTCTCTGTGACTTACAAGTTTAATACTACAAGTGGTGTAATGCAGTTACATTTATGGTGACAGTCCTAAGGAACAGGATCCAAAATGACTATTATGCATTATATGGTTTCTTACACATTAGTGAGAATGAAGAAATGTTTGTGTTTGAGTAGAAATTTATTTTGTCTTAAAATCATAAGAGACTCCCTGGTCCAGTGTTATCTTAATGCAGATGGTAGCCCACCCTTAAAATGGATGACTGAAAATTCCAGTCTTCTGTTATACCGTTGCCCTGGGGGATCTGGCAGCTGTGTGGGTATTGTAGCCCTGATTACTGCTTGTATGTGTACACATACCCTGTCTTGCATGTAGTAGCCACTTCAAAGGGAGTTATTTGTAAGGTTTGCTCAAAAACGGTCCCTCATCAGGTCTTGATTGGTTGGCCAGACATGTTTAAAAGAAAAAGAACTGCAGTGGCTGCAAGTCTGAGATAAAATAGAAAAATCAGGAAAGTGCACAATGGGCTGGATTTTAATTCAGGGGCGGGCTGGGGTCGTGTAATCCGCATTTCGTGTTATCCACATGAATCTAAATCGATGTGGGAGACTGATGCGAATTTAACTTAATTGGCCAACTGAGTTCCAGCTTGTGGAAACCCATGGCAAATGAGTTTTTCCAGTCTGAAAGTCGCCTCCGGTGACATCATTGCTGCTGCATTTAAGGTCTGCAACAAGCCTTACTTCTTCTGCAGACTGCCAACCTTTTGGCCTTTCATGCTACAGGGACCTGGAGGCAGAATGGCCAGTGAAAGAACTAGATCTGCTCCAAGGTTTGACGATGTTGCCTTGCAGGCTTTAGTTGAGGGAGCAAGAGCTCATAAAGAGGTGCTCTTCCCTCCTTCAGGGAGGAAGAAGCCTCCCCAGCAGACCAAGGCTGTGTGGATCCAGGTGGCAGAGGAGGTCAACTCATTATCAGTAACCCACAGAAGCTGGATTCAGTGCAGGAAGAGATTTCATGACCTTCTCCGCACTGGAAAAGTGAGTATGAATTTCCCATCACCCTCAATCTGATCTCCATTGCCTTTCCTCATCAGCACTCAGCTTTAGCAATCTCTTCCTCCACATCCCACTTGACACTGACATCCATGCACCCTTACCCATTCCCTCTCTCTCTATGGTCACATTCACCTAACTATTCGACTATGCAGCCCTCACACTCCCCATCACTGTGATGCTATGAAAACAACTGACAACACACAGGGAGGGCCCTTGGTCTTGCCACCTCACTCCATCTTTGCCTCCTTCTAAGTATCTATGCTATGGAATCTCTACTCCTTCATTCTCACTCAACCTCCACTTGTCTCCCTCATTGCAGGAAAAGAGAGCTCACAATAAGCGAGAACAGGAGGAGGGCCACCCTCAGTAGCCCACCTCACCCCCTGGGAGGAGGCGGTCCTGGAAATCGTAGGAGTGGAGGAAGATGCGCAAGTGGGGGGACGGACAGACGGGTGTATCACAGCAAGCTGGTGACAGAATAGTTTTCCATCTCTCTCATTGACATTGCATGAGTCGCTGATAATGATTCTGAAGCTCTAACAGATGGACTTATGATCATCTGCAATATGCAATGTGCATGTAACCTTGGCATCACATCTCTGACTCGTTCCTTTACTTCCCCACAGGACCATCGCAAGCACCCGTCCCCACTAGCCAGGAGGAACAGCCTGAGCCTCCAGACTCCTCAGAGGAAGCTGCAACCTCTGAGGGCGCAGCGTCAGCAGAATTCAGCGCACCCAGCACCAGCGCACTCTCACCTCGGTGGGACCTTCGGGACATAGAGTGTTGTCACCTGGTGTATCACAGCTCACAAGTGAGCCTCAGCAGATTGTGGAGGCAGGGACAGCAGTGGAGAGTCCTAGTCGGAGGGCGCAGGACTCTCCCAGCTCGGCTCAGCTGCATGTCGATCCTCTGCCTCTGGGTCCATCCATAAGATCAGCGGTGCTGGAACTCCAGGAACAGATGCAGGAGTCTCTGGCAGGTTTTGTCTCCAGGGTTGCTGCGAGTGTGGAGCGAATGGAGGAGTCCATTGCGAACATGAGCAGAGCCTTTGTGGAGTCATTGGCGCATGAACGCATCACCATGGAAAGGTTGGCAACCTTCATGGAGGTGATAAGTCACCAGAGCACTGAAAACATGGTGAGTGTTCAGAATAGAATGACATCTCTGGAGGAGCAATGGTCATCTATTGAATAGAGAAACCAGACCTTCATGGAAGTCCTTCTGAGTAGGACTGCCAGTGCAGATACGGGTCCCCATGGCCCCCCTGATGTGCAGCAAGGTGCTCTCAAGCCACTTGCAAGCGCTGAGGGGGACCTGACCCATGAGAGGGAAGTTAGTGGCAGACATCAAGGAAGTGGTGGCTCCTCTCCAAGCGCTCACACTTCCATGCCACTACAGAGCCCTCGGTCAGAGACCCACCAGAGTCCACACCCAATTGAGATCGGCGTCTCAACCCCTGCACAGCCGCAGGAGCAGCAGACTGTTGACGAGCCCTCACAGGTTCGCAACCCCAGAGGACGCCCGCCAAAGGTGTCGAGACAGGAGCAGCAGGAAAGTGAGCAAGGGGCCTCCACATCTGCTGAAGCCACAGGGGAAGCACCACGTTGGAGCACGCGTAAGAGAAAGATACTGCACAAAATAGTCACAACGGTAATCACTTGGGTGAAATTTGATGTTTTCTGTGAAAAAGCCATCAGATGGTTAATGTAAATAAAAAATCTGATGGCTACTGCTGTAGTTGTGGCGTGTGTCATTTCGCAAATGGGACTTTCACATTGAGGGCTTAGGATTACTTGCAATTGTCAGTATGGTGGTCAAATTGCTAGGAATCCGCTGGTTCTTGGCCATTGTCGATGCTCAGGTAAGAAGCTGCGAGGCAAAAGTGCTTGATTGGCTAGGCTAAGCAAATCTGGCCAAGATGAGTGCGTTCCTTGCATCGCGGGCAGCAATGTTCTCACGTATTGCTGCCGCTGGTTGATAGGCCTCTGCAAATGTTCGTTTTCGCTCTCCTCCTCATCTGAGGAGGATATGAGAGGAGCCAGTTGGTCCTCAGGAATCGGCAAGCCACAACGCTGTGCCGTGTTGTGAAGTGCACAGCAAACCACGACGATTCTGGAGACCCTGGCTGCTGAGTACTGCAGGGCTCCACCTGATCTATCCTGGCATCTGAAGCGCATCTTCAGCAAACCGATGGTTTGCTTGATTATGGCTCTGGTGGACGCGTGTCTGGAGTTGTAGCTCTCCTCAGCTTCGTTGGATGGGCTCCTCAACGGCGTCATTAGCCACATCCTCAGGGGATAGCCCTTGTCTCCAAGTAGCCATCCGTTAAGTTGGTCTGGCCGACTGAATAGCGGAGGCACACTAGACTGGCGCAGTATGAAGGAGTCATGGCAACTGCCGGGGTACTTGGCAAAAACATGCAAAATTTCCTTCTTGTGGTCACACACCAGCTGAACGTTAAGGGAGTGGAAGCCCTTGCGGTTGACAAAAATACCTGGATTGTGATGGGGTGCCTTAAGGGCCACATGTGTGCAGTCAACGACGCCCTGCACCCTTGGAAAGCCTGCCAGATGAGCCAATCCAACCGCACGTGCCGTGACACTTGCTTGATCCTTGGTGAAATGGATGTGATTGGGCGCGATGGCAAAGAGGGCATCGGTTACCTGCATGATGCAAGTGTGTGCAGCCGCCTGGGAGATGCCGCTGATGTCTGCTGCTGATCCCTGGAATGAGCCTGAGGCAAAAAAGTTGAGTGCGGTGGTGACTTTGACGGCCACTGGTAAGGGTCGTCCACCCGCTCCTCTGGGCTCCAGGTCTTGTTGCAGCAGTGCTCAGATGTCACCCACTACCTCTCGCGAAAGTTGGAGCCGCCTTTGGCACTGCTGCTCAGACATGTTGAGGTAGCTGACCCTGTGTCTGTGGACCCTGTTTGGGGGGTATCTCCTGCGCCGGCGGGCTTCCATGCGCTGGCCCCTTCTGGCCTGTGCAGCTTCAGGTGGGTGAGCAGCAGCTTGGCGCTCCTGTTGTTGCCGCTGCTGTTGTTGCTGCTGTTGTTCATGGTTCTGCTGCTGCCGCGGCTGGTCTTTGTCCTCATCTAATGTCCAGAAGGGAAGGAAATAAATGGCTCCCATGCTTCTGGTAGATGCCTCAGTTGAGGAAGCGCTCAGTGAAGGTGGCGAGAGGGGTTTCCCAGGAGGTCACACTGGAGATGGGTGTCAGGCTCCAAACTTCCACAGCTGTGGTTATGCCTTCCAAAAGTTCCCCCAGACCTGAGACTACAAAGTCCTGCCACCTGCAACTGATGGCTGATCAAATCTCCTCTTTAATGGTTGAGCTGCAGCTGATAGTCAGCAATCCAATTGTGCTCCCGCCAGGTTTCACCGTCGTGTTTCAGAACAGGCGTGTTTCACGTGGGAAAAGGGTTAAAATCGCAAAGGCCTTTGAAAATGGCATTATAGAGGCCATTTAGTGCTTGTTAAGGGCCTTAATGGCCTATCCCGCCTCTTGGAGGCGGGACGGAGACAGGACCATTAGACACGAATTAATGAAAATTGCTTGGAGGCGGGATTGGGCCCACCCGCCAGTTTTTGCAATTTTATCCCCCCCAATAGGTCTGTCAGCATTTGTGAAGAGAAAAGGCAGATTACCTTTTTGGGTATAACCCCGCTCTTAAGAATTGAAGTCTGGCTTGCCTTATATTTCAGTTTTCAGTTCTGAGAAGGGTACATACCCGAAACATTATCCTGCCTTTTATCTGTACAAATACTTCCGGATGTGCTGTCAGCATAGCCTGATTTTATCCAACACGTTTGAGAGCTTGGCTATTGGGAGAAAGGATTCTGTTTACCATTCTCAGCACTGCTTTAGCCTGCAGGGGACAGGAAGGCCTGAGGCTGGGTGCCTTATTGATATTGTTGTAACAATAAGTTACTTGCAATTCTTTCTAATTTTGATTCTGATACTGAAATGTTACTGCAGCCTTTCTAAGGCGGGGTGGCCAACATCTGGGTGCCTGACAAGTGTGGAAACCCATTATCATGCTTATGAGTCCCTGAACCAAGATACGACGAAATCTATACATGTAGAGATTCTATTTGCCTGATGTGAATTGCACACTCTCTCTCTGGAGGGATGCACACACCTTACTTAAGTCCAGAGAGCTTAGGTGTAGGATAAGGGAGCCAAGGAACCCCTAAAGTGTGTGCAGGGGGGCTGCTGGAAAAGCTTCCCGCTGCTCCGCCAGCTAGGACCACACTATGGCCCAGTAATTCCGTTCCAAACGCGTGAGTACGGTCGGGGTACTCACACGTCTGGCTGGAGGAAATGCCGGTTTTCAGCATGCACAGCGCATGCGGAGAAAACCGGCATTTCCTGTCCTCTGAACGAAGGGGTTCAGAGGCACAGCGCGTGCGACTGCACAGGCAGCGCGTGCGCAGTGAACTTCGTCGATTTCATTCATGGATTAAGTGAGGTTAAGTCCTTACAACTTACACATGAAAAAAGCATGTGTAAAGTTGCTCCAGAGGCTGCGGAGGAAGATATATTTTATCGTGGAGCTTCTGAAAGGCAATATTTTTGTTTGGGAAAGGGAGGAAAGTTATTTTAAGAAATGATTTTGTAAGTTTTAAAGTTTAATTTTTTTTTTTTTAAACGGGTTTTCAGTACTGTAGGTAGAAGGAGCAATTGTGGCTGTGTGAATTGAATTTGCTGTGTTTATTAAATGTGAAAATGACTGTTCTAAAATGAGTAATGTAACATTTCCAACATTTTTAAGAAAGAAACTTTTCATCAGTAATATATTTTTAAATAATTATGTATGTATGTCCGTATATATTCCTTTACGTATATGTATATATTCCTTTACTTATGTGTATGAATGTATGTATTTAATTATGATTTTCCAATAAGTTACTTTCTCTGAAAGTCATAATTAAATACATACATTCATACACATAAGTAAAGGAATATATACGCAAAGGAATATATACAGACATACATACATAATTACTTAAAAGAATATATTACAGGTAGACTATCCTTTATCCGAAAACCTCGGGACCAGCCGTGTTTCGGTTTTCGGAAAATTTCGGATTTCGGAAGGTATTTTATAAGACTGGGAAATTTGTCGGGGGTGGGTCGGCGGGGGTCAGGGTCGGCGGGGGGGTCCG
Organism: Somniosus microcephalus; assembly: GCF_052327205.1. Lineage (NCBI taxonomy): Eukaryota > Metazoa > Chordata > Chondrichthyes > Squaliformes > Somniosidae > Somniosus > Somniosus microcephalus. Next base: position 70,679,211 of record NC_140987.1, on the reverse strand, counting down.
CGGGGGGTTGTCGGGGTGTCGGCGGGGGGGGGTCGGCGGGAGTCGGGGTCGGCGGGGGTCCACAGGGGGGTCGGCGGGGGTCGGCGGGGGTCCGCGGGGGGGGGGGGGGGGGGGTCCGCGGGGGGTCGTCGGCGGGGCTCGGGGTCGTGCGCACGACTTACGCTGACCCTCTGCTCAGCGTAAGTTGTGCGCCACTCTGGTCGTGTCGTGCGCACGACTTACGCTGAACGAAAAAACCTTCGGTTTTTAGAGGGTTTCGGTTTTCGGAAGTTCGGATAAAAGGTAGTCTACCTGTACTGATGAAAAGTTTCTTTCTTAAAAATGTTGGAGTCATTTTCACATTTAATAAACACAGCAAATTCAATTCACATAGCCACAATTGCTCCTTCTACCTACAGTACTGAAAACCCGTTTTAAAAAAACAAAAATAAACTTTAAAACTTACCTCAGCATTTCTTAAAATAACTTTCCTCCCTTTCCCAAACAAAAATATTGCCTTTCAGAAGCTCCACGATAAAATATATCTTCCTCCGCAGCCTCTGGAGCAACTGTACTCATGCTTTTTTCATGTGTAAGTTGTAAGGACTTAACCTCACTGAAAGCATGAATGAAACCGGCGAATTTTACTGCGCACGCGCTGCCTGTGCAGTCGCACGCGTTCTGCCTCTGAACCCCTTCGTTCAGAGGACAGGAAATGCCGGTTTTCCCCGCATGCGCTGTGCATGCTGAAAACCGGCATTTCCTCCAGCCAGACGCGTGAGTACCCCGACCGTACTCACGCGTTTGGAACGGAATTACTGGGCCAACATTTTACATGTCAATAAAATGAAAAATTTAACAATTGCACGATTTGCCCCCTCGCATCTGCGACTGAGGGTCCAAGGAGGTGCATTGCGCAAGAGGTCATCGTCGTACGTATCCTCACACTGTTCCCTTTCGGGAACTGTATGAAGTGGTGGAAGGATTTCTGGCCACGTTAACGCTCCTTCCGTGACCATAACCATCTTCAAAGCAGCCATTAGGGTGGTTAGTCCTATGGCGTGAGGGTTTTACGGGCTCCCACAACCCATCTGAGGGGGGGTGGGGGCCACCCACACCCGCGGACGCAAGTATCCCGCTGGATGTCCACCCAGAATTTATAGTTGGAGCTCCGACTCCACTTGCTGGGACTGTCTGGAGCGGGGTTCAAAACCCTACTCCTTCTGGCCCAGCGGCGGGGATGCTTACCGCTACGCAAAAGGCCCACTCCGCGCAAAAGGTGACACCCATACGTTTCCTGCGCCTTTTCCCTCCCCGTGACTGGAGCCCTATGCTGCCACTTGAAAGACCAAGCTATCATCTGTCCTTTTTGCGGCGCCTTTGACTTCTCATTACCAATGATGAGCAGACGCTGTGCCTCCACCTCATTGAGGAGATTGCTGAGGTCATCATCAGTTCAATTGTGAGTTCTTTTAATGCCGTGAATTGTGCTCATTCCAGCCATTTCACGTTGCTAATCGGAGTGGGCCTTTGGCGTAGCGGTAGGATCCCCGCCGCTGGGCCAGACGGGGTAGGGTTTCGAACCCCGCTCCAGACAGTCCCGGCAAGTGGAGTCGGAGCTCCGGCTCTAAATTCTGGGTTGATATCCAGTGGGATATTTGCGTCCGTGGGTGTGGGTGGCCCCCCCTCCTCGTATAGCTTGTGGGAGCCCGTAAAACCCTCCCGCCATAGGACTAACCACCCTAATGGCTGGTTCAAAGATGGTTATGGTCACGGAAGGAGCGTTAATCACGGCCATAAATCCTTCCACCACTTCATAGTTCCCCAAAGGGAACAGTGTGAAGACACGTATGATGACGACATTGCTAAATAAATAAATGGAATGAAAAAAATTCTTTCAGGGCTTTTAAAAGTCTTTAAATTGCTTTAATTCTGTTTAAAACTACTTCAGATTCTTCAAAATAATGTAAAAGTTTATAAAAGTTACCAAAAGCTTCATAAAAATACCAAAAACCTATTTGAAATGCTGCTCTGCATGTAAAAATGCTTTTCAGCTTGTGAGAAACATTGGGGGCATGTCCTATTAAACTGAGACCTCAAGGGGCGTGTCTCAGTTGCACAGCGCGCTACAGGCTTCGCGCTGGCTGCACTCCTGGGCGGCGTAACATCAGACGCTGCCCGGGATTCTTCTCTTTCAAACAGGAATTCCAGGTGTCCCTGGAGGTGAATGGTAGGCGCGTCGGCTAAGTGCAGATCGGGGGCTTGCACGCGCGGCAAGCCCCCGACCCGAATTTCTGCCCCTATGTGTTATGTCATGGGCTTACAGGGTTATCTGCAGCCGAGTGTGGAACCCTCAAGGACAGACCAACCCCTCCAGCTGTCATTAATGACCCAGGCTGGCTAGTTAATCATCAACAGCACGCTGGAGTACTACATACCTGCCGGGACGATAGCAAAATACTGCAGATGTTGGAAATCCAAAATAACAACAGAAAATGCTGGAAAAACTCAGCAGGTCAGGCAACATCCGTGGAGAGAAATTTGAGTTGACGTTTCGGGTTGAACCCTTCTTCAAAACTGGAAAAAAAAGAAACTAGATCGAAGGCAGGGCTGCGATCGGACAAAAGAATAAAAGAAACAAAAGAAGTAAAAGAGATTAGAAGCTAGACGAGATGGTCGAAGAGAAGAGCAGAACTTCTTCAAGGTAGGCATTCCTAGAAGAGGTGTGGCAGTGAACCAAACACTAGTACGATAGCAAAATACTGCAGATGTTGGAAATCCGAAATAACAACAGAAAACCCCTGCCGGGGTTTGGCTTGCAGATTACGAATGCTGCGACCGAGGGGTTTGTTGCTTCAAAATTTCCACTGCCAAACGTGTTATCTTGGAGCCACCTGCCTACCTCCTTCCCCCACAACAAGAAAGATTGTCACTAGTTGTTCAAACCTACTGTAACTTTCTAAGGGTTATAGACAATAAACATTGTCGATTAGTTGAACTTGCCATTAAACATTCGTGCATCTGGGTCCTCCAGGTTGATAGCAATGATTTTCCAGTCCATTTCCCCTTCATCAATAAGAGCCAAAGCTCCCAGGACTTTAACCTGAATAACATCACCACACGAACACACCTGGTAGAAATAGAAGTGGAATGTGTAGCTGTTAAAATTCACCATGCACCTAATTTAAATGATAATACATTGTTATTCCTATCATGCTGAGGATGGCTAGGTGTGTCTGTAACTGCTGTAAATCTAGTGCATCATTGGTTCTGTTCAGTTATCCAATTACTGTTCACTTATCCAATTACAGTCCAGTTCTGAGGGAGTGCTGCACTGTCGGAGGTGCCATCTTTCGGATGAGATGTTAAACCGAGGCTCTGTCTGCTTTCTCAGGTGGATGTAAAAGATCCCATGGCACTATATCGAAGAGGAGTGGGGGAGTTATCCCTAGCCAATGGCCCGTATTTTCTGATGCCTACGGGTGGGTATGCGCTGTGTACACACCCGTAGGGATATCAGATATGCCGGTTTCAGCATGCGCTGAAAATCAGCATTTCCGATCTGCCTGCCCTGGAGAAGGGCCTCTGCGGGTGGAGAGTTCTGCTTTCTGCAGAATCTCCGCCCGCTGAAAACTCTTAGAAATCTTACGTCTGGTAAATGCAGGCATAACGCCTGCTGTTACCAGCATAAGAGTTTAAAAAAGTAAAAAAGAATATTTTTTTCCACTCATTTATAATTTTAAAATACTTAAAAAAAGGTAAGTTTATTTTTAGCCCTGTAAAAAACCTTTAATGAGTTGTTCTTTTAAAAATAACTTTTGTTTAAAATATTTAATTTAATGTAATTTTAACTCATTTTAAAAACGTGATTAAAAAATATTATTTAATGTTTTGATGTGTTTTTGGGGTGATCTCCATTCATACTTTTGACGGGTCTATCTGTCAAAAGTATGAAGGGAGATTCCCTTCTCTTATTGGCTCGCCTGGCCCACGTGATCCCAGGGACGCTTGCGAACTGCATGCGCCCCTGGGATATGTGGGCCCTGCGCATTTCGACTGTGGAGAGGCCCAGGATCGGAAGTGTCCGGACTCGGGAGCCCTCAGGTAAGAGCGTAGATTTTTTCCCGATAGGAGGCATCCGCACGCAGGAAATTACAGGCCAATGTTTATCCCTCAATCAACATCACTAAAACAGATTCTCTGGTATCAACATCACTAAAACAGATTCTCTGGTCATTATCACATTGCTGTTTGTGGGAGCTTGCCGTGCACAGGTGTTTCCTTTAATACAACAGTGACTACACCTCAAAAGTACTTTATTGGGACGTCTTAAAAGGCACTATATAAATGCAAGTCTTTCTTTCTTTATTTACTCAAAAATGCAGGATGTCTCGTGATATTTTTTTCAGAGATGTTTAAAGAGAAGAATTGAACCGGGTGAAGTTGAGAGACTAGTATTCTCAGCAGGTCAGTGTAAGCCTGTATCAGCTGTTGCAGTGGTAAGAAATATAAGAAAAGAAACACTGCAAATAAATAAAGTATTTGGCATAAGAATAGCACAGCATTAGACTGCAACTTCAAGAAGATGAATAGGAACGGTTTTTACTGTAAATAGATTTATTTAGTTATTCGCTTGTTCATTTGTTAAAAATAAATTCACTTAATAATTTAAACTTAAAGCAAGATCTTATGTTGTGATGCTATTGTTAGTCCATGTGCCCTCTCAGGTGGACGTAAACGACGTCATGGAACTATTTAGACGAAGAGGAGGGGGAGTTCTGGCCAATATTCATCCCTCAACCAACATCACTAAAAATAGATTATTTGGTCATTATCACATTGCTGTTTGTGGGACCTTGCTGTGCGTAAAATTGGTTGTCGCGTTTCTAACAACAGTGACTACATTTCAAAAGTAATTACCTGGCTGTGAAGCACTTTGCGATGTCCTGAAGTTGTGAAAGGCGCTAAATAAATGCAAGTCTTTTTTTCTTTATTTGCACATAAATTCCCCATAGTCTCTATGGAACATCTTAAGGTTTATAGCCCAACACAAATCTTTTAGAGGACTTTGCAAAAGAGGATTTCATCAACTACAAGTGGCTTAATGATGCAGGCTCTACTTTGAAAAAAGTACTTGAAATTGTCAAAGTGTGATTGCGGTTCAGAAAAAAATGCACACTCGGCATACCATTCATGAAAAAACCTCCTGTAGCAACAGATTGCCAAAAAAGTAATTCATCAACTACGGTACAGAGTACCCATCATTCAAGCACATCTGACCAATAAGAGGAATTGCCAGCTGTCTTTAAGACTGAAAAGGAGAATTATTAAAAATAAACCATCTTTAAAAAATATCTGGCGTTAAAGAATTATCAGTACATAGTAATAAAATGTTACTTTGTCATTTCTTTTGGGAATTTTGAAAATTCCCACAAAGTAATAAACATGGCTTTCGATGGTGTGTGTGATGCAGCTCTAACATGCAGCACCACAGTGGAGGGACATGGAGTCATGTCCATGGCTGCCACGCTGCTACTTTCCTGAACTTGGCTCATGCCACCAAAGGGAAACTTGGTGGGAGAGTCATTGGTGTTGCTGCTGCAATATGTGGGAGCTTGTGGACATTTTTGTCCAGGGCGACTACATTTGTGGTAAGTGTCTGCGGCTCGAGGAACTTCGGCTCCGAGTTGAGGAGCTGGAGTCCGAGCTGCAGACATTGCGAGACATCAGGGAGGGAGAAAGTTACCTGGACCTTTTGCTCCAGGAGTTAGCCACACCCCTTAGATTAAATACTTTAGAATTGACACGTGGTCAGGGACAGGAGTGTGTGACTGCAAGTGAGGCAGGTACAGGGATCCAGGAGGTAGTATTGCAGGAGCCTCAGTCCCTGCACTTGTCTAATAGATTCGAGGGTCTTGCAACCTTTGTGGACAAGTGCGGGGACAGAGGGGAGGACAAGCAAACTGACCACAGCACCATGGTACAGGAAGCCATTCAAGTGGGGGGAGTAAAAGGGAAGGTGGTTGTAGTAGGCGACGGTATAGTTAGGGGGATAGACACTGTTCTCTGCAGCCAGGAGCGTGAGTCCCGAAGGCTATGTTGCCTACCCGGTGCCAGGGTAAAGGACATCTCCTCCAGGCTGGAGAAGAACGTGGGAGTGGGAGGGGGAGGATCCAGTTGTCGTGGCCCACGTAGGTACCAACGACATAGGTAGGACAAAGAAAGAGGTTCTGCTGAGTGAGTTTGAGCAGCTAGGGACTAAATTAAAAAGCAGAACCACAAAGGTCATAATCTCTGGATAATTACCAGAGCCACGAGCAAATTGGCATAGGGTCAATAGGATCAGGGAGATGAATGCGTGGCTCAAAGATTGGTGTGGGAGAAGCGGGTTTCGATTCGTGGGGCACTGGCACCAGTACCGGGGAAAGAGAGAGCTGTTCCATTGTGACGGACTACACCTGAACCATGCTGGGACCAGAGTTCGTGAATCGAATAACTAGGGAGGTAGATAGGGCTTTAAACTAAATAAGGTGGGGGAGGGTTCCAGTGGAGAGAAATCTAGAATGCTAAAGAGAAAACACAAGGAAGCAGTGCAGGAAAGTGATTGGGGTAAGGATAACCAGATTGTGTCAGGAAGGAACAGAGCATACAAACAAAGGAGTGCACTAACAAATAGGGTCCGGGTAAGAAAAAATGGTAATAAGACAAATAGGGCCATAGTACAAAAAAAGTTAAGATGTCTAAAAATGTTAAAAAGACAAATCTAAAGGCACTGTATCTGAATGCACGAAGCATTAGTAATAAGGTAGATGAATTAACAGCCCAAATAGATGTAAACGGATACGCCTGGCTGAACTTGTTCTCACATTGAACAACTTCTCCTTTGACTCCACTCATTTCCTCCAAATCAAAGGTGTTGCTATGGGTACCCGCATGGGTCCTAGCTATGCCTGCCTTTTTGTGGGATATGTGGAACACTCTTAGTTCCAGTCCTACTCGGGTCCCCTCCCTCACCTCTTTTTCCGGTACATTGATGACTGTATCGGTGCCGTTTCCTGCTCTCGCCCTGAACTAGACAATTTCATTCACTTTGCTTCCAATTTCCAACCTTCCCTCACCTTCACATGGTCCATCTCTGACTCTTCCCTTCCTTGACTTCTCTGTCTCCATCTCTGGGGATAGGTTATTGACAAACATTCACTACAAGCCCACTGACTCCCACAGCTACCTGGACTACACTTCCTCCAACCCCGCCTCCTGTAAGGACGCTATTCCATTCTCCCAGTTTCTCTGTCTCCGCCGCATCTGCTCTGACGATGCCACCTTCTATACCAGTGCTTCCGACATGTCTTCCCTTTTCCTCAACCGAGGATTCCCCTCTACTGTGGTTGACACGGCCTTCGACCATGTCCATTCTATCTCCCGCACTTCTGCCCTCCCTCCCAGAACCACGAGAGTTCCCCTTGTCCTCACCTTTCACCCCACCAGCCTCCACATTCAACGGATCATCCTCCGCCATTTCCGCCACCTCCTGCATGATCCCACCACCAAATGCATCTTCCCCTCACCTCCCCTTTCAGCATTCTGTAGGGACCGCTCCCTCCGCGGCACCCTAGTCCACTCCTCTATCACCCCCAGCACTCCTTCCCGTGCAAGCGCAGGAGATGCAACACATGCCCTTATACCTCCCCCCTTCCCACTGTCCAGGGCTCCAAACACCCCTTCCAGGTGAAACAGCGATTTACTTGTACTTCTTGCAATTTAGTATACTGTTTTCGCTGCTCACGATGTGGTCTCCTTTACATTGGGAGAGACCAAACGCAGATTGGGTGACCATTTTGCGGAACACCTCCGTTCAGTCCGTAAGGGGGACCCCGAGCTTCCGGTCGCCTGTCACTTTAATTCGCCGCTCCATTCCCACTCAGACCTCACTGTCCTCGGCCTCTTGCATTGTTTCACGGAAGCTCAGCGTAAGCTCGAGGAACAGCACCTCATCTTTCGATTAGGCACTTTACAGCCCTCTGGACTCAACATAGGGTTCAACAATTTCAGATCATAACCTCGGCCCCCATCATATATATATTTTTTATTATCCACACTTTTTGTTTGTGCCTTTTTTTCTTCCCCCCCACATGGCAGCTGTCTTTCATTCTGCCAGCGCAATTCATACTTCATCTAGAGCCATCCTTTGTTTCTTAACCTGTCCCATTACCATCTCCTCTTGCCTTGAATATCTCTTAATGTCCCTTAACCTCTCCTGCCTTCCATCCTATCACAGACCTTCCATTTTTGTTCTTTTATGCCCTCCCACATTTCCCAGCCCCAAAACTGGCTTTAAAATCTGTTGCTTTTCCTGCTCTTTTCCAGTTCTGACGAAAGGTCTTCGACCTGAAACGTTAACTCTGTTTCTCTCTCCACAGATGCTGCCTGGCCTCCTGAGTTTTTCCAGTGTTTTCTGTTGTTATTTTAGGGAACAGGCTATCCTAGGTTGGGTATTGTGCAATGAGAAGGGGTTAATTAATAATCTTGTTGTGCGGGGTCCTTTAGGGAAGAGTGACCTAACATGATAGATTTCTTCATTAAGATGGAAAGTGAAGAAGTCCAATCCGAAACTAGGGTCCTAAATCTAAACAAAGGAAACGACGAAGGTATGAGGAGGGAGTTGGCTATGATAGATTGGGGAGCTTCATTAAAAGGTATTATGGTGGATAGGCAATGGCTAACTTTTACGGAACGAATGCATGAATTGCAACAGTTATACATTCTTTTCTGGCTCAAAAACACAAAAGGAAAAGCGGCCCAACCATGGCTAACAAAAGAAATTAAGGATAGTCGTCTTCTTCTTAGGCAGTCCCTCGGAACCGAGGATGACTTGCTTCCACATTAAAAATGAGCTCGCAGGTGACTGATTAGTCCAATGCGGGACCTACAGTCTCTGTCACAGGTGGGGCAGACGGTGGTTGAAGGGGCGGGTGGGTGGGGTGCTTGGGTTGACGTGCACTCCTTGCGCTGCCTGCGATTGGCTTCCGCTTGCTCCCAGCGAAGAGACTCTAGGTGTTCGGCGCCTTCCCGGATGCTTCTCCACTTTGTGCGGTCTTGGGCCAGGGATTCCCAGGTGTCGGTGGGGATGTTACACTTTTTCAAGGAGGCTTTGAGGGTGTCCTTGAAGCGTTTCCTCTGCCCACCTGGGGCTCTCTTGTCGTGCCGGAGCTCAGAGTAGAGCGCTTGTTTTGGGAGTCTCGTATCGGGCATGCGGGCAATGTGACCCATCCATCGGAGCTAATTGAGCGTGGTCAGAGCTTCGATGCTGGGGATGTTGGCCTGAGCAAGAACACTGACGTTGGTGCGCCTATCCTGCCAATGGATTTGCAGGATCTTGCGGAGGCAGCGTTGGTGGTACCTCTCCAGTGCTTTGAGGTGCCTGCTGTACATGGTCCATGTCTCTGAGGCATACAGCAGGGCAGGTATCACTGCTGCCCTGTAGACCATGAGCTTAGTGCTGGGTTTGAGGTCCTGGTCTTCAAACACTCTCTTCCTCAGGCGACCGAAGGCTGCACTGGCACACTGAAGGCGGTGTTGGACTTCGTCATTGACGTCTATCCAAAAGTAAGGATAGTATTAGATCCAAAGAGGAGTCATGTAAAGTTGCCAGAAAAAGTAGCAAGCCTGAGGATTGGGAGCAGCTTAGAATTCAGCAAAAAAGGACCAAGAGATTGATTAAGAGGGGAAAAATAGAGTAAACTTGCAAGAGTAAACTTGCAAGGAACATAAAAGCGGATTGTAAAAGCTTCTACAAGTATGTAAAAAGAAAAAGATTAGTGAAGACAAAGTAGGTCCCATACAGTCAGAAGAGAATTTATAATGGGGAACAAGGAAATGGCTGAGCAATTAAATAAATACTTTGGTTCTGTCTTCACGGAAGAGGGCACAAATAACTTCCCAGAAATGCTAGGGAACCAAGGGTCTAGTGAGAAGGAGGAATTAAAGGAAATTAGTATTAGTTAAAAAAATAGTGCTGGAGAAATTAATGGGACTGAAAGCCGATAAATCCCCAGGGCCTGATAATCTGCATCCCAGGGTACTAAACGAGGTAGCCATGGAAATATTGGATGCATTGGTTGTCATCTTCCAAAATTCTATAGATTATAGTTCCTGTAGATTGGAAGGTGGCAAATGTAACCCCACTATTTAAAAAAGGAGAGAGAAAACGGAACTACAGACCAGTTAGCCTAACATCAGTAGTAGGGGAAATGCTAGAGTCTATTATAAAGGACTAGCTGAAGTGCCCGGCGGTGCCGAGGCTTTTTCGAGGGCATGTTGTTGTTGGAAGAGAGAGAGAGAGAGAGAGCGACTGGGGGGAAGAGAGAGAGCGACTGGGGGGAAGAGAGGGAGGGGAGGGGGGAGGGGGAGGGGAAGGGAGGGCGGAGGGGAAGGGAGGGCGGGGGGGAGGGGAGGGGGAGGGCGGGGAAGGGAGGGAGGGGGAGGGCGGGGAAGGGAGGGAGGGGGAGGGCGGGGAAGGGAGGGAGGGGGAGGGCGGGGAAGGGAGGGCGGGGGGATGGGGGAAGGGAGGGAGGGGGAAGGAAGGGAGGGAGGGGGAAGGGAGGGCAGGGGAGGGGAAGGGAGGGCGGGGGGGAGGGGAGGGAGGGCGGGGGGGAGGGGAGGGAGGGCGGGGGGGGAGGAAGGGAGGGAGGGGGGGGAGGAAGGGAGGGAGGGGGGGAGGAAGGGAGGGAGGGGGGAAGGGAGGGCAGGGGGGAGGGAGGGAGGGCGGGGGGGAAGGGCGGAGGAGGGGAGGGGGGATGGAGGGCGGGGGGGAGGGAGGGCGGCGGGCGCCCCCCCCCCCGAGGGTCGCGGCCCCCGACCCCCCCCCCCCGAGGGTCGCGCCCCCCCCCCCAAGAGGTGAAGACCGCCGATTGCGCGCGCAGCAGGAGCTGAGACGCGGCGTCTCTCTCGGCCGGCGGGCCCGGTTGCCAGGGCAACCGTGACGCTGACCAAGCCAGAGAGAGAGACGCCGCGTCTCAGCTGCTCCTGCGCGCGCGGCCCCCCCCCCCCCCCCCCCCCCCGAGGGTCGCGGCCTCCCCCCCCCCCCCCCGAGGGTCGCGGCCGCCCCCCCTCCCCCCGAGGTGAAGACCGCCGATTGCGCCCGTTGCCAGGGTAACGCTGGACGCTCAGCAAGCCCCGGCAGAGAGAGACGTCTCAGCTCCTGCTGCGCGCGCACCCTAGCGGCGCTGGGCTGAGGCTCGGCCCTCCAGCCTTCGAGTGGGGCCGGGAGGTGCCTAGCTCGGGCGTGGGTGCGGAGGAGACGCCGAGGCTTCTAGGCCTACCTGGAAAAACGGGGAAAGGTAGGAAAATTAATGAGATTAGATAAGTTAATTACTTTCTAAATCATTTTTTTAAAAAACAATATGTGTTTTAAAAGCAACGTTTTTTTTTAAGACGCAGAAAGCGGGAAAAAGAAAGGAAAAGTTTGGAATCAAGATGGCGGCGACTCACCTCGGTTCAGAACGATAAAGCCCGGCCACACGCGCACCGATTGGCCCGGCGGCACACGCCAGCAACCCGGCGTACGATTGGTCGAGCTCGAGGTCACTCTGTTGCTAATGAGCGGATAATGAGATGCTAATGAGCGGAATGTTGAAGGTTTTTGGGATACCGCGGGCGCAATTTTAGCCCGGCCGAAACGTAAATACGCTTAAAACCGTCTCGGAAGCGTAAGCTTTCTTTGGAGGTAACGCGCGCGTAGGTACGCCCTGTAACTTTCGAGTGCATACCCGCAACGCACACGCGATGACAGACAGATAGAAAGACAGAATGACAGAAGTACCGATTTATATATATATAGATGTGATAACAGGACACTTAGAAAATATCAACGGGTTTAGACAAAGTCAACATGGATTTATGAAAGGGAAATCATGTTTGACAAACCTACTGGAGCTTTTTGAGGATGTAACTGGTAGAATAGATAAGGGAGAGCCAGTGGATGTGGTGTATTAGGATTTTCAGAAGGTCTTTGATAAAGTCCCACATAAGAGGCAAGTGTGCAAAATTAAAGCACATGGGATTGGGAATAATCATGGAAACGTATAAAATTCTGACAGGGCTAGACAGGCTAGATGCAGGGAGGATGTTTCCCCTGGCTGGGGATCTAGAACAAGGGGTCACAGTCTCAGGATACAGGGTAGGACATTCAGGACTGAGATGAGGAGAAATTTCTTCACTCAGAGGGTGGTGAACCTGTGGAATTCTCTACCCCAGAAGGCTTTGGAGGCCAAGTCACTGAATATATTTAAGAAGGAGATATATAGATTTCTAGACACAAAAGGCATCAAGGGGTATGGGGGGAGAGCGGGAATATGGTATTGAGATAGAGGGCTCGATTTTCCCAGCACCAAGGAGGCGGGTTTGGAGGCGTGCTAGTTGTTAAAATCGCCAAAACTGGCGGGCGGGCCCTTTCCCGCCTCCATCCCGCCTCCGAGCAATTTTCTCAAGTGCGTGTTTTCTGACCCGCTTTCCATCCCGCCTCCAAGAGGCGCAATAGGCCCTTAACAACCACTTAATTGCCTCTATAATCCCATTTTGAGAGGCCTTTCCGATTTTAACACATTTCCCCCATCCTACACGCCTCCTCTGGAACATGCCATGTAATCCTGGCAGCCTCACTAGTGGATTGCTTACGAACAGCTGCAGCTCCACCATTACATAGGAGTTTTCACCGATGACCATTTGCAGGTGGCAGAACTTTGTTGTTTCAGGTCTGGGGGAACTTTTAGCAGGCATACTCAGTGTTGTGGAAGTTTGGAGCCTGACACCCATCTCCAGTGTGACCTCCTTGGAAACCCCTCTCCCCACCTTGACTAAGCACTTCCTCAACTGAGGCATATACCAGAACCATTGCGACCATTTAATTACTTTCCTCCTGGACATCAGATTCGGATGAAGACCAGCCGCGGCAGCAGCAGAACCATGAGCAACAGCAGCAGGAACATCAACAGGAGCGCCAAGTTGCTAGTCACCCACCTGAAGATGCACAGGCCAGAAGGCGACAGAGCGCCACCATATTGCTGCCCGGGATGCAAGGGACGCACTCATCCTGGCCAGATTTGCTTAACCTGCACAAATCAAACACTTTAGTCTCGCTCCTTCTTACCAGATCATCGACAATGGAGAAGAACCTATGGAATCCTATCACTCTGACCACCATTCTGATAATCGCAAGGCACCCTAAGCCCTCAATGTGAAAGTCCCATTTGCAAAATGACACAGGCCACAACTTCAACAGTTTGCCATCAAAACACTTTATGATACAATCACAATGATGGCTGGTCCAAAAACAAAACAGCACAGCCCCCAAGTGACCGAGGGCTTTGCTGTGGCATGGTCGTGAGCGCGCTTGGAGAGGAGCCCCCACTTCCTTGTTGTCTGCCACCAACATCCCTCTTATGGGTCAGCCCCACTTCAGAGGTAGCAAGTGGCTTGACAGCATCTTGCTGCACTGCAGGGGGGCCATGAGGACCCATTTCTGCACTGGAAGTCCTACTCCAGAGGACTTGCATGAAAGTCTGCTTTGTTTGCCCAATAGCTGACCATCGCTCAAGAGATGTCATTCTATTCTGAACAATGACCATGTTTTCAATACCCTTGCGACTAAGCTCCTCCATGGACCATGGAAGGAGTGTAGTGAATGCATAGCATAGATGCTTAGACGGATACAAAGGACCATCCCTGTGTGTTGTAAGTAGTTGTTGTCATGTCATCACAGTGATACGAAGTGTGAGGGCTGCATGGTCGAATAGTTAAGTGAATGTGACCATAGAGAGAGAGGGAATGGGTAAGGGTGCAGGGATGTAAGTGTCAAGTGGGATGTGGAGGAAGAGGTTGGCAAAGCAGAGTGCTGGTGAGGAGAGGCGATGGGGATCAAATTGAGGGTGATGGGAAAGTCATACTCACTTTTCCGGTGCGGAGAAGGTCATGAAACCTCTTCCTGCATTGCAGCCAGGTTCTGCGGCTCATTGAAATGGAGTTGACAACCTGGGCCACTTGTAGCCACACAGCTTTTGTCTGCTGGGGTGGCTTTTTTCTCCCTGAGGAAGGGAACAGCACCTCCTTATTACAGCTGGCTCCGTACACCAGAGCTTGGAGGGAGGGTTCATCAAACCGAGGAGCACACTTTTGCTTGATCATTGACATTTTCCACAATTCAACTCCTTCATATAAATTGCAGAGCCTTTGCAGTCTCCAGAAGAATCAAGGCTGATTGCAGGCCTTAAATCCAACAGCATTGATGACATCATCGGAGACGACTTTCAGGATGGAAAGACTAAGTGGGTCAGAGGTTCCCACACACTGGAAATCAATTGCCCAATTAAGGGAAAATCGCATATTTTTCCCACATCAAATTGGAGTCGGTGGCTAACACGAAAAGCGGCTGACATGCCCCCAGCCCACACCAATGGCAAAATCGAGCCCATAGGATCAGCCATGATCATATTGAATGGCAGAGCAGGCTCGAAGGGCCGAATGGCCTACTCCTGCTCCTATTTTTCTATGTTTCTATGTTATGCACCTTCCCGTGTTGGCTCAAAGGAGACTTAACTCTTGGCAAGAAGTAGTGTATGGCCCAAGGAAAAAATAACGAGAAAAATAAAAGGAGGGGCGACTCCCCTTATATAAACCCACGCCAAAAAAAAACCCAATCCTTTTCACTCTTGGTCATTTTGTGGTAAGTTTTGCAGTTGGAGATATTGGACAGAATTATCCTCTAATGAATATTATCCAGATAAATCGAGCTGCTCCTTCATGACCCCTAATTGTGTGGCTGCAATGAGAGCCAAATGGGTTTGAGTTAGGACCTTTTCTCCAATGACTAAACACCAGCAATGCAAATATACAACATGGCCGTGTTTGACTAATGCGTGGCCATTTTCTGAGTGATGGCAGACATTCTTTTGCAGTGCATGATGCAAGTTTATTATTCACAACAGTAATACTGGCCGGAATTTTCTGGGGTCCATGTGGGCAGGATCGGAGGCGGGTCAGGTGGGAAATTTGAAATAAGTTGCAGCAGGTCAAGAACCCGCCGTAATCCCGCCCCCATGTGCCTTTCCCTCAGGCGTGTTTGCCGGTACGGCAGCGACCCGAACGGCAGAGGCGGGCAACCTAATTCAAATCATTATCAGTTTGTTATCAGACCCTGACATGCTTTTTTTTAGCCTACCTTTCAAATTGTCCTGGCTGACCATGGGATTCACGCAGCTCGGGAACCATTTCTGTCAACCTGAGGCGGGAGCCGAGTGGCCATTGATCCAGCTGATTAGTTGACAGCATGAAATGTACTATAAAAGCTCCCACCTCACAGCTGATCACTTTCCTCAGGAAGCTGTTGCTGACTGCATTCCCAGCACAGATTTAGCTTTCTACAGGCTGCAAGTGTTTGTAGCAAATTCGCCATCCAGTCTCATCTCATTGGTAGAACCTATCACACCAATTGACAGATTGCTTCTCTCATCTCTACTTGACCTGCCATCTATTCCATCAGCGCACAGCCTCTTCAGAGGATGAGGAGCAGGAGGAGGAGGAGCAGCATCAGCTAGAAGACGAGGAGGAGCAGGAGCTGGAGGAACCTGCGGCCCAGATCCCACCAGCACCCGAGCACATTGCTGCCTGGGAGGCCAGGGATGGCCTCATCATGGCCAGATTTACTTAACTTTATGCAGTACACCCATATGGCTGCCACATGCGGTGCCAGGTTGGCACCACCCCACAGCAACACCATAAAGCATCCCTACAATGACAAAGCCATTCCTTTCACACTGACCACCATTGCTGGAGGTACTGTTACGTCTCACCATTCACTGCAACACACTAAGCCACTTCCAAAGGTGCACATAAATTTGTCCAAGTGGTGAAAATACAGATATTTATGTTTGAGATCACATTAACGGAAACTTGACATTAACATTGAATAAAAGTGGCTACTCTTGTGAATCTACTTGTGTGTCATCTTTCTCTTACGTGTGCTTCTACGAGGTACTATCCCTGTGACTTCAGCAGAGGTAGAGGCAGCCTACTCACTTCCCAGCTGCGACTGCTTAGGCACTCCTGGCAGACGTCCTCTGGGTTTTGGAGCCTGTGATGGATGGCCCTGCCAAAGTCTGCTCCTCCTGCAACTGTACAGGGGCAGACTCAGCTATCGCTGTCCGAGGAGGCATCTTGGACTCTGACTGAGGGGGTGGCAACGGGGGAGAAGTGTAAGCACTTTGAGAGGAGCCCACACTTCCATGTCCCCTCTCACCGTCATCCCTTTCATGGGCCATCCACACTTCCCTGCTAGCAAGGAGCTGGAGAGCACCTTGCTGCACATCAGTGGGGCTATGAGGACCCATATCTGCGCTGACGTCCTTCCTAGATAGGAGGTCTATGAGCCTCTGCTATCTATTCCCCATAGATAGCGGCTCGATGCAGGTGGCCATCCTTTCCATGGAAAAGCCTACAGTTGCCATCGCCTGCAACATGGTGGTGCTCATGTTGGAGATGGACTCCTCCATTCTGTGAACATTTGCAGACATCATGCTTGCAAAACCCGTCAGAGCCCCCTGCACTTCTTCCTGCACCTCCAGGATCACCCTCTTTCTGGATGGCCCCAGAGACTCAGCGTCTGCATGCAGCTGAGCAGAGCTGGGAGCGTCCTGCGCCCTCCGGCGAGGAGTCGTCTTGCTCTTCTTCCTGGACAGTAGGGGGTGGGGGTGGGGGGGGGGGGGGGCTCTTGATGGACCTGTGGGAGAGTAAAGAGTTGAGTTAGGTATTTCATATCAAGATTAGGTACAGATACCATTATGCACATGATGACCATTCAATGGCTGATGACATCAGACCCAATATGAGTGACTGATGTATGCCATGTAGCTGTATGATATATAATTCTGTCACCAGGTTGTTGAGATGTCTCCCACCTCCAGCTGCTCAGTGACTCTGGATACTTCTAATGCAGCCTCCTCTGCTGTTGACGGTGGCAAATGATGGGGGGCCACTTCCATTTCTCTCCCTCTTATTGTGGGCACTCTTTTCCTGCAAGGAGGCAAAGATGAGAAGGTTGAGTGAGAGTGATGGCTGAATGTAAGGAATGGATGGGTTACATCTTCAGAGGGAGCCTATGATGTATTGGGGTGGCAATGCCAAGTGGCCTCCTTGTGCGTCGTTAGTTTGTATGATTCCATTAGGATGAGGGTGAGTGTGAGGTCGGGCTAGTCAGATGGGGATGTGATAATGTAGATGGAGAGAGAGGGATGGGTGGAGATGCAAGGTATGTTGGTGTGAGTAAGGATATACAGGAGTAGGGTTGGGAAGGCAGAGTGATGTGGATGTGATGAGAGGCACAGCAGGGTGAAGTTGAGTGTGGCTTTGTACTCACCTTTCCTGAACTAATAAGATCACTGAAACATTTCCAGCACTGCACCCAAGTCCTCCTCACCACATCTCTGCTGTTGACCTCCTCTGTAATTTGGAGGCAGGCTCGTTTTGTCTCCTGGGGAGGTCTCTTCCGCCCATTTGAAAGGAAGAGGACATTCCTGCGTGCTCTGACTCACTCCACAAGCATATGGAGGGAGTCATCGGAGAACCTGGGTGCAGCCCTTTGCCTCTGTGCAGTCATGTTTCCAAGTGTTTGGAACAATCAAAACCTCCAGTGCAGTGACTGCACACTCCTAGATGAACTTTCAAAAGCAATGTGGCCATGGCTCCTTTAAATATCCCAGCTGACAACGCGTCATTGATGACGTCATCACACCCACACCATTTAATTCGGCCGGGTAATGCTCAGGGTGGGCTTAATAGGCCCCATTAGTGCAACGTCCATTTCTGCAGCGGGATGGAAGCAAGAACGGGGTCGCGATCTGCCACGGCAACTGCCCGCACCGGACCCGCTCAGGTAAAGAAAATTCCGGCCACTGTGTCTGTTTCTTTATAAGCCTAGCTCTAATATTAACCTCCTCAATGTCTAGTTCTCCTCCTCAATGCCCGACTCTAATTTCACTAAAATTGACTCCTTAACATTCAGTTTGTGGCTTGAAATGTTGATTTCAACTAAGTTCTCACTGCATCCCTGTATTTTTATTCCCTTTCTACCATATTGGGAGCCAGACTCTTTTTGTCTGTCGTGCTGAAGACTTGTGTTCCAGCACTAGCTGTGCCTCTAGCCAAGCTGTTCCAGTATAGCTATAACATTGGCATGTATCCAACAATGTGGAAAACTGCCCAGTTAGGTCCTGTCCACAAAAAGCAGGACAAATCCAATCTGGCCAATTTACACCCCATCAGTCTACTCAATCATCAGCAAAGTGATGGAAGGTGTCGTCGACAGTGTTATCAAGCAGCACTTACTCACCAATAACCTGCTCACTGATGCCCAGTTTGGGTTCAGCCAGGACTACTCGGCTCCAGACTTCATTACAGCCTTGGTCCAAACATGGACAAAAGAGCTGAATTCCAGAGGTGAGGTAAGAGTGTCTGCCCTTGACATCAAAGCAACATTTGACCGGGTGTGGCATCAAGGAGCCCTAGTAAAACTGAAGTCAATGGGAATCGGGGGGGAAAACTCTCCACTGGCTGGAGTTATACCTAGCACAAAGGAAGATGGTTGTGGTGGTTGAAAGTCAATTATCACAGCCCCAGGACATCGCTGCAAGAGTTCCTCAGGCAGTGTCCTAGGCACAACCATCTTTAGCTGCTTCATCAATGGCCTTCCCTCCATCATAAAGTCAGAAGTGGAGGTGTTCGCTGATGACTGCAGTGTTCAGTGCCATTCACAAGTCGTCAGATAATGAAGCAATCCATGTCCGCATGCAGCAAGACCTGGACGACATTCAGGCTTGGGCTGATAAATGGCAGGTAACATTCACACCACACAAGTGCCAGGCAATGACTATCTCCAACAAGCGAGTGTCTAACCACCGCCCCTTGACATTCAACGGCATTACCATCGTCAAATCCCCCACCATCAACATCCTGGGGGTCACCATTGACCAGAAACTTAACTGGACCAGCCACATAAATACTGTGGCAACAAGAGTAGGTCAGAGGCTGGGTATTCTGCGGTGAGTGTCTCACCTCCTGTCTCCCCAAAGCCTTTCCAACATCTACAAGGCACAAGTCAGGAGTGTGATGGAATACTCTCCACTTGCCTGGATGAGTGCAGCTCCAACAACCCTCAAAAAGCTCAACACCATCCAGGACAAAGCAACCCCTTGATTGGCACCCCATCTACCACCTTAAACATTCACTCCGTCCACCACCGGCGTACCGAGGCTGCAGTGTGTACCATCTACAAGATGCACTGCAGCAACTCGCCAAGGCTTCTTCCACAGCACCTCCCAAACCCGCGACCTCTTCCACCTAGAAGGACAAGGGCAGCAGGCACATGGGAACACCACCACCTCCAAGTTCCCCTCCAAGTCACACACCATCCTGACTTGGAGGTATATCGTCGATCCTTCATCGTCGCTGGGTCAAAATCCTGGAACTCCCTCCCTCACAGCACTGTGGGAGTACCTTCACCACACGGACTGCAGCAGTTCAAGGCGGCGGCTCACCACCACCTTCTCAAGGGCAACTAGTGATCGGCAATAAATACTGGACTTGCCAGCAATGCCCACATCCCAGGAACGAATATAAAAAATAATAAAGAACATACCTCTATTAGGACTCATTTCCAAAAAAATTAACTTCTAAGAGCAAAGGCTTGAAAGACTTACATTTATATAGCACCTTTCATGACGTCAGGTCGTCCCAAAGCGTTTTACAGCCAAGGAAGTACTTTTGAAGTGTAGTCACTGTTGTAATGCAGGAAATGTGGCAGCCAATTTGTGCACAGCAAGGTCCCCACAAACAGCAATGGGATAAGTGGCCAGATAATCTGTTTTAGTGATGTTGATTGAAGGATAAATATTGTCCAGGACACCGGGGAGAACTTACTTGTTCTTCGAAATAATGCCATGGGATCTTTTACGTCGGCCTGAGAGGGCAGATGGGGCCTCGGTTTAATGTCTCATCTGAAAGACGGCACATCTGACAGTGCAGCACTCCCTCAGCACTGCAATGAAGTGTCATAAGAACATAAGAAATAGGAGGAGTAGGCCATTCGGCCCCTCGAGCCTGCTCCGCCATTCAATAAGATCATGGCTTATCTGATCTTGGCCTCAACTCCACTTTCCCGCCCGATCTCCATATCCCTTGATTCCCTCAGAATCCAAAAATCTATCTATCTCAGCCTTGAATATACTCAAAGACTCAGCATTCACAGCCCTCTGGGGCAGAGAATTCCAAAGAATCACAACCCTCTGAGTGAAGAAATTCCTCCTGATCTCAGTCTTAAATGGCCTACCCCTTATCCTGAGATTATGCCCCCTAGTTCTAGACACTCCAGCTGGGGAAACAACCTCTCAGCATCTACCCTGTCAATCCCCTTCAGAATCTTGTATGTTTCAATGAGATCACCTCTCATTCTTCTAAACTCCAGAGAGTATAGGCCCATTCTACACAATCTCTCATCATAGGACAGCCCTCTCATCCCAGGAATCAATCTAGTGAATCTTTGTTGCACCACCTCCAAGGCAAGCATATCTTTCCTTAGATAAGGAGACCAAAACTGTACACAGTACTCCAGGTGTGGTCTCACCAAGGCCCTGTACAATTGTAGCAAGACTTCCTTACTCTTATACTCCAACCCCCTTGCAATAAAGGCCAGCATGCCATTTGCCTTCCTTATTGCTTGCTGTACCTGCATGCTAGCTTTCTGCCTGTTCCCCATAACCCTTGACTCCCCTAGTTCAAAAATCTGTCCATCTCAGCCTTGAATATATTCCACAGCTCTCTGGGGTAGAGAATTCCAAAGATTCACGACTCTCTGAGAGAAGAAATTCCTGCTCATCTCCGTCTTAAATTGGCGAGCCCTTATTCTGAAACTATGCCCCTGCAACACATAAACCAGACTACAGCCTGGTTTATGTGCTGTAGTCTGTGGAGTGTGACTTGAACCCACAACCTTCTGAGCTGTGGCTAACTTCTAGCTAACTAATCAGTGAAATTTCCTCGTCATTTTTCACCTGGCTTTGAATTAACATCAATTATTAGCCGAGGTATAGAATATAAGAGCAGGGAGGTTATGCTTGAACTGTATAAAACACTAGTTAGGCCACAGCTAGAGTACTGCATACAGTTCTGTCACCACATTACAAGGATGTTGCCAGTACTGGAGAATTTTACCTTTGAGGAAAGATTGGATCGGCTGGTGTTGTTTTCTTTGGAGCAGAGAAGGTTATGGGGAGGCTTAATTGAGGGGTTTAAAATCATGAGGGACCTAGATAGAGTGGACAGGAAGGAAATATTTCCCTTAGCAGAGAGATCAATAACCAGGGGGCATAAATTTAAAGTAATTGGTAGAAGGATTAGAGGGGAGTTGAGGAGAACTTCTGTGCTGTAAATTTCTATGATTCTATGAGAACACCTGTCCAGCCCGATTCCTGGAAGTCAGTTTGGTTAATTGATAAAATGTTCGAAAAACTAACCTTTGTTCCAATGTCACAGACATCAATTGGATCATTATCACCACAACAGTTTGTAGAGGGATCCTTGTGACAGGGATCTTCCCAAGTCTGTTGAGGCAAAAAAAAACATTTGAATGTTAAAGATTTAAATCAAACATGGAATGCTCTTCCAATGATCATGGCGCACATTCTCGTGTAGCTGTAAGCAAAACATTGGGTTTTAATTCTAATGGAAAAACAGACGGATTCACGGAATGCAAAACACCACGGAAAATCCCAGGATTCAATATAATAAAAATTTGACTAATTTAGTTAGTGGCCATGGTTATAAGCCATGCATACACACCAGAAAGTCTCGGGTTCAATACCTGATCTGTGTTGAGTTAATTGATCTTAGCCGTGGCAATTTGGGTGCCACAAGATGCTTCAAAGCTCCTGAAGGAAGGGAGGAATCAGAGTAGATTCCCATTCTTGATTAGTATTCAGAAACTGTCGTGTGTGGATATTGGATAAGGGCAGGGTGTGATGCATTCCATGGTTTGACAAGCTGCCAACACTTACTGCCTAGACTCAATATGAAGAATGGCCACTTGAATGAGGTAGCAGAGGGTGGTCAACCCAGATTTCACAAGAGTCCAGAGGGAGAAATTGCCCCAAAATATCTTTATAGACAAACTGAGGAGGTGACCTTATAGGCATACAAGTTAATTTATGATGTAGGAAATAGAAACCTGGAACCCTACTTCATTAAACAGGGCCTTGTGATCATATCAAAATTAAAATAAAATGATATCAAAAGGCAAAAATCACACCGATTACCAAATCACTTGCACAGTTCAGGTATGGATTCATATTACATTTATCAGTCATTAACCAGCCTTCGCATTCTAACATTTTGTTTGCACATTCTCACTTCAACAATTTGATTTATTTTTATATTCCTTTGTTTTACTTTCTCAATCTGCTTTATAAACATTTATATAAATGTCTGATATTTCAATAGGATGTGACAACATTTCTGATGGATCCACAGGACACGGAAAGATGTCTGATATGTCTGTAAGGCATGGAAACTGCCCCATGTCTGCAAGAAATGGGAAAAGTCTGACAAGTCTGCGGAGCACAAAGTAGATCAGTTCAAACTGCACATTCACTAAAAAGCAACCAATCAAAAAACATTTAAACACTTATCAAATACACATGACTTCACCATCACACAAAGAAATCCCATTGCAAAAACAAAAGGAAACAACCTTCAAAAAAAGTCTTTGGACTCCATGAGTTTTCCATTTCCTCGTCAACGACAGTTTGTATTAATAAAGTGCCATCAACATAGAAAAATATCCGAAGATGCTTTATGGAGGTGTAATAAGACAAGAATTGATACTGAGCCAAAGAAGAAAATATTAGGAAGGGTGATTAAAAGCTTGGCCACAGAGGCAGGTTTTAAGAAAGGTCTTAATTCTGCCCACCATTTTTGGGATCCTTGGCAATAGAAACAATGAACACATCGACCTATCCTATCCCATTCCCTTCTGTCTCGTATCTCCCCCCATCATATCCTATCCTCTTCCCTCCCGTCTCTTATCCCCTCCCATTATATGTCTATATGAATTACTAAATGGTCACTCTGCTCCCGTCACAGACCTCTCCTCTCTTACCAGCCTCAGGGGTGAAGCCTAAATCCAGCCAGTGATTGTAGGAAAAGTCTATCAGTTTTCCTCTTCCCAACTGGTTGACAGGAACATTGCCAGTGTCTATTGCCACTGTGCTGCCATTATGTATGATCGACAAAATGCACTGCAGCAATTCACCAAGCTTACTTCAATAGAATATTCTTCTTCTGCAGCCTCTACCACCAAGAAGGTTAAGAGCATAGGAATATCATCACCTTCAAGTTTCCCTCCAACTCATACACAATCCTGACTTGGGATGTATATCACAGCCCCCTCATTGTCACTGGGCCAATATTCTTGAATTCCCTACCTTATCTTCTTAGGCAGTCCCTCGGAACCAAGGATGACTTGCTTCCACGTTAAAAATTAATTCTCAGGTGACTGATGAGTCCAATGCAGGAACTACAGTCTCTGTCACAGGTGGGGCAGACGGTGGTTGTGCGGGTGGGTGGGGTGCTTGGGTTGACATGCGCTTCTTGCACTGCCTGCGCTTGGCTTCCGCTTGCTCCCGGCGAAGAGATTCGAGGTGTTCAGCGCCTTCCAGGTCTTGGGCCAGGGATTCCCAGGTGTCAGTGGGGATGTTGCACTTTTTCAAGGAGGCTTTGAGGGTGCCCTTGAAGCGTTTCCTCTGCCCACCTGGGGCTCTCTTGCCACGCCGGAGCTCCGAGTAGAGTGCTTGTTTTGGGAGTCTTGTATTGGGCATGTGGACGATGTGACCTGTCCGTCAGAGCTGATCGAGCGTGGTCAAAGCTTCGATGCTGGGGATGTTGGCCTGAGCAAGAACACTGACGTTTGGTGCGCCTATCCTGCCAATGGATTTGCAGGATCTTGCGGAGGCAGCGTTGGTGGTACCTCTCCAGTGCTTTGAGGTGCCTGCTGTACATGGTCCATGTCTCTGAGGCATACAGGAGGGTGGGTATCACAGCTGCTCTGTAGACCACTCTCTTCCTCAGGCGACTGAAGGCTGCACTGGCACACTGAAGGTGGTGTTGGACTTAGTCATCGACGTCTTCCCTTGTTGACAGTAGGCTCCCGAGGTATGGAAAGTGGTCCACGTTGTGCAAGGCCTTGTCGTGGATTTTGATAATCGGGGGGCAGTACTGTGTGGCGGGGGAAGGGTGGTAGAGGACCTTTGTCTTATGGATGTTTAGTGTAAGGCCCATGCTCTCGTAAGCTTCGGTGAAGGTGTTGACGATGGTTTGGAGTTCGACCTCCAAATGTGTGCAGACGTAAGCGTTGTCTGCATACTGTAATTCGACGACAGAGGATGAGACGACCTTGGATCTGGACTGGAGGCGACGGAGGTTGAACAGTTTCCCGTTTGTTCTGTAAATTAGCTCCATTCCAGCAGGGAGCTTACTGAGGGTGAGATGGAGCATTGCAGCAAGGAAGATCGAGAAGAGCGTCGGTGCAATGACACAGCCTTGCTTGACCCCGGTCCGTACGTGAATTGGGTCTGTGGTGGAACCGTTGCTGAGGATCACGGCTTGCGTGTTGCCGTGAAGCAGGCGGAGGATGGTGACAAACTTTTGAGGGTAGCCGAATTTGAAGAGGACATTCTGTTGTATCTGTGTGTTAATGGAGACACGGAATGCAGGAGTTGGTTTCACAGGTGTTTACTGAACAAAGTCTGGAGGTGAACTAACAGATACAAGACACTATACAGGCTTATATGGCCCGAGTGGCCATTACCGGCATTACAGTACACAGGGAGCCCTTAAAGGCACATAAACCACAATTCCTCCCCTTTTAGACAACCAGTACATAACATTTTATAAGTAATCATTAATTAACATGTTACAAGAACAATAATCTACACATTTGCTGCAGTTAATCAATTATAAGTCAGTCTCTCTGGAGGCTTCCTGACTCGGTCCGGATAACGCCTCAGTGGTGTAGTAGTTTTTGGTGGTGTAGTAGGTTCTTTTGGCAAGGTCGATTCGGCTTGAATGCCAGTGTCGGGTTCATCTGGTTCCAGTATCACCGGATCAGAGGTAGATACTATGGGTATCTCTGCTTCATCATTAGGCGTATAGAGTTGTGGTGTAGGTTGTCCCTTTTCGGATGACTCTATGATCTGGTCAGCATGGCGCCTTATTATGCTTTCTCCAATGTCCACGGTATACATCAGTGGTCCTAGTCGTGTGCAAATAGTTCCAGGCTGCCATTTCTCGGTACGGTAGTCCCGGGCCAAAACTTGTTGACCTATCTGGAAGGTTCTAGTTGGCCTTTCATTCATGCCTTGAAATTGCCGGTTCTCTACGTCCCTTCTGATGTTTGGCTTGATCAAATCCAGCCGGCATCTTAGGCTTCTATTGAAGAACATCATGGCGGGAGTTTGGTTTGTAACCACGTGTTGCATTCCTGTATGCAAACAAGAAGTTATCTACCTTCTGCTGTAGATTTATGTCTTCATTACCCATGGCCTTTATGGCCGCCTTGAAGGTCTGGACAAACCTTTCAGCCAATCCATTGGTGGTGGGATGGTATGGGGCGGACGTGTAGTGCTTAACCCCATTGTTATTTAAGAACTTCCTGAATTCTTCAGACACAAATGGCGGTCCATTATCAGAACAGATCTGTTCAGGCAGCCCATTCCTGGCAAATATGGTCCTTAATACTGTGATGGTTTTTTCCGTGGTGGTGGAGGACATCTTTATTACCTCCGGCCACTTGGAGTGTGCATCAACCGCGATTAAGAACATTGAGTCCATAAATGGACCAGCAAAGTCGATGTGTGCCCTTTGCCATGGAGATGAGGGCCACTCCCATGGATGTAGAGGGGCTTGTGGTGGGGCGTTTTGGACCTTCTGGCATCCTAGGCAGCTCTTGGTCATTTCTTCGATGTCTCCATCGATACCTGGCCACCACACAAACGCTCTGGCTAGGTTCTTCATTTTCACTCCACCCAGATGCCCCTCATGAAGCTCCTTTAGCACTTTATCCTGGAGTTTGGGTGGAATCACCACTCTGGATCCACACATCAAGGTTCCTCGGCACACTGACAGCTGTTCTCTTCTTTGCGAGAATGCTGGCAACAGTGGTTCGCCATGTGCTGGCCATCCCTTCACCATTAAATCGTAGACTCGTGAGAGAGTCGGGTCATTTCTCGTTTCCTTTTCAATGGCAGAATTTGTTACTGGTAGACATTCCACTATGGTTGAGTGGAACGTCTCCACTGGGTCCACTGTAGGTGCCTCTTCTACTGTTGGTAACGGTAGACGCGATAAACCGTCAGCATTCCCATGCTGTTTTGATCCTTTGTATTCTATGTCATATTGGTGTGCCCCTAGGAAAAGGGACCAATTCTGTAGCCTTTGCGCTGTCATAATGGGAACACCCTTTTTAGGGTTGAATATGGAGACGAGGGGTTGATGGTCAGTCAACAAGGTAAATTTTTGTCCGTGTAGGTAATGGTTGAATTTCTTCACTCCCCATACCAGGCTGAGTGCTTCCCTGTCGATCTGGGCATAGTTACGCTCAGCTGAGTTCAATGAGCGTGACGCAAAAGCTATCGGCCGCTCCGAGCCATCAGGGAATCTATGCGATAATACCGCTCCTACGCCGTAAGGGGATGCATCGCACGCCAGTCTGATTGGCAGTGATGGGTTGCAATGAGCCAAAACTTCCTTGGACGTGATCAAGCCTTTGCATTTATGGAAGGCACGTTTACAGTCTTCGCTCCATTTCCAAATTACTCCCGTTTGTAGCAGTTCGTTAAGAGGGTGCAGAAGAGTTGACAAGTTCGGTAAAAATTTATGATAGTAATTTATCAATCCCAGGAACGACCTTAATTGTGAGACATTTTCAGGTGCTGGGGCTTTTATGACCGCTTCAATTTTTTCAGGTGACTTATGCAACCCTTCCTCGTTAATTATGTGGCCACAATATGATATTTGTTTCTGGAAAAATTCGCACTTGGGGCGATTTGCTCATAGGCCCCGTTCTCTCAGCCTAGTGAGCACCTGCTCCAAATTGGCACGGTGCTCGTTGTCGTTTTCTCCTGTTACAAGGATGTCGTCTAGGTAGCATTGAGTCCCCGGAATCCCTTGGAGTACTTGCTCCATAGCTCTTTGCCAGATAGCTGGAGCTGATGCTACTCCGAAAACCAGTCGATTGTACTGGTACAGGCCTTTGTGTGTATTTATCGTGAGATACTTTTTAGAGGCCTCTTCAACCTCCATCTGTAGATATGCCTGTGCCAAGTCAATTTTGGCGAAATGTTTCCCTCCGGATAGTGAGGCGAAAATATCTTCTATCCTCGGAAGAGGATACTGTACCGTGTGAAGGACCGGGTTTACAGTCACCTTGAAGTCCCCACAGATGCGAATTTTTCTCTGTTCTTCAGATTTATCATTATTCAATGTTTTCTTCATGACCGGGACGATGGGTGTTGCACACTCGCTCCAATCTATCTTGGATAATACGCCTGCCTTTTCCAAATTCTCCAGCTCTGCCTCGACTGCTGGACGAATTGCGTATGGCACCGGCCTTGCCTTAAAAAACTTGGGAATTGCTGCATCTTCCACTTTTATTGAGGCGGTGACGCCTTTCAAGGTTCCTAGTTCCTGTTGAAACACTTCCTTGGCGTTGGCCAAGATGTCTTTTAATCGTTCAGATATGACGTCATCATCATTTTTTTTCTTACTGGTCACCGTCAGTGCCTGAATGGAGTGCCAGTCTAAACGTATCTTCCTGATCCATTCACGTCCCAACAGCGGTGGACCACCATCTTGCAGAACGTATAAATACAACTTCTGTATTTCCTTGCCGTTGTATACAACAGGCACCCTTATTTTCCCTTTGGGGTATACTTTCTGCCCCGTATATGTTTTCAAGATAATGGATGTGTCTTTCAAAGGTATATGCGGAAATAGACGCTCGTAATCCCATCGACTTATGACGGTCAGAGCTGATCCTGTATCTAGCTCCATTTTAACTGGGGACCCCGCTATCGTGAGGGTAACCCAAATGGTCTGGTAATCTTCTTTGGCAATTACATTATGTAATTTGAGACAGCTTAGACTCTTGTTTCCGGAGTCGCTATCGCTCTTCTGGTCTTCGGAGCTACTGTCCGTCATCATTTGTACCTTTCTGTACTTTTCCTTATTGATTTTTTTCCTGTCCGTGGATTTTTTGTTTCCAGATCGGCATACACGTGCAATGTGTCCAATCTTTCCGCATTGCCGGCATGCTTTGTCCTTGAACCAGCAGTCCCTCTGGTCATGGGTGGATCTGCCGCAGCGATAACATCTCTCGAAACCCTGTGTCATTTCATGGGTGCCGAAGTCCTGTGGCTTTTGCTGTATCTCTGCAGCTCCTTCGTATGATACAGCCACACTGAAAGCCTTGTCCAGTGTCAAATCTTTCTCAGAAAGTAGCCTTTTCTGTGTTCCTTCACTTAGGAGACCGCAGACAAATTTGTCTCGAAGAGAATCTGCCAGTCCTGCCCCGAATTGGCAGTGCTTTGACAGCTTCTTTAATTCAGTGAGGTAATCAGCGTTACTTTCATTCTTGTGCTGATTCCTCCTGAAGAATTTGAATCGTTCCGCTATCAGCAGCGGTGTTGGGTTTAAGTGCTCCTGTAGGGTATCAACAATCTCCTTAAAATTCTTGTCCTTCGGTTTGGCTGGAGTGATTAAGTTTCATAACAGCCCGTATGTCCTTGCGCCCATTAGATTTAGAAGTACTGATGCCTTATCATCCTCTATTTCATTTGCTGTGCAATATACCTCCACTCTTTCCACATATGTGGTCCAATCCTCTATATCGCTATCGAAAGCAGTAATATTGCCAGTCTTAGGCATCCTGGAAAAAAATGGCGCCTCCCGCGCTTTCCTTTCTTCCCCGCAGAAAAAAAAATGGTGCCTCCCGTGCTTTCCCGCCGCTGACAATGCTGTTCTCCGCAGTTTTTATTTACATAGGTATTTTTAATAGGTGGAGACTCGTTCCCTCCGGACTCTCTGGGACTTTTCCCTCCCTCTGCTTGGTCCGAACGCCGACCTGCTATGCAGAGCCGGCCGTCTCCCGAGTGCTCCACCCTCTGTCTCTGTTTGCCTCCGCCTTCGCTGCTCGGCCCCGCTGCAGAGCCAGCCGATGGAGCCCCAGCCCGCCGCCCAGGAAGGATTATTGCAGTACCTGCCACCAGCTCGGCTAGCTGGTGAAACCAGAGTTTTTTTTTTTCTTTCTTGTTTTTCTTCGACTTTCGTCTGAGGAATCGATCTCCTTGAGGTGCTGCCGAATTGCAGGTAAGTCCGTTTCCAATTCGTCGCCACTGTTGTATCCGTGTGTTAATGGAGACACGGAATGCAGGAGTTGGTTTCACAGGTGTTTACTGAACAAAGTCTGGAGGTGAACTAACAGATACAAGACACTATACAGGCTTATATAGCCCGAGTGGCCATTACCGGCATTACAGTACACAGGGGGCTCTTAAAGGCACATACACCACACATTCCATAATCCCTCACAGTTGACAGTGTTGAAGGTCTTTGTGAGGTCAAAGAAGGCCATCTGCAGTGGTTGGTGCTGTTCCCTGCATTTCTCTTGTAGTTGACGCGCGGTGAAGATCATGTCCATTGTGCCCCTTAGTGGGCGGAATCCGCATTGCGACTCTGGGAGGAGCTCTTCAGCCACTGGGAGAAGGCGATTGAGGAGGATTCTTGCGATGACTTTCCCTGTGGCAGGCAGCAGGGAAACTCCTCTGTAATTACTGCAATCGGACTTGTCACCTTTCTTGAATATGGTCACAATTACGGCGTCTCCTCCTTCCAGATAAGAGAAATTAGTTCATGAATCTCAGAGACTACCCTTGCGATATAAACGAGCGCCTCATGACTCTTCGGCTCGCCCTAGCCCGGAACCAGTGCGCTTCGGTCATCAGTGCGTACGCCCCAACACTCCAGCCTCGAACAATCCCTGTCCCGAGTCCCAACGGGAAACAAGCTGATCCTCCTTGGCGACTTTAACGCCAGAGTTGGAAAGCACACAGACCTCTGGGGAGGTGTGATCGGCAGAGAGGGGTTAGGGAAAGCCAACTCTAACGGTATCCTCCTCTTGACGAAATGCTTAGAATATGGCCTTGTCATAACCAACACCTTGTTCCGTCAGAGACAAAAGTACAAGGCTTCATGGCAGCACCCTCACTCCAAGCACTGGCATCTGCAGGACTACGTCATCATCCGAGCGAGTGACTGATGGTGCTCCCATACTTATACCAGTATGGGAGCACCATCAGCACAAGGATTGCAGCAGTTCAAGGAGAGGTTCCACCACTATCTTCTCAGAGCAATTTGGGATGGGCAATAAATGTGGCCTTGCCAGCATTTACCACATCCTGAGAATAAATTAAAATAAATTTGGTAGATGATAGGACTGAGGAATAGAATGCACCTCCCTATATTTGGACTCACTGCATAATACTCCTTCCAGTGTAATATTTCGAAACAAATGTAAATTAAAGAGAAAGGCCAGTCACCCTCATACTTACATTCTCTGCAATTCCAAGATCCCCTCACTCACTATTTCATGCCTTTAATATTCTTCCTATCTCTCCATTTCCTATATTCCCCCTATCCCCAAGCCTGCTGCTAACCTTCCTTCTACTGATATGATTCCGCACAATGTCGCTGACAGCAGAGTGATCTTGGATTCACAGTACCAGTGACAGGGGCCTATTTCCTTCCCTGATGCTCAGGCTAGCCTTACTCATTGTAATCACTGATGTCCTAAGAACGAGGCCGTCAGGAAAGACCCAACATCCAGAACGAGGAAATCGCTAAAGCTCTCAGGAGTTTCATACTCTGGCGTGTTCGACACTGATTAACAATTGTGTGATCTTCCATAATCCTACTCTGCATAGTAAACCACCCACAGTCCTGAGTTTTCTTTCAAAAGGGGCACCGTGCAGGGTTAGGCTAGGTTTACACAGCAATGGGAATAATTTATAAAAATTAATATCCAAACCAGAGTCCTAAAAAGGAGGTAAGGATGATGAAAGCAACATTTATGAAAAATAAGCTAGATTCAAAGAACAAAGAAACCTATACTGAAGGCAAGACTACTGCACAGATGTATTTTACATCAGGGACCACTGTAATAATCAGGAGCAGGAAGCCTGCAGGTTTCCCCCTTTGGCTGAGGGAAGCTTGGGCCACTTACAATACAACTAACTCAAAATAGCCCGAGGGTCAAACCTGGGCCCTTCCTCTCTGCGTGGCTCAGTACCAAACCAGCTGGAGCATTTATTCTATGGAGCTCCAAAACAGTCACTACCAAATAAGCAACAAAAATTAGTATCCGAAGAGAAGTTCACAAAGTTTTACAACCTGTGGTAATGCTCCATAGTTCCAGATATAACCCTTGTAAGGAAAGACATTCGCTACATAACGCACTTTCCCATTTTTCATATCCTGCTTGATGGGGTTCAGAGGGACTTTTATAGCAATCTGGAAAAGATAACAATTTTACAGCTATGTAATGAAAAAAGATCCTGGGGACTTAAAAGTTAAGTATTTTTATGATTTTCCTGTCTACCTGCTCAGATGGACATACAAGATCCCATGCACTATTTGAAGAAGAACAGGGAGTTCTCCCAATGTCCTGAACATAAGAACAATGATAACAACAACTTGATAGCACCTTTAAAGTAGTAAAACGTCCCAAGGCGCTTCACAGGAGTGTTAAAAAACAAAATTTGACACGGAGTCACATAAGGAGAAATTAGGGCCGATGACCAAAAGCTTGGTCAAAGAGGTAGATTTTAAGGAGCGTCTTAAATGAGAGGTAGAGAAGGGAGAAGTTTAAGGAGAGAATTCCAGAGCTTAGGGCCTTGGCAGCTGAAGGCACGGCCACCAATGGTTGCGCGATTATAATCAGGGATGCTCAAGAGGCCAGAATTAGAGAAGCGCAAATATCTCGGGGGGTTGTGGGGCTGGAGGAGATTACAGAGGTAGGGAGGGACGAGGAGGTTATGAAGGGATTTGAAAACAAGGATGAGAATTTTAAAATCTAGGCGTTGATTAACCGGGAGCCAATGTAGGTCAGCAAGCACAGCGGTGATGGGTGAACGGGACTTGGTGCGAGATGGACACGGGCAGCAGAGTTTTGGATGACCTCAAATTTACGTAGGGTAGAACGGTCAAGTCTAGAGGTAACAAAGGCACGGATGAGGGTTTCAGCAGCAGATGAGATGAGGCAAGGGCGGAGTCGGGCGATGTTACGGATGTGGAAATAGGCAGTCTTAGTTATGGCGCGGATATGTGGTCGGAAGCTCATTTCAGGGTCAAATATGACACCAAGGCTGCGAACAGTCTGGTTCAGCCTCAGACAGATACTAGGGAGAGGGATGGAGGTGGTGGTTAGGGAACGGAATTTGTGACGGGGACCAAAGACAATGGCTTTGGTCTTCCCAATATTTAGTGAGAGGAAATTATGCCCATCCAGTATTGAATGTTGGACAAGCAGTCTGACAATTTAGAGACAGTGGAGGGGTTGAGAGAATTAGAACTGGGCGTCGTCAGCGTACATAGAATTTACAACACAGAAAAAGGCCATTCAGCCCAACTGGTCTCTGCCGGTGTTTATGCTCCACACAAGCCTCCTCCCACTCAACTTAATCTCACCCTATCAACATATCCTTCTATTCCTTTCTCCCTCATGTACTTATCTAGCTTCCCCTTAAATGCACCAGTTTAGTTTTTAATTAAACTATAAATGAAAGTGAATTTTTAAAAAGAAATGTATTTATTTGTATATGGGACGTGGGCATCGCTGGCAAAGCCAGCATTTATTGCCCATCCCTAATTGCCCTTGAGAAGGTGGTGGTGAGCCGCCTTCTTGAACCGCTGCAGTCTGTGTGGTGAAGGTGCTCCCACAGTGCTGTTAGGGAGGGAGTTCCAGGATTTTGAACCAGTGACGATGAAGGATCGGCGATATACTAAGTCAGGATGGTGTGTGACTTGGAGGGGGAACTTGGAGGTGGTGGTGTTCCCATGCGCCTGCTGCCCTTGTCCTTCTAGGTGGAAGAGGTCGCGGGTTTGGGAGGTGCTGCCGAAGAAGCCTTGGCGAGTTGCTGCAGTGCATCTTGTAGATGGTACACACTGCAGCCACGGTACGCCGGTGGTGGAAGGAGTGAATGTTTAAGGTGGTGGATGGGGTGCCAATCAAGCATGCTGCTTTGTCCTGGATGGAGTCGAGCTTCTTGAGTGTTGTCGGAGCTGCACTCATCCAGGCAAGTGGTGAGTATTCCATCACACTCCTGACTTGTGCCTTGTAGATGGTGAAAAGGCTTTGGGGAGTCAGGAGGTGAGACTCTCGCCGCAGAATACCTAGCCTCTGACCTGCTCTTGTTGCCCCAGTATTTATGTGGCTGGTCCAGTCAAGTTTCTGGTCAATGGTGACCCCCTGGATGTTGATGGTGAGGGATTCAGCAATGATAATACCGTTGAATGTCAAGTGGAGGTGGTTAGACTCTTGCTTGTTGGAGATAGCCATTGCCTTGCACTTCTGTGGTGCGAATGTTACCTGCCACTTATCAGCCCAAGCCTGAACGTCGTCCAGGTCTTGTTGCATGCGGGCATGGACTGAATCATTATCTGAGGAGTTGTGAATGGCAGTGAACACTGTGCAGTCACCAGCAAACATCCCCATTTCTGACCTTATGTTGGAGGGAAGGTCATTGATGAAGCAGCTGAAGATGGTTGGGCCCAGCACACTGCCCTGAGGAACTCCTGCAGCGATGTCCTGGGGCTGTGATGATTCAACCACCACAACCATCTTCCTTTGTGCTAGTATGACTCCAGCCAGTGGAGCGTTTTCCCCCCCCCGATTCCCATTGACTTCAGTTTTACTGGGGCTCCTTGATGCCACACTTGGTCAAATGCTGCCTTGATGTCAAGGGCAGTCACTCTCACCTCTCACCAGGGAACCTTGGATGTCAGGGGATATACGAGAATGGATTAGGAAAAAAAGGAGGGCTTTTGGTAGATACAAAAGGCTAAAGACGGAGGAAGCCCTAGAGGAGTACAAAAAGTGCAGGGGGATACTTAAAAAAGAAATTAGGAGATCAAGGAGGGGCCATGAAATAACACTGGCGAGCAAAATAAAGGAAAATCCTAAGATGTTTTATAAGTATATTAAGGGTAAGAGGATAACTAGGGAAAAAATAGGGCCATCTGTGTGTGGAGCCGGAAGATGTAGGAGGGGTTCTAAATGAATTTTTTGCATCTGTTTTCACTATGGAGAAGGACGATGTAGACATAGAAATAGGGCAGGGGGACTGGGATATGCTCGAACATATTAACATCGAGAGGGAGGAGGTATTGGCGGTTTTAGCTGGCCTAAAAATGGATAAATCCCCAGGCCCGGATGAAATGTATCCCAGGCTGCTGTGTGAGGCAAAGGAAGAGATTGCGAGGGCTCTAACACATATATTCAGGACCTCTCTGGCCACAGGGGATGTGCCAGAGGACTGGAGAACCGCTAATGTAGTACCATTATTCAAGAAGGGTAGTAGGGAAAAACCGGGGAACTACAGGCCAGTGAGCCTAACATCAGTGGTAGGAAAATTATTGGAAAAAATTCTGAGGGACAAAATTTGTCTCCACTTGGAGAGGCAAGGATTAATCAGGGATAGTCAACATGGCTTTGGCAAGGGAAGATCATGTCTGACTAATTTGATTGAATTTTTTGAGGGGGTGACTAGGTGTGTGGATGAGGGTAACGCAGTGGATGTGGTATACATGGATTTCAGTAAGGCCTTCGATAAAGTCCCGCACAGGAGACTGGTCAAGAAGGTAAGAGCCCATGGAATCCAGGGTGCCTTGGCACATTGGATACAAAACTGGCTTAGTGGCAGAAGGCAGAGGGTGATGGTCGAAGGTTGTTTTTGTGACTGGAAGCCTGTGGCCAGTGGGGTACCACAGGGATCGGTGCTGGGTCCCTTGCTGTTTGTGGTCTACATTAATGACTTGGATATGAATGTAAAAGGTATGATCAGTAAGTTCGCGGATGATACAAAAATTGGTAGGGTGGTAAATAGCGAGGAGGGTAGCCTCAGTCTGCAGGACGATATAGATGGGTTGGTCAGATGGGCGGAACAGTGGCAAATGGAATTTGACCCGGAAAAGTGCGAGGTGATGCACTTTGTGGGGACTAACAAGGCAAGGGAATACACAATGAATGGAAAGACCCTAGGCAAGACGGAGGGTCAGAGGGATCTGGGTGTGCAAGTACACAGATCCCTGAAGGCGGCGGAACAGGTGGATAAGGTGGTAAAAAAGGCATATGGGATACTTGCCTTCATTAGCCGAGGCATTGAATATAAGAGCAAGGAGGTTATGATGGAGCTGTATAAAACACTGGTTAGGCCACAGCTGGAATACTGTGTGCAGTTCTGGTCGCCACACTACAGGAAGGATGTGATCGCGTTAGAGAGGGTGCAGAGGAGGTTCACCAGGATGTTACCAGGGCTGGAGCGCTTCAGCTATGAAGAGAGGCTGGGCAGATTGGGTTTGTTTTCCTTGGAGCAGAGGAGGCTGAGGGGGGACATGATTGAGGTGTACAAAATTATGAGGGGCATAGATAGGATGGATGCTGAGGAGCTTTTTCCCTTAGTAGAGGGGTCAATAACTAGGGGGCATAGATTCAAGGTAAAGGGCGGGAGGTTTAGAGGGGATTTGAGAAATAACTTTTTCACCCAGAGGGTGGTTGGAGTCTGGAACTCACTGCCTGAAAGGGTTGTGGAGGCAGGAACCCTCACAACATTTAAGAAGCATTTGGATGAGCACTTGAAATGCCATAGCATACAAGGCTATGGACCAAATGCTGGAATATGGGATTAGATTAGACAGGGCTTGATGGCCGGCACGGACACGATGGGCCGAAGGGCCTCTATCCGTGCTGTATAACTCGATGACTCTAACTCTATGACTCACCTCACCTCTGGAATTCAGCTCCTTTTGTCCATGTTTGGACCACGGCTATAATGAGATTGGGAGCCAAGTGGTCTTGGCGGAACCCAAACTGGGCATCGGTGAGCAGGTTATTGGTGAGTAAGTGCCCCTTGATAGCACCGTCGATGACACCTTCCATCACTTTGATGATGATTGAGAGTAGACTGATGGGGCGGTAATTGGCCGGGTTGGATTTGTCCTGCTTTTTGTGGACAGGACATACCTGGGCAGTT
The DNA here is from genome assembly GCF_052327205.1 of Somniosus microcephalus. Lineage (NCBI taxonomy): Eukaryota > Metazoa > Chordata > Chondrichthyes > Squaliformes > Somniosidae > Somniosus > Somniosus microcephalus. The sequence continues at coordinate 70,642,834 of NC_140987.1, read as the reverse complement.
TTCCACATTGTCGGATAGATGCCAGTGTTGTAGCTGTACTGGAACACTACCCCTCCAAAAAGATGGCCTGATTTTGAAATTCGCAGTATTTTTTTATTTGGTGCCTGACTTACATGCAGCAGGAAATATCTCTCCTGGCAGAGCCTTGCTGGCTGGGGCAAAGTAAGACAAATTGAGTATACGTATATTATATTTGTGACATTATTGTGCAACAATATTTAGGTTCATATGTAAGCAAAAGGAAGCTGTCTTCTTGTCAGATCCAGGTTACAGTTATGTAAAATTATTACAGAAAGCAAACAAACTTCTGGCCCCATCTCCGCAAATAAAAGTAAATATGTTACTCTTGAAAATTGCTTTGTAATTTTCACAAATGGTTATCAAGATAGTCTCTAAATAATGATTGTTGATTTTTAAAAATAATGACTTCATAGAAACATAGAGATAGGAACAGGAGTAGGCCATTCGGCCCTTCGAGCCTGCTCCGCCATTCAATGAGATCATGGCTGATCTTCGTCTGAGATCTTAGCTGATCTTACCAGTTCAGTACCCCGTCCCCGCCTTTTCTCCGTAACCCTTAATCCCCTTAGCCTTCAGAAATATATCCAATTCTCTCTTGAAAATATTTATTGAATTAGCCTTCACAGCCCTCTGTGGCAGGGAATTCCACAGGCTCACCACTCTTTGAGTGAAGAAATTCTTCCTCATCTCTGTTTTAAATGATTTGCCCGCTATTTTTAGACTGTGGCCCCTGGTTCTGTGCTCCCCTGCCATTGGAAACATTCTCTCTGAATTCAGCCTGTCCAGGCCTGCCATAATTTTATATGTTTCGATGAGATCCCCTCTCAATCTTCTAAACTCCAGTGAGTACAAGCCCAAACTATTCAATCTCTCCTCGTAGGTCATTCCCGCCATTCCAGGTATCAGCCTGGTGAATCGCCGCTGCACTCTTTCCATGGCAAGAACATCCTTCCGCAGATGGGGCGACCAAAACTGTACACAATACTCCAGATGCGGTCTCACCAGCACCTTGTACAGCTGTAGTAAGGTATCCCTATTCCTATACTCGAACCCCCTTGATATGAAGGCCAACATACCATTTGCCTTCTTAATCGCCTGTTGCACCTGCATGCTCTCCTTCAGTGACTGGTGCACAAGAACACCCAGGTCCCTCTGCACTTCCCCATCTCCCAATCTATTGCCATTTAGATAATAATCTACCCTCCTGTTTTTACCCCCAAAGTGGATAACCTCGCATTTATCCACATTATAGTGCATCTGCCACGTATCCGCCCATTCCCCCAACCTGTCCAAATCGCACTGTAGCCTCCTGACATCCTCATCAGAGCCCACCCCTCCTCCTAGTTTAGTGTCGTCAGCGAATTTGGAAATATTGCATCCAATTCCCTGATCCAGATCATTTATATATATTGTGAACAGCTGGGGTCCCAGGACAGATCCTTGCGGCACCCCGCTGGTCACTGCCTGCCACTCCGAAAACGAGCCGTTTATTCCAACTCTCTGTTTTCTATCCGCCAGCCAGTTCTCTATCCACGTTAATACTTTGCCCCCAATCCCATGAGCCTTAATTTTGCATGATAATCTTTTGTGTGGAACCTTATCGAAGGCTTTCTGGAAGTCAAGGTACACCACATCCACTGGCTCTCCCCATCCACTGGCATGAAGGAGCCCTAGTAAAACTGAAGTCAATGGGAATCGGGGGGGAAAACTCTCCACTGGCTGGAGTCATACCTAGCACAAAGGAAGATGGCTGTGGTGATTGAAGGTCAATCATCACAGCCCAGGACATCGTGGCAGGAGTTCCTCAGGGCAGTGTCCTAGGCCCAACCATCTTCAGCTGCTTCATCAATGACCTTCCCTCTAACATAAGGTCTGAAATGGGGATGTTTGCTGATGACTGCTCAGTGTTCAGCGCCATTCACAACTCCTCAGATAATGAAGCAGTCCATGCCCGCATGCAACAAGACCTGGACAACGTTCAGGCTTGGACTGATAAGTGGCAGGTAACATTTGCGCCACAGAAGTGCCAGGCAATGGCTATCTCCAACAAGTGAGAGTCTAAACACCGCCCCTTGACATTCAACGGCATTACCATTGCCGAATCCCCCACCATCAACATCCTTGGGGGGGGGGAGGGAGGGGTCACCATTGACAAGAAACTTAACTGGACCAGCCACATAAATACTGTGGCAACAACAGCAGGTCAGAGGCTAGGTATTCTGCGGTGTCTCACCTCCTGACTCCTCAAAGCCTTTCTACCATCTACAAGGCACAAATCAGGAGTGTCATGGAATGCTCTCCACTTGCCTGGATGAGTGCAGCTCCAACAACACACATGAAGCTCGACACCATCCAGGTCAAAGCAGCCTGCTTGATTGGCACCCCCTCTACCACGTTAAACATTCACTCACTCCACCACCGGCGTAATGTGGCTGCAGTGTGTACCATCTATAAGATGCACTGCAGCAACTTGCCAAGTTTTCTTCGGCAGCATCTCCCAAACCTCTTCCACCTAGAAGGACAAGGGCAGCAGACTCATGGGAACACTACCACCTCCAAGTTCCCCTCCAAGTCACACATTATCCTCATTTAGAAGTATATCACCGATCTTTTATCATCGCTGGGTCAAAATCCTGGAACTCCCTACCTAACAGCACTGTGGGAATACCTTCACCACATGGACTGCAGCAGTTCAAGGCGGCAGCGCACCACCACCTTCTCAAGGGCAATTAGGGATGGGCAATGCTGCCCTTACCAGCGAAGCTCACATCCCATAAAAACAAATTAAAAAAAATACCAGAGGTAACAATGTGGGAGCAAGAAGAGAAGCCATTGCAGGTGATTCTCTGGCTACGATTAGATAGATATGAATGGAACCAGGCGAGTGCAGTCCCACCTAGCTGGACGACAGTGGAGAGGCTTTGGAGGAGGATGGAGTGGTCAACCGTGTCAAAGGTTGCAGACAGATCGAGAAACACGAGGAGGGATAGTTTACCTTTGTCACAGTCACATAGGATGTGTTATGATATAATTGGGATTACGGAGACATGGCTCCAGGGTGACCAAGGCTGGGAATTCAACATCCAGGGGTATTCAATATTCAGGAAAGATAGGCAAAAGGGAAAAGGAGGTGGGGTAGCATTGCTGGTTAAAGAGGAGATTAACAGAATAGTAAGGAAGGATATTAGCTCTGATGATATGGAATCTGTATGGGTAGAGCTGAGAAATGCCAAGGGGCAGAAAACGTTAGTGGGAGTTGTATACAGACCCCCAAACAGTAATGCCGAGGTTGGGGATGGCATTAAACGGGAAATTAGAGATGCGTGCAATAAGGGCACAGCAGTTATCATGGGTGACTTTAATCAACATATAGACTGGGCTATCCAAATTAGTAACAATACTATGGAGGAGGAATTCCTACAGTGTATACGGGATGGTTTCCTGGACCAATAGGTCGAGGAACCAACTAGAGATCAGGCCATCTTAGACTGGGTATTATGTAATGAGAAAGGGTTAATTAGCAATCTTGCTGTGCGAGGTCCCTTGGGGAGGAGCGATCATAATATGATAGAATTCTTCATTAAGATGGAGAGTGAAGTATTTGACTTGGAGACTAGGGTCCTGAATTTAAATAAAGGAAACTATGATGGTATGAGGCGCGAGTTGGATCGCATGGATGAACTACAGAATTTGTTCATCCCTGTTTGCCATAAAAATAAAACAAAAAAGGTGGCTCAACCGTGGCTAACCAGGGAAATTAGGGATAGCATAAGATCCAAGGAGAGGACATATAAATTGGCCAGAAAAAGCAGCAAACCTGAGGATTGGGAGCAGTTTAGGATTCAGCAAAGGAGGACAAAGGGATTCATTAAGAGGGGGAAAATAAAATATGAGAGTAAGCTTGCAAGGGAACATAAAAACTGACTGTAAAAGCTTCTATAGATATGTGTAGAGAAAAAGATTGGTGAAGTCAAGCGTAGATCCGTGCAGTCAGAATCAGGGGAATTTATAATGGGGAACAAAGAAATGGCGGGCCAATTAAATACATACTTTGGTTCTGTCTTCACAAAGGAGGACACAAATAACCTCCCAGAGATGTTGGGGAACATAGGGTCTAATGAGAGGGAGGAACTGAATGAAATCAGTATTTGTAGGGAAATGGTGTTAGGGAAATTGACGGGATTGAAGGCCGATAAATCCCCAGGGCCTGATAATCTACATCCTAGGGGACTTAAGGAAGTGGCCCTAGAAATAGTAGATGCATTGCTGGTCATCTTCCAAAATTTTATAGACTCTGGAACAGTTCCCATGGATTGGAGGGTAGCTAATGTAACCCCACTATGTAAAAAAGGTGGTAGAGAGAAAATGGGGAATTATAGACCGGTAAGCCTGACATCGGAAGTGGGGAAAATGCTAGAGTCCATTATAAAAGATGTAATAGCAGAGCACTTGGAAAACAGTGACAGGATTGGACAAAGTCAACATGGATTTACAAAAGGTAAATCATGCTTGACTAATCTACTGGAATTTTTTGACGATGTAACTGGTAGAATAGATAAGGGAGAACCAGTGGATGCAGTGTATTTGGACTTTCAGAAGGCTTTCAATAAGGTCCCGCATAAGAGATTAGCGTGCAAAGTTAAAGCACATGGGATTGGGGGTAAGGTACTGACTTGGATAGAGAACTGGTTGGCAGACAGGAAGCAAAGAGTTGGAATAAACGGGTCTTTTTCCGAGTGGCAGGCAGTGACTAGTGGGGTACCGCAGGGGTCGGTGCTAGGACCCCAGTTATTCACAATATATATTAATGATCTAGACGAGGGAACTAGATGTAATATCTCCAAGTTTGCAGACAACACAAAGCTGGGTGGGCGTGTGTGCTGTGAGGAGGATGCCGAGAAACTCCAGTATGATTTGGACAGGTTGGGTGATTGGGCAGATGCATGGCAGATGCAGTATAATGTGGATAAATGCGAGGTTATCCACTTTGGTGGCAAAAACAGGAAGGCAGATTATTATCTGAATGGCAATAGATTGGGAGGAGAAGTGCAACGAGACCTGGGTGTCCTTGTGCACCAGTCGCTGAAGGTAAGCATGCAGGTGCAGCAGGCGGTAAGGCAAATGGTATGTTGGCCTTCATAGCGAGAGGATTCGATTACAGGAGCAAGGATGTCTTGCTGCAGTTGTACAGGGCCTTGGTGAAATCACACCTTGAGTATTGTGTGCAGTTTTGGTCATCTTATCTGAGGAAGGATGTTCTTGCCATGGAGAGAGTGCAGCGAAGAATCACCAGACTGACAGCTAGGATGGCAGGAATGACATATGAGGAGAGATTGGGTCAATTAGGCTTATATTCACTAGAGTTTAGAAGAATGAGAGGGGATCTCATTGATACTTATAAAATTCTAACAGTACTAGACAGACTAGATACAGGAAGGATGTTCCCGATGGCGGGGGAGTCCAGAACCAGGGATCACAGTCTAAGGATAAGGGGTAAGCCATTTAGGACTGAGATGAGGAGGAATTTCTTCACCCAGAGAGTGGTGAACTTGTGGAATTCTCTACCACAGGAGGCAGTTGAGGCCAATTCATTAAATATATTCAAGAAGGAGTTGGATATATTTCTTAAGGCTAAAGGGATCAAGGGATATGGGGAGAAAGCAGGGACAGGGTACTGAATTTGGATGATCAGCCATGATCTCATTAAATGGCGGAACAGGCTCGAGGGGCTGAATGGCCTAATCCTGCTCCTATCTTCTATTGGTGACTTTGATAAGAGTTGTTTTGGTACTGTGGCAGGGACAGAAACTGATTGGAGGGATTCAAACATGGTGTTGAGGGAAAGATGGGCATGGATTTGGGATGCAACAACACGTTCAAAAGTACTTTGAAGAGGAAAGGGAACATAAGAAATATTAGTAGGAGTAGGGCATTCGGCCCTTCGAGCCTGCTCCGCCAGTCAATAAGATCATGGCTGATCTTCTACCTCAACTCCACCTTCCCGCACTATCCTCATTAATGCACCTGCTAAGTCTAGAGGTCCTGCACAGGCTGCTCACCGGCTTTTACATGGAAGCAACCGCACTTGCATGGAAATTGGAATGGGCCGCGCAGCCAGTTAAAGGGGCCACGCACAGAAACAAAATTAGAGGGAACATTGATCCGCATATCCCTTGATTCCCTTAGTATCCAAAAATCTATCGATCTCTGTCTTGAATATACTTGAGTATGTCCTGGCCAACAATTGCCCTGTAACCAACATCACCAAAAACAGATTATCTGGTCTTCATCTCATTGCTGCTTGTGGGACCTTGCTGTATACAAAGTGTCCGTTGCATTTGCCTACAACAGTGACTACACTTCAGAACTACATCATTGGCCGTGAAGAGATTTGGGAGGTCCTGAGGACGTGAAAGGTGCTATATAAATGCAAGCTTTTTCTTTCTGACTATTCGTTTTTGTAACGCACTTCAAATTACCCAAATAAAGCCGTTTTAACATAGGCCGGCATCAGATACTGAAAAATACTGGTAATAAAAATCCCAAGCCAACTCAAATGGTATTCTGAGGAATATTCTACAAAAATTTATTTTTGGTGCATGAAACAGCCGTTTGGGGAAGATGCTAGAATATTATTAGGAATGTAGTAACAGGACATTTAGAAAATCATAATCTGATTAGGCAGAGTCAACACGGTTTTATGAAAGGGAAATCATGTTTGACAAATCCGTTAGAGTTTTTTTGAGGGTGTAACTAGCAGGGTGGAAAAGGGGGGAACCAGTGTTCAAAAGACATTTGATAAGGTGGCACACAAGGTTGTTACACAAGATTACGGCTCATGGGATTAGGGGTATTATATTAACGTGGATTGAGGATTGGTTAATGGACAGAAAATAGAGAGTGGGAATAAACTGGCCATTTTCAGGTTGGCAGATTGTAACTAGTGGAGTGCTGCAGATGCTGAAAGGCTTCTTTCCCTGGCTGGAGAGTCTAGAACTAGGCTCATAGTCTCAGGATAAGGGATCAGCCATTTAGGACTGAGATGACGTAGAGAAGGTGATTCCACTTGTGAACAAGAACAGAACTAGCAGCCATAAATATAAAATAGTCACTAATAAATCCAATAGGGAATTCAGGAGAAACCTCTTTACCCAGAGAGTGGTTAAAATGTGGAACTTGCTACCACAACAGCAGCAGCAGCGATGGCAGAGCGGACCTGGAGGAGCGCTGAGGCAGCAGCGGCGGTATAAAGTGAGCCCGAGACGCAGGTAGGCCCCACAGCAGCAGCGGCGGCGGCAGTGTGGACCTGGGAGGAGTGGCGAGGCAGCAGCGGCGGTATAAAGAGAGCCTGAGACACAGGTAGGCCCCACAGCAGCAGCAGTGCAGAGGAGCGGCGAGGTGGCAGCGGCGGAACCAACTCAGCGCCGGCAGAATTTTCAAAGAGTGACATCAGAAGTCAAGAGTAACGTCGGCACAAGGGGAGGGAGCTGATTGGTGAGTATCTGGTAAGTGTTTTTACTTGGCTTTCTTAAAGTTTTGGGGGGAAAAATTCAGTTGGTAGCGCCTCCCGTTAGCGCCTTAAGAGGGCGCTAAGTGGGGCGCAAACCAACTAGCACCCGGGCGCGGCACTGCCCACATCTCCTGCAAAATTCAGCGGGAGGTTAGTGGTAGCGCTAACCGGTAGCGCCCTGCGGCACTGCGCCGCTGGCGATGACGTCATTGGTGTGCACAGTGCCCCGCTCACGCCCCGGCCACGATCTTCGGGAGCGCCCCCTGATTTACCGCCGGACGCTATGTCCGACGGGGTCAGGGGGGCGTACCTGCGGCCGGGGAGGCGCAATTTAAAAGCGAGGTGCGGGGCGGCCATTTTTGTTGCTGGCCGCCTGCCAGCATCTGCCTGCGCTCTCATCTCAGACCTCCTGAAACACCCACCCCCCCCACCCCGTGGAGTGCTGGCTGCGCTCCAAGAGCCCGGCACTTCTCTTGAGTGCCGGGCTCTTTTGCCTGCACTCCCGATCCCCGGGGGCCCAGCTGGGCCCCAGATCGCGCTGCACAAGGCCCCTCCCCTTTAAGAAGGGGAGGAAGGCCTGCAATGCCACGGCGCGACGTGCCGCAGCGCCACATAATGCCGCAATATTGACTCACAGCGCCCCAAGAGGGATGCAGGGCACTTCCAGTAGCGCCCCGCTTCCCTCTTGGGGCACAACCGCTCAATTTCCGGTGCGGGGGCGCTACTCAAAATTTGAGCCCTTTAAGTTTATTCCAGCTAGGTTAGTAAATTAGAGGTTAATTGGTTAATTAGAGGTATGGCAGGGCAGCTCACACCCGTGGAATGCACATCATGTGCCATGTGGGAAGTCCTGGACACCTCCCGTGGTCTGGACGACCACATGTGCGGGATGTGTCACCAGCTACAGCAGCTCGACCATCGGGTTACGGAGCTTGAGCGGCGGCTGCAGTCACTGCTATGCATCCACGAGGCTGAGAGCTATGTGGATAGCACGTTTCGGGAGGTGGTCACCCCGCAGCTTAAGAGTGCGCAGACAGAGAGGGAATGGGTGACTGTCAGACAGAAGAGGAGGACCAGGCATGTAGTGCAGGAGTCCCCTGAGCCAATCTTGTTCACAAACCAGTATTCGGTGCTGAGTACTGGTGAGGGCAATGGTTCCTCTGGGGAGTGCAGCCAGAGCCAAGTCCACAGCACCATGGAAGGCTCAGCTGCACAGGCAGGGGGGGAGAAGAGGAGAGGGAGAGCAACAGTGATAGGGGATTCAATAGTTAGGGGAGCAGACAGGCGTTTCTGCGGCCGCAGACGCAACTCCAGGATGGTATGTTGCCTCCCTGGTTCCAGGGTCAAGGATGTCACTGACCAGCTGCAGGGCATTCTGAGGGGGAAGGGTGAACAGCCAGAGGTCGTGGTCCATATCGGTACCAATGACATAGGTAGGAAGAGGGATGAGGTCCTGCAGGCAGAGTTTAGGGAGCTAGGAAAGAGGTTAAAAAGCAGGACCTCAAAGGTAGTAAGTGCCACATGCTAGTGAGTACAGAAATAGGAAGATAGAGCAGATGAATGCGTGGCTGGAGAGACGGTGTAGGAGGGAGGGCTTTAGATTCCTGAGGAATTGGAACCGTTTCTGGGGAGGTGGGACCTCTACAAGCCAGACGGGTTGCACCTCAACGGGAACGGGACCAATATCCTCACAGGAGGGTTTGCTAGTGCTGTTGGGGAGGGTTTAAACTAGCTTGGCAGGGGGATGAGAACCTAAGTATAGAGTCAATAGGGAGGGAAGATAAACTGGAATTGGAAAACAAAAACATAGAAAGTAAATTGGAAGGACAGAGGAATCAAGGGCTAGATAGTAGTCAACAAAGAGGTTTGCCTGTACTAAATGGTATATACTTCAATGCAAGGAGTATAGCGAACAAGGCAGATGAGCTGAGGGCACAGGTAGATACTTGGGACTATGATATTTTTGCTATTACAGAGACGTGGCTGAAAGAGGGGCAGGTATGGCAGCTCAACATTCCTGGTTACAGGATTTTCAGACGGGATAGAGAGGGAGGTAAAAAGGGAGAGGGGGTCGCAGTATTGATTAAAGAAACTATTACAGCGGTGAGGAGGGATGATATGTTGGAGGGATCATCAAACGAGGCCATATGGGTCGAATTGAAAAACAAAAAAGGGGCGATCACACTGCTGGGAGTGTACCACAGACCCCCAAACAGTGAGAGGGAGATAGAAGAACAAATATGTAAACAAATTTCTGAGAAGTGCAAAAACTATAGGGCAGTAATAGTAGGGGATTTCAACTACCCCAATATTAACTGGGATAAAATTAGTGTGAAGGGTACAGAAGGTGCGGAATTCCTAAACTGCATCCAGGAGAACTTTTTTTTAGCCAGTATGTAGCAAGCCCAACAAGGGAGGGGGCGGTTCTAGACTTAGTTTGAGGGAATGAAGCTGGGCAGGTAGAAGGCATATCAGTGGGGGAGCATTTTGGTGCTAGTGACCATAATTCAGTTAGATTTAAGGTAGTTATAGAAAAGGACAAGGATAGACCAGGAATAAAAATTCTAAATTGGGGATAAGCAAATTTTACTAAGCTCAGAGGGGATTTAGCCATAGTGGACTGGAAACAATCACTTGAAGGTAAATCAGTGTCAGAGCAGTGGGAGGCATTCAAGGAGGAGATCCGGAGGGTTCAGACCAAACATGTGCCCTTAAAGAAAAAAGATGGGACTAACAAATCTAGAGCCCCATGGATGTCTAGAGACATACAGGGTAGGATAAAGAAAAAAAGGGAGGCATATGACAGATACCGAGGGCTAAATACTCCAGAATCTTTAGAGGAGTACAGAAAGTGCAGGGGTGCAATTAAAAATGATATTAGGAAAGCAAAGAGAGAGCATGAAAAATTCTTGGCAAGTAAAATCAAGGAAACCCAAAGATGTTTTATAAATATACTAGCTGGGGAGCCCCGCGTTGCGAGGGCAATTTTGGGGCGCGAGGGCAATTTTGGGGCGTTTGGTCTCCCTGCCCCTGTGTGTCTCCCCTCTCCCTGTCATGTCCTCTCCCTGTCCTATCCCTCGCTCCCCCCCTCCCCTCCCTCCCCTCTCTCCCCTCCCCTCTCCTCTCTCCCTCCCTCCCCTCTCTCCCTCCCTCCCCTCTCTCCCTCCCCCCCTCCCTCCCTCCCCCCCTCCCTCCCCTGTCTCCCTCTCCCCCCCCCACCCCTCCCCCCTCCCCCACTCCCCCGCTCCCCCTCTCCGGCCCCTCCCCCTGCCTAGCGAGCCCCGCGTTGCGAGGGCAATTTTGGGGCGCGAAGGCAATTTTGGGGCGTTTGGTCTCCCTGCCCCTGTGTGTCCCCCCTCTCCCTGTCATGTCCTCTCCCTGTCCTATCCCTCCCTCCCCTCTCTCCCTCCCTCCCTCCCCTCTCTCCCTCCCCTCCCTCCCTCTGTCCCTCTCTCCGGCCCCTCCCCCTGCCTAGCGCCTGAGGTCCGGTGCCGTTGCTGAGGTCCCCCGCGTATCGCGCGGCTGATGGACGGCCGCTGCGGGCGGGCGGGCGGCGCATGCGTGGTGAGTGCGGGCGGCGCATGCGCGGTGAGTGCGGGCGGCGCATGCGCAGTCAGTGCGAGCGGCCCGCGGGAGCCGGCAAGGCCGTTAGCGAGCGGGAAACTTCGGGCGGCCTTTTAGAGATCATGAGGGTAATGTGTGTGTGATGGCGGGAGACATCGGTAGGGTTCTTAATGAATACTTTGCGTCTGTTTTCACAAAGGAGGGGCAAAGCAGACATTGCTATCGGGGGGGAGGAGTGTGAAATATTAGATGAAATAAACATAGTGAGAGAGGAAGTATTAAGGGGTTTAGCAGCTTTAAAAGTGGATAAATCCCCAGGCCCAGAAGAAATGTATCCCAGGCTGTTAAGCGAAGCAAAAGAGGAAATAGCAGAGGCCCTGACCATCATTTTTCAATCCTCTCTGGCTTCAGGTGTGGTGCCAGAGGACTGGAGGGCTGCTAATGTGGTACCCTTGTTTACAAAGGGAGAAAAGGATAAACCGAGTAATTACAGGCCAGTCAGCCTAACCTCGGTGGTGGGAAAATTATTGGAAAGAATTCTGAAGGACAGGATAAATCTTCATTTAGAAAGACACGGATTAATCAAGGATAGTCAGCACGGATTTGTTAAGGGAAGGTCGTGTCTGACAAACTTGATTGAATTTTTTGAGGAGGGTAGATGAGGGTAGTGCATTTGATGTAGTGTATATGGACATTAGCAAGTCTTTTGATAAGGTTCCACATGGCAGACTGGTCACGAAGTTAAAAGCCCATGGGATCCAGGGCAAAGTGTCAAGTTGGATTCAAAAGAGGGTAATGGTTGATGGGTGTTTTTGTGACTGGAAGGCTGTTTCCAGTGGGGTTCCGCAGGGCTCAGTACTAGATCCCTTGCTTTTTGTGGTATATATCAACGATCTTGACTTGAATATAGGAGGTATGATTAAGAAGTTTGCAGATGATACTAAAATCGGCTATGTGGTTGATACTGAAGAAGGAAGCTGTAGACTGCAAGAAGATATCAATAAATTGGTCAGGTGGGCAGAACAGTGGCAAATGGAATTCAATCCGGAGAAGTGTGAGGTAATGCATTTGGGGAGGGCTAACAAGGAAAGCGAACACACATTAAAATGGTAGGACACTGAGTAGTGTAGAGGAACAAAGGGACCTTGGAGTGCATGTCCACAGATCCCTGAAGGTAGCAGGCCAAGTAGATAAGGTGGTTAAGAAGGCATACGGAATGCTTTCCTTTATTAGCCGTGGCATAGAATACAAGAGCAGGAGGGTTATGCTTCAACTGTATAAAACACTAGTTAGGCCTCAGTTAGAGTACTGCATGCAATTCTGGTCACCACATTACAGGAAAGATGTGATTGCACTAGAGAGGGTGCAGAGGAGATTTACAAGGATGTTGCTGGAGTGGAGAATCTTAGCTATGAGGAAAGACTGGATAGGCTGGGTCTGTTTTCCTTGGAACAGAGGGGAGACCTTATTGAGGTGTATAAAATTATGAGGGGCATAGATAAAGTGGATAGAAAGGACCTATTTCCCTTAGCAGAGGGGTCAAAAACCAGGGGGCACAGATTTAAAGTAATTGGGGGAAGGTTTAGAGAGGATTTGAGGGGACATTGAGGGTTGTGGGGGTCTGGAACTCACTGCCTGAAAGGGTGGTAGAGGCAGAAACCCTAACCACATTTTTGGATGTGCACTTGGGATGCTCTAACCTGCAGGGCTACGGACCTAGAGCTGGGAAGTGGGGTTAGGCTGGAAAGCTCTTTGTTGGCCGGCGCGGACACAATGGGCCGAAATGGCCTCCTTCCGTGCTGTAACTATCTATGATTCTACAAGGAGTAGCTGAGGAGAATAGCATAGATGCATTAAAGAGAAGCTAGATAAACACATAAGGGAGAAAGGGATAGAAGGATATATTGATGGGTTTGGATGAAGAAAGGTGGGAGGAGGTTAGTGAGGAGCATAAACACCGGCATGGACCTGTTCGGCCGAATTACCTATTTCTGTGCTGTTAATACTATGTAAGATAGCTGGTGAGCCTCGTACTACGACAGGTAGAGTGCCCTTTAGAATTCATTGGATTTTTTTCTTCTGGTGCCTTTCTTTAACATAACATTTGCTATTTAAAAAAAACATTGTTAGTCAGTAATTTGTGTGATTACCAAGTCTTTGTATTGTGATGCACCCTAGGGTGCTGAGGGAATTGAGGGCGGAAATCGTGGCGGTACTGACCATAATATTCCAACCCTCTATAGATATGGGGATGGTGTCAGAGGACTGGAGAATTGCAAATACTACACCATTGTTCAAAAAAGGGTGTAAAGATAAACCCAGCAACTACAGGCCAGTCAGTTTAACGTCGGTAGTGGGGAAGCTTTCAGAAACAGTAATCAGGGACAAAATTAACTGTCACTTGGATAGGTGTGGATTAATTACGGAAAGCCAGCACGGATTTGTTAAAGGCAAATTGTGTTTAACCAACTTGATCGTGTTTTTTGATGAGGTAACAGAGAGGGTCGATGAGGGCAATGCGGTTGATGTGGTGTACATGGATTTCCAAAAGGCCTCCGACAAAGTACCACATAATAGGCTTGCCAGCAAAGTTGAAGCCCATGCAATAAAAGGGACAGCGGCAGTATGGATACAAAATTGGCTAAGTGACAGGAAATAGAGTAGTGGTGAACGGTTGTTTTTCGGACTGGAGGAAGGTATACAATGGTATACAGGGGTCGGTTCTAGGACCACTGCTTTTCTTGATATATATTAGTGACTTGGACGTGGGTGTACAGGGCACAATTTCAAAATTTGCAGATGACACAAAACTGGGAAGTATAGTGAACAGTGAGGAGGAAAGTGATAGCCTTCAGGAAGACATAGACAGGCTGGTGAAAAGGGCAGACACATGGCAGATGAAAATTAACAAAAAAGTATGAAGTGATACATTTTGGTAGAAAGAATGGGGAGAGGACATATAAACTAAATGATACAATTCTAAAGGGGGTGCACGAACAGAGAGACCTGGGGGTACATGTGCACGAATCGTTGAAGGTGACAGGGCAGGTTGAGAAAGCAGTTAAAAAGGCTTACGGGATCCTGGGCTTCATAAATAGAGATATAGAGTACAAAAGTGTGGAAATTATGAAGAACACTGGTTCGGCCCCAACTGGAGTATTGTGTCCAATTCTGCGCACCACACTTTAGGAAGGATGTGATGGCTTTAGAGAAGGTGCAGAAAAGATTCACGAGAATGATTCCAGGAATGAGGGACTTCAGTTACGATGATAGACTGGAGAAGCTGGGGTTGTTCTCCTTGGAGCAGAGAAGATTGAGAGGAGATTTGATAGAGGTGTTCAAAATCATGATGGGTCTGGACAGAGTAGATAGAGAGAAACTGTTCCCATTGGCAGAAGGGTCGAGAACCAGAGGACACAGATTTAAGGTGATTGGCAAAAGAACCAAAGGCGACATAAGAAAAAACTTTTTTATGCAGTGAGTGCTTAAGAGCTGGAATGCACTGCCTGAAAGGGTGGTGGAGGCAGACTCAATCTTAACTTTCAAAAGGGAGTTGGATAAGTATTTGAAGGAAAACAATTTGCAGGGCTACGGGGAAAGGATGGGGGAGTGGGACTAGCTGAGAGTCGGCACAGGACCGACAGGCCTTCTTCCGTGCTGTAACCATTCTATGGTTCTATCAGGAACTGTTGCATTGTCATTTTGAAGGACACTATGTGAATGGGAATTTTGTTTCAAAAATAAAATAATTTTGCACTTATGAAAACAGAATATTGATGGGAGAAACAAACTCACTGACAGCATTTAGGGCTGTGAAGGATCTTTGAGCTCTCCCTGGTGTCCTGGCCAGCATTTATCCCTCAATCAACATAAATAAAAAATAAAATTATCTGGTCATTATCACATTACTGTTTAAGGGAGCTTGCTGTGCGCAAATGGGCTGCCGTCCTTCCTACGTTACAAGAGTGCCTACACTTCAAAAGTACTTCATTGACTCGAAAAGTGCTTTGTGATGTCCTGAAGTCGTGAAAGGTGCTATATAAATGGAATTTGTATAAATCATCAGCAGTTTTGCGCTACTGACTCAAATACAACATATTTTACTGAGGTCCATACACCATAAGAACTCACCTCCATTTTAGCGTTTGTCCAACGAGGCACTTCTACAACCATATTAAACAGAGCCTGTAAAAGAATGCAACATCTGAGCAACAGCAGTGCATATCTTCATTCATGATGTACATCTCATGCCAGAATTCAAAGCTGCAATTTAGTGAATAACCAGCTGTTGGTGATTTTCAGTGTGTGTGGTCCAACAGCCTTGGTTTAGGAGTTGTGGGTTATGACTAGATACCTGTAATTATCTGTAATAAAGCCACATTAAAAATGGATGTGGTATCTGATTAACCAACATTTCCAAAAACATCCTACCTGTGTTGTCTGGATTTTTAAAAAACCAGCACAAATGGCATTCCAAGGAAAACTCTGGAGCAAACTTGTTTTTGGTACTATGTAGGATGTTCTGGAAGGGATAAATAGATGATAAAAACAAGCAACTGTTATTTTGTTAGCTTGATGAACCATACGTAATGGAAAGTAGGGGTGGGGGAGGGAGGGAGGGAGGGGGGGAGGGACAGGGGCGGAGGGAGAGAGGGAGAGAGGGAGGGAGTGAGGGAGTGAGGGAGTGAGTGAGGGAGGGAGGGAGTGAGGGAGGGAGTGAGGGAGGGAGTGAGGGAGGGGAGTGAGGGAGGGAGTGAGGGGAGGAGTGAGGGAGGGAGGGAGGGAGGAGGGAGGAGGAGGGAGGAAGGAGGGAGGAGGAAGGAGGGAGGAAGGAGGGAGGAAGGAGGGAGGAAGGAGGGAGGAAGAGGGAGGAAGGAGGGAGGAAGGAGGGAGGAAGGAGGGAGAGGCGGGGAGGGAGGAAGGAGGGAGGAAGGAGGGAGGAAGGAGGGAGGAAGGAGGGAGGAAGGAGGGAGGAAGGAGGGAGGAAGGAGGGAGGAAGGAGGGAGAGGCGGGGAGGGAGGAAGGAGGGAGAGGCGGGGAGGGAGAGGCGGGGAGGGGAGAGGCGGGGAGGAGAGGCGGGGAGGGAGAGCGGGAGGGAGAGGGGGGGAGGGAGAGGGGGGGGAGGGAGAGGGGGGGAGGGAGAGGGGGGGAGGGAGAGGGGGGGGAGGGAGAGGGGGGGAGGGAGAGGGGGGGAGGGAGAGGGGGGGAGGGAGAGGGGGGGAGGGAGAGGGGGGGAGGGAGAGGGGGGGGGGGAGGGAGAACATCCGATCATATCTTCACCCTACAGACCCTAATTGACAAACACGTTCACCATAACAAAAGCAAAATCTACGCATGCTTTGTAGATTTCTAGAAGGCTTTCGACTCCATCTGGCATGACGGTTTATTCCTGAAACTTATCGAAAGTGGGGTAGGAGGGAAAACATATGATGTAATTAAATCAATGTATACAAACAACAAATGTGCAGTTAAAATTGGAGACAAACAAACAAAATACTTCCCACAGGGGCGGGGGGGTGACGCAGGGCTCGCCAATCTCACCGACACTCTTTAATATTTACATAAATGGATTGGCAAAACTACTTGAACAATCTACAGCACCCGGCCTCACCCTATATGAATCCAAGGTTAAATTCCTCCTCTATGCAGACGACCTGGTTCTGCTGTCACCTACTAAAGAGGGGCTACAGCAAAACCTGGACCTGCTGGAGTCGTACTGCCAGACTTGGGCCCTGACAATAAATCCCCAAAAAGCCAAAGTCCTTGTGTTCCAGCAAAGATCCAAACATCAGGGACCCAAAATAAATTTCACAGTAGGAACAACCAAAATTGAACAAACCACTAACTACACATACTTGGGCTTAAAAGTCAGTTCTACGGGAAACTTCAAACTGGCTGTGAATGAACTGAAAGAGAAAGCAAGAAGGGCTTTCTATGCCATCAAAAAATCAATCCAAATAGAAATCCCAATTAGCATTTGGCTCAAAATTTTCAAATCAGTAATTGAACCAATTGCACTCTATGGCAGTGAGGTATGGGGACCGCTAACTCAACAAGAATTTGCAAAATGGGACAAACACCCAATTGAGATCCTACATGCAGAATTCTGTAAAAGTATCCTCCGGACTCAAAGGAAAACAGTAAACAATGCATGCAGGGCGGAACTAGGCCAATATCCATTAATAATCACTATCCAAAAAAGAGCCACCAAATTTTGGAATCACCTACAAATGAGCAATCCCCAATGCTATCACTACGACGCCCTGAAATGCCAAGAGCTGACCATAAAGAAGAATACCCTCAGTCAACTAGTCCTGGGACTCAGTGAAGTAACTACTAACAATACTAACAATAACCAGCCCCAGGACAGTGACAGGGTAACACAAAGAATTCGACCCAACACAATCGTCGCTAAGCAAAAGGAAAAATATCTGACATATTGGGCAGAAACAACAAAAACCCAAAGCAAACTCAATTGCTACTTGGCCCTAAACAGACAATACAACATAGCTGATTACCTGACCATGGTAAAGGATAACAAACTGAGAAGAACCTTGACAAGGTACAGACTTAGCGAACATAGCCTAGCGATCGAAAAAGGCAGACACAGGCAGACCAGGCTGCCAAGAGAGGACAGGATATGCTCTCACTGCAGTCAGGGAGTGGTGGAGACAGAGATGCACTTCCTCACAGCCTGTGGAAAATATCAGGGCATCAGGGAGAATTTCTACCAAAAATTCACACAAATATGCCCTGATTTCAGAAATCTGAATGACAACCAAAAACTCCCATTCCTACTGGGAGAGGAGAGAAGCTGTATAACACTGGCGGCACACTATGTTACAGCTTGCCATGAACAGAGGGACAACCAGTAAACTAAGAAAAGAATATATATAAACAATGCGAATGTATATTTATACACTCAGGGATATACCTGTTTATACACTGTATGAATAGAACTGCGTTTATGTGCTAAACCATAAATGTATTTTGATGCTTTGGCAACATAAGATGTAACTTATCATGCCAATAAAGCGATTTGAATTGTGAATTGTGAATTGTGGGTCTGGGAGAGGGGGAGAGGGAGAAAGGGCCTGGGAGAGGGGGAGAGGGTCTGGGAGAGAGGGAGAGTGTCTGGGAGAGGGGGGAAGAGGTGGAGAGGGTCTGGGAGAGGGGGAGAGGGTCTGGGAGAGGGGGAGAGGTAGAGAGGGCCTGGGAGAGGGGGAGGGGGTCTGGGAGAGGGGGAGGGAGTGAGGGGGAGAGGGAGAGAGGGTCTGGGAGAGGGGGAGAGGGGTCTGGGAGAGGGGGAGAGGGTCTGGGAGAGGGGGAGAGGGGGAGAGGGGCTGGGAGAGGGGGAGAGGGTCTGGAGAGGGGGAGAGGGTCTGGGAGAGGGTCTGGGAGAGGGGGAGAGAGGCCTGGGAGAGGGGGAGAGAGGCTGGGAGAGGGGACTGAGAGGAACCTTGACAAGGTGCAGACTTGGCGAGCATGGCCTGGCGATCGAGGGGGGCAGACGCGGGCAGACGGGGCTGCAGGGAGAGGACAGGTGTGCTCTCGCTGCGGTCGGGGAGTGGTGGGACGGAGATGCACTTCCTCACAGCCTGTGGAAAGTATCAGGGCATCGGGGAGAATTTCTACCAGAGATTCTCACGGGTATGCCCTGAATTCGGAAGTCTGGGTGACGGCCAGGGACTCCCATTCCTACTGGGGGAGGAGAGAAGCTGTGTAACATTGGCGGCACACTATGTTACAGCTTGCCATGAACAGAGGGACAACCAGTAAACTAAGAAAAGAGTATATATAAACAATGCGAATGTATATTTATACACTCAGGGATATACCTGTTTATACACTGTATGAATAGAACTGCGTTTATGTGTTCAACCATAAATGTATTTTGATGCTTTGGCAACATAAGATGTACCTTATCATGCCAATAAAGCGATTTGAATTTGAATTTGAATTTGAGAGGGGGGGGAGGGAGAGGGGGGGAAGGGAGAGGGGGGAGGAGAGGGGGAGAGGGAGGGGGAGGGAGAGGGGGGGAGGGAGGAGGGAGGGAGAGGGGGAGAGGGGGGGAGAGGGGAGGGGGTGGGAGAGGGGGGGAGGGAGAGGGGGGGAGGGAGAGGGGGGGAGGGAGAGGGGGGGAGGGAGAGGGGGGGAGGGGAGAGGGGGGGAGAGGGGGGGAGGGAGAGTGGGGGAGGAGGGAGAGGGGGGAGGGAGGGAGGGGGGGAGGGAGAGGGGGGGAGGAGAGGGGGGGGAGGGAGAGGGCGGGGGAGGGAGAGGGGGGGAGGGAGAGGGGGGGAGGAGGGGGAGGGAGGGGGGAGGGAGAGGGGGGGGAGGGAGGGGGGTGAGGGAGAGGGGGGGAGGAGGGGGGGGGGGTAGAGGGAGGGGGGGGGAGGGAGAGGGGGGGGAGGGGAGGGGGGGGAGGGAGAGGGGGGGGAGGGAGAGGGGGGGGAGGGGGGGGGAGGGGAGGGGGGGGGGAGGGAGAGGGGGGTGAGGGTAGGGGGGTGAGGGAGGGGGTGAGGGGTGAGGGGGGGAGGGAGAGGGGGGGGAGGGAGAGGGGGGAGGGAGAGGGGGGAGGGAGAGGGGGGAGGGAGAGGGGGGGAGGGAGGGGGGGGAGGGAGAGGGGGGGAGGGAGAGGAGGGGAGGGAGTGAGTGGGGGAGGGAGGGGGGAGGGAGGGGGGGGAGGAGGGGGGGGGTAGGGAGGGGGGGGAGGAGGGGGGGGAGGGAGGGGGGGGATGGGAGGGGGGGGAGGGAGGGGGGGGGAGGGAGAGGGGGGGGAGGGAGAGGGGGGGAGGGAGAGGGGGGGGAGGGAGTGGGGGGGGAGGGGAGAGGGGGGGGGAGGGGAGGGGGGGTGGGGGAGGGGGGGGTGGAGAGGGGGGGGAGTGGAGGGGGGGGGAGAGGTTGGGAGGGTGGAGGGGGAGGGTGAGGGGGGGAGGGAGTGAGGGGGAGGGAGAGGGGGGGGGAGGGAGAGGGGTGGTGGGGGAGGGGGGGGGAGGGAGAGGGGGGGAGAGAGAGGGGGGAGAGGGGGGAGGAGGAGGGGGAGGGGGAGGGTGGGGAGAGGGAGGGAGGGAGAGGGGGGGAGGGAGAGGGGGGGGGAGGGAGAGGGGGGGGAGGGAGAGGGGGGAGGAGAGAGGGGAGAGGGTGAGGGAGGGGGGGAGGGAGAGGGGGGGAGGGAGAGGGGGGAGGTGGGGGGGGAGGGAGAGGGAGGGGGGGGAGGGGAGAGGGGGGGAGGGAGAGGGGGAGGGAGAGGGGGGAGGGAGAGGGGGTGAGGGAGAGGGGGGAGGGAGAGGGGGGGAGGCGAGGGGGGGGAGGGAGAGGGGAGGGAGAGGGGGGGAGGGAGGGAGCCAGACAGACGTGAATACACACAGCTGAAGATGGGCTGCTGAATTTTTAGTGTTTTTAGTGTTTAAGTGGGGAAAAAAAGGTTCATTTCAAGTTTTAAAGGTTTTAAAGTTAAATTTAGTTCTAGTTAAGTTAGTTTAGTTTGTTTTGTTAAGTTTAAGTTTAGTTTAGTCTAGATTAAGTAAGGAAGGAAAAAGACAACCAAAGAGACCACCAAAGGAAAAAAAAACCAGAGGAAATTAGAAAAAAAAAGCCAAAGAAAAAAAAGAAATAAGGGAAAAAAAAATATACAAACCAAAGAACAGCGGCCGCACGGGGCCACAGCAGCAGCAGAAGCGAGGTGACTCGGCCGCATCGGGAACCGAGCGCGAAGGCCGCATGGGAGACGCAGCGGCAGCGAGGAGACTCGGGGAGGCCGCTTCGGGAAACGAGGCGAATCGGGGGAGGGCCCGCACGGAGACGCAGCGGCAGCCGGAACGAGGTGACTCGGGGAGCCCGAGCGGCTGAACGAGACACGGCCCGATCGGCGGCCGCAGTCCAGCACCCGAGCGACGACCGCAGTCCAGCACCCGAGCGACTGGGCCGCAGTCCAGCACCCGAGCGCCGACCGCAGTCCAGCACCCAACGAACGGCGAACGAGGCACAGCCCGAGCGCGCGGCTGGGCTAGAAAGCCCGGGAAAGGCCCGAGGAGCCAGGCCCAGAGACCTCTGAGGAGAAGGGGAGCAACAGAAGGCTTCCAGAAGCAAACCAAGACTGTGAGTACAGGGCCCAGGGAGGGAGACTGAAGCCAGGGAAAGGCCCAAGGAGCCAGGCCGAGAGAGAGGCACAGAGACCTCTGAGGGGGAGGGGAACAGCCCGAAGGCACCGGGAAACAGCGGCTCACAGACCCAGACCTGAGAAGGGTGAACCCAGAAGCCGAGGCCCAGGGACCACGGGGTCGGAGAGGGGGACCGGGAAAGTTCGCGAACAGGGAGAGGGAAACACCAAACCCGGGGCCCCAGAAAAGCTTATTCTAAGATCA
Source organism: Somniosus microcephalus (assembly GCF_052327205.1). NCBI lineage: Eukaryota > Metazoa > Chordata > Chondrichthyes > Squaliformes > Somniosidae > Somniosus > Somniosus microcephalus. The sequence continues at coordinate 70,621,375 of NC_140987.1, read as the reverse complement.
ACAATACTTTACCAAAAATGAGCGAATCAGAAGATCCACAACAGCCCCGCTTCCAGATTCCCCCCAACACCGCAAAAAAAGCTATAAAAGCGATCAAGCATGAGCAGATGAGAGAAAAACCAGAAACACTTTTTGCTGACTGTTACATGTGTGTGTCTGAGGGTGTTTCTACTCAGATCAGCCAGTGGCTTGGATCACAGCAATAAAATGACACTATACCAATGTTCAGCTAGAAAATACCGCAAATGGGTCCATAATGTAAATTAACACACCAGGAGACAGTTCAACTACGACGGTCAACGCGTACAATACCGGAACAATATTAGTGCAAGGCAACCTCGACAAATTTGCAACGGCCTTCAGGACACTGAAAAAATTAACTAAGGGGGGAAGGAACAGCCCCAGAGTGGCCCGCACTCCCCCCAACATTGACAACTTACCAGGAGAAAATCTGTCTGGTCAGGAGGTGAACGAGCCACACAGTTCAAACCAGACACTAACCCCGGGGAACCACAGACACACGATACAACTGACAAACCCCAGCATAACTACCAGGGAGGAAGCCACACATAGTCCCCCTACCATTCCCAGCTCACCAAGAGAAGAGCAGCATAGCCAGGAAGTGAGTGAGCCCTCCAGGGCCGACCAGCCTAGCCAGGAAGTGAGTGAGCCTTCCAGGGCCGACCAGACACATACCCCGGGATCACACAGCCAGATACAACCAAAAGATAAATTTAATCAATTAGAGATAGAGATGGTTAAACTTAGAGAGGACTTCCTCAAAATGAATGACGATCAAAATCAGGAGAGGGAGAGACACAAGAGGGAGCTGAAGCTACTTGAGAACCAGGTGAATCTACTTAGGAATCAGGTGAAAGAGCTGCAGGAAAAAGAAGAGAGCCATAGAGGAGAGATAACACCATTAGACCAGCAACCAGAGGCTAGAGCTAAGACAAGACAGAGCCGGACGGAACGGCTGCACTCCCACACGGAACAAAAGCAACAGACACACAATACAAGGGGTGCCACACAGACCGACCAGCATACTGATTCGCAATCTTCCCCCACCACCGTGGAACCACAAGCGGGCCGCTCACAAGAGGTACGCACACACCAGACACCCCAGCCCAGCACACACACTATGAGTCCAAGCGAAAGCCACCAGACAGTAAACACAAACAAGGCTGACGTTGTAATACTCATAGACTCAAATGGGAAATTTCTATGGGAGAAAAAGCTATTCCCTAGAAGTAAAGTAGAAAAGATCTGGTGCCCAACAACAAACAGAGCCATGGGATGGCTGACCAAAGCCAGATTAGGCTCCCCCCAACACATAATAATACACACGGGCACAAATGACCTAAAGACCCAACAGAAAGAAGTAGCAACATCGCTCAGAGCAATGATTAGGAAAGCAAGCAGTACATTTCCAAACACTAGAATCACTGTTTCCACAATATTGCCGAGAACAGACTTCAACAACAACACAATTCATGAGATAAATGCCAGCATAGCAAGAGACTGCGAATCAAACCACAACGTACACCTGGCCCAACACCCCACCCTCGATGAGGAATGTCTTTACGACCACGTCCACATCCAAAGGCAAAGAATATCGATCTTTGCTAAAGCCCTGAAGGACGTCGCTTTTAACCGGGTCCATACCCAGACTCCAAGAGGACCCACGCCCGACCACCAGAGATCAGCGGGGTACATATCAGGAACACTACAAGGACCACCAACACACCAACCGAGACCAGAGAGGATCCCCATGCAAAACAACAATATCAGACCTGCACCACTCCTGTCCCACAGGGGAATAGGACTGCTCCCAGCCAGACAGAGGGAGAGATGCACAGGACGTACGCAATACCTCAGACAGAAACAATCCATTAAGAGACAATAAGCAGATGTGCAGCAGCATCTACTTCCGCCTTATGGATCAAGGACTAATTAATAGAAAGAACTGTAACCAAATTGTATTAACTTTTGTAGACAACTGATGTGATCTTTTTTTTCCCACACTTAGACACGACAAACACGTACCACTCTTTAACCTATCATAGTAAAAGATCAAACTTAACATGAAATCCTTATATATTTCGACCTGGAATATCCAAGGTCTACGCTCTTCACTGCGAGAAGTGAAAAGTAGGACCCCAGAGTTCATAGATGAAACTAAAGACCTAGATATTATCATTTTACAGGAAACTTGGTATAAAGGAAAAGGACACACTGGCTGTCCCCAAGGGTACACTGAGCTGGTGGTCCCCTCCAATAAATTACCAAGTGTAACCCAAGGCAGAGACTCCGGAGGCATACTGATCTGGTTTAAAACAGAACTTAAGAATTACATCAAATTTATAAAAAAGGGCGAAAACCATATGTGGCTCAAACTTGAGAGGGAGATTATCTCAAACACCCAAGATGTTTACATTTGCGCACTTTATATCCCTCCAATCGATTCCCCATACTTTAAAGAGGACACCTTCTCCAACATGGAGGGGGAAATTATCCAATACCAGGCCCAGGGGAACGTGTTGATCTGTGGGGACCTCAATTCAAGAACGGGCGAAGAACCAGACTTCACCAATAATCAGGGAAACAATTACATTTTCGGGAATAACCACTTTGACATCCCTTCCCTTCCATACAGGCATAACTGCGACAAGCAGTCAAATACCAACGGAAAACAGCTACTACAGCTCTGTCGAAACCTGGGTCTGTACATTGTCAATGGTAGGTTCATAGGAGACCTCCTAGGAAGATCGACCTATTGCTCACCTCTTGGCTGCAGCGCAGTAGACTATATGATTACAGACTTAGACCCATCCTCTTTCAGAGCATTCACAGTCAAACCACAAACAACACTGTCAGATCACAGTCAAATTACTATGTTCCTCAAAAAGACAGAAACAAACAACATAGAAACACAACCCAGTAAACTGTACAACACCAAAAAATCGTACGGATGGGCCAAAAACGACACGGAAAAATACCAGAAAACAATTAGCAATGCATCAACTCAAGCTCTCTTAGACACCTTTCTGGATAACATATACACTCACAATAAAGAAGGCGTAAACCGGGCAGTTAGTAAACTAAACAATATTTTTGATAATTTGGCAACAAATGCAAACTTGAAAGCTCGCAAGAACAAACCCAAAACAAAAAACTATGAAAAATGGTTTGACCGAGATTGCCATAACATGAGGAAAAAACTTAGAAAAATATCAAACCAAAAACACAGACATCCAGAAAACGAGGAACTACGCCTTACTTATTGTCAGACACTAACACAATACAGAAACACACTCAGAACCAAAAAAGAGCAATATATTAAGAATACACTCAGCTCCATGGAGGAATCCATTGATTCCAATTGTTTCTGGGAAAACTTGAAAACACTACACAAAAAACAACACGACGGTTTGGCCATTCAAAATGGGGACACATGGGTAAACCACTTTGAAAAATTATACCAGAAAAACACACTAAGACCAGAGCAACACCAAATATGCAAAAAACTGGAAAAGCTAGAAATGGCCATAAAAGATAACCAAAACCCGCTGGACGCCATAATAACAGAAAAAGAACTTCTTGAAAAACTCAAGGACCTGCGACCAGGAAAAGCCTGCGGGACAGACGGCATACTAAACGAGATGATTAAACACACAGACAACAAAATGAAACTGGCTATCCTAAAACTCTTCAACTTGGTTCTGAGTGTCGGTTATTTCCCTGATATCTGGAACAAAGGACTCATAACGCCCATATACAAAAGTGGGGACAAAATCGACCCAAACAACTATCGAGGCATCTGTGTAAACAGTAACCTGGGGAAGGTATTCTGTAGCATCATAAACAAAAGACTTATAAACTTCCTTGAGGAGCACAATGTCTTGAGTAAAAGCCAAATTGGATTCCTGCCAAACTATAGAACATCCGATCATATCTTCACCCTACAGACCCTAATTGACAAACACGTTCACCATAACAAAAGCAAAATCTACGCATGCTTTGTAGATTTCCAGAAGGCTTTCGACTCCATCTGGCATGACGGTTTATTCCTGAAACTTATCGAAAGTGGGGTAGGAGGGAGAACATATGATGTAATTAAATCAATGTATACAAACAACAAATGTGCAGTTAAAATTGGAGACAAACAAACAAAATACTTCCCACAGGGGCGGGGGGTGACGCAGGGCTCGCCAATCTCACCGACACTCTTTAATATTTACATAAATGGATTGGCAAAACTACTTGAACAATCTACAGCACCCGGCCTCACCCTATATGAATCCAAGGTTAAATTCCTCCTCTATGCAGACGACCTGGTTCTGCTGTCACCTACTAAAGAGGGGCTACAGCAAAACCTGGACCTGCTGGAGTCGTACTGCCAGACTTGGGCCCTGACAATAAATCCCCAAAAAACCAAAGTCCTTGTGTTCCAGCAAAGATCCAAACATCAGGGGCCCAAAATAAATTTCACAGTAGGAACAACCAAAATTGAACAAACCACTAACTACACATACTTGGGCTTAAAAATCAGTTCTACAGGAAACTTCAAACTGGCTGTGAATGAACTGAAAGAGAAAGCAAGAAGGGCTTTCTATGCCATCAAAAAATCAATCCAAATAGAAATCCCAATTAGCATTTGGCTCAAAATTTTCAAATCAGTAATTGAACCAATTGCACTCTATGGCAGTGAGGTATGGGGACCGCTAACTCAACAAGAATTTGCAAAATGGGACAAACACCCAATTGAGATCCTACATGCAGAATTCTGTAAAAGTATCCTCCGGACTCAAAGGAAAACAGTAAACAATGCATGCAGGGCGGAACTAGGTCAATATCCATTAATAATCACTATCCAAAAAAGAGCCACCAAATTTTGGAATCACCTACAAATGAGCAATCCCCAATGCTATCACTACGACGCCCTGAAATGCCAAGAGCTGACCATAAAGAAGAATACCCTCAGTCAACTAGTCCTGGGACTCAGTGAAGTAACTACTAACAATACTAACAATAACCAGCCCCAGGACAGTGACAGGGTAACAGAAAGAATTCGACCCAACACAATCGTCGCTAAGCAAAAGGAAAAATATCTGACATATTGGGCAGAAACAACAAAAACCCAAAGCAAACTCAATTGCTACTTGGCCCTAAACAGACAATACAACATAGCTGATTACCTGACCATGGTAAAGGATAACAAACTGAGAAGAACCTTGACAAGGTACAGACTTAGCGAACATAGCCTAGCGATCGAAAAAGGCAGACACAGGCAGACCAGGCTGCCAAGAGAGGACAGGATATGCTCTCACTGCAGTCAGGGAGTGGTGGAGACAGAGATGCACTTCCTCACAGCTTGTGGAAAATATCAAGGCATCAGGGAGAATTTCTACCAAAAATTCTCACAAATATGCCCTGATTTCAGAAATCTGAATGACAACCAAAAACTCCCATTCCTACTGGGAGAGGAGAGAAGCTGTATAACACTGGCGGCACACTATGTTACAGCTTGCCATGAACAGAGGGACAACCAGTAAACTAAGAAAAGAATATATATAAACAATGCGAATGTATATTTATACACTCAGGGATATACCTGTTTATACACTGTATGAATAGAACTGCGTTTATGTGCTAAACCATAAATGTATTTTGATGCTTTGGCAACATAAGATGTAACTTATCATGCCAATAAAGCGATTTGAATTGTGAATTGTGAGTTGTGTGTGTCTGTGTGTGAGGGAGTGTGTGTGTGTGAGGGTGTGTGTGTGTGTGTGAGGGTGTGTGTGTGTGTGAGGGTGTGTGTGTGTGTGTGTGAGGGTGTGTGTGTGTGTGTGTGAGGGTGTGTGTGTGTGTGTGAGGGTGCGTGTGTGTGTGTGAGGGTGTGTGTGTGTGTGTGAGGGTGTGTGTGTGTGTGTGAGGGTGTGTGTGTGTGTGTGAGGGTGTGTGTGTGTGTGTGAGGGTGTGTGTGTGAGGGCGTGTGTGTGTGTGTGTGAGGGTGTGTGTGTGTGTGAGGGTGTGTGTGTGTGTGAGGGAGTGTGTGTGTGTGTGAGGGTGCGTGTGTGTGTGTGAGGGTGTGTGTGTGTGTGTGAGGGTGTGTGTGTGTGTGTGAGGGTGTGTGTGTGAGGGCGTGTGTGTGTGTGTGTGAGGGTGTGTGTGTGTGTGAGGGTGTGTGTGTGTGTGTGAGGGAGTGTGTGTGTGTGTGAGGGAGCGTGTGTGTGTGTGAGGGTGTGTGTGTGTGTGTGTGAGTGAGTGTGTGTGTGTGTGAGGGTGTGTGTGTGTGTGTGAGGGCGTGTGTGTGTGTGTGAGGGTGTGTGTGTGTGTGTGAGGGTGTGTGTGTGTGTGTGAGGGTGTGTGTGTGTGTGTGAGGGTGTGTGTGTGTGTGTGAGGGTGTGTGTGTGTGTGTGAGGGCGTGTGTGTGTGTGTGAGGGTGTGTGTGTGTGTGTGAGGGAGTGTGTGTGTGTTTGAGGGTGTTTGTGTGTGTGTGAGGGTGTGTGTGTGTGTGTGAGGGTGTGTGTGTGTGTGTGAGGGTGTGTGTGTGTGTGTGAGGGAGTGTGTGTGTGTGTGAGGGTGTGTGTGTGTGTGTGAGGGAGTGTGTGTGTGTGTGAGGGAGTGTGTGTGTGTGAGGGTGTGTGTGTGTGTGTGAGGGAGTGTGTGTGTGTGAGGGAGTGTGTGTGTGTGTGAGGGTGTGTGTGTGTGTGTGAGGGAGTGTGTGTGTGTGTGAGGGAGTGTGTGTGTGTGTGAGGGTGTGTGTGTGTGTGAGGGAGTGTGTGTGTGTGAGGGTGTGTGTGTGTGTGAGGGAGTGTGTGTGTGTGTGAGGGTGTGTGTGTGTGTGAGGGTGTGTGTGTGTGTGAGGGAGTGTGTGTGTGTGTGAGGGTGTGTGTGTGTGTGTGAGGGAGTGTGTGTGTGTGTGAGGGAGTGTGTGTGTGTGTGAGGGAGTGTGTGTGTGTGAGGGTGGGTGTCAGTGTCTTTTGAGGGTGTGTGTGTGAGGGTGTGTGTGTGTGTGAGGGTGGGTGTCTGTGTCTTTTGAGGGTGTGTCTGTGAGGGTGTGTGTGTGTGTGTGTGAGGGTGTGTGTGTGTGTGAGGGTGTGTGTGTGTGTGAGGGAGGGTGTCTGTGTCTTTTGAGGGTGTGTGTGTGAGGGTGTCTGTGAGGGAGGGTGTGTGTGTGTGTGAGGGTGTGTGTGTGAGGGTTGTGTGTGTGAGTATGTGTGCACGTGTGTGTGTGTGTGTGTGTGAGTGTGTTGGTGTATGTGCGATTGAGGGTGTGTGTGTGTGTGTGAGGGTGTGTGTGTTGGTGTGTGTGTGTGTGAGGGTGTGTCTGTGTGTGTGTGAGGATGTGTGTGAGGGTGTGTCTGTATGTGTGTGTCTGTGTGTGTGAGGGTGTGTGTGTGAGGGTTGTGTGTGTGAGTATGTGTGCACGTGTGAGGGTGTGTGTGCCTGTGAGTGTGTGTGTGTGTGTGAGGGTGGGTGTCTGTGTCTTTTGAGGGTGTGTGTGTGAGGGTGTGTGTGTGTGTGAGGGTGGGTGTCTGTGTCTTTTGAGGGTGTGTGTGTGAGGGTGTCTGTGAGGGAGGGTGTGTGTGTGTGTGAGGGTGTGTGTGTGTGTGTGTGAGGATGTGTGTGAGGGTGTGTCTGTGTGTGTGAGGGTGTGTGTGTGAGGGTTGTGTGTGTGAGTATGTGTGCACGTGTGAGTGTGTGTGTGTGTGTGTGAGTGTGTGGGTGTATGTGCGATTGAGGGTGTGTGTGTGTGTGTGAGGGTGTGTGTGTTGGTGTGTGTGTGTGTGAGGGTGTGTCTGTGTGTGTGTGAGGATGTGTGTGAGGGTGTGTCTGTATGTGTGTGTCTGTGTGTGTGAGGGTGTGTGTGTGAGGGTTGTGTGTGTGAGTATGTGTGCACGTGTGAGGGTGTGTGTGCGTGTGAGTGTGTGTGTTGGTGTATGTGCGATTGAGGGTGTGTGTGTGTGTTGGTGTGTGTGTGAGTGAGGGTGTGTGTGAGTGTGTTTGAGTGTGTGTGTGTTGGTGTATGTGCGATTGAGGGTGTCTGTGTGGGTGTTGGTGTGTGTGTGAGGGTGTGTGTGTGTGTAAGGGCGTGTGAGTGTGTGTGTGTGAGGGAGTGTGTGTGTGTGTGAGGGCGCGTGTAAGGGCGTGTGAGTGTGTGTGTGTGAGGGTGTGTGTGTGTGTGAGGGCGTGTGTAAGGGCGTGTGTGTGTGTGTGTGAGGGGGTGTGAGGGTGTGTGTGTGAGTGTGTGGGTGTGAGTGTGTGTGATGATACCCTCCTCAGCAAAATAGCTTGCTTGCACACATATGAAGAATGGCCAGTTGCACGGATGGCTGTGAGTGCCTGTGAAATTGGACCCCAGCAGGAGTCAGCACCTTCAGGAGGATAGGGGGCAGAAAAGTGAAAAAGGGAATTGATCTTGGTGATTGTCATGGACTTAGTTATCGCACCATTTAGCAGACGGTGGTGCTGTCTATGTGAAGGAGCAAGCAACATGTTAGCTGCCAGTAACTACTGTAGTCTCCTGGTAGTTGATTGAATAGCAACATGTTGTAAATCTGCAATACTATCCTGTTGACTAAGCTGGAAGGTTCTGCACTTAGCTTTGGGTCTATCTCTTCCTGCACCTGTTGACTTTTGTGATTTTAAGTCCTACCACATTTAATTTTCAACTAGTCTTTGGGGTCCTATCTTGCATATGTGAAATGCCTGTGCTCCAACACGTTGTGTAGGCACTGAGACTGCTCAGTATTGCCAAAGCTGCTACTGACAGATCAAAATAAGCTCACGTTTCTGGAGTGGGGCGAGTTTTTATTTCTTTCATGACTGCCCCCTCAAGTGTGAAATCCTACACTAGTCTCAACAACAACTTGTATTTATATAGCTCTTAACGTAGTAAAACGTCCCAAGGCGCTGCACAGGAGCGTTATAAAACAAAATTTGACACCGAGCCACATAAGGAGATGTTGGGGCAGGTGACCAAAAGCTTGGTCAGAGAGGTAGGTTTTAAAGAGCGTCTTAAAGCAGGAAAGAGAGGTAGCGAGGTGGAGAGGTTTAGGCAGGGAGTTCCAGAGCTTAGGGCCGAGGCAACAGAAGGCACGGCCACCAAAGATTGAGCGATTTATAATCGGATCCTCAAGAGGCCAGAATTAGAGGAGCGCAAATATCTCAGGGCGGTTGTGGGGTTGGAGGAGATTACAGAGATAGGAAGGGACGAGGTCATGGAGGGATTTGAAAACAAGGATGAGAATTTTAAAATCGAGGAGTTGCTTAACCGGGAGCCAGTGTAGGTCAGCGAGCACAGGGGTGATGGGTGAACGGGACTTGGTGCGAGTTAGGACACGGGCAGCCGAGTTTTGGATCACCTCAAGTTTACGTAGGGTAGAATGTGGGAGGCCAGCCAGGAGTGCGTTGGAATAGTCAAGTCTAGAGGTAATAAAGGCATGGATGAGGGTTTCAACAGCAGATGAGCTGAGGCAAGGGCGGAGTCGGGCCATATTACGGAGGTGGAAAAGGCGGTCTTAGTGATGGCGCAGATATGTGGTCGTAAGCTCATCCCGGGGTCAAATATGACACCAAGGTTGTGAACAGTCTGGTTCAGCCTCAGATAGATGCTAGGGAGAGGGATGGAGCTGGTGCTTAGGGAACGGAGTTTGTGACGGGGACCGAAGACAATGGCTTCGTTCTTCCCAATATTTAATTGGAGGAAATATCTGCTCATCCAGTACTGGATGTCGGACAAGCAGTCTGACAATTTAGAGACCGTGGAGGGGTCGAGAGAAGTGGTGGTGAGGTATAGCTGGGTGTCATCAGCGTACATGTGGAAACTGACGCTGTGTTTTCGGATGATGTCGCCAAGGGGCAGCATGTAGATGAGAAATAGGAGGGAGCCAAGGATAGATCCTTGGGAGACACCAGAGGCAACGATGTGGGAGTGGGAAGAGAAGCCATTGCAGGTGATTCTCTGGCTACAATTAGATAGATAAGAATGGAACCAGGCGAGTGCAGTCCCATCCAGCTGGACAGTGGTGGAGAGGTGTTGGAGGAGAATGGTGTGGTCAACTATGTCAAAGGCTGCAGACAGGTTCAGAAGGATGAGGAGGGATAGTTTACCTTTGTCACAGTCACATAGGATGTCATTTGTGACTTTGATAAGAGCTTTTTTGGTACTGTGGCAGGGGTGGAAACCTGATAGGAGCGATTCAAACATGGAGTTGCGGGAAAGATGGGCACAGATTTGGGAGGCGACAACACGTTCAAGGACTTTGGAGAGGAAAGGGAGGTTGGAGGTGGGGCGGGAGTTTGCAAGGACGGAGAGGTCAAGGGTTGTCTTTTTGAGAAGAGGTGATGACGACAGATTTGAAGGAGAGAGGGACAGTACCTGAGGAGAGAGAACTGTTAACAATGTCAGCTAACATGGGAACCAGAAAAGGAAGTTGGGTGGTCAGCAGTTTAGTGGGAATAGGGTCGAGGGAGCAGGAAGTGGATCCCATGGACAAGATGAGCTCGCAGAGGGCATGAGGGAAGATCGGAGAGAAACTGGAGAAAGATGCAAGTTCAGGGCTAGGGCTTGGAGGAAGTTTGGCTAGGGGGAGGGAGGGAAGCAGCAGAGGCAGCTGATTGGATGGTTTCAATCTTAGTGACAAAGAAGTTCATGAGCTCCTCACACTTGTTGGAGGTGAGGGTGGAGGAGACGGGGGAGAGGGGTTTAAGAAGACGGTTTGTAGTAGAGAAAAGAATCTGGGGGTTATCTTTGTATTCCAGGATGTTCCTGGAATAGTGAAAAGTTTTGACAGACGAGAGCAGGACTTTATGTGGTCCAGCCAGATCTGGCGGTGAATGGTCAAACCAGTTGTCCACCATATCCGTTCAAGTCTGCGTCCCTTGGACTTAAGGGAGCAGAGATGAGGGCCGTACCAGGGGGAATGGCCAGGGTGTAAATACTGACACACTCTGAGGACCCACTGCAATTAGTGACACACTCTGAGGACCCACTGCAATTAGTGACACACTCTGAGGACCCACTGCAATTAGTGACACACTCTGAGGACCCACTGCAATTAGTGACACACTCTGAGGACCCACTGCAATTAGTGACACACTCTGAGGACCCACTGCAATTAGTGACACACTCTGAGGACCCACTGCAATTAGTGACACACTCTGAGGACCCACTGCAATTAGTGACACACTCTGAGGACCCACTGCAATTAGTGACACACTCTGAGGACCCACTGCAATTAGTGACACACTCTGAGGACCCACTGCAATTAGTGACACACTCTGAGGACCCACTGCAATTAGTGACACACTCTGAGGGGCCCCCTGTAAATATTGACAGACCACAGGGACTTCTGAGCATAAAGTGCTGGGTAAAGAACCTCTCAGTGGGGTATCTCATCTTGGCTGTGACGGTTTTACTAAATTGTCTTACTTTGTGATGACAAAGGAAAGTTTTGCCCACCTGTTGATTTACTGTATTACCCTCCCTTTCAAAACTTGGACCTAGTATTTGAAGTTGTTTGAACTGAGTTCTTGACTTTCTATTTCAACTGAGAACAAGTGAGGATGCGCCTGGAATTTTATAGCAAAGGATAGAAAAAACAAAGTTCTCCTTTCATAATTAAAATAATTTAAAATGTCTGTGTTTATCCCAGTTGTTCTTGTTTAAACAGAATTGAACTGAAGAACATTACCAAACATTACTGTTTCTTTTATACAACAAATAACAGCGGTGGCAGACATAGGGAACCCTGTGTTGTAACAGCCAGCCCTCGCCTCCCAAATTCAGCTCAGGCCTTGCAGAGCCATAGATTACCACAGTCCATTTCACTCCTCACAACATTCTAGCCCTTAGTTATCAAGGCACAAACAGATACTTTAAACAGTTACAAGGACATGCAAGACTTTCTCCATTATTGAGTTTATTTTAGGTGAATTTTAGATAACTATTTTAGAGACTTGCTCCACAGAGCCACCTAGTGATCAACACCTGCAGCTACATTGTGACGGTTGACATAAAAAAATAGTATAGAAAATGCTGACATGGGGATTTAAAGTGGTAAATGTAAACACAAATGGGTGACCTAGGTGTGTGGACAGGATGTGTGTGCCCCACACCGATTTGTAATTTGGACTGAGGAGTCACAATGTTTATTGTGAAACAACAACAGGAAACGCTGGAAAACAGTTCCTTTTTCCCCCTGATATTAGAATGCATCTAGGGAATACATTGGTCTCTTGTTGCATAGCCTGGAGTTTCCATATGATTTCTGCCCAGAAATAGCACTAAAGATTGCGGAATTTTAAATTTAAGTGAGTTGTGCCCATAACTACTTTACGCTTGAGTATCTTTTACGCTGGTTGAAAAGTCCATTCGCTTGGAGCAGCCCCTGCCACATAACTGGCCATGGCCCCCGGTCAGAATGGCACATTTCCACCAGTTGCACGCGTTCAGGGGTGTTCATCACATTGTGCCCAGATTATCGGGCGCACAGGCACCTGTGGTCACATGCATCCAGCATTAATCACCCGTAACCTGCAGTGACCAGCGGTCAATTGAAGCCTGACCCTGTTGTGTTTCTCCTGCTGCAATTACTTTACATTAGTCTAAATTAAATTAGTCTACTGTGGCGACACGCCACCATTGGACATAATCCACTCATGGCGGCATGGACAGTTTACGCAGGCGCACTGCCGGCAGCAGCCGCCCCCAGCCGGGGGCCCTTTCCTCCGGCAACTTGTTTCCCGCAGGGACAGGCTGCCGGGAGCACTTCCTGTCTGGGGAGTATTTAAGTGGTTGCGCGGGCTTTTCAAGCTCTCTCTTTGCCATGATGTAAATTAAAGCAGTTGTGTTCCACCAACTCTGGTCTCGACTCCCACGTTTGCCGCGGTATCTCAACACTGGTGACCCCGACGCTCAGGACGAATCCTAAGCTAGCATGGTGGATACAAACGCAGTCACGGTTAAACTACCGGACTTTTGGGAGAACCTGGCCGAGGCCTGGTTCGTTCAAGCCGAGTCCAGATTCTGGCTGAGAAGCATTACAGTCGACGCCACGAAGTACGACTACCTCGTCGCCTCTCTCACCTACGCCACAGTCCCCAAGGTTTGGGCAGCGCTGCAGGATCCACCAGTGGAAGGCAAGTACGAACATCTGAAGGCCGCGCTTCTTAAAAAATTTCAGGCGTCCTCTTACCAGCGCAACTGCCAACTCCTCGACCTCCCAGGCCTTGGTGATGCTTCACCGTCAGACCTGCTTTCCCACATGCTGTTCCTCTTGGACGACAAAAACCCCGGCGCCCTCTTTCGCACGCTTTTCATTCAGCAGCTCCCCGCCAGCATCCGCCCGCTCATTGTGGAGTCTGGCTCCACGGGCCTGAATGAGATAGCCGAAAAGGCCGACCGGCTGCTCTCCGCGCAGACCGCCCGCGACGTCGCGCCCGACCTCACGGCAACGACCACACGGTCTCCCCGGCCCACTAGGCCCGACCGCCCTTCCACTCCGGGTCACTGCTACTACCACACCCATTTTGGCACTAGGGCCCAACGCTGCACGCCACCGTGCACTTTCAAACCCCCCCCCCCGCACCGGCCCCCACGATGGCCGCGGGGCAAAAGGGGCCCCTACTGTACGTCACCGACGACAGCACCAACCGCCGATTCCTGTGCGACACAGGAGCCCAGCACAGCATCACCCCCGCCTCCGCCCTCGAAATCCAACGCGGCGCACGGGGTATCACGCTGGCCGCAGCCAATGGCTCTGACATCCGCACATACGGCACCCGCATGGTCACGCTCGACCTCGCAGGCCGCCGCTACCGCTGGGAGTTCCTCACAGCCAAGGTCCTCTGCCCACTCATCGGCGCCGACTTCCTACGCGCCCACAGCCTCCTTGTCGACATTCCGAGGCACCGCCTCGTTGACATCAACACTATGGCCCCCATCCCTGGCGCATTCACCCTGGCCCGTTCGGCCGGCCTGACGACCTACTGCCTCGCCAGAGCCACGGACGACTACTCGGCACTTCTAGCCGAGTTTCCCGCCCTCACTAACCCGACCTTCTCGGCCAAAGCCGCCAAACACGGTGTGGAGCACTATATCCCCACCACCGGCCCCCCGGTCTCTGCCCACGCCCGCAGACTCAACCCGGCCAAGCTGGAAATCGCGCGAGCCAAGTTCACCACCATGGAGCAACTCGGCATCATCCGCCGCTCCAGCAGCCCTTGGGCCTCGCCCCTCCACATCGCCCCCAAGCCCGGCGGAGGCTGGCGCCCCTGCGGGGACTACCGCCGCCTCAACAACACCACCACCCCCGACCGATACCCGGTGCCGCACATCCAGGACTTCTCGGCCCGACTGGCCGGACGAACCGTCTTTTCCAAGGTCGACCTGGTGCGCGGTTACCACCAAGTCCCCGTACACCCCGCGGACATCCCCAAAACGGCCGTCATCACCCCATTCGGCCTGTTCGAGTTCCTGAGGATGCCCTTCGGCCTCAAGAATGCAGCCCAGGCTTTCCAGCGCCTTATGGACTCAGTCCTCCGGGACCTGAACTTCCTATTCATCTATCTAGATGACATTCTCGTGGCCAGCTCCTCCCAACAGGAACTCCTCGAACACCTTCGCATCCTGTTCGGGCGCCTAGCCCAACACGGGCTCATCCTCAGCCTGGCGAAGTGCCAATTCGGCCTAGCCGAGATCGATTTTCTCGGCCACCACATCACCCCTGCTGGGGCCGTCACCCTGCCCAACAAGGTGCAGGCCGTCCAGCAATTCCCCTGCCCCAAAACCATCAAGGGCCTCCAGGAGTTCCTCGGGACGGTGAACTTCTACAACAGGTTCATCCCCAGAGCTGCAGCCCTCATGAAGCCCCTATACGACTCCCTCCGAGGTAAATCCGGCAAGATGGCCGTAGCCTGGACCACTGACACGTCAGCCGCCTTCGATGCCACCAAAAACGCGCTCGCCGACACCACCCTGCTCGCGCACCCGAGGGCCGATGCCCGGGTCGCGCTCACCACCGACGCCTCCGACCATGCGGTCGGAGCCATGTTCGAGCAGTGGGTCAATGGCACGTGGCAGCCACTTGCCTTCTACAGCCGCCAACTGCGCCCCCCGGAGGTCAAATACTCCACTTTCGACCACGAGCTCCTCGTGCTCCACCTGTCAGGTTCCTCCTGGAGGGCCGCCCCTTTACCGCGTACGTGGACCACAAGCCGCTCACATACGCAATGGCCAAGCACACCAAACCCTGGTCCGCTAGGCAGCAACGCCAGCTCGCGGCCGTGTCCGAGTTCACCACGGACATCCAGCACATCTCCGGTAGAGACAACGTTGTCGCCGACTGCCTTTCCCGTCCCGCCATCTGCACGAATCACCTAGCGGTCGACTACGCGCAACTGGCAGCGGCCCAGCTCACGGACCCAGACCTCCTCTCGGCGGCTACCAGCCTGCCAGGGCTACACCTAGCCAAGGTCACGCACGGGCCCGAAGCCACGGCAGTCACTTGCGACGTCTCACTCGGCCAACCCAGGCCGGTCATCCCTGCAACCTGGCGCCGCCGCATCTTCGACGCGCTCTCCCATCCGGGTTCCCGCGCATCCATCAAACTCCTCTCCCTGCGCTTCGTCTGGCGCGGCCTCAGCAAAGATGTTCGGACTTGGGCCACCTCCTGCCTCGCCTGCCAACGGGCTAAGGTACAGCTGCACACAAAAGCACCCCTGGGAGACTTCGAGGTACCCAGCCGCCGCTTCGACCACGTACACGTCGACATCGTCGGTCCTCTGCCGCCATCGCAAGGCCAAACTTATCTCCTCACGATGGTCGACCGCTACACACGCTGGCCTGAGGCAGTGCCGCTGACCTCCACCACCACAGCCGACATCGCCAGGGCGTTCATTAACACCTGGGTCGCGAGGTTCGGCGTATCGGCCGACATAACCTCCGACAGAGGCGCCCAGTTCACCTCCGAACTCTGGACGGCCACAGCACGCAACCTCGGGGTGACGCTCCACCGAACCACGGCGTACCACCCGCAGGCCAACGGGCTGTGTGAACGCTTCCACAGGTCACTCAAGGCCTCACTCCGCGCCGGCCTGCAGGACAGTACCTGGACTGACCGCCTACCGTGGGTGCTACTAGGCCTACGCACCGCGGTCAAGGAAGACCTCCAGTCCTCAGCAGCGGAGTTAGTCTACGGACAACCGCTGCGCATACCAGGCGAATTCCTCCCGGAGGCTACCACGCCTTGGTCGGCCGAACAGCAGCGGCTCAACTCTTTCTCTTCCGCTCAACAGTTCGCCCCACTTCCGGTCAACCGACACGGCGAACTCGCATCTCACGTCCCGCCAAACTTACAGCAGGCACGCTTCATCTTCGTGCGACACGACGTGCACCGCGGACCCCTGCGACCCCCGTACGACGGACCGTGCGAGGTACTACAAACCGGGGACAAGGTCTTCAAGCTGCGACTCGGCGACAGGGTCGAAACAGTCTCCATCGACCAACTCAAACCAGCACACACAGAACCAGGGGAACAGATCCCCGTGGCCCGACCTCCAACTAGAGGCCGTCCCGCCAGCAAGCCAGCACAGCCGGCGGCGAACCGCCCGGCCCCACCAACTAGACTGGCGACCACTCAGAGCCGCTCCGGCAGAACCATTAGACCACCGTCACGACTCATCCACTCCTCCTAAGCGGATTCTGGGGGGAGCTCTGTGGCGACACGCCACCATTGGACATAATCCACTCATGGCGGCACGGACAGTTTACGCAGGTGCACTGCCGGCAGCAGCCGCCCCCAGCCAGGGGCCCTTTCCTCTGGCAACTTGTTTCCCGCAGGGACAGGCTGCCGGGAACACTTCCTGTCTGGGGAGTATTTAAGTGGTTGCGCGGGCTTTTCAAGCTCTCTCTTTGCCATGATGTAAATTAAAGCAGTTGTGTTCCACCAACTCTGGTCTCGACTCCCACGTTTGCCGCGGTATCTCAACACTGGTGACCCCGACGCTCAGGACGAATCCTAAGCTAGCATGGTGGATACAAACGCAGTCACGGTTAAACTACCGGACTTTTGGGAGAACCTGGCCGAGGCCTGGTTCGTTCAAGCCGAGTCCAGATTCTGGCTGAGAAGCATTACAGTCGACGCCACGAAGTACGACTACCTCGTCGCCTCTCTCACCTACGCCACAGTCCCCAAGGTTTGGGCAGCGCTGCAGGATCCACCAGTGGAAGGCAAGTACGAACATCTGAAGGCCGCGCTTCTTAAAAAATTTCAGGCGTCCTCTTACCAGCGCAACTGCCAACTCCTCGACCTCCCAGGCCTTGGTGATGCTTCACCGTCAGACCTGCTTTCCCACATGCTGTTCCTCTTGGACGACAAAAACCCCGGCGCCCTCTTTCGCACGCTTTTCATTCAGCAGCTCCCCGCCAGCATCCGCCCGCTCATTGTGGAGTCTGGCTCCACGGGCCTGAATGAGATAGCCGAAAAGGCCGACCGGCTGCTCTCCGCGCAGACCGCCCGCGACGTCGCGCCCGACCTCACGGCAACGACCACACGGTCTCCCCGGCCCACTAGGCCCGACCGCCCTTCCACTCCGGGTCACTGCTACTACCACACCCATTTTGGCACTAGGGCCCAACGCTGCACGCCACCGTGCACTTTCAAACCCCCCCCCCCGCACCGGCCCCCACGATGGCCGCGGGGCAAAAGGGGCCCCTACTGTACGTCACCGACGACAGCACCAACCGCCGATTCCTGTGCGACACAGGAGCCCAGCACAGCATCACCCCCGCCTCCGCCCTCGAAATCCAACGCGGCGCACGGGGTATCACGCTGGCCGCAGCCAATGGCTCTGACATCCGCACATACGGCACCCGCATGGTCACGCTCGACCTCGCAGGCCGCCGCTACCGCTGGGAGTTCCTCACAGCCAAGGTCCTCTGCCCACTCATCGGCGCCGACTTCCTACGCGCCCACAGCCTCCTTGTCGACATTCCGAGGCACCGCCTCGTTGACATCAACACTATGGCCCCCATCCCTGGCGCATTCACCCCGGCCCGTTCGGCCGGCCTGACGACCTACTGCCTCGCCAGAGCCACGGACGACTACTCGGCACTTCTAGCCGAGTTTCCCGCCCTCACTAACCCGACCTTCTCGGCCAAAGCCGCCAAACACGGTGTGGAGCACTATATCCCCACCACCGGCCCCCCGGTCTCTGCCCACGCCCGCAGACTCAACCCGGCCAAGCTGGAAATCGCGCGAGCCAAGTTCACCACCATGGAGCAACTCGGCATCATCCGCCGCTCCAGCAGCCCTTGGGCCTCGCCCCTCCACATCGCCCCCAAGCCCGGCGGAGGCTGGCGCCCCTGCGGGGACTACCGCCGCCTCAACAACACCACCACCCCCGACCGATACCCGGTGCCGCACATCCAGGACTTCTCGGCCCGACTGGCCGGACGAACCGTCTTTTCCAAGGTCGACCTGGTGCGCGGTTACCACCAAGTCCCCGTACACCCCGCGGACATCCCCAAAACGGCCGTCATCACCCCATTCGGCCTGTTCGAGTTCCTGAGGATGCCCTTCGGCCTCAAGAATGCAGCCCAGGCTTTCCAGCGCCTTATGGACTCAGTCCTCCGGGACCTGAACTTCCTATTCATCTATCTAGATGACATTCTCGTGGCCAGCTCCTCCCAACAGGAACTCCTCGAACACCTTCGCATCCTGTTCGGGCGCCTAGCCCAACACGGGCTCATCCTCAGCCTGGCGAAGTGCCAATTCGGCCTAGCCGAGATCGATTTTCTCGGCCACCACATCACCCCTGCTGGGGCCGTCACCCTGCCCAACAAGGTGCAGGCCGTCCAGCAATTCCCCTGCCCCAAAACCATCAAGGGCCTCCAGGAGTTCCTCGGGACGGTGAACTTCTACAACAGGTTCATCCCCAGAGCTGCAGCCCTCATGAAGCCCCTATACGACTCCCTCCGAGGTAAATCCGGCAAGATGGCCGTAGCCTGGACCACTGACACGTCAGCCGCCTTCGATGCCACCAAAAACGCGCTCGCCGACACCACCCTGCTCGCGCACCCGAGGGCCGATGCCCGGGTCGCGCTCACCACCGACGCCTCCGACCATGCGGTCGGAGCCATGTTCGAGCAGTGGGTCAATGGCACGTGGCAGCCACTTGCCTTCTACAGCCGCCAACTGCGCCCCCCGGAGGTCAAATACTCTACTTTCGACCACGAGCTCCTCGTGCTCCACCTGTCAGGTTCCTCCTGGAGGGCCGCCCCTTTACCGCGTACGTGGACCACAAGCCGCTCACATACGCAATGGCCAAGCACACCAAACCCTGGTCCGCTAGGCAGCAACGCCAGCTCGCAGCCGTGTCCGAGTTCACCACGGACATCCAGCACGTCTCCGGTAGAGACAACGTTGTCGCCGACTGCCTTTCCCGTCCCGCCATCTGCACGAATCACCTAGCGGTCGACTACGCGCAACTGGCAGCGGCCCAGCTCACGGACCCAGACCTCCTCTCGGCGGCTACCAGCCTGCCAGGGCTACACCTAGCCAAGGTCACGCACGGGCCCGAAGCCACGGCAGTCACTTGCGACGTCTCACTCGGCCAACCCAGGCCGGTCATCCCTGCAACCTGGCGCCGCCGCATCTTCGACGCGCTCTCCCATCCGGGTTCCCGCGCATCCATCAAACTCCTCTCCCTGCGCTTCGTCTGGCGCGGCCTCAGCAAAGATGTTCGGACTTGGGCCACCTCCTGCCTCGCCTGCCAACGGGCTAAGGTACAGCTGCACACAAAAGCACCCCTGGGAGACTTCGAGGTACCCAGCCGCCGCTTCGACCACGTACACGTCGACATCGTCGGTCCTCTGCCGCCATCGCAAGGCCAAACTTATCTCCTCACGATGGTCGACCGCTACACACGCTGGCCTGAGGCAGTGCCGCTGACCTCCACCACCACAGCCGACATCGCCAGGGCGTTCATTAACACCTGGGTCGCGAGGTTCGGCGTATCGGCCGACATAACCTCCGACAGAGGCGCCCAGTTCACCTCCGAACTCTGGACGGCCACAGCACGCAACCTCGGGGTGACGCTCCACCGAACCACGGCGTACCACCCGCAGGCCAACGGGCTGTGTGAACGCTTCCACAGGTCACTCAAGGCCTCACTCCGCGCCGGCCTGCAGGACAGTACCTGGACTGACCGCCTACCGTGGGTGCTACTAGGCCTACGCACCGCGGTCAAGGAAGACCTCCAGTCCTCAGCAGCGGAGTTAGTCTACGGACAACCGCTGCGCATACCAGGCGAATTCCTCCCGGAGGCTACCACGCCTTGGTCGGCCGAACAGCAGCGGCTCAACTCTTTCTCTTCCGCTCAACAGTTCGCCCCACTTCCGGTCAACCGACACGGCGAACTCGCATCTCACGTCCCGCCAAACTTACAGCAGGCACGCTTCATCTTCGTGCGACACGACGTGCACCGCGGACCCCTGCGACCCCCGTACGACGGACCGTGCGAGGTACTACAAACCGGGGACAAGGTCTTCAAGCTGCGACTCGGCGACAGGGTCGAAACAGTCTCCATCGACCAACTCAAACCAGCACACACAGAACCAGGGGAACAGATCCCCGTGGCCCGACCTCCAACTAGAGGCCGTCCCGCCAGCAAGCCAGCACAGCCGGCGGCGAACCGCCCGGCCCCACCAACTAGACTGGCGACCACTCAGAGCTGCTCCGGCAGAACCATTAGACCACCGTCACGACTCATCCACTCCTCCTAAGCGGATTCTGGGGGGAGCTCTGTGGCGACACGCCACCATTGGACATAATCCACTCATGGCGGCACGGACAGTTTACGCAGGTGCACTGCCGGCAGCAGCCGCCCCCAGCCAGGGGCCCTTTCCTCTGGCAACTTGTTTCCCGCAGGGACAGGCTGCCGGGAACACTTCCTGTCTGGGGAGTATTTAAGTGGTTGCGCGGGCTTTTCAAGCTCTCTCTTTGCCATGATGTAAATTAAAGCAGTTGTGTTCCACCAACTCTGGTCTCGACTCCCACGTTTGCCGCGGTATCTCAAAACTACAATTAAATTAGCCTTACAGCAGAGCAGGACACACCTGTGTGGCTTCAATTGCCTGCTGGTTACAGTTCTTATGTATCAAGGGCAGATCAATTGAAGCCAATTATAAAGTAAGACCAAGAGCATTAAATCAGTCAATTGAAGACTGGCTCATCTCTTGGCAATCCCACTCTCCTTGAGATGCTGAAAACTGCCTTACTCCAGTCACAAATCGATTTATTTTTATTCATTCATGGGATGTGGGCGTCACTGGCAAGGCCAGCATTTATTGCCCATCCCTAGTTGCCCTTGAGAAGGTGGTGGTGAGCCGCCTTCTTGAACCGCTGCAGTCCGTGTGGTGATGGTATTCTCACAGTGCTGTTAGGTAGGGAGTTCCAGGATTTTGACCCAGCGACGATGAAGGATCGGCGATATACTTCTAAGTCAGGATGGTGTGTGACTTGGAGGGGAACTTGGAGGTGGTGGTGTTCCCATGCGCCTGCTGCCCTTGTCCTTCTAGGTGGAAGAGGTCACGGGTTTGAGAGGTGCTGTCAAGGAAGCGTTGGCAAGTTGCTGCAGTGCATCTTGTAGATGGTACACACTGCAGCCACAGTGCACTGGTGGTGGATGGAATGAATGTTTAAGGTGGTGGATGGGGTGCCAATCAAGCGGGCTGCTTTGTCCTGGATGGTGTTGAGCTTCTTGAGTGTTGTTGGAGTTACACTCATCCAGGCAAGTGGAGAGTATTCCATCACACTCCTTACTTGTGCCTTGTAGATGGTGGAAAGGCTTTGGGGAGTCAGGAGGTGAGTCACTCACCGCAGAATACCTAGCCTCTGACCTGCTCTTGTTGCCACAGTTTTTATGTGGCATTTACGCTGCTCGATTGCACTAACTCAAGGGAGAGCTTACTTTTGGGCTTATACTAATGAGTTTTGTGGAAAGTTGAGTGTAACTTCACCTCAACAAAACCGGCACAGTATTGGGCGCATTCAAGGGGCATTCTGCCAATCACACCACTAGTGGAAACTCCATGCCATATTATTAATGTGTGTGTTGACTAGAGAGGGAAACAGTGAAGAAGGCTATGAACAAGGAACACAATCTGTTCTTTATTAAAAGGAGACTCGGGCCTTTAATGCAACTTTAGGTGGATAAATAATTCCCAGAAGAACCCCATCTAGACAGACTAGATGCAGGAAGGATGTTCCCAATGGCAGGGGAGTCCAGAACCAGGGGTCACAGTCTAAGGATAAGGGGTAAGCCATTTAGGACTGAGATGAGGAGGAATTTCTTCACCCAGCGAGTGGTGAACCTGTGGAATTCTCTACCACAGAAGGCAATGGAGGCCAATTCATTAAATATATTCAAGAAGGAGTTAGATATATTTCTTAAGGCTAAAGGGATCAAGGGGTATGGGAAGAAAGCAGGGACAGGGTACTGAGTTTGGATGATCAGCCATGATGTAATTAAATGGCAGAACAGGCTCGAGGGGCCGAATGGCCTACTCCTGCTCCTATCTTCTATGTTTCTATGTTGTTAAGATTCAGTCCAATAGTTAATGAAAAAGTAAGCGTTCCTTAAAGATGGTCAAGGTAGTGCAGTAAATGTTGTATATATGGACTTTTTGAAGGCATTCAACAAAGTGCCATACAGAAGGCTTATTAACAAGATGGAAGCCCATGGAATTAAGGGGAAAGCGGGTGGTATGGATACAGAATTGACTCAGTGACAGGAAGCAGAGGGTGGTGGTGGAGGATGTTTTTCAGACTGGGAGGTGGTTTGCAGGTGTGTCCCCCAAGGGTCAGTTTTGGGTCCATTACTCTTTTCAATTTTTATAAACGACCTAGACCCGGGTGTAGGGAGCAGCATTATAAAGTTTGCAGATGATACGAAACTTGGCAAAGTAGTAGATCATGATGAGGATAGTTATAGGCTTCAGGATGACATAGACAGGATGGTGGAATGGGCAGAAGCATGGCCGATGGAGTTCAATACGGAGAAGTGTGAAGTGATGCACTTTGGGAGGATTAATATGGAAAGACAGTATACTGTAAATGGCACGATTTTGAAAAGTGTAGATGAGCAGAGAGACCTTGGTGTCCATATACACAAATCCTTAAAGGTGGCAGGGCAAGTTGATAAGGTGGTTAAAAAAGCATGTGGGTAACTTGGGTTTATAAACAGAGGAATAGATTATAAAAGCAAAGAGATCATGCTAGAACTTTATAAATCACTGGTTAGGCCTCCGCTGGAGTGTTGTGGACAATTCTGGGCACCACACTTCAGGAAAGATGTAAAGGCCTTAGAAAGGGTACAGAGGAGGCTTACCAGGATGTTACCAGGGATGAGGGACTTCAGTTATGAGGAGAGGTTGGAAAAGTTAGGACTGTTCTCCTTGGAACAGAGAAGGTTAAGAGGTGACCTAACAGAGGTTTTCAAGATGATGAGAGGTTTTGATAGAGTAGAGAGAGAAAAACTATTCCCTCTGGTGAGTGGGTCAATAACCAGAGGTCACAGATTCAAAATCATTGACAAAAGATGTAGAGGGGAGATGAGAATTTTTTCCAAGAGTTGTTGGGATCTGGAACGCTCGACCTGAAAAGGTGGAGGAAGCTGATTCCATAATTTAAAAGGGAATTGGACGGGTACTGGAGGATGAGGAACTTACAGGGTTATGGACAAAAGGCGGGGGGGTGGGACTAAGCACGACTGATCTTTCAATGAGTCAGCACAGACACGATGGGCCGACTGGCCTCCTTCTGTGCTGGAAGTTTCTATGATTCTATGGGCAAGGATACGGAGGTGTGATTAGCTGGGGTGCTGCTCCTGGACTGTAGCTGAGATGCCATTGTTGGGCTGTGGGAGTGAAAGTGTGAAGTTTTTCTGTCTAAACATGCAGGCATCCTAAGTGAGGTGAGTGCTGGCCATTCCCCTTAGTGTGCGGTGAGCAACTCTACCCTCCTGACAGCGCAGGGGCCCGACCGTGTGATAAGCTTCTCGTTTGCTAATTTTAAACACCCAATTTGGCATTTATGAAAGGCATAACTAATCGCAAGTAGGGCTTATGGAGATGATAAAGGCGCCGAGCGATGGGCGCGTGTATAGAGCGGCAGCAAGAGTTCAGTGCATTGCATCTGGGACCTTAGCCTGAGACTATAAAGGGGCACCTGTCCAGAGCCTCAGACACCAGTCTACAGCTGGCACTCAGCACAACGCTGAGACAGAAGACGCACATTTCTTTTCCAGATGCATGTGCCGTTTGCCAACGTGAAGTTTGAGTTGTAGATTGCTGCGGAGCATCGGGCCTCCAGCACACCTGTCCGCTGTTCTCGGGACTTACCCCGTCCTGTGGGGATTTTTTAATCGATGTAAATTGTTGCCCGTTGCTTAGGGACCAAATAATGGCCTGGGCTGCGGTGTGAGCTCGTCAGCCCCTCGGGGATTGGTCTGTGAGGGCGCCTTGCACTTGAGACTTGCACATTCTCATTTCCCGGATAGGTTTCATGTTATTTTTAAACCGCGATCGTGCTTGATCAACACTTTCCGCAAAAAGAGACTGGCACGTCTGCGACCCCGAGGAATTCCCACCCATTCCCAAAATACCAGGTGAAACCAAATCGGCGCACGGTGATGGCAGGAATGTATAGCTTTAGCAGATCAGGGTTCGGGGGGAAATGTTCCACAATGTCACCAGGCGTGGAATCTAAATTATTTGGGGGCTTTTATTACTAGTGCATAATAAAGGAGGTAGGATTGAGAATTCCTGCTGGATTGGTAAAGTCCTAGTTCCATTTATAGTCTGGCCAGATTATTTCCCTTCCTGTTGACTGTCCAATCGAGCGGCATGTGACAATTTGTCTTATCAGTAAGGGGCATATATACCCCAGCTCTCCGGCAGACAGTGCCCTGTTGCACATCAGCTGCCTCTCATTCACTCCACGCGGCCGCCACCTGCCCCCATCTCGATCCCAAATGGCACCCAAGAAGGACGTAAAGAAGCCAGAGCCCAAGGCTGCGGCAGCTCCAGCTCCAGCTCCAGCTCCAGCCCCGGCCCCGGCCCCGGCCCCCGAGCCAGCCAAACCCAAGGAGCCAGTTATCAACTTGTCCACTGTCAAGGTGGGTGCGTTTCTGCGGGGAAATCCACAGCTGAAATATGCTGGAGATTTCTTGCCTTGTTTTGTGTTACCCTGCCGATCTAACGCCTGCCCGAGGGTGGTCATGGCCAGGTATTTTCATGCGCGTTTTAATTAACCAGTTCTTTACAAGTACCAACTGCTAAAGAGGTGAGCTTAGTGACCTGGCCTTTACATCAAACTCGCTCCTTTATCAGCGGCTTCATTTGATAATACTTTAAAGATTTTCTACATTTTATTTTTGCTCTAGATGTTTAAGACTTGCTGATTTGGGACAGCGATTATGACAGCGTGCACTTCACACGGCTCCGGAGAGTCCCTGTGACTGCCTCATTTATCATCAGCCCCCACTGCCCCCACCCACGGCAGGGTGCGACACTGAGCACAAACCCTGCCACAGAAATATCACTAAATATGGGAGCAGCACCCGGGCGGCTCAGCTAACCATACAATTAAGATGCGGTTGGTGAAAAGGGCAGGGCGGGTATGGATTGCTCGGTAATGTGCCGAGCGGCTGTCAGCTCCCCTCAGCAGCCCAAATCCACACTGGCCCAGTGCTGTCACTAGACTGAAGTGTGCAGCTTAATTAACCGTGCGAACAAGAATCCCCGTCACATTCACACTTTAAATACAAAGTGTAGAAAAATAACTCGTGAAAGATGCAAGTCCGACTGTCAGGCATTCTCTTCCAGAGTTTTATAACAAAATTATAGCTTAAATGTACAGATTTCCTATGTTATTAATAATGCTTCTCCCATCCTATGATTCCGAGCAAGTTTCCACTGAGTACTCCCAGATCAGGAGAAAGCTCAGTCCCAAAGACAGGCTGTATTACAGCGCCAAACCTTTTCTGGTAAATGTCAGGGAGGCTCTGAGGGTACCTGTGAGGGAGGCTGGGGTATCTGTAATGGAGACTGAGTGTATCTGTAATGGAGGCTGAGTGTATCTGTAAGGGAGACTGGTGTATCTGTAAGGGAGACTGGTGTATCTGTAAGGGAGACTGGGGTATCTGTAATGGAGGCTGGGGTATCTGTAAGGGAGACTGCGGTATCTGTAATGGAGGCTGAGGGTATCTGTAATGGAGGCTGGGGTATCTGTAATGGAGGCTGGGGTATCTGTAATGGAGGCTGAGGGTATCTGTAAGGGAGACTGGTGTATCTGTAAGGGAGACTGGTATCTGTAATGGAGACTGGTGTATCTGTAAGGGAGACTGGTATCTGTAATGGAGACTGCGGTATCTGTAATGGAGACTGGGGTATCTGTAATGGAGACTGGTGTATCTGTAAGGGAGACTGGTATCTGTAATGGAGACTGCGGTATCTGTAATGGAGGCTGGGGTATCTGTAATGGAGACTGCGGTATCTGTAATGGAGGCTGGGGTATCTGTAATGGAGGCTGGGGTATCTGTAATGGAGGCTGGGGTATCTGTAAGGGAGACTGGGGTATCTGTAATGGAGGCTGAGGGTATCTGTAAGGGAGACTGCGGTATCTGTAATGGAGGCTGGGGTATCTGTAAGGGAGACTGCGGTATCTGTAATGGAGGCTGGGATATCTGTAAGGGAGACTGCGGTATCTGTAATGGAGGCTGGGGTATCTGTAATGGAGACTGGGGTATCTGTAAGGGAGGCTGGAGTATCTGTAAGGGAGGCTGGGGTATCTGTAATGGAGGCTGGGGTATCTGTAAGGGAGACTGAGGTATCTGTAATGGAGGCTGGGGTATCTGTAAGGGAGGCTGGGGTATCTGTAAGGGAGGCTGAGGTATCTGTAATGGAGGCTGGGGTATCTGTAATGGAGGCTGGGGTATCTGTAATGGAGGCTGGGGTATCTGTAATGGAGGCTGGGGTATCTGTAATGGAGGCTGGGGTATCTGTAATGGAGGCTGGGGTATCTGTAATGGAGGCTGGGGTATCTGTAATGGAGGCTGGGGTATCTGTAAGGGAGACTGGGGTATCTGTAATGGAGGCTGGGGTATCTGTAATGGAGGCTGGGGTATCTGTAATGGAGGCTCTGAGGGTACCTGTAAGGGAGACTGGGGTATCTGTAATGGAGGCTGGGTTATCTGTAATGGAGGCTGGGGTATCTGTAAGGGAGGCTGGGGTATCGGTAATGGAGGCTGGGGTATCTGTAATGGAGGCTCTGAGGGTACCTGTAAGGGAGACTGGGGTATCTGTAATGGAGGCTGGGGTATTTGTAATGGAGGCTGGGGTATCTGTAAGGGAGACTGGGGTATCTAAGGGAGGCTGGGGTATCTGTAAGGGAGACTGGGGTATACGTAAGGGAGACTGGGGTATATGTAAGGGAGACTGGGGTATATGTAAGGGAGGCTCTGAGGGTATATGTAAGGGAGGCTGAGGGTATATGTAAGGGAGGCTCTGAGGGTATATGTAAGGGAGGCTCTGAGGGTATATGTAAGGGAGGTTCTGAGGGTATATGTAAGGGAGGCTCTGAGGGTATATGTAAGGGAGACTGGGGTATATGTAAGGGAGACTGGGGTATATGTAAAGGAGACTGGGGTATATGTAAGGGAGGCTGAGGGTATATGTAAGGGAGACTGGGGTATATGTAAGGGAGGCTCTGAGGGTATATGTAAGAGAGACTGGGGTATATGTAAGGGAGACTGGGGTATATGTAAGGGAGGCTCTGAGGGTATATGTAAGGGAGACTGGGGTATATGTAAGGGAGACTGGGGTATATGTAAGGGAGGCTCTGAGGGTATATGTAAGGGAGGATCTGAGGGTATATGTAAGGGAGACTGGGGTATATGTAAGGGAGGCTCTGAGGGTATATGTAAGGGAGACTGGGGTATATGTAAGGGAGGCTCTGAGGGTATATGTAAGGGAGGCTCTGAGGGTATATGTAAGGGAGACTGGGGTATGTGTAAGGGAGACTGGGGTATATGTAAGGGAGACTGGGGTATATGTAAGGGAGACTGGGGTATATGTAAGGGAGGCTCTGAGGGTATATGTAAGGGAGGCTCTGAGGGTATATGTAAGGGAGACTGGGGTATATGTAAGGGAGACTGGGGTATATGTAAGGGAGGCTCTGAGGGTATATGTAAGGGAGGATCTGAGGGTATATGTAAGGGAGACTGGGGTATATGTAAGGGAGGCTCTGAGGGTATATGTAAGGGAGACTGGGGTATATGTAAGGGAGGCTCTGAGGGTATATGTAAGGGAGGCTCTGAGGGTATATGTAAGGGAGACTGGGGTATATGTAAGGGAGACTGGGGTATATGTAAGGGAGGCTCTGAGGGTATATGTAAGGGAGACTGGGGTATGTGTAAGGGAGACTGGGGTATATGTAAGGGAGACTGGGGTATATGTAAGGGAGACTGGGGTATATGTAAGGGAGGCTCTGAGGGTATATGTAAGGGAGGCTCTGAGGGTATATGTAAGGGAGACTGGGGTATATGTAAGGGAGACTGGGGTATATGTAAGGGAGGCTCTGAGGGTATATGTAAGGGAGACTCTGGTGATATCTCGAAGTCCAGGAGCTGTTCTCTACACAATACGACTGGCTTCGATCTGTCTATTGGCCCTGCCTGCTCCCAATCCCTGGTCTCCGATGAGAAGGGTTGCCATCACATGTTATAAATACAATGGACGGGAAGACTGCCCTGCAGAGATGGAATCGGGGCCAACAGTTGCGACCAGTGCAGGAGGGAGCCGAGCTCAGTGCGCTTTCATCCCCAGAGAGACTCCCGAGCGTGAGTGAAATTCAGGTGTTGCAGTGATCAATGGCGAAATCTCTTTGCTCGTCACTTCATTCGCAGGACAGGTCACTGCATCTGAAATGTAAGGAAGTCCCTTCAGTCCTGGAGATGTGAAATAAAAGCAGAAGGTGTTGTATATAGAGGGCAGTGTTAATGTTTGGGGGCTGGGGGTTTCTCAGCCCTTCAGATACTGACTGACCTGCGCCAGGGTCTGGTTTCTGTAGCTGGAGGCTGTCCTATAGGTGAGGCTGGTGTTCGGAACCTCTCCTGCTGGCACTCCCCCCCTCCCCACCCCCTCTCTAGGCTCATTTGTTTTACCACGATTTGCCCAGTCATTATCATAAATATTTGTGAAATTAAAATCTTTAAGTTGTTGCCCAAAATGGTTACTGTATGCATGTGTAAACATTTCCAGTGTTGCTGGTATTCCCACATTAGTACTATTTATCCCGAAAATCCAGCTGTTGTCTCAAACTGAGACAGTAATCGAGTCGTTAGTAGTTCCGTTTAATGGAAGACCAACCTTTTCAATGGCAGTGTGCTGTTCCTGGTCATTCCGCCGGATTTGTTGCCGACTGCTCGCTGTTATTAATGTGTGCCTGTGTTTTCCTTCTTTGCAACAGGTCTGCTGAGAATTACAAGATGGAAACAGAACATTGCAAATGCACTGTTAACGCTTAGCTCAAGGCAAGCGGCAGTCTCTGAAATCCGTTCCCTGAGAGCTAACGGGGCATGAGGCCGCTGAGCAACGGATTTGAAAGGCAGAGGGGCAGTCAGGACAGTGGCTTTGTCACGGTCATGTGAACTGGCAGCGACTGAGTAACTAAATTGCAGTAACTTTCACAGCGATAACTGAATGCAGATTCTCCCCCTCTCTCATACCCTTTACAATGGAAACATACTGTAAACGCACTGGATCTCCATTATGTCGCAGGATGTATTTTTAGTGAGTTTTTGTGCTGGCTGTGGTGTGGGATGTCAATGTAATCAAGTACATTTTCTATTTTGGACACTTTCCAATCTCACGGAAGTCAGGTAAAGCAGGGGCACGTTAGGAGTGACATTTCTTTCCCCCCCGACCTCAGGAAAACCAGTGTGATCTTGTCCCATTTCCTGCACCAGCTGTTCTTATGGAATCCCTGGCACCCACATCCCACTGACTGGAAGTGCATTCACACTGCAAGCTTAGCATCAATGTCAGGTGGTTACAGCTTCACTCCGACCTGTGGAGTGTACACCAGGCGCCAAGGCCCCAACTGGTCATGAAACAAAGCAGAATGAGACTCCCTCCTGCAAAGTGGTCTGCTCCTCTACAATTTCAGCGTCTATATCATGTGAAAGCTCAGCTCAAGGTCCAGTGTAAATATTGCATTTCAGCTCTCCACCCACACTAAGCTGTAGTATAAATCTAGAGTCTGACTGAAGAAAAGTGGAGTGAGGCTTCCTGGCGGAGGGACTGTTTGGCACTATTATACATATAAAAAATCATTAGAAAATGGACTAGTGCCAGCAGACTCTGGAATCGGGTTGGGGCTTGGGAATCAGAACTACAATTTCAAAATTTGGGGATGACACCAAATTGGGGGGTATAGTTACTACTGAGGAGGACTGTGACAAAATACAGGAAGACATTCATAAACTTGCAGAATGGACTTGTAAATGGCAAATGAAATTTAGTATAAATAAGTTTGAGGTGGTGTATTTTGGTAGGAGGAATAAAGAGGCCACATACTCCTTAGAAAATAAAAGTATAAATGGGGTAGAGGAGCAAAGGGATCTGGGGTACAAATACACAAATCACTAAAGGTCGCAATGCAGCTTAACAAGGCCATAAAGGGGATTAAGGGTTACGGAGAAAAGGCGGGGACGGGGTACTGAACTGGTAAGATCAGCTATGATCTCAGACGAAGATCAGCCATGATCTCATTGAATGGCGGAGCAGGCTCGAAGGGCCGAATGGCCTACTCCTGTTCCTATCTCTATGTTTCTATGTTTCTAAAACTGTAAACCAAGCACCAGAGGAATAGAATTGA
The DNA here is from genome assembly GCF_052327205.1 of Somniosus microcephalus. NCBI lineage: Eukaryota > Metazoa > Chordata > Chondrichthyes > Squaliformes > Somniosidae > Somniosus > Somniosus microcephalus. The sequence goes on along the minus strand of NC_140987.1, from coordinate 70,590,422 downwards.
AAAGCAGGAAAGTTATGCTAAGCATGTATGGAACCTTGGTTAGACCACACTTCGCGTTCTGGTCTCCATATTATAAAAAGGATATAGAGGCACTGGAGAGGGTGCAAAAAAGATTTACAAGGATTATACCAGAACTGAGAGGTTAGAACTATCAGGAGAGACTGAACAGGCTGGGGCTCTTTACTCTAGAAAAGAGAAGGCTGAGGGGTGACCTAAATGAGGTCTTTAACATTAGGAAGGTGTTTGATAGGGTAGACGTAGAGAAGATGTTTCCACTTGTGGGGAGACCAAAACTAGGGGCTATAAATACAAGATAGTCATTAATAAATTCAATAAGGAATTCAGGAGAAACTTCTTTACCCAGAGAATGATTAGAATGTGGAACTCGCTACCACATGGAGTGGTTGAGGCGAATAGTATAGATGAAGTTATGGGGATGTTAGACAAGTACATGAGGGAGACGGGAATAGAAGGATATGCTGTAGGGTGGGAGGAGGCTCGTGAGGAGCATAAACACTGGCATAGACCAGTTGGGCCAAATGGCCAATTTCTGGGCTATATATTGTATGTAACTCTATGACATCTGAATAGAATGCAGTGTCAAACCTGATGTAAAAAAGTCCACTGATCCCTTGACACTTTTTCATAGAATCATAGAATTGTACAACAGCAACAATTTGCATCTATATTAGCACCTTTAACATAGTAAAACAAGAGCATTATCAAATCAAATTTGACACCAACCCCATAAAGAGATATTAGCTTGGTCAAAGAGGTAGGTTTTAAGGAGCATCTTAAAGGAGGAGAGAGAGGTCGCGAGATGGAGAGGTTTAGGGAGGGAATTCCGGAGCTTAGAGCCTTGGCAACAGAAGGCACGGCCACCAATGGTGGAGTTAAGAAAATCGGGAATGCACAAGAGGCCAGAATTAGAGGAGTGCAGATATCTCGGAGGGTTTTAGGGCTGGAGGAGGTTAGAGAGATAAGGAGGGGCGAGGCCATGGAGGGATTTGAAAACAAGGATAAGAATTTTAAAATCGAGGTGTTGCTGGACCGGGAGCCAATGTAGGTCAGTGAGCGCTGGGGCGATGGGTGAATAGGACTTGGTGCGAGTTAGGATACGGGCAGCAGTATATGGAGGGTGGAAAATGGGAGGCCAGCCCGGAGAGCGTTGGAATAATCACTTTCAAAAAGGAATTGTGTATGTACATGAAAAGGCCATTGTTAGGGCTATGGAGAAAGCAGGGGAGTGAGACGAACTGGATAGCTCTTTCAAGAGCCAGCAGAGGCACGATAGGCTGAATGGCTTTCTGTGGTGTACCTTGCAACCTCCATAAACATTAGCTGATCCAGAACTGTGCTGCCGGTATCCTAACTCGCACTGTCCCATTCATCTCTGTGCTCGCTGACCTACATTGGCTCCTGTTCCGGCAATGCCTTGATTTAAAAATTCTCCTCCTGGTGTTCAAATCCCTCCACGGCACACGCACTGGCCATCCGCACATGCACAGAGCTCTCTTTCTTGGACAACAACTCAGGGAGTGTAGGTGGGATATTGGCTGGCTCAAACCCGAGGTGCAGCTATTGTACGGGTTTGAGACAAGTAGCTGCTCAGAACAGGATAGGGCCATCGCTGCTGAGTTATACTGCCAGCTAGGAGCAATTAGCCGGTAGCTAAGTGTAGTGGGTATTTGAGCAGGTGATGTTGAGGCAAAGGGGCATGATTGCTGCTGTGACCTATCACCCAGGCTGGGATCAGAACCAGCCCTCTGTGACCCTGACCTGTTCACTACTTCCACAGTTGAATTTCTAACACTCATTTCCTATTATACATTTTTAATCAAACATATTTAATGTAAACATTTCTATATAATAAATGTATATAGTTTTGGAAAAAGAAGAAACAAATAAAGACTTGCATTTAAATGGCGCCTTTCACAACCACCAAACATCCCAAACCGCTTTACAGCCAATGAAGTACTTTTGAAGTGGAGTCACTGTTGTAATGTAGGAAACGCAGCAGCCAATTTGTGCACAGCAAGCTCCCACAAACAGCAATGTGATAATGACCAGATCATCTGTTTTTTAGTGATGTTGATTGAGGGAGTAACGTCTCATCTGAAAAATGGCACCTCCGACAGTGCCGCACTCCTTCAGTACTGCACTGGAGGGTAGTACAAATCTGGTATTCTCCCCCCTCCCCAAAAGACTGGGTGCTGGGGGTTAATTGGAGCTTTCAAGACTGCGATGGATAGCTTATTGTTAGGTAAGGGTATGAGGGAGATGGAGCTACGGCTGAATGGCCTCCTCCTGTTCCTATATTGCACCTGGTTCATTTAATCTAATTCTCTAGCCTGATATAAATAATTCACAATACCAAAGATCCTTATACAGAGAGAAAGACTTGCATTTATACAGTGCATTTCACCACCTCAGGACGTCCCAAAGGGCTTCATGGCCAATGAAGTCCTTTTGAAGTGTGGCCAGTGCTGCAATATAGGGAAACATGCAGAGGACAGTTCCAGCCAGGGTCGGTGAGACGGGGGTTTGAATCTGCTGACGCGCCCCAGACTCCTTGCCTGAAATTCCTTGGTCCCCAAATAGGGTGTGTGGTGTATTTCTGGCGCGGTCCTCTTGCCCTAAGAAAGTTAAAGAACTCGGGCAGAGGGGGGAGGCGGGCTGTGTCGACACCTGATGCCGCTGCCCCGTCATCCCCGCACATAAATAAGAGGCGAGGCTGCGGGGAAAGGACCATCTCTGTGAAGAGACCAGCTCCGCCTGCCTGCTGCTGCCCCTCCTCCTCGCCCGTGTTCTGCCGATCTCCAGCCATGGTGGGTCGGGCTGCCGCCCAGGCTGCTGCCCTTTTAGTCATTCATTCATTCATTGATTGTCCGCTCGCTGCATTTGCAATCTCTCCAATCTCTGTTTTCTTCTTCTTGCCTTGCAGTCATTCTCAGCAGACGAGGTGGCCGGTAAGTGTTGCACAGAAGCCTGGTGAGCCGGGCTGCAGCAATGGCCATGGGTGGTGGGGCCATTGAGAGCCCCCTCAGCCCCCCTGGCTCTTGCCCCAGCCCGGCTCACAGCCCGGACTGGCCCCGCGGGACATCAGCCCAGAGCGCTGCCGCGGGACAGTCCGGGCCCCTCACAACCGCCCGCTCCTCATGTCTCTCCGTCTGGGGTCTTTGTTTGTTCTCTCTTTCAGATCGAATTCACTTCGGAGCAGCAGGAAGGTGAGCGGCGGCCTCTCGGTGACCAGCCCTGTCGGTAACCGGGGTCCGGGCTCTGAGCGGTGTGAGAGCACAGGCCGTCCATCCCCGGCCCGGCCTTCTCCACAGCGGCAGGGAGCTGGGGCGGGGCTGGGCTGGGGGGGCTGGTGGTGCGATGGTGGGTGGTGGTCTGTGTGCTGGGGGGGGGGCGTCTGGGCTCTGTGCGGTGCGGTGCGGGGGGGGGGGGTGTCTGCGGTGCGGGGGGGTCTGTGGGGGGGGTGTCTGTGCGGTGCGGGAGGGTCTGCGGTGTGGGGGGTCTGCGCTGCGGGGCGGGGGTCTGCGCTGCGGGGGGGTCTGTGCGGTGCGTGGGGGCGTGTGCGCTGCGTGGGGGGGGTCTGTGCGGTGCGCGGGGGGGGTCTGTGCGCTGCGGGGCGGTCTGTGCTGCGCGGGGGGGGTCTGTGCGGTGCGGGGGGGGGTCGGCGCGGCGGGGGGGGTCTGTGCGCTACGGGGCGGGGGGGGTCGCTGCGGGGCAGGGGCCTGAGCGCTGCGGAAAGGGGGTCTGTGCGCTGCGGAGAGGGGGTCTGTGCGCTGCGGGGCGGGGGTCTGCGCTGCGTGGGGGGGTCTGTGCGCTGCGGGGCGGTCTGTGCGCGGGGGGGGGTCGGCGCGGCGGGGGGGTCTGCGCTACGGGGCGGGGGGGTCGCTGCGGGGCAGGGGCCTGAGCGCTGCGGAAAGGGGGTCTGTGCGCTGCGGAGAGGGGGTCTGTGGGTTACTTTAATGAGAAAGGTATAACAGAAGGTGGTTGTGTATTGATACCAAAAACAGCAGAAGGGGGCTGGGGTTTTAGGGGACTGATATTTTGCTCCAACCATGGTGTGTTTTTGCTGTAGTAAAGCCCCTTGGTACCAAGGAAGAATCCAAACATGTTCCCTATGTTTTGTAAATTAGTGTTTAGGAGAGCTTTAAGAAGCGTAGTGTTAAATAAAAAACTAGTCATTTCGACACAAAATAATTGAAAATCCCCCCCCCCTCTCAAAATTGTTTTTTTTAAATGATGTTCCGGTGGCACAGCTACCCATAGGTGGAACAGTCGGGCGGATACCGGCTCCCTCGGGGTACCGGCTCTCGGGCTCCCTCGCTCCCTCGGGGTACCGGCTCCCTCGCTCCCTCGGGGTACCGACTCCCTCGCTCCCTCGGGGTACCGACTCCCTCGCTCCCTCGGGGTACCGACTCCCTCGCTCCCTCGGGGTACCGGCTCCCTCGCTCCCTCGGGGTACCGGCTCCCTCGCTCCCTCGGGGTACCGGCTCCCTCGCTCCCTCGGGGTACCGGCTCCCTCGCTCCCTCGGGGTACCGGCTCCCTCGCTCCCTCGGGGTACCGGCTCCCTCGCTCCCTCGGGGTACCGGCTCCCTCGCTCCCTCGGGGTACCGGCACCCTCGCTCCCTCGGGGTACCGGCACCCTCGATCCCTCGGGGTACCAGCTCCCTCGGGGTACCGGCTCCCTCGGGGTGCTCGCTCCCTCGGGGTACCGGCACCCTCGATCCCTCGGGGTACCAGCTCCCTCGGGGTACCGGCTCCCTCGGGGTGCCGGCTCCCTCGCTCCCTCGGGGTACCGACTCCCTCGCTCCCTCGGGGTACCGGCACCCTCGATCCCTCGGGGTACCAGCTCCCTCGGGGTGCCCGCTCCCTCGGGGTACTGGCTCCCCGGCTCCCTCGGGGTACCAGCTCCCTCGGGGTGCCCGCTCCCTCGGGGTGCCCGCTCCCTCGGGGTACCGACTCCCTCGCTCCCTCGGGGTACCGGCTCCCTCGCTCCCTCGGGGTACCGGCACCCTCGATCCCTCGGGGTACCAGCTCCCTCGGGGTACCGGCTCCCTCGGGGTGCTCGCTCCCTCAGGGTACCGGCACCCTCGATCCCTCGGGGTACCAGCTCCCTCGGGGTACCGGCTCCCTCGGGGTGCCGGCTCCCTCGGGGTGCCGGCTCCCTCGGGGTGCCGGCTCCCTCGGGGTGCCCGCTCCCTCAGGGTGCCCGCTCCCTCGGGGTACTGGCTCCCCGGCTCCCTCGGGGTGCCGGCTCCCTCGGGGTACCAGCTCCCTCGGGGTGCCGGCTCCTTCGGGGTGCTGGCTCCTTCGGGGTACCGGCTCCCTCGCTCCTTCGGGGTACCGGCTCCCTCGGTTGCTGTGGTGTTACCGGGGAGCTTTCCTCTGTTCTGTATTTCCATTGAAATCATAGCTCCTGTTCCGGGTGAAAGACTCAGCAGAGGAAATGTTAAGGGTCCCAATGACATGGAGTCAGGGGTACTCTTCCCCCAAGTGTGGTCATTGACTGTCTTGGAGGCTGCCTTGCCAGAAATGGAGCTGAATACATTGTGCTTCTCTGGGTAGCTGCGGTTATGTTGCTATTGGTCCTGACACCTAGGGGATTTAAAATAAACACTAAATAAGCAAAAAGGACAGTGGATTATTAGGCAACGGCTGTTGCAATTGACAGGGAGAAGTCTAGCAGTCATGTACTGTGAGCAGGTGCAGATCAGTTTCAGCCAGTCAGCACTCTGTATCTGGTCAGTTTGCCCATAAATAGCTGTGTTGTCTTTGAGAGAACCAGAGTCAACCATCTGGATACAGTTATGTGGGATTTTTCCCTCTGCATGCTAACCACTCCCACTCTGCACTTCACAAGAAGGAATCATTGGGGATAAACTCAAAATACATGCCCTTAAAAGGCTAAAACATTGACTTGGATACACAAATGAGTGTGAGCAGTTTTAGTAATGTATCCTTTGCATTGTGTGCATACCAACACATTCACTGTGACTCCTCCTAGTTGGTTTCCTGTGCATATTTCTTCCTGTGGCTTATTTAGCCCGGGTCCTTGGCCCCTATCTGGATCGTGCAGGAGTGGGAGTGGATCAGTGCTTTTCGTGCAGTCCAAGTTAAGTTTGTTCCTTCCAAAATTCTCACCCGTCCTGTGTTGTGTGTATTTGTCATGTTCTCTCTCCCTCAGACTTCAAGGAGGCTTTCCTCCTGTTTGACAGGACTGGTAATTCCAAGATCACCTACAGCCAGGTTGCAGGTATCCTGCGTGCTCTCGGCCAGAATCCAACCAATGCTGAAGTGAAAAAGATCCTGAACAACCCCAGCGCTGAGGGTAGGTCCCCAACACAAGCACGATGGGCCAAATTGCCTCCTTCTGTGCTGTATCATTCTATGATTCTATAAAAACCTTGTCTTTTGAGGGTATTCTCCGAGCCTTGATTATTTGTAACGCTCACCTTTTGGTGTCTTTTTTAGAGATGGCCAACGTATCCATTGACTTTGACCAGTTCCTGCCCATGCTCCAGACTATGGCCAACAACAAGCAGCAGGGTTCCTATGAGGACTTTGTTGAGGGTCTGCGCGTCTTTGACAAGGAAGGCAACGGCACCGTGATGGGCGCTGAACTCCGCCACGTTCTGGCCACACTGGGTATGACACGAGCATAAATCAAATACCATAAAAGGGAACTCATTCTTGGCAAAATAGAATTCGAAGCATAGATCATTATTTAATTCTCTATGGCCTAGAAATTGGGGAACGCTGAAAATCTGCCGATAACATTGGCGGCCAAGGATAATGGCCACCGACCAAGAGAGCGCAGGCGGTACCGGCAGTTTGGTACTGCCTGCTCATTAACATCAGTGTGGTGGTGATTTGCTTGTGTAATGCGCTCTGTGCAGTGCTAATCTCAGAAGGAGGCCAAATGTCGCCTTGTTCTCCCGTTCGCAGTGTAGGGGAGCGGGGAAGAAAGGAGCGACCCCAAGAGTTGCCATACAGAAATGTTAGCTGCTACCCGATGTTTAGCTATTTTTTTTTGGTTTATGACATGAATACAGATAAGAGATTTTATCAGAGATCATCTTCAATCGTTGCAATGGAGTTTACCCATTGATTTATTGACCCACAAACACTGTTGGCCAGCTCCCAGAAAATGCAACCCCGCCCCCCCCCGCCCAGCTCCCACCACCAATGGACAAAAAATGAAAGTTTAAAAGAAGAACCTCGGCAAAGGAGGCGTTTGAAGTCCCGGCGTCCATCCTCAAGTTCTGCCAGACTCCCCATGGCCGTTAATGCTGCTGAAAGTCCTTTTAGCGGCAGCACTCACTGGCGTGATTTAGCGCCGGCGGCAATGCGAGCGGAGAAGCTGGCGTCAACTTAGCGTTGCATGTCGCTTAACGTCACGCTCCACCTCATTAAAATACTCTCGCCGATAGCAGTTAACGGCCGATAATGGCGGCCGCCGTGGTACCTGTCACCAGCTGGCGGAAGGGTGCCACCAGCCATTTTTTCGCCATTTCAGTGTGGGCGAGCGCGGGGGCTATGCAGGGGGGTGTGGGGGCCGTGCAGGGGACGTGGTGGCAGTGCAGAGAGTGCGGGGGTGGCGTGAGGGCAGTGCGGGGGGGTGCAGTGGTGGGGGCAGTGCGGGCGTGATCGGGGAGTGCTAGGGCAGTGCGGGTGGGCATGGGGGCAGTGCGGGTGGGCATGGGGACAGTGCGGGGGGCCATGTGGGCAGGCACGGGGGCAGTGCAGGCGTGATTGGGGGGGCACGGGGCGGTGCAGGTTGCGGGCGGGCACGGGGGCAGTGCAGGCGTGATTGGGGGGCACGGGGCGGTACAGGGTGTGGGCGGGCACGGGGGCAGTGTAGAGGGGACACTATAGGATAAAGGTGTAGCAGTACTCTGGGTTGACACAGCATCTATTGAAGTATCCGGATTTACAGATATTGATGCCACTTTATGGAGCTGCACCCGGGACTCTTGCTCAATGGGCACACATCCTCCACACTGAATTCTCCTGGGGTTTTTTGGTGAGTGTGTTCTGTTTGCTGTTAGTGGATATTGTTTTTTCCCGTTTCTTTGTGTGGCAGATGATGTTATGAGCTTGACTGAGTGTGGAGTGCTGTTTTCTGGCCCTGGGGGATTCCCAGGGCTCTGGAGACATAAATCCAGCACCTACACGTTACCAAGGCACAGGCGGTTAATATTTCTGGTGGCTGCAGTTGCAAAGGTGAGGTAGGGGATTGTCCATATTAACAGAGATGTTGATGCAGCAATGTTTGCTCTGTGCTCCAGGTGAGAAGCTGACAGAGGATGAGGTGGAACAACTGCTGATAGGTCAGGAAGATCCCAACGGCTGCATCAACTATGAGGGTAGGTGTTTGAACAAGCTCAGACATTTCCTATCATTCTTCTGTATTTTGCATTTTGTGTAAATCATTTTGACATTTTACTTTCTGTTCTGTTTTACTGATTCATTTTTGTTTCCTTTGACAGCTTTTGTCAAACACATCATGTCTGTTTAAAGTGGATCCCCGTGGTACGCACGCGCATGTTTATTTCAGTTGCCTTCTTTCTTTTTGAAGTCGGTTCCGTTTTGTACAATTCCTTATTTGTCAGTGATCGCAGGACTTTTGTTTATCGTATGGCGCCTGCTCACCAAAAGCCAATTTACTCTACAGAATTGACTCTAAACCACCGGTTATTTATTTGAATGGTTAATAACAGGATAATCTTGTTTGGGTGAAGAGATACTCAATATTGTAACTGTTTTAGAATGAGGAAGAACAGAGTGAGAGAAATGAAATTATAAGTAGAACAGTGAGAGTGTTCAGGCTGGTCTTGGGGGTAGCTCATTTAAACAGTCAAAAACCAGGCAGAACAGTGCAGCTTCATGCAGAACGTGGCTGTTTTACGCTCCTGTATGAACAGATGGGGCCACGTTTGTTTGCTGCAGTTTTTAAATGGCCGCTCCCCCGTCTAATGTTTGAACTGGTCAAAAAGTGTCGCCCTTAATTTTAACTGGGACGTGTGTCGTTGAAACCATTAAAAGTTGAAACCATTAAAAGTGAAAACAATGTAAGGCCAAAGGGGCAGGGTCTGCATGGAATGTTTTTAATTCATGCTCAGGATAAGGGCGACATTGGCAAGGACAGCATTTATTGCCCATCCCTAATTACCCTTGAGAAGGTGGTGGGTCTTCTTGAACCACTGCAGTCCATGTGGTGAAGGTACTCCCACAGTGCTGTTAGGGAGGGAGGGCCAGGATTTTGACCCAGAGACGATGAAGGATCGGCGATATACTTCTAAGTCAGGATGGTGTGTGACTTGGAGGGGAACTTGGAGGTGGTGGTGTTCCCATGCGCCTGCTGTCCTTGTCCTTCTAGGTGGTAGAGGTCACGGGTTTGGGAGGTGTTACCGAAGAAGCCTTGGCGAGTTGCTGCAGTGCATCTTGTAGATGGTACACACTGCAGACACAGTGGGGCGGGTGTTTACGGCGGGGGAGGGGTGGGTGTTTACGGCGGGGGAGGGGTGGGTGTTTACGGCGGGGGAGCGGGCTGGTGTTTACGGCGGGGGAGGGGGCGGGTGTTTACGGCGGGGAGGGGGCGGGTGTTTACGGCGGGGGAGGGGGCTGGTGTTTACGGCGGGGGAGGGGGCTGGTGTTTACGGCGGGGGAGGGTGTTTGCGGTGGGGGAGGGTGTTTACGGCGGGGAGGGAGTTTACGGCGGGGAGGGAGTTTACGGCGGGGAGGGGCGGGTGTTTACGGCGGGGAGGGGGCGGGTGTTTACGGCGGGGAGGGGGCGGGTGTTTACGGCGGGGAGGGGGCGGGTGTTTACGGCGGGGAGGGGGCGGGTGTTTACGGCGGGGGAGGGGGCGGGTGTTTACGGCGGGGGAGGGGGCGGGTGTTTACGGCGGGGAGGGGGCGGGTGTTTACGGCGGGGAGGGGGCGAGTAGTTATGGCGGGAGAGAGGCGGGTTTTTAATATGGTCTACATGAAATCGGTGCTTTTAGAACCAAGTCAGAGTGACGTGTTCAGTTATTGTTTGTTTGTTTTTCATTACATTTCCCCCCCCCTGGAATTTTACACATTGTCAATGTTATTTGTAATTTTTTCCCCAGAATTGGTCCATATGGTCCTAAACGGCTGAACACCTGACAGGGCCAAGACATCGCATCGTGGAACTTGTGCCTTTCCGACCAATTCCAGCAGTCTCCTTTCGGACTGTACAAGAACCACTTTGTTTTTTTTACTTGTATCCAATGGACTGTATTTGAAACAACAACATGAGGAGGAGGAAGAAGAAAAAAAAAACTGAAGTTTGCGGTGGCAAACCTGATGGATAAAACTGTTTGTCCATGATGTTTGACGTGGTTGGAAAGTGCATGTGGCAGTCAACATCCAATAAAGTCTCCATAAGTCAATCTGTGTCTGTATCGTCCATACTATATCTCCACATGCAGCAGTCTTCACTTCTTAACTCTGTACAGTGTACTTCAAAAAATGTGGCAAATAAAATGTAAAAAAACTTGCACTGTGCTTTAATTTTCACTGCGAAATGTGTGTTGCTGTTTGCCCAGGGTCTACTCCTCAGTTCCTCTGCTGCTTTGGAAAGATTGTTCCTTTCACTCACTGCTAGGAAATAGGAGCAGGAGTAGAACTTTCGAGCCTGCTCTGCCATTCAATAAAATCATGGCTGATCTTCTACCTCAACTCCACCTTCCTGCACTATCCCCATATCCCTCGAGTCCCTTAGTACCCAAAAATCTATCGACCTCAGTCTTGAATATACTCAACAACTGACCATCCACAGCCCTGTGGGGCAGAGAATTCCAAAGGTTCACCACCCTCTGAGTGAAGAAATTCCTCCTCATCTCAGTCTTAAATGTCCGACCCCTTATCCTGAGACTGTAGCCCCTGGTTCTAGACTCCCCAGCGAGGGAAACATCCTCCCAGCATTTACCCGGTCAGGCCCTGTAAGAATTTTATATGTTTCAATGAGATCACCTCTCATTCTTCTAAACTCTAGAGAATATAGGCCTAGTCTACTCAATTTCCCCCCCCCCCCGCCATCCCAGGAATCAGTCTAGTGAACCTTTGTTGCACTCCCTCTATCGCAAGTATATCCTTAAGTAAGAAGACCAAAACTGTACACAATACTCCAGGTGTGGTCTTACCAAGGCCCTATATAATTGTAGTAAGATTTATTTACTCTTAGCCTTTATTACAAAAGGATTGGCGTATAACATACCATTTGCTTTCCTAATTGCTTGCTTTACCTGCGTGTTAACTTTCTGTGATTCGTGTACAAGGACACCTAGGTCCCTCTGAATACCAACATTTCCCAGTCTCTCACCATATAAAAAATATTCTGCTTTTCAATTTTTCCTGCCAAATTGGATAACTTCATATTTCTCCACGTTATATTCCATCTGCCATGTTCTTGCCAACTCACTTAACATGTCTATTTGCAGCCTCTTTGTATCCTCCTCACAACTTACTTTCCCACCTAGCTTTGTATTGTCAGCAAACTTGGATACATTACACTCGGTCCCCTCATCCAAATCATTGATATAGATTGTAAATAGCTGAGGCCCAAGCACTGATCCTTGTGGTACCCCACTAGTTACAGCCTGCCAACCTGAAAATGACCTGTTTATTCCTACTCTCTGTTTTCTGTCCATTACCCAATCCTCAATCCATGCTAATATATTACCCCCAATCCCATGAGCCCTAATTTTGTGTAATAATCTGTTGTATGGCACCTTATCGACTGCTTTTTGAAAATTCAAATACACTACATCCACTGGTTCTCCCTTATCTACCCCGCTAGTTACAACCTCAAAAAACTCAACAGATTTGTCAAACAGGCTAACTGGTCTATCGTTCCCTGTTTCCTCTCCTTTCTTGAATAGCGGGGTTATATTTGCTACCTTCCAATCCACGAGGACTGTTCTAGAATCTCGGGAATTCTGGAAGATCAAACCCAATGCATCCATTATCTCTAGCTACCTCTTTTAAAACCCTAGGATGTAGGCCATCAGGACCAGGGGATTTGTGGACTTTTAGTCCCATTAATTTCTCCAGTACCATTTCTTAACTAATACCAATTTCTTTAAGTTCCTCATCCTCACAAGACCCTTGGTTCCCCACCATTTCCGGAATGTGTTTTGTGTCTTCTATCATGAAGACAGATAAAAAGTATTCGTTTAATATCTCTGCCGTTTTCTTATTCCCCATTATAATTTCCCCTGTCTCTGCCTCTAAGGGACCCACATTTATTTTTTACTAATCTCTTCCCTTTTACATACCAACATTCCTAAAACATTATCTAGTCATTGTCTCATTGCTGTGTGTAAATTGGCTGCCACATTTCCTACATTACAAAATTGACTACACCTTGAAGGTGGCAGGACATATTGAGAGAGTAGTTAGCAAAGCATATGGGATCTTGGGCTTCATAAATAGAGGTATTGAGTACAAAAGCAGGGAAGTTATACTGAACCTTTATAAAGCGCTGGTTAGGCCACAATTGGAGTATTCCATCCAGATCTGGTCACTACACTTTAGGAAGGGTGTGAAGGTCCTTGAGAGGGTGCAGAGGAGATTTACCAGAATGGTTCCAGGAATGAGGGATTTTAGCTACAAGCTTAGGTTGGTGAAGCTGGAGTTGTTCTCCTTGAAATAAAGGAGGTTGGGGGGAGATTTGATAGAGGTGTACAAGATTATGATGGGTTTGGATAAGGTAGCCAGAGAAAGGCTGTTCCCATTAGTTGATGGTACAAGGACTAAGGGACACAGATTTAAGGTTTTGGACAAGAGATACAGGGTGGTGTGAGGAAGAACTTTTTTATGCAGCGAGTGGTAATGACCTGGAAGTCGCTGCCGACGAGGGTGGTGGAAGCAGAGACAATGATTTCAAAAGGAAATTGGATAGGCACTTGAGGGAAATAAACTTGCAGGGCTACAGGGATAGAGCAGGGGAATGGGACTGACTGGATCGCTCTACAGAGAGACGACATGGATTCGATGGGCCGAATGGCCTCCTTCTGTGCCATAATGACTCTATGACTTCATAAGAACATAAATAGGAGTAGCAGTAGGCCATTCGGCTTCTCGAGCCTGCCCCGCCATTCAATAAGATCAAGGCTGATCTGATCTTGGCCTCAACATCACTTTCCCGCCTGCTCCCTGTAACCCTTGACTCCCCATAGCTCAAATATATGTCTATCTCCGCCTTGAATATATTCATTGACTCAGCCTCCACAGCTCTCTGGGGCAGAGAATTCCAAAGATTCACGACCCTCTGAGAGAAGAAATTCCTCCTCATCTCCATTTTAAATGTGCAACCCCTTATCCTGAAACTGTGCCCCCTAGTTCTAGATTCCCCCATGAGGGGAAACATTCTCCCTGCATCTGCCCTGTCAAGCCCCCTGAGAATCTTATATGTTTCAATAAGATCACCTCTCATTCTTCTAAACTCCAATGAGTATAGGCCCAACCTGCTCAACCTTTCTTCATAAGACAACCCCTTCATCTCAGGAATTAACCTCGTGAACCTTCTCTGAACTGCCTCCAATGCAAGTATATCCCTCCTTATCATCGCACCAACGCTCTTCTCGATCTTCTCTTGCTGCAATGCTCCATCTTACCCTCAGTAAGCTCCCCGCTGGAGTGGAGCTAATTTACAGAACAAATGGGAAACTGTTCAACATCTGTTGCCTCCAGTCCAGATCCAAGGTCATCCCATCCTCTGTCGTCAAATTACAGTATGCAGACGACGCTTGCGTCTGCGCACACTTGGAGGTCGAACTCCAAACCATCGTCAACACCTTCACCGAAGCGTACGAGAGCATGGGCCTTACACTAAACATCCGTAAGACAAAGGTCCTCTACCAACCTGCCCCCAACACACAGTACTGCTCCCCGATTATCAAAATCCACGACAAGGCCTTGGACAACGTGGACCACTTTCCATACCTTGGGAGCCTACTGTCAACAGGGGCAGACATCGATGACGAAGTCCAACACCGCCTTCAGTGTGCCAGTGCAGCCTTCGGTCACCTGAGGAAGAGAGTGTTTGAAGACCAGGACTTCAAACCTGGCACTAAGCTCATGGTCTACAGAGCAGCAGTGATACCCACCCTGCTGTATACCTCACAGACATGGACCATGTACATCAGGCACCTCAAAGCACTGGAGGGGTACCACCAACGCTGCCTCCGCAAGATCCTGCAAATCCATTGGCAGGAGAGGCGCACCAATGTCAGTGTTCTCGCTCAGGCCAACATCCCCAGCATTGAAGCTCTGACCACGCTCGATCAGCTCTGATGGACGGGTCATATCGTTCGCATGTCTGATACGAGACTCCCAAAACAAACGCTCTACTCGGAGCTCCGACACTGCAAGTGAGTCCCAGGTGGGCAGAGGAAATGCTTCAAGGACACCCTCAAAGCCTCCTTGAAAAAGTGCAACATCCCCACTGACACCTGGGAATCCCTGGCCCAAGACTGCACAAAGAGGAGGAGAAGCATCCGGGAAAGCTCCGAACACCTCGAGTCTCTTCGCCGGGATCAAGCAGAAGCCAAGCGCAAGCAGCGCAAGGAGAGCACGTCAACCCACACGCCCACCCCTTCAACCACCATCTGCCCCACCTGTGACAGGGACTGTAGGTCCCATATTGGACTCATCAGTCACCTGAGAATTAATTTTTAATGTGGAAGCAAGTCATCTTCGGTTCCGAGGGACTGCCTAAGAGAGAAAAGATCCCTCCTTAAATAAGGAGACCAAAACTACACGCAGTACTCCAGGTGAGGTCTCACCAGCGCCCTGTACAGTTGTAGCAAGATTTCCCTACTTTTATACTCCAACCCCCTTGCAATTAAGGCCAACATTCCATTTGCCTTCCTAATTACTTGCTGTACCTGCATGCTAACTTTTTGTGTTTCATGTACGTGGACCCCCAGATCCCTCTGTACCACATTATCATGTAGTCTCCATTTAAATAATAATTTGCTTTTTTATTTTTCCTACCAAAGTGGATAACCTCACATTTTCCCACATTATACTCCATCTGCCAAATTTTTGCCCACTCACTTAGTCTATCTATATCCCTTTGCAGACTCTGTGTTCTCCTCACAGCTTACTGTCCCACCTAGCTATGTATCATCAGCAAACTTGGATACATTACACTCGGTCCCTTCATCTAGGTCATTAACATAGATTGTAAATAGCTGAGGCCCCAACACTGATCCTTGCGGCACTCCACTACTTACAGCCTGCCAAACTGAAAAACATCTGTTTATCCCTACTCTCTGTTTTGTGTCCGTTAACCAATCCTCTATCCATGCTACTATATTAGCCCCCAACCCCATGAGCCCTAATCTTGTGTAATAACCTTTTATGTGGCACCTTATCGAATGCCTTTTGGAAATCCAAATATACTACATCCACTGGTTCCCCTTTATCTACCCTGCTAGTTACATCCTCAAAAAGCTCTAACAAATTTGTCAAACATGATTTCCCTTTCATAAAACCATGTTGACTCTGCCCAATCATGTTATGACTTTCTAAGTGACTTGATACCACTTCCTTAACAATGGATTCCAGCATTTTCCCAATGACTGATGTCAGGCTAACTGGCCTGTAGTTCCCTGCTTTTTCTCTCCCTCCTTTCTTGAATAGCAGTGGCTGTAAAGCCCTTTGGAATGCCCTGTGGTCGTGAAAGATGCTATATAAATGCAAGTGTTTCTTTCATTCCTGCCTTCACTCTTCACCAAACACAACTTAGTTTCTCAGTAGAAAAAAAATCAACGTGCTCCCCATATTTCCAGTTATCTTTACATGAAAAGATTTCTGCCTCCTTGAATCAATGCTAAGAGTGGAAGGAAGCTCCTTGTATGGAATGTGACTGGAATTACAGTCTGATTATTGAGCACTCAGCGCCTGTAGATTATTACCACATTCAACTGTCACAGTTTAAGGTAAAATATATGGTTGTTCTCATCGTTATTAAAAATGTAACGATCTGAATTCCATTCAAATTCTTCAAGACCTGTTTATTCTTGCAAAATCAAATTGGAAAATATTGGAAATGCAGGTCAGTCAGCGCTTACAAATGTGAAGACAGGTCTCCACTCAAAACATTAAGCTGCCACTTCTCTTTCTAGATACTGGTGGCCATGCTGAGTGCCTCCAGCGTTTTCTGGTTTATTTCAGATTTGCAGCATTCGCTGCTTCTCTTTTATTCTTCCAGTTTATTCATCGATTTAAGGAGCTGAAAGTTCTGATACTCCTTTAATTCCTATGAATGGGTTGGGGGGCAGGGAGGGGCTGTTGGGCCTAATCTCAGAGCTTCACTCTTCACTTGGCTGAAGAATTCAGGGGCTCTGGTGGCCTCTTGCTTGACCCCTGACCTTATTAAGCTAACGTGTCAACGATAAGCAATTGTGAGTAGGAGCAAGTGAAAGGCAAGCAGAATAACTCAGCACAGAGAAAGGACAGAGCAGTTACCGACAACTTAGCTTCAACCACTCTTGGACACCAACACCCCTCCAGAACCTTCTTCCTCTTCACTTTCCTCTGACCCCCCTTCTTCCAATCTTACCCCCAGCCATGTTTTCACTATCCCCTCTGACTTCCCCTCTCTGACCCCGAATGATCAGTCCTCAGCAAAGGCCTGAGCTTCATTCCCTTACGCCCCCATCTCAATGAATTTCGAGCTCTGCATGCCCTGAGCTCTTTTTCCGTTGTCTTTGTCTCCATGCCCACTTCTTTGGCCAGGAGTCTTCCCCCCGCACAGCTGACCCTTTCTCCTGCTTTCAGAATTCTCATTCTACCTGCACTCTGGCCTTTTACCCTCTCTAGATCTTTTCATTGCAAACTGTCGGTATGACGTCAACCGTCTCAATTTTTCTGCTCCCCTCACTCACTCCAACCTACCTCCCTCTGAACTTGCAGCACTCCGTTCTCTTAGATCCAACCCCAACATTGTCATTAAACCTGCTGACAAGGGTGGAGCTGTTGTCGTTTGGTGAACCAACCTCTACCTTGCAGAGGCTGAACGCCAACTCTCCGACACCTCCTCCTACCTCTCCCTGGACCATGACCCCACTACCGAACATCAAGCCATTGTTTCCAAGACTGTCACTGACCTCATCTCCTCTGGAGATCTTCCCCCACAGTCGCCAACCTCATAGTTCCCCAACCCCACACAGCCTGCTTCTACCTCCTTCCCAACATCCACAAACAGGGCTGCCCTGGTAGACCCATCGTTTCAGCCTGTTCTTGCCCCACGGAACTGATTTCTTCCTATCTCAACTCTATTTTTTCTCCCCTTGTCCAGTCTCTTCCGACCTACAGCCGCGACTCTTCCGATGCCCTCCGTCACTTTAACAGTTTCCAGTTTCCTGGCACCAACCATCTCCTTTTCACTATGGACGTACAATCCCTCTACACCTCCATCCCCCACCAGGATGGCCTGAGGGCACTCCGCTTCTTCCTTGAACAGAGACCCAACCATTCCCCATCCACCACCACCCTCCTCTGCCTGGCTGAACTTGTTCTTATGTTGAACAACTTCTCCTTTGACTCCACTCACTTCCTCCAAATTAAAGGTGTTGCTATGGGAACTCGCATGAGCCCTAGCTATACCTGCCTTTTTGTGGGATATGTGGAACATTCTTTGTTCCAGTCCTACTCAGGTCCCCTCCCTCACCTCTTTCTCCAGTACATTGATGACTGTATTGGTGCCGTTTCCTGCTCTTGTCCCGATCTGGAAAATTTCATTCACTTTGCTTCCAATTTCCACCCTTTCCTCGCCTTCACATGGTCCATCTCTGACTCTTCCCTTCCCTTCCCTTCCTCGACTTCTCTATCTCTATTCCTGGAGATAGGCTATCAGCAAACATCCACTACAAGCCCACTGACTCTCACAGCCACCTGGACTACACTTCCTCCCACCCCGCTTCCTGTAAGGACTCTATTCCATTCTCCCACTTTCTCCATCTCTGCCTCGTCGTGGTTGACATGATCCTCAACCTGTAATGTATGTAATGTATATATACCTTAAGGGAGAGAACTACTTTTTACAGCTCCTGTATACTGTAGTACTGGCAGTGACCACACCTGTATATAAACCCTGAGTAGTGATCTGTACACTTAGTTCTAGAGTAACCCTCATTCAGTAAACACCTGTTGAATCGTTCCCTGCAGTCTGTTGTCTGATTATTGAAGGACACAACATTAAGATACACGGACATAACATTGGCGACGAGGCAGATTCGAACCTACCTGCAACTCTGCATCACCTCCCAGGGATTCGCTCCTGGAGAACTGTGGAAGGTCGAGTCCAGAAGCACGGGCGTCGACCACAGGCAACCACCCAATCATCCAGCGGAGATTTGAGCATCGCAGGGGAGGCTGTCGAGAGCCAGGCTTGGCTTTCCAGCCACGGTGGTCCAGCGAAACGGGCTGGCAACAGGTACTGCGCAGACCCTTCCCAGACAGCAACGGGCTAGAGCCCGACCGAGCGGCACAGAAAAAGGCCGAGCAGCGTCGACGGGGGAGAGAGAGAGGGCAGAGCGCACAGGGCGCAGCCGGTGTTCAGGACCGAGCGGCGTCAACGGGGGAGAGAGGCGCGCAGGAAAACGTGAGGCGCTGCCATTGCCACGAGGACCGCAGAGAGCGGCGTTGGCAGCAGCGCAGGAGCAGCGCACGAAACCCACAGGGCGTCGCCATTTGCCACGAGGACCGCCGAGAGCGGCGTTGGCAGCAGCGCGGGAGACGCCATTTTAAGCCGCAGCGGGGAAGAAAGGAAAGCGTGGGAGACGCCATTTTAAGCTAGTCTAACCACACCCAAAAATGCCGAAGAGTGGCAGTATCACAGCGTTCGACAATGAAGTCGAAGATTGGACGACATATGTCGAACGCATAGAAGTATACTGCAAGGCGAATGAAGTGCCAGATGACAAGAATGCGCTGGTATTGTTGAATTCAATGGGTGCAAAAACGTATGGCTTACTACGAAACCTAGTAACCCCAGAGAAGCCAGTAGAATCCTACAGGACCACTTAAACCCCACACCGCTGCTGATAGCAGAAAGATTTAAGTTTCACAAAAGGAACCAGCATAAAGATGAAAGTAATGCTGAGTATTTAACGGAACTGCGCAAGCTATCGAAACACTGCCAGTTTGGAACGGGACTAGCAGATACTTTAAGGGACAATTTTGTGTGTGGGCTTCAAAGTGAAGGAACCCAGAAATGGCTTCTATCAGAAAAGGATCTTACGCTGGACAAGGCTTTCAGCATTGCAGTATCACACGAAGCAGCAGCACGGGGCGCGGCAGAGATACAACGGAGACCGCAAGAATATGGCACAAATGAAATGTCATACGGAACAGTGAAGTGCTATCGCTGCGGCAGAACAACACACGACCATAATGATTGCTGGTTCAAGGACAAAGTGTGCAGACAGTGTGGAAAAGTAGGACACATAGCAAGAGTCTGCAGGTCGGGAAAGAAAACCAGCAGCAAGAAATCTCCACAGGAGAAGTACAAGAAGGTACATAAGGTGATGGAGAGTAGTTCAGACGAACAGAAGAGTGATACAGACTCCGGAAGCAAGGAGCTGGGTTGTCTGAAACTACATAATGTGATCAAAATGGAGGATCACCAAACTATCTGGGTCACGCTCAAGATAGCAGGAGTCCAAGTGAAAATGGAATTGGACACAGGATCAGCCCTAACAGTCATAAACCGAAGGGACTACAAGTGGCTATTCTCACATATACCCTTGAGAGATACAAAGGTTGTCTTGAAGACGTTCATGGGGCAAAAAGTCTACCCCTAAGGAAAAATAAGGGTGAACATTATATATAACGGCAAGGAAACACCAAAAATGGACCTATATGTATTGCCAGATGGAGGACCACCACTACTAGGACGTGAATGGATCCGGAAGATACAGCTAGATTGGCATTCCATACAAGCACTGACTGTAGATGCCAAAAAGGATGACGACGTCACACCTGGACGACTGTCAAAAATGCTAACTGACGCACAAGAAGTGTTCCAGCTGGGACTCAAAACACTAAAAGGCATAACAGCGACGATCAAAATAGAGGAAAATGCAAGCCCAAAGTTTTTTAAGGCCAGACCGGTACCTTATGCGATCCGCCCAGCCGTCGAAGCAGAGCTGGAAGGTTTGGAATGTTCAGGAGTACTGTCCAAAGTGGACTGGAGCGAGTGGGCTACACCCATCATTCCTGTAATGAAGAGGTCGTTGAGTAATACGCCTGGGGAACCAAAGAAGGTTCGCATCTGTGGGGACTTTAAGGTGACAGTGAACCCAGTCCTTCACACTGTACAATAGCCGCTTCCGTGGATTGAAGATATTTTCGCCTCGCTATCTGGAGGGAAACTCTTCACTAAGATTGATCTGGCCCAGGCGTACCTGCAAATGGAGGTAGAAGAAGCCTCGAAACAGTACCTCACGATCAACACTCATAAAGGTCTCTACCAATACAACCAGCTGGTGTTCGGGGTAGCATCAGCTCCGGCTATTTGGCAAAGGGCAACGGAACAAGTCCTGCAAGGGATTCCAGGGACCCAGTGTTATTTGGACGACATCCTGGTCACGGGCGAAAATGACAGTGATCACCTCGCCAACCTGGAGCAGGTGCTCACTAGATTGAAGGAATATGGGCTCCGAGCTAATCGCCACAAATGCGAGTTTTTCCAGAAGCAGATCTCGTATTGTGGCCACGTTATTGATAAAGAGGGGTTACATAAGTCCCCTGAAAAGATTGAGGCAGTAGTCAAGGCTCCAGCACCGGAAAATGTGTCACAACTGAGGTCGTTCCTCGGGCTGGTGAACTACTACCATAAGTTCTTGCCAAATTTGTCTACCGTACTACACCCGCTGAACACCCTACTGCAAATGGGGGTACCATGGAAGTGGAGTGACGAATGTAAATGAGCTTTCCAGAAGAGCAAAGCATTGATCACATCAAAAGAGGTGTTGGCTCATTTCAACCCAGCACTACCAATTCGGTTGGCGTGTGATGCATCACCCTATGGCATTGGAGCGGTGCTGTTGCACAAATTCCCGGACGGCCCGGAGAGGCCAGTAGCCTTTGCGTCTCGGTCACTAACCTCAGCCGAGCGTAACTACGCCCAGATTGACAGGGAGGCCCTCAGCCTAGTGTGGGGAGTGAAAAAGTTCAATCACTATCTGCACGGGCAGAAGTTCACCTTGCTGACTGACCACCAACCACTTGTCTCCATCTTTAATCCAAAGAAGGGCGTTCCGGTGATGACTGCGCAATGGCTACAAAGATGGTCCCTTTTTCTAGGGGCGCACCAATATGAAATCGAGTATAAGGGCACGAAACAGCATGGAAACGCTGATGGGCTATCACGCCTGCCACTGCCTACTGCAGAGGAAGCACCAGCAGTGGATCCTGTCGAAATATATCATTCGACTATAATTGAATGCTTGCCAGTAACTAACGCTGGTATAGAGAAGGAGACCCGAAATGACCCGACACTGTCTCGGGTATATGATTTGACGGTGAAGGGATGGCATGCACATGGCGACTCACTGTTGCCAGCATTCTCATCCAGAAGAGAACAGCTGTCAGTATGCCAGGGGACCTTGATGTGTGGATCCCGAGTGGTAATTCCGCCCAAGTTAAGGGAGAGAGTGCTCAATGAGCTTCACGAAGGTCATCTGGGAGGGGTGAAAATGAAAAGCCTTGCTAGGGCTTATGTGTGGTGGCCGGGGATCGATCAGCAAATCGAGGACCTGACAAAGAGCTGCTCAGGATGCCAGAAGGTCCAAAATGCACCACCACATGCCACTCTACACCCATGGGAGTGGCCCTCATCTCCATGGCAACAGGTGCATATTGATTTTGCTGGTCCATTCATGGACTCTGGATGCGCACTCGAAATGGCCTGAGGTGATCAAAATGTCCTCCACCACCACGGAGAACACTATTGCAGTCCTACGGACCATTTTTGCCAGGAACGGCTTGCCAGAGCAGATTTGCTCTGATAACGGACCACAGTTTGTGTCCGAAGAGTTTCGAAGATTTATGAAAAGGAATGGGGTAAGGCATTACACATCCGCCCCGTATCATCCAGCCACAAATGGATTGGCTGAGAGGTTCATACAAACCTTTAAAAAAGCAGTAAAGGCCATGTGTGATGACGACATTCCACTGCAGCACAAGGTGGACAATTTCCTGTTAGCCTACAGAAATGCGACACATGCAGTCACCAACCAGGCCCCGACCATGATGTTCTTTAACCGAAGGTTGAGATCTCATCTGGATTTGCTCAGACCAAATGTACGAAGAGATGTTGAGAGTAAGCAATTCCAGCACATCAATGAGAAGCCGACAAGGAGCTTCAATGTAGGGCAACCAGTCTTGGCCCGCGACTACCGAACAGAGAAATGGCAACCAGGAACGATATGCACACGGCAGGGGCCACTAATGTACACAGTGGGTGTTGGGGAGAACATTGTGAGACGCCATGCTGACCAGATCCTAGAGTCACAGGAACGAGTCAACCCCATGTCTCGGCCATACGTACCTGGTGAGGAACCCGACGTACAGGTCGCATCTACCTCAGAAACAATAGCATTGGAAGCTGATGAATCAACTGACAACAGGGTGCTAGAATCGCCTCCGCACCAAGAGCGAGACACTCGGGAAAGGCGTTATCCAGAAAGAATCAGGAAGCCTCCCCAAAGACTGAATTTATAAATAGACTATTTTCATATAACATTGTTTATTAAAAATGTTAATTGTTAAATGAGTATTATGGTACTGTTAATCTAAAAGGGGAGGAATTGTAATGTATGTAATGTATATATACCTTAAGGGAGAGAACTACTTTTTACAGCTCCTGTATACTGTAGTACCGGCAGTGACCACACCTGTATATAAGCCCTGAGTAGTGATCTGTACAGTTAGTTCTAGAGTAACCCTCATTCAGTAAACACCTGTTGAATCGTTCCCTGCAGTCTGTTGTCTGATTATTGAAGGACACAACATTAAGATACACGGACATAACACAACCGTGTCCATTCTATTTCCCGCACTTCTGCTCTCACCCCTTCCACTCCCTCCCAGAGCCACGATAGGGTTCCCCTTGTCCTCACCATTCACCCGCCAGTCTCCACACTCAATGGCCAATCCGCCATTTCCGCCACCTCCAGCGTGATCCCACCACCAAACACATCTTCCCCTCACCTCCCCTTTCAGCATTCCAAAGGGACCGTTCCTTCCGTGACACCCTGGTCCACTCCTCTATCACCCCCAACAGCCCCTCCCCTCCCCACGGCACCTTCCCATGCAAGCGCAGGAGATGCAACACCTGCCCTTTTACCTCCCTTCCCACTGTCCAGAACCCCAAACACCCCTTCCAGGTGAAACAGCGATTTACTTGTACTTCTTGCAATTTAGTATACTGTATTCGCTGCTCACGATGTGGTCTCCTCTACATTGGGGAGACCAAACGCAGACTGGGTGACTGCTTTGTAGAACACCTCCGTTCAGTCCGTAAGGGTGACCCCGAGCTTCCGGTCGCCTGTCACTTTAATTCCCCGCTCCACTCCCACTCTGACCTCTCTGTCCTCGGCCTCTTACACTGTTCCAATAAAGCTGAACGTAAGCTCGAGGAACAGCACCTCAGCTTTCAATTAGGCACTTTACAGCCTTCTGGACTCAATATCGAGTTCAACAATTTCAGACCATAACCTCGGCCCCTATTTTTCCCATGGCAGCTGTTGAAGATTCTGCCATTGCCATTTACAACTCTTCTAGACTCATATTTTGTTTCTTTACTTGTCCCATTAGCATCCCCTTTTGCTTTGCACCATCATCCCTTTTGTCATTTAATCTCTCCAGCCTTCCATCCCATCACAGACCTTCCCTTTTGTTCTTTCCTCCCCGCCCCCCTTTCCCTGCCCCTACACTTGCTTAAAACCTGTTACATCTCCAACTTTTTCCAGCTCTGACGAAAGGTCATCGATCTGAAACATTAACTTTGTTTCTCTCCACAAGCGCTGCCTGACCTGCTGAGTATCTCCAGCATTCTCTGTTTTTATTTCAGATTTCCAGCATCTGCAGTATTTTGCTTTTTTTTTATAGCAGTTACAGAACCTGCTACTGGGAGCGCTTATGTGAAGGGAGAGGCAGAGTGAATTCCAGCCCTGCCTGAGCACGGCAACTGCCCACAGAATGGTGTGAGGAACTGTTATGTGACTGTGTCAGCGACATCTGTTCCATGCTGCACTTGAATCGAGTCTGTTGGACCTTGTTATATGGAGTTCGATGGAATGCGCAACTTGCTTCCTGTTCCGCTATCACACAGTTGTGGGGATTAGTCGGTGAGGCGACAACCTCTAAACAAAGTATTGTGGCGTTGCCACATTGGGGAAACACTGTGTGTATGTAGATAAACCTGTATAATCCCCTTTTAACTGCTGTATTCCCCTCCCCCCGCAAGACAGTTGCAAGCTGAGAGGAATAAGGCACGTTCAGACTTGCCTGCTGCTGATAGAAGGAAAACCAATCAGGTTCCAGCAGGTGACCAATCCGTGAGTCATCACAGGTTCGTGGGCTTCACGAATTCAGTACTGTATTGTGAGAGTTGGAGTAAAGACCTATTTCTTGTAGCTCGCTGTGTTGCCTATTTCTTTACGCAGGAGACCGTAGTCCCCCACATTGGTGACCCTGAATGTCGGCAGCCGAAGCCCCCGACTCACGCAGCCCTACAGAGGCCAGCAACAACCCGATGGCAACCAGCAGCAGCCTGATGTCGGCCGGCGCCGCGTCCTTGAAGCTCCCCACCTTCTGGGAACACCAAGCACCAGCTTGGTTCATGCACTCGGCGGCCCAATTCACCCTTCGCAGGGTTCAAGACGATGAAGAAAGGTACCTCCACGTAGTCTCAGCACTAGCAAGCTCTACCGCCGCCGAAGTTCTCGAACTGCTGGGGAACCCACCACAGACCGGCAAGTACTCAACCATTAAGGGCCGCTTGCTGCAGGCTTACGGCCTGTCCAAGGAAGAGAGGGCCTGCAGGCTTCTCTCACTACCAGGCGTCGGCGATTCTACCCCGACCCAATTGATGAGCCGGATGCTTGCGCTCCTGGGCTCTGAACCGCAGTGCTTTTTGTTTCGGGCCCTTTCCCTCAGCCTGCTTCCTCAGCAGGTACAGACTGCCCTCGCGGGGTCCCCGATCACGGACTGCGTACAACTGGCAGCTGCCGCGGACAAAGTTTTCGCCATCGCCCAACTCGGCTGTGCAGCCGCGAGGCTCCCCGACACCACCGAGCGCGCGCCGCCACACCAGGCCGCAGAACTATGCTACTACCACGCGCGTTTCAGCCACAAGGCCCAACGCTGCAGAGCACCCTGATCTTTCGATCAAACCAAGATGGCCGCCCGGCCCAACGCACCAGCCCCGCGCCGCTGCCTAGGCCCGCTCGACCGCACCCCCGCCGCCACGATGGCCATCGGCACCGCAGGTAAACTGCTGTACATAACCGACTCTCTTTCAGGGCGCAGATTCCTTTGCGACACCGGAGCCCAATGCAGCATAATTCCTGCCTCCCAGCTCGACATCCAGGCAGGCTGCAGCGGCCCACCCATCGTGGCAGCAAATGGCGCAGCCATCGCTACTTTCGGAAAGCGACGGGCCGAGGTTTGTTTCAACGGCCAGCGATTTACGTGGGATTTCGTGACGGCCTCGGTGGCACATCCTTTGCTGGGCGCTGATTTTCTTTGCGCCCACGGACTCCTGGTCGACGTCCACGACAGGCGCCTGATCGACGCAGCAACTTTCGCTTCACTGGCCTGCCAGCAGAGCAACAGCCCGGCCCTCGTCGGGTCCTGCTCCGCCCCGGCGCCTGACGACTACGCCCGCCTACTCGCAGATTTCCCGAGGCTCACACAACCGACCTTCTCAGCCACGGCAGCCAAGCATGGGGTCGAGCACCACATCGCCACTACGGGACCACCAGTGTTCGCTCGAGCCAGACGCCTGGACCCAGCCAAGATGGCGGTGGCCAAGGAAGAATTCGCCACAATGGAAAAACTGGGCATCATCCACCGCTCGAACAGCCCTTGGTTGTCCCCCCTCCACATTGTGCCCAAGCCGGGCGGTGGCTGGCGCCCCTGCGGCGACTACAGACGGCTCAACGACGCCACCACGCCCGATAGATACCCCATTCCGCACATCCAAGACTTCTCAGCACACCTAGCAGGAAAGTCCGTCTTTTCCAAGGTCGACCTGATTCGCGGCTATCATCAGGTCCCCGTCCACCACGCAGACGTCCAGAAGAGGGCGGTCATCACCCCCTTCGGACTGTTCGAGTTCCTGCGCGTGCCCTTCGGGCTTAAGAACGCCGCACAGGCCTTCCAATGGCTCATGGACTCCGTCCTATGGGACCTGAGCTTCCTGTTCGTCTATCTGGACGATATCCTCATGGCCAGTACCAGCAAGGCCGAGCACATCGCGCATTTGCGCTCCCTTTTCCAGTGCCTCAGCCAACACGGGCTAATCGTCAACCCGGCCAAATGCCAGTTCGGAGCAGCCCAAATTGACTTTCTCGGCCACAGAATCTCGCCAAGGAGAGCCATTCCCCTACCTTCCAAGGTGCAGGCGGTGGCGGACTTTCCCCAGCCCACCTCGGTTAAGGCGCTGCAGGAATTTTTGGGGATGGTCCATTTCTATCACCGGTTCGTGCCCAAGGCCGCTGCACTCATGCGCCCCCTCTACGAAGCCACCAGGGGCAAAACAGGCAAAGAGCAACTCACCTGGTCCAGCGAGATGGCGACAGCCTTCCACCAGACCAAAAGCGCCTTGGCCAACGCCACACTACTGGCCCACCCCATCCCGGGCGCCAAGACCGCCCTCACCACGGACGCCTCGGATTACGCCGTCGGCGCCGTCCAGCAACAGTTGGTCAAAGGCGCGTGGCAGCCACTGGCATTTTTCAGCTGACAGCTGCGCAAGAACGAGCAGGCTTACAGCACGTTCGACAGAGAGCTCCTGGCCCTGTTCCTGGCAATCCGGCACTTCCGTTTTCTTCTGGAAGGCCGGTCGTTCACCGCATTCGTGGACCACAAGCCGCTCACTTTCGCCATGGCCAAAGTAACCGAACCCTGGTCCGCGCGCCAACAGCGCCAACTCAACTTCATCTCGGAGTTCACCACGGACATCTGCCACGTCGCCGGCAAGGACAATTTGGTGGCCGACTGCCTCTCAAGACCCTCGCTCCACGCAGTGCACCTGGGCGTCGACTACGCCAGCATGGCGAAAGACCAGGCTGCCGACGCGGAGATCCAGGCCCTCAGGACGTCAACTACCAGCCTCACCCTGGCCGACATCCACTTCCACGCAGCCGGCACAACCCTCCTGTGCGACATCTCAGTCCTCTCGCCTCGGCCGGTCGTTCCATCCGCCTGGCGCAAGCGAGTTTTCGACATCATCCACGGCCTCTCACATCCAGGGATGCGTGCGTCTCAGAAACTTATGTCCACCAAGTTCGTCTGGCCTGGACTCCACAAGGATGTGAGAGACTGGACCAACACATGCGTGCCGTGTCAGCGCGCTAAGGCCCAGCAGCACACCAAGGCGCCATTGGAGTGTTTCCCGGTGCCCGAGAGGCGTTTCGACCACGTCCACGTCGATCAGTTAGGCCCCTTGCCGTCGTCGCATGGTTTTACACACCTGCTCACGATCGTCGACCGCACCACCAGATGGCCCGAGGTGGTTCCCCTCGCCTCCACCACCACGACCGACGTCGCGCGAGCATTCGTCTCGACATGGGTGGCCCGGTTCGGCGTGCCAACCGACATATCCTCGGACAGAGGCCCCCAGTTCACCTCCCACTTGTGGAATGTCATCATCGCCGGCCTCGGCACCAAGTTGCACAGGACAACAGCCTACCACCCGCAGGCCAACGGGCTCTGCGAGCGCTTTCATCGTTCTTTGAAAGCCTCCCTCCGCGCCAGCCTGGTCGACACCAGCTGGATCGACAAACTACCCTGGGTTCTCCTGGGATTGCGTACCGCGCCTCTGCGGCCGAGATGGTCTATGGCCAACCGCTCAGAGTACCAGGCGACTTCCTCCCCCTGACAACGGAGCCATGGTCGGCCGCCAGACAGCTTTCCCTGCACCAGGACGCGGCCCAGCAATTCCGTCCAGTGCCCACTTCGCAACACGGCCTGCAGCCGTCCTACGTGCCTCGAGACTTACGACATGCGGAGTTCGTCTTCGTGCGCCGGGACGCGCACAGAGGCCCGCTGCAGGAACCATACACCGGCCCCTTCCCAATATTGGAGACGGGGGACAAAGCTTTTCTTATCGAAGTCGGCGGGAAGCCGGACCTTATTTCAGTAGACCGCCTCAAACCGGCGCACCTGGACCTCAACTTCCCGTTTCGGCCGGCTCTTCCCCCACGGCGGGGCAGACCTCCCGCGTTGGCGGCGGCCCCACAAGAGGACCAAGACACGCCAGAACCTTACTTTCCAGCCGCCGCCCCACCTTCGCCGGCAGCCCATCCAGCCAGCCCACCGGCAGACCAGCCACCAGACCAGCCGACGAACCAACCGGCCGACCTCCCAGACAGCCCTCCTCACACGCCAGATGGCTACTACAGCCGCTACGGCCGCTTGGTCAAACCTCCGCAGAGACTGACTTTTACAGTTAACGAGGATTCTGGGGGGGGGGCGTATGTGTTGCCACATTGGGGAAACACTGTGTGTATGTAGATAAACCTGTATAATCCCCTTTTAACTGCTGTATTCCCCTCCCCCCGCAAGACAGTTGCAAGCTGAGAGGAATAAGGCACGTTCAGACTTGCCTGCTGCTGATAGAAGGAAAACCAATCAGGTTCCAGCAGGTGACCAATCCGTGAGTCATCACAGGTTCGCGGGCTTCACGAATTCAGTACTGTATTGTGAGAGTTGAAGTAAAGACCTATTTCTTGCAGCTCGCTGTGCTGCCTATTTCTTTACGCGGGAGACCATAGTCCCCCACAGTATAATTCTGTCTTGCATTCTGCATCCTGAATAGATGTCGGTTGACTGTCTGAGCCTTCCTTAAATAAAAAGTCATAAAAAAATCCTGATGTATTTTCCTCCATCCCTGCTGTAAGATGCCGAACCTCTACTTAATAGTTCAGGAATGGGAAAAACTGCGGCCATTGTTGTGTCTGTGTATAATAAGACACAGACTGCAGGAGAAACGGTACAACAGGTGTTTACTCAACGTGGCTCACACGGGAACTGATCTGTCCAGATTACTACTCAGTGCTATATACAGGTGTGGTCACTGCCGGAACACTCATTTAACAATTAAATATCAAACTAATTACAATTAACACTTTTAACATGCAACATTAGCTGAAAATAGTCTATTTATATATTCAGTCTTTGGGGAGGCTTCCTGATCCTTTCTGGATAGCGCCTTTCCCGAATGTCTTGCTCTTGGTGCGGAGGCGATTCTGGCCCCTTGTCGTCGGTTGGTTCATCAGCTTCCGATGCTACTGTTTCTGGGGTAGATGCGACCTGTACGTTGGGTTCATCACCAGGTACGTATGGGCGAGGCATGGGGTTGACTTGTTCCTGTGACTCTAGGATCTGGTCAGCATGGCATCTCACGATGCTCTCCCCAACGTCCACTGTGTACATTAGTGGGCCCTCCATGTGCATATCGTTCCTGGCTGCCATTTTTCTGTTCGGTAGTCGCGGGCCAAGACTGGTTGCCCTACATTGAAGCTCCTTGTTGGCTTCTCATGGATGTGCTGGAATTGCTTACTCTCAACATCTCTTCGTACGTTTGGTCTGAGCAAATCCAGGCGAGATCTTAACCTTCAGTTAAAGAACATCATGGCTGGGGCCTGGTTGGTGACTGCATGTGTCGCATTCTGGTAGGCGAACAGGAAATTGTCCACCTTGTGCTGCAGCGGAATGTTGTCATTGTACATAGCCTTTATTGCCTTCTTAAAGGTTTGTACGAACCTCTCAGCCAATCCATTTGTGGCTGGATGATACGGGGTGGATGTGTAATGCCTTACCCCATTCTTTTTCAAGAACCTCCGGAACTCTTCGGACACAAACTGTGGTCCGTTGTTGGAGCAAATCTGTTCTGACAAGCCATTCCTGGCAAAAATGGTCCGTAGGACTGCAATAGTTTTCTCCGTGATGGTGGAGGACATTTTGATCACCTCAGGCCATTTCGAGTGCGCATCCACGGCTATTAAAAACATTGAGTCCATGAATAGACCAGCAAAATCAATATGCACCCGTTGCCATGGAGATGAGGGCCTCTCCCATGGGTGTAGAGGGGCCTGTGGTGGTGCATTTGTGACTTTCTGGCATCCTGAGCAGCTCTTGGTCAGGTCCTCGATTTGTTTATCGATTCCTGGCCACCACACATAAGTCCTGGCTAGGCTTTTCATTTTTACCCCTCCCAGATGACCCTCATGAAGCTCATTGAGCACTCTATCCCTTAACTTGGGTGGAATTACCACTCGGGATCCACACATCAAGGTCCCCCGGCACACTGACAGCTGTTCTCTCCTTGTCGAGAATGCTGGCAACAGTGAGTCGCCATGTGCTGGCCATCCCTTCACCGTCAAATCATATACCCAAGACAGTGTCGGGTCATTTCGGGTTTCCTTTTCGATACAAGCGTTAGTTACCGGTAGGTATTCAACGATAGTCGAATGGAATATTTCGACAGGATCCACTGCTGGTGCTTCCTCCGCAGTAGGCAGTGGCAGGCGTGATAGCCCATCAGCATTTCCATGCTGTTTCGTGCCCTTATATTCAATCTCATAGTGGTGCGCCCCTAGAAAAAGTGACCATCTTTGTAGTCGTTGCGCAGTCATCACCGGAACGCCCTTCTTCGGATTAAAAATGGAGACAAGAGGCTGGTGATCAGTCAGCAAGGTGAATTTCTGCCGTGCAGATAGTGATTGAACTTTTTCACTCCCCACACTAGGCTGAGGGCCTCCCTGTCAATCTATGCGTAGTTACGCTCAGCTGAGGTTAGTGATCGTGACGCAAAGGCTATTGGCCTCTCTGAGCCGTCCGAGAATTTGTGCGACAGCACCGCTCCAATGCCGTAGGGTGACGCATCACATGCCAACCGAATTGGTAATGCCGGGTTGTAATGAGCCAATACCTCTTTCGATGTGATTAGTGTTTTGCTCTTCTAGAAAGCTCGTCTACATTCGTCACTCCACTTCCATGGCACCCCAGTTTGCAGTAGGGTGTTCAGTGGGTGTAGCATTGTAGACAAATTTGGCAAGAACTTATGGTAGTAGTTTACCAGCCCGAGGAACGACCTCAGTTGTGACACATTTTCCGGTGCTGGAGCCTTGACTACTGCCTCCATCTTCTCTGGGGACTTATGTAACCCCTCTTTATCGATAACGTGGCCACAATACGAGATCTGTTTTCTAAAAAACTCGCATTTGGGGCAGTTAGCTCGGAGCCCATATTCCTGCAATCTAGTGAGCACCTGCTCCAGGTTGGCAAGGTGATCACCTCATTTTCGCCCGTGACCAGGATGTCGTCCAAATAACACTGGGTCCCTGGGATCCCTTGCAGGACTTGTTCCATTGCCCTCTGCCAAATAGCCAGAGCTGATGCTACCCCGAATACCAGCCAGTTGTATTGGTAGAGACCTTTATGGGTGTTGATTGTGAGGTTTTTTTTGATGCTTCTTCTACCTCCATTTGCAGATACGCCTGGGCCAGATCAATCTTAGTGAAGTGTTTCCCTCCAGATAGCGAGGCGAAAATATCTTCAATCCGCGGAAGTGGATATTGTACGGTGTGAAGGACCGGGTTCACTGTTACCTTAAAGTCCGCACAGATGCGAACCTTCCTTGGTTCCCCAGGCGTGCTGCTCAACGACTTTTTCTTCACAGGGATGATGGGTGTAGCCCACTCGCTCCAGTCTACCTTGGACAGTACACCTGAACGTTCCAAACTCTCCAGCTCTGCTTCAACGGCTGGGCGGATCGCATAAGGTACCGGTCTGGCCGTAAAAAATTTTGGGCTTGCGTTTTCTTCAATTTTTAATCGTCGCTGTCATGCCTTTTAGTGTTCCGAGTCCTTGCTGGACCACTTCTTTCGCGTCAGTTAGGATCTTTGACAGTCGCCCAGGTGTGACATCGTCATCCTTTTTGTCAGCTACAGTCAGTGCCTGTATGGAATGCCAATCCAGTTGTATTTTCCGGATCCATTCACGTCCCAGTAATGGTGGTCCTCCATCCTGCAATACATACAGGTCTAGTTTTGGTGTTTCATTACCGTTATATATAACGGTCACCCTTATTTTTCCTTTGGGGTAGACTTTTTGCCCCGTGTACGTCTTCAAAATAATTTTTGTGTCTCTCAAGGGTATGTGTGAGAATAGCCGCTCGTAGTCCCATCGGTTTATGACTGTTAGGGCTGATCCTGTGTCCAATTCCATCTTTGCCTGGACTCCTGCTATCTTGAGAGTGACCCAAATGGTTCGGTGATCCTCCGTTGTGATCATATTATGTAGTTTCAGACAACTCAGTTCCCTGCTTTCGGAGTCGTTATCACTCTTTTGTTCGTCTGAACTATTCTCCGTCATCTTATGTACCTTCTTCTACTTTCCTTTGGTAGGTTTCTTATTGCTGGTTTTCTTTCCCGACCTGCAGACTCGTGCTATGTGTCCTACTTTTCCACACTGTCTGCACACTTTGTCTTTGAACCAGCAATCATTCTGGTCATGTGTTGTTCTGCCGCAGCGATAGCACTTCTCTGTTCTATATGACATTTCGTTTGTGCCATATTCTTGCGGTCTCTGTTGTATCTCTGCAGCGCCCCGTGCTGCTGCTTCATATGATACTGCAATGCTGAAAGCCTTTTCCAGCGTAAGGTCCTTTTCAGATAAAAGCTGTTTCTGGGTTCCTTCACTTTGAAGCCCACACACAAACTTGTCCCTTAAGGTATCTGCCAGTCCTGCTCCAAACTGGCAGTGTTTCGATAGTTTGCGCAGTTCTGTTAAATAATCAGCATTGCTTTCATCCTTATGCTGGTTCCGTTTGTGAAACTTGAATCTTTCTGCTATCAGCAGCGGTGTGGGGTTTAAATGTTCCTGTAGTATCGTTACTATGTCTTCAAAACTCTTTTCCATTGGCTTCGTTGGGTTACTAGATTTCGTAATAAACCATACGTCTTTGCACCCATTAAATTTAACAATATCGACGCTTTCTTGTCATCTGACACCTCATTTGCCTTGCAGTATACCTCTATTCGTTCGACATATGTAGTCCAATCTTCGACTTCATTGTGAAATGCGGTAATACTGCCACTCTTCGGCATTTTGGGTGTGGTTTAAAATGGCGTCTCCCAATGGCTTAAAATGGCGTCTCCCGCGCTTTCCTTCCTCCCCCGCTGCTGCCAACGCCGCTCACGGCGGTTCTCGTGGCAATGGCGGCGCCCTGTAGGTTTCGTGCGCTTCTCCTGCGCTGCTGCCAACGCCGCTCTCGGCGGTCCTCGTGGCAATGGCGGCGCCTCGCGGGTTTCTGCGCATCTCTCTCTCCCTCTCTTCGACGCTGCTCGGCCCCTGAACACCGGCTGCGCCCTGTGCACTCTGCCCTCTCTCTCTCTCCCCCGTTGACGCTGCTCGGCCCTTTGCTGTGCCGCTCGGTCGGGCTCTAGCCCGCCGCTGTCCGGGAAGGGTCTGCGCACTACCTGTTGCCAGCCCGTTTCGCTGGACCACCTCGACTGGAAAGCCAAGCCTGGCTCTCGACAGCATCCCCCGCAATTCTCGAGTCTCTGCTGGATGACTGGGCGGTTGCCCGTGGTCGATGCCCGAGTCTCTGGCCTTGACCTCCAATCCACTGATCTCCAAGAACGAATCCCCGGGAGGTGATGCAGAGTTGCAGGTAGGTTCGAACTTGCCTCGTTGCCAATGTTGTGTCTGTGTATAATAAGACACAGACTGCAGGAGAAACAGGTGTTTACTCAACGTGGCTCACAGTGGAACTGATCTGTACAGATTACTGCTCAGTGCTATATACAGGTGTGGTCACTGCCGGTACTGCAGTATACATGAGCTGTAAAAGATAGTTCCCTCCTTAAAGGTATATACATTACAGCCATGAACCCAGAGTTCGAATGCTGGAGGGAAACATTTCTAACTAGGAGAACCGAATTGGAATTCCAGTCTTGTCTGACTGTCACAGCCCGTCTCACTCCTCAGGAGAGGGGCGGGATCGGACTGTCACAGCCCGTCTCACTCCTCAGGACAGGGGCAGGCTTCACTCAGCTCATTTGAGTCATTTGTGGAAGGGAGAAAACTCTGCTTTGGTGACTGGGGATTTCCTTTCTGCAGAGCTGAGGCACACGTCCTTCCAGGTCCGTCTGTCTGGATTAAACTCCCCCAACCTTCTTGAAGGGAAATTTCAAGGGAGGGTCATAAAAAAAAGTGAGACTTATTTTGTAAACTCCTGGGGCCTTTTCAGAAAATGTACAGTAGGAATTTTACACTCGTGCAGCCCAGGTAGTCCTCATTGCCACTGCTGCTTACTTTATTGTTAGGGATCTTTAAAACCAGCCTTCACTGGTTTCCATTGACAAGTTCTATATTTTTCCAGGTTGTTTTTTTTATTCGTTTATGGGCGTCGCTGGCAAGGCCAGCATTTATTGCCCATCCTTAATTGCCCTTCAGAAGGTGGTGGTGAGCCACCTTCTTGAACCACTGCAGTCCATGTGGTGAATGTGCTCCCACAGTGCTGTTAGGGAGGGAGTTCCAGGATTTTGACCCAGCGACGATGAAGGAACGGCGATATACTTCTAAGTCAGGATGGTGTGTGACTTGGAGGGGAACTTGGAGGAGGTGGTGTTCCCATGCGCCTGCTGCCCTTGTCCTTCTAGGTGGAAGAGGTCGCAGATTTGGGAGGTGCTGCCGAAGAAGCCTTGGCGAGTTGCTGCAGTGCATCTTGTAGATAGTACACACTGCAGCCACGGTACGCCGGTGGTGGAGGGAGTGAATGTTTAAGGTGGTGGATGGGGTGCCAATCAAACGGGCTGCTTTTTCCTGGATGGTGTCGAGCTTCTTGAGTGTTGTTGGAGCTGCACTGATCCAGGCAAGTGGAGAGTATTCCATCGCACTCCTTACTTGTGCCTTGTAGATGGTAGAAAGGCTTTGGGGAGTCAGGAGGTGAGACACCCACTGCAGAATACCCAGCCTCTGACCTGCTCTTGTTGACACAGTATTTATGTGGCTGGTCCAGTTAAGTTTCTGGTCAATGGTGACCCCCAGGATGTTGATAGTGGGGGATTCGGCAATGGTAATGCGATTGAATGTCAAATGGTGGTGGTTAGACTCTAGCTTGTTGGAGATAGTAATTGCCTGGCACTTCTGTGGCGAGAATGTTACCTGCCACTTATCAGCCCAATCCTGAATGTTGTCCAGGTCTTGTTGCATGTGGTCATGGACGGCTTCATTATCTGAGGAGTTGTGAATGGCACTGAACACTGTGCAGTCATCAGCGACCATCCCCATTTCTGATCTTATGTTGGAGGGAAGGTCATTGATGAAGGAGCTGGAGATGGTTGGGCCTAGGACATTGCCCTGAGGAACTCCTGCAGCGATGTCCTGAGGCTGTGATGATTGACCTTCAACCACCACAACCATCTTCCTTTGTGCTAGGTATGACTCCAGCCAGTGGAGAGTTTTCCCCCCAATTCCCATTGACTTCAGCCTTACTAGGGCTCCTTCGTGCCACACTCGGTCAAATGCTGCCTTGATATCAAGGGCACCTCACCTCTGGAATTCAGCTCCTTTGTTCATGTTTGGACCAAGGCTGTAATGAGGTCGGGAGCCGAGTGGTCTTGGCGGAACCCAAACTGGGCATCAGTGAGCAGGTTATTGGTGAGTAAGTGCCGCATGGTAGCACTGTCGATGACGTCTTCCATCACTTTGCTGATGATTGAGAGTAGACTGATGGGGCGGTAATTGGCCGGATTGGATTTGTCCTGCTTTTTGTGGACAGGACATACCTGGGCAGTTTTCCACATTGTCGGATCGATGCCAGTGTTGTAGCTGTACTGGAACAGCCTGGCTAAAGGCTTGTCTAGTTCTGGAGCACAAGTCTTCAGCACGATAGCTGGGATGTTGTCAGGGCCCATAGCCTTTGCTGTATCCAATGTGCTGAGCCATTTCTTGATATCACATGGAGTGAATCGAATTATCTGAAGACTGGCTTCTGTGATGGTGGGGACCTCAGGAGGAGGCCGATATGGATCATCCACTTGGCACTTCTGGCTGAAGATGTTTGCAAACGCTTCAGCCTTGTCTTTTACACTCACGTGCTGGGCTCCACCATCATTGAGGATGGGGATATTCATGGAGCCTCCTCTTCTCGTTAGTTGTTTAATTGTCCACCACCATTCACAACTGGATGTGGCAGGACTGCAGAGCTTTGATCTGATCCGTTGATTGTGGGATCACTTAGCCCTGTCTATAGCATGCTGCTTCCGCTTTTTAGCATGCATGTAGTCCTGTGTTGCAGCTTCCCCAGGTTGGCACCTCATTTTTAGGTACGCCTGGTGCTGCACCTGGCATGCTCTTCTACACTCATTGTTGAACGAGGGTTGGTCCCCTGGCTTGGTGGTAATGTTAGAGTGAGGGATATGCCGGGCCATGAGGTTACAGATTGTGGTGGAATACAATTCTGCTGCTGATGGCCCACAGCACCTCATGGATGCCCAGTTTTGAGATGCTAGATCTGTTCTGAATCTATCCCATTGAGCACGGTGGTAGTGCCACACAACACTGGTGAATCAGTAATTCTGAACTGCAAAAAACTGAATTCTCACTGGCAGCAGTGGCCCCGTATTGATTTCTTTGTGGGTTCAACGACGAGACATTTATGAAAGAGAATGTCTTTTAATCTAAAGCTTGTTCATCTATGTTAACAGCATTACAGGAGACACCATCTTAGAGAGCCATCTAAAATGAAACTGAAACTAAACTGCTTGTCTCTGTCACATGCCCTCTGCTGGCCAGGCATAAGTAATCAATCAGGCAACTATGCTGGTAAGGCATCATAATCAAACAGGCAAATACCATCACTATTTGCTGATATCATTACATCTCCTTTTCTTAAAACAAAAGTATTTTACTTTTATCTAACAACATGTTTTCTTTGTATTACTCTGCATTTTAACTGTAACACTTAATGAACTTACATTATCATTATCATTATCAAGGTTTTTTAACCTTGTTTTGTGTGTTCACATGAAATATGTAAATACACTAGAACTTGAAGAAAGAATAAGATAACATTACTTCCTTCTATAACAATAGTCCTTAAATTTGCTCAATGAGTCTCTCAGGAGGCTTCACGTGTCTTGAGGATTTTCTGATTGATTGTCCTTGAATCTGAGTTGTTGCCTCAGATGATGTTTTCTCAGCTGTGTGATCAGGTTGCTCAACAGTATCAGTCTTTTGACCTGCTGTGTGATCAGGTTGTTCAACAGTATCAGTCTTTTGACTTGCTGTGGCTGGTCCCATGAGAAGATCTCGACGATTTCTTCGCAGAACAGCACCCTCATCTGTCTGAATGGTGTATGATCTTGGTTGAACTTCACTCAGGGCAGTTCCCTTCTGAGTCCATATGTTTGTTTTGTCTTTGAACCTTACTTGGTCACCAGTGTGGAGTTCAGGTAGGTTTTGTGTTCCTCTGTCATAGTAGTACTTTTGCTTTTCTTTCTGTTGTTCTTTGAACTTCCTCACTTTCTCCCCCTCTTTTGTTTTCAGGAGGTTCTCCGGGATGGGTAGGTTTGACCTTAGCCAACGTCCCATAAGGAGTTGGGCTGGTGACATACCACACTCGAGCGGCGTTGTGCGGTATACAAGCATGCTCTGGTAGAAGTCAGTTCCATTGTCTTTTGCCTTGTACATCAGTCTTTTCACTGTCTGGACCGATTTTTCCACTAGTCCATTGGACTGTGGATAGTGAGGACTTGACGTTGTGTGGACAAAGTCCCAGTCTTTGGCAAAGTGTCGGAAACTTGCATTGTAAAACTGGGGTCCGTTGTCTGTGAAGACCTCGCTTGCCACGCCATGTCTGGAGAATATGGCTTTCATACATCTTATCACAGCATCTGCAGTGGTGGTGTACAGTCTACAAACCTTTGGATACAGGGAGTAATAGTCTGTGACTACAAGATAGTCCTTCCCTTGACATACGAATAGGTCAGCGCCTACCTTCTGGTAAGGTCTGTCTGGCGCTGGGTGTGGCTTTAGTGGTTCTACCGGATTGCTTGCTCGATATTTCAGGCATATTGTGCAGTTTGACACCTCATTTGTCACATCTTGGTTGATTCGTGGCCAGTACATCACCTCTCGTGCTCTTTTCTTACACTTTTCGATTCCCAGATGTCCTCCATGGATCCTTTTTAGCATCTCTTTTCTCAGACTCTTTGGGATAACTATTTTACTTCCTTTGTAGATGATGTCTTCGACCAGTGATAGCTCCGCCCTGCAGTTCCAGTACTCTGCCATGTCAGGTGAGCAGTCTTGCTTCATGTTGGGCCATCCATCCAAGATGCTTTTCCTCAGTCGTCTCATTGTTTCATCTTTGTTTGTCTCAGTCTTTATGAGCTCCATTTTTGCATCTGCTATGGGCAGTGCACTTGTGATCATGTCCACGTAGGCGTTCACTTTTTCATCCATTTTGGTGTTTGCGGGCTCACTTGGGTCAACAGCTCTGGACAACGTGTCTGCTGTATACATCAGCTTACCCGGTGTGTACGCAACATTCAGTGTATAGCGTTGCAGCCTGATCATCATTCTTTGTATTCTAAGCGGACAGCTATTTAGTGGCTTTTGGAACAATGCAATCAAGGGCTTATGGTCAGTCTCTACACTGATTGCTTGTCCTGCCACAAACTGGTGAAATCTTTCACAGGCGTATGTGATGCTGAGCAGCTCCTTTTCTATTTGAGCATATCGCGTCTCCGCGTCTGTCATTGAGCGCGATGCATATGCAATAGGTTGCCAGTAGTCATATTTTTGCAGAAGAACGGCTCCGAGCCCACTCTGTGATGCATCTGATGATATCTTGATGGGTCTCGCTGGGTCATAAAACCTCAGAACTGGTTCCTCTGTGAGCAGTTTCTTTAGATCGCTCCATGACTTCTCATGCTCATGATTCCATTCCCATTCTATGTTCTTTTCAGTTAGTCGTCTCAGTGGCGCCATCTTTTCTGAGAGGTTGGATATGAATTTACCCATGTAGTTGATCATTCCATTAAACCTCTGCATGTCCTTTTTGCATTGTGGCTTTGGCATATTCTCAATGGCGGACACCTTTCTGGGATCTGGCCTGATGCCCTCACTGCTAAGGATATCTCCCACGAATGTCAGTTCTGTCACCCCGAGCTGGCATTTCTCTCTATTCAGCTTCAGGTTTGTTTTCCTAGTTGCTTCCAGCACTTTTTTCAGTCTCTCGTCATGCTCAGTTCTCGTGGTTCCCCATACTATGATGTCATCCATTGATGTATCAACTCCCTTCAGGTGCTCATAGATCATATGGATAGTTTTGTGATACACTTCAGGAGCTGAGGCAATGCCAAATGGTAACCTTAGGAATCTGTATCTGCCAAATGGACTGTTGAACGTGCACAGTCTTGAACTTGCTTCGTCCAGTTTCATCTGCCAAAATCCTGATGATGCATCTAACTTGCTGAAATACTTTGCATTTGCAAACTGTGACATGATTTCCTCACGTGTAGGAAGCTTGAAGTGCTCTCTCTTTATTGCTCTGTTTAGCTCTCTTGGATCCAGGCAAATTCTGAGCTTTCCATTCTTTTTGTCCACTACGACGAGGGAACTCACCCACTCAATTGGCTCATCTATCTTCTGAATCACATTCAGGCTTTCCATCCTGTCCAACTCTGCTTTCAGTTGCTTTTGAAGAGCAAACTGAACTTTTCTGCATGGATGTATGACCGTTGGCATACTTTTATCTATTCTGATCGTGTGTTCTCCTGGAAGGCAGCCTAGACCCTGAAATAGGTTGTTGTACTCTTTCATGAGTTCATCATAGACTGTTTCTCCTTCGCTTTCCACAACGAGGACTCTCTTTACCAGGTTCAGTCTCTCACAGGCTATTAAACCTAGTATGGCCTGCACATCCTTTGGCACCACGATTAATGCTAGCGTGTGCTCTCTGTCCTTGTGTGTCACTTTGACAATGCATCTTCCTTTCACTGGTATATCAGTACCTGAGTATCCTGTCACTTTCACTTTTATTCCATGTATCTTTGGTCTGGGTCTAATTTTCTTAAAATCTGTCTCTGATATCACATTAACTTGTGCTCCAGTATCCAATTTAAATGGAATGTGTATGTCATTCACTTTTAGTGTCAACATCCAGTCTCTTTTTTCTTCTTTTTTGTTTTCAGACACAACATCCACATTGAACTCCTCTATCTCGCTTTCATCTACTGCATGGACCTTGCTTTGTTGCGCTTGGTTCTTGCAGCAACGGGCATAATGGTTGTTTTTGTTGCAACTATTGCATTTTTTACCATATGCTGGACACTTTTTTGGTGTATGCTGTGTACCGCATCGACTACATGACTTTCAATTGCCCCTTTCATTTTCGTTCGCTGGCCACGCCTCTTTTTTCACATTGGTGCTCTTTTTGTTAAACGGTTTGTATCCGTTCATTCTCACTGCATCCACGTTGCAGCTACTGTCACTGAACAGCTCCTTTGCCTGCAACTTCACAGTCTCTGTAGCCCTACACAGTGCTATGGCTTTTCCTAGGTCTAGATCTTGCTCTCTTAGCAGTCTTTCCCTTAGACCATTATCTGGAATACCACACACCAGTCTGTCTTTTATCAGTGAGTCTGTCAGTCCCCCAAATTCACATGTTTTGCTTCGGTTTCTCAGTTCAGTCACATACTGATCAATATTCTCTCCCGTTTTCTGTACACATGTGAAAAATCTGTGCCTCTCAAACGTCACGTTACGTTTAGGTATACAGTAGGCCTCAAACTGTTCCATTATTTTATCCAGCTTCATTTTGTCTCCATCAGCAGCGAATGTGAAGTTATCATACACCTCCAGCACTTCATCACCCACGACATGCAAGAACACTGACGCTTTCATTTTATCACTTTTCTCGTCAGCTCCGATTGCCGCTAAATACAACTCCAAACGTTGTTTGAACCTTCTCCAATTTTCAGCCACATTACCTGTCAACTGAAGCTTCGCCGGTGGGTGTAATCCTACCATTTTTTCACTTCGTTAGCTATTCTCCAATGGTAAGTAATGATGTTCTCTTTTGGCTTGCTAATATGTGGAGAGCTGATTTAACTTCAGATTTTTCCTCTTCATCTCTTTCAATCACTTCTGACACCATGTATTGATTTCTTTGTGGGTTCAATGATGAGACATTTATGAAAGAGAATGTCTTTTAATCTAAAGCTTGTTCATCTATGTTAACAGCATTACAGGAGACACCATCTTAGAGATCCATCTAAAACAAAACTGAAACTAAACTGCTTGTCTCTGTCACATGCCCTCTGCTGGTCAGGCATAAGTAATCAATCAGGCAACTATGCTGGTAAGGCATGATAATCAAACAGGCAAATACCATCACTATTTGCTGATATCATTACAGCCCCCAAGATACACACATGTTGCCTTAGCATGATGACGTATGTACATAGTGTCCAACAGGTACGAGGTACTTGCTACCTGTATGGATGAGAACAAGGACTGGAGGATGGGCAAACTGACCACGGCATCATAGGAATGTGGTAGTGGTAGGCGACAGTATAGTCAGGGGAATAGATACTGTTCTCTGCAGCCGCAACAGGGAGTACCGAAGGCTGTGTTGCCTTCCCGGTGCCAGGGTTAAGGATACCTCCTCGTGGCTGGAGAAGAATTGGAGTGGGAGGGGGAGGATCCAGTTGTCGTGGTCCATGTAGGAACGAGAATGAGGTTCTGCTGAGGGAGTTTGAGGAGCTAGGGTCTAAATTAATAAACAGAACCTCAAAGGTAATAATCTCTGGATTGTTACCAGAGCTACGCACAAATTGGCATAGGGACAAACAGATTAGAGGTTTAAATGCGTGGCTCAGCGAGTGGTGTGAGAGAAAGGGGTTTCAATTCATGGGGCACTGGCATCAGTACTGGGGAAAGAGGGAGCTGTTCCATTGGGACGGGCTCCACTTAAACCAGGCTGGGACCAGTGCCCTGGCGAATCGAATAACCAGGAGCCAGCAAAGGAAGTTGGGTGGTCAGCAGTTTAATGGGAAATGGCTTGAGGGAGCAGGAAGTGGTTCTCATGGACAGGATGAGCGTGGAGAGGTCAAGAAGGGAGATCGGTGAGAAATTAAAGAAAGGTGTGCGTTCAGAGCTAGGGCAGGGGTGAACCTTCGAGGGAGTTTGGCCTGGTGGGCTAGGGAAAGGAAGGGAAGTGGCAGAGCCAGTTGACCGGATGGTCTCAATCTTAGAGGCAAAGAAGTCCATGAGCTCATCGCACTTGTTGTTGGAGGTGAGTGTGGAGGCGACAGGGGAGAGGGGTTTAAGAAGACGGTTAACTGTAGAAAATAATAGCTGGGGGTTATCTTTGCATTCCAGAATGTTTCTGGAATAATGAGCAATTCTGGCAGACAAGGTTAGGACCTAATAATGCTGTATGTGGTCCAGCCAGATCTGGCGGTGAATGGCTAAACCAGTTGTCCGCCATATCCGTTCAAGTCTGCGTCCCTTGGACTTGAGGGAGTGAAGATGTGGGCTGTACCGGGGGAACGGCCAGAGTGAGAGAAAGCAATGGTTTTTATAGGGACTAGGGCATCAATGGTGTTGGTGAGGGTGTGGTTGTGCAGATCGGTAGCTGCAGAAATGTTGTGGATGTAGGGCCAAAGGCTGGACAGTTGGGATTTCATAAGTGCAGTTGTAAGAGAGATGGGAGAGAGTTTTTTCCAGCGGCAGACACAGAAGGAAATAGGGTTGGGTGGGGGAAGGGGGATGTGAGTGGAAAGCCATACAAGAAAGTGGTCAGAGATGGCTTGATCTTTCATTGACACGGTGGGAATAGCGAGGCCACGAGAGATGACAAGGTCAAGGGGGTGGTCGTGACTATGGGTTGGGGCGTTCACATGGAGGGAGAGATTAAGGGAGGGTAGTGAACTCAGAGAGAGCATGATGAGTCCAGTCTCAGACAGGGAGTGGAATATAACCCAAGCTTTCATTTATAATTTGGAAATTTGCAAGTTGGTACCCCAGGAATCAGCGTTAGTATGGTTTTGGTTATTTTAATTCTTTTATTTCTACAATTTTACAGCACGGAAGAAGGTGATTCATAGAAACATAGAAGATAGGAGCAGGAGTAGGCCATTCGGCCCTTCGAGCCTGCTCCGCCATTCAATGAGATCATGGCTGATCATCCAAATTCAGTACCCTGTCCCTGCCTTCTTCCCATATCCCTTGATCCCTTTAACCTTAAGAAATATATCCAACCCTTTCTTGAATATATTTAATGAACTGGCCTCCACCGCCCTCTGTGGCAAAGAATTCCACAGGTTCACCACTCTCTGGGTGAAGAAATTCCTCCTCATCTCTGTCCTAAATGGCTTACCCCTTATCCTTAGACTATGACCCCTGGTTCTGGACTCCCCGGCCATCAGAAACATCCTTCCTGCATCTAGTCTGTCCAGGCCTGACAGAATTTTATAGGTTTCGATGAGATCCCCTCTCAATCTTCTAAACTCCAGTGAGTATAAGCCCAATCGACACAATCTCTCCTCATACGTCATTCCTGCCATCCCAGGTATCAGCCTGGTGAATCTTCGCTGCACTCCTTCCATGGCAAGAACGTCCTTCCTCAGGTAAGGCGAC
Organism: Somniosus microcephalus; assembly: GCF_052327205.1. Classification (NCBI taxonomy): domain Eukaryota; kingdom Metazoa; phylum Chordata; class Chondrichthyes; order Squaliformes; family Somniosidae; genus Somniosus; species Somniosus microcephalus. Next base: position 70,546,474 of record NC_140987.1, on the reverse strand, counting down.
CAAAACTGCACACAATACTCAAGGTGCGGTCTCACCAAGGCCCTGTACAACTGTAGCAAGACATCCTTGTTCCTGTACTCGAACCCTCTTGCTACGAAGGCCAACATACCATTTGCCTTCTTAACCGCCTGCTGCACCTGCATGCTTACCTTCAGCGACTGGTGCACAAGAACACCCAGGTCTCTTTGCACTTCCCCTTCTCCCAGTCTATTGCCATTCAAATAATAATCTGCCTTCCTGTTTTTGCCACCAAAGTGGATAACCTCACATTTATCCACATTATAGTGCATTTGCCATGTTTCTGCCCAATCACCCAACCTGTCCAAATCGTACTGGAGTTTCATGACATCCTCTTCACAGCATACCCTCCCACCCAGCTTTGTGTTGTCTGCAAATTTGGAGATATTACATCCAATTCCCTCGTCCAGATCATTAATATATATTGTGAACAGCTGGGGTCCTAGGACCAATCCATGCGGTACCCCACTAGTCACTGCCTGCCACTCGGAAAACGACCTGTTTATTCCAACTCTTTGCTTCCTGTCTGCCAACCAGTTCTCTATCCAAGTCAATACCTTGCCCCCAATCCCATGTGCCTTAATTTTGCACGTTAATCTCTTATGTGGGACCTTATCGAAAGCCTTCTGAAAGTCCAAATACACCACATCCACTGGTTCTCCCTTATCTATTTTATCAGTTTCATCCTCAAAAAATTCCAGTAGATTAGTTAAGCATGATTTACCTTTTGTAAATCCATGTTGACTTTGTCCGATCCTGTCACTGCTTTCCAAGTGCTCTGCTATTACATCTTTTATAATGGACTCTAGCATTTTCCCCACTACTGATGTCAGGCTTACCGGTCTATAATTCCCCGCTTTTTCTCTACCACCTTTTTTGAATAGTGGGGTAACATTAGCTACCCTCCAATCCATGGGTACTGTTCCAGAGTCTATCAAGTTCTGGAAGATGACCAGCAATGCATCTACTATTTCTAGGGCCACTTCCTTAAGTACCCTGGGATGTAGATTATCAGGCCCTGGGGATTTATTGGCCTTCAGTCCCATCAAATTTCCTAACACCATTTCCCTACAAATACTGATTTCTTTCAGTTCCACCCTTTCATCGACCCTATGTTCCCCGGCATCTCTGGGAGGTTATTTGTGTCATCCTTTGTGAAGACAGAACCAAAATATGTATTTAGTTGGTCTGCCATTTCTTTGTTCCCCATTATAAATTCCCCTGATTCTGACTGCAAGGGACCTACGCTTGACTTCACCAATCTTTTTCTCTTCACATATCTATAAAAGCTTTTACAGTCAGTTTTTAGTTCCCTGCAAGCTTACTCTTATATTCTATTTTCCCTTTCTTAATTAATCCCTTTGTCCTCCTTTGTTGAATCCTAAACTGCTCCCAATCCTCAGGATTATTGCTTTTTCTGGCCAATTTATATGTCCTCTCCTTGGATCTTATGCTATCCCTAATTTCCCTTGTTAGCCACGGTTGAGTCACCTTTTTTGTTTTATTTTTATGCCAAACTGGGATGAACAAATTCTGTAGCTTATCCATTCGGTCTTTGAATGTTTGCCATTGCCTATCCACCATCAACCCTTTGAGTGCCATTCCCCAATCAATCCTACCCAACTCGCTCCTCAGACCATCGTAGTTTCCTTTATTTAAATTGAGGACCCTAGTCTCTGAGTCAACTACTTCATTCTCCATCTTAATGAAGAATTCGATCATATTATGATCGTTCCGACCCAAGGGGCCTCGTACAACAAGATTGCTAATTAATCCTTTCTCGTTACATAATACCCAGTCTAAGATGGCCTGATCTCTGGTTGGTTCCTCGACATATTGGTCCAGGAAACCATCCCGTAAACACTCCAGGAATTCCTCCTCCACAGTATTGTTACTAATTTGGTTGGCCCAATCTATAGTAGATTAAAGTCACCCATGATGACTGCTGTGCCCTTATTGCACGCTTCTTTAATTTCCCTTTTAATGCCATCCCCAACCTCCGCCTTACTGTTTGGAGGTCTATATACCACTCCCACTAACGTTTTTTTCCCCTTAGTATTTCTGAATTCTACCCATACAGATTCCACATCATCAGAGCTAATATCCTTCATTTCAATTGTGTTAATCCCTTCTTTAACCAGTAATGCTACCCCACCTCCCTTTCCTTTTTGCTTATCTTTCCTGAATATCGAATACCCCTGGATATTGAGTTCCCAGTCTTGGCCATCCTTGAGCCATGTTTCCGTAATCCCAACCAAATTGTATTCGTTTACCTCTATTTGCGCAGCCAATTCATCCACCTTATTGCAAATGCTCCTCGCATTAAGACACAAAGCCTTCAGGCTTGTTTTTTTAACACTCTTAGACCTATTAGAATTATTATTTACTGTGGCCATGTTTGATTTAAACCGTTGATTTCTCTGACTGCCACTTTTGTTTTTCTCCTTCCTATCTTTTGCTTTTATCCTTGTTTCCCTTTCCTCTGTCTCCCTGCTCAGTTTCCCAACCCCCTGCCATTTTAGTTTAAACCCTCCCCCAGAGCACTAGCAAACACTCCCCCTAGGACATCAGTTCCAGCCCTGCCCAGGTGCAAACCGTCCGGTTTGAACTGGTCCCACCTCCCCCAGAACCGGTTCCAATGTCCCAGGAACTTGAATCCCTCCCCCTGGCACCATTCCTCTAGCCACGTATTAAGCTGAAGTATCCTTCTATTTCTACTCTGACTAGCATGTAGCACTGGTAGCAATCCTGAGATTACTACCTTTGAGGTCCTGTTTTTTAATTTATCTCCTAACTCCCTATATTCCGCTTTTAGGACCTCATCCTGCTTTTTACCTATATCGTTGGTGCCTATATACACCACGACAACTGGCTGTTCACCCTCCCCTTTCAAGGTGCTCTGCAACCGCTCGGAGACATCCTTGACCCTTGCACCGGGGAGGCAACACACCATCCTGGAGTCTCGTTTGCGGCCGCAGAAACGCCTATCTATTCCCCTTACAATAGAATCCCCTATTACTATAGCTCTACCCCTCTTTTTCCTCCCATTCTGTGCAGCAGAGCCACCCCTGGTGCCAGGAAGTTGGCTGCTGCTGCCATCCTCTGATAAGCCATCACCCCCAACAGTACCCAAAGTAGTGTATCTGTTGGAGAGGGGGATGGCCACAGGGGACCCCTGCACTACCTGCCTGCGCCTAGTACTCTGCCTGTTGGTCACCCGTTCCCTTTCTTCCTGTCCAACCTCTACCTGCGGCGTGTCCAACTCCGTAAACGTGCTATTCACGATGTCCTGAGATTCGGCCCATCGTGCCTGTGCTGGCTCTTTGAAAGAGCTCTCCAATTAAGTCCCACACCCCAGCTTTTTCCTCATAGTCCTGCGAATTAATCCTCTTCAAATACATGTCCAATTGCCTTTTGAAATTCCTGTGGAATTTGATTCCACCACCCTTTCAGGTAGCGTGTTCCAGATCATAACAACCTTCTTAGAAGCACAGAAGGAGGCCATTCGGCCCATCGAGTCTGTGCCGGCTCTTTCAAAGAGCAATCCAGTTAGTCCCACTCCCCCACTCTTTCCCCAGATCCCTGCAATTTTTTCTCCTTCAAGTATTTATCAAATTCCTTTTTGAAGGCTACTATTGAATCTGTATCCACCACACTATCAGGCGGTGCATTCCAAATCCTAACCACTCATTGCATTAAAAAGTTTTTTCTCATCTCGCCTCTGGTTCTTTTGCCTCTGGTTACCGACCCTTCAGCCACTGGTAAGTTTCTCTTTATTGACTTTATTTAAACTGTTGATTGAATGGGAAAAAATTCTCCTCATTTCCCTCTAGTTCTTTTGCCAATTATTTTAAATCTATGACCTCTGGTTATCAACCCACTTGCCAAAAAAAAAAGAAAATTTCTCCCTATTTGCTCTATCAAAACCTTTCATAATTCTGAATACCTATATTAGGTCAGCCTTTAATCTTCTCTGCTCTAAGGAGAATAATTCCTGAGTATTTCCAGTCTCTCCACATAACTGAAATCCCTCATCCCTGGTATCATCCTGGAAAACCTCCTCTGTACCCGCTCTAAGGCCTTGATATCCTCTGTAAAATGTGGACACAATATTCCAGCTGAGGCCTAACCAGTGATTTGTAAAGGTTTATCATAACGTCCTTGTGTTTACAATGTAAATATAATGTTGTAATGGATCTAAAATTATATAATTGCAGAAATCTCCATTGTTTCAAAGATGCAGTGGAACAGTACAGCTAATTGGGAGTTATTTTTCGAAAGTAGCAACAGCCAAGTGGGTTGTGAGTTTCACACCCCATCACCAGCGAAGGAAAGGCAATCAAAGACCCCCGCCCACAAGCCTCACTCCCTCTCCTCCTCCCCCCACAACCACCTCCCCCTCTCCCCCGCAACCCCCTCCCCCCTCCTTCTCCCCCACAACCACCTCCCCCTCTCTGCCTCCCCCCACAACCACCTCCCCCTCTCCCCCCTCCTTCTCCCCCACAACCACCTCCCCCTCTCTGCCTCCCCCCACAACCTCCTCCCCCCCTTCTCCCCCCACAACCACCTCCCCCTCTCCCCCACAACCACCTCCCACAAGCCTCTCCTCCCCCCACCCCCACAAGCCCCTCCCACAAGCCACGCCCCTCTCCTCCCCTGACAAGCTCCGCCCACTCTCTGCTTCCCCCTCTCTGCCTCCCCCCCACAAGCCCCTCCCCTCTCGGGCCCTCCCCTCATAAGCCCCCCCATAAGCCCCCCCTCCACTCTCCTCACAAGCCGCTCCCCTTTCCGCCTCCCCCCTCTCGGGCCCTCCCCTCATAAGCCCCTCCTCCTCTCCTCCCCCCTCCACTCTCCTCACAAGCCCCTCCCCTCTCAGGCCCCGCCCCGCGGTGAGTGAGTGAGTGTGAGATGGCGGCGGTGTGGTTGTTATGCGGCGAGTTGCTGTGGAAGCAGGGTTTCAGGCTGCGCCGTGCGGCGGCTTCTAGGTGAGTTGAGCGGGTACAGTGGCGAGGGTCGGGAGCCAGAGTCACTCATAGAGACAGCTCCCGGCCCGGTTAAGCTAAAGGGGTATTTACACCGCCGGCCGGGAGTTCAACAACAACTACTACTGTATTTATATGGAGTTTAGAAGAATGAGAGGTGAGCTCATTGAAACATATAAGATTCTGAGGGGGATTGACAGGGTCGATGCTGAGCGGTTGTTTCCCCTGGCTGGAGAGTCTAGAACTAGGGGGCATGGTCTCAGGATAATGGGTTGGCCATTTAGGGCTGAGATGAGGAGGAATTTCTTCACTGGGAGTGTTGTGAATCTTTGGAATTGCGGCCTGGTGTGAACCCAGGTAGACAAAGTGCTCGAGCAGGTCGGTTAGCTCTCCAGAGCACTTTATAAAAATACTGCAGAGTCTCTTTAATGTTGAGAAAATGGATACTCTCTGCACTCTTAAAACATTACAAAAAACAGTTGCTGGGAGCAAAGCTTTGTTCAGTCATCTTCGTTCTCTCCTGTAGGCAGAGCACAAGAACATTAGGGCGCTGCTGGCCTTGTTTCACACTCTGCAGATACCAATGACAACTTGTATTTATACAGCGCCTTTAACATAGTAAAATGTCCCAAGGCACTCACAGGAGCGTTATCAAACAAAATTTGACACCAAGCCACATAAGGAACCAGGTGAGTGCAGTCTCAGCTAGCTGGATGATGGTGGGGAGGTGTTGGAGGAGGAGGATGGCGTGGTCAACCTTGTCAAAGGCTGCAGACAGATCGAGAAGGGCGAGGAGGGATTGTCCTATCACCATCTCGTCTCGTTTTGAATACCTCTTAATGTCTCTTCACTTCTTTTGTTCTGTCCCAGCCCGGCCTTTCGATCTATTTCATTTCCTTTCCAGTTTTGAAAAAGGGTTAGACCCGAAACGTCGACTCTAATTTCTCTCCACGGATGTTGTCTGGCCTGCTGAGTTTTTCCAGCATTTCCTGTTGTTATTTATGAGAGATAGTTAACCTTTGTCACAGTCACAAAGGATGTCAATTTGGAATTTGAGAGCTGTTTTGGTACTGTGGCAGGGGCGGAAACCAGATTGGAGGGATTCAAGCATGGAGTTCTGGTAAAGGTGGGCACGGATTTTTGAGGTGACAACACGTTCAAGGACTTTGGAGAGGAAAGGGTGGTTGGAGATGAGGTGGTAGTTTGCAAGACGGAGGGGTCAAGGGTTGGTTTTTAAGAAAAGGGGTCAGTGCCTGAGGAGAGCGAACCATTAACCATGTCAGCTAACATAGGAGCCAGAAAAGGAAGTTGGGTGGTCAGCAGTTTAGTGGGAATAGGGTCGAGGGAGCAGGAAGTGGGTCTCATGGACAAGCTGAGCATAGAGAGGTCAAGAGGGGAGATTGGAGAGAAACTGGAGAAAGATGCGAGTTCAGGGCTAGGGTGGGGGGCACCGCTAGAGGGCGCCTGGCCCAGTGGGCTAGAGGGCGCCTGGCCCAGTGGGCTAGAGGGCGCCTGGCCCAGTGGGCTAGAGGGCGCCTGGCCCAGTGGGCTAGAGGGCGCCTGGCCCAGTGGGCTAGAGGGCGCCTGGCCCAGTGGGCTAGAGGGCGCCTGGCCCAGTGGGCTAGAGGGCGCCTGGCCCAGTGGGCTAGAGGGCGCCTGGCCCAGTGGGCTAGAGGGCGCCTGGCCCAGTGGGCTAGAGGGCGCCTGGCCCAGTGGGCTAGAGGGCGCGAAGGGAAGTGGCCTCAATCTTAGAGACAAGCCCATGAGCTCCTCGCACTTGTTGTTGGTGAGTGTGGAGGAGATGGGGGAGAGGGTTTTAAGAAGACGGTTAGCAGTAGAGAATAGAATCTGGGGGTTATCTTTGCATTCCAGAATGATCCTGGAATAGTGAGCAGTTTTGGCAGACAAGAGTATGACCTGATAATGCTGTATGAGGTCCAGCCAGATCTGGCGGTGAATGGCTAAACCAGTTGTCCGCCATATCCTTTCAAGTCTGCGCCCCTTGGACTTGAGGGAGTGAAAATGAGGGCCATACCAGGGGGAATAGCCAGGGTGAGAGAGAGTAATGGTTTTTATAGGGACTAGAGCATCAATGGTGGTGGTGAGGGTGTGGTTGAGCAGATCGGTAGCTACAGAAATGTCATGGTGAATGGTGGGCCAAAGGCTGGACTGTTGGGATTTCATAAGTGCAGTTGTAAGAGAGTTAGGAGAGAGTTTTTTCCAGGGACGGACATAGAAGCAAGTACGTTTGGGTGGGGAAAGGGGGATGTGGGTGGAAAGCGATACAAGGAAGTGGTCAGAGATGGTCTTATCTTCGATTGACACGATGGGAGTAGTGAGGCCACGAGAGGTGACCAGGTCGAGGGTGGTGGCTGTGAATATGGTTTGGGGCATTCACATGGAGGAAGAGATTAAGGGAGGATAGGAGGGTAGTGAACTCAGAGGAGAAAGAGCATGATGAATTGAGATGGAGGCTGAAATGACCGAGGAGGAGAAGTCGTTTGGTGCAGAAGCTGAGGGAGGAAAGCAGTGAAGATATCTCGGTGACAACATTTTTATGGTACTTGGGTGGGCGGTAGAGAACGAGAATTTTAAATGAGAGGTGAGAGGGGTGGAACAAGGTGAAATGCTCAAAGGAGGAGAAAGCGCCGGAGGAATAGGGGGACAGACGAAGGTGTGATTTGGTGATGAGAGCCACACCACCACCACGCCGGTCTGAGCGGGGCAAGTGGAGGAAGGTATAGGCAGGTGGGGAGGCTTCATTTAAGGGTAAGGTGTCATCACCCTTCAACCAAGTTTCCGTCAGGGTCATGAAGTCGATGCAGTCATCCACGATAATCTCATGGATGGCAAGGGCCTTATTCGCAAGTGAACGGACATTCTGGAGGGAGATGCAGAGAGGATCGGTGATGGCTGCCCCACTGCCAGCATCCACAGGGTGAACGCTGGGGAGGATGAGTTGGAAAGGGAGGAGATTGGCATGATTAGCTCCCCCACAGGCGCGCTGGGCGGGAAGGTCGGTGAGAGAGTAGGATGGGACAGTTGGGGTTGCTACTCGTGAGGAGGCAGCGACGAGTGCCACGGTGGGCCCTTTGGAGGATGCCAAGAGAGGCACAGAGGGAAGCTGTAGACTTTTAAGAGGGAGTCAAGCCTGGGTCGGCGGCAGGAGAGTCGGAAGGTTGAAGAGTAATGAAGGGGTGGAGTAGGGATTTGGGAGGGACGAGTATCCGAGAGAGGAGAGATGATAGGGGGCATGATGACAAGAGAGACCAGTCAGGGAGGGAGAGAGAGAAAAGAAAAAGGGGGCGAAGCAAGTGGGAATGGAAGTGAACTTCTCCGGTCTGGAACGGCAGCCAAAATGCGCATGCGAATAGGCACAGGGAAAAACTCAAGTTATGTACGCCTGGCTGTGTAGCAATTATTGGGATGCATATTTCCTGGCAGTAGCAGGGCATAGGTTGGTGACAATAGTAGGGAGGCCAAAGTTAAAGTCGGAGGTCCCCGGAGGGAAAACGTTGACATAGGTAGGATGGAGTTAGTGTGGAGCATCGACAAACTGAGTGTTAAAGAGGCATTTACACTGCTGGCTGGGTGCTGGGGGGCATTTACACCACCGGCTGGGTGCTGGCCACAACACACTTCACAGCAGTGAATCTCAAAAATCAACAGGAGCCTGAGAAGTGGCTACTGAAAGTCTGCTCAGAGGTAGGTTTTAAGAAGCGTCTTAAAGGAGGAAAGTGAGGTAGAGAGGCATGAGGTTCAGGGAGGGCATTCCAGAGTTGTGGGCCTTGGGAGCTGAAGGCACGGCTGCCAATGGTGGAACGATTAAAATCAGGGATGCTCAACTGACCAGTCTTAGAGGAGCGCAGGTATCTCGGAGGTGTGGGGCTGAAGACTGGCTTCTGTAATGGTGGAGACGTCAGGAGGAGGCCGATATGGATCATCCACTCGGCACTTCTGGCTGAAGATGGTTGCAAACGCTTCAGCCTTGTCTTTTGCACTCGTGCTGGGCTCCGCCATCATTGAGGATGGGGATATTTATGGAGCCTCCTCCTCCCGTTAGTTGTTTAATTGTCCACCACCATTCATGACTGGATGTGGTAGGACTGCAGAGCTTTAATCTGATCCGTTGATTGTGGGATCGCTTAGCTCTGCCTATAGCATGCTGTTTCTGCTTTTTAGCATGCATGTAGTCCTGTGTTGCAGCTTCCCCAGGTTGGCACCTCATTTTTAGGTATGCCTGGTGCTGCTCCTGGCATGCTCTTCTACACTCTTTATTGACCAGGGTTGGTCCCCTGGCTTGATGGTAATGGTAGAGTGAGGGATATGCCAGGCCATGAGGTTACAGGTTGTGGTGGAATAGTATTCTGCTGTTGCTGATGGCCCACAGCGCCTCATGGATGCCCAGTTTTGAGATGCTAGATCTGTTCTGAATCTATCCCATTTAACAAATGGCATGGTCTCAATTTTAATGATAAAGAAGTCCATGAGCTACTTGCACTTGTTGGAAGTGAGGGTGGAGGTGACCGGGGAGAGGGGTTTAAGAAGACAGTTTGCAGTCGAGAAAGGAAGCTGGGCTTTATCCTTGCATTCCATGATGTTCCTGGAATAGTGATCAATTTTGGCAGACAAGAGCAGGACCCAATAATGCTTTATGTGGTCCAGCCAGATCTGGCGGTGAATGGCTAAACCAGTTGTCCGCCATATCCGTTCAAGTCTGCATCCCTTGGACTTAAGGGAGCAGAGATGAGGGCCGTACCAGGGGGAACGGCCAGGGTGAGAAAGTAATGGTTTTAATGGGGACTAGGTCATCAAAGGTGGTGGTGAGGGTGTGGTTGAGCAGATCGGTAGCTGCAGAAATGTCGTGGGGAATGGCGGGCCAAAGGCTGGGCAGTTGGGATTTTGAAACTGCAGTTGTACGTGAATTGGGAGAGTGTTTCTTCCAAGGGCGGACACGGAAGGGAATAGGGTTGTGAGGGGGATGTGAGTGGAGAAGTGGTACAAGTGATCAGAGATGGTCTTATCTGTGATTGACATGGTGGGAGTAGCGAGGAGTTTAGGGAAGGAATTCCAGAGCTTAGGGCCTCAGCAGCTGAAGGTACAGCTGCCAATGCTGTGGCGAAGGCACAGGTTACAGTGAAGCCAAGAATTGGAGGAATGCAGAGATCTTGGAGGATTGTAGGGCTGAAGGAGGTTACAGAGGGGTGAGGCCATGGAGGGTTTTGAAAATAAGGATGAGAATTTTAAAATTGAAGCGCTGTCGGACTGGGAACCAATGTAGGTCAGCGAAGCCAGGGGTGATGGGTGAACGGGACTTGGTGCGAGTTAGGACACAGGCAGCAGAGATTTGGATGACCTCAGGCTTTTGGAGGTTAAAGCAGAAAATGCTGGATGGATGCTTTACCTAGACATAATCACTTACATCAGTACATGTCCAAAAACTGTCAATACTGTTTAAAAGTGAGTTTAAAAAAAAGTGTTCTTCGGATGTAGGTGATGCTGGCAAGACAGTATTTCGTTGCCCCTCCCTAGTTGCTCTGAGGGCATCAAGTCAATCATGTAGTGTGGGACTGGTGTCACATGTAGACCAGACTGGGTAGGGATGACAGGTTCCCTTCCTTGAAGGACATTAGTGAACCAGTGGGATTTTACAACAATCCAGCAGCTTTTACGGTCATCATTCTGGTGCTAGTGTACAATTTTGCCAGATTGAGTGAATTCGAGATTCATAAATAGAGGAATAGAATATAAAAGCAAAGAGATCATGCTAGAACTTTATAAATCACTGGTTAGGCCTCCGCTGGAGTATTGTGGACAATTCTGGGCACCACACTTCAGGAAAGATGTAAAGGCTTTAGAAAGGGTACAGAGGAGGTTTACCAGGATGTTACCAGGGGTGAGTGACTTCAGTTATGAGGAGAGGTTGGAAAAGTTAGGTTCTGATGAAGGGTCACAGACCTGAAACGTTAACTCTGTTTCTCTCTCCATGGATGCTGCCTGACCTGCTGAGTGTTTCCAGCATTTTCTGTTGTTAATTTGGAAAAGTTGGAGTGTTCTCCTTGGAACAGAGAAGATTAAGAGGTGACCTAATAGAGGTTTTGAAGATGATGAGGTTTTGATAGAGTAGATAGAGAAAAACTATTTCCTCAGGCGAGTAGGTCAATAACTAGAGGTCATAGATTCAAAATCATTGACAAAAGATGTAGAGGGGTGATGAGAATTCTTTTTACCGAGAGTTGTGGGGATCTGGAACGCTCTACCTGAAAAGGTGGTGGAAGCTGATTCCATCAATAATTTTAAAAGGGAATTGGACGGGTACTGGAGGATGAGGAACTTACAGGGTTATGGACAAAAAGCGGGGGTGTGGGATGAAGCACGACTGATCTTTCAAAGAGCCAGCACAGGCACGACGGGCCGAATGGCCGCCTCCTGTGCTGTAAGTTTCTATGATTCTATAACATTCGATGGTGGGATTTGAACTCGTGACCTCTGAGTTGCTAGCCCAAGACCATAAACACTAGCAAAATACTGTACTGCTGCGCCATTTGTAAACCAAAATCAATGTGTCACACTCCAAGCAAGTTAGGTTTTTTAAAAAGGAATCACTGGCCCAATCATTTCAAACTGCCCAGGGATATACCAGGAGGCTGACATTTACCATCAGCAAGAACAAGAGGTTGCAAGCCCACAGAGGTATGTTTATTATACATAAATCAGGGTTGTTGGGCTAAATGGGAGAAGGTGGAAAATGTCTTGTGGGGTGGTGAGGATACTGTTTTATTATGGGCCTTGTTTAATATTAAAAAATGACTTTTTGAAACAATATCTAATTGTCATCTGAGGCAAGACATGTTGACCTCTGGAAGGTAGTTACCAGCCGCAGCACTGTTTGATTTTGGAAGTATGGGTGAGTTGCTCCATCTCCTGATGGTGATAATGGTCTGGATTTTGCGGTCAGTGGCGAAGTGATGGCACTCCACACCGCTGACCTCGAAGAAAGCTGCCCACAAAGATCTAGTGATCTCTGGTGTGGATTTTACCTTTCCTGACATTAATTTCATTCTGGTGCCATCTATAGGGGATGCCATCAAGCAGGCTCAGCAGCCAATCACTTTTTTTTATTAATTCATGGGATGTGGGCGCCGCTGGCAAGGCCAGCATTTATTGTCCATCCTTAGTTGCCTTTGAGAAGGTGGTGGTGAGCCGCCTTCTTGAACCGCTGCAGTCTGTGTGGTGAGGGTACTCCCACTGCTGTTAGGGAGAATTCTCACAGACAGCAAACCAGCAAGTGTAAAGCACTGATTATCCTTCACCTTTTGATCATTTTAAAGATTGGGACATACACATGGGATTAAGGTAGAAACTGAAATATAATAACTTAAAACAAATCCATAGATTTCAAACTTTTTTTAATCATAATGGAGAAATTTGACATTCCACAAATATAAAATTAGTTTTTCAGGGCCAGAGAGGTTGTTCAGCAGTAACTATGACTTAAAAAGGTGTTAAAAATCTAGTTACACCTCATTCAAGACTTGCTGTTTAAAAAAACCCCAAAATTGAGATTAGAGCGTAATAGTAGAAGTTCACGTCAGTTCAAGTGATTTCTAAGATTTCCATCTGCGAGGACTTCAACAGCGCACCCTATGGAGAAGCAGGTAATCACTGACAGCAACTTCTGGATTTCCGTGTTTAACTGCGCATGTGCGGACGCCAGAAGTTGCTGTCAGTTTCACAAAGTACTGACGGCAAGGCTGACAGTTTCGCCGTCATTACAACCACAAAATCCGGGCCAATGTGTGGTATGGGACATCAGGTGGTGCAGTTTCACAAATGGAAGAAATGCCCATCTGTTTTTTAAACCAAGAACTTAAAGTTGTGTTTTTAGTTTCAGAAATATTCTAAAACCAAATAGATGGGAACCCTAATCAAACGTCGTAATATTTCTAAATTCTCAACAAGTGAGTGTCACCACTGAAGTGTGATTGCCTGCCTGGTGTGGAAAGGAGCTATTGTGTAAATGGTGGAAGCTTATTGTGAAAATTACAACAGTGAACACAGTCTACAGGGGATATTGTGGTCACTAGAATAATATAATAAACCTCTTCACAATTGACAAAATGGACCAAAACAAATTGTAGTGAAAGGTTCTAGCCCTGGGGGGACAAGTGAAAAATGAGGGAGTAAGAAGGACAGTCGGATGGACTTTTACCTACAAAATAACTGACTGCATTTCAAAAGGAATTCATTGGGATGTCCCGGGGATGTGAAAAGTGTTATATAAATCCCAAGTCTTTTTTTTCACTCAAGGGGTTAAGTTGCCATGTAAGACCATTGAAGTGGCCAGTGTAAGTGGAATCAGCCCAGAAATTCGGGTCGGGGGCTTCCCGCGGGTGCAAGCCCCCGACCTGCACTTACCTTGCGCGCCGGCCGTTGAGCTCTGGGCCCCTGTGGAATTCCGATCCGGGGCCTGGTCCAGCTGCCGGCGGGCAGTGCTTGCGTAGCCCAGGGGCGCAGTTAGTTCGATGCGTCCCCTGGGATCACGTGGACCATGGGGAGCCAATCGGAGCAGGGAATGCTCCATTGATATGTCTGACAGGAAGTGCTGTCAAGACTTATAAATACTACGGCCCCAAAATAGCACTAAATCTTCAAATAATTTTTTTTTTTAATCACATTTTTTAAATAAACTATAAATTACATGAAATAACTATTTTAAACAATTTAAATTTTTGAATTTTTTTTTTTAATTTTCTAACGGGGCTAAAAATAAACTTACCGTGCTTTAAAGCATTTAAAAATAATAAACCTGTGGAAAAAATGTTTTAATTTTAATTAATTCACCACTTACCTTGTAAAAAGCAGGCCTTACAAGGCCTGCTTTTTACATTTCTAAATTCTGCAGGCTTACGTTCCCGGGAAAACCTGCAAAAAAGACCGAAGTTCGACGCGCACGCGCAGCCTCTCCCGCGCACGCGTTCGACCTCTGAACCCCTTCGTTCAGAGGAACGGAAGTGCCGGTTTCCCGCGCATGCAGGAAACCGGCACTTCCATTGGGCCTACGGGTGAGTACCCTGTGCATACTCACCCGTGGAGACCTGAATTTCTGGGCCAATGTATTTGTGGAGCACACAGGCACCAAGCTTTATGGTGAGAGGACAGGTGGGGTGGGGTGGGCTTATTGGACCCAAAGGCGCTTTTTTCGTAAAAATTCACGTGGGCTCACAAATGGAAAATGAGAGGATATGTTATATAGTAACGTTCCATGTTTCTGATTGTATCATTTATAAGAGACAAAGGCCTAGAAATTCAGTTGGCGCCGCGCCAGGGCTTTAGCGCCGGAAATTTAGCGCTGGCGCTAAGTCCCCCTGCGCGCGCCAAAAATTCAGTAGCGCCGCGCCCAAACGGCTGCTGGCGCTACAGGAGGGTGTCAGCGCCTCGAAATGGGCGCTGACTGTCGCATTGCGGCGCAATTCCGGCGCTGCGGCACCCGATGCGGTGCGGCAGGCTGGGGAAGTGCAGGCCTCCTCCTTCAGTTAAGGAGGAGCTGCCTGCACCCGCCCGCTGGCCGTTGAAATCTTGAAAAAAATGAGCCCGGCACCTCGGAGAAGTGCCGGGCTCGCAGGCCAGACGCATCTGTTCCGCGGGGGGAGGGTGGAAGAGTCCGGGGAGGGAGGTGCGGGCAGGCGGCCGGCGGGAAAGCGGCCGGCCGCCGCGCGACCTTAATGCGCCGGCGCTAACTCGCGTAGGACTCTGCTGAAACATCGTTAGTTGCGGCTGCCACGGGCGAGGCGGCCGCAACTCAATTTTGGCGTTGGGGCCCGTCACCACGGCAACCGGGACGCTGCGCACACCGATGACGTCATCGGTGCCGGCGCAGCGCAACCGGTCTAACGCCAATGGCAGGGCCCCACTGAATTTACAAACCGGCCATAACTCCGGCGCTAGGCCCTCTAGCGCCTCAAATGGGGCGCTAACTCTACTGAATTTTCAGCCCAAAGTGTTCTGTGCATTATGTGAAGATGTTGCAAAACAGAAAAAGTGTCAGTGTTTTTAATAAGGTGGCAAGAACCATGGGCGCCAGTTATATAACTGATTATTTTGATAGTAAATCTAAATCTCTGCTCCTTGTAGAGAAACCAAGCCAGTGAAAATATACTGACGGCAGTTATAAAGGGCATAGAGTTGGAATTGTAAATTTCCATGGAAATACCCATGGCTGCATGAATTTATCTACTTCTACAGCAATAACTTTGTTGGTTCAGTGACCTGTCCTTGATTTCAGAACCCCTCGACACCATAATCTGAACTAGTGTCACAGTTCACTTGCCAAGTGCTATAAATTACTATCATTAGGTATCATAATTCCTGCATTCTGAACCAACAGTACATAACAAATCTGGGTACTTTACTGAATGTGTAAATGAGCCTTTTTTGACTCATATTTTACGTGTACTTTTGTTTGTTTCTGTTTTAGCCAGTTGTCTTCCCATCTCTCCTAAAGATGCTGACTCATGCTGGGGTACAGTTCCTTCGTACCTCATTGGGAGGGGAGATTTCCTCTGTGTGCTGTATGTAGCAAACTCATCAACGCATTGTTTATAAATGAGTTTATGATTTTGTTATGTATAACACACAGTGGAAATCTCCAAGTTTCACTTCTTGTGAGCTGGTTTTTGTTGCCCTCTCCCTTCCTAAGGCCAGTTGTGTAGTACTGTTGCTACCCAGACTGAGATCAGCTAACTCGGCACACACCAGAAATTGAACCACTGTCCTTTCTGGCCTGTTTTAGGGAGCCGGTTACTTTATTCTGTGACTGCCCCCCCCCCCCCCCCCCCCACCCCTCTTTGCATTCACTCTTCCCCAATATGATGCGTCATTCCCTGGTTGAGATGGCAGGTAAGCTTCCAGGCCACTCAAAGTTGCAAGGGCCCAGTGGTGACTTGTCCTGTTTTTCCCTTCCCTGTGGGGACGTCCGATCTTCAGCTTGGTTTTCCTCTGATTAACCGAGGACCATGAGAAATGGAGACGCGCGATGCACCAAGCAACGCTCTAACGGAACATGGGACAATGATTGATTATTCCTCTGATTAGATGCATGAGATTGGGAACTCCCGTTGTGTCACATTGTAATGGAGCGCAAATTACTGGCCCTAAACTTCAATGATTATCTGTGTAGTTGCACTTTTTGTGTAGTGGCAGCACTGTTGAGTCAGAAGGTTGTGCTTTCAAGCCCCGTTCCAGAGATTTGATCACATAATCTAGGCTGACCCTCCTGTGCAGTACAGAGGGAGATTGGCACTATTGGAGATGCTGTCTTGCAAGTGAATGTAAAAGATCCCATGGCACTTTTTGAAGAGGAGCAAGGGATATCTCCCTGTGTGTTGACCAATATTTATCCCTCAACCAGTGTCACTAAAATATTATCTGGTCATTATCGCATTGCTGTTTGTAGGACCTAGCTGAGTGCAAATTGGTTGCCATGTTACCTTACATTACAATAGTGCCTACACTTCAAAGGTACTTAATTGGCTGTGAAGCACTTTGGGACATCCTGAGGTCATGAAAGGTGCTGTATAAATGCAAGTTTGTTTCCTTCCTTTAACACCCTCTGAGTTGAACCTATAGAATTGTAGATGGGTAAACTTAAATTATTGAATTACTGACTGATCTGTTTGTCAGAAATTCTGCTTCATAAACATTCCCAGCACAGCAGATATCATCCTCCACCAGCTTTGGAACATTAGTGACCTTTGAACTGGAATAAAATGAAGTTCCCCGTAAGTGGGTTGCTATAGATTGTGAAAAATCTGTTTTGCATCAGGGTCTTTCCCCATGCCAGCCCAAGGTTTGGACAGGTAGTCATGTAAGTGATTATGTCTAGGTAAAGCATCCATTTAGGAGACCTAGGTAATATATCTCACAACGTAAGTGTGAAAACACCTGCCATGTAACAGAAGGCCCTCCAGCTTTCTTTCGTTAACCTCACCTTGGAAAGGGTGTACAGGAGATTTACTAGAATGGCATCGGGGATGAAGGACCAGAGTTGTTCACAATTCTGAGGGGTTTTGAAAGAGTAGACAGATAGAGAGAAACTGTTTCCACTGGTAGGAGGGTCAGTAACCAGAGGACACAAGATAATTGGCAAAAGAACCAGGGGGCAGCTGAGAATTTAGAATGCACTTCCTGAAAGGGTGGAGGAGGTGGATTCAATAGTAACTTTCAAAAGGAAATTGGATAAATACTTGAAAAGGCAGAATTTGTAGGACTATGGGAAAAGAGCAGGGAAGTAGGACTAATTGGATAGCTCTTTCAAAGAGCCGGCACAGGCATGATGGGCCATATGGCCTCCTTCTGTGGTGTATGATTCTATGAATCTTCCACCCTGAATTAGCCATTAGGTGGCGGGTCGGGGGGGGGGGGGGGTGGGGACCCGTGTGCTAGGAGCTTGTTAGAAATCGTTTTGTAAAATGTTACTGTGTATCTCTGTGAAGCAGAGGATATGGGGTTGGAATGTCAGCTCGGGGTCAAATGGGACACCCAGATAGCGAATAAGGACATAAGATAATAAGAAATAGGAGCAGGAGTAGGCCATTTGGCCCTTCGAGCCTGCTCTGCCATTCAATAAGATCATAGCTGGTGATCTACCTCATCTCCACTTTCCTGCACTATCCCCATAGCCCTTGATTCCCTTAATATTCAAAGATCTATCGATCTCGGTCTTAAATATGCCCAACGACTGAGCCTTCACAGCCCTCTGGGATAGAGAATTCCAAAGGTTCATCAAGCTCGGAGTGAAGAAATTTCTCCTCATCTCAGTCCTAAATGGCCGACCCCTTATTCTGAGACTGTGACCCCAGATTCTAGACTCCCCAGCCAGGGGAAACATCCTCCCTGCATCTACCCTGTCAAGCCCTGTAAGAATTTTGTATGTTTCAATGAGATCACCTCTCATTCTTCTAAACTCTAGAGAATATAGGCCTAGTCTACTCAATCTCTCCTCATAGGACAATCCCCCCATCCCAGAAACCAGTCTGGTGAACCTTCATTGCACTCCCTCTATGGCAAGTATATCCTTCCTTAGGTAAGGAGACCAAAACTGTACACAATACTCCAGGTGTGGTCTCACCAGGGCCCTATATAATTACAGTAAAATGTCTTTACTCTTATACTCAAATCCTTTTGTAATAAAGGCTAACAAACCATTTGCTTTCCTAATTGCTTGCTGTACCTGCATGTCAACTTTCTGTGATTCGTGTACAAGGACACCCAGGTCCCTCTGAACACCAACATTTCCCAGTGTCGCCATTTAAAAAATATTCTGCTTTTTTATTTTTCCTTCCAAAGTGGATAACTTCACATTTATCCAGATTATATTCCATCTGCCATGTTCTGGCCCACTCACGTAGCCTGTCTATATCTCTTTGCAGCCTCTTTGCATCCTCCTTACAACTTACTAGCTTTGTATCATCAGCAACATTTCCCAGTACATTACATTTGGTCCCCTCATCTAAGTTATTAATATAGATTGTAAATAGCTGAGGCCCAAGCACTGATCCTTGCGGTACCCCACTAGTTACAGCCTGCCAACCTGAAAATGACCCGTTTATTCCTACTCTGTTTTCTGCCTGTTAACCAATCCTCGCTAATATATTATCCCCAATCCCATGAGCCCTAATTTTGTGTAATAACCTCTTGAGTGGCACCTTATCGAATGCTTTTTGAAAATCCAAAAACACTACATCCACTGGTTACCCCTTATCTACCCTGCTAGTTACAACCTGAATAACAGATTTGTCAAACATGATTTCCCATTCATAAATCTGTGTTGACTCTGCCCAATCATATTATCATTTTCTAAGTGACCTGTTACCACATCCCTAATAACAGATTATATATAATTTTCCCTACTACTGATGTCAGGCTAACTGCTCTATAGTTCCCTGTTTTCTCTCTTCCTCTGTTCTTGAATAGCATGGTTACATTTGCTACCTTCCAATCCACGGGGACCATTCTAGAATCCAGGGAATTCTGGAAGATCAAAACCAATGCATCCATTATCTCTTAGCCGCCTCTTTTAAAACCCTAGGATCTGGGCCATCAGGTCCAGGGGATTTGTCGGCTTTTAGTCCCATTAATGTCTCCTGTACTATTTCTTTACTAATAATTTTATTTAAGTTCCTTATTCTCGCTAGACCCTTGGTTCCCCACTGAAGTTTTTTGTGTCATCTTCCGTGAAGACCGATACAAAGTATTGTTTAATGTCGTTGCCATTTCCTTATTCCTCATTATAATTTCTCCTGTCTCTGCCTTTAAGTGACCCATGTTTACTTTCACTAATCTCTTCCATTTTACGTATCAGTCGAAGCTTTTACAATCTGTTTTTATGTCTCTTGCTAGTTTACTCTCATTCTCTTTTTTCTCTCTCTCTTTATCAATTTCTTGGTCATCCTTTGCTGAATTCTAAAATCCTCAGGCTTACTACTCTTTTTGACAACTTTAAAAGCCTCTTCCTTTAACCTAATACTGTCTTTAACTTCTCTTGTTAGCCATGGTTGGACCAATTTTTCCGTGAGATTTTTATTCCTTAAGGGAATGTATATTCGTTGCGAATTATGAATTGTTTCTAATTCTCTTAGACTTTGAGTCATATCTCGAGCCTCGTTAGTGGGGCATATCTCAGAGTATCCCCATAGGAAATGGTGAGGATTTACCAGAGCCATTAGATCCTTAGAATAGCACCCCAATGACTGGCACACTCCCACTCGCTAGTCAATCTGGCCATGTGTCAGGCAGGACTCTGCATAGATTTATTTAAATGAGGCCCTGCCATTATGATTGGCAGAGCCTCCACGTCCCCGACCTTGCTGGGTTTGTCGCCCGCAATCTTGCTTCCCCCGCACCCTTCCTGCCCCCACCGTGACAATCGAGACCGTGGTGTTTGAGACCTATGTTTTATAACCAATGACCAGTTTTGTCAACTCTCACCCAGTTTATTTGATCAATGTAGTGACTAAAGTTACTACATAATTTACTTCAGACAGTGTTGTTTGATGATAGGGGCGTGAGGGGGAGTTCAGTGCTATCATTTTGGTATTTCGATTGAAAACGGGACGTTTCTTGGAATTCACACACACAGAATCACACACAAACCCCACAGTGCAGATAGAGGCCATTTCGGCCCATCGAGCCTGCACCGACACATATCCCATCTGATCCCCGTAACCCCTACACCAACACATATCCCACCCTATCCCTGTAACCCCACGTATTTAATCCCCCTAACACTAAGGGTCAATTTATCATAGCCTATCAACCTAACCCGCACATCTTTGGACTGTGGGAGGAAACCGGAGCACCCGGAGAAAACCCACGCAAACACAGGGAGAATGTGCAAACTCCACACACAGTCGCCCGAGGCTGGATTTGAACCTGGGTCTCTGGCGCTGTGAGTGCTAACCATGCTTTATACACTGATGGTGGGTGTGAGGGACATCTTATTAACCATGCCCTGTGAAAGTTTTGAGACATCGCAAAGAACAGTTGTTTTTCCACTGAATGGATCATTTTCCGCATTCTCACCCCTGTAATTGAGACTGCTTCTACTCTTCCCAAAGCCCCTAAACTGTGGAACCCCTTCCCCCCCCGCCTCCTACAGTCTTCGGGCTTTTAAAATTCAAGGTTGGCATCACCTAATCAGTGCTTCCTAGTTTGCCTTGGTATCTCGGTAATAAAAACAATGGATTGAGGAAACTTCAAAGGAAACACTAGATTTGTCCAGTCAACAGTGAAATATTGTTAGTAAAAGCTGTTTATAATGAACATTGTGTATGTATCACTCTCAATATTTGAGTGTAAAAATTCTTATACAAACCTCTTTATTTTTTTCTTAGACTGTATAGCACACAGACACAATGTGATGAAACCCGCAAAGTTTCTCGTCCAGAAACCTCCTTCACCAAGAATCTGATGGACACTGGGACTCGCCGAATCTTTTCTGAAGAGCATGATATACTCAGAAAAAGCGTGAGGAGATTCTTTGAAGCAGAGGTGGTTCCATATCATACACAGTATGTAGCCTTGTGAACTTTGAGTAGAATTCTTACCAGAAATAGACTAAGTAACGTTTGTACTATTTTTTTCATTAGACTGAGTGATCTGACGGTGTAATATTGGTAATTGTTCTGTGCCAGCTCTGAATAGTATGACATTATATGCTGTTCTTGTGATTGTTTCTCCACCCCCCCCCCCCCACCCTAAAGGTGCTGAATCTTGCTGAAATACAGTTCTGGAGTACAGTACCCGGGGGTGCTGGTTGCCCTCTGGTATCTCCCCAGTGGTCACTCTTGACTGTTGGTAAGCTTTTTGACTGTGAGGTGGGCGGAGGAAGAGAGTGGCATCACAACCCAGCCAAAATCTGTCTTTGCCCATGCACACTTACCAACAGAAGTACCTTGATTGCGAATTGGGAGTGGGAACCTTGGCTCATGTCCCTCCTCGCGTTTCTTAACCTGGGCGTGGGGGTGGGGGTAAGGCTACTTGTATTTAGGCCATTTAGGACTGAGATGAGGAGAAATTCCTTCACTCCGAGGGTGGTGAATCTTTGGAATTCTCTACCCCAGAGGGCTGTGGAGGCTCAGTCGTTGAGTGTATTCAAGACAGAGATCAATAGATTTTTGAATATTAAGGGAATCAAGGGATATGGGGATAGTACAGGAAAGTGGAGATGAGCTGGAAGATCAGCCATAATCTTATTGAATGGCGGGGCAGGCTCGAGGGGCCGAATGGCCTACTCCTGCTCCTATTTCTTATGTAATTCCCCAGCTATTCCGACCTACCACAGATTGGGAATGAATTCTGGGACCTTCTGATCTGTACGGCTTAGTACAACAGGTGTTTCTACAGGGAGGGGAGGGGAGGAGAGGGAGAAAGATCTGCAGAGTATCAATTTTTTTTAAGGTGATAGTAAACACTAATAGAAGCCTCATCCTGGTAATATTTGTCCCTGAAACTCATTGTTAATTGAAATAAACTGTATTAATCCATTTTATGAATTCTAATGACCTCTGTGAAAGCAGGATTGCCCCTAAAATTAAATGACTCTTGAGATGGTGGTTCGTTATGGAAATGCACATGAGACAATGGGCCTTTCTTCTTTTACAGATTACAAAATAAAGGGTGAAAGGGCAAAATATATTAAAATTTTTATCATGTTATTTTGAAATTGTAACTGGCTGCGTGGGTTTGTGCATTCTTTGGTGCTCAGATCAAAGAAATGGTTGGAGTGTCTGAGCCAGCCTGTGAGGGAGTTCAAATAGGCTCTTCTGTTGATTTATTGACTAATTTCCAGTTCTGACCTGTTCATTGCAACAGATCTCTGTGGGAGTATTATAAAGTTCAGAGCATGGTGGTCTGCCTACACTGGAAATGAAGAGATAAGTATATAAAATGTCAAATACTGTATCTCTGCCATAAAAGAGGAAACATAAATATCTATTGCAAAATATGTTCAAATATGGACATTCAGAGGTATGCTTTCTGCTGCTAGCTCCCATGAAGGCTGCTGTTAAAATGGATGGAAAAATGGGACCAATAGTGCTAGCAGCAGCTGACAGTTTTGGTGCTATTCTGAGCTTTTCAATCTGTGGAAAAATAATGTATTACTTATTTATGTTCTGGTGTTAGTTTTATTAATGCCTATTAACAATTTTTGCAATATTCACTGGTCCTGATCCGAGGTGGCGTTTACTGTATCTCTGGGATAGGTAAATGATTGTAGTATATATGTCTGCATCGCTGAAGAGGGTCATAGAGCCATTTTGGCCATGACTAGGTGTCCGCCTTGGCTCACTGGTAGCAATTTCACCTCTGAATAAGAAGGAGATGTGTTCATGCCCCACTCCAGAGATTGGAGCATCTGATATGGACTGACATTCATGTGCAGTACTGAGGGAGTGCTGCACTGTTGGAGGTGGCACCTTTGGAATGAGATGTTAAACCTCGATCTCGGGTGGGCATAAAAGATCGCATAACACTATTTGAAGAAGAGCCGGGATGTTCTCCGGTGTTCTGGCCAATATTTATCCCTCAGCCCACACCACTAAAAATAGATTAGCTGGTCATCTATCTCATTGCTGTTTGTGGGACCTTGCTGTGAGCAAATTGACTGCTGCCAACAGTGACAGCAATTCAAAAGTACTTCATTGGCTGTGAAACGCTTTGGGGCATTCTGAAGTTGTGAAAGGCGATGTATAAATGCAAGTTAATTCTTCTATCTATTTCTGAGATAGGAATAAGCCCACTGTCTGTAGTCAAAAGCAGTCTTGATGAAGCAGCATCAGTCTCTAGTTTAAGGGTATGTTGCACTGACACATGCAGGGGTAGAGTTTCCACTAGGTAATTCGCCCAAAATCAGACAACCCAGCGCAAAGGATTGTGGAATTTTAAGCGCAAGTTGCGTCCAGTGTTCTTTTGCGCTGGTTTAAAAAAAATCCCCCAAAACTGGCCTCACCACCCCCCCCCCCCCGATTGAAATAATCACCATGGCGAGTTTCCGCTAATTGCACCCGTTTGCCTTCGAGGAGGCTCTTCAGATTAATCTTTTTTAAGGTGCAAGGGCACTAATAGGTGCCTTTTAAAAGCTTTTAAATATTAAAAAATATTTAATTTACTAAAACTGACTACTGTGCATCAATGAAACTAGTAAATGGTTCTGTATAGTTTTTTAAAGTCATTTTCAGTCATTTAAAATCAGGTTACTCACAGGTGGAGGATCACACACTTATTAAAAATACTTATATTTTGTGGTAAACCCATTTTCAGCTGTATTAATAAAACAGCACCACGTTGCCACTCTTAAATACATCAAAGAATATATTCTAACGCAAGAAAAAATAAATAAACATTTATGTTGCGATATGCTGCCTGATTGCACTGGCTTATGGACGATTTTATGTTTGTGATTATGCAAACGAGTTTGAGCGGAAACTTGAACCAAAACTTCACTTTGGAAAACGAGCGCAATTTTGAGTGCAGTTTGCGCCTGGATTGCCGATTGCGCCCAAAGTGGAAAGTCTACCCCAAGGACTGCCACTAACCTAAGAGCAAGCCATCAAAGCCTGTCGACTGTCTTGTAGAAGGGCATATCCTCACGAGGGGGGCAGAGGATGATGCAGTTGCAGAAGCTGCTGCAATCTCCTTGGTGCATGATCTGGAATATTAATGTCAAAATCAGTCTTCATAGTTTCCTACATTTTGTTGAGGGAGTCCATTGTAAAAACTTGCTTTCTCAGACATGTCATGACCTCTACTCAGCTCACATCTGTCTCTTCTGAGGAGGCATCTGGCAACAGACCCCCTCAATTGTGCTGTTATTTGCTATACCTCCCTATCCTGCTGAAATATATGGAGAGGGGTTGGTCTCCTTGCTCCTGGGAGGTGCCAGTGACCAGGCACTGTTCATAGAGCCCATAGGACAGTGGCGAGCATGAGAATATTATTGCAGTCATGGCAGTGTGTGTGGTGTGAATGCCTGTGTTTGCTGCCTGGGTGCTGTGTTACTTGCCACAGGTGTACTATACTCAGCACATGCACTTTGTTGAGGTGGGTGCGGGGCTACTGCTAGAAGGATCTCATACCCAATAAACTCAACCAAGGTGGTCTCCCAGCTCTTCTGGAACTGTTCCTCTTCTGTACCATTTCTAGATCTAGTATTGCAATTCAACTTGGTCTAGAACAGGCAGCATATTTACTTTTATGTGCATGTGTGAGTTGAGGCCGTATTCTCGTATCCTAGAGCAACGTGCCATTCTTGCCTTGTGCCACATCATGCATATCATTTTCAACACAGGTTGTGAATGACAGTGGTTGTACATTTAATGCCTCCCTCTCCATTTCCAGATAGCCTTTGATGACCGGCCCATTATTTCCGTACAAATGAGTTTATCGCAGAATGGTTGTGTTTGCCCTTATATGGGGCCCTCCTTGTTTGTAGTCCAATTATCATTACTTACAACTTTGTTCTGTGTGATTTCTGTGTGTCTGCAGTTGTTGATCCAAGAAACATAGGCTTTGTTCGCTGTTTGAAACTGACCGCAACTTCAGGATGTAGTGCATGCGCATCCTAATGGGGAAATCCTGAAGTTGTGGTCAGTCATTCACTACTCTGACACTGGCTGTGCTGTGCCCCCACCCCCCCCCCCCCAACCACCCGCAGCCGGCAATCAGTATAATCAGGAAAATCGGTGAAACTGGCACAAACCTGGGCGTTTCCACGGTAATATTGCTGTTAAGTACCCCATTCAAAGTTAGACCTTGTTGGATTAGGTGTAACGGGTTTTAACAGCGCATTGACTGCTAAACAAAGGTTATGGCCCTGAAAAACTCATTTTAACTTTGCGGAGTGTCAAATTTATCCATTTGAATACAAAATAACATTTTAAAGAAACTTTTTTTATTTAAAAAAAAAAGTTAGTTCATCTTTATTGCAGGTTTGCCTTTTCCCCTTGCGAGAGCCCCAATCTTTGATTTGCCCTCTAACATTTAAAAAAAGAAGTTAGAATCAAAGGAGCTTACTCACTTCCTGGTTCCCGGTCTGTGAGAATTTTGCATTGTGATTGGCTGCATAGCTTGTTGATGTCACAGCAGCTTGTGCCAGGGATTCCCCATTAATTTACACTGAATTCAACTGAACGTCGGAAAAGCCGAACTTCTTGACAGAGATCGCGAGATCTTTGTGGGAAGCTTACTTCGGGGCCAGCCTTTGCTTCACCGCTGACTGCAAAATATGGGCCATTGTGATTATTCAATTGGGTGGCTTGTGCGACCACTCGGAGTCAACCATATAGCGTAAGACTGGAGTCGTGTGCTCTAGACTGGATAAAGGTGGCTGGTTCCCTTTCCTGAAGGACATTAGTGAACCATATTTGTACCAAATCACAATCTACTCCTTGGAGCCTTTTTATTTACATTAGTGTTGGCTTACTTTGTATTTTTTTGCTACTTTTTCCTGATCTCATCTGTGGTTTGGGGATTGGTATGACCCATATCATTCACTATGTTGTGGTGCCTGGCCTTGGTGTCTAGCCTTGGTCTGAAAAGAGCATCTCTCATGTTCAAGTTTGGATTAAGACCTGTTCCTAAATCTAGTTTTCCTTGAGCACAGCTGATGCATTATAGCCCCCAGATTGTGTTCTTTGGAGTTGGAATAGCATTGTTACATATACCAGTTAAGTGGCTGTTAAGCCACTTCAGAAGTGTGACACTGGCATTGTCAAAGGTAAATTGAGATAACCAGATTCCTGGTGTTAACCCTAAGATCAAAGTGGTGAAAGATGACGCTGAGCAAGAAACACATGGAATTTCACACAAAATAATAAAACTGAAATTAGGGATATCATTGCTCTGAGAATGAAAGCACAGAAATCTACTTGAATCAAGCTTTTAAGTATAAACAGATGCTGTAAATACACCCTGTACATTTGGCGCTACCCCTTGGAATCTGGTGCCCGAGTTGATGATGATTTTTATTGTTCCAGATGGGAGAAAGATGGCCAAGTGAGCAGAGAGGTCTGGGAAAAGGCTGGACAGCAGGGTCTTTTGGGAGTCAATACACCTGAAGAACACGGCGGGCTCGGCGGTGATGTACTTTCTGCCGCTGTCGTTTGGGAGGAACAGTGAGTACATTACATATAGCATAGCTGAAAAGTTTCATGTGCAATAGTCATTTAGAATGCAAAATGTATACCCATCTAGTTGTAAAATTATGGGTAACAATTTTAGTTTCTTTGGAAATTATTGAGCACAGCTTGAGTTGTGCACAAGTTTATTCCTGTAGTCTACAAGTGAATATTTCTGTGTTTTTATACTATGGAATTCAAGTCCATGCCTATGCAACAATGCAAAAAATGGCAGTGTAACCAGGCATGCACTGGGATTTGTTCTGGATTTCTGTAACAAAGAGCCTGCACAGACACAATGGACCTTCTATGGTTCTAATTGCCAACGTGATTCGCAAGTGCACTGAAGCCAAGGGGAGTGAGATCACCACTTGGAAGTGGCCTTATTTTTCACAACTTAGGCTTCAGGCTGCGTGCAGGGTAGCTTTAAAAGTTCCTAGCTGTTCTATTGAGCAGTGGGGTCCGCGACAACAAGAAGACCCGCATCATCATTCCCAGACACCTGCAGCTGGCCATCCGCCATGACAAGGAGCTCAACAAGCTGCTGGAACAGGTGACTATCGCTCAGGGCGGGGTGCTGCCTAATATCCAGGCCGTGCTGCTGCCGAAGAAAACCTGCGCCGGGAGCATGAAGAGCGTCCAGGAATGAATCTAAGAACCCAAAGGCTCTTTTCAAAGCCACCTACAGTTTCTGAGAAAAAGCTCGTTACTGTCTGAAGGGTGTCCGAGATCTTGAGTAAATTTAACAATAAATTATCCTGTTTTAGATCTGTTCACGTGTGTTTTCATTTCCCTATCTCAATTGCACTACTACTCGCACATATCCCCCTCTAGTTAAAAAAAAGACTTGTATTTCTATAGCGCCTTTTATGACCACCAGACGTCTCAAAGCTCTTTACAGCCAATGAAGTACTTTTGGAGTGTCGTCACTGTTGTAATGTGGGAAACGCGGCAGCCAATTTGCGCACAGCAAGCTCCCATAAACAGCAATGTGATAATGACCAGATAATCTGTTTTTGTTATGTTGTTTGAGGGATAAATATTGGCCAGGACAGTTAGTGAATAATTAAAAAATTAATGAATAACCAGCAATTTTGAAAATTCCACCACCTTGATTTTGTGAATAATTTTCAAGAGCATAAATGCTAACCATAAGAAGATATTCAGAAGTGATTAATTAATTTAGTAATAAAAGGGCCTGATTCAATTATACAAAGGCGAAATACTGCGGATGCCGGAAATTTTAAATCAAAACAGAAAATGCTGGAAATTCTCAGCAGGTCAGGCAGCATCAGTGGAGAGAGAGAAACAAAGTTTTGAAAGGTCATCGACCTGAAACATTAACTCTGTTTCTCTCTCCACAGATGCTGCCTGACCTGAGTGTTTCCAGCATTTTCTGATTCAATTATGGTCTGTTTTGGATTTAGATCGTTTGAATGCTGGTTTCTTTCTTGGGAGTTCTGGACTCTTCGATCAGTTAGACTCTAATCTCGGAACATAGAGTAAGCACGGGAAGGAAGAGGCTACTCTCAGGCTGTGTGTTTCTTTCCTGTTTTCTGTTTCTACCGCACTGTTCCTAGACTCGTCTTGAGTTCTTTTTAATTTCACTTCTTTAGCTCTTTAGCATTGTAAATAAAATTGAGGTTTTTGCTAATCTCAAATTATATATTTTTTAAAAGTTCGTAATTAAAATTCGTAGATGAGCAGTAATTTTTAGGATGGTACTTAAAATTAATAGAACAAGTAGGAAAGTGAACAGCAGACAGAGCTTTAAATAAATTGTCAAACATCACACCAAGGATAGACAGACTCTGCAGTGAGAAGCAGGCACACCCATCTCACTGATAGCTGTAAGTAAATACCTGTTTTCTTAAACGCATTATTAAGACACACTTTATATGCAGCACTTTCATATTATGAGTATTATATAGTATTGTCATTTAGATGGGGAGTCCGTGAAAAGGGGTTCTTTGGAGGTTTGTGATTACTAATCGACTTGAAAAGGGGTCCTTTAACCAAAAAAGTTTGAGAACCACTGTATTAGAGGGCCTGGGAACTTTTAATGTTAGGAGAGACCCCACAGCAGCATTAAACATTACTCAGCACACGATCTGAGCTCTGCATGGACCACCTGTGAAAAGGGTCATTAGGTGTGGCGTGCACACGCGGTAAATACATGAATGGGCAAAATTTACATTGTGCGTTCATAGGCTGCAAATAGTGGCCTATCCCAATGGGAAACATTTTAACCGTGGGGTAATGTAACACATTTGCGCTCCCAATGCTCAGCTTTGCCTGCTGGGAGCACACATTGAGAATTTTGGCATATTCCATTCATTAAATGGACACGCATACTCCACACCACACACACTCTCTCAATATCTGTGAAGAGAGGAGCCAGCTTAAAGGTTTGGATATCATAGAATGGTTACAGCACAGAAGGAGGCCATTCGACATGTCGAGCCTGTGCCAGATATCACCCGTAATTAGAACTAGAAACTGAAAGATAATCCCAATGGCTTTATCAGTGTTTACTGTTTAAAGGTGAAATATTCAAAAATCAGCCAGAACAAAACTGAAGTACTTCAATCCTAATTCTTTGTAACCATTTGGTTTTCAATCCTTTGAATGTGACTTATGCAGCATCCAGCCACTGGTGATGGAGTTGGTTCACTGAGTGACTTTGGACCATTGACTGTTGGCCTACAAATTGTATCATGTCTGATCTTGTGATACAGCCAGGTCAGTCTACAATGTTACGCCTCTTGATTAGCTTAAAAAAACCTGGGCTTTGCAACCGGATTTAGCTAATCAAGGACTGAATCTTATTGACATGGGTTGATCAGCAGTGGGTTGAGAGTGGAGGCAGATATCATGCAATTATCAAAATAATGGTGCTTCATATGTTGCTTCAAGAAGTAGAACCAGAGAAGTTTACAGCACAGAAGGAGTACATTCGGCCCATCTTGTCTCCTTCCTAGAGCAATCCAAGACAAATCCCTTTGCCCTGTTCTCTCCTATACCCCTGTATTGAAACATTTATCCACTTCCCCCTAAAAAAAATGCAGTTTCATCTGCCTCAACTACTCTATACCAAAGCAATCCCTGCTCTTGTAACTGCATAAAGAAAATTCTCTTGTCCTCTCTCCTCTCTTTCTTTGTGACCATTTTAAATTGATGGCCCCTCATCATTGACTCCCCAACCCCAATCTCATCACTGACTGTTGTAGATGGAGCACACAGATTTTCTCTGGGAAATCTCACTGCCAAAACACACACTTAGCCGTGTGATTACAACCTGTGTTACACTGATGCGATGAAAATCCTTTTTAGCTGTTTTTAAGAAAAGCGATTTAACTTAAACGCTGTAGGATCTATTTAAACTGTGGCTTGTTACAATCTATCATTTATTTCAGTGCCTTTCCTCTCTTGGAAGTTTGTAATATTGGAGTAGTTCATATAGGTGTTCAGTTTAAGTAATGCTAGAGTACCTCCCTTTTTTTCTATTTTCTAAAAGTTTTGAGTTACCAACAGGATATCAATAAAATCACAACTCAACATTTAAAAAAAAACATACATAAAGAGAAAGGAAGCCAGTCATTTTCCTGGTGTATTTTTCTGACTTTGAAATAACAAGGCCTCTCCCAAGGTCAGGAGCCAAACTGCTTCCGAGCTAGAGAACCTTCCAACAACAACAAAATGAGCCTTTAATTGACCTAAGGATGTGTCTATTTAAACCACTTCCCCACAGGGAGTATCCGAGCAATGGGTGTAACAAGACAGACCATGTTAGCAGCTAAACATGATGACCAGTCTCCGGACCCCCAGACTACCCATGAGGAATGTCATGGGAAATCAGCTAGTATTATATACTCATTGCCTGCTGAATTTGTAGTTAAATTAATGTTTAGTAGGCTAAGTATTTATAAATTTTATGTACGGCGCTCTGCATTTAACCGCTGTGAAGCTAGTCTTGCATCTTGTGGTAGATTCTCTTGGCTGGATGTACGTGAAGTTGAGTCGATTGTTCTGCATGGTGATGACAACAGTGAGGTAGACCGTGAGGGAATAGAGGTTCCAAGTTGTTTTAATAGCTTTCAAGTTGTGCCTTTTTCCTCCTGGCACCAACTGTCTCTATCCACTGTGTACTCCCCACCTTTATGCACCAATAGAGCTAGCCGTTATCTGTATCAGCTTTGCCTTTCAAGCAGTAAGATGTAGTTGCATTGCATAGTTGCTTTATCTTCCGCATGCTAGTGTGGTTGCATGTTCTACTGCATACTGTAATATTTACCCTACGTTCTACCTTGTCAACTTTAAGCTGCTCTTCTCACTGTTGCTGTTTCACCTTTACTGAAGTCATTGGGTCAGATGCACCAGGTTGCGCTATAGGGAGAATTGGTTCAAAGCATAAGAACATAAGAAATAGGAGCAGGAGTAGACCATTCGGCCGTTCAAGCCTGCTCCGTCGTTCAATGAGATCATGGCTGATCTTCTGCCTCAACTCCATTCACCGACCCTATCGCCATATCCCTTGATGCCCTTACTAGTCAGAAATCTATCGACTTCTGTTTTGAATATACCCAATGACAGCCTCCACAGCCCTCTGGGGTAGAGAATTCCAAAGATTCACCACCCTCTGTGTGAAGAAATTTCTTCTCATCTCAGTCCTGAATGGCCTACCCTTTATCTTGAGGCTGTGGCCCCTGGTTCTAGACTCCCCAGCCAAGGGAAACATTCTCCCAGCATCCATCCTATCAAGCCCTGTAATAATTTTGTATGTTTCAATGAGATCCCCCCTCATTCTTCTGAATTCAAGAGAATACAGGCCTAGTTTACTCAATCTCTTCTCATACGACAGTCCCGCCATCCCAGGAATTCCGCCATCCCAGGAATTCCGCCATCCCAGGAATTAAACTCATGAACCTTCGTTGCACTCCCTCTATGGCAAGTATATCCTTCCTTAGGTAAGGAGACCAAAATTATACTACTTTACTCCTGTACTCAAATCCTCTTGAAGGCCAGCATACCATTTGTCTTCCTAATGGCTTGCTGCACCTGCACATGCACTTTCAGTGACTCATGTACAAGGACACCCAGGTCCCTTTTCAGCATCTGCATTCAGGAAATACTCTGCCTTTCTGTTTTTTCTGCCAAAGTGGATAATTATCCACATTATATTCCACCTGCCATGTTCTCGCCCACTCGCTGAGCCTGTCGAGATCCCCTTGAAGCCTCTTCACACCCTCTTCGCAACTGACACTGCCACCTAGCTTTGTATCATCAGCAAATTTGGAAATGTTACATTTAGTCCCCCTCATCCAAATCATTGATATAGATTGTGAATAGCTGGGGCCCAAGCACCGATCCTTGCAGTACCCAACTAGTCACAGCCTGCCATCCTGAAAAAGACCCGTTTATCCCTACTCTTTGTTTTCTGTCTGTTAACCAATTCTCAAACCATGCTAGTATATTACCCATAATTCCATGTGCCCTATATACTAGCATCTGCTGGTTCAGATGACATTTATTATTTATGTCTGAGAGCAGTATTGAGATAACTTGGAGTTATTCGTGTCACAATCCATTGTGAATATAATTTTAAAAAGGTGACGAGATGGACCCAGGTAACTATAGGCCCATTAGTGTAACGTTAGTATTAGGAAAGCTGCTTGAGGGAATCATTAGGGATGCAATATATGATTGATTGGATAGAGAGCGACATATTAGGGACACCCAATATGACTTCATAAAAAGGTCATGTCTTACAAACTTAATTGTATTTTTTGAAGAAGTTACGAAGTTGGTGGATGAGGGAAGCCCAGTAGGCATTCTCTACTTAGACTTCCAAAAAGCTTTTGATTGAAGCCTCAGCTGTTGGTGGAAATATATTGAGCTGGATTGAGAACTAGCTGGAAGGACATAGGCAAAAAGTAGTTATAGATAGTTTTGGATCTGTTTGGAGACCGGTCACCAGTGGTGTCCCACAGGGATCAGTGTTGGGACTGTTGCTCTTTACTATTTACTATTTTTATTAATGATCTGGATGTAGGTGTTGGGGACACAATCTGCAAATTTGCAGAAGATACTAAGATCTGGGCAAGGGTCGGCACTGTAGACGATGCTCGTCTGCTTCAAGCGGATCTTAATGTGATGGGAGATTGGGCTCATGACAAATGATGTATAACTTGGATAAGTGCAGTGTTGTGCATGCGGGCAGGGAGAATGTTCAACATTCACACACCCTTCAGGGAAAAGCATTAAAGAAGGTGGAGAAAGAGAGAGATCTGGGCATTCTAGTGTAAACCTCTCTTAAAGGTACATGAGCAATGCTATGAAGTGATAGCTAGAGCAAATAGGGTGTTGGGGTGCATTCATAGAACAATTGAGTATAAGACGAGGCATGCTATTTTGTCCTTGTACAAGACATTGGTCACTTGGAATATTGTGTCCAGTTTTGGTCTCCACACATGGTGGGTGATATTGAGGCTTTGGAAAGGGTGCAGAGGAGGGCCACTAGACTAATTCCCAGTTTAAAGCATCTTTGTTACCAAGATAGGCTAAAAGAGTTGGGACTCTACACTTTAGAGAAGCGTAGACTATGGGGTGATCTGATTGAGGTTTATAAGATTATGAAGGGAATAGATTGTGTTGACAGTTTGTTCCAATTAAGTAGGTTCAGGAGGACCAGGAGGGTCATAATTTTAAGTTGTGTAAGGCCAGATCTAGGTTAGATGTCAGGAGGTGGTTCTTTTCCCAGGGAATAGTGGACCTCTGGAACAGGCTGTTGTCTCGTGTGGTGGGCATCGATTCGCTGAATTCCTTCAATCGAGTGCTGGATCTGTTTCTGGTTGGGGTGGGCATCACCTCTTACAAAAGGTAGGTACTCTGGGAATTTAGGGCCAGAGTGATCTGCACCAGTTTTAATCGCCTAGATAGGTCGGAGAGGAATTTCCCAGATTTTTCTCCCCCAAATTAGCCTGGGTTTTTAATCTGGTTTTGCGCCTCTTCCAGGAGATCACGTGGCTTTGGGTGGGGTGGGGAGTGTATATATTGTGATTGACAAGGTGTCACAATTGTGTGGGACAGGCTGAATGGACCAGAGAGTCTTTACCTGTCCATCATTATTCATATGTTTGTATCTAGTACTGTATCCTTACTCTTAAGCACCAGAATCTGGTTGCACAATACTGTTGCCTCGCTAACCTTCCTGGCTTGGCAATATTCGTTCAAACCAGTCACTCTTAATTAAATGAGTGTTGTGAGTAATCTGATTTAAAAGTTGTGAACTTTAGCCGTAGGGAGGAACTGAAAGAAATCAGTATTTGTAGGGAAATGGTGTTAGGGAAATTGATGGGATTGAAGGCCGATAAATCCCCAGGGCCTGATAATCTACATCCTAGGGTACTTAAGGAAGTTGCCCTAGAAATAATAGATGGATTGCTGATCATCTTCCAACATTCGATGGAATCTGGAACAGTACCCATGGATTGGAGGGTAGCTAATGTTACCTCACTATTCAAAAAAGGTGGTAGAGAGAAAACGGGGAATTACAGACCGGTAAGCCTGACATCGGTAGTGGGGAAAATGCTAGAGTCCATTCTAAAAGATGTAATAGCAGAGCACTTGGAAAACAGTGACAGGATCGGACAAATGTCAACATGGATTCACAAAAGGTAAATCGTGCTTGACTAATCTACTGGAATTTTTTGAGGATGTAACTGGTAAAATAGATAAGGGAAAACCAGCGGATGTGGTGTATCTGGACTTTCAGAAGGCCTTCGACAAGGTCCCGCATAAGAGATTAGCGTGTAAAGTTAAGGCACATAGGATTGGGGGCAAGATATTGACTTGGATAGAGAACTGGTTGGCAGATAGAAAGCAAAGAGTTGGAATAAACGGGTCTTTTTCCGAGTGGCAGGCAGTGACTAGTGGGGTACCGCAGGGATCGGTCCTTGGACCCCAGCTATTCACAATATATATTAATGATCTAGACAAGGGAACTAGATGTAATATCTCCAAATTTGCAGATGACACAAAGCTGGGTGGGCGTGTGTGCTGTGAGGAGGATGTTGAGAAACTCCAGGATGATTTGGACATGTTGGGTGATTGGGCAGAAACATGGCAGATGCAATATAACGTGGATAAATGGGAGGTTGTCCACTTTGGTGGCAAAAACAGGAAGGCAGATTATTATCTAAATGGCAATAGATTGGGAGAAGGGGAAGTGCAACGAACCTGGGTGTCCTTGTGCACCAGTCGCTGAAGGTAAGCATGCAGGTGCAGCAGGCGGTTAAGAAGGCAAATGGTATGTTGGCCTTCGTAGCGAGAGGGTTTGAGTACAGGAACAAGGATGTCTTGCTGCAGTTGTACAGGGCCTTGGTGAGACCACATCTTGAGTATTGTGTGCAGTTTTGGTCACCTTATCTGAGGAAGGATGTTCTTGCCATGGAAGGAGTTCTGCGAAGATTCACCAGGCTGATACCTGGGATGGCAGGAATGACGTATGTGGAGAGATTGGGTCGATTGGGCTTGTACTCGCTGGAGTTTAGAAGAATGAGAGGTGATCTCATTGAAACTTATAAAATTCTGGCAGGACTGGACAGACTAGATGCAGGAAGGATGTTCCCGATAGTCGGGGAGTTCAGAACCAGGGGACGCAGTCTAAGGATAAAGGGTAGGCCATTTAGGACAGAAATGAGGAGGAATTTCTTCACCCAGAGTGGTGAACCTGTGGAATTCTCTACCACAGAAGGCGGTGGAGGCCAGTTCATTAAATATATTCAAGAAGGAGTTGGATATATTTCTTAAGGCTAAAGGGATCAAGGGATATGGGGTGAAAGCAGGGACCGGGTACTGAGTTTGGATGATCAGCCATGATCGCATTGAATGGCGGAGCAGGCTC
This sequence comes from Somniosus microcephalus, assembly GCF_052327205.1. Lineage (NCBI taxonomy): Eukaryota > Metazoa > Chordata > Chondrichthyes > Squaliformes > Somniosidae > Somniosus > Somniosus microcephalus. Next base: position 70,510,892 of record NC_140987.1, on the reverse strand, counting down.
GAGGGGCCGAATGGCCTACTCCTGCTCCTATCTTCTATGTTTCTATGCCTCACTTGTATGGATGCTATTAGAAATCTTCTTGCACAACTGAAGACATTTCTGTTTAATATAGGTTTGTGGTTGTAAACAAGCCAACTTTATCACTTCGAGTGGCTTTCCCTCTCCCTAACATCTGTCTGAGGCTGAACCACACCTTGGTGTCATATTTCACCCTGAAATGAGCTTCCGACCACATATCCGCAGCATAACAAAGACCGCCTATTTCCACCTCCGTAACATTGCCCGTCTCCACCCTTGCCTCAGCTCATCCGCTGTTGCAACCCTCATCCATGCCTTTGTTACCTCTAGACTTGACTATTCCAATGCACTCCTGGCTGGCCTCCCAAATTCTACCCTATGTAAACTTGAGGTGATCCAAAACTCGGCTGCCCGTGTCCTAACTCGCACCAAGTCCCGTTCACCCATTACCCCGTGCTCTATGACCTACACTGGCTCCCAGCTAAGCAACGCCTCGATTTCAAAATTTTCATCCTTGTTTTCAAATCCCTCCATGGCCTCGCCCCTCCCTATCTCTGTAATCTCCTTCAACCCCACAACCCCCCGAGATATCTGCACTCCTCTAATTTTGCCCTCTTGAGCATCCCTGATTATAATCGCTCAACCATTGGTGGTGTGCTTTCTGTTGCCTAGGCTGTAAGCTCTGGAATTCCCTGCCTAAACCTCTCTGCCTCACTACCTCTCTTTCCTGCTTTAAGACTCTCCTTAAAACCTATCTCTTTGACCAAGCTTTTGGTCACCTGCCCTAATTTCTCCTTGTGTCTTGTATCAATTTTTTTTGTCTTTTAATACTCCTGTGAAGCGCCTTGGGACGTTTTACTACGTTAAAGGTGCTATATAAATACAAGTTGTTGTTATATATTTTCCAATCTACTTTAGTATGAAGTGGTCAGTTATTAAGTGAGGATGTCTTTCTTAAAATGGGAATATGGATTATTTGGCTCACCTCAATAGTCAAGGCTTCTGCATCATTACTATGCTGTAGGCTAGTCATTGCATCTGTCACCAGGTTAACACTAGTCACTAACTAGATAGCTTCTCTTCACGAAGTATGTACTGCTGCTCAGGTACGTATGTACAGAAGCTACAATACAGAAACAGGCCATTTGGCCCAACAGTCCGCATCGATGTTTACCCTCCATGTGAGCAAATAGTCGTAATCACATTTACCCACCCTATTCACATATTACTTCAGCTATGCTGTTTCCAGTCTCCTAATCTATTTTTTCCCCTATACTTTGTTCTGTAGCAGTGCAGAGGCTTTTTGTCGAAGATCTCTGCATTAGGGTTAGGAGCTCTCCCAGTTCATCCCCAGTAATCTGCTTTTTGGCTCTTTCTCCTCCCCTTTCCGGCTCTTGCTGCAACAATCTCTTCCGAGGGGTGCACCCATGACTTCTAAAGCTCCAATTTTCATTCTCCTGCACATACTCTCATTCTTTTAATTCTTTTTGTGATATAGCTGCTCTTTATTCTGATGTATGGGACCAATTTCAATCAGAATCTGCAGCACTTGTTTCTTAATAGCCTTCCATAACCATGATACAGGGGAGTGGATTCAGAGAGCCAGGGGCGGTTTAGGAACTTAAAACGGCCCTGGGAAATATTCAGAAAGCGGCCCATGTTGCCCATCCGATAGTTATTTTATAACCTCATTTTCAGTAACCCTATTCCTACTTATTAGTGTATTCCCAATGGCAATACTTGATCCCATTTGACATTTTTTTACAAGCATTCCTGGACTATTACTAATGAACATTTCAACCCCTTCACCAGCTCAAACTTGCTGAGTTTTCACACCACTTATGGAGACATAATAAACTAAATTATATGTAAGGATAATAGTCAAGGCAGTAATTCAAATAAGCAGTTCTGGTTGTGTGGTAAGCCTTATGAGCAATGTTGAAGTAGTTTGAGTCAGCCCAATTGTGAAATTAAACCATTTTTTTCAACTGACTTTCAGACATTTTTATGTGGTATCAATTTTACTTTATAAAATATCATTCAAGTTTTTTTTCAGGCATTATCTGATGAGTATGGTCGAGATGATATACATGACAGGGCAACAACAATAGTTACATAGATCATGAATATATTGTATATACCATCACGTGACTGGTACTATTTTACCTTTTTTTTGCCAGTGGATGACTACAAAATATACTAACAGAGTATAAGATATACAGGATATCTCACACTGAAAAAGACATCGAGGATACTATGCACAGTATTAGAATACTATATGTAATATGGCCCAGAAATTCCGACCGCAGGCCTTCCGTGGGCGGAGGGCTGCGATCTGGAAAAATCTGCGCCAAGACCAGAGGGCTCCCGGGAGGCGCAGAGTTCCGCTGCTGCTGCGCCTCTCCAAACTGCCGGTGTAAAGGGGCCACATATCCCAGAGGCGCAGGCGGTTCGCAGCATTCCTGGGATCACGGGCCATGGGGAGCCAATCGGAGAAGGGAATCTCCCTTCATACATTTGACGGGAAGACCTGTCATATATATGAATAGAGATCAGCCCCAAAAACATAGTAAAACTTTAAATATTTTTTTTAAATCACATATTTTTAAAATGACTTTAAATTACAATAAATTAAGAATTTTAAACAATTTTATTTTTTGAATAAAATAAATCGTTTTAACAGGGCTAAAAATAAACTTACCTTTAAAGTATTTTTAAATGATGAATCAGTGGATTTAAAAAAAAAAACTTTTTTCAACTCTTATCCTGGTAAAAGCAGGCCTTAGACGCGGGAACTAGATGTAATATCTCCAAGTTTGCAGACGAGACAAAGCTGCGTGTGTGCTGTGAGGAGGATGCCGAGAAACTCCAGGATGATTTGGACAGGTTGGGTGATTGGGCAGAAGCATGGCAGATGCAATATAACGTGGATAAATGTGAGGGAATCATAGAATCATAGAAATTAGAATCATAGAAATTTACAGCACAGAAGGAGGCCATTCGGCCCATTGTGTCTGTGCCGGCTGAAATAGAGCGATCCAGCCTAATCCCACTTTCCAGCTCTTGGTCCGTAGCCCTGTAGGTTACAGCACTTCAGGTGCATATTCAACTACTTTTTAAATGTGATGAGGGTTTCTGCCTCTACCACCCTTTCAGACAGTGAGTTCCAGACCCCCACCACCCTCTGGGTGAAAAACGTTCTTCTCATCTCCCCTCTAAGCCTTCTTCCAATTACTTTAAATCTCTGCCCCCTGGTTATTGACCTCTCTGCTAAGGGAAATTGGTCCTATCCACTCGATCTAGGCCCCTCATAATTTTATGCACCTCAATCAAATCTCCCCTCAGCCTCCTCTGTTCCAAAGAAAATAACCCAGCCTATCCAATCTTTCCTCATAGCTAAAATTCTCCAGTCCTGGCAACATCCTGGTAAATCTCCTCTGCACCCTCTCTAGTGCAGTCACAGTTGTGCAGTTTCGGGCACACCTCCGCCCCAGGGCCCATTCGGCACACGGCCTAGGCAGGGAATGCCGACAGCAGATTTGACCATGCAGGTCAGCCGAGCCAAGCCTGTTCCTGATCCCTTCCTCGGGCGATATCCAGACACGTGCACTTTCCCTCCGGGAATTGGCTTTGGTGGCAAAAACAGGAAGGCAGATTATTATCTGAACGGCAACAGATTGGGAGAAGGGGAAGTGCAATGAGACCTGGGTGTCCTTGTGCACCAGTCGCTGAAGGTAAGCATGCAGGTGCAGCAGGCGGTTAAGAAGGCAAATGGTATGCTGGCCTTCGTAGCAAGAGGGTTCGAGTACAGGAACAAGGATGTCTTGCTGCAGTTGTACAGGGCCTTGGTGAGACCACACCTTGAGTATTGTGTACAGTTTTGGTCACCTTATCTCAGGAAGGATGTTTTTGCCATGGAAGGAGTTCAGCGAAGATTCACCAGGCTGATACCTGGGATGGCAGGAATGACGTATGAGGAGAGATTGGGTCGATTGGGCTTATACTCACTGGAGTTTAGAAGAGGGATCTCATTGAAACTTATAAAATTCTGACAGGACTGGACAGATTAGATGCAGGAAGGATGTTCCCGATGGTCGGGGAGTCCAGAACCAGGGGTCACAGTCTAAGGATAAGGGGTAAGCCATTTAGGACAGAAATGAGGAGGAATTTCTTCACCCAGAGAGTGGTGAACCTGTGGAATTCTCTGCCACAGAAGGCAGTAGAGGCCAATTCATTAAATATATTCAAGAAGGAGTTTGATATATTTCTTAAGGCTAAAGGGATCAGGGGCTATGGGGAGAAAGCAGGGACAGGGTACTGAATTTGGATGATCAGCCATGATCGCATTGAATGGCGGAGCAGGCTTGAGGGGCCGAATGGCCTACTCCTCCTATCTTCTATGTTTCTATCAATCGGAATTGAATCATCCATTAAAAGGTGATTTCACAGTTACATTGACGTGGTTTGTAGACGGTGAAAACCTTTCCCTCTTGAATGATACGATGCCACCTAATTCAACCCCACCCTCAGTCACGTAATACCTGTATGACATAATATATTAGAACAAATGCAAATATTTAAAGAGAAACCGTCGGGGGAAAGAAATTGAATTTGAAATATTTGATTATATGCCCACTGGGAATTCTCCCTACGTCCAGACTACCCAGTCCACCCCTGCAGGGAGCACCTTTATTTGCATTCTTTCGGTCTTGTACATTAATGAAATATTGCCGTAAGGATTTCTACCCACATCAACCACATTTCTTCACCTTAAAAATGTTATTGTTTGGATCCAGCCTTGATAGATGGGATGAAAACCTTTTATTTCTGACTGAAAGAGCCCTACGTGGAATACATTTGTAGAATCTATAAGGCTGATATTGAAACGGGAAGAATTCGCACTGGTGCAATAAAGCTAGACTTCTGGGATAAGGTTTGAAAGGCGTGTTGTTGTCATTTATATAATTCTGCATTTGGTCTATGCTGTACCTGTACCTGAATTGGGAGCACTTGATCCTGATGCACACCATCCAGAATGAGAAGTGCTTTCCATTTGCAACGAATGATATTCATCACCTTGCAATAATCAAAAAAAAACAACATATCAATTTATTTTTAAGAAAACAAAATTACCAGCTAGTTTCATAATATTCTGGCTAAAAGAAATGGCATTGGCCATATTTTGTTAATTAAAATAAGAGCCTAGAAATTAAAGCCCTAAAATGTTAGCACATGAAAGCTAATGCCACAGTGTAATTTGTAGGCTATGGTAATTACCAATTCAGTTTATGCCATCTCCTTATCTGCCAAATTCTCTCTTTTACATTGTGTAGTGATCTCAATGACCCTCCAGAAGCCAACCCCATAGAAGACCTTTGAAACTGGGATGCTATTAACCTTTGTAACTGTCACATTACTGAAATAACTTCATGAACAAACACCACTAGAGGCAATGGAAATAGAACAGATGTTAATTATATTTACAAATTGGTAAAAAAAATAAGGAGGTCACATATTACTTGGAAAATAAGAATCTAAATAGGGTAGAAGAGCAAAGGGATCTCGGCGTACAAATACACAAATCACAAAGTATCGACACAGGTTAACAAGGCCATAAAGAAGGCAAACCAAGCACTAGGGTTTATTTCTAGAGGAATAGAATTGGAAAGTAGTGAAGTTATGCTAAAACCTGTATCGAACCTTGGTTAGACCACACTTGGAGTACTGCGTACAGTTCTGGTCGCCATATTATAAAAAGGATATAGAGACACTGGAGAGGGTGCAGAGAAGATTTACAAGGATGATACTAGAAATGCGAGGGTATACCTTTCGGGAAAGCATGAACAGGCTGGGTCTCTTTTCTCTCTCCAAAAAAGAGGGCTGAGGGGGACCTAATAGAGGTCTTTACAATTATGAAAGGTTTTGATAGAGTGGATACAGAGAGAGTGTTTCCACTGTTGGGGAAGAGCATAACTAGAGGCCATCAATATAAGATAGTCACTAAGAAATCCAATAGGGAGTTCAGAAGAAACTTCTTTACCCAGAGAGTGGTGAGAATGTGGAACTTGCTACCACAGGGAGTGGTTGAAGCGAATAGTATAGATGCATTTAAGGGGAGGCTAGACGAGCATATGAGGGAAAAGGGATTAGAGGGTTATGCTGATAGATTTAGATGAGGAAAGACTGGAGGAGGCTCAAGTGGAGCATAAATGGCAGCATGGACTGGTTGGGCTGAATGGCCTGTTTCTGTGCCGTATATCCTATGTAATTGGATTGTGCAGACCCTGCCATTACTAGTTCAGGAAAAAGATTTTCTCTGTTTGCTACAGGTAGTTAAATCCTAAAGGCGTGTATATTATTTCCCTAAAAATAAGAAATGGAGAATCCTCCCCAGACCTTCTCCCTTATTCAAAGAATGATGGGGAAAAATAAAATGCTTGAGATTCTGGAAATCTGAAACAACACTGGAAAATGCTAGAAACACTCAGCAAGTCAGGCAGCATCTGTAAAGAAAGGAGAAATGTTGATGTTTCAGGCATAACCCCTCATCAGAACAGTTCTGATTTGTAATTTCACGGCCTGTGTCTTTTTTCTTTCTTGAAAGCAGCAGAGTTGCATTGTGTATCTTGTATATAACTTATCATGTTATGCTGTAATGGGGAATTCCAATTCAATTTTTGTCTTTTCCCCTCCGACTGGCATTGAATTGTGGAAGCAGGCACACATCCGTCTAGCACACATTGAATAATAAAGAAACTAGGAGATTATGAAGTAGAGGACAACAGATGAGAGAGTAAGAGAAGGAATAGGAGAAAGAATTATGTCATGAGTAAAAGATGGAGGGATCAAATGCAATAGAGGCAGAGTGGACAATAATACAACAGGTAAAAGAGACAGTTAACTTGCTGCAAGGTATATCTTCGTAAGAATAAAAGGAAAAAGTGCAAATGCTGGAAATCCGAAATAAGAACAGAAAATGCTGGGAATACACAACAGGCCAGTCAGCATCTACAACGAGCATTTTGGTTGTGTACCCTTTAATTGGTCTTTTCTATTTACAGATGCTGACCGACCGACCTGATTATTTCCAGCGTTTTCTGTGTTTTAGTGAGGTTACGATTCGCGTTTTTTTTTACATCAGTGTTGTGGTACCAGAAATTGAGTTTATTGCCTATACTGCCTCTTTCGGATGAGAAATTAAACCGAGGCCCCGGCTGCGCTCTCAGGTAGATGTAAAAGATCCCATGGCACTATTTCGAAGAAGAGCAGGGGAGTTATCCCCGGTGTCCTGGCCAATATTTATCCCTCAATCAACATCACTAAAACAGATTATATGGTCATTATCACATTGCTGTTTGTGGGAGCTTGCTGTGCACAAATTGGCTGCCGCGTTTCCTACATTACAACAGGGACTACATGCCAAAAAGTACTTCATTGTCTGTAAAGCGCTTTGGGATGCCCTGAGGTTGTGAAAGGCGCTATAGAAATGCAAGTCTTTCTTTCGTGATGCTGTGAATGATTCGTCAATCGGAAAGGGAGGGCTTGAGTTGCAGCCTGAACCTTCCAAGGTGATCCCAGCAGGAAGTAAACCACTGCTTTCTACTGGACATGTGTGGTATAAAGTAAAAAAATTATGACCTGGAGGTAGGCCTAGAAATTTGGTATGGCCCCGCCAGGTCTTTTGCGCCCGAAATTTTGCGCTCGCCAGGATTCCCGTAGCGCCCGCCTAAAATTCAGTTGCGACGGGCCAAGACGGCGGCGGGCGCTATTGCAGGGTTTGGCCGCCTCGCTAGGGGCGATGAATGTCACTTTCAGGCGTCCAGCTGCCGCTGCGGCACCCGATGCGGTGCGGCAGGCTGGGGTACTGCAGGCCTCCTCCTTCTCTTAAGGAGGAGCTGCCTGCAGCCGTCAGATCGCCAGTGGATTCCCCCGGCAAATGAGCCCGGCACCACGGAGAAGTGCCGGGCTCGCGGGACTCAGACATCAATGCCGCGGGGGGGTGGTGCAGGAGTCCGGGGAGGGAGGTGCGGGCAGGCGGCCGCCGGGAAAGCGGCCGGCCGCCGCTCCACCTTTATGCGCCGGCCTTTCGGAGCTGCAAGACCCCGTTTCACAAACGCTGTTTGCGGCTGCCACGGGCGAGGCGGCCGCAACTGAATTTGGCCATCGGGCCGGAATAGCATTGCAACCGGGGCGCTGCGCACACCGATGACGTCATCGGTGCCGGCGCGGCGCTACCGGCTAACGCCGATGTTAGGGTCCATCTGAATTTCGGGCGATAAAAAACTTCAGGTGCAAACCACTTTATAGCCAATAAGTGGGCGCAAACGCAACTGAATTTCTAGGCCGTAGTGTTGAACTACAGTGTGGTGGGGCTTTGTTGCAGTTTAGTACTGGTTAATGAAACATAGCAGTTTCATTTAACTCTGTGGGGCTTGATTTTTTCTTTCAGGAATATTATAAAGGAGATTTATAGAGCTCCTGGAAACAGTGGAACACTCTAACTGGTCATGACTCCAGATTTAGACTTTAAGGCCGGTAGTGTGACATCTGGCATTGCAGTTGTCGCCTAAATGCACTCTGGGATTCTGAGTAGTCAGGAGGGAAAAGATCCATTGAGAGAAGTCAAGCAGCGAAACGCAATGAATTTGCTTTGGGACAGAGTACAACTGGCTAAAACTAGATACATCTCAAAAGCACTGCTGTAAATGAGAAAGAATAGCGAGCGATAAGGGAGCCTGAGAAAGAAATGGAAAACTACAAGTTTGTAGAGGGAGATTTTTAATGGTAAGGAACGGATGGCGTGTCTGGGAATGGGAGAGAACAGATGGCGTGTCTGGGAATGGGAGAGAACGAATGGAGTGTCTGGGAATGAGAGAGGACGGATGAATGCTTCTCGAGACTGTACGCCGAAAGTAAAACAAATGCTGACCAAAAAAAATCGCAGCAACAATATGGAGAGATGCACATGTGTTGCATCATTTTATTTAAGAATTCTTTCACACTGCATTTGTAAATTTTCTCCTCTTCAACATTGTGAACTGACTGTTCTCCATATTTCTAGGATGTATGTGAACTGTAGTGGACCTGGTTTCAGTTTACACTCAGACATTGTCATGCCTTACATCTCTCATTATGGTTCGAAAGACCAGATTGAGCGTTACATCCCTCAAATGGTTTCCGGAAAGTGTATTGGTGCCATTGCAATGACTGAACCTGGTGCTGGCAGGTGAGCGAGCTTCAATAAAGCTATCAATTCTTCTTGTGAAGTACATTACAGTCTGGTTTGAGATGAAAGAAATTATATCTCTCCTTCAACACGTGAGAAATAACTTTTCCTCCAAGATTTCACCCCTTGCCCACCTGTCCTGAAGGAGTTGGGGTAATGTTCCCCAAGCGCCAGCAACCCTCCACCTCCTATTCCAAATGGCCCATTTTCATCTGTGACCACATTTTAGCACAGGAGTCACTGAATAGAGATTAGGAGTGGGAACCTTGGCTGAGAATAGCTAACTCAACACATACTCTTTGAACTTGGAACTTCCCTGGTCTGCATGACTTTGTACTTTGAAACTGTTGAAATTGAAGGTACATACAAACAAAGGTTCCCTTAACCCTTTGGGCCATTAGGGAATCTCAGTGCTGCTCTTCAGTCACATCTTGGAAAGGGTGAGTGTCCTGGGGTGACTTTTTGCACTGTTCCCCTGGTGGAATATCCAATTTTGTGAACATGCGTGTGGGGAATCAGAGGAGCGAGTCTACAGCTGAGCACTCTTGAACAACACGCTGCAGCACGCATCAATCTGGGATTCTATTTAAGTTTAGTGGCATGGCTGAAACTTGGAGTAAGGTTTCACGGTTAGACTCCAGTATCAAGTCCGAATAGACCATGCTATGCCCAAATTAGAGGTTTTGTTTGGCCCATGTTGTGAGACATTAATCTAGGAATAAAAATATCAGACTGTTGAGTGATGCTTTTATCTGGGTATTTTCTATTTGAATTCACTCTCTGCCATGGCTGGCTTCTTGTTTACACGTGGCTGCTTAGTTTGAATTGATCTGCCTTGGTATTTTGGTGGCCATGGATACCCATTTTTTAAGATTGGCTGTAGCATCCAGACATATAGTGGGCCATGAGAGGTTTTTGTTTTCCAATTTTCTGCTGTCAGCTCCTGTGTGACTCTTTGGCTCACAGTTCATTGTAGCCCTCTGGTGCCTTGCTAAATGACTTTAGGCTTACACATGAAGAATATAGAGTAAAGTATTGATAGCTTATTTGATTGTTGAGGACATAACAACCGAGCCTGATACAATAGCAAAATACTGCGGATGCTGGAAATCTGAAATAAGAACAAAAAATGCTGGAAACACTCAGCAGGTCAGGCGACATTGTGGAGCGAGAAACAGAGTTAACGTTAATAAGAACGTAAGAACATAAGAAATAGGAGCAGGAGTAGTCCATTTGGTCCTTCGAGCCTGCTCCGCCATTCAATAAGATCATGGCTGATCTGATCTTGGCCTCAACTCCACTTTCCCACCCGCTCCCCATAACCCTTGACTCTCCTGTAGCTCAAATATCTGTCTATCTCCGCCTCGAATATATTCAATGACTCAGCCTCCACAGCTCTCTGGGGGAGAGAATTCCAAAGATTCACGACCCTCTGAGAGAAGAAATTCCTCCTCATCTCCGTTTTAAATGGGTGATCCCTTCTTCTGAAACTATGCCCCCTAATTCTAGATTCACCCACGAGGGGAAACATCCTCCCTGCATCTACCCTGTCATGCCACCTCAGAATTTTATATGTTTCAATAAGATCACCTCTCATTCTTCTAAACTCCAATGAGTATAGGCTCAACCTTTCTTCATAAGACAACCCCTTCATCTCCAGAATCAACCTCATGAACCGCCTCCAATGCAAGTACATCCCTCCTTAAATAAGGAGACCAAAACTGCACACACTACTCCAGATGTGGTCTCACCAGCGCCCTGTACAGTTGTAGCAAGACTTACCTACTTTTATACTCCATCCTCCTTGCAATAAGGGCCAACATTCCATTTGCCTTCCTAATTACTTGCTGTACCTGCATGCTAACTTTTTGTGTTTCATGTACGAGGATCCCTCTGTACCGCAGCATTTTGTAGTCTCTCTCCATTTAAATAATAATAATTATTCTTCCTATCAAAGTGGATAACCCCACATTTCCCACATTATACTCCATCTGCCAAATTTTTGTTCACTCACTTAACCTATCTATATCACTTGCAGAATCTTTGTGTACTCCTCACAACTTGCTTTTCCACCTATCTTTGTACAGGAAACTTTCGGTTAAACAGAGGTTAAATCTCCGGAATACTCTATCCACCGGCAAAATTCAGGAGTCGGTTTAGATAACTTTTTTTACTTTTCGTTGCTTTTTTTCTCCATTCCTGGCTCTGCAAGCATCTAGCTGAATCTGTTGCTTAGCTACAGAGACGCTTTCAAGCTGCGCTGACTGTTTTGAAGCTGTTGCTAAGCAACAGGGTTTGTTGCTAGAGCTCAGAAGCTCCGTATGTTTTAACATTAGCGCTGGTTTCTCCGGCAGTGTTGATCGACCGGCACCAGCTCAGTCCCGTCAGTGCCGGATACCAGAAAGTTTCCTGTATCATCAACAAATTTGGCTACATTACACTCGGTCCCTTCATCCAAGTCATTAATATAGATTGTAAATAATTGAGGCCCCAGCACTGATCCCTGTGGCACCCCACTAGTTATAGTTTGCCAACCTGAAAATTACCCATTTATCCTGACTCTCTCTTTTATGTTAGTTAGTCAATCCTCTAACCATGCTAATATATTACCCCCAACCCCGTGAGCTCTTATCTTGTGCAGTAACCTTTTATGTGGCATCTTATTGAATGCCTTCTGGAAATCGAAATGCACTACATCTACTGGTTCCCCTTTATCCAACCTGCTCGTTACGTCCTCAAAGAACTCTAGTAAATTCATCAAACATGATTTCCCTTTCATAAAGTCATGTTGACTCTACTTGATTGTATTCTGATTTTCTAAATGTCCTGCTATTACTTCCTTAATAATGGATTCCAGCATTTTCCCAATGACAAATGTTAGGCTAATTGGCCTATAGTTTCCTGCTTTCTGTCTCCCTCCTTTCTTGAATAGGGGCGTTTGCGGTTTTCCAATCCGCTGGGACCACTCCAGAATCCAGGGAATTTTGGTAGATTACAACCAACTATCTCTGCAGCCACTTCTTTTAAGACCCCAGGTTGCTGGCCGTCAGGTCCAGGGGACTTGTCAGCCTTTAGTTCCATTAGTTTGCCTAGTACTTTTTCTCTAGTGATTGTTTTAAGTTCCTCCCTCCCTATAACCCCTTGATTATCACTTTGAGTCTTCTACCGTGAAGACCGATACAAAATATTTGTTCAAAGTCTCTGCCATTTCCCTGTCTCCCATTATTATTTCCCAGTCTCATCCTCTAAGGGACCAACGTTTACTTTAGATACTCTCTTCCTTTTTATATACCTGGTATATGTACCAACTGAGTTCTGATGAAGGGTCATCAACCTGAAACATTGGCGCAGAAATTCGGGTCGGGGGCTTCCCGCGGGTGCAAGCCCCTGACCTGCACGCACTTAGCGCGCTGGTCGTTGAGCTGTGAGCCCGCGTGGGATTCCGATCCTGGGCCTCCTCCAACTGCCGGCGCGCAGTGCTTGCGTATCCCAGGGGCGCAGTTAGTTCGAAGCGTCCCCTGGGATCACGTGGGCCATGAAGAGCCAATGGTAGCAGGGAATGCTTCGGACCTGTCAAACCGATAAATACTATAAGCCCCAAAACATCACTAAATCTTCAAATACATTTTTTTTTAAATCACATTTTTAAAATAAACTATAAATTACATGAAATAACAATTTTAAACAATTTAAATTTTTGAAAAAATTAATTACATTTTCTAACGGGGCTAAAAATAAACTTACCTTTCTTTAAAGTATTCAGAAATAATAAACCTGTGGGAAAAAAAATGTTTTAATTTTAATTAATTCACCACTTACCTTGTTAAAAGCAGGCCTTGCGCCTGCTTTTTAAAAGTGTAACTCCTGGAGACTTACCCTCCCGGGAAAACCTGCAAAAAAAAACATAAGTTCGATGCGCACGCGCTGCCTCTCCTGCGCACGTGTTCCACCTCTCAACCCCATCTTTCAGGGGAACGGAAGTGCCGGTTTCCCGCGCATGTGCAGTGCATGCATGAAACCGGCACTTCCATTGGGCTTACGGGTGAGTACCCCATGCGTACTCACCCGTGGAGACCCGAATTTCTGGGCCATTAACTCTGTTTCTCTCTCCACGATGCTGCCTGACCTGCAGTGTGTTTCCAGCATTTTCTGTTGTTGTTACAGCTGAGCCTGATCTTGTCTTCACTCAGCATTCACATACGAATTTTCCAGCTGTGTCCTTGTTTATTAATTGGGAGCAGGAATCCTGGCTGATTTTATTTCCCCCCCGCCCCCTTTCCTGGTGGCTGATTTCCTCCTCCTCCTCCTCCTCCTCCTCCCTCTCCTCCTCCCTCTCCCCCCTCCTCTCCCCCCTCCTCTCCCCCCTCCTCCTCCTTCTCCT